>NC_134219.1:11977500-13250000 GCF_965140235.1 Caretta caretta
TAGGGCCCAGATTTCTCCCAAGGCATCTGCCAATGTAGAGTTCACTGAAGGATTAGGGCCTACATCACTGTATATATCAGTATATCTTTGCAAAAAGTCAGATTACTGACACTGTATTCTGTGGAGAGAATTTTGCCATATATCAAGCTTATAAATTGGTCCAGGTAATTATATTTTTGCCCAACAGGGAGACTCCATGGAACATCTTCATGCTGCAGGAGACCGCTTCATCCTTATTATGATAGGGACTAGAGGACCCAACTGATATCAGCATCCCAAGGTGCTAGGTACTGTACATGCATAAGACAAAAGCAGTATTTGTTTGTGACTCAGAAGTAGGAAGGCTTCTCTCGATCAACATTGAACCAAAAACACCTATATTATTGGATATGCCATACTGTAGACAAGAAAGAAGACCGGGTCCTAACCAGTTGTGGTCCTTAAATTCTGTAGCACATGAGTAAGAATATTACCTCTTACGTCTTAGGTAAGTTCCAGGTCAGGAAAGTACACTTTCCTACCTATATCTTGATGCAGTTTCTATTGAGTAAGTTATTCACTTTGACCTAAGTAGTGTCTAATGTTGCTGCATGCTATAAAGTCTCTGCTGCATTTTAATAAAGAGTTGCCTGGGTCTCAGTGGTCAAAATGACCCTGCCAGTTGGTACATCAGACACCACTCCTACAACTGAGCACACAGCGGCATTCCTGCATCTGCGCAAAGACCTGCTGACTGAAAAAAACCACTCTGCATGGGTACTAACTGTGCTTGTGCAGAGTGAATTGCAGAATCGGGGCCTGCAAAGATCTGGGTACTGTAGATGGCCCCTTTGACCTCAGTGGGGCTATCCATAATGGATGAAGTTAGTTATTTGCAGAATCAGGACTTTAGTTTAGTAGCATCTGAGCTCACCTGGGAAGGATGATATGACATATGAATACATTGTATTATTAGTTATAACTAAGAGGAGCAGGACCTAGTAACAGCACTCTTGGCCTTTTACCATTCATCCTGTTCTTTAGGAAAGACCTGGGGGCAGGAAGGGAAGGAAATGGCTTGCTTTTGTTTTAAGAGGAATTTAATGTTACTCAGTGGAATTCACCCAGAAGAACAAAAGGAAATCCCTTACAAGATGGGGAGAATTTTAAAGGCTCATGACTGTACATACCACATCTAAGGGTACATGTACACCCTAGCTGGAGGTGTAGTTTTCAGCTTTTGTAGACATGTGCACATTACCTCTATCTCAGAAAAAGAGCTGTAGCAGAATGGGCAGCAGGACAGACTAGCCACCCCAAATGCAAGCCCACCTGGGACCACAGATAAGTACTTGGACAGTTAGCCAATGCCATCTCCCCTGCTGCTGCAGCTACACTTCTCTTTTTAGCACAGTAGTGTAATCAGAGCTAGCAGGCATATGGTTACTAAAGCAGCAGGTTACACCTCCAGCTCCAAGGGTAGATGTATCCTTAGATAGGGGTGTAGCCAACCAGGCAGCTTAAAACTCAGAGCAATGGCTAACGATGAGGTTTGTCCTAGATAATGAAGCCACTGAGTAAAGCCAGTCTGCAAACCATTTTTGCAGAGGAAGTTAGTCAGTTCTCTAATGTGGGGTCTGCTTACGAGATTGTGCATTTACCTGAACTTGTTTTTAATAGTGTATCTACTACCTTGAAATAAAAAAATAATAATAATTAAAAAAAGAGGATACCATGCTTTTTCATGACACCATCCTGTATTAGTCCTGCTAAAACAGATATTTCACCTCTTAAACTGCCTCAGAATGTTGCTGCTAATGAGATTTTATAGTTCATGCCAAAACATTCTCATATCCATTTTCCTGTTTTTACCATAAGAGAATGACTAATATTTTTGCCGTGTCTAGCAAGCTAATTCTCTTCCACTAGAGAAACATGAATAAATCTTAATGTTAATTATTTACTATTAAACTTTCTCTTTACATGCAAAGATAATAGCATGCATTGTATTAGATTTCTACTCAAATTAAAAGTAAGATTTTATTCTTCTTTATATATAAAATAATTTAAATACCCAAGAAAAATAAGTTGGTGAATAAGCCAAACAAAAAAATATACATTAAACTTCAAGTATGTGCTCAAGTGAATTCATACACATACAGCCAGTCCATGGGGATTTGTCCCTATCTCTGACCATGTAAAATGCATGAGACTATACCTGAGTAATTAGTTTTTTGCATTGCAAAACTACAGCCACAGATTCAGAAAAAAGTGAATTGGTGAGCACTTTAGGATTTAATAGCAGCAGAAAGTGAGACAATTAATAAAAAATCCTGATTATTAAATGTAATTAGAGGCTAAAAATGAAGATGACATAACCAAAAAGTCCACTCAGACTCTCTCTTCTAGTTCTTAAAATTAGGCATAACTGTGGCCCTGCAATGCACCCATGCATTGGAGTGAAGACACATAAGGATCCCTCTTTTATTCCTTCCAAGACGACTCATAACACCTATAGCTGTGGAGAGAGGTGAGCAGCATTTTTGGGCACTATTCCCCATGCAGCTGGGCAGGGAGGAGCAATGGTGTAGAGGAACCAAGGTGGTGCCTTGGTTCCACTGCCTCCTGTGTGCCAGTCAGCACACCCACGCAGGCACAGAGCAGATTAAGCCCATTACTTCTTGTCCTACTTTGTCTTGTCCTACCTTCACTGGACATGGAGAACAATTGCTCACCATGCCCTTTATAACAGGCCTTAACATATTTGAAGACTTATCTGGTTTCCTCCCGCAGTCTTCTTTTCTCAAGACTAAACATGCCTAGTTTTCTAAACTTTTTATCATTTTTGTTGCTCTCCTCTGAACTGTTTCCAGTTTGTCCACATCTTAAAGTGTGGTATGCAGCACTGCACACAGTACTCCAGCAGGGGCCTCACCATTGCCAAGTAGCACAGAACAATTACCTCCCGTGTCTTACTTATGACATTCCTGTTAACACACCCCATAATTATATTACCCTTTTTCGCAACTGCATCAGATTGTTGACTCATATTCAGTTTGTGATCCACTATAACGTTTCAGCAGTACTATAGCAGATCCTTTTCAGCAGTGCTACCATCCACCCAGTTATTCCCCATTTTGTAGTTGTGGATGTGCTTTATCCTTCCTAAGCGAAGTATTTTTCTCTTGTCTATATTGAATTTCAGGCCCATTCTCCAATTTGTCAAGTTTGTTTTGATTTGTAATCCTATTCTCCAAAGTGCTTGCAAACCTTTACAGTTTGGTGTCATCCACACATTTTACAAGTATACACTCCACTCCATTATCCAAGTCATTAATGAAAATATTGACTAGTATTGGATCCAGGATAGACTTTGGCAGGACCCCACTAGATACATCCTCCCGGTTTGACAATGAATCATTGATAACTACACTTTGAATACGGTCTTCCAACCAGATTTGTACCCACCTTATAATAATTTCATTTAGACCACATTTCGCTCATTTGCTTATGAAAATGACTTGTGGGTCTGTGTCAAATCCTTTATTAAAAGATGCATCTCATCTACAGTTTCTCCCTGTTGAAGAAAGGAATTAGGTTGTTTTGGTATAATTTGTTCTTGACAAATCTATGTTGGCTAATGCTTATTACTCTATTATCCTTTACATGCTTGCAAATTGATTGTTAAATAAGTTTGTCCCAGTACCTTTCTAGGTATTGAATTATAGACTGTTCTATAATTTCTTGGATCCTCAATATTCCCCTTTTTAAAGATAGGTGCTACCTTTGCCCTCTGCAGTCCTCTGAGACCTCATCCATTCTCCACTAGTTCTCAAAGATAATCATTAACAATTCCAAGATGGCTTCACCTGTTCCTTAGGTATCCTAGGATGAATTTCGTCAGGCCCTGTTGATTTTAATACATCTAAATTATCTAAATATTCCTTAACCTGTTCTTTCTCTATTTTGGCTTGCGTTTCTTCCCCCTGGTTGCTAATATCGATTATGTTGTGTATTTGGTCTCCATTAACATTTTTAGTGAAGACTGAAGCAAAACGGACATTAAGACCTCAGCCTTCTTGATGCCATCTGTTATTAGCTCTCTGCCCTCACTAAGTATCAGGAACTCAGCTGACTCTGGACTCGGTTACCTAGCAACCCAGTGAGCTTGGCTGGGCCCAATAAACCCACACTAAGTGACTGTGTTCTCTAATTGGTCAGAAGAGCCAACAGATCACCATTTAAGCCATGAAGCAAGAGCACCCACTGGCTACTCAATACATTCCATACCTGTAGCTGCATCACATGTGTTCCCTGTCCAGCTCTTGCTACCCTTTGCCTGCTCCATTACAGCTCCTTGCCCCTGCATGTCTCTGTACTCCTGGTTCTGACCACCAGTTTGTCTCCTGCCCATCACTCCAGCTTAACTCTTTGATTCTGTTCTGACTCCTGGCTTGTCTTGTGACAACAACTCTAACTCTGCTCTTTGGTTCTGTTCTGACTCCTTGCTCTAACCCTTAGGTTACTTCCTCACCACTAGGCCAGAATCCTGTTCTGACCACTACGGTGCACCACCTACACCTCAGTATGTGACAATAAGTAGAGGACCTATGTTTTGTTCTTTGCCGTTCTTTTGTTCTTCATGTATTCATAGAACCTGTTCTGATTGCTCATTATATGCCTTGCTTGATGTAACTCATTTTGTACCTTAGCCTTTCTGATTTTGACTCTACATGCTTATGCTATTCTTTTGTACTGGGCCTTAGCAACTTGTCCACATTTCCACTTTTTGCAGGATTCCTTTTTATTTTCACATCTTTAAACTGTAATTTTTCTACATGGGGGTTGAGTCGATGGAGGATCTGCATGCAATGGAAGGAAGCCTGAGGTGGTGTTCCACATGGAAAATTTGGCAAAGGTAGGGCATCCACAAATGAGGCAAGGCAAGTGGATGAGCATACAAGCAAAACGTGTAAGCAGTGCTATGGCATCACAACTCCTCCTCAGAGGAGAAGTAGCAGCTATGAGCTGGCTCTGTGAGTGAGCTGATTCTGGAGCCTTTATGAGGGCTCATACTCCCTTCCACTGCTGTGTTTCTGGCAATTTCATGTCCTTCTCAAATTCTTTCACTTGGGGGTTCTTCACCGTCTCTGGGTTGGGACCTCAGCTTCTTTTTCACATAAACTGAATACATTAATTCTCAGAAGACCATGCTGTGGCAAGAGAAACTATGAAAGAAAAAATGCACCAAGATGCACAGAGAGCAAACAGTTCAAACTGGAATGGAGATTTAATGAGGTATGAACTTTAAACTTAATTCAGCCTCATTCAGAACACAGCAATTTAAGAAATCAAGTGCATTTTTGCATAGAATTTCAACTGGTGTAATATGGCATAGCTCTGGTGATATCAGTGGAGCTACTATTTACTTCAGTGGATTTTTGCCCATTTACACCTGCTGAGGATCTGAAACCTTGTATTCTGTTTCAAAGGTATCCACTGCTCACTTCTGAAGACCCTAAACAAACAATGCACTTAATAAAATTCCAAGAGTACGTGTTTTTTCCACATTAGACCAAAGTACATGCTGACTCAACATCCGGTACCAATAGCATCCAGTTAGGATGCTCTTTGAAGTTGTCCCTATCTCAGTCCTGTTAATAGAGAGACAAGGTGAGGCTTCTGTCCTCTTCTGTGCATTTGATTATGAAGCCCTTAAGCAAAAAGTCTTTTTCACTTCTCAGCCTCCTCCTTAAAATGCAAACATGTGCAAGCTGGATCCTCAGCTGGTGCAAATTGAAGTCATTGGAGCTACCCAGATTTGCTACAGCTGAGATTTTAGCCTGCATATATGAATGGAAGAGCTACAGAAAGCCCAAATTTCTAAAGGCATTTATAAATCCTAGCTTTTATCAATTGTGATTTGTATTTGCTCGTTCTTCTGCTTGAAAAAAAAATGTCCCTTTTCTAATTCTAGAGTGGCAATCAAACCCTAAATCTGAGGTGTGTTCAGGGATGAGGAATCACCTGCCTATCCATGTAAATAAACCCAGCTTAAAATTTAGCTGCTTTTTCCACTGAAACAAATGATCCTAAGTGATTCAACTCCTTCAGCCATTTTCAGAAACAATTATAAAAGCGACAATGGCATATAAATCACATAAAACCCCGTCCTTTCAATCCTGATTTAAATACCAAATTCCTGCATTATGAAAATCATGTTTAATAATTCTTCGTACGGGTGTTGTGCGGGGTAATAAAACAATTGTAGCTCTAGGTGCTCTCTGCACACTGATGTGTTATCCTGTCTCCCTAAACAGGAGTTTAAAACTATTGGAAATAAGTACAATGGCTGCATTTCTTTTTCATTTGCGTTCTATAGGGAGCTGAGATTTGCATTATATTCAAATGGGCAGAAGGAAGGGAAGGGATCACTTACCTCTGAAACAACAATAGCCTGGTTTAAACTTGCAAAACCTACAAAGTTTAAATCTGAAACACCAGCGGCATTGTTAAAGTGGTTGTAGTCCCCCACTCCCGCCTTTTTTTTTCTTTTTTTTTCTTTTTGAGACAAAGGTGGTTTTATATCTGTGGGGTGATGATCCTTTCTTTCCCCTCCACTGATACCTTCTCAGCAGTCCAAGCCCAGACAAAAAGTTGCTGTAATGCTAAACCTACGAGTTCTATGGGGCACCTGAGGAGTTCGGGTGTTATGCTATTGGGTCCAGCAGCACGCCCACTTCAGTTTCTTTATGGCAGAGCAAACTGTTTCCAGTGTGGGTACATCTACAGAGGTTTGGGGTCAGGGCTTGCATCTACTACGAACACAGCCAGATGTGGTCCTGGAGTCACTTCAGGACGGTTACGTGCAGTCTCATAATATTCTTTCCATCTTTGCAGGGCTTCTTCGGTTTACCATCAGCCATATTTATTGGCATAAACTCTGGGGAAAGTCCAGTTTTAGATCAAAGTGACTGAATAGTTTTGAATGAAGTTGTAATTTATTAGCTATTAGTCCCTTTTCCACCTAGTTCTCAAAGTAAGCTTCACTTTGCACTTTTGCACTCACCCGAAAAATACCTGGTAAACATTTATGTTCAGTGGCGGCATGGCACTTTCTAGCCTCAATTTTCTTTTGCAGAATTTGAAATGTCTTATCAGATAGTTAAGGGCAACACTTGTAGCATTCCAGCTTTGAAATGGCACATACAGCTTTTCAGTTGACTCTGCTTAGGGCTGTCCAAGCTGATGCCACTTCATTTGGGAGAGCGCCTAGTGCATTGAATGTTATGCACTGTGACAAAGTACTTGTTAGCAAGTGCTGAATTTTCACAGATGCATTGTGCCTTGTGTGGCATAACAGGTGCACTCTTCCGTTAAAACTGGAGGTAACTGCCATTTTTAGCAACAAGGAGATGGTGGTCAGTATTTGCCAGGGCTTCTGCACCTCTGTAGATGTGATATAACTGTACTATACTTCAATTCTGGACCAATATATGATCGAGCTCCTTTCTCATCCAGCTGTCATGGGATATCCAGGTTTCCCAATGGATATCTAAGTGCCTGAACCAACCGCCAGTGATGGTAATATTATGAGAAATGCAAAGGGAGAGAAAGTTCATGGAGTTGTCATTAATTGTTGCTAAGCCAAATGGCCCAATGGTCTCAAAGCTATTTTCTTAGACAACTTGGTGTGCCATTCATATCTCCAAGTATAATAAGTTCATTATGTGGCAGAACAGATTGCATCACTGCTGCTACCTACTGATAGAATTCATCTTCATTAGCATCTGTGGCTTCCTCAGTAGGAGCAAGTTTACACTCATAGACAGCTGCCCATAGCAAAGCAGCAACCTGGCATGCCGCAGTCAATCAGAAATAAGGTGCCACAATGTGGATGCCAAGGGCGGACGGAGGATGAGTGCCATCACATTTAGGTGGGTGGTTTCTCCACAGAACATTGACCATTTTTCATTAATCTCACTTCAGTTAGGCCAGCAACTGCAGTGTTGTATCTTTTCACTCAGACTAACAAAACCTGGTACCAGACCTAATTTAGGGTAAGTACGTTCCAAGTGGCAAATGCAGTGGATTTTCTTAAATCAATCGTAGACTCTATTATGGAGTTCAGCCTCAAATGTGGACCTTGTTTTATCGGATGCCCCTTGATTCACTCTATCTCCTTAGGACAGGGAAGATGTAGCATAGTGGTTTTGTTTGAGGGCACCAGCCCCCTTTCCTGACTCCCTTCCACATGAAGCAGATGGTTCTGAGGTTGCAGCTCATCTGCCTTCACCACCATTTGGGGAGTATTTTCCTTTCTCCTTTGGGTCAGCCACTGGTTTTCACTCAGAAGGCTGAGCAAGGGCCCTTATCAGATGCTACCGGCCAAAGCCAGACAGAACCAACGCTTGCTTTAGCAGGATAGGACACATCCTGAAGCAACAAAGCAAATACTGCTGCCTACCCACCACCACACAAATGCAACAGCTTCTGCAGAATCAAAATGTGTTCTAATTAAAACAAAAATCAATTGGATGCTGGGCATAAACTGTTTTTATTTGCAGATTGGCTTCAGTGGTGGGCACTGAGTACTTCCTGTCATTGCATCCAAAGCATTTACATTAGTGTTATGAAAGAACAGTAAGACAAAGCAGAATTCAGCTGAAGTCAATGACAATTTACACCAGCTGAGGATCTGGCCCAGCATATTTGTAAAACTGTTGGCACTATTTTTCACCTCTGTCCCCACAGATCTACTGCCCTGTAACTTCCCGCCTTCCAAAGCCGAACACCAAAATTCTCAAAAGTGCTCTCCAATTTTTGGGGACCAACCTGACATTCCTCGGGCCAGATTTTCAGAGGTGCCAAGAACCCACAGCTCACCTAGATTTCACCTGGAGTTGTGCGTCCTCAGTATCTCTGAAAACCAGGCCCTTGGGCTCTTGAATTGGGCACCCCAAAATTCAGGCACCCAGTATTAATGACCGAGTTTGAAGATTTTAGCCAAGATCCTTGCAATGGCATGGCAAGGTACCTGGAAATGTGTGTCTGACTCTGTCACTGTCTTTATAACAGCTAAATTCAACCAAAAAATCAAACAGAATTTATTTAAACTTGCCTACTATCATAGATACAATTTTTCAGGACAACTTTAGGCCACAGTTGGATTAATCCTACCGGGCACTGACAGTTCCTGAGTTCCTCAATACTATTAGACTGATCACTCTCTACTGTTGGTGAGGCTGCTAAGAAACGCTGTGCTGAGAATGAGTGACTAGGTAAGGTCTCCGGGGAAGTATCAGTCCCAAAGCTGACCCACTTCCACCGCACCAGGCACCTGGTCTTCATATGAGGTTTGGCCCAGCTCCTCCAGGTGTTGGTTCCCCATTTGACCTCACACCAGGAGTAGCATGAGTCGGGGGTGGTGAATGGTGTTAGAATTCAGTGCAGCACAATTGGCCAAGAATTAGGAATGGAAGTGTTGCCAAATGGATCTGTTGTAAAGTTTCTGGAGAGCACGGCCACATGATGGCTATCTAGGAAAGAAGGGTATCTTGCTGCAGTCTGGAAAGTAGAGCAACAGGAGAGTGAAGAGGGAGATAAGAAAGAGAGATGGGGGTTGAGTTTATTAGCCCCTCTTTCACATTTTATAATCCTTCAAAAACCAGAACTGCTTGGCTTCTCACATAAGTGTATGGAGAAGAGTGAATAGCACCCCCTCAATACCCTTTGACTTTAGTCATGCATTTCTATTGTGATTCTATTTACCAGTTCTTGCAAAATTGGCTTGGACAATTTTCTGATTTTTCCTCACAGTTTCATACAAGTGTGTTTCGTATGCACAGTGTAAATGCCATTTAAAAATCACATCAAGAGTATGATGAGTCAGAGCTCCTAGCTGTCAAAGCAAGCAGGCGTCAGAAGCAGAGGATCTTGGGATCAGAATTTCAAGGTGAGATTGAGAACTTTAATGGAAGTGGCAAAGGAATTTAATCAACCACTCTACATGTGCGCCCCAGATTGCTGTCAAACTTTCAATGTCATTGTCTGTCAGGCAAAAACATACCTAATAACAACCACTCAATAGCTAAACAATGGAACATACATTAAAAATCAACTATTAGGAAGGACGCATGGACAATTATTAAGCTAAAATGTTTGAAGAACAGTGCTTTCAAAATTCCCATATGAGCCATTTTGAAATGTTGGTATGAAGGACTGTCTCTTGCTCCTTTCAATCATATATTTATTCCTAATATCCTGAAAAAATAAACATTCAATTTGATTTCAGCTGCAAGATTCAGACTTACAGGAAAATGGGAGCAGATAATCCCACATTCCTACACACATTAATTCCTCTTCCTAGAAGAACTAGAACTTAACACAATTAGAACCTGTTCTGAAGGAAGATGTTCTCCTACGGACTTAATTTTGGCTCTCTAGCAAATGAGAATCAGTACTTCCATTGTGGAGTATACAACCAAGCCCCAGTCCTGACATTAGAGCTGCAGAGGAGGATCTTTGAGCCCACGTTGGGACCTAACTGACTTTGATGAGAGATGTTGGTACACTTTACAGGAGAGAGCACACATCGCTGACTTCAGTGGGGGTACACATGCGTACAAGGATGCGTCCAATGAATGCAATGGTTCTGACTGCAGAAACAGGTGCTTTGTTTTGGAACCATGATTCTAGGCTTTGTTCAGCACTCTTTAAAGTCCCAATGAATTCAAGGGGCCTTGAACCTGAGAACGGAGAACTGAATAGGCCCCCTTTTTTTATTATTATTATTATTAATTTGTGTTGCCGTAGCACCTAGGAGTCTCAGACATGGTTCAGGACACTAGGCACTGCACAAAACACAAAAGAAAAAGATGGTTCCTACCCTAATGAGCATGCAATCGAAGACCACAGATGGATAAACAGAGGGGGAATACAAGAGAAAAATTAGACAATATTGATCAGCGTGATTGGCAATGATATCCACCCACCAACAGCCTGACCATTGTCAAGTTTTTGCAGGCATCACAGCAAAGGAGAGTTTTAAGCAGGGGCATTATTTCAGAAAAATTCACGGGGTGGGGAGGGAATACAGTGTCAGCATATGGAAGAGTATTTGTGACTATCTTATATCCTGCAAAGTCGGGGGAGGGGTGAAAGAAAGCTGTGTGTGGCTTGAAAGCTTGTTTCTCTCACCAAACAGAAGTTGGTCCAATAAAAGATCTTATCTCACCACCTTGTCTCTCTAATATGCTGGGACTGACGCGACTACAACTACGTTCCCAACTTACGTTATAGATGCAAATTAATTTTACACTTTCCAGCCACAGCTGGTTAAAAAGCTCTGACAAATTTGAATGTTCCGTGTGATCTGATGGTCCTGTGTAGCTCACTCCTGAGACCAGTTTAAGGTTTACCACATTCTCTCTCTAAAAAATAATTCCAAAGGGCTTTCAAAGCTTATGAACCTATTTAGCTGTTAATATTCTGCTGTCCTCTTGCATCTTTCAGACACTCTTTGAAGAGGCAGATGCTAATCATTTCATTAATGTTTAATAAATCCTCTCACCCTTCATGACCAACAAGCCTTTTGTTAATTTAATGCTTTCTTACCTACTTATTTGTTGCCATGTTGCTGAGACTACTTTATCACATTCAGAAAGGTTGGTAGTCTGTACGATACCACTTTTGCCCATTATTGCTCATCCCATCCCTGACCATCCCTTGCAAATGGTTCTGTGTGAAGACTAATTAATGCCCAGGTACCTCTGGGACCAATCTGGAGAGGCGTGTAACATTTATTTCAATAGGTATTTTAAATATAAATAATAACATCAATAACCAAATTAATTTTTTTAAGTTTGAGCCTCCAGGGCACTTACAGATGTAATTCAGTGGAGGACTGCTAATGATACAATGAGTGATAGAATTAAAGACTTTATTAAACATAAAATAGTTAGTTAAACGGACATTAAAATATAACCACAGAGTGTACTGTATGTTCACATTCCAAGATGAAATGGTGCACCAGTCCCTGGAGGAAAAAGATGGGTATATAAACCTTTCTCTAATGGTACCTTGATGAGCATACCAATGTAAAATTAGTGTGCTACCTTTTATATAATCATTCACAATAACACCCCTTCGTTAATTAGCAGTAAGCCTGCCTTTTACTATGTCTGTACTTGCGCTCCCATAATTAAAAATACCCTCAACTCCCTCATTGGCAGTCTAATATTAAACATTGTCTTAATTAACATCTGCATAAATACCATTTCAGTAACTATGAATATGCATAGCATTCTTCCAGAACATTCACATTTTGTCTGAAACACTTGTTAAAACCTGGTAGGTGCAAACTTGTTTACAACGTGACCTGGGTTATGTCCTAATTTATCTCTAACTTGCCTCTCAGCTGTCTCACTTTATTTCACCCACAATTTGCCAGTCTTCATTACTGTCAAGCCTAAATTTAGGTCCCCAAACCTGTTCTCTACTTACATTGAAGCACATTTCTATTTAACATAAACAAACATCATGTCTATAGGCTACAGGTGCTCAGCAACCTGGTGCCCAGCTGAAGTTGCTGCGAATTGAAGGCAGTCAGCCCTCAGCACCATGTAGGATTGGGCCCCAGAGACCTGCTCATTAGAACACTAAGCAACCAGCTACTATTACTGAAATCAGCTGGAGCTCTGGGTGCTCGGCAGCTCTGAAAATCAGGCCTTTCATACAGCATATTTCAGGGTCCCAGTCTCTCACATCAGAGAAAGCAATAGAACTGTTTCCTGTTAGAGTACGAGGCATATTCAATGCTAGTCCCTCCTTCTCCCTTGATACCAGAAATCCTGACAGTGAAGCAAAAAAATAATCAGCATTGCATGCCAATGTTATTCAAAATGCTAATTCAGTGAATCTGGAGAAGGCTGGTCACAGCAACTCAGACAAAAGCACTTGCTGTGAGCTGCATGATTTTACTCCTGGCCTAGATAAAGCCCAAGTTGCATAATCCCCAGAAATCTGTGACTCCTTCCCTTTTTCCCTGCTGCATCATTGGCCCCTTCACCCATATGTTTTTCAGGAGCCCCCCAATAGTTCCCATTTCACTCTGTCCATTTGTCTGACCTGTATTATGAGTTCTATCATCAGGGACCCCATTGGACTCAACTGTCATAATTTGTGATCTGTTTTTGAATTTCCTCTTGACCTAGTTCTACCTTTCTTCTGGAGCTGCAGCTTTGGTACTTTCATATCATCCCAAAGCGTTACCCAACCCTGTAACTTTCCATTCCATTAAAATGCCTGCTTCATGCTCTATGTCCTGCTCTGTTTTCTCATTACTGGCCTCCCAACAGTCCTGACTTACCTCCTTCTCAGAATCAGTCTCCCCCTCTCGGATTCTCTTCTTCTGCCGTGACTGGTCTTATTCAATTAGTTCTTTCAAAATGACTCTCCAGGTCTTAAATAGGATTCGGGACACTCTGCCACTATGCAATATGAAATCCAATAACATCTCGGCTACCACGTTTGACTTGAGCAATTGCAAAGAACTAACATTTGACTCTCTTCGCTTTCACTGTTTGTCTTGAAAGCTTAGGTTTTTCTAGGATGAATAGACACCATGCTAAGCTGTACCGATCAAGGGAAAGAGATTAATTATTCCTCCGCTGTGCAGGTGAATTAGTGGGTGGATAAATCACAGGGAGCCCTTCTATCAGCCAGTGGGGCCTGAGTAGGGATAATCAGAATCTATCTCCCAGCACAGGAGAGCACTGGTGTAGTTTATGCTGCCAGCGGGACATTGCCTGACCCTGCTTCAGACCACTACGCCTGCTGTACAGGAAATGCTGTCTACACCCATTGAACAGATGTAACAAGGGGTGCCCCTCTCTGCACTCCAACACACCTCTAGAGGTAAAAGGCCAAATTCTGTTGGAAATTCGGAGCAGCTCTATTGAATTTGGCCCAATACACTTAACACCTCCAGACATCATCATTCAGTTGTGGATCCATCTCTCACTCCTCAGTGTGGCTCAGGCTTGTATGAATCATAACTGACTCTTAACAGAGAATAGCCCCAGACTGAATGAATTGAAGATGCCCAAGACAATGCTGAAGAGTTTATAAGTTAAAGATTTGTTTGAGGAGGCAGGGTTGGGGGCGAAGGAATAGATGGAACCTCAAGTTAAAAGCTCATGTACAAGAAAAAGAAATGCAGATACTGATTCCAAGAGGATCTCTTTCTTTCCTCTTTTATGTGCCTATCTTGGGACCCTCATGTCCTTAGATTCCATTGCAGCAGTTGAGGGCACAAGGAACGGCTCTTCAAGATTTTTTTTTATGGTCTTAAAAGCAAAAGTAAAGATAACACAAATGAAAATTAGGAAGAGTAGGTCAAATTTCCAAAGGAGCCATAACTCTGCCCCAAATTTTGCAGTTGCAGAAACACTTAAACTACATATCCCTTCTTTGCTTTCAGATTTAATCTCTCTCTCACTGCAGGATTTGTTTTGTTTTGTTTTTTGCCATGTGCAGTATTAGCTGGGAAGTAACATTTATATAAAAAGGGACAGAAGGAGATTTTAAAAAAAAGTATAGCTATACACACATCTCTAATTCCTAACTCGAAATTACAAATGGAAACAATTGCCATGGAGTTTCTACAGTACTTTCTTACAGCACCTGCCGCAATTGACATTAGAAAGCGTTGTGGTGGCTTTTAAAGAATTTTGTGCAGGAAAGTGCTTCTGAACAAATAAAGTATCCACAACAAAAACAAAACAACCCCCAAACCAACCTGTTTCTATGCAAGGGCACATACACACACCAAAATAATGTGTTAATTTTGGCCTCTGTAGAGCAATCTGAAGAAGTCCCAGTAGAGAAAATGACAAACAAGAGGTAGCAAACAGAAAAGGTCAAATAATGACACATTGTTCGATCTCAATGCATTAAAGGTTAATGTATGAAAATGCCAATAAGGAGGTCCACGTTTGATTTAACAAGCCACAGAGAGAGAGTGTGAAATCCAAGTGGTCACCAATGGAACCTCAGACACTGCCGTTCATAATCACAGGAGCTGTAGCTCACGAAAGCTTATGCTCAGATAAATTTGTTAGTCTCTAAGGTGCCACAAGTACTCCTTTTCTTTTTGCGGATACAGACTAACATGGCTGCTACTCTGAAAGGAGTATACCAGGAACTCACCCAGATCTGTGCGCAAAAGAAACACTCTCTTCACGGATCGAACCTTGCCTGTCTGGAAAGGCAGGAAGGACCATCTCCGAGGCACCGTCCTTGGTCTCTTATCTCATGCTGCCCCCTATAGCTTTTATGAAGAGCTACACAAAAGTACACAGTCCTGAAGCCTTTATATCTCCAGCTATCCTGAGGGGTTACCGAGGCTTGGGTGAGGATAATTCTCTTAATACAGGACTAGTGGAATTTTAAGGCTCCCGGTCTGTAAAGTCCAGGCCTCTCCTGAAACTCAAGTATATTTCTCTAGGTATGAAATAAAAAGAGGATTAGATCTTAGGCCATATCTTCAGATGGGGTAAAAAGGTATAGCTCCATAATGGAGATTCACCAATGTATACCAGCTGAGGATCTGCTTATGTCTTTATTACCTCTAAATATAATGGAGCTGTACTGAGCCCTCCTGAAAGATCTATAGCAACGAGCCTGTTTTAAGATAGCAAGATTATCAATGTGAGAACGTTCTGTACCCTTAGATCACTTGGCGCTCTGGTACCCACACTATTACCTACAGACCCCTTTGCCTCCACAGCCTTGTCCTTGACCTATTCGTAGGCTGTCACATTTATTTTTCCCTGCCTCCCGGGAGAGCACATAGAGCTTTGTTGCCTTAAAAGCATTAGTCAGTTGTGTCCCCAGATGAAACAGACCAAATCCAATTGGACTCAGATTAAAAGCGTAGTAGCACCTTGCTCACTCATACTAATGACCGGGAGAACAAATTTCGATTGCTGCGTTTTGAGAATTAATGAGTCTGTGAACAAAACACTAAAAAGCAATGGCAACATTACACTGTGTTCATTTATTTTGACAGCTGTGGTTTGCTTTTAATTATTTATAATACACCATCCTGTACTAGTGAGGTTACTGTGAGCTATATTTTGGAAAAATAATGAACCCTTAGGAATCTGAGACCTCTTTACAGCACACTCTGCAATTAAGTATTTGCTAAAAGGTGGGCAGAGACCACTGCATTTTATAAAATAGGTACATTAGCGAAGTGTTAATGGGGTAGGGTACTGCTGCGTTTATTAGTAACTTACTGGATAGAGAGAAAGCAGAAAATAAATGTTAGTTAAAAATGGAGGGCCAGATCCCCATGTGGTATAAATCAGCATAGTTCTGTTGTAATTACCTGAAGTCATTTGATGGCAATGGAATTATGCCACTTTCTACCACCCAAGGATCTATGTATAGATAATCTACAACATGACCCTTCAATCTGTCACTAAACAAATAAATTAAACAATGAAGTGTATGAAAGCAATGGTGTAACCTCACTCCTTTAAAAAGGGTTAGCTGCCTTCTCTTTGGCCAACTTAGACTGCAAACTCCTTGGGGCAAGGAGTGGTGTTGGGTTATTTTGGGGAGGGGAGGCAGGGGACAGGCATTGTTATATGTTTGAACTGCACCTAGTACAATGAGCACCTGGCACCTGGTCTATGCTTGGAAGCCCCAGGTATTATCACAATTGAAAGAAGTAATCATTCTTAGCCCAAAGCAGTATCTCTAGGCTGAGAGCCTGGTCTTCTGTTCTGGCTGCTCCAGCACCATCAGCAAAACAAACTGGAAAGTCACTCACTTAGGGTAGTTAATGTGGATGTTAGTGGAAAAATCAGTGTAAACTAATCAATCTCCATCCCAACTGATCTTTCTAGTGTGGACAAGACTCAGTGTTAAAATCTAGTTCTACTAACACAAGCATTGCAGCCAACCTCAGCTGTCACGTGCTCCTATTGTTACCCCAGCCCAAAGGGAAAATAAACCTTTCTGAATAAATTTCTATTAGCCAGTCTTTTATACTGTTAAAGATCACGGAAACACCCTGGAGAGCTACATTAACATGCAAAAGGTACACAAGCACAGTTTTGGCAGGAGTAACTATCAGTAGATATACAATTCATTATAAAAACAGATACATCCAGTGAGATTAAAACTGGACAGCTTTGTTATAGCTTCTTGTAACCTGTTTCATCAATGGCTAATTTGTATCCACCAGTACTCCCAAGACTCCTCAACGGATAAGAGATACTGGCCATATATTCTTTGCCAAAAATATTGTGTTTTACAGCAAGATATCTAATATGCGTTAAGTTTGTCACTGTAAAACGTTTGTGGAGACCAATCTCCTCGCTGTGTGTAGCTAGGCAAGGTCAACCATGGGTGGTGGGTATAATGTTGACCTCACCTAGCTACATTTTATAGCAAGATAACTATTGTGTGTTAATTATCCTGCTGTTAAAACAAAACAAACAAAAACCACTGTTTTGTCAGTGAAGACAGACAATGGGTCACGTTCTGCTAAGTCACAAACATGCAACCCAACTGGCTAACGAGCTGGGATTGTCTGTATAATAGCTTCAATCTTTTCTGAAGGAGCATCATCTGACAGAAGCACTGGCATCTGATAAAAAAGTCTGAGGTATGCGGTGTAGTTGTAGACATGTCAGTGCCAGGATACTAGAGAGTCAAGATAGGTGAGGTAAGATCTTTTATTGGACCAACTTCTGTTGGTGAGAGAGACCAGCTTTCAAGCCACACAGAGCTCTTCTTCAGGTCTGACACTGGACTTATGGCTTATTACTACAATCTACCCACTAAGTCCTTCTTTTTGTCCTATGACTGCAGGGGTGTTAACAGGCAACTCTACCTCGAATGACCCCTTATGATATGTGCTAACTACTTACACTAAACAGTCTGTTCCATCTTGCATTTTCTGTGATGCTGGCAGTACCTTTCCCAGACCTGAAAAAGAGCTCTGTGTGGCTCGAAAGCTTTTCTCTCTTACCAACAGAAGTTGGTCAAATAAAAGATATTACCTCACCCACCTTGTCTCTCTACAAAGCTTGATGGACAGCACAAGAATAGAAACCAGCAGTTGCACTGTAATTGTTAAAAAATAATTATTATTATTGATAATAATCCTGGTTATGACACTGACTTCTTCTTTAGCCTTGGGCAAGTCATGTAACCTAGCCACCTAATTTATGGGAATAATAATACTTCCCTCCCTGCAAGGGAGTGTTGTGAGAATTTATGAGTTAATAGTTGTCAAGCACTTTGAAGATATTCTTATTACTTCTTTCTATCTCATATATAAAAAGGCTAAGTCCCTTTATCATATTTTGCCGCCCCATTTTGCATAACTCCTGTGCATTCTGTACAGATGGGAGACTATGGCAAAGCATTTTCCATGAAAAATAATTCGGAATTTTAAACAAATGCACTTCCACTATGATCACTGTCCCCCTTTCCACCAAGATTTGTGCGATCCAATTTTACAACCACAGACGTTCACAAAAAATCCCACACGTTAAGTTTAGACACCCCAGCAATTGCAGAAAGGGTATTTAAATACATTTTCCACAAGCATTTGCACCTGACTTTCTGGTTGTAGGATTGCAATATTCGTCCAGTCAGGAACAGAAACAATTTGATGTGACCGAGCATCACTAAGCATCACACAAATGTCAGATTTCGAAGCATGAAGAACAAAGTAAACAAAATTTGTAAAAACGAAAAAAAAACAAAAAAAAGTCTAAATAGTTTTGGATACATTCTAAAAAACGCACAAACATATAAGTCATAATGACAAACTTTTACTATTATTTGCTCAGCTCTAGAATTTGGCACAACCTCTTTATTCTTCTTTTCATGAAGTCTAACTGTGAACTATCATCTCAAATGGTGGTTTCAGATTTACAGTACAAAACAGCCTAGAGATGCATGGGCTCACATGCTGCCTAGACAGCCATGTAGCCAGAAGACAGAATGTTGACACTTGTTCGCAGCCATATTTAAGATAGAATGGCAAAGTAGAATGAACATCTGAGCTGATTTTTGCATCCACTGCAAAATCCATGTGATGAGATTACATGCTGGGATGTGGTAAAGCACATTTATAGTTGATTTGCAAATAAACTACCCATACAGACATGTATGACACTGTGCCTGGACAGAAATCCTTTGTGGGCTACTGCTTACTAAACCCACCAGGATCTTCAGGGCGAGCACTTTGATAGCTCATGTCACCCCTTAGAGACAACAAGCTAGTTGGAGAGCCTGCCAACAGCATATGTCATAATTTCCCTTCCACAGAGTATCAGAATAAAGTCACTGATGGTCCCAGCATCTTACACAGACACCCAGCTCTGTAAGGGAAATCCTTCTACTGGAGTATATGGTCCATGGAATTTCTCTCTCCAGCTGATTTTCGAAGTAAAAGCAGAAAGCCTGTCTTTGAAATCAGCTACAATAAAAACAACAAATAGTTTTAGGGTTAAAATTACATTAAAGTAACACAAAAGCACCAACAATATGGTGCTATAGTAACAGGCATTAAGGGGGAAATCCTCTCCCCAACACCTACCTTGAGGAGCTCAACCGCATATTGGGATTCTCTGTAGCAGAAAGTAAAGTGGATTCCTCCCTACAGATTGTGGAGCAGCAGTAGACTGGTTCCACCAATCTGGCATGCCATTTCACAGACAGCCCTCTGCAGAGAAATTGGTCCAGACCCTTCTTGGCCAATCCTAATCTAATCCCCCACCATAGAGCAGAACCACTCCTGAACCTTTCTCCTGTGGGAGGGATCTATGTACCCACAGTCTGATACAGCAGTCCGTCCATATTTAGGACAGCACGTACACATTGAAGTCAAGGAGACAGAAACGTGCTTAAAGGCAAGTGCTTAAGTGCGATTCTGATTAGGGACTTACTTAAGCATGTGTGCAAGTGCTTTCCTGAATCGGGGTCCCCCCAGAGGGGAGGGCTGGATTTGCCTCAACTGATGTGTTGTATTCTGCTATAAATTTGTAATTAATTTCCTTTCACACTTTACTAAGACAAATATCTTCCAGGACCAAAGCATTCACAGCAAGTTACACAAGTCACTTGCTTGTTCACAAGTTGTTATATAGTTGCATAAGTCAATGTTTGTTGTTGTAAATTTCCAAATGCTTTCATAGGAATCAATACAGCTTAGGATTCGTGAGCAACAAATGCAAACACAATGAAAATCTTTATAATAGAAAACTCTCCAGTTATGTGCCGCACATTTGTATTTCGTGACTAAGATTCTTTTCAAGATGGTCAGGAAATGTAATGCAACAACACAGCGTGATCTTTAAAAATATGGCATCTTGTCTCTCCAGGAAGGTTGCTGTGGTATAACGTGAAGTAAATGCCATGCAAGAATGGAGTTCCATTACTATAACAACAATACAATTACCAAGCACCTAAAAACCTAGCATCAGAACATTTGCTTTCAACAGCCCTTCAAACATAACAACATTTAAGGAGAGCAAAGGAGAAGGCGGCTCAATAATGTTGTATCTTGAGCAACACTAAATACATATTATTAGTTTACCTCCATTAGTGAACATGACCTGAATTGAGTTTAAACTTCTGCTGGTGTAATTTTCTTTATTAAATATTACACTCTCTGATTTAGGCTGTAAGTATTGATGACATTCCACACATAAAACTCTGGCTAAGTGTGTATGATCCGATCACCTTCTGATTGCTAGCCCCACATCAAAGATAACAGCCAGCTGTCTACAGCTAGCAGAGTCCCTCTATAGCTCAAGTATTAAGGGTTTGCTGTGGGTCCTGTGGGTCACCGCTGCCCGCAACACATGGTATTTGTATGTATGTCACCACAGATTCATTGTAAAATGGGACCCTAAATGGCTTTTGAAAGTCCATGAACCTCAGATGTTCAGGGCTGGTTTTGTCTAGAGGAGGGAGTAGGTAAAACAGTGTGTTAACATATATCCCACACAATGGGAGAGCCACATACAGGATGGAAAGCTGCTAATAAAGTTATTTCCTCCTGTTGAATGGTGAAAGTGTGCGCTTATCGGAAGGAATTTCCCTCCATGCAGAGGGATCGTACCACTTAAGTCCCACAAAAGCCCTATTTCCAGAATTTAAGAGGCACATAAATCTTGAGCTGGCCCTCTGCATAGGAGTGTATTTCACTCTTGGTGCTGAAGGCCTCCAAATAATGTTCCATTACCTAGACACATTGAGGAGTTATTCAAATAGTTTCTAGTTAGAGCAGGACACAAAGTCATTGCTTGTCGGGTCTATTCTGCAAAATGTAATAGAGACTAAAAGCCTTTCCATAGGTTTTCTAAGCTACCATACAGAAATTAATAGAGAATTATATCCCTTACTGGAAAATTCCAGATGATGGTTCAAAAAACCTTGGGGGGGGGGGAGGTAGAGAAAATGTTCTGTTGAAGTCTATAGGTTATTAGATTAATTTCTGTAGCTCTTGTCCCTCTCTAGAGAGGCCTGTTGGAATGCCCCAAAATGTCAGATTGACATCCGTTACTTTCTAGTCTCTCTGTTATCATCTATATGTGTAATTTAAATTTGTTGTTTGCATAGATGTTTAAAAAGTAATTTCTTAACATATTTTAAATCATGTTATATAGAATCAAGATGGTTTTAAGATTCTGTTAAGAAACTAGTGAAGCACAAAATATTCAGATTTGTATGCCACATTTCCCACTAATGTGTACACTAAAATTCAACTGGATTAATATCTATCATTTCCACATACAGTATTGGCCTACTTCTAGCCATAAAAGATGGCAGTATTAAATGTACAGACTAAAGTTTTATTAGGGTAGGGAAGACCTGGATGCTTTTTAATGCTTTGGGGCTATTTTATGGCCAATAGGCACACATGAACTGTGTACAAGTAATTTTTATGTGATCAGTTATTCTTATCGATTGTGACAGAATCAACATGAAAGAAGCAGTGAACAGAATGCACTCTCTCCCCAGAAACACAGTGCGTGTTCAGGTTATCATGCTGAGACATGCTCCAGACTTTGCTTAAGAGCCTTTGGTAAGGGACCTTCCAGGACGTTTGAATCAGATTTTGTGACATGAAGCAGTCTCTAAACTATAACCTGAGTTAGCTCATGTTATTTTATCTATCGTATTGCAAGGCAAAGTTTCTGATCTCAGTGACATCAGTGTAACTCCACTTCAAACAAAAGTTACTCTGGATTTACATTGAAGTAACTGAGATCAGAATCTGACTCCGTAAACAGAGAAGACTAAAGGATAAAGACAAGTAAAGTGGGAAAGTCAGAGTCAGTTCTATAAGAACGAATATTTAACATGTTAATTGTTTATACAAATGTGCAAACACATTCAGAGAAGGGTACTAAGCAACAAGGCTTTCCTCGTAGCAATGCAGTGGTAATAGCCTAACCCAACACCATTTATGGCAATTTGCACAGCAGCACCCACAATTCCTTACATCTCTTCTAATTTCATGTCACTGAAGCCCCATTATCTCACCCAATTATTATCCGAGAGGCTCACATTTTCTCTGCCCAAAACAATACTCCTCTGACTTGCAAGGGAGGGGAAACAAATTGGTGATCGCAACTTCACTCGGGATAACAAACCACTTTGACGGCACTTGGCTGACACCTATTGGTACTGTGATGTAGCCAGCCACGATGCAACTGTTTCACTGGAATTTTGCATAGGGCTCAACAAAATGCTTGTGAACTTTTTCCTGTTCATTTGTTACTTTTAATTAATGTTTGTAAAGCACTTTGAAGATAAAAATGTGCTATATAAATGCTAAGTATTATGACCTTTGATCACTGGATCTCTTATTCAATGATAACCACATTTTGCGAGCAGTGAGAAAGGACAGAGGAAGGATACACATAGCAGAGGACTCAGGAAATGTGGATTTCCTGCTGACACTGTGCTCTAAACTTCAATGAGCCCAGAATTATTACAGAAACTCAGGAGAGTCACCTGCTCTTTCCCCTGAAAGAGAATGTGCAATGGCACAAAGAACTGCATTTTGAGACGTGTGGGTATTGGAACCACAATGAAAGAGTTTCCTTATTTTCCTTTTACACTGAACTCCCAACTTATTTTTAATCCCCTAACCTACCCTTTGTAACCATAACCAGGGGCTGGTTTTAGGTGTGTAGCGATTCAGGTAGAAGCTGAGAAATCTCTGACAAAGGGCATGGATGGGAAAACTCTTCTGTTTACTGTGGGGAGATGAAGTTTGTCAACAGAAGAGAAAACAAAACGCATTTCAGATATTTTCTGCTGTGATCTGGACTGGATTCCAGACCAAAGGGAAATTGTTCTTCATTGCTCTTGGGAGTCCGGGATGCCCCGAGGGACTTTTTAAAATTTCATTTGATGCATTTATTTACTTCACATCTTTGCAAATTCTGATGTGCCCAAGATTTAGGAAATGACAGGAGAAGGAAATTTGAGAAGAACACCTTCCATTGTATTTTGATTTTAAGAGTTCCCTTTGTAAATCACTATATTTTGGAATTTGACCAGATATAGGAGAATGAAATTACTTAGTTCTCCTAAGGCTCTTTGGTGACAGCTTTCAAAACAGCAAGGTAGATATTACCAGGACCCAGCTCTAAGTCTATCTGAGCTAAGCCTTTGAGGCATTGGCTCTGATGCACATCCCTAAAGAAATCTTAAAAGAATCATGCTGAGTCACTGTGTATATAACCACAGCATCCTCCACAGATGCCTCCATGATTTCAACAACTTCCATCCCACCATCAACCTCAGCCTGGTCCAGTCCACACAAGAGATCCACTTCCTGGACACTACAGTGCTAATAAACAATGGTCACATAAACACCACCCTATACCGGAAACCTACTGACCGCTATTCCTACCTACATGCCTCCAGCTTTCACCCTGACCACACCACACGATCCATCGTCTACAGCCAAGCTCTGCGATACAACCGCATTTGCTCCAACCCCTCAGACAGAGACAAACACCTACAAGATCTCTGTCAAGCTTTCTTACAACTACAATACCCACCTGCGGAAGTGAAGAAACAGATTGATAGAGCCAGAAGAGTTCCCAGAAGTCACCTACTACAGGACAGGCCTAACAAAGAAAATAACAGAACGCCACTAGCCGTCACCTTCAGCCCCCAACTAAAACCCCTCCAACGCATTATTAAGTATCTACAACCTATCCTAAAGGATGACCCAACACTCTCACAAATCTTGGGAGACAGGCCAGTCCTCACCTACAGACAGCCCCGCAACCTGAAGCAAATACTCACCAACAACCACATACCACACAACAGAACCACTAACCCAGGAACTTATCCTTGCAACAAAGCCCGTTGCCAACTGTGCCCACATATCTATTCAGGGGACACCATCACAGGGCCTAATAACATCAGCCACACTATCAGAGGCTCGTTCACCTGCACATCCACCAATGTGATATATGCCATCATGTGCCAGCAATGCCCCTCTGCCATGTACATTGGTCAAACTGGACAGTCTCTACGTAAAAGAATAAATGGACACAAATCAGATGTCAAGAATTATAACATTCATAAACCAGTCGGAGAACACTTCAATCTCTCTGGTCACGCAATCACAGACATGAAGGTCGCTATCTTAAAACAAAAAAACTTCAAATCCAGACTCCAGCGAGAAACTGCTGAATTGGAATTCATTTGCAAATTGGATACTATTAATTTAGGCTTAAATAGAGACTGGGAGTGGCTAAGTCATTATGCAAGGTAGCCTATTTCCCCTTGTTTTTTCCTACCCCCCCCCCCCAGACGTTCTGGTTAAACTTGGATTTAAACTTGGAGAGTGGTCAGTTTGGATGAGCTATTGCCAGCAGGAGAGTGAGTTTGTGTGTGTGTGTGTGTCCCCGGGGAAAAAAAAGGGGGGGGGGTGAGAAAGCCTGGATTTGTGCTGGACATGGCCCACCTTGATTACCATGCACATTGTAGGGAGAGTGGTCACTTTGGATGAGCTATTACCAGCAGGAGAGTGAGTTTGTGTGTGTATGGGGGTGGGGGGGTGAGAAAACCTGGATTTGTGCTGGAAATGGCCCACCTTGATTATCATGCACATTGTAGGGAGAAAAGGAGTACTTGTGGCACCTTAGAGACTAACCAATTTATTTGAGCATGAGCTTTCGTGAGCTACAGCTCACTTCATCAGATGTATACCGTGGAAACTGCAGCAGACTTTATAGACACACCCCTGGAACCCCGACCTGGGATATTCTATCTACTACCCAAGATCCATAAACCTGGAAATCCTGGGCGCCCCATCATCTCAGGCATTGGCACCCTGACAGCAGGATTGTCTGGCTATGTAGACTCCCTCCTCAGGCCCTACGCTACCAGCACTCCCAGCTACCTTCGAGACACCACTGACTTCCTGAGGAAACTTCAATCCATCGGTGATCTTCCTGATAACACCATCCTGGCTACTATGGATGTAGAAGCCCTCTACACCAACATTCCACACAAAGATGGACTACAAGCCATCAAGAACACTATCCCCGATAATGTCACGGCTAACCTGGTGGCTGAACTTTGTGACTTTGTCCTTACCCATAACTATTTCACATTTGGGGACAATGTATACCTTCAGATCAGCGGCACTGCTATGGGTACCCGCATGGCCCCACAGTATGCCAACATTTTTATGGCTGATTTAGAACAACGCTTCCTCAGCTCTCGTCCCCTAAAGCCCCTACTCTACTTGCGCTATATTGATGACATCTTCATCATCTGGACCCATGGAAAAGAAGCCCTTGAGGAATTCCACCATGATTTCAACAATTTCCATCCCACCACCAACCTCAGCCTGGTCCAGTCCACACAAGAGATCCACTTCCTGGACACTACAGTGCTAATAAACAATGGCCACATAAACACCACCCTATACCGGAAACCTACTGACCGCTATTCCTACCTGCATGCCTCCAGCTTTCACCCTGACCACACCACACGATCCATCGTCTACAGCCAAGCTCTGCGATACAACCGCATTTGCTCCAACCCCTCAGACAGAGACAAACACCTACAAGATCTCTGTCAAGCTTTCTTACAACTACAATACCCACCTGCAGAAGTAAAGAAACAGATTGATAGAGCCAGAAGAGTTCCCAGAAGTTACCTACTACAGGACAGGCCTAACAAAGAAAATAACAGAACGCCACTAGCCGTCACCTTCAGCCCCCAACTAAAACCCCTCCAACGCATTATTAAGGATCTACAACCTATCCTAAAGGATGACCCAACACTCTCACAAATCTTGGGAGACAGGCCAGTCCTTGCCTACAGACAGCCCTGCAACCTGAAGCAAATACTCACCAACAACCACATACCACACAACAAAACCACTAACCCAGGAACTTATCCTTGCAACAAAGCCCGTTGCCAATTGTGCCCACATATCTATTCAGGGGACACCATCACAGGGCCTAATAACATCAGCCACACTATCAGAGGCTCGTTCACCTGCACATCCACCAATGTGATATATGCCATCATGTGCCAGCAATGCCCCTCTGCCATGTACATTGGTCAAACTGGACAGTCTCTACGTAAAAGAATAAATGGACACAAATCAGATGTCAAGAATTATAACATTCATAAACCAGTCGGAGAACACTTCAATCTCTCTGGTCACGCAATCACAGACATGAAGGTCGCTATCTTAAAACAAAAAAACTTCAAATCCAGACTCCAACGAGAAACTGCTGAATTGGAATTCATTTGCAAATTGGATACTATTAATTTAGGCTTAAATAGAGACTGGGAGTGGCTAAGTCATTATGCAAGGTAGCCTGTTTCCTCTTGTTTTTTCCTACCCCCCCCCCCCCCGCAGATGTTCTGGTTTAACTTGGATTTAAACTTGGAGAGTGGTCAGTTTAGATGAGCTATTACCAGCAGGAGAGTGAGTTTGTGTGTGTATGGGGGTGTGGGGGCTGTGAGAAAACCTGGATCTATGCAGGAAATAGCCCGACTTGATTATGTAAAGAGTTGTCACTTTGGATGGGCTAGCACCAGCAGGAGAGTGAATTTGTGTGGGGGGGTGGAGGGTGAGAAAACCTGGATTTGTGCTGGAAATGGCCCACCTGTTGATCACTTTAGATAAGCTATTACCAGCAGGACAGTGGGGTGGGAGGAGGTATTGTTTCATATTCTCTGTGTGTATATAAAGTCTGCTGCAGTTTCCACGGTATACATCTGATGAAGTGAGCTGTAGCTCACGAAAGCTCATGCTCAAATAAATTGGTTAGTCTCTAAGGTGCCACAGTACTCCTTTTCTTTTTGCGAATACAGACTAACACGGCTGTTCCTCTGAAACCTGTCATTGTAGGGAGAGTGGTTACTTTGGATGAGCTATTACCAGCAGGAGAGTGAGTTTGTGTGTGTGGTTTTTAGAGGGGGGTGAGGGGGTGAGAGAACCTGGATTTGTGCAGGAAATAGCCCACCTTGATTATCATATACATTGTGAAGAGAGTGGTCACTTTGGATGGGCTATTACCAGCAGGAGAGTGAGTTTGTGTGTGGGGGGGTGGAGGGTGAGAAAACCTGTATTTGTGCTGGAAATGGCCCAACTTGATGATCACTTTAGATAAGCTATTACCAGCAGGACAGTGGGGTGGGAGGAGGTATTGTTTCATGATCTCTGTGTGTATATAATGTCTGCTGCAGTTTCCACGGTATGCATCCGATGAAGTGAGCTGTAGCTCACGAAAGCTCATGCTCAAATAAATTGGTTAGTCTCTAAGGTGCCACAAGTACTCCTTTTCTTTTCACAGCATCCGAGTTACCCACGTTCTCACTGTCAGGTGCCTGGCTGGAAACTCTCATAGGTCTGGCTGGAAACCATTTGCTGGGATTTGGCAGTAGCAGAGCTTTGTGTGCATTGACTCCAACCAGGGCTCCTGTAGCCCTATGGATTCTGCAACACGTCATCTTCTTTACTTTGTCCTTGCAAATCCCTCAGCAGTAGAAACAGGCTACTTCACTCAAATGGGCCCCTGTCCTGTGATCTGACTTCAGGATGGATGCTTATCTAGATTGGCTTGGGTCTAGAAGTTCTTTCTATTCATTTATTTGGATTCAGACAATACATGTTGCAGCAAGCAATTTTGGCCCCCTGTACCCCTGCAAAGGCTGCTTCTCTCAGCCTTTACCAAATGGGAACACAAGTCATTTCTTGCTATCAACTAGAGCACTCCAGCCAGCAGAATACAGTCTTACGGTCAGATCATCAGCCAGTGTAATCTGTCATAGTGCCATGGACTTGGAGCTATGATAAATTATGTCAGATGAAGATCTGGTCTGGTCTTTAACGTCCCAAAGGAGCTGAGGGAAGTGCTGGGCTATGGATATACAGCATCACTCGAGTAACCACTTTCATTTCAGAGAAATAAAAAGCCACTGTTTGATA
Organism: Caretta caretta; assembly: GCF_965140235.1. Taxonomy (NCBI): domain Eukaryota; kingdom Metazoa; phylum Chordata; order Testudines; family Cheloniidae; genus Caretta; species Caretta caretta. Next base: position 12,006,002 of record NC_134219.1, read on the forward strand.
GAAACAGGACAAAGCATCCTTTTAAGGAATAACGCACAAATTCTATTCCTGGTATGAAATTGTACTTTGTATCTCAACACACAGATCTTTCCATGGTTACAGGGAGTGCTGGCTTCATAAAGGACACGGAATATTAAATAACAAATAAGGATTGTCCCTTAAAATAAAGTATTAGTGGACACCCTAAGAGCCATCTCTGAAGAAGAGGGCAGTAACCAGCCACTGCACAGCACACTCTCGGTAGTGGGAGGGTAGGAAAAATGCAGTCAAGGACACTGAGGCAACCCCCTGATATAACGAAGTGCCACACGGATCAGGCAAGATCACAGTTTTTCAGGTTACACCTGTTATATGACTGTACAAATTCCCTGCATCAGTCTTGCTGGCTGAGGATGTGAGGGAGATAGCCATTCTTTTTAGGTGACCAATCTGAGGAACTGTCCCAGACTGAGGTGTCATTAGAGGAGGTTTTGGAACAAGTTGATAAACTAAACAGTAATAAGCCACCAGGACCCGATGGTATTCACCCAAGAGTTCTGAAGGAACTCAAATGAGAAATTGAAGAACTACTAACTGTGGTATGTAACCTATCATTTAAATCAGCTTCCGTACCAGATGACTGGAGGATAGTTAACATGACGCCATTTTTTTTCAAAAAAAGCTCCAGAGGTGATCCTGGCAATTACAGACTGGTAAGCCTAACTTCAGTACCAGGCAAATTGGTTGAAACTATAGTAAAGAACAGAATTGTCAGACACATAGATGAGCATGATTTGTTGGGGAAGAGTCAACATGGGTTTTGTAAAGGGAAACCATGCCTCATCAATCCACTAGAATTCTTGGGGGTGGGGGGTCAACAAGCATGTGGACGTGGTTGACCCAGTCGATATAGTGTACTTAGATTTTCAGAAAGCCTTGACAAGGTCCCTCACCAAAGGCTCTTAAGCAAAGTGCACTGTGATGGGATAAGAGGGAAGGTCCTCTCATGGATCAGTTACTGGTTAAAAGATAGGAAACAAAGGGTAGGAATAAATTATCAGTTTTCAGAATGGAGGTAAATAGTGGTATGCCCCAGGGGTCTGTACTGGGACCAATATTGTTCAACATATTCATAAATGATCTGGGAAAAGGAATAAACAGTGAGATGGCAAAATTAGCAGATGATACAAAAGTACTCAAGATAGTTAAATCCAAAGCTGACTGCAAAGAGTCACAATGGGATCTCACAAAACTGGGTGACTAGGCAACAAAATGGCAGATGAAATTCAATGTTGATACATGCAAAGTAATGCACATTGGGAAAACATAATCCCAACTATACATATAAAATGATGGGGTCTAAATTAGCGGTTATCACTCAAGAAAGAGATCTTGGAGTCATTGTGGATAGTTCTCTGAAAACATCCCCTCAATGTGCAGCAGCCATCAAAAAAGCTAACAGAATGTTGTGAATGATTAAGAAAGGGATCGATAATAAGACAGAGGTTATATTGCCTCTATATAAATCCATGCATTTTGAATACTGCATACAGATGTGGTCACCCCATCTCAAAAAAAGATATATTGGAATTGGGAAAGGTTCAGAAAAGGGCAACAAAAATTATTAGGGATATGAAACAGCTTCCATATGAGGAGAGATTAATAAGACTAGGGCTTTTCAGCTTGGAAAATAGATGACTAAGGGGGAATATGATAGAGGTCTATAAAACCATTACTGGTATGGAGAAAATATATTAGAAAGTGTTATTTACTCCTTCTCATAACGTAAGAACTAAGGGTCACCAAATGAAATTAATAAGCAAGAGGTTTAAAACAAACAAAAGGAAGTATTTCTTCACACAATGCACGGTCAACCTGTGCAGCTCTTTGCCAGAGGATGTTGTGAAAGCCAAGACTATAACCGGGTTAAAAATAGAACAAGATAAATTCATGGAGGATAGGTCCATGGAGGATAGGTCCTGCCCATCCTGGCTATTAGCCAGGATGGGCAGGAAAGCTGTCCTTTGCCAGAAGCTAGGGATGGGTGACAGGAAATGGATCACTTGATGCTTACCTGTTCTGTTCATTCCCTCTGAAGCACCTGGCATTAGCTATTGCTGAAAGACAGCATGGGCTAGATGGACCTTTGGTCTGACCCAGTATGGCCGTTCTTATGAGTCTTATTTCTTATAAAAAGCATGTACTTCCAGTCTAAGAGGAGTTATTTTAGATTAAGGAAAAAACGAGAAAGAAAATAAGTAAAGTCTCTGTGAAATAGAGAGAACAGTCTCTCTCTCTCTCTCCCTCTCACTTGTATAACAGGCTACACAGCAACTCTTCTCAAAATGGTTGTTGAACTGTGTGTAGAGGAAGAGTTCTCAGAAATATAAATGTGCAATGAACAGAATAGAAAAAAAAATCACTCCCATAGCTAATAAACTACACTATTCTGAGTATATTTGAAATTTTTAAAATGAACATTGATAGTATTTTTCTATAATGCCTGTGGGCCAGATGCTCATGTATACCAACGCCTCACTACACCACTCTGGCACGTAAAGAGTCTTGAAAGGGGGTGAAAATGTAATATACTTCCAGTTTAAGGCCCTTTACACTGCCATAGTGATATAAAGCAGCTAAAGTATAAGTGAGAATCTGCCCCAGTATGCAGAAAGTCAAAGTTTTTACAGCACAAAAATTGATATTCTTGAATTTTCTGAATTTCAACCAATTTTCTGAATGTGTGTGAGTTTGTTTTTTAAATCTATAATAGACATGAAGATTAATTCCAGCAGGCAGACATGAACACTAACTTGCACCATGGTTGGGCAAAGAACACTGCCTCAAAAAGAGCACCACTACAATGATGCAAGCTCTCAATCTTATAATGAGTGTGGCAACAGGTTTGTGATGTTCTTCCAGCCCGCAGCCACTGGAGGGGTGAGATTATGTGACAATCGCAACTTTCATTTTAAAAGAATTAGTAAATGTCTAGTCCTCACAGTTGCAGAGAAAAAGCTTGAGAATGTGAACCCTGACAGCTCAAAAACTAAAAGGGAAATAAAAAGAACGCTGAATTCATTGATTGAGTTAAAAATCTCACGATTTTTAACGCACTCATAATTTGGGGGCTCCTGACGCATGATTTTTGAGTTCTTGGGCTTGGCAATACTGTCTATATGACAAAGTTTTTAGGAATAGTCTTACAAGGGCAAGGATGGTCTAGTGGCTGGGCTAGTACCCTAAAACATGGGAGACCTGCGTTCAAATCCCTGTTTTGCCCCAAGTTTCCTGTAGACCTATCTGTAAATCACCTAACCTTTCTGTGCCTCAGTTCCTTATCTGTAAAACTCTACTTTCCTACTTCGCCAGAGGAGTGGGCTTGTAAGTACATTAAAGATTGTGAAGTGCTTGGATATTATGGAGATGGGGGCCTAAGGCTATGTTTACACTACAACACAGAGGGTCTGAAACCAGCATTGTTATGCAGCCTTGACACAGGCTAGTTGTTTACTTTGTAATACAGTTTTATTTATAGTTGAGATCACACAAATACTTGTACACAAGCAGGGGAATTGCACCCCTACTTCCTAGTGTAGAGGTAGCCAGAGATAGAGATTATTTATTTAGATTGTTGTACCATCTACAGCCCCCCAGTCATAGACCATGACCCCATTGTGCTAAGTCCTGTAGGGTGCTACTGAGTTTGTCGCTTGCTTATTGTCCTGACTCATTATATCCAAATAGATAGGTGGCACTAAACTCACCAGAGCCTGCCCTATTTTTAGGCAGCCAGCACTGTAAAAACTCTGTGTTGGCTGGTTATGGTTTCATTATTTTTTCTCCTTGGGTTGGGATGCTCCTGGTCTAACTAAATAGAAATGCAGCAAGTCTTATTGATGATTTAATATTTAATTGCTTCATTACAATTTCTGCAACAAATATAATGGCACTAAAAGTTTCCAGGTTTCTAACTAGAATTCCTTCCCAGGGAATATGTAGAAAAAAATGTACCCCTCATAAAGACAGCAGAGAACGCTTTGCCTTAATGCAATTATTTTGTATATGAGGTGCATGGATCTCTGGTTTGGGAACCATAAAAGTTACTGAGATAAGGAGCAGTCTGTCAACTGAGTGGAAATGTGATTCCGGTGATTATTTATTTAAATGGTGTAGTCAGACATTTTACAATAATGTTTCAATTGGGAATGTGCCTATAACTGCAAAGAGCCTGTTTTCTGGAGCTTTGGCTTCCTATGCCCTATATGCAGGTCTGAGAATCCTAATCATTTCACTGTAGGCCCGCCCCTATGTTCTGGAGATGCTGAGAGACAGTTTTGCATCTCGCAATAATTACTGTTTGAAAAGGAAGCTAAACACTGTGCTGAGGAAATAGGTTTCCAGTGAGTGGAACCCCTTGTACAGAAGACATGGCAGATATGATACACCTGACCAACTCACACATGGATCTGAGGGCAAATAAAATCCTGACTTGTGTGCTAAGGCTTGCCATGTGCTTTGCTTGAAACACAACAAAAAGGAAAGGTAGAAATATTTTTGGATAACAGGGTGACCTGACTACTAAGATCTCAGCACCTGCATGGTACATATCATTTAAAGTAATTGCATCAATGTCTCAAAAGTAAATTAATTTTAAAAAGGGACTAATATAATAGCCTATATCCTCAACTGATGTAAATTGGCATAGGGATGAAGTCAATGGAGCTATGCCAACTAAGAGCAGCTGAGGATTTAGCCTGACATACTCATTATGGGGTTTGCTTTACCATCTAACATACAGCGGTGTTGTATTTCTAATTCTAACTATAACATATTAACCCTCAGTTTAAACAATATTGTACATGTCTACAGCACTCTTCATCTGAGGAACTCCTAGCCTGATTTTCAACAGCTACTAAGCATCTGTAGCTCATATTAATGTCAATGGGATTTATTGGTGCTCGGAGCCATGAAAATCATGACTCAGTCTTTTACTCAACACCCCATCAGAATACCCCAGTGAGGTAGCAAGCATTATCCCCACGTTGGGGGATGGAAAAACTGATGCACAGAGAGGTTTAGGCCAAAATGCTTAAAAGTGGCTTCTGATTTAGGATACTTTAACTTGAGAACCCTCAGGCCGAACGTTCCGAGGTGCCAAGCCTTCAAAACTCCCAGTGGCTACAAACAACAAATCCATGTATTTAATATTTCTGAAAACAAGACCCAAAGTAGACAGGCTGGGCATCCAAAAATTGAACCATCCATATTAGTGAAAATGTTGCACTCAGGGTCATGCAGCTGTTGGGGAGAGCTGTGAACAGAATCTCCTTCTCCCTGTCCTGTGCGTCAACCATTAGACTACACCTCCCCTATTATTAACATTTTAGATATACCTTCAATATTACAGTACGACAGTGTTACTGTTAATATACTATTAATGATTTATGTTAATAAAATTGAGTTTTATTCTGTTTAATAATACAGGTTCTTATGCTGCTGGAAAGTATGTTATATTATTGGCCTTGATGGATATACTGAGCAAGCAGAAATTGCTTCAAACAAGACTCTTTCCCCTAAGGGGAAGATACACTTTGAAACAGTAATTGAGACAGCCTGTGTCCTTGAAGGATTGTAGGTGTACCCTCTGTAGGAGGATGGTAGAACGGTTGAAGGTCAGAGGCATTTAGTGACAGTGGGAGAGTTAACGATTGCTCAGTAGTTAGGAAAAAATTAATTATCCTGGCCTGAATTTCTGAGGAGATCCTGATGGATTATGGGACCAATTTTACATCCTGCCTACTAAAAGGATTATATCATCTACGAAGGGTGGCTGCATTACACATTTCCTTTTATCATGCACACAACCACAGCTCAGCTGAGAGGTTGAATGAAACACTAAATAGTAGAGAATGCTGTAGGGAAGGAATTATAAATCTCTCTCAAACTTTCTTTTTTGCCTAGCAGGAAGTCTTTTGGTTACCCACAGAGTCTTTGCACTTTGCAAATGAGCCAGGTCATAGGAAACAATAAAAGTCTATTACAGGTCTAGCATGCAAAGGAGAAATGAAGCTTTCTGGCCAAATCCTGCTCATGTCAGGGTTTGTCTACACAGAGTCATCCCTGATCCTGTTCCACTTTCAAGGCAGGTGAAGATAAACAAGTGTGAGGGAATCTTGTTCCGGACTAAGGGGTCCACAAAAGGAGCTGGTCAGGAACAGCTGTTGTGCTTTAAATCCACACCCTATCTTAAACCATGTTACCTTTCAAGTGTAGACAAGCCCCCAGGCCTGCAACCTATCTGAAAGGGCTCTGAGATGGAAGACCCTAGAACAGAGGGTCTCTCACGCTGTCTCACAGAAAGAATAGACCAGATCTTCCACTGAAGTAAATTGGCATAACTTCATTTTAGTCAACCTAAAAATTTAGCTACAGAATTCCAGTGGCTCCAGACTCCTCAGTCTCCATGGGGTAAAGCTAGCATGATGCATGTCCTTGTAGGTGTATTTGTGCTAAAACCACACTTAGCAGTACCACAAATTTAACAGGATTTGCTGAAACTGCTGTGTCACATTTCACAGATCGTAAAACTGGGACATGGCCAGATTTACATTTAAGCACCTACCTGTATATTTTGACACCTGAGGTAAAGTGACTTGATTTTCAGTGGTGCAGAACACACAAAACTTCCATGCAGCAAAGGGTTAAAACATCCACTCTTTCTTTCCTTCTTGCAGCAGCAGCCCCATCACTCCCATCTGGTTTTAGAACTTGCACATCACTGAGCACATTTTTGTCATGACAGAAAGAAACAGCTATGACCACAGGCCAGATCCTGCCAGTGCACAGATCACACGAACGGCAACCAGTGTCAAACAAGGTGCTTTTAGGAAAAGGCGGTGCGCAATGCAACCATGTGTTCCACATCAGTCCATCCTATTAGCGTTCTTTCCTGAAATCCCCGCTCGACTCTATTCGCCCTCCCCCAAAGCAGCAGTATCCGAGGCCAAATTCTCTGTTGGGGTACATCGGAGCTGCTCCAATGAAGTCGATGGTGCCCCACCAATTTACACAAGCAGAGGATTTGGCCCTCTTTTTCTTCTCCTTAACTCATTTCCCTGGCTCTATAGCTTTACTCACATGTGTTCGACAGCCTGCTCAACAAGCCAGGGAAAGTCATACAGCCAGCTGGCCTTGCTAATATATTTTTTAAAACTATTGAGCAAAACACCAAGCAAAAGGAGAACATTGCTCAGTTTCTGCAGGTATAAATCAAAAACAAAGCGAGTTTTAGCAACCCTCTCTACCAAAGCTTTTCATCTCTATGAGCTTATTTGTCTTTACATTTATGCTACATTAGGTTGTCATGATTCGGACCAGCACGCTCCTCTGTATTTCCTCTTTGTACTTTTTGCATTTTTATCTTTAGGGAACTCTGAAGACAAATCCTGACCATTAATTTTGTATGCATATTGAAGGGGAGTATAAACATTATCCAAGGCAAGAAACAGCCTCTGTAGTTTACTCTCTCCATTTCTGGAGTTTCCGTCAAAGGTCTCTAGTACTGATTTGCTCCATTTTAACAGGAAAAGTGGCATCCTAATGCCCCTTCTTCTACAGTAAGCATTAAATCAGTTTTAATCAGCTTCAGAATACCCTTATGATTAATAAGTCATAATTTATTTACTTACTGAAGACCCATGGGATTGGAGGAGGACGCTGCTGTTTCCTGCCCAGTTTGGTCAATCCTCTGTCATGGCCCCATGGCCTTTCAGAGCACTCCAGTACCGGTGTCAAGGATGGGAATGATGCCACCTTAGCAACAACCCTCCAGCAGGGATCTGATTGGTTACTGACAAATATGTCTGTCAATAACCAGCTGCTAGAACAGTCTGGAAGTCCAAGGAAAAAAAACAATGCACCCCGTACTGCAGTTTGTCCAAGGATGTTACTTAATTGCATGCCTGATCAAACAAATTAAAATCACCTATATTGCTTCCACTGGGTTAACTAGAATGAAATCTGACAGCTCCTTCACTTCAGAAGTTTTACATCCCAGATGGTTGACAAATGTAGTAAATAAGCTTACAATTGCACCTTTTCGTGTCTCTGTCAACTATAAACTCCCTCAAGATGAAGAGCCAGTAGCTCTTGCATTGCTTATGTATTGCTTACCCCTTTTCTTCTCCATGTTTTTAAACATGGACTGCAGGAAATAAAAAAAAAAATCTAAGTTCTCAGGCCTGATTCTCCAGGTATTCTGCTGGTTTTCACCACTGCATGAGCATAAAACTGCAGCAACACAATAGGGAACTGGCCCCTTGAGTGCTCAGCTGCTAGTCTTCAGGAGGTCCCCAAAGCTATGAATTCCAAATGGTTCCAAAGCACCATCACTCATATCCAAACGAGCCAGCCCGTTGAATCAAGATAGCTATAAATGACCAATAATCCAACCCCTGATGTTTGAATGTATTTACAGTATTTTATACTGTACTATGTTTTTACTGTACACACACAGCAGTTTCAGCTAATCCTGTTAATCGGTAGCGCTAGTGTTTCATATATTAGTGTGTGTGTGGTGGGGGGGGCGGTAATTAATCACTGATTGGTTTAAATCAAGATTGGATGCTTTTCTAAAAACATGCTCCAGTTCAGACATGAATTATTCCAGGGAAGTCCTATGATCTGTGTTATGGAGGAGGTCAGACTTGATGGTCACAGAGGTCCCTTCTGCCCTGGGAATGTATTAAGATTTTTTGGTTTTCTAATACATGTGTAGTAAATAGAGACAAGAGGAGTTGAAATCCCTGCTTGCATGTGGTGGTTAACAAAATATTTATTTCTGGCAGGTAACCATAAAGCATTTAAAATTCATTTGTGATTATTCAAGCACGCTCTTTTGTGGGGGGTCTATATGGGTGTGGGGAAGAAGAAAATTGGGAGAAAGGAACTCTTCCACTCCTTTGCATCCCCAGCATAGGGTCTGGGAACAGCTGTAGTCTCTGTGCTCCCTCCTAATCTGCTTTAGGATGCTAGCCACACAGAAGCAGTTGTGAGGAGTTGGCTGGGGGCAGAATCAGATAAAGAAAGAGGTGAATAATCCCTTCTGGAGCCTTCACAAGATTCACGAATTTCAGCACCACTCCTAGTCCAGGCCAGCCCATTTTAGGACCTTAATAAACGAGACTAGCATTAATGAATGGTGGATTGCATGCAGAGCCGGCCAAGAAAATAAAGGCCATTTGGGGGGAAATCTTTAGGGTTTTTTTTTTTTTTTCAATCAGAACTGACCATTTTCCAATCAGCTCTAATTGTGAGAAATTATTTTAGCTGCTATATTGGTCCCATTTGCTATTACATTTGTATTAGCGCAGTGCCTAGAGGCCCAATCAGGATCAGGACGAGGCACTGTTCAGACACCCACTAAGAGACAATATGTGCCCCAAAAAGCCTGCAAAGCTAGGAAAGATGCAATGCTAGAAGTAACACTCATTGTCAGGGACCAAGGTGTGAGCAGTCTTACCTAGTGGTTAGAGACAGAGACTGCCCAGCAGGTAGAAAAGACAAAGGCTGGGAGGGTGAAAACAGTGGCACAGAGCTGTGAAGTGACTTGCCTAAGGTCAGACAGGAGGTCAGTGGCAGGCTCAGGAAAAGAGAATCCAGACCTCCTGATTCCTCGACCAGTGCCCTCTCCATGCTGCTACCCAGATTACTACTATTGGCATGGAAAAGGAGAAGGGTAGTGGAGCCTTTTTGTTCAGCAGTATTATTGGTTTTCAAAAGCTGATACCATTTTTAGGAGCTTCCCCACCCCCCTGCTACTGCAGCTGTTCAGCAAAGTTCCAATGGCAGACATAATAAGAGCAACAACAGAGATGGGAGAATTAAGCAGAACACAAAGGTTCCGAATTGTATTGGTTCTAGAATTCACATCCTCACATGGATGTCTATGAGAATTTTGACACAGAACTGCAGAATTTAGGCCTAAATGTCGGCTAAGCTCAGTACAAAAAAACCCACCTCTTGAAGTTCATGGTACATTCTTTACAGGATACTCATAATCTCCATATGTGAGAGAGTCAAAGATTCTCTAGCCTACTCCTGCAGTGACATTTTAGGGCTAAATATGAAATGGCACAATAATTTGCACAGCAATAGACTGTGATTCGTAAACTCAGAATTATAACAAGTGCAAAATCTAGGCTAGTTTGCAATGGAAAAAGGGCTTATTCAAACAGGTTAACAGTTCAGTTGCTTTGCTCTTTTCCCACTCCCCCCAACCCCTCCCACCCATTTCCGGGTGCTATCTGAAGGATTTTATCAGAGTAAATTACCATTTGTACACATTTTCTTTATTTCCAAAATTTGTCCCACTTTGAAAAATCCCTCTATAGAGTCATTATAAACAACGCGGGGATTTTCAGCAAGTTAGATGGCTGTGGGTGGATGAACATTCCCTAACCCCTAAAATGAAGATTCATTGCAGAAAATACTATGTTCTCTATTATACATCACATTCCTGTAAAGCCTGCATTCTGGTCAAATAAATCAATGATTACTTATAGACAAAAGGTCAGGTTCGTTACCTCTTTAATTTACAGAGCAGTCAGAATAGAAAATGTTTTCATCGTGGAGTAACAAATTAATCAATAATTATAGAAATGCATAAAAAAAACCTTGGAGTCTCAAAAATTAAATCTGAAATTCAAGCACGGAGGAGGAATAAGATGATACATTGCAAAATAAACAGATAAGACAAAGAATGTTGCCAAATAAGAAAGAATATGAGCTCTGGTAGGTTTCCATTTTACTATTAAGTGTTTTAATATGCAGAAGTTAAGAGGCCAAATCATAGCAACATCACAACTTTGACTTTTGTAGCAGGGGCATAGTTTCAGAGAAATTCTGGGGGTCCAAAGTTGTGTTAGCACATAGAACATTCTCTGTCCTAAACAGCACCCCAAATGAGAGAACTAGGCAATTATTACTTTCATAATGAGCACATCCAATGTCTGGGGGAAAGGAGAAGGTAAAAAAACAGAAGACATAATGGAGCTTATAGACTTATGAAAAGCCAGGAGCAGAGAACCAGGATGGTGGTGGTGGTAGTGGGAATAATTGCCCCGCCCGCTCCATAGCAAATGATGCTCCTGTTCTCTGCAGCATAATTTGGCAGTCTTCCCTATACTTGAGGGTTGGGGCTCTATCTAGAGCCTACTGTAATCAACTGAAAGTCTCATTAACTTCAATGAGCTTTGGATCAGGCCCCTGGAGCAGTGAACTATCTTGCAAGTTGCTGAGCACTCAGACTGATTCCACAAATCATTTAAATGCATGCCGCCACAGTTTCAGGATAATTGGACCTGTTTCCCCCCTCCAAGGTCCCTCGCGGGCACTCAAAGTTATTTGCTCCCAGACATCACATCTTTGGATGCAGACCCATTAATATCTTTCTCTCCTAACCAGAGTTTTAAGGCTGGACAGCTCCCAGCCTTATACTGTGATATCCGCAGCAAGCCAGTCTGCCTAAAAGTCAGCAGCTGTACTTTGCTTTCTCTCTGAGAATCCTGAACAGTGTATTGACAGCAGTTACAAGTTACCATACAGCTCTTTCTAAGTAAGCACTTTTATTCTTAAGGTAAAAGCATCACAGAGACAACATGTAAGAAACAATAAAAATTCCTATACACATGTGAAAAGCTTACCAGAAGTCACCCATCAGTTTTATGGGGCCAGAGTAGGCCAAAGTTTTTCCAATCCATCCACAAGTGTTAGTGATTCCATTCGACAGAAGGTGCTTTCATTTGTTGGGTCAGAAAGATGGTCCTGATTCAATTCAAGCTCATCCTTTTATACCAAAAGCCCTTTCTTTGTCCTAGTCTCTGGAACACCCAGCTTGAACCAGTTTGTGCAAACCACTCCAGGAGGTGGAACCTCTCGATTGTTTTAGTTTCAGTGATTCACCTTAATCACCTTCCACTGTTTTCAGTTCCTGTAAGAACTGTGGTGGTAGAACATCACCATACATTAAACCGCTGGAGTAGAACACAGTCATACATAAACCATTCACAATTTTATGACAATAGGGTCCCCAAAGATCATTGACTGTGGTTGCAATATCTGTCATACATGCTTTATGTTAGAAATGGGGGTCATCCCTCTGACTTTTCTGGAACTACTCATGTGCTTTTCATTAATCTCATGGTGAAGTGCTCTGCTGGCTAAGGGGCAAAATGTTCAACTCCTTGCAGGACTGAACCCTTGCAAAGCAGTCTCTGCAAGCATGTTCAAATTGCCATCCCGTCAATTCTTGCCATTAGCCCAAACCATTGCAATGTCAAATTTCACAAGCTGAAGTAATGATATCTTTTAATTAACGATCTGCATATTTGCTATGGCAGAGTTACGTGCCTTTACCAATTTGGACCAGAGATCTGAGTAATCAAACTGGTTGCTGTGCACTCTCTCTGGCTCTGAAATCCCAGACAATAAGAAGTGTTTTTGGCCTCCTCTGTTCTTTTCCATACATAGAAAGCACAGCTTGCATTCATTTACAGTTCCCCTGAAAGCCATCAATAAAAGCGACTAAGTCAGGCTCTCTTTGTGAGTTCACCGCAAACACACACCTCAAATCCCAGAGTCATCATAAATCCATCTTCTCCTACTCTGGACTCAGTGGGATAATTGCCATTTTATTAATCACAAACTCTTAAGAGGTGACCCGGACGAAATACATAACTCTCTTGATTTCAGTATATTTCTCCAGGTCCCCTGGATGTAACAGAAGAATACTATTCAGTTAGTATTTGTGCATCTATTTGAGCATGGCTTTATTGAGGCCAATTTTGCTATGAAATCAGGTCAGTCCAAATCATTGTAACAAATTACATTGTTTCAGAAAGTGTTGCATATGAATACAGTTTGCAGCTATGTGAGACAGTTGTGAATGGAACAGACATTAGATGTAGAAACAACCCTTTTCTGAGGGCCAGTCAAGAGCCTTAAAAATATAAGGCTATTAGATGTTAGCTTAAACTGGGAGTGTGTGAGAAGTAGCTTGGAAGAAAGAAATTTAACTGCCCTGTGGCAAACAAAGGCTGATTTTAAACTGACATGCACATGTCCAGGGATTACCATTGGCCACAAAAGGCCAAACCATGTATGACTTGCTTATCCAGTTACAATAGGATCAGAATCAAGCTCTCTATCTACTTCATTTTTATAAGATTGCAATACTAGGGTATCTTAGTTGTTCCTCGAATTATCTGCTGTTCTTAGTTATTTTATGCTGCAAGGTGTTGCTACCATTCAACACTCTTACCTTCAGGGCATTTTGTGTCATATTTTACTTAGTCTGACATAATGTTTGAAAATGGAGAGGGAAAATTTGTTCAGAAAAACTTCCAGATTTTCCCCTACCTCTTCTTAGTCTATAGTTTGAGAATGTGAAAGGCTGTCAAGTTTGCTGAAAGCGGGATACGAAACTCTATTAGAAATACACTATATACTCTGGGGGAAAACTTTGAAGAGTTATAGAAAGCCCACGTTAGAGTGGACAGGCTTGGAATTCATGCTGCCTCTGGAAGTTTGTATCCTTTCCAGAGAATAAGTGCCAAACTTGGTTGTTTATAGACTTTTTCTTGGTGTCTTCTTTCCCCTTTTGGGATTTTAGACAATAATTCAGTGAAAGTTGAATTTTCAAAAGAGTGTTAACACCTTTCATGTACAGAAAGTGACTAAGACTGCTACTGGCTTTATCTGTGAACTGGTACATGTGAAGAATACACACAGCTGTCATCTATCCCCAGGGAAAAAAAAATCACAATCTGAATTGCCATCTTAGAAAACTGTTCACATAGCAAAAGCTATGTGACAATAATGTGGTTTAGAGACAAACCCAAGGAGGTGACGGTGGAGGGGAGTCACAGCTAAGCCTTCAGTTCAGAGTTTATGCCTAAAACCATCCTCTTTTGACTTCGTAGGGAAAAAAATGTGCTCAATATTCACCCTGAAGGACACTTTCTGCCGCAACTTCCACCCCCACACCTGAAAAAAAAAAAAAAAAGACTGTTTGCATAGTCGCTGCTTTACCTCCCTGATTGGAGAAATGCAACTGAACAGTATACGCTCCCCTGAAGAGTGTGAAAGCTTTCTTGAAGCTGAAGTGAAAATTGAAGTATAAGCTGGTGAAGGGCCAAAGCATGGGCTGACTAACCAGGATTCATAGATTCCTAAGGCCAGAAAGGTCAGCTGTGATCATCTAGTCAGACCTCTTTTCTGACACAGGCCATAGACCTGGCCACAGAATAATTCCTAGAGCAGATCTTTTAGAAAAATAGCCAATCTCGATTTAAAAATGGTGACGGAGAATCCACCATGACTCTTGCTAAATTGTTCCAATGGTTAACTACTCTCACCTTTAAAAATATACATCTTATTTCCAGTCTGAATTCGTCTAGCTTCAACTTCTGTAGTCTAGCTTCAACCTTTCTCTGCTAGATTGAAGACCCCATTATTATATATTTGTTCCTCTTGAAGATACTTATAGACTGTAATAAAGTCACCCCTTAACCCTCTGTAGTGAAGCTAAATAGATTGAGCTTTTTGAGTCTATCATGATAAGGCAGGTTTTCTAATACTTTATCATTCTTGTGGCTCTTCTCTGAGCCCTCTCCAAGTTATTAACCTCCCTCTTGAATTGTGGGCACCAGAATACAAAACAGTATCCAGCGCTGTCACACCAGTGCCAAACACAGAGGGAAAATAACCTCTCTACTGCTGCGTCTGCAGATTAGGCCAATCGCAGCTCCCAGTGGCCGCGGTTCGCTGCTCCCAGTGGCTGCGGTTCGCTGCTCCAGGCCAATGGGAGCTGCTGGAAGAGGCGGCCAGTACGTCCCTCGGCCCGTGCTGCTTCCAGCAGCTCCTATTGGCCTGGAGCAGCGAACCGCGGCCACTGGGAGCCGTGATCGGCCTAATCTGTGAACGCGGCAGGTAAACAAACCAGCCCGGCCCGCCAGGGGCTTTCCCTGCACAAGCGGCAGAACAAGTTTGGGAACCACTGATCTAGATTGCTCTGACTCAATGACCTGTCCTCTTTGTTATTTACCACTCCCCCAATTTTTGTGTCATCTGCAAACTTTATACCACAGATGTTTTTGTGTTTTTTTCCAGGACATTAATCAAATGTTAAATAGCGTAGGACCAAGAACCTGTTTGACTTCTATTCCCAGCTCTGCCAGGACTATCTGCAGGAAACAGGACAAGTCATTTTGTTTCTCTGTGCCTGTTTCTCCTGCAGCAATGTGGAGATGAGAATAATAATACGGCCTGAGAATAGTACTGTGTTTTATCTGAATCCAACATTCCTGGTTGTTCATCACACCCATTAATTGCCTTGCCCAGAAAAAAAACAAAATACTCTCTAGCTGTCTCTTGCACTTATTATTACTATTTGTTTTAATGGCAGTTCATCCATATGTTCATTATTTTTGATATTAAATACTCTAATCCCATACTCCCTACTAAATATTGTAATCCCATATTCACTGTATTGACCAGTATCTGTCGCATTCCACACAGAGTTTCCTGCTAGTTATTAAATTCATTTTCTTGGCTGCAGAGTTTTGCAGATTTCTGAGGTACATGATTCTCTGATCCCTCTTCTCCACAGTGCAGATCCTGATCCATGTGGAGTGTCTTCCACAAGATTTGGAAAGAGGGAAACAATCCTATCCAGGTGGGACTCCGAACTTCCATTTATTTCCCTTCCAGGCAGGATTCTGTGGGTTCAATTTCCTTTGCTTAAAACAGGCAGAGGGGACAATAAGGCAAAGCATGTGTTTTGATTTCAAAAGGATTTATGTACATGCTTAAGTGCTTTGCTGAATAGGGATGGAATTAAGCACATGCTCATATGCTGAACAGGGTCCTTCATTTGCACATTATGCCCTACGATTTTTGAAACTTTTACCTGTTTAAAAAGTGTCTTCTGTCTCAGCTTCAACAATCCCCATTGTAATTCCACAAATTCTGTTAAGCCACCTAAAGATCTCTTCTCTTCTGGCAAGAATAAGGTAGTTTGAAAGTGAACAGGAAAAGTTTTTGGCAGACATTTTACAGTCTATCCTCTCACACAGAGTGTTCTCCAGGTACCTAAAAGACTGTCAAGCTGGTGAAAGATAGTTCTGAAGTTATATCTGTGAATGCACTGAGAAAATCTCAAGATACCTTTTTAAGCAAGGCTACTTCAGAGTGAACACCCTGCCTCAGGATGTTTGTATCATTCCAGTCAAGTTCTAAAGTTATTTGTTTTTAATGGTTTTTTCATTGGCTGCCTCACCCTTTTGCAATTCTGGAAAATAACTCAGTGGAAGTTGAACTTTCAACTCTTTATTATTCTTACATTTAAAATTTAAGAAGTGAAATTCTCTCAACTCTGGAGGTGGATTTATGTTTGTTTAATGTGTGCAAATACAGAGCCACATCGTCTAGTTTCAGAACGATATGTATATTTGAAGCCAAACATTACTACTATCTTTAATTGTAAAGCCGTAGCAACTAGCGACCCTACTAAAAAAAATCAGATTGCATGAGGCAATGTACACACAAATAATTAAAAGACAATGGCCCAGAATCTGTAATTCTAAGAAATACTCGACCGACTGTTTTAGAATAAAATACAGTGTCACTGCTATAGCCCTGAAGGGACGACCCTGAGTGAAAGGGGGTTGAAGGAAGGTTACTACATGTTCCATCTTGCATTAACTTTTTCTGCACTGATACATTGGTGGCATACGTTATTTCAGGAACCAGTGTTGCCATGGTTTCCATATTGTTCACGGGCTTTTCATGAAAAGGGAAGAGGTAGAATACATTCCCATGGTTTGCAGAATTTTCTCCAATACCTCCTGCGAGTACTGTCCCACCATTTCTCCAGAATGGGATTGTGTCCTTTCTTCCACATTCTTTTCAAACCATTCATAGTGGCAGATGGTAGATACATTTTGTTCACATCAAACATTTCAGTGAGCCTGAAGTCTGAATTTACCCTTAATAGATAGAGTTTATCTATCCAATGTTGTTGATGTTGCCCTTCCATTACAAATATCACTTGCATTAGCTACTAGGTCAAGTATGTATATTTGGAGCATCTCAAGCAGTATCATTCAACTTTTCTCAAACTCACGCTCTCAAAGAGACACAGGGAGAGTTTGTTTCCTCCAACGGCTTCAATTTTGTGCTCACGATAAATTTGTATGTGCATCCATTGAGGGCCCCATCAAGTATCAACATTCTCAGACTGGGTAAGAGGCAACATGATTTAGAATACAGATGTTCATCACATGGTAATGTCAACAGTAGAGCTGGTTGAAAGTTTTCCTCAAAACATTTTGACACAAAATGTTTTGATAAAAACAGAAAATCCTCTCTTGCTCCTCCACCCCCAAATCCATTTTGCTCTCTCCAAAATTATCAGATTTGACACCACTCAACAGTTTTTCAGCATTCTGAAAAAAAGTCATTTTTTAATGAAAACCAAAAAAAATCAACATTTGTTCTGAAAAAAAAAATCATCCCAACCAGCTCTTGTTAACGGGTGAGACAAGGAGTATTGGCAGAATAGCAAGCGACAGGTGGGAATTGGCGACAATAGATACATAGGTATATCTGAATGGGCCACAGAATAGAGGACATTTTAATATAACTCAGGAACAAATGAGTGGTACTAACTTGAACATAATATGTTTTATCTCCAGCCCACTTAAGGATATTACATTAAATTCTGAATCTTGTTCACGTTTACAAAGAGTTCAACAGGAAATAAGTAACTACATCATATTATATCTGTACGTGGCGTAATCAGTGTAACCTGCTATACAATCTCAGATTTATTTCACATTTTAAAAGAATGATTGCACCAGCAAGCAAGGCTGTGTGATCTCCACACTCCCCTAAGAAGAGAAGAAGGCTATTGACTTTGATTCTCTCGTTCACCTTGTGAGGGTGTGTAGTATCATGGTGGGAACAGCAGCCCTTTCGAAATCTTCCAGGTGCCCCCATATGGCCGCAGGTCTCCCGGGGCAGAAGAAGTCTCTGCCTCCAGTGCCCACTTCAGTGGGGCTCTGGCCCATCAGCTAATTGTGTCTTCAGTCTTATTCCCTTCTGGGGGGGGTGGAAGGACTCAGCCCCAAACAGTGCAAAAACAATCAATCAAACCTTACTCAATACGGGGCCACCCCCCAGTCGTCCAGAGGGTACGCTAATCCTTCCCTTCAGGCTAGTCTCCCAAACGGTCTGTTACTTGGACGCCACTCACTCCGGGGCTGTTCCAGCTAGCACGCCCATCCCTGCACAGCTCCACAGACAAAGCTACCTTCTGACGGAGAGGCAGTACTCCATCTTCCTTCCTGACCAGCCAGCTCTCAACTATGCCAGACTCTCTCCTTTTATCACCTCGCCCTCCCCTCGACTTGACACTGGCTGCAGGTGCACCAGGGCAGGCCTAGCCTGGCCCATAAGCCCCCTTTACCTCTTCTCCACGAGCGCACAATCTCTCTGCTCCATCAGAGTGAATCAGGGATCCAGTGCCAGATCATTCTCAGGGCCAGGCTCAGGCTCAGTGAGTTAGAACTGTTTCCTGGCAGCACCAACCTGGGCCAATGAAGCAAGGCCCTTAACTGGCCCACCACCAGTGACAAATTGCCTTAGAGACTCTCCATCACACCCACTTCCCCTCCGTACCCAGCCCCTGGCATTGTCCATATGCAGGAAGCGGTGCCTGCACTATTAAGGAGCGCCTTTCTGACAGGAGGATTCTTTGCTCATCAGCTGCAGCCAATTTCTGGCCCCATTGTTCCTCCTGCTTTGCCGATACTCCAATTGCTCATGGGGATACAGAGACTTCATTCCCTGCTTAGAATCTTGCAGAGGCGTGCCAGCTTAGAGTAACAGAGCAGGGCTGGGAATGCAAAGGGAAAAGCCAGGAAACCCTATAAAACCAGCTTTCACTGATTAGCAGAGAGGAGGAAACTTATTAAAGGATTTGAAACTCCTGATTATTAGGAGTATTACAGTAGCACCTAAATGAGCCACCTGAGATTTGGGACCCAGTGAGTTAGGTACTTCACAAACACATAGAGAGAGTGCTTAAAATATAAATAGGCAAGACAGAGAGAGAGGGAAACGAAATATTATGACCCTCTCATGGGGTCCACTCACTGCAGGTAGCGCCTCCTCCTGGCCTTCCTGGGGATTAGCTCTGCCATGCATTGCACCCTCCTCTGGCAGTCTCTCTCCCATTGTCCCCTTGCCATATGGACCCCTCTCACTCCAGAAACCACAGCCTCCTCTTCCTGACTCAGCCCTCTGGCTGGGTCACCATATGTGTTCTCCCCTTCCAGGGTATCAAAGACCCTCTTGACAGATGGGCTCAAGCAGTCTTCCTGTTCACTGCCCCGCCAGTGCCACTTAATCAGCGGCTGGTAGGGTGACCCAGGCCCGCCCTCTACTCTAGGCCCTAGCTCAGGGTCCCTCTAGTCAGCAGCCCAGGTCTGCACTCCTATTCCTTAGTGCTGTTCCCGTAAGCCTTCTCCTACCTCCTTGGCTTCCCCCTCTCTGGGTTTGCTAGCTTCCCAACTCCCTCCTCCCAGAGAGTCACTGTGGACTACCTACTATAGTCCTGAACACACCTCCCTTCTCCCAGAGAGTGACTGCACCCACCCCCCTTTGCCAGCTTCCTGGATCATATAGCCCCACCTCTTCCTGCCCAGCTGAGCCTGTTCTACTTATATCCCTGGCTCCTCCTTCAGATTCAGCCCAGGGAGGTAATTGGCCTACCTGGCCAGTTTAACCCTTTTAAGCCTTGTTTGGGGTGCACACCCCATCACAGATCCCCATGTACAACTGAGGCAGAGAGGGACTAAATGACTTGCGCCAGGTCACCCAGCAAACCTACAGAAGTGGAATCTGAAGCCAGCTCTCCTGATTTCCAGTCTAGTGCCTTGACCACAAGACTCACTGAGGCTTCATCACTTACTCACACATCATTAAAACCAACTCATAAAAAAATGCTTTAAAACTAATACAACGGCAGCTCTCAACAGGTAGCTTTTGGCACATCAGCAACTGCTGTGACATCACTGAACCCATTAGGGCACACGCAGACTCGAGCAGCTTCTTCCTCTGATCCCAACCCACTACAATGATTTTCCCTAGATTATTTCTGTAACCCTTCTGCCCGTCAGAGTTGGCAGCAACAAGGGCCGGGTTCAATATCTAGGGGATCCATTCCAATAACACAATGCAAACCGGCTCGAGCCCCCACCCAGTGACCTGGGACAAATATATACCACCCCCGCTGGGCGCCTCCAAGAGGCAATACTTCCCCTCTCGCAAGCACATAGTCTGAGTGTAGCAAAAGCCTTTTAATAACAGAGAGAAACAATGTGGCATTATGTTTGGGAAACACCACCAACAGGATTCATAACAAAACCCATGAGCAAAAAACCCACCCCAAGCAAATTGGGGCATGCCCTTTTCCCTTTGGTTCTTGAGTCCAGCAACCCCAAATCACCCAAAGTCCCAAAAGTCCAATGCCCCAAAAGTCTCTGTCCCTGGTCAGGGCAGCCCCAGAGTTCGAAAGTTTATCTGCGGAGCTTTACCTCCCAACCTGGGTGGAAATGGGACGGGGGTAAGAGGCACCTTACATGATCTGAAGCTGACCGCCCCACGAACTCCTTCACTCAGCTGCGCTCCGCTCCACCAGCCGCCCCACGAACTCCTTCGCTCAGCTGCGCTCCGCTCCGCCAGCCGCCCCACGAACTCCTTCGCTCGGCTGCGCTCCGCTCCGCCAGCCGCCCCACGAACTCCTTCGCTCGGCTGCGCTCCGCTCCGCCAGCCGCCCCACGAACTCCTTCGCTCGGCTGCGCTCCGCTCCGCCAGCCGCCCCACGAACTCCTTCGCTCGGCTGCGCTCCGCTCCGCCAGCCGCCCCACGAACTCCTTCGCTCGGCTGCGCTCCGCTCCGCCAGCCGCCCCACGAACTCCTTCGCTCGGCTGCGCTCCGCTCCGCCAGCCGCCCCACGAACTCCTTCGCTCGGCTGCGCTCCGCTCCGCCAGCCGCCCCACGAACTCCTTCGCTCGGCTGCGCTCCGCTCCGCCAGCCGCCCCACGAACTCCTTCGCTCGGCTGCGCTCCGCTCCGCCAGCCGCCCCATGAACTCCTTCGCTCGGCTGCGCTCCGCTCTGCCAGCCGCCCCACGAACTCCTTCGCTCAGATCCACGGCCCACAAGCAGCTCCTGCCATCCACAAACTGCTCCACCAGCTGATCCGCAAGGCACTCCAACCGGCCCGCCAACTGCTCCACAATATATCTTCAGGCTCCCCCACTACTTAACACAACACTCAGTGATTTCAGCTCTTAGGTGAATTCAGCTTGTAGTAGGGAAGCCCCAGTGCTGGTGCACTGTCAGCCCAAAATGAGCTCAGCAGCCTATAACTAGACTTCTAATGAAATCAAAATTAGCTCTGATATTCCACAGTGGAGAGAGGAGGAAGTGCAATTTGCATGTAAGGCCCTCACCAAGGGGCCCATGCCACCAAGTATTAGTACTTGTCCCCAGCCTCTCTCCATTCACACAGTTTTGGAACCCATGACCCTTGCCTAGCGAGTGCTACTTAGTTGATGGTGAATCCCTCCATCATAACAAAAGGCCACGTACAGTTCCAAGCACAGTTCCCATAATCAGGGTAATAACAATTTATTCTTCCTGCCCCAATAACAGAGACACTGGGGATCCCACAGCAGCCAAAGTGACCATTTGGGCAGCTATGGTCTCATTCTAGGCGTGGTGGGTGTGCCTATGCAAATGAGATCGGCTCCTGAAGTTCTTTTCCACAACTTGCCACACCTCACCACCAGATGTCAGGGTGGAGCTCATCCTGACACTGCTTACATTTCATTCTCTTTCAGAACAAACCTGCCTGGCAGCCTGTATGCTGCAGAGGCAGGTCAGACTAGTGGCCCATCTGCTGCTGCTCACCGTTCTTTCTTCTCAGTCAAGGAAAAGTAGCCTGTTTTTTAAGTTCACAGGGACAAAGATACTTCCCTGCCTAAGTTCTTCCCAAAATTGGCTTCAAGCAGGATCATCTGCTGTAACCTTTTACAGTGCAGCAAGATTCATTTTGTTATCCATAAACTACCCTTCACAGATGAGTGTTGGGGCTGGCCTTGAATCTCTCCAGTGAAGGAGATTCCCCACCAGCTCTGTTAGGAGCTTGTTCTGTGGCTTAACTTTTCTAATATCTACAAAGTTACTCTTACACTTTCCCTGCTACTACTTAACCCCATTACTTTTTGTTCTTCCAAGCCAGAAGGGGTGTTAAATGAAGTTATTATGAACCCAATCCTTTTTCTAATCACAGCATACAAAATTTCCAGGCTTGATTTCATAGGTCCCACTAAATCTACTAAAAAACAAGGCAAGCAAAGTTTGCTACCACCAGCAATTCAGGCTAGCAGAGCTGTGTGAATATATTTTAAAATAAGTCATACTGGCTGGCCTAACCCTTAGAGAAATCTATTAATCTGAAAAGCAGCAAGGAAGGCTAGAGTTTAATTTAATTGTCTAGTCTTTTGGTAAGAGATTGAAGATAAGAGTTCAAGGTTCTATTCCCATCTTTCCCACTGATTTGCTTTTTGACCTTGGACAAGTCACTAAGGTCTTTGGCCCTGATTCAGAGAACCATCCCTGTTCCGCAAAGCAGTTAAATACGTGCTTAAATGTAAGCACGTGTTTAAGTTCCATTTCACTTTCAATAGCACATGCTTCAGTGCTGTGCTCAATATGAATGGGCTCCAGCAAGTGATTCCGGGTCAGATTTTTAAAGTGTATTTTGTTGCCTAACTCCCATTGAAATCAATAGGCATTAGGTACCTAAATACCTTTAAAAATCCAGACCTAAATGCTTTGAGAAATCAGGGCTTTCAGTACTACTACCTTAATGTCAGTAGGAGTGGCAAGAACTGGACACTTGTGTCCAGATTTTTTCCAGTACCTAGAGATCAAATAAATGCCTAATGGAATTTTCCAATGGGAGTGAGGTGCCTAGGCACATCCAAAAATCCCACTAGTCACCACGTGCATCTTTAGGTGCCTACATACCTGTAAAAATCTGACCCTTAATCTTTCTGTGCCTGAGTTTTCACAACTCCACAATGGCTATGAGGGAGTAAATATTTACTCCATATGGTTGCTGTCAGACTTAATTAGATTAATTTTGTGAAGCACACAATGATGTTCAAAAAAAAAGACATTAGCACTCTGCATTTGTAGGATTTTATTTAATTCCATACACAGATTAATCTCTCTGCTGTCAAGTCCTCCCTTTTCCTTTGTATCTTGTCATTAAGGGTTTGACTGTCACAGCTGTTCCCCAGCCACATAGGAGAGCCAACACCTGATTTTACAAATATTACATCACTACTGAAAGAAGGCACAATTCAGAAAGGATTAGAAATCTGAGAAACACAATCCAAGCATGGGAACGATCATGATGATGACCCTTTAAAGATAGGTTTTGCTGAGGGAGGTTTTGCTGAAGGAGTTAGACGTACATGTTAAAGCAATTCCACAAACTAGACAGCTAATAGCATTGAAAAATCTGTACAATATGCAATTTATTACTAGTTCAATCCTGGCATGAAGACATCAAGAATTAATTTTTTTTAAAGTAACGCATTCATTTCCCCCTATTTGGAGATGCTAAATGGTTCGTGTTCATGGAATGACAATAGCAGTGATTAATGTCAATTTTATTATTTGGATTACATGTATGGCAAGTATTGTTAATGGAATACATCACATAATGGTTCTTTTTATTCGTAATAGTATAGCCAGAATAAACCTGGTCATCTATTCAAACATCCTTTAGCCTGCTCTTCAGTGTTGTTACTATAATTCAGCATTGGCATAAAAAGAAATGAAATATTTTAATTTTTAAAGTACCAAGTTTGGTGAGGTATTAGACAGGGATTGTTGTGTATTGAAGTATCACAAAGAACCCACTAGGATTTCCTTAACAAACACTAAATCTCCTGACCTTAAAGTCTGAGTCAATGAGTCTAAATGCTTCTGTTTAATCATAGATTATAAGGACATTGGGATCTGGAGATAAGTCCAATGGAGTTGCAATGCATGGAAAGTCAGAGGAGGATTTGGTCCCAAACCAGCAATCTAACTGACTTTGAAAGCCAGCATCCTTTTCCTGCTCTTCTCTTGAGAAAATTGTTTGCAACAATGTGTCTTTTGTCCACTCCCAAACTCTTCAAACCAGTAGCAATGCAGCAGCAGCTGGTGTTCTAATCAATCTGTTTGAAATATTTTCCAATATATAATCATTAACTACTTAGATGCCAGCTGAAAATACTGTGCACAGCACATATCTGACAGTGATAGATGCATCTCTTGGAGATCCATATTGATTGCACACTGGTTTGTTTCAGTGCTAAACCTGTCCCCAACAAATGACTGAAACACTGCTCTAAACCATTAATCAGTTGAGATACCTATAAATCCATAAAAAGTAAAGAAAAAAAAAGTACAATTAATTGGCAGCATTTACGATGAATGGCTTCATGCTTCTGAAGATCACAGTACAACTGTCTGCAACTCTCCACCTCTTTTGTTGAGATGCAGCAATACAAAGAGAAATCCTTTTGACTATTTATACACTGTTCAAAAATATGACAGGGGACACAGGAAGAAATATCCAGACAAATTTGGGCATCAGCAATATACCCAAACCAGCATTTCTGTAATAAATTATGGCTGTCAAACTTGCCCCAAGGAGTCATGAACAACTGACAACAGACAAGTCTGAGAAGGAAACACCAGGAAAATAAATACAGATGTCCTAATTTCATGGGGGAGGGGGGGCAAGGGAGAAACACATCATATTTTGAAAAGTTTGATAAAGAAAATAATTCCTTAGAGCCTGTAGTGGGGTGGTCACCCACTCCTGCCCAGAAGGGCTTGAAATCAGCCCTGGAGAGGGCTGAGGCTGGGAGGGGGCTGCTGCTAGGGAAAGCAGCAAGGCTCGGCTGAGTGGGGAAACAGCCACAACTGCGGCCACACCCCATTCAGGGCCCAGCTGGCTTTTATAACAGGGCAGTGGGCCAGGAGGACACAGTCTCCCTCTAGATGTTGAGAGGGAGGGGCCTGACTGCTGGGAGCTGAGCAGGGTACTTAAAGTGGAGCAAGGCTGGGGAATGGCCAGAGGAGCTGGGGAGCTCCACCCTGAGAAACCCCCAGGCTGCAGGCCTTGATGAAGGCCTAGGAAAAGAGTACAGGGGTTGCAGAAGGCAGCCCAGGGGTAGGCAGAAGCAGCAGGTCCAGACCCTCCTTGCTGATGATGAGTGGCAATTATACTGCAGTCCGCCCCAGGTGGCTAGATGATGACTGGCAGTAACCAAAGACTGAGGCGAGGTGGGTCTAGATGGTGGTGAGACCCAGCAAGGGGGTACTGCTGGGGCAGAACCCTGAGATAAAGAGGCACCGGGGTCCAGGAGGGACACGAGGCCAGCAGCAGGTGAGACACTGGCCTGCAGAGGGCGCTCCAGTGCTGATGAAGAGCTAATTCCCTGGATGACCAGCAGGAGGCACCGAGGAGTCTCCCCCCACTCCAGAGCCCTACTTCAAAATCAATAAATACAAAGTTATCTGAGGATATGTTATTTGAAATATTGTCCAAATCTCATAATTATTCACAAATTTGTCCACCCTTGTAGAAGCTGGATGAATAAAGAAAAATATATTCACTGAATAATTTACCTGAAAATATGATGTTCTACAAAGAAAATTCTCAGTGACTCCTATTCAACCAGCTTTCTTGATGGAAGTGAACACTATGCTCCTTATTCAGAAAAGACTTATGCTTTGTTTACACTTAAAAGTTTCCCAGTGTAGCTATCCTGGTATTGCTCTACTGGCAAAATGTTCTTAGTGGAAACACAGCTATACTGGCTAAACAGGCTTTTGTTGCTATACTTTATTCCAGTTCAGCATGCCAAATAAGTTATACTGAAAAAAAGCACTTATTTGACAGAATAACTGCATCGACACAGGGCTTCGGCTACCATTGATCTGTTGTAAAAAAGTCACACTGCTAACTGACATAGATATGCTGGCAAAACTATGAAGTGTCGACCAAGCAACCTGGAGAGCCACTGGAAGACACTGCCCTTAAGATGGAGCTGACCTTTAGAAACTGTCTCTTTAAAACAAATGAACGTGTGGAAGACTTTCAATAATGAGTTTGCCACATCCCAGGCTTTTCTCACCACCTCAGCCCCGTACCATCTACTGAGGTGTCTCGTGTCTGAAGTGTGTTTGTCTGAACTGTGTTGCATTCTGTGTGCCCAGGGGCACAGATCACGTTTGTTCAGAGAGGACCACAGTGCACAGAACCAACAATAATGCAACCTAAACCAGTGACAAGTGCATGGCGTCAACCCAGAGTGTGTGTAGTGGGGCAAAAGGGAGCAGAGGAGAAAATAGTTACATTTTTAAAATTTCAGAGTTGTGATATGTTAGAGATAGAAAGTATCATTTTTACTATCTAGTCTAGCAATCAAGAGCTTAACGTCTAATCAAATTCTGGGTCCCAACAGTTTCAATACATTCTTAAGCCCCCAGCCTCCAAAGACTTACACGTTCGCTTATCTTTACAAACTGTGAGTAGTCTCATTGACTTCAGTGTATGTCTATAGAGGATCAGCACCTCAAGCATCTATGGGACGAGATTTCTCAGTGTTTAGCAAAATTAGGTACAAGCTGAAAAACAGAAACCCAATTCAAAACTCTCTATGAGGTTGCAAGAGGCCAATACCCATCAGCAGCCTCCCCAAGCAGAATTCTTACTGATGATCAGGGACTATGGGGATGAGTGTAATATAAATAGATTAGATAAAATCAATTAGACAAAATCAAATGACAGATATACAGCTGCTTGTCTCTCTGTGATAAATAGTCATTTTAAGGTACTGGCACCAAGGCTAATTATGGTTGATCACGCTGGTAAATATGGAAGAGTATAAAAATGTAGACATTTCTCAAATATTGGTCTGTTCCTGCAGACCCTTACTTACATGAGTAGTAAGGGATTAAAGTTCCAGTCCTGCATGTCCTTACACACACAAGTAGTCCCATTAATTTAACAGAACTACTCATATGGTTAAGGGTTTGCAGGATTGGACCCTTGTTCCCAAACATGCAGTTAGTTAACTCATAAAAGACTTCATTTTATATTCATTAGATGAGATGTATAGAAATACTGCTGATACCGCATGAGCAACTGATATTAATTAAGGCAAGTGTTGTCAGAAGAAAGTGATTTGTTTTAAACAAATCTATGGAGAAAAATACAAACATTTATTTCCTTTCCTTTCTTTGTTTGGCTTCTTTTAAATTTTTTTTCTTGAGAATTTAAAAACAAACGAGTTTTAGGTATTTAAAAAAAACTAAAATGTATACACATCTGTAAACAACAAAAGGAGAATAGGGCAGGAGTCTGTCTACAAACATTTCAGTGGCTTCTAAATATATCACACTTGATTTTTATTCCCTTTTAATAACATTCATGTGAGCTAAGTTTATTGACACCAGTGTGGGCAGAAAATAAGTGTCAGGCCTGTTACACATTTATTTTGTGGTTAAATTCAATTTATTTTAATTGAAATCAGGAAACAAAAATTGTACCATGTGATTTAGGTTACTTCCTAATACAGCTTGCACATTGAGGAGTATATTATGAGTATCTGAAGGAATACGCACAGCAAATGCTTCAGAAGCAGCCCTAGGACAAAATTTGTTCCCACAAAACCTCAATCCAACCATTTCAAAGAGTGAACAAATCAGTACAATCATACTCCATGCAATTTCTGAAGAGGAAAATGTGCTATATTCTTCCAATAAGTTACCTGTTGCAAACTATTCATCCAACTTAATATTAAAGTTCCCCTGTTTTGAATAAACTACATCACCTCAACTGAACAAGAGCAATAATTAACATATTTATTACAAGCAGGACATGTGCTTATCAGGTACAACATCCCACCTATGCACCTTGTGACAGGGTCGGGCTAGATGGCTATAGGAGAGTAATAGAAGGCAGATATATTAGCCCCAGGTTAAGTAGGTCCCTTTTCCCTGGGTAAGGTAACAGGTTCCAGAACAATCAGAAACCTTCTGGGAACAATTAAGGCAGACAGGCTGATTAGAACACCTGCAGCCAATCAAGAAGCTGCTAGAATCAATTAAGGCAGGCTAATCAGGGCACCTGGGTTTAAAAAGGAGCTCACTTCAGTTTGTGGTGTGCATGTAAGGAGCTGGGAGCAAGAGGCGCTAGGAGCTGAGAGTGAGAACATGGATTGTTGGAGGACTGAGGAGTACAAGCATTATCAGACACCAGGAGGAAGGTCCTATGGTGAGGATAAAGAAGGTGTTGGGAGGAGGCCATGGGGAAGTAGCCCAGGGAGTTGTAGCTGTCACACAGCTGTTCCAGGAGGCACTCTAGACAGCTGCATTCCACAGGGCCCTGGGCTGGAACCCAGAGTAGAGGGCGGGCCTGGGTTCCCCCCAAACCTCCCAACTCCTGGTCAGACACAGGAGGAGTTGACCTGGACTGTGGGTTCATGAAAACGGCCAAACTGAGGGCTGCCATGAAGCTCCAAGGTGAGCAAATCCGCCGATAAGCGCAAGATCCACCAAGGTAGAGGAGGAACTTTGTCACAACCTGTAAAATTTTCATCATAAATCTAAAGTTCCTTTAGGTCTCAATCCACTCTCCCATGCCAAGAGCAAGTAACCAGGGGAACAGGGAAGGAATCTTCCCAAGCAGACTAGAGAACAGAAGCAAAGGTATTTGTGACTGTTACTGTTGCTCTTGGACCCCTGTCCAACAAAGCACTTAATAGGATTTCTCAGGTATTTAATGTTATGCACATGTTTAGGTGTTTTACTGGTTCAGTACCTTTAGACCACCATAGTTCTTACCTCTCTCATGCTCTGCCTCCAATAACAGGATCTGTGGACAGTCAGTGGACCTGGATAGTTTATATCCTTTCCCCATTCCTTTTCTTCATTCTTCCTCCACACCTAGTATGACCCATCAGCTGCATGGGAAAAGCCATGAAAGTCCCCCATGATCTTTGCAGTGCACAGGGGACACATGCAATGAGGCCATACCAGCCAGTTCCACTGGCTCCTACTCTCCAAAGCCCTGCTCTGACAACTACTAAACCCGGCCCATAAGAGGATGCAGGAAGTTGCACCTAGAAGCTGGAGAATACATATCGTTTTCATTATGTCCCAACTCCATTAACACCTGTCAGAGTGGCATTTTCCTTCTCGGAGAGGCTGCATTGGACTGGAACAGCATGAAATGGCACCGATTAATTGCATGAAAAACCAGGGTTATATTCCCAAAGCAGTTGATGCATCCACACTGATGTCATTAAAATAATAACAGAGGATGTGCATCTATCATAATTTCAGCACAATACTTTGAAATGTTATCATAAAGTGGCTATTATTGAATCAAGGGCACTGGTAAAAGCATTTGAAATGGTGTAGCACATAGCAAAAAACCAAGGACCACACTGTCAAAATACCCACTCCCCATTGTAGAGATAACACAGCAGGTGTTCTGACAGGAATGAAGGAGCAAGATGCCAACACCCAGTAGAAAGAATATTATTGGAAGTTAGCTAAGGCATCGATACACAGTCTACAGCGTTACCAATTACCTACACAGGCCTTAGAAGCACTCTCTTTCTCTGCAGGCATAAACTCAAAACTGCAGCAAAACAACTTAAACTTGCCAAGGCACATTAAAGCAGATGGTCAGAATCAAGATGCATGGACCTGGGCAAAGGCCACAAAGCAATCTAGACTGTACTAGCTAAAAAAGAGATCTGGAGGAACATGAAAAGTATGGAAGATCATTAATCTTGCATGTGACTCATGAGCAAGGTGCATGCGATTCTGAATCCCATTAAGGAGATGATGGAGAAAAAAAGGGGCTGTTCATCTGAATCCAGTTTGTCTAAGTGGTAGAAATTGGTGTGAGATTTTCCTTTCACAGGAAGAAACCAATTTGATAAGGCTGGAAAGTGCACGGACATGCATTAGCACATGCATGGGGGATGGCGTTTACCTTGCAGCTGAAGGTGTTTCAGAACTCTGGGGACATAGGTGCAAGACTATGTCAAGCTCCGAATGAAATCAGAGAATCAAGGCTCAATTCTGACAGATGTCAACACTGAAAATATAGATAAATGCCACTTTCTGATGCTTTCAGGCTTCTCTACAACGATACTACAAATATACTAGTAAATTCTTGAGAACTCTTTATCCTCAGGCTCCCAACATTATCAATGACCATAGACCTAATTTTCTTCTTGCTTACACAGTTTTACCTCTATCAACTCCAGGGGAGTTACTCCCGATTAACGCGAAGTTAAGTGAGAGGACAATCACGCACTGTGTGACTACAACACCCATATCAATTCACTATTTAAAATAGGAGGCCCCAAGCCTGCTCTAGAGCAGTCAATTGCAGCAGAATTGAGCCTCAGCTTTGTAAGAATTAATTCATAACTGTTGATCAGTTCCTTTGAGGATAAGGAGCATTTATAATTAGTATGACCATGCCACTTGCATGATTGTCTAGTCTCACTGTCCCACCCAGCAGACTTCCAACTTTGAACCTACACTTTCCTAATGCTGGATAACAATAAGTCATTTTCCTATTCACATAGATACTACATATGGAATTAACCCCCTGTTTGTAGGGCCTTTGAATGCAGGTAACATTCTGCAATCAAAGAGAAATGCAATTATTTTGTCTTTGATACTGTAGTGAGACAGAAGGTTCTTGGCAACTTGGGGTTGAACATCCAGACCTCACTCAGGAAAAACTCTTGTCTACTGAATGTTTAATAGTGATTACAGCCAATAGAAAATTTTCACATTTCAACCTTTTTTTTTTAATTAAAAATATTAACAATACGTGAATTTTGATAGAAAGGTTGTGAACATGTTTGAGAAATTTTATTCTATTTATAATACACACTAGTAGCAACATAAAACCAGCTATCAATGTTTAATAAATGTTTTGGCAACATAAGTTATAAATTATGAATGGGTGACTATATATACCATATAAAATATGTATAATGTTTTCTGGCTATTGCTAATCTTATGCTAACCTGTACAAGAAACCATTAATAACAAAGTGACTACAGATATAAAAGTTTCCAGACATGTTTAGGAAGCCATTTTTAATTAAAAAAGTAAATTTTAAAATTAAGTAAATGCAATTATATTGGTTGCTGATATATTATCATTGTTTAAATAGGCCATTCATTATCTACTGCACACAGATAATGCATACTGTAAATGCTGTCTCTTAAAGGAACTCCATGTAGCAGAAACATTCTAATTGTTGTGATATGCTGTTGTCTTCTCAACTCCAAATATTTATTATAAAGAGGAAAACATCTCTGTGTTCCCAATAAATATTTTAAGGAAAGCCAATGGCATGATTTTTGTGGACCATTCTAAGAACACTGTCGGAGCACACTGTTCTTTCTGGCGGAGGAAGAATTAATAAGCCCAATATCAGTGACAAATTAGCACCCCACCCATACGGATTTTCTCCATTAACACTGTGAATTTCAGATGGATATTAATTTTTGATTTTCACCTATTATTCTAAGAGGAGATCAAGTCAGAGGTACAACTTAAAGTTATTCCCTTTTCATGAACCAATCAGGAAGGGAAGCAGAGATAGGCATATGCTGTCAAATGCCAAATAAGTTTTATTAGACTTAACTGCAGCCCATAAAGATGGTCTCATTTGCATATGTGAGATCATTAGTTAACACTGGCCCTAAACTCAGTATTGCTCACCTTAGAGGAAGAAAACAATAGAAATGTTCTTTTACCGCAGTCATCATATGACTGTTGCTGGCCAGAATTCCTTTCTTGTATGTAACAATACCAAATGTTCATGCTTACATTACTGAAGCTTCCTATGCAGAGTTGAGACATGCTGCTCACATCAAAATCAATGCAGATGAAACTTAGTGTAAGTCTTTGGCATAAAAGTCTAATTTTACACACAGAGGGCTAGATTCTGCCTTTCGCCATAGTCCTGAGCACAGGGTGGGGTGTAAGTGGCACCAGGTCAGGAATAGCCCCAGGAGGCTTTGACGCACAGGCACAGTGTATCTTTCTTGCTCTTTGAGAAGATGGGTTTGCCATTGGCTGCTTGCATACGCCACCAGAAAATCAAAGCATACCACCAAGCCAGCTCTGCTGCCCCGCCTCTCCCCACCCATCTGCATTAAGTGAGAAATAAGTGGGTACACAGAGTCCTCTTACCTCTACATGCCTTGGGGATATAGAACAGCTTCCAGACAAGGAGAGATTAAAAAGACTCAGAAAAGAGCCTACTAAGAGGGCTTTGATAGAGGTCTATAAAATCATGACTGGTGAGAGAAAGTGAAGAAGGAAGTGTTACTTAGTTCTTCACATAACACATGAACCAGGGGTCACCTGATGGAATTAGTCGGGAGCAGGTTTAAAAAGAAACAAAAGGAAATTTTTCTTCACACAATGCACAGTTAACCTGTGGAACTCATTGCCATGGGATGCTGTGAAGGCCAAAAGCATAACTGGGTTCAAAAAAGGATTAGATAAGTCCATGGAAGATAGGTCCATCAATGGCTACTTGCCAAGATGGCCGGGGATGCAACCCCAGGCTCCGGATGTCCATAAGCCTCCAACTACCTGAAGCTGGGATTGGACAATAGGGGATGGATCTCTCAAAATTCCCCTCTTCTGTTTATTTCCTCTGAAGCATCAGGCACTGGCCAGTGTCAGAGATAGGATACTGGGCTAGATGAACCAGTGGTCTGACCCAGTATGGACATTCTTATGCTCTTAAACCATGATCCAGGTCACTGCCACACAGGCATAAAGGAGTTCCTGTGCATGGCATGGAAAATAAAAACAAAGTGAAAACAAGGGAAACAGCCTTCATTTTCTGGATGAAAAAAAAACTTAAAAGTGCAACACTGCGTGCATGACACACTGTGTACAGCTCTACTCCAGCCTATTTTTAATTAGGCTTTATAGTGGATTAGCAGAGGCTTGATATTCAAAATTTAGTTTCTTTATGTCCTTCCACTGCTAATATGCTTCATTAAACTTTAAAATAAATTCACTTCAGCACTTTAAAAGGGCTCAGTCCTCAACAAAGAGACAGTGGTATGCCCCCTTAGAAAGCTTTTTGATCTGCCTTCGGTAAAATTTTGAACTTCTTCAATCTTTGTGTTTTAAGTTTTATAAGTACTAATCCACCTCCAGTGTGTGCTTGTCACTTCCATCCATTATGCTCCGCGTGGACTCCTAATGTCAGCAGGAGATGTGAGCTGTTGCTTCAGAGACTCAAAGCCTCAGGAAAGCTCTGATCTGCTGCCTTCTAATACATTTATGCTTGAGGATGATTTCCCCTTCCTTCCCCTCATCCACCACAGAGTGTCTAATGATATTATTAGCTGGGAGGCCATACTGATAAAATAACTGGAGCGCTGATTTTTGTTTTTGCCAGTGGGTGCTTGAGTCCCAGAGCACCCCTGGCGTCAGCACCTATGAATAGCTGTATACTAGTCTAATAATTCCATCTTCCGGTTTCACTGTGCGCCATGTACGTGCTCCTGCCACCTACTGGTGCCATTGTAAAGTGTTGGTTTAAGGCAAAGTAACTTCCAATAGACATCTTTAATAACATTTATCACATAAAAAACCCTACTGTGGCTTGTGGGTGCTGAACACCCCCTATTTTTTTCAGTGGGTGCTTGATCCCTGGAGCACCCACAAAGTCGGTGCCTATGATTGGAAGGGACTTAATCAAACAGAGCCTAAGTTAGGTTAATTCTGTTATACACAGTAATTGGGGAAGTGTTCATAAAATATAAAGTTTCATTCTAATCTCATCTGTTGACTGCAGTCTTTCAAATACTTATGCAGACGTTTAATTTCACTTAACTCAGGGCCTTCAATAAGGCTACTTTTATACATAAAGTTAAGCACATGTGAAAGTATTTGCAGGATCAGGGTCATCGTGATTCATCGTTAATATCCCCTTTTCAAACCTGATAAAGGTGAATGTGCTAAATCAAAAGGTGCACGCCTACTCTATATAATTACGAATTATGCTCCCAAGTGTGTCTTCACTTATTCAGTACAGAACATGGATATTTAAATGAAAGCTGCCTAATGCATCTTCCAAATTAAAACCAGTTCTGTAGCCTCCTATCTGGAATATAGCGGGGGAACTCTATTCATGTTCTAGTTATGTGAAACCAGCATACAGCTCAGAAAAGTGTCAGGGAGAGAGCCAAAATGGGTGGGAAAGACACAAAAAGAGCATTTTGTAACCTGTTCCCTGCCTGGAAAAAATGTATACAGATGTCTAAAGAGATCTTCCAGTTTTAAAGATGATCTCAGTACAGCTCTACATTTGCATGAGTTCTCATCTCCACTCTCCACCCAGACATTGCTACAGAATCATTTGGTTTTAAAACAAGCATAAGAAAAAGGACCTGTCTAGCAAAAAACGGATCCATTCAAAATCTCAGAAAACAAAACAAACAGCTCCAAGAATATAACCACCATCGCCTCGTGCAGCTGCAGCCAGCATTAGGTTGGGAACTACGGTGACCAGATGTCCCGATTTTATAGGGATAGTCCTGATATTTGGAGATTTTTCTTATATAGGCGCCAATTACCCCCCCCCATCCCAGTCCCAAATTTTCACACTTCCTGTCTGGTCACCCTACCCGCAACACAGCCGCCTCTTGTTTTCTTTGTGCTTCTTTGTCTCGTGTTTTTTTCTTTAAAGGATTGCAGGGTGCTTCTGAAATCTTCGGTGAGTGACCTTTTACAAAGAGAACAGAACTCAGAGTAGATGAGGACAAAGCAGCACAAGAACATTTAAGTTATATTCTGATCTGGAGGGCAATCTTGTTTCAAATAAATGTATGTTTTAGTTTCTCACAAAGCATTCCTTCCAGCTCCTACTGAAGTTAACAGGAATCTTCCCATAGACTTCAACTGGATCAGGCCCCAAGTTTGTATTTTTGGTACAGCAATGATACCAGCTAAAATACCTAACAGCTAAAATAGCCAAGAGAGATTTGGGTGTGCTTTAATTTTAAAGACCTTATTCATTAAACACACCATTAAAAGAACAATCGTAACTGACATACACTCATTCTTTTCCTTGTGCCAGTTTCTATGGAGCCATGTGCAATATTGGAGTTTCTCTGAGCCAGATGCTCAGTTGGTATAAATCAGCATAGCTGTATTAACCAATTTATTTGAGCATAAGCTTTCGTGAGCTACAGCTCACTTCGTCGGATGCATCTGATGAAGTGGGCTGTAGCTCACGAAAGCTTATGCTCAAATAAATTCGTTAGTCTCTAAGGTGCCACAAGTACTCCTTTTCTTTTTGCGAATACACACTAACACGGCTGCTACTCTGAACCTTTCATAGCTGTATTGTAAATATTCTCAGCTGAAGGAATCTGGCCATGAAATGAATTGCCAGAGGAGATTAGGTGAATCCCAAATCTGACCATCTTTAGGAAATAAATAACAAAATCTTCCTTTCTTATAGTGGAAAGGCATTTTAGAATGATACAACACCCCTTCTACCACCTCCACCCCCCATGGAAATTAACAAAATCTTAATCAGAAATCCAAACCCTATCCTCAAGAGAGTGTTGACCCCCAAAATGGAGAAGTGCTAGAATCTCCATGAAGGCCCGTAGGGACTTTGCTAAGCTCTTGCTATTGATTCTATGTGGAGCATGCCCACATACTACAGTGATGGGCAACAGTATAAAACAGTTAGTTAAGATAAAATAGATTAGATAGATTCCCACCTACTCCATTTTTCAGGGAAGAAAACAAAAATCTAATAATAAAAAAACGAAATAGCTTTGGCACTGTCTTAGCCGAAACTGCTGAGGCAGAGCTTTAGAGCTCTTTCATATCTGTAGAAATGGAATAATTTCTCATGTGAAAGTATCTGCTAGTTTCTGGGAAACCAAATTCATTGCAGAGTCCCAGTATCAAAGACATTCTGATGGCACACTGTGCTTTTTTTCTGGATTATCTATCCCCTAGCTGTTAAATCCAGATAAGGTTCATAAAATGGAGTCTTCATGTCACTTGTTTACTGAAGTTGCAGTTTCTGAAGAGTTTAAAATGGTCAGGAAGGTTTCTCTTCCAGATCTGATATCATACTTTACCTGCATCCTACTTTGAGTTACCACCTTCTGTTATGGTTCATACCATATGAAGTGGGATCTCCCACAGAGGAAGAACGTATTGCTGCTCTCCTTTCTCAAATCAACATCAACAAATTGGATCAAACTTTGAGTTTTCTGGGGGAGGGACTGTTTTCATTGTTACATATCTAGACAGCGTCTAGCACAACGGGCCTTGATCTTTGATTGGACACGAACAATAAAATAATCCTTCGTGCAGCTCTATTGAAGTCAGTGGAGTTATACTAAGGATGAATTTAGTACATTGATCCAAATTGTGCTCTCAGTTACACTATGTATGTCCATTAGCTCAGTTTGATTCAGAGACAGGTGGACTAGTCTGGTTAAAGAGCTAGAACTAGGTAAAAATTAGATTTACTTTTCCATGAACATTTTTTTTGAAAAAAAAATTGTCCCTGTTTATGTAAAAAAAAATTCAAAATTTGAAATGTTTTGACCAGCTCTAGTAAGAACGGTCTTGAATGGTCACCTAAATGTAATGTGAATTTGAGCTATACTTTTCATAGTTTAAAAGGTTTTGATAACTCTCCCTCTCCAGTCCCCACCCCCTCACTCTACCATTTTGGACCTTCTCTGCATATCCTGATTCTGCCTGAGTTTGAAAACAGAAGTACCAAAATACCATGAAGGAGCTTGGCATGTGGGATTTACAGGCCTGTTTTGCCAGCTCAATAATTGAACAAAAGTCTCCAAATTTCTGGATCCTTGTCCAAACTGAACCGCTGAGGGGCACTCAGCACGACGTGCTATGTGAACTTTTAGATTGCTTTATTGAACAAAGCAGCTGTCATTCTCTACACTAAACCACATCAAACAAGGGATTGCTGGCACATTAGAGCTTTTCCCTCTATTCTCACAGTTAAAGAGCAGTGCAACCAGACAGCACAAACTTCCAAGAGCAAAGCAGCAAGATAGGGCCACATTATATTGAGTTTAATGTTAATAATTAGGCTACTAATGGAGTGATCATTGTAACAAGTAGGGTCTGGTAGCGATTGCTACCTGCCTTCCGCAGCTCTTATGCTATCCATATACACATCCCTACTTGGGTCCACTGCAAGTCTAACTCCTAAACTAAACAAGATTTTAAGCTGGAGTTTTCAACAGGGCCCAAGTTTGGCATGTAAGTCAGGGGGAATTTGAAAGTCCCAGCTTTTCTTTTAAAAAAAAAACAACAACAAAAAAAAACGATAACCCTGTCCAAAAAGTTAACCTTAATAATAATACTTAAGACTCAAAAAGTGCTTTAGTACATCAAAGGACCAAATCCCTTGTCTCCAATGGGAATTTGCCTGAACAAAAACTGAGAAAAAGCCTCAAGATTTGGCCAAAGTGCTGTATAATAACTCTGCTCTCAGTGACATCTGTGTCACCCATGCATCTATGGGCAGAAATTCAAGTGTTTATAAAGAGACAACCACTGTATTATTATAAACTGATTAGTTCACAACACATCTTAGGATGTAGGTGAGCAGCCTTCATAAACCACCGTCACTTTAGCCAATGATGTAAATGATTGGGGGGGGTTGGTTTTTTTACACATGTGGGGATAAGAGGAGTCCCTGTGGAACATTCAACCCTTCTAATTAAGGGCCAGGCCACTACAGTCATTGTTTTTCTTCCATTTAATCCTGTTACCAACGCTGCTATCGTTGTCACTATTTGTTACGATTTAGAATCCAACTCCCTAAAGCCAAATTCATGTAACAAAGCAATGCAATTTTTTTCCCGTTTGATATCATGTGCTGTTAACACAACCAGCTTAACAAAACATGGCATAAACCATGGATACATAATACCTGTTCCTGCATGGCATGGAGACCAGGAACAGAGCACGTGGGACACTGGGATCAGTCTCATGATCATCTGCACTGGATGATGGGCAGCTTGTCACTGTAAACTCATCGATACGATTGGACTATCTCAGTGCCCTGCCCGGTCACTTTGGGGAGCAGTGCCGGCAGCATTAGCCCTGCAGCGGCCCCAGGATTAGACATCCAAAAGCTTCAGTATCGGATTGTAGGAGAAGACTTCACTGCAGCGGTTCAGTAAAGGCCCACATGTGGCTTAATCTGGGGAAGCCTACAATGATGTAACAATATCTTCTGTTGCTCAGCCACAGTAACAGCTGCAGGGAGGAGAAAGAGTGAATTAGCCAAGCTAAAGCTAAGGTAAATTTAATGAAGGCCACTTTAAGTCTGAATAGGAGCATGCACACAGGGGTTTAATGTGTTTTAATTAATCTGATCTAAATTTAAACCTTTACTTAATTTGGATTAATTTTCCTGAGTTTCCCTGTCTAGACAAACCCCTATAAGTGCCTATAAGTGTAGAAAGAGTTTCAGTGTGATTTCACACAGCAGAGAGCGCACACAGGGGAAAGACCTCATAAATGTGGTGACTGCGGGAAAAGCTTCAGCATGAGCTCAACCACGATCCAGCAATCAGACACACCACTCAGAATAGGAACCGGGTGAGTGAGGCTGGGCAGGAATGTTCACAGCCTTGAGGGAATCGGATGCCAGAGAGAATAGGAAAAATTAATCATGGGTTAAAAGAGGGGGCTTGGGAACATGGCCAGAACAAGGGGCAGGCAAGGTGATCTCAGTGGCTGTGTTTTGTGGGAGACCAATTGCTATGAGCTGGAGAGACCTAGCTGCACAACAATTCTGCAGCTGCCGTGCGGAGACTACTGTCTATCATGCTAACCAGCATCATCTTATTGTCTCCATGTGGTTCCCCATCTGTATCCACCTGTTTTCTCTTTTCTTATATTTAGATTGTAAGCTCTTTGGGGCAGGAACTGCCTGGTTAGTCTGTGTTTGTATGGTGCTTAGCAGAGTGGGGTCCAGGCCCAAGATGGGGGCTCTTAGGCATGATCACAAAACAAATAATAAATAACAACAGTGATACACTGTGGCCCAGTGCTGTGCCTATGAAAACCTGTTGCAATATCTTACAAGGCCCTTCTTTTCAGAAAGTGGCAAGCCCCTGACCTCTGAAAATCAGGCCCCTTTCAGGTGTTTCAAGTTGCAAATCTTGGTCTTTTAATGTTTGCTAAGCAGAGAGCAAGGGTGTAGCTGTTCCGGCTTTTTAACTGAGGGGGAAAAGGCAAAAAAAAAGTTGGAACACTTCTTTTATAAATTACCATTATTTCAGAGTAAGCATCTCCTCCAGCAACGAGGGCAAAGTGCTTTTATTAGTGCCTGACATCGTGGAGTTTTATATAACTTTTTTTTATATAATGCTTCTGAATTCTACTCTGTGTTTAGACATTGCCTAGCACAATGGGGCCTTGCTCTTCATTGGTCCTGAGGCACTTCCACAACAAACATTATTAACAATAATCCACAACATCATCTTTGATTTGGGGAAATCTATACTTGCCATTTCTGTCTAGTGATGTTGGCTATTTAATCAAATACTTTTTCATTGATTGTATTTTCAATCATTTTGTTATCCAAACTGCTCTTTAAAATACAAGATGGAGGTGCAGAGGCTGATTAACATCTGGAGAATCCATACATATTGGCATACAAACCATCATTTTAAAAAAAAATTCAACACTTTTCATCTTATACGACTCAGAAGCACAAGCAAAATTCCATAAATAAAGGACTTATAAAGCCCCTGTGGATGCAGTGGGTGAAACTTTGCTCTCACTCAGCCCCAAACAGCTACATTTGAAGTCAGTGTAGTTGTGTGGGTGTAACTCAGGCCAAAATTTGGCCCAAACTCTTCTAAGAAGCTTTCAAAATAAACATTCATTTTAAAATAATCTGATTAAACTGGCTGGGAACTATTCAAACTGAACAAACAGTGATAAAATATCATGTTATGACTGTGCTCTCTTTGAACAAAATGAAAAGGAATGAACACATGATGACAACAGCTATTGCTGAAGATTATGTTTGACGTTAACAAGAGAAAATAGCCTTGGATGTAAATGAGATTAAGAGAGATAGGGGCCCAAAATCTATGGAAAGGCAATGGTATTTGGGTGCCTGATTCCCTTAGGTTCCTTTGAAAAATCCTAGCCTTATTTTACAATAAATTCCTGCTGAAAATAAAAGCCATACAAAAAAAGACCATAATCTTGCAATCTTATTCATGCCCGTGGAACTTTAACCTCTGTGTGGCATCTCTTTAAAGCCAATGGGACTCTGCACAGGCAGAAGGACATACCTGTGTGCATGAAGTGGCAGCATCAGTGGCAAAGACAGCAATATATCTAGGGGCTCAGACAAAAGAGGGCAACAGTTCAGCCTTCAGTGGTCTCAATCACCCAATCTTTTGTTCAGTAGTGTCCTTGTTGACTCCCCATCCCCCATAATATAAACGTGCACCCTTCATTCTGCTGGGTACAAGGCCAAATGTCCCTACATTTGCCCAAGCAACGGACCTTCCTCAAAACCAACAACTAACTCACTTTTCATTTCATATTTCATATTGTTAACACCACGGAGGATTTTATGCCCCCTCATAATGGAGTTCTTGACCCCACACAAATCTCTCTCTCTCTCCAAAATTGATCAATACTAAAATAAAACTGCCACTGCCTCAAGGATTTTTATAGAGCTGCCGCTGAGCTCCCTCGCATGCTATTTCCCCTTTTACACTCAAAACAAACCCTCTAAATCAATTATTTAGCCAATCTACAGATGTCTCGGTAATAAATGTGAGTAGATTTGTCACTTCTGTGCCAATGGGAACTCCCAGATGGATAAAAATATTCAGACCACATCTGATTTTCCAACTGCCCCGGATTGCTCTCTGTTGCCCAGATACTGTGATTCCCTCTATTTGGCCGCACATTACTTTACACCCAAGTACACTCATATACTTTAATTTTATTGTGTTACCTCAGATACTGTGATTCCCTCTATTTTATGGTCTAAATAATCAGTTAAAGCCAAAAGAATTTATACTTCATATTTTAGAGACGTTAGCAGGGCTCAAAATTTGTCCCACTCAATTTGAGAAAAACTCAACTGATCTAATATGGAGCAGCAAACTTTTGCACTGAAAATAAAGAAGCCTGGAGAAATTAACGGGGGTATGTCTGATTGACCACTGTATTCCTGCAATTTTACTCTGGCTGCACCAGCATTAACACTGAGCAACTCAGTGCTAGATCAGGGCCCTTCTTTAGTTTCTCAGATACAATCCCAGAGTGTTCTTCATAAAACATTCATTGTTGTCACTGTTTTTTAGGCATTGCTGCACTGGCTCTAAGCAATGTCCAGATATAAGCAGTGCAACTAACCAAAGGGTTGTCCAATGCAAATATTCCGAAGCATTTCAACATTAAATGGAAACCCATAATTCCTATGAGGAGCCTTGAAGGAACAAGCATCTCCAAATCAGATCAAGCTCTTTTTACACACTAACATTTATGAGGGTGGACTGGAGGTGGGAAAGGAGGGGAATTCCCACATGGATCCTATCCTTCGTCTTTCATGGATGCAGAAGTCCCACTTTAATCCAATGGGAGTTTTCAATTTGGGTCCACAGGGCTGAGCTCTAATTAGAAAATATGAAGTAAAATTTTGCAACAGTATAATTTTTCATTCAACCAAAAAACATTTGTCACACCAGGGTCTAGATCCTGGTCTCCCACTATGCCGCCCCCCACCTGTCACACCAGGGTCTAGATCCTGGTCTCCCACTATGCCGCCCCCCACCCCTTTGCATTGTTTGCAGCACAAAGGGTGGCAAAACTGTAGAAATGCTCTTGCAATGCCAGCCAACCTGATGGTCCAGAGGGATCATTACAAGCAGTCCTGAGGCTGCTCCTAATTTATGCTGAGGGATGAATTGGCTTCCAGCGGCCCCGAGGATTAGGGAACTCTAAAAGTCGCTTGGAGTAACCTTTGCTGCCATGCCTTCTTCAGATCCTAGGCTAATCACAGCATTGTTCAGACCCAAGGATTGAGCCTCATGTCCAACTATCTAAAGATTTCTGTGTCACCTAGTGTTCACAGTAAGGATCAGGGAGTCAGAAGACTAATTTATCTTCCTGGTTTTGCCACTGACATGAGCTGTAAACTTGGGTAAGTGATTTAATCTCAGTGTACTCTCCATAAAAAGCATATAGTGATTGCCTACCTATCAACTACTTACCTTACCTTGGGCTGTTGTGAAACTTAATTCATTCAAGTTCACAAAGAGCTTTGAGATTTTTGGATAATACTAGTACATGACTAAAGTTATTTTCTACAATTATTATCTGTAATAATAGCTCTTTTATATCTATTACTGAGACAGGCCTAAGCTACAAAAAATCTGCATCCTAACTGGAATTTTTCCAAAGTTCAAGGCAGATTCATATATGGTCCATCTCTGTCTCAAACGTGAGGAAGAACAAGAAGTGTGCCCATGCCAAAACACAATTATCCAACCAGCCATTTTTAACCAAATTGAGCTTTCTGCTACCAGGAAATCTCATTTAACAGACGTGTAAATCGTTTCAGTCCTTTTCCATTATATCAGACTGAAATATCATATGAACAAACTGTGGCAGTTACTGCAGTGATGGGGGTCAATGTAAGTGGGCAGGCAAATATGGAATAATGAAGGAACAACAAAAGGTCTGATTTTGGCAGAGTTTTCAAAGATAAAAAGAAAAGAGAGAGAGAAACAGACAGAGAGACACCGACCTTTTTCTGGCCTCTTTGTGGCAATTTTTGCCATGGATGAAGAATAGTTTGACTGTGGAACTGCTAAACGAAAGCAGAAGTTGGGGCCTCACAGCAGAAGGCAGAACATAGTCTGAAAGGGTTGGTGCCCCATGATGCTTTGCTCCCCCACACTTTCAGCGGTGCTCAAACTCATGACAAACAAAGCTTGCAGAGAGAAGAAGTCTGAAGCAAAACTAAAGGAGGAATATTGATTAACATGCTCCAGAAACCGACCATGTGTTGTGTTAAGAAGGAAAAGTTTCTTTGATGGGAGACTATGACAATGGGTTTGAGGACTGTGGGATCACGAGACCAAGCTAATGTCACAGATGAAAACATTTCTACTGTAAATGACCTCCCTTAACTAAATCTAGCACAGCCTCACTCCTGTCTCTTTTCTCACTCCAATATTATTTCACCCTCGCTTGTTTGTCTGTGTTCCTTTAACCACTATCTCCATTCCCATCTTTGCTTGCTGCATTTCCCAGTGGTTGGTATTGGAAATAAAGCATGAACAAACTGCATTATCCCAGTGAAATTTATTTCCTTGCAAACAAAGTGGAATCATCTTAATCAGAAGCCTTGTAAGTTGTATCTCCATGTGTTTGGAACAACTGACCGATAAAAGATTCAGCACCATATATTTCAAAGCCTCTAATCAATGAAGATACAGCATAAATAGTCCATGTAAGCAACAAGTCTGTTTACAAATGGGACTTGGTGTTAACGTGCTAGCAAAAATTTAAGACTGTAAATAGAGCAAGTAAGAAGTCAAATGCGAACTAACATGCTACAAAAATGATTTGGGGTACAATTTTCTAACACACCTACATGACTTAACACCTAAATGCCATTTTAAAAAGTGATTTTGGAATTCAGAAACCCAAGCCTCATTGAAACTCAATGGGACCTAGCCTCCTAAATGCTTAAATAACTTTTGAAAATATGACTTAGGCTTGTTAGAAAATTGCACCCCTTGGCTTAGTTTTTAAATGATTTAAATGTATGTTATAAAAAGAGGAACCTGAAATAAAATTGATTTTACAGTAATAGGTACTTCAATGATGTGACCTGCTGATGATCAACATGATAACAACAGGCAGGTATTTGGTTCTACACAGTGACATTATCTGTCGATTTATCTCTCGACCAAAGTTTAACATAATTCTTAGTTCCTCTTATAGAAATGTTCTGAAGAATTTAATACAAAATGGTAAGCTTACTACAGTTTCATTTTTAAACCATCCTACAGAATGTTGTAGAGGCTTACACCGCTGCTATATAATTCAATAGGATGGTTTAAAAAAAAAGAATTTTTCTATCAATTCTATAGGTCTTTAACATAATGTTGGTTTAATCCATAGTAAATTTATGAGAGTGGGATCTCATTCTAAAGGATCTTCCCATGAGACAGTGATGATCTGCTCTAACCCCTTATTGATGGAACTGGTCTCCAACTCAGAAGAATTCTGCCTTCATACTAGTGAGATACCACTGAACTCAATGGGATTGGACCATTGTTAAGGGTGGGGGGGGGAATCTGTCCCACTTGCTATACTTGTCTTTCATTTAAAAGTATAACTATTCAATCTATAAATACATTTCACAATTATAATATATGGTAG
Source organism: Caretta caretta (assembly GCF_965140235.1). NCBI lineage: Eukaryota > Metazoa > Chordata > Testudines > Cheloniidae > Caretta > Caretta caretta. The sequence continues at coordinate 12,050,706 of NC_134219.1, forward strand.
ATATGAAGTAATAAACATCGCTCATTATAGTATTAAATATTATATATTCATCCCTGCAACATAGAAAATATATTTCTCCTGCCCAGAAAGGAATATTTTAGCTAGCTATTCCAAAGCATGATAATAGCATATTGTTATTTTAAAAAACATTAGAGACTTAAATATGCAGAGCTTTCATAACTATTGATAAAACAATAATAGAGTAGGTTAACTAACGTCACTATGCAACGAGCAAGGGTTAAGCAGTGTCGAGACTTCAGGCTCGTGTATATTAAGGACGCCAAGAGTCTGTCTAAAAAAAAAAAAATCAATAACGTATCCAAGTAGCTAGCCAATGACAGCTACAGTGTTCCCGCATACCAATACTTAACCTGTAACTGAAACACTGACATAGAGCCATTGCAGTCTAAGACAATAAATGATATCAGATCCGTTGAGGTGCTTTAGTCAGCCAACCCAAAGGCTAAACAGGTAATCAATTTAAGCGGCTCTTAACTTGTGAATAACAGTGTCTAGTCAAACAAGAGAGATTAAACACAGCTTACTTGAAATAAGTTCTCTGTAAAGTATTAGAGATGTCTGGGCCTTTCCACACAGAAAGGAAAACAAATGTATGAATCTTGTGCCCAGACTAAGTGACCTACAACAAATCACGATTGGCTGTTTTCCTTAAAGATGTATATTATAGAGCCTGCTGCTTTCTTTCCCCCTTTTAGATAAATAGACGTCTTTAATTAGCCAAACTGTCTGAGAGCAGCCCAAGTGAGAATGAATGCAAGAAAGAAAGAAAGAAAGAAAGAAAGAAGCCACCTGCAGATTATGAAGACTTTGTAAAGAAGTGATGACAGAGGAAGCTCAAAACAAAACCAGATTGCTTTGGCAACACAACAAATGCACAACTACCTAGGGTGGCTTTGTGGCTGTCTGTCGCTCTGCGGCTCACCATGGTCATTCAACAGCAGCGATAGAACATACAGATTCCTGTTCTAAAAACATAAGCTTCTGCCCCTTATGCTAATGGAGACTGGATGATAATAGCAAGGGCAAGGCCCTTTGCTTTCAGTTTTTGCAGATTTTTTACTGAAAAATACCTGGCTGTTTGATTTTTGTCACTCTTCACCTAAATTTTGGACCACTCAAGTACATGAAAATACTGATTGTGTTTTGAAAATCCAAGGCATTTCAGTGGGAAGATGTGTCTATGTTAATAATGAAGTGTAAATGCAAGGCTGTCTGTCAGAGGAAGGGAGTGGGTGCAAAATACAAATACACCCAAATGTGAATGTATATGTATACGTCACTGCTCGAGTCCTACAAAAAGAAGCGTACGAACGCCCTAGACCTGACTCCCCACTGTAGGGGTGGCCCAGGTAATCAAGCTGCCATATCTCCTTCTAGCATGGCCTCCAGAAGCACAAGAGGTGGAGGAGACAGGCAGCATGAGGAGACGGTACCCTCGCCTCCTCTATCTCTTCTGCTGCCAGGCTCGCTCCAGAAGGATGCGTGGCACCATCTCTCCTTTTGGAGCAGGGATCCAGATCAGAAGTACTCTTTCTTTCAGTGGGGCTGGAACAGTTTTTGGCGTGGGGGTGCTGAGCTGCACCCCCATTACCCCTGTCCACGCCCCTCACTGCCCCCTAGAGCTGGGGCCAGGAGCAGGGCCCTGGCGCCGGGAGGGGCGGGGCGCAGACAGGGGTAAGGCTGCAGAGGCTAGGGCCACAGCTAGGGGCGGGTGCGGAGCCCTGGGCATGGGGCCAGCAGCCGGGCGGGATCCTGGGGATGACCGCGGAGCCCGTGGGGGACCCCGGACTGGCAGCAGAGCCCCTGGGCGCGGGGCCGGCAGCCAAGCAGAACCCAGGGCCGGTGAAACGGGAATTTTACAAAATATTACCAACCTTAAAAAATAAGAATATCATGCCTCCACTTAATAATATTCCTTTACAGTCTATCACAAAGCATAATATTCCAGCAAGACAAACTTCAAAAAGGAAGGAAGGCATCCAATAATTTCATGAGGAGTGTTTGCATTCTTACAGTCCATTGCCTAGTCTTGGAAAGTGTACAAAAGAAAATCTTTTAAAAACACAATAAGGAAAATCAGCAGTCCCTTACTAGGATACACAAGGACTGAATTCTAAACACAAGAGGACATTCAATGAAAAGTCTCAGAATTAAAACTGATGAATGGAATTATTTTTACGTATCATATCATGAGATCACATCACATCATGAGATCAAGAGATTGCAGGATTAATAAAAAAGCGACTAGACACGTATATGCATAGTGAGGCAAGAATATCCAGAGTTATAATAGTAAGTACTTTAACAAAAAATAATCCAAAAGTTTTGGGAGGGATAAAAACATGGACATAGACTCTAATGGGTACAGAATTACGCCCTTAAAGAAACATTTTAAAAAACACATGACAAAACAAATGGTTCATTCATAAATTTGATGAGATAATACATTGAAGATTATGTGTTTAAATTGTCTATTATGGTATTTGCCAGAAAACTGTGTGAAAAGGATACATAACAGAGTAAGGATAGAGTACTCACCCGAACTTTGAGTTCCAGTGAACTTGTTGGTGTGTTTTCTTTGCAATCTCATTGTTTCTAAAACTTTTGTGTATACATTGTAAACACAGTTATCTTTCTAGATGGAGGCAGGGCAATTATGCCCTTGAGCAGTTTTGCAACTTTATATTTAGCCTTATGAAATTCACACTTTAGTTTAACAAATCATCTCTATTGCCAATCAAATCAGCTCCTGGAAATGAAGCTCTCCATCTCACAGACTCGCAAGAAGTAATTTAGCAATTAAAGCCAAAGAGGTAGTTACAAGAATAGGAAGAAATTTTGAACGCTTTATTGAAATATATTTTTTAAATATGTGTGCAAAATAGAGCAAGAAATTACATGATTATCAACTGAAGCTACTGATAGAATTACACATAAATTATGTTAAAAGAACATTATTAAGGTTGTAAAGTCAAGCAGTGAAAGGTCAGGAAATACCAGAATTAAGAATGCCTGTACAACCTTAATTTAGCCCCCTTCTGTGTATGCATTTTGATATAGTTTTTAATTACATAATCATGTTCTATTGCACAGTACTTTTATAGGACATAGGATTAATATTGTTAATAACTGAAACAGATTCTTTTTTCTAGTCATCAACTGTTTGTTCCAGTCAGCTTCTATGTGCGTTTGGTTGTTCCGCACCCCCCCATCCCCCACTTACTAACCCAATAATTTTTTCTATATTCCTCACTCTTCATGGTATCTTAAGTTTGTTCGTTGTTCTTTGTGTTTGGGAACACTTTAGTTCCATTTGCCCATTCTTAGTGTCTGTATGTATATGTTGCGTGTTCTGTGTCACATGACCGTTTAATTTTTATTTTTGTTTTAGCTTTTATCTTGGGTTTTATTCTTGTTGCAACAAAAATTTATTTTGCTCATAACTATAATTTTTATGATATCACACATTTTCAGCAAAAGCTAAAAGGCCTTTATTAAGTTTATGTTTAGGCTCTAATACGTTTATACATTATAAGGTTATTTTGTCATATTTTGTAGGTACCTTTGTTTTTCAGTGCTTAAAATATAGAAACCCCACTGAAGATAATATAATCCCCCTCAAGGGGAAATTTATGACTGCTCAAGCCTCAGATCAAATACAATCTAAGTTTATATTAAAAATGTTTCAGGGGAAAGCACAATATTGTTAATATTTTGCAATATTTTCTAAAATGCATGTTAAATTATGACAGTGCTATTTCTGAAAATAATGGGATTTTCATAGAAGTTTTTACCTGACTATGCAGAAACTATTGTCTTTGATGATCAATACTCCATGCTTCCCAGGGCAATTCTTGTTATTGCCCAGGTATTAAGGACAATAATAATGAAGCTGGAAATCACAGTATAGCTAAGGAGATAATGCACAATGAAACGGGTACACACACACAATAAAATTCATAAAGCTTTAAAAATTCAAAAAGCTTTAAAAGACATCCAAATAGGGAAAATACCTAACCTTACTTCCAGCAAATATTTGCTGGATTGGTATAGGAATGAAACACAAGTAGTCACAGAAATTTATATCCTACAGAATCTAGCTGTAGCTTCATTACAGTTACTGTATAGACGACTTGCAAGTCTATTTCTCACTTTCCCTGACAATAATTAAAAAATAGAAAAGACATTTAAGAAGCAGTAGTACATGTTGGGCACTCAGTAGAGGTCCTCAAAGACTCCATTTTTAAGGAATGTATCCAGGTACCTCAGATTCTGGAAGACACTCACATGGACACTCACAAGCACCCCTTCCGGACTGGCGCGTAGAGGTGCAAACCAGAAGGATCTGCTAATGTGATGCCCTAAAGGCCATGCAACACATCTGTGGTATAGATCTTAGTAATGAGACAGAAACCCAAGAAAGAACTTATCTCATCTGCCCAGTACAGCTGAGTACCTTGAATGGACATCAATTACATGCCACATATGTGGGAAATGGAGAATACTGTGCACTCACAGAACAGTTAAAATACAATTATGGAGGGAAAGTATGCCCAGTTAACCAGTTCAGCTGGTGTTTTATCCCTAAATTTGAAACTATTATTGAATCAGTCTAATTTTATACCTATGCCCAAATTTGTTGAACCAATGCAAATAAAAAGTCAACCAAGCTTTGGTTCTGAGGCTATGCATTTACTCTCTAACTTTACATTACCTGTTGCAAAATTAAATCTGCATTTCAAGTCTTTGTTAAAAGACAACACAAATAATTTAAGTGAGCTGAAAGCTTATGCTCAAATAAATTTGTTAGTCTCTAAGGTGCCACAAGTACTCCTTTTCTTTTTACAAATAATTTAATTCACTTGCAAGAAAAATTAAGTACAGTAGATAATCAGATAGAACAAGTGTGAAAACCAGACAGCTGATGGGATCAAATGAATGCAATTGGGGAATATCCAGCTGGGACATTTAGTTTTCAGATATTGTTGTGGATACAAGTCTTGATAATTGCAGTAATGCTTATAATGTGTTGTAAAATAAGGTATATGGTAAAGAATTGGCAAAAGAAATGGGAAAGAAAACAAGCATTGGAGTATGCCACTTTACTCCGTCATGTAAAGTAAGCCATACCCTTGAGAATGGTATGTTTTCCATAATTCCCCCTGTTCCATATCTGTTAAGGGTGTATGATGTGTGACAGGGTCGGGCCAGAGTAACAGAAGCCAGATATATTAGTCCCAGGTTAAATAGGTCCCTTTTCCCTGGGTAAGGTAACAGGGAAGGTTCCAGAACAATCAGAAACCTTCTGGAGACAAGACAGACAGGATGATTAAAACACCTGCAGCCAATCAAGAAGCTGCTAGAATCAATTAAGGCAGGCTACAACATACAAACCTGTAACAAGAAGAAGCCTTTTTCTGGGAAGACCTGGGAACAGAGTGAGGCAAAACAACATGACATAAAAACTGCATAAACAGTCAAAATGGAGAAGTTGGGTAAATTGAAGCTTGCACATGCGTAATGTATGGGTTATATAAAAAATAAATATGTCGTGCTGAAAAGTAATATGGAATGTGGAAATGTATAAAAGACTCAAGTGAACAAGACCCAGATCGAAGAAACCTGAGACAAGAATCTGAAGGAATGGGACTGAAGGACCAGACCAATGGATCAGAGGAGGCAATGACCATTATGGAAGGTGGAAGAACTTCCCTGTGCCCCAGAGGGAGGTAACTAGGGCCCATTTACCTATTCCATCTTATCTTTTATTATTGTCTGGCACAAATTTATGTTCAGACACAATAGGTGTCAATAATTCTATCTAAAATTGTCTAAATAAAGGAAAAATTTGATTAAGCCTAAATTGGGTGGACTTGTGACTCAGTTTCCCAACAATTTACACACACACACACCCCCAACAGTCCTGTACATGGAATGAGGTCGTATCAGATGGGTAGCCGTGTTAGTCTGGATCTGTAAAAGCGGCAAAGAGTCCTGTGGCACCTTATAGACTAACAGACGTATTGGAATATAAGCTTTCGTGGGTGAATACCCATTTTGTCGGATGCATGAATGAGGTAGGAGTCCTGTAGAAAAAAATAGGATGTGATTATGTAATTAAAGACTGTAAATCTGGATCACAGAATGCAGTGACATACCCAATGCTGCATGCAGAGACAGAGGCAGAATGGGACCAGAACTCAAGAGTTCTTGGCTCTTGGCCCTGTACTTAGGAAAAGACAATGCTGCTTCTAAAACCAAGCTAAAAACAACATCTCCCAATATTACATTTTCTCTGTAATGGGAAAATAGGGCCAGAACTAGCAGCATTGTCCTTTTGCAGTATATGCCCAAAGGCACTACTTATCTCATCCTTCAAGAGGGACTCTCTTACCTTTTGTAGGTCACCCATCATGCTGTGCCAGCCAATGACTGAATAAATCAAAAGGGCAGGTCAGAGTAGTAAGCAATGCAGCCCCTGCAGTGGCACTTTGGGACTGAGAATGTAGTGATGGTTCTTTTGTGAACGCACCCATTCCTGATCACAATGAGAGAGATGAACATTTAAAAGAAAATTTCAGAATACCTCCTTATTGGGTGGCCTTGGGGTTTTTTCACCTTCCTCTGCAGTCTGGGGTGCAGGTTGATTGCTGGTATCGTCTGGGTATACCTCACTTGATCAATTTCCTACCATCACAGGGGCCTCAGGCTTTGTAGCACCTTGGTCCCGTCCAGTGATGAGCAGGCAAAAGCTGAAGAACCGGTTCCTTCAGTCGCTCCGGGTCTTCGGCGGCACTGAAGGACCTGCCGCCAAAGTGCCGCCAAAGATCCGGAGCGAGTGAAGGACCTGCCGCCGGGTGAGTAAAAATTAAAAAGGGATTCTCAAGGGAGCCTCCCCAGCCGAAAGCTCAGGTGGGCCAGACAGGAGAGTCCCGCGGGCCGGATGTGGCCTGCGGGCCGGAGTTTGCCCACCTCCTTAACAACCAGTTCTAAACCGGATTCAAAATTTAACAGCCAGTTCGCATGAACCGGTGCGAACCAGCTCCAGCTCACCACTGGTCCTGCCTCTTCTTTGCCTGAGGCTCATAGTAGTTTGGCCTCTTGAAGGCCGAAATACTTCGGTGTAGTTTCAGTTGTAGGGTTTAGTGTGCAAGTGTTGGGTGTGTTGTTGGTCTGTGATATACAGACCTGATGATCTGGTGGTCTCTTCTGGCCTTAAGTTCGATGAGTCTGTGACTGCCATTAGGCATGTTTTCATATCATTGCTTGGTGCTGCTTATTCTGGTACTTCAGGGTTCACTTGGCTGATTGTGGCAAAAAATGAAAGCAGACATAAAACATGAAAAACAAGGTTTGGTAGCTCTGAAGTCCCAGCCAAAACTTCTTACATTATCACGTGTATTTTATGTATGAAGTATGTGTGGGGGAAGAATGCTGTGTTTAGGGGTGTCTTGTTTATTATATATTATCTTTATGTATATTGGGCCAGACTACAGTTACTATTAATATATATTATTTCTATTGTCTAGAAGCCCTAGTCATGGACCAGGACTAGATGCTCTATAAACTAAGAACAAAAAGACAGTTCCTGCCCCAAAGATCTTACAGTCTAAGCATAAGTCAAGAGATAACAGGTCAAGACAGACAGACAGAGAAGCAAAGTAAACCAATGAAATAATATTGATCAGAATGATAGGTAGCAGTCACAGACCATCAGCTGCCTAACTCGTGTCAAGATTTTTTACAGGCATCAAGTCATTTACAACTCCCTGATTCTCTTCCCCAAACCCTGGCCGCAATTAGGGAAACCTGGGAGCTGCTCTAACTTGCATCATCTTGTAGTGGCCCCCTAAGGACCAGCTGTCACCTTGGGAGAGTTGCAACATGCCACACTCCCTGCAAAAGACATGCCAGGGAGTGTGGTGAGGAGTCATAGAAGCTGGCTACACTGACTCTGCATATCTTGGGAATTTCACAGTTCAAGCAATTCTGGGCAAGTGCCACTCCCTTTGAACTGCTCAGCTGAGAGAGAGAGTGGACTGGACCAAAAAAAATGGCCCTCTATATCAGTGCTAATCTTGGGGGATTGAAGCTAATGTTCTTATTCTCCTCTCCATTTCAGGCAGCCTAAGCACAGCCCAGTGAGTATGGTTCCTGCCATTTAAAACTACTGCAAATCATGATGTTCAACAGCAGGAGTTCCCAAGAAACGTGGACAACTTGAGGGGCATGACGAAGTTAAAACTACTACTACATCAAGAAGTCCCTCACAAGGCCAAGAAAGATCCTCGCCTGACTCCAGCTAAAGCACTCAGCCACTATTTATAAAGTGTACCAGCAAGAAGAAAGCTCTTTGTTTAATATCAATTAAAGCGGTGTTTAGCTAAAGATAGAGTGTTATCAATATTGCTCTTAATCTTATCACTGTTGTCTACTTGCTATTGCCAATAATTGCCGCATTCATCTGGCTGGGTCGCTTAGACAACAGTCTGGAAATGCATAAAGTGAGTTTTAAAGGGATACTAAATTAAAGGTAGCCATCTTTTTAAAAAAAAAATGTTCCAAAGCTTCCTCTGCCCAACTACAGCCATTTAATTACAAATCATGATAATTAAAGCTACTGAAATCTCACAAACAGATGAAATTAAAGCACTACCTGGAGACTGCAGAGAGGACTAACACTGAAAGTGCCAGGTTTCAGAGTAACCAGTACTCTTTCTCTTTATATATATAATCCTTGGGGGATTATGTGTATATATATATAATCCTTGGGGGATTTTATACACACACACACACCCCTCCCCACAGACTAAGTCTATAAAAGGGCTTTGACAAACGCCCATTTTGATTGAAAAGAACAGCTTGACAGAACATGCTGGATCATCATAATTCTTCCGTATCTGCAGTAGCTTGAGAAAATGGAGGGTCAACATTTATAGAAAGAGACTTACTGGCTAGAGACATCACATATTTTATCTGCAAAGGCCTGACAGCTTTTCAAGTATTTATACAGGTACAGTTTATAGGTTATACCACATGACAGTATCAATGTATTCTGCCCTTTGAAAGAACTCTTCCTTATTTTTACAATTTAATATTCACTACTGAGCTGTCTTTGCTTGTAAAGGAGTGACAGGTTCAAATGTAGAATTAGATGATCCAAGACAACCTGTCTCTAGTGAATATAAATTTTAAAACATTGAAATATCCAGAAGAGTAATAAAGATGCCTATCCCATATTTGCAAACTATTATCATCTATATTTCACAGTGTTACCTAACTGCAGGAGATATATACACAGACTTTTCATTCTGATCTTAAAAAGGGAGAAGGAAGCTATGCATGAACTTTTTAAATTCTTTGTGAGTCACAGCATTAATTTATTAAAAATTAGGAGGCAATACAAATGCGAGAGTTGGAAAATTTGTTGCAAATTATGTCTCATTAGAAAATCCCAGACTAATTCTTCTTCAATGGAGTTGTCTTGCCAGCTGAAGGTTCTGAGCCAAATATGTTTCTGGTGAAGGAAGCAGTTGGAGAAACAAAACTGTGCAAAATAGATTAAATGCCATGGTGAGGTACTGAGTTATTGTTACACGAAGGGCATGTCTACACTGCAATTAGAGGTGTGACTGGAAACACACCGAAGCAAGCTAGTTCGAACAACAAGCCACAACAGCACAGTCTGTACAAACCTACCTAGAAAGAAAAGGAGGACTTGTGGCACCTTAGAGGCTAACCAATTTATTTGAGCCTAAGCTTTCGTGAGCTACAGCTCACGAAAGCTTAGGCTCAGATAAATTGGTTAGCCTCTAAGGTGCCACAAGTCCTCCTTTTCTTTTTGCGAATACAGACGAACACGGCTGCTACTCTGAAACCTTCCTAGGACTCTGGGTACGCACTGGAATGGCTGTCCCGTACTGCCACTACTTCACTGCTATTGCTCTTGAAGCTAACTGGATCACAGCTAGGTCAGGTAAGGCAAGAGGTGGTGCAGTCTCACCTCGTGGGGATGTACCTTAAGGCTCCTTTTCTCTGCTCTGGCAGTGCGCTCTGCATTCACTTTGAAAGTGTGTAAATAAATCACACGTTCCAGCACAGTGGCCTGTCAGGCTCCTTTTAGGCTTTTTCTTCACTGCAAAGAAAAGATAGAACGCAAGCTAGCGATCTCAGTGCAAAATCCTAGTGGAAACAGGGCACCATAATTTTTACCCGACGTAGCTCGTTGAGGTAAATCCTAGGTGGGTTGTATAGTGTTGACCTGGATGAGCTACATCAAGGTAAGAACTACCTGTGCCTTACCTCCACTAGGATTGTATACTGAGTTTGCTATCTCAAGTTAGCTCTCTCAGTGTAAAAACACAACTCCTTTTGCAATGAAGACAGACTTCTTTTGAATCCCTGATTTCCCAATATACAGAGTTCCAGTCTGATGCCTTTTATTCTCAGTCTCTTTCATTATTAGACTTCATGCCTTACTAATCTCCTCTTAGCAGCATAATAGGCATTGGGGGAAGGAGGGAAAAGATGGAGGATTGATTCTCTTTGGTGTGTTTTTTTCCTACTAGTAGATTCTTCCCTCTGGAATGGGGTTTTAAACCTCATCCAGAAGAGGCAAAATAGAGAGAAGATCCTTTCCTGCTCACAGGCAACTAGACCGATGAAACCCCAGCACCACTGCCAGAATGGTCTATCATGGAGACTTGCACTCACAGCTGTGACCTATAAGGAAAACAAGCCCACTTACAAAGGAAGGAGAACAGAGAGAGGAGGCAGAAGGGCCTGGGAGGACAGTGTGGGGACAGTCCCCATGTCAGGCTGCCGCCAAGGAACCAATAGGGTGATAGAGGAAGATTGCAAGCCTTGGAGTTTAAGAACTAATTTGATTTAAATAGGGGAGAACCAGCTCAGCGAAAGTGGAGCCTCCAAAAAGGGGCTGCATGCAGAACAACTGATACCCTCTCCTTCTGCTAAAGGACAGAGTGGATGTTAGGTTAACAATGAATTGGAAGGATTTCTAGTGAAAGTTTTTCTCATCCAAAGCTTGCAACCAAACATGTACTTCATTGACTCACGCTGGGTTAGACAGGGGAGCAGAGCAGCCACAGGCAGAGGTCCATTCACTGCTTGGATTCCAGATTGGTCACATGCACAAGCACTTGCATGGGCTAATACAAAGGGGCAGATCCTCAGCTGGTGTAAACTGGCATCACTCCAATGTAAGCAATGGAGCTATGCCAGTTTACACTGGCTGAAGTTCTGGCTGCAAATTCAGTTTACATAAAAATACAGTAGGTGAGATTCTCACCCGCACTCCGGCACCTTTAGACCAGAGAAGAGGACCGAGCAGCGTGCTGTGGAAACAGGCAGAAGGTTCCTATAGGTGCAGCACAGAATCTCACCCATCTCTGGGATTTTAAAATTCACTTGCAGCAAACATTCAAGCTAGTGAAAAGTAATTACTGAAAAGGTCACAAAAAGTGAAAACCAAAAGGACATGAACATGACTTCATACTTCATAATGCAGGCAGTTGAAGTACATGGGGGAAGGATCAGATCCCTAGAAATTCTATTCTCTTCAGGTTTTTATATATCACAGCCATCATTATATTATTTGGTCATGTAGAAAGGCCAACACAGCCTCATGGAACTTTTGTTTTGCGGGGTGGGGAGGGGGGGGCTCTGTTCTCTCACGTCTGCTTCCATCTAAATATACCATCAATATGCAAATGTATTTGTGATGATTGGTAAAATTTGAAACTTTAAAAAAAATAGGTCAAGAATAAGCCATATGGAATTAAATATCTACTGTGAATTGCTTTGATTTTTAAATTACATAGAACAAAAAGGATCTGGGGAAAAAGAAAACTAAACCACCCAAACCTAAAGTGACTGGTAAATAAACTTTAAGAACATCTCAACAGTAAAAAGTCATTAAATATAGTTCAAGTACAGAATAAGACATAGAAGCTCATTAAGACACTGCTGTAATTCATCTAATGCTCCTTAAGCCTTTCAATTCTTACTTATTAAAGAGAATAAGTGTGCCATAAATTATATATGTTTAGGGAAATTTTAATTACAATTGCCAATGGCTTTTCACACATAAGACCATTTAACATTTCAACAAACATCTAGAAAATTGTAGGAACAATCGCAAACATTCATTGTACCACAGCTAATGTTATTTCACTTGTAAAGATTCAGGGGATTTTGGTTTTTATGGCATTCTGCACTCAGACCCATTAGTCTGTGTTTCCCTCTGTAACACTCACTTATTCAATCATACATAATTTATACTGTTGTTAAGTATTTATTGACTGGTATTCCTTCCTGCCAATGAAGAATCACATCATCAACACAAAAGAGTTCAACATTCTAAGAGCAATAGAAAAGAATAAAGTTAATGCACTGGAAAAATGCTCAGGAAATATACAGCTCTTCTATACCATCACTGTTTTCAAGAGATGTTGTTTATTAACCATCATCCAATAAACTTCAGCTCACAGATTTGGTATCACAAATAGGCTGCACCCTATGGCATTTTTTGAATTTTTAAGATGACTCCCCTCCTCTCTTGCATTTCTTTTAATCTATGTCCCCATTTATTTTCTCACATGCTTTATACAAGTCATCCATGTCACTCTTGCTGTCTTTTTAATTCAGCCCAGTCGGTCCTCATGGTACTGAAGATCTGGTCCAACTCTTGTCAAAGCCAATGGATTAGTCCCCCCCAAAAATCACTTCTTCCTGATGCTAGGGTTTTGATAAATGACAACAGATCGGGCTACTTCACAATAACTTATTCAAATCCGCAAAAAAAAAAAAAAAAGAAAAAAGATGACAGACTGGTGGGACACAGAGGCAGAAACAAAATGGAAGTGTTAACAATAACCTACTTAAAAAAAAACAAACACCACCACCGTCACCGATTTTTTTCCCCTTGCCCTCCAACCAAGCTTTGTTAGCAATGCAGAAGCTAGAAAACATTTCCTGGGAAGGAATGACCTCTTCATTGAAAACTGCCCTATTGTTCCCCATAAAAAGGAACGATAATAAAAAAAGACAGGTGTTTGTTCCTTAAAACTGTCACTCATATTTTAAAAAATGCTCTGGAAATAGCAAAAATCCACAATCTATACAACAATTCAGATAAAAAAATATACTAATCAATATACACACAGCACTGAGTTGCCTGCAGGAAATCAATGTAAACTGCAGTACAACATACAGCTCAATTGCCAGTACCAACTGCATTGTACCACCACCAGAGGTAGAGATGGGACTGAGTTGTAAAGCAGAGATCCAGATTGAGATCTGAAGTTTGAGGAAATTCAGGTCTGGGATTCTGGGTCAGGACCATCTCTAGTTATAGGATACTGTTATAGGATACAGCTATAGTTATATATATATATAGTTATAGGATATCCATGATACTGGCTGAAGAAAGGCATTAGTATTCACCAATAGATGTCCAGGAGCAACACTTTAGTACCACATAGAAAAGCACAATTATGAAATTTGCCTTTCTAGCAACTTTCCCACAATAATCTGTATTTATAGCAGAGGAAAAGGAATGGCAAGAGACACTCAGACATCATTGTGTTTATTGCCCATTGCCCCAGGGGTAATCCCTATGGGATTGCTCCAGGTATCAAAGATCATTCCTGTAGGGGCTTTTACATCCCCCTCCATGTACTAGCACAGGAAGAATGACTGGAGAACAGGGACTATGGCTGGGGAATCCCAATGCCCTGGTGAACTGTGGCTACAAGAACACCCCCTTGGAGCCACAGGCAGCTAGACTAAATTAGAGCAGTTCTTGAGCTATTCACTTGTTCACTCCCTCACCCAAAGCCACTTTTTATTCCTGACAGTAACATCATTAGAGAAGGGAGACTGTTCCATAGCAAGCTTTTTGTATTTGGTGGTGGTTGTTCTGGTGGTGGTGGATGTTGTTTGTTGGTGTTTTTTGTTTGTTTTTGTTACTGTGATGTCAAAGTATCCAAGGTGAGCATGTGGCAATCCAGAGCGGGCTGACAGCTCTTTTTAAAGAGAGAGGTTTTTACTAATTCATAGCTGAGACTTCACACTGGTGCATCAAATAGGTCACACTCATCCCTTGTAATTTACACATGTGAATTGCATGTTTTTAAACACTCCCCATTTGTATGTTAAACGTACCCAAGAACCCGCTAAACTGGCTTTCCATAACAAAGTCCCTCCAAGGTTTTGATATGATTTTTAAGTGCTGAAACTGTGAAGTCCTTGGGTTCTGTTATGCTGCTGGTGAATGCTATGGTTTTCTTTTTCCCCAGGCACAAAGGAGACCATATACTATCAGCCTGAATTACCTTCATTTTAGATTAAGTAAAAAAAACCAAGCTTGAATAAAACCAATCTTCATGATGTTAGCCCGAAACAGATATAACTGTGGCCTACACAGATCAGAAGATGGGCTGTCTGCAGATCCTATCCCCTCCCACATCTATCATCGGGAAAGCTATTAAGACAGAGGCAGAATAAGGTGTAAAATGCAAAACATTTATTAAGCAACTAGTAAACAACTAGGCAAGGACCCCGTCAGGTAATAAGAAAAAGTAAGCAAAACACACAGGGTTGTTAACAGGTACCAGATCGTGAAGCTCAAAATCCTTAGACCCCTTAAACTATGGGTTTAAATAGAGAAAAAACACAGTTGGTATTACAATACCATAGCTGACGACAGGAACACAATAACAGACTCAGGATACCGACAGGGACAACGGTGATAATCAGGGGCGCTGGACATCAAACAGGAGCTCAGGAACTAGGTATTCTTCTCCCCCTGGACAGGTCCTTTAGGCAAGTCTTCTCCTCTCAGATAGGTCTTCTGTGCTTGCCCTCGCAGTCTCTGCTTGACCTCGAAGTCCTGCGTGTGTGCACTCACGAATGGCATGTAACAGTTGAGTGGCAGTGTGTTAATAGAGACCAAGAATCCAAAACCCTATAAGTCCTGGTCCCTCTGGGGCTCTTTGCAGCTAGCTGAACCTCGTGGGACACTTGCTGCCACTCAGATGGACAGCCCTGAGTGACAGGTGTGCCACTCTTAAATAACCTACGGTTACTAGGCAGACTATGGCTATTACATAACTAACTGCCTGACCTTTCCTGCCTTAGTCTGACAAAGGCTGAAAGGGCACCAAATCATCTGAGGAGAAGGGTGTCCAAGATGGAGGCTTAGCTGTCCTTTTACAAATATAAGATGGACATAACACAAAACAGGTCAGAAACAGATTTTACCCAACAATGAAAGCATTCAGGGTGTCTCTCCCCTCTGTAACAGTCTGCACTGAGCTGAACACAAAATGGCTGCTTGTCTCGGTAGCCAGCAAAGTCTTAAAAAATTTAGAGCCAGATTGTGGTGTGCTAATAAACTACATAGTGTAGAGGCCAGACAGGAGAAGATGTTCCAAAGAGTAGCACCATGCAGAACTTTGTGTGTAAGAATTTAAATTTTAAAATATATCTGCTCTCTCACAAAGAAGCCATGGAGCTCCATCAGCATATATATATATATATTATGCTCCAGGCTCTATATTATAACAAGAGGAAGTCCAGCAGAATAGAAAATCAGAGAACCAGTACTGTGTTAAGAAAGCCAAGACCCTAACCTGGAGATCTTTCTGAGGTGTTGGATGTGCTCTAAGTTAAAAGCAATAGCAAGGATACAAGTTTTCTTTCAGAACAATGGTATTATAGCCAGCAGGCTTTACAGGATAGAAGCACTAAGATTTTCCTTTTCTGAAACTACTGTTGGCTCTGATATTATGACTGATGTATTATACCCCAGAGCTGGCTGGTTTTGGTGCTGGCTAAAATGAAATGAACTCAACATTAAATGTGTAGTGCAGGGCTCCCCAATGATATCATCCATTCTGTGCTGTGGCAAGGAGCAAAGAGAATATAAAGTTCAGACTAAATGAGTCAAACTCAGCGGGAGATGGGTCTGAATCAGGCACCTCCCTCCCTAGGATCCCAAGGATGCTCATCCTCAAACCATACTGCAAACCTGTGAATCCGGCAGGGTAGGTAGAGCACACAGCTGGTGAAGTGAACCAGCCGCTGTACTCTTTACGCAACAGTGCAAGGCGGGAGAAGCTCCTGCATTTTTCACCAGCTCAGGGACTGCTATTGTGTCTCGTGCTTTTCAAGGGCATAACGGGGAGGAAGGTTCCCTGCTTTCTCCCACACTTCCCATTCCACTCCTGTGTTTCAGGCAGGCACATTCTTCTGGTCCTGACTCTTGAGTGCAAGGACAGGGGAGAGAATCTCTGGGTTTCACGCCCTAAGCAACTCTGTTTTCAGTTTCAAACAGTGGTTCAGCACGGACAGTCTCCTAAGAGAAACAGCATCTTGTTTATGCAAAGGTTCTTGTAAGTTATAGGACATTTATAATTCTGCAGCTTTTTCTACGAAATCAAGTAAAAAACTCAGTGGTTTCAACTTTTGGAGGTTTTAGACCCAGTTCACCCATAGCCCTCCACCTCATGTGTTCATTTACACCACTGCAAAGTGGATGCTACCATTCTTATTGAAGCGTTTCACACCCACTTCACATCGGTGTGGATGACTGCACAAGTTGCAATGTAATGACCTCTGAGTTCATTCAAAGCTAATACTTTGGGCTTGCACATTCCCACAGATCAAGACCAAAGAAATATGTTGGCACGTGCCCTTGAGCAATAAAACCACTAAGGTTAACAGGACTCTTCCCATAACTACTTCATCTCTGTTCGGTATTATCCTTTTCTGGGAAGCAAATGTGAAGTCTGACCAGGACTTTCCACTGGAACATGTAAAAGAAAAGCCTTCTGGCTGCCAGCCAGAGGGAGAACTGGGGGAAGAGAAGACTACTATTCCTTGTGCTAAAATAAAGAAAGTAAATACATGTGGAGGGAATATCAGCAGAAACATGGTGTTCCTTTTTTCTATGTTTACATTCAAGCCCCGCTCAGCTGTATTGATTTTATGCTGGAACAATTTAAAACAAATAGCCTTAAAGGTAATGGTTGCAAAATAATGGTCCGTCTGGAACAGACTAGCTGGATGGATACAAATGAAAAATTATCGGCCAGACACCAACTGGTGTAAATTGGGATAATTTTATTGCCTTCAAGAGAGCTAGGCCAATTTAATCCAGCGAAGGATCTGAACATGCATCTGTTGGAAAACCAAAAGGAATGTTTCATCAGTATTATGTCAGCAGACAGAAGCGGGAAGCATCCAGACTTTTGTAATATTTGTATTATCTGAGGCAATAAGGCATATGTGTTGTATAAGATAAAAGACAAAAATATATAAATAGATCTAAACGTAAAACTTGGTGAACCATCTGGTCATTATTAACAATGTTTAATTTTGGCTGGTGCTCCTTAAAATCACTATATAAATATGTTACTTAGTATTTGAGCAAATAAAAATCAAGTAAAGACAGGGGGCATGATTGTTGGTTGTGCTACAACCCCATTCTGCCAGCGCAGAGGGGCAAAGGGGCTATAAAACAGGTAGGTCTGATCATCAGAGCATTCTTCTGGCAAAGGAGGTATTCCCAAGTGTGTAGGGAAAAGCTAAAAGCTCTAGGCCAGTTTCCCTTGTTCTCCATGGACTAAGGAGCAAGGTCAGAGTCTCTCTATATTCTGGTTTCAGAGGAACAGCCGTGTTAGTCTGTATTCGCAAAAAGAAAAGGAGTACTGGTGGCACCTTAGAGACTAACCAATTTATTTGAGCATGAGCTTTCGTGAGCTACAGCTGATGAAGTGATGAAGTGAGCTGTAGCTCACGAAAGCTCATGCTCAAATAAATTGGTTAGTCTCTAAGGTGCCACCAGTACTCCTTTTCTATATTCTGGCTATTCCTAGCTGCTGGAATAGCCCTTTGGGGCCATATATAGATGGGTGAATGTGAGAACAACTCAGGGGCTGTGGTGACTTAAGCTGAGAGCTGGTGTGGGGCAGAAAGGGGTCATTTTAAATTGTTGGACCCAAAGTAATATTTAGTTCAGAGAAACAAGAAACGGTAATTGTTTCTCATTCTGCCAAATCACATGATTCTCACTATTTTAGTGGACAAGGTTATTATTTTATATGCCCTGGGGGACAACACAATTAAAACCAAGCAAAATAATCAATTCACCATGGTTATTGTATTATTAAAGAAAGGGAAAGAGAACATTAAACAAACCACCACAAATTATAGAACACAATTGATAAACTGGTTATTGCTGTATCTCTCTGTGGAGACCTTTTAACAGAGATTATAGCTTTGAGAGTGGGCAGGGACAAACACACATAGCATCTCTACCTTTCCTTTCAGTATGTTACTTAGTTGCCTACCCCACAGTACACCATCCATTTTTTGTTGTTTGTTGTTGTTGCCGCCTTCCATGTACACTGGGTTCTTCTTTTCAATTCTCCAGATCTCTCCCCAATGTCACAATGTGTGCCTCCCTGGGGTCTTTAAAATCAGCTGACTGTGTTTATGTTAACATTATTGTGACTGTCCTAGTGACAAACATGCCAGGAAACAAAGCAGTTTAAGAAAAAGTGGTAAAGGCCAGGAAGCTGCTAGAGGCTGACTTGTATCAGAGGGGCCTGCTTTCACCATGCATTCAGCTGATGGAGAAAATGCAGGTAGGCCAGCCCAGTCATGTAGGAAGCATGATACATTTCTTTCAAGCAAGTGTGAATGCTATTATTGCTGCTGCCAGCAAGCCAAAAATTTACACAACAATTTCTGGAGAGTCTTACTGGCTCCCACAGATTTAAAAACACAATACAGCTCTCTCCTAGCAGATAGTCCCACTGACTTTTCAATTGAAAACACTAACAGCTAAAATCCTATGCAAAATAATCAATTCATTTGCAATGCCTCTGCAGACTACTGGTTGACTGTGGGCTCAGGGGCTTGCTATGCTGTCAGAGAGAATACTGATATAGCTGCAACGTCAAGCTAATGCAACTGCATAGATTTGTGCATTTTAAGGTGAAATGGGACATTATGCTGCAGTCTGACCTCCTGCATAACAGAGGCCACAGAATTCCATCCTGTCTTTCCCACGAGCCCAATAACTTATTGTTACACACACACCCTAACTGGGCCAGATGGGATTTGAATTTATAATCCCTATTTTAGGAGGCCAGTGCCTTACCCATTAGGCCACTGGGAGCTGAGTTTACACTTGTACTATGTATTGCTGATGGTTCATTTTCAAATTCCCCATGAGAACATCATCACTGCCTCTGGGAAAGAAACAGAGGAGCTTTTTTTAATGGCTTTTTTCCTTCTCCCACAATCCTTTGTCTCTTTTGTTCCCCTGCAATATGAAGATTCAAATCCCTAAGAAACAACAGTATGGCAATATATCTCTGAGCTTCAGTTCTTCCTTGGTTTTTTTGCTGTGAGCACTCTTGTTCTAGTTTCAGTCTACTTTAACTGCTGATCTATCGTAGGCTAGTACATGCCTTCAGAAATAAACTACCCTCAACACAAGGACATTTCACTATCCAGGGAAGAGTTAAGTCTTACATTTGTGAAACTGCAACCAAAACCATTGCTTTCTTAGCCAAATTTATTTAAACGTTTTAAGTCATTGATTTAACGAATACAGAGATGTGCAGAATATTAACAGTGTGGTGAAGGTTAATTCCATGGACATGTCAGTGTTAACTACCCATTTGAACTCTTTTAGGTAGCTTAGCACCTCCCTCTCTCTCTCTAATGGTAAGTTGTTATTGTTCATTTGATTTAAGTAAAAGTACTTATAAATTTGCATGCCTTTCTCTTTTCTTTTAGTCACAATTTTAACAGCCAATACGAGGTGCCAAACTGCCACTAATTGAAAATTGATTTTAGATTCAGTTAAATGTTTGGCACAGGAAGCCAGTGTATATGCAGAAGTCTCATCAGCTGGCTCCACTGTGAGCACTGGTCCTGAATTTAACTGACTTGATCACTGCCTCTAATATCAGCATTAGGAGTAATACCTAATGAATATACGTAACTAAAGCTTCAGCACTAAATTTCTCAAGAACAAAAGGTATGTTCACATGATCTCACATGTCATGTCATCACTGTTGGGACAGCAAAGATCGGTGATGGTCAGAAGCTCTTTCTCAACCATGGTTGAAGACCAGACCCAAAAGCTATTGCTGGGCTGTAGAGTCAGGTTATGTCTACACTACACATCACTTCAGTATAATTTACATCGCACAGGAGTGTGAATAATCCCAGTCCTAAATGGTGTAAATATACCAACCTAGCATCGCTGTAAAGACAGTGTTCTGGTGGCGGGCTTCTCCCCACAACATAGCTACCTCCTCGCGCAGAAGTCAAAGTTATTAAGCTGACGGGAGAGCTCTCTCCCATCATCTTAGAGCACCTTCATCAGAAGTGCTACAGCAGTGCAGCTGCATCGGTGCAACTGTAAATTCTGTAGTGTAGACATAGCTTCTGAGGCTGAAAGAAGGAACACTATTATTATTCCAGAAAGCAAAGTTAATCTTTTCAAATGTTGATCATTGTTCTCATCCATCCTATTACAATAACACCTTCAAAAGGAAAACTGTGCAGTAAACAATTACTGCAAGGCATGATTTTCAGAGAGGCTGAGCTCTTATCGGTCCAACTGACTTAATCTGCAGTTACTTGGACAACCAGGACTTGTCAACTTAAATGTAGACAGTAGTTACTGTAAATGAAATAGCACCAGACAGATAAGTACTCCTTTCTGTAGATGTGTTTATGGAGGGGAATAAAAGTTTAATTCATATTTCTAACTATTTTAAGAAGAGAAGTAACTAGAAGGCTAGATCTAAACATTCTATTTGGTGCCCTAATTCTTTATGTATGCTTTTTATAGCCAGACTACATCTTCCATGATGCACTGTGGCAGCTCAGCAAGAGGAAGACTGCAGTGCATCATGGGAGATGTAGTTCAGGCAGGACTCCAGGATAAGGGAGCAAAAAGTTATCAGTTTTTTATTTTTTGCCAAAAATGTGGAAGTTTTTCATTTCTTAAAAAAAATTACAGCAGAAAAAAATCCAATCTGCTCTATTTTTCATACATAGATGCCCTACGGTGAAAAGCTTGATTGGTAGATTACAGTATGGATGTCATATGTGAACCTACACAGATGACATGCCCATTCCACAATGGGCCAAATTATAATCTGTTCCTAACAAGATCCATTTCACAGTGCAAAGGTGTAATGGGGTAGCGGGGAGATATTGATATAATTGGTATTGTGGAGCACAAAGCCTTCACCTACTGTCCAATAGCTAATGTTCAGATATTGAACCTACGGACAATGTTCAGGGATGATAATTAAATACATTTTAGTTCAGTAACGGTACAAATAAGAATTTTCCACAGCACAGCTTTCACCGACAACTCTCCAATTCAAGACAACTAATCCCCTATGAAACATGGCTAAGAAAGGCATAAGGATGAAGGCTGACAAGTCTTGTTTATCTGTGTAAGGGCTGCTGGCTTGAAAAACATCATGACACCTGTGCTATTCTAGTATCCGTAGCAGGAGCAGCACTCCCTTGTGGCCCCTCCAGGTATTCCGATGCAGTTATGAGTCTCTCCAAGGGGAAAAAAGTCTCCACTTCTGGTGCCCACTGTAGCAGGGTCCCAGCCCACCAGCTAATTGACCCTTCAGTCCTATCCCGATGGTGGTGGTGGGGAGGTGGGATTGGTTTGGAGAGGCTCAGCCCCAGAAAGTTCAAAAACAGAAAAAAAGCAGACCCAACTCAATATTGGCCCATCCCCCAGTCTTCCAGTGGAACACCCTGTCCTTCCCTTCACACTTATCTCCCAGTCTCTTACTCTGGTGTCCTCATTCCTGGGGTCTAACTGCTCCTCCCTAGTGGCTGCTCCAGCTAGCCGGCTCATCCTTCCACAACTCTGTAGACAAAGTTCCATTCAGGCAGAGTTTCACCCTTATTCCTGGCCAGCCAGCCTTCAACTGGGCCAGTCTCTCTCCTTTTATCTCCCCCTCCAGACTTAGCACTGTCTGCAGGTACAGTGGGGTGGAGCTAACTGGGTTCATAGGCTCTCTTTAACCCCTTCTCTGCTGGTGTGGGGCCTCGCTGTCCCATCAGAGCTATATATAGAAAATAAGATCTTCAGAGTAGTTTACATTGTCCATACCTTCATATCAGTCATATACATTCTATGCTGCAGTGTCGCTGGTACAACCCTCTGCACCCATTGATTTATGTAAACCAGCACTGTGCAACACAGTGCAGATGCAGGGAAAAACAGTGGGTCAAATTCTCTGTTGGTGTAAATGGTCTCTGGTCCTTTGACATCAATGGCAGTTTCACACATTTATGCCAAGGAATCATTTGGCCCAGTAAGCATATGACACTGACTCTGAAATGCAGTTGATCAATCACCACCTTCTAATGTGTTATTTGTCTGAGGGAGCTCATGAGTCATCTTTTAATAAAATTACACAAAGCTATTGTATATTCTCTTTAGTAAAACTGCCTGTAACTCTGTAAATCTTCATTATACATTATTTCATCAGCTGCACGGAGTAGCTCTTTTGTGAAGAAATGGATTTGGCTTATGGCCTGAAGCAAGTAATTGAAAATGCTGTAATAGTCTTTATTCTTGAAGATGTGAAATGAAGCTCACATAAGGATCACTTTAGGCACATCTGGGCGGTTACTCTGCTCCAAAAACATATATGCAAATAAATATTCTTATGACGAAAAGCCAACACTTGGAAACTGAAACTGCAGACTTAGTCTAAAATCAAGACCTTCTAACACTAGAACAGAAGTGGTCATTTATAAATAATAGCTCTGGTGGAGTAAGGAAAGTTAAGGCACTGGTCTGGAACTCAGGATACTGAGGTTTGATTCTTGGCTGAGCAACAGGCTCTGTGATCTTGGGCAAGTCTGTGGGATTGGTAAGGTTGCTTAAAGAAAGCTAAGCCTTCTTTGAAAATCCCAGACCTAGTCTCTCTTTTCTTCGGTTCCCAATCTTCTGCTGGCAGGTTTCAGCCCTTTCTCCCACCCTTTTTCTGTCTTGTCTGTTTATACTGCAAGCTCTTTAGAGAAGAAAATTGCCTTTTATTAGGTGTTTGTACAACAGCTAACACACTGGAATCTTAATGTTGCCTGGGGTGTCTAGGTGCTACTGTAATATAAATATTCCAGGGCAGGGCAAAGGGACCAGAATGCAAAGGAGAATCTGCCCAGGGTATCTCTAAGAGACACTGTGAGAATCATAGATTGCAAACAAAACAAGGTGATTGAAAAATAGATATGAATATGCATAACCGTGCACTTGACAAATCTATTGAGCCAACTTATTATTGAACCATTCATTCTCCTCAAGAACAATGAAGCCAGCGGCCTTGAGGAAGCAGTCGTGAGCCACTTCGGGCTCTGTAGTGGGAGCTCTTCATAGATGAGGCATGTATGACAAGCCCTCCCGGAGTGATCATTCAAGTCTTTGGTCTTCCTGTGCAGGAGCCTCAAGTGCTTGATTCATTCCTGGCACTGGGTTGGAGTCCACTCAATGCCTGCCTGCTCCAGTCTCCATGAAATTTCCCAGTACCAGTGTATGTTCCTGCCACGCTGGGAAAAGTTGAGAACAAAGGTGGATTCTGACCACACACTGATCAGCAACTTGTTGTGGCTGGTGGGCCAAGCAGCTACTCTTGGAGCTGGATCCATTTTCACCTATATTGATCTGTCCAGAGCACAGTAGAAGGCTGTTCTGATGTTGTCAGAGCAGCTTGCTACTACCAGTGAAAACAGGGGGACAGAGACCTTTATAGATTGGGTAAGGGTCAGAAAGAAAAGGGTTCAGGGCATTGAGGGAATAGGGGTGCAGGACTACTTGAACTTGAACCTGCTACATGCCATTTAGCCCCATCCAGACTGCAAACTGACATGGGTATGGGGCTGTGCCACAGATGAGGTGTGTATTTTCACCCACGTGTATTTTCAGGTGTGCTAGTTTATTTGCCCTCTACTCAGCTTTACACAGACATGCTTCTGGGTTTTACATGTGGACAATAGGGGGTCATGCACAACCACACACATATACAGTCACTAGTGTAGACATACCACAAATGTAGGTCATTAGTAATTTTCCACACAGTCACACCTGTGCATTCTCTTCAACCAGGTTCATTTTGCTCATTACCAGAATCAATAAATATAACAAAGGCTGGCTACAGATTCTTATGTTCCCAGTGAGTTTCAGATAGATAATTTACTAACCAGGCAGGCTCTGCATTTGTAACCAATGTATGTTGGATGTTGCTGCTTTAAAAAAGAGTGTGAAAGAAATCAATGTCTGTTTGTTCAGTAACAGGATAAACGAGAGGAGAACACGTTTACAAACAGCAGGTGAGACATTCAATTTGAAAAGCAATCAGCTTGTTTGTAGTCTGCCTTCAAGGACAGTGCTCATAACAACATCACTGATAAAGTGTGAATGATCAAACTACAGAACTTTTTTAGTTTGAGATTTAGACATTAAATGCCCCAATTCTGGACCCCTTTTACTCACTGAGTAGTACTTTACCTTGTGAGTTGTTCCATTGATTTTTCTGAGTCTTGTGTAGGATACTCATTTATGAATTCAGAGGAATGCACTGAGGCCCCAGACCTGAAAGTTTCTCCAAGCAAGTAGACCTCCAAGCTTACACCAAGCCCCACTGATGTCAAGTGAGCTCCACCCAGGGTCCATCTACTCAGAAGAGTTTGCAGGATCTGGCCCTAAATCTTGTACTTAAAGATCATGTTTACTTTAAACATTTACTTTACGCATTATGTTCCCAAAAGGCTATTCCATAGTTCTCTTATAGGCCATCTGACTGGGAGTCACCCTGCCCAGGGCCTGCCACAGGAGCAAGCCTGCTTCCTGTAGTTCCCCTCCCTCAGCTGAGTTCTTTCATCCTTGACAGGAATCATTTGACCCTTTCCCTAATAGTTTTTACCAGACCCAAACACTTGCTTTAAAGGATCTCTGACTCAGAACAGGGCTGGCTGGCCTCAGGCTCCTGGGCCTTTAAAGGGACAGACCACCTTGTTTCACTGACACTAAGACCACTGAACCATGACCTTCTGAATATCAGTGAACTGTATCTATAGAACTGAAAAATAAAGGACAATGCCAAGAGAGGAAAAAATATATATAAGTACTCCTTTTCTTTTTAGGAAAACAATGTTTAAGAAATGCAAACCATATATTAAGGAATAATAATTTAATGAAAGGGAGATGGGAACTTTTTGTTTAAGTCTCTTTTAATAAGATATCTGAAAGGGAAAGTGGAATTAACATATCTCCTTGTCTTTCCAATGTTTCTTATTGTAGAAGCAAAGTCTGACAAGATGACTTGGTCAGGAGCCAAAAGGAAATTGGTTTAATCACAGAGCTCACGTGTAATTTTGGTTAAAAAAAAAAATCAACAAAACACAGAGGAGATTGACTCTACAGTTTTAAAAAGCAGCTGTAGGTCAGTTTCCAGGAACTTCAAACATTCATTACTATTGAGAGTGGCATATCTTATTCTCCATGGGTCTAATCCATCAGGCCCTGTGGGCGACCTCCATTTCACAAGATATGGCTCTAGGCATTGTATTTGCCATCAGAGAAGTTTATATGCAAGGATTAAAATGATTACAGTTCTACTGAAAAAACAACAAAATATAATCATAAGAAATACCCATGGTCGCATGGCCACAATAACTAAGTAGGACCAACTTAAAAATTACCCCGTATACATAATTTTCCATCAAAATACATGCGAAGCCAGATGAGGAAAAAGATGCCTACTTCCTGTTTTTGCATACAGAAGAGAAATCCAACCGCACATTTCAGAATAGTTTTGACAGGGTATAGTATGCCACTAACTCAGGAGTATTGTCACTAGAGACGCACAACATGGTGCAGAAAGCAAGGAAAAGTTGAAGGTAAGGAAAGATGCAAGTGAAGGAGAATTGGGAATGCTGATTTACATAGGCTGGGATTGGGTAAGATTCACTGCAGAGGGTGATAAAATAGTGAAGAAGTCAGCATGGAGAATTCTCAGCACAGTGGCAAATCAGAAAAATAAATACATTTGAAGAAGTCGGTTCTGCTCCCTTCTCTGGTCCCCAGCAGAAGTAGCCAGTTCTGCTCTGAAAACAGACTGTGTGGCGGTGACAAATAGTCAGCACATGGTTATGATAGAATTAATGGTTCCCTGGCAAGAGAGAACTGAAGAGAGAGATAAACTTAAAAGGAAAAGAAGTACGCTTTCTGACAGGGTGAAGCAACACTGGATAGGAGAGAGAGTATAGTTCCTTCCAATAAATATGAATTGTAAGGGACTGAGGGCAGAATCATTTAGTAACAAGAACAATGAGTACTCTTAGCGTGGCAGGTAATGAGATCTGAATGGCATTATGATAAGTCAGAAGATGAACATTAAGTAATATGATACAGTAGCAAGAAGTCTAGCATATACTGTGAGATTTTTTTTGGGGGGGGGAGAAGTGGGGGGAAAGAGAAAGTATTTCTCTTTGGTGCCTTGGTAACACACATACAGTGCATATGGAGTTGAATAACCTCATTGCTCCATGAAATCAAAGGGAAGTATGAAGGGGAAAATGTGTGATGTGACTGTTTGTCTGAGGGAGGGGACTGTATTCAGCCTCTCCCATATTGTTGCTCTGGGGACAGGGAAAGAGGAGGCTCTGTGAAGTTATTCTCTTGTTATTCTCTTGCTGTGTTATTCTCTTGCTGTGGACAGGCTGGTCAGGGAATGGGTGGAACTCTGGTTCTGTCCCACAATACATCAGCCAGCTCAGCAGGGGAAATGATCTGCAACTACTAAAGGCCAACCCCACAATGAAAGCACCCTTATTTGGCTTTTATTTTTTTATGTTTTTCATTATTAAGGAGAGCACCTCAGATTTTCCCCTGATACACTGAGCACCACTCTGCTCTCCCATTATTAGAAGATCTTGTTTAAGCAACTGATTTTTAGAATTCCCTTGAGAAGTCTCTTATGCCAGACCACTTTCACTAAATGATCACCCACCTTTAGTTGACCTCTCCCACAAGGTATTGTCAATGCTAAAATTAGCCGTATTAGTCAGTGAGCACCTGACAGAAATGCTCAGCAACTGGCAGGATTGAGTCCATGAAAATGAAAAACTCAGTAAGAAAAGGAATTTAATTTTCTAACTTTTGAACGCATGTTAGAAAAAAAGAGTAGAAACAAAATTAAAAAAGCTAAGCAAAAAGTACTTGCAATATCCTGAAGTATTAGAACTGCTTACTTTCTCTGCAAAAATAAAATAAAATACTGGGAAAGGCAGAGACTATTGTATAGTCAGTGGAGTGTGCCATTTTGTGATAAGCTTGTTTAAAAAAAGAACAAATTTTCAAGATTAAAATGTGTCTTCAGAAAGATGAGTTAAAAGCATGCACAGCCCGCATGATTTCAATGGGGCTCCATATGGGTACAAGAACCCACTCAGGCAGATCCAGTTGCAGGATCAGGGTTTTGGGTCTACAGACCACACTAAATTATAGCCACAGCTGTGGGTTCTTGGCACTAAGCTTACAAGTGTGGTAGTTACCACAGTAGTTACTGAACTATTAAAGAAGTGCCAGTGATAATGGGATAAATTCCCTGGTGACATAAATGAAGATAGAAACTAAATCTGTCTAAGGTATTTATATGGACCTCGCTACCATAAATTCTGAGCTCCTCACAATCTTAATGCACACTCCAGTGAAGTAGGGAAATACTACTACCCCATTTTCCAGATGGAGGAAATAAAGGCATAGAGAGTAAGAGACTGGCCAAGGTCACACAGGAAGACTGTGGCAGAACAGGGAATTGAATCCAGGTCTCCCAAGTCCCAGACTAGTGCCCTAACCACTGGATCATCCTACCTCTTCATCCTAATCTCACTTATACCAGTTCACTCAGGTCTGATTCCAATGCCTTCGGTAGCATTTCTCCTGATTAACAGAGGTGAAGGAGAGGAGAATAAGGCTGACCAAATATAGGTCCATCAAAATAGCAGGTTCAAGTGGTTCTAAGTAGTAGAATGTAATGCACCAATTTTGGAAGAGTGCTTCATCCATTTTAGACAGCAGGGCACAACTGTAGAAATTGATTGTTCCTCGGGCATACGGATATGTACACAGTCATTTAAACTATATAAACAATTTGTCCAAGGTTGATGTGGACTGTGAACTCTGGAGTAACATCCCCCTGCAGTGCCTGCTCACCGTTTGTTCTAAAGGAAATTGTTCCGGCTGCGATAGCAGCTCTTCTAACCTGCATGCATGACTGAACTTCCTCGGCAGTGTTCTTATTGCATGTACCATCTCTGACTGCGAGCTGTGATCTTGAATCAAGTCAGGAATGTTGAAATAAACTAATACCACACTAACAGGAGTTTCAATTTATCCTTAAACTTCTCTGGGGAATTCCTGCCCTACAGGTTAATTGTATTAAATAATATGTTATGTTAAAAAAAAAAATAAAACCCAACCCATAAGGTTGAGATGTTCAACACTGCTTAAAGGTATTTGCCATTAAAATTAATGGGAGTCAGGCATCTAAATCCCCGTTAGATGGCTTTTAAAATTCAGCTTAAATATATAAAAATGGGAGCAATATGAGAGGATGTTACTAATAGAAGTTATGCATTTCTTATTATTCAAAAAAATATAAAAATAAAATAACCTCTAGGCTATGTAGCTGCTGGCTTATACCAAGATATCACCAACATCAGCCAATCTACTAACTCCAGGTGCAATCAACTGGTTTCCAAGCACTGTGCCAGGGGAACTAATCAGATCGCTTTCCCTAAAGATGAACAGCAGCAAGTTATGTATGAATTTTAATAACGTTCAGTTCAACAGTAGTTGCTTGTATTATTTGTGTACTACCTTGGAATGAGGTGCGTTAAGAGGAGAAAGTGTTTTTGCAGGTGATATGTAATATAAGGGATAATAGTATTTATGTCATCATTAAAAGTGCAGGATTATGTCATGATACTTTCAAATTTGGTTCGGAGATGCTGGCCCAACCATTTTGACATTTTCAAGGAGATTGGTTTCTGTGCCCTCAAATGCTGACTCTGTACCCAGATGTCTCTTTGTCCACAGCTTTCCCTCTGAGCTATAGACTATATGTACATCATGGCTAGCACAGTTCTTCAGAGGGGAGGTTTGTCACTGTCACTAAGGGAAAGACCTGGGAGGTCTGAGAAGATAATAGGGAAGCCTTTCTGCCTACTATGTGTTGCAATAAAATGGAGTCTGTTCACATTAAACATAGCAGCATTGTCCATGTTGGGCTCCCATCAGCTGGCTGGTCTGAACTCTTATGGAAGGTCTATCTAACCCTTTGAAAAAAAGGGATTTTTCTTTCAAAAACTGATGATGCTCTCTCATCATCTCCATGCCTCCAAGCATGAGGTCATTCTCCAAGCCCAGATTGGACTGGCCTGAAGAATGAGCTAACTTACATCAGCATGGGGAAGCCCTGTTCATACTTAGTTTACTCTAGAGTTGCTCCCTCTCCCAGCACTTATGAGAGGGGTGGCATAAGATCTGCTACATCCATTCTATGCACAAAGGAGTCTTACAGCACCAGAAGATCTTGGCAATAGATGTCAAGAAAAATGCAGTGGAATATGACTACTAAGCTCCCTCAAAAGCACATGCAATAAGTTACTCCACCCAAAGAAAGAGAAGAAGCAGCAGCACAAATTAATTATTCAAAGCTAATTAAAGAAGTAAATAATTGTGGTGATATACCCTAAGCCAAGGAGGTAAATAATGCAGCAGGAAACAAGAAATAGGAGGTCTTTGATTAATTAAATGACATTTCTAAAGGTAGGTAGCACTATAAAAGTCATACATCATATTAATGCAGAGTATGTTTATTAGAAAAATAAATTCTATAGTTTAATACAAATTAGATTAAGCATTTGTTTTCCGTAACCAATGCCATTGTGCTTTGCAGAGATTTTAATTGCTTTCTGTGGAATAAAATTTTCCATGACTAAGGAGAAGATATGCATAGCACTCCCAACAGATGGTGGTGAGAGAGAGGTTCAATGGAATCCACACACAGGGACAGTACATAAATTCACATAAAGCTGTCAAATGATCCTCTGTCAATTGCTCTCAGTGGTCAGAGACAACGGGCCAGGCTGTACCCACCCTTGCACAGAAGAGGAGCTTGTGGGAAGGAGTCAAAGAGTCCATTCCATTTTGTGCCCCCATAGAAGAAGAGAGCACAACAACACACCTTTGCACTCCCCCAAATGTACAGACTTCTCTTGGCTAGGCCTGCCACCTGCCCAATGGCCATGGCAAGTTTACTCCCTTGCGCACAAACACGCACAAGAAGGTTTGGCCAAGCTTAAAAGGGTGCATACACTGCACCCTTTAAAAGAGTGGTACCCCAGAAGCTCCAGGGGGTACTACACCTGAGGCACAATGCCTTCCAGAACTCCAGCTGAAGTGAAGTGACCTCACATCATCCCGATATGGAGCTATGCCTGGGCCAAAATTAAGCCCCACATTAGAAGTTTCCTTAAGAGAAAACATTGTTAAGATGGCGTTAAAGTTACGTGTGATTTTCGAATCAATAACTCAATGGAGAAGGAAACCTTAAAAGAGCTATGAAGTTAAAGTTAAGGACCCACTTTTTAAAAGTGTTTTAAAGTACAGAAATGCAAAGTTAAGATGCGTCAAGCAATGCTAACAGTCTTACCTCTTATCTTAATGGTATGTCCATCCAGGCTCCAACCATATTCACAAGACAAGCTTACAAATGTGCAAACCCCCTCACCCCAACAAGCCTCCTGTAGGCATGCATAGCTGGCCCTTACTGTCAATCTCCAAGTGCAGCCACACCTCTTTTCTGTCACTGTCAAGGTTCCTTCCCCACTCTGAACTCTAGGGTACAGATGTGGGGACCTGCATGAAAACCTCCTAAGCTTACTTTCACCAGCTTAGGTTAAAACT
This sequence comes from Caretta caretta, assembly GCF_965140235.1. Lineage (NCBI taxonomy): Eukaryota > Metazoa > Chordata > Testudines > Cheloniidae > Caretta > Caretta caretta. The sequence continues at coordinate 12,081,787 of NC_134219.1, forward strand.
TCCCCAAGGTACAAATTAATTTTATCCTTTGCCCCTGGATCCACTGCCACCACCAAACTTTAACTGGGTTTACTGGGAAACGTAGTTTGGACACGTCTTTCCCCCCAAAATCCTCCCAACCCTTGCACCCCACTTCCTGGGGAAGGTTTGGTAAAAATCCTCACCAATTTGCATAGGTGACCACAGACCCAAACCCTTGGATTTGAGAACAATGAAAAAGCATTCAGTTTTCTTACAAGAAGACTTTTAACAGAAGTAAAGGAATCACCTCTGTAAAATCAGGATGGTAGATACCTTACAGGGTAATTAGATTCAAAACATAGAGAATCCCTCTAGGCAAAACCTTAAGTTACAAAAAAGGTACACAGACAGGAATAGTCATTCTATTCAGCACAGTTCTTTTCTCGGGCATTTAAAGAAATCATAATCTAACACATACCTAGCTAGATTATTTACTAAAAGTTCTAAGACTCCTTTCCTGTTCTATCCCCGGCAAAAGCAGCATACAGAAAGACATAGACCCTTTGTTTCTCTCCCTCCTCCCAGCTTTTGAAAGTATCTTGTCTCCTCATTGGTCATTTTGGTCAGGTGCCAGCGAGGTTACCTTTAGATTCTTAACCCTTTACAGGTGAGAGGATTTTTCCTCTGGCCAGGAGGGATTTTAAAGGGGTTTACCCTTCCCTTTATATTTATGACAGTCATGCACCTGGAATGGCATCTGTAGAAGGGGAAAATTTGCTGTCTCTTAGGGCTCAAACCCTCAAGCAGGGTAGAGGAGTGAATAGCTCAGAGGCCCAGGCACTTAGGCAGGGCAGGGCACCAAGCAGTCTAGGGCTCCAACCCTCAAGCAGGGTAGACCAGGTAAGAGTCTAGGAGTGCACCTTTCAGGCAGAGGTGAGCACCAAACACAGTCTAGTGTTCTAGCTCGGTAGACAGCAGACAGACACAGACCTCCTGGCTTATGGTGCAGATGCTTCCACCCCAGGGGTGGGATGGCAGAGGGTAGGGGGACATGGGCCCACCCAACTCCACCGCATCCCAGCCCAGGGCCCTAACAGTGGTCTTCCACTGGGTCAGCAGTGATCTGCCCGCAACACGCTGAGCTTGTATCGGGCCAGCACTCAACCAGATTGTCTAGTTTCCCTGGGCTACTTCCTACATCCCCAGGGTTTAGGACGTCTACATTGTAGTTGTCCTCAATCTCCTCTGATAGATGGCCAGAAGCAGCCCCAATAGCTTCAGGGTGTCTCGGTCAACCAGCAGCTCTGGGAGCTCTGGCCAGTCCTCAAGTGGCAGCTCGTTGGTATTTCCAGCGGCCCTGGGAGTGCTCACCAGTCCTCAGTACAGCCAGGGTCTTCCTCAGGCTCCAGCGGCAAGTGGGGTGCATCCGTCTCCTCTGACTGCTCCAGGCCAACTGAGCTACAAGGCTCACTTTTTATACTTCCTGTTTCTGTCCAGTCCCTCTGCTTCTGGCATGGTGAGCGTGGTCTCCCTGGTTCCACCCACCAGGGGGCATCTGGCCGTCCCTTGCTGTCAATCTCCGACGGTGGCCATGCCTCTTTGCTACACCTCCAGACAAACTTTCTGAAAGTCAAAACAAACCTCAGGTGGTGCAAACCCTGATTAATTGAACCCATTCTATTCAAACTGTTGGGATTTTGCACAGCTCTAACCATGGCTTACTATTATTACTTCTATTGTGGTAGGGCTGAAAGCCCCAGTCAAAGATCAAAGCCGCATTGTGTTAGGTGCGGAATGAACACATAACAAAAGAAAGGTTCCTGCTCTGAAGATTTTACAAGGTAAGTATTTCAATCTACAGTCGGGGGGAGGGATAGCTCAGTGATTTGAGCATTGGACTGCAAAACCCAGGGCTGTGAGTTCAATCCTGGAGAGGGGCCATTTAGGGATCTGGGGCAAAAATAAGGGACAGTACTTGGTCCTGCTGTGAAGGCAGGGGACTGGACTCGATGACCTTTCAAGGTCCCTTCCAGCTCTATGAGAGAGGTATATCTCCATATTAAAAAAAAATCCAAGGGTGAAATCCTGGTACACAAGAAGTCACTGGTAAAGTAGGATATGACCCCTGCTAAGCCTGGCCATTGGTTTCGAGGCAACAAGGATTTCACCCTAACAATTTAATATACAAGGAGTGCCCTTCCCTTCGTTATCTGGCTAAGACTTACTTGTAAAGCAGCAACCCTGGGTAAGCAGTGCATTGAAGCAAATAGCCTAAAATGATTCACATTACTAAAATTAGGCTCTCTGGTTTGATTATTGTCTGAGTCTGTGTCAGTTTCTGTCCCTCATCTTAATGGTAAGGCTCTGCTTTCATCATTCTTGGCTTCAAATTCCTCTTGCTCCTCACTTGACATAGTTCTCTGTAACGATATTTCATCTCCTTGTGACTGTGAATCAGACAGTTCATTATCTGATGATTAAGTTGATAAACACTGCTTCATCCTCTCGTACTTCATTAAACTGGTCTGATTTGCTCCTGATTTATTTCAAGCCTGCCTGAGATTTCACCTGCTACTCTCTGGTCTCCAGCTTTCAGAATTGCTTTGCAAACATGCCATATCATGTCTTTGGGTTTCCTAGTTGGAACCTGTGTTGTCTCCTTGAATTTGTGTTGTTGTCTGTTTAAATTCTGGAAAGAAAATGTGGATGAGAACTATTTAATAGTAGAAATCTGATTATTTCGATTTATTTTGGCAGCATGAGGCCCACGCCAGAAGGCTAATTAAGTACACAAATACTTTGGACCTACAAAAATTTGCAATAAAAAAAAATCTATTTAAATTTAGATCCCATCAAAAAATCATTTAAGACCAAATTCTAGCCTCAGCTGACTGCATACATTCAAGAACAATTATGCTGGAAGACTCAGCTGAAAAAAACAAAGTTGCAGTCAGCAAAGTCATAGAATCATAGAATATCAGGGTTGGAAGGGACCTCAGGATATCATCTAGTCCAACCCCCTGCTCAAAGCAGGACCAATCCCCAATTTTTGCCCCAGATCCCTAAGGGATGGCCCCCTCAAGGATTGAACTCACAACCCTAGGTTTAGCAGGCCAATGCCAATGCTCAAACCACGGTAGGTTGGAAGGTCTCTGTAACAACTCCAGAGTTAATGCTGCACTGTGATAACTAACTGGAATGAGTCAGCAGCTCTAGGGGGCTACGGTAGGTGGACCAGAATCCTAAATTTGTAATGAGCTAAATAGTATCCGTTTAATGTACATAGAAATTGGTATCAGCACTGGTCAAAAAACTAGGAGAAATACATAGTTTAAAGCCAGGAGATAAGGATACTGCAATATCATTAGGAATATTCAACAGAAGACAATTTTTTGCTTTTCATTAAAGATAAACATTTCTAACATAATTTTACTCACAGAATACAGTAAATCATATATACTGTACTCAGTGATTATAGCTGAGCAAATAATTGGTAATGAATACTTTCCTTAATAAATGCAAACACTTTCTCTCTTTTGTTTTAGCTGTGGATGAATAGATAATGATTTTCTCAAATATACTGGTTATTCAAAATTATATGTCAAATAATTCCTGTGGGTAATTCTTGGTCTAGAGCTTGTTCGCCAACACTTTGCTGCAGTCAATGGAGTTGCACCAAATTTTCACCAAGGTAAACAAGAGCAGAATATGGCCCTCTACTGCACACTTTCAAAATCTGATGTGATAGAATGGAGAATCAGGCTTAAAACATATTGCAATCAGCAGAGTTAACCCAGATTCATACCAGTATAACTCAAAGCAGAATCTCGTACACACCCATGATGATATCATCTAACCTATATATCTTAGGGAAGTTTAGGCTCCTATCTGGAACTCAGCTACCCAGCCTAGCCCAATTTCTGATATTAACTCCTGTATCTACCTGTACTTTGACCCCACAACACAATCTTTCAGTATAAAATATTAGTACTAAAACTTGGAAAATATGGCAAAATATGTATCATGATTAAAAACACCAAACCTCCCACTCTTTGAACAAATTAGCTTTGACTGCTTTTGTCTCTCCTTTTTGTTTACTTTCTGGTAATATGCTAACAAGCATACAGCCAGGATACTCACAGAAATAGCAAAATTTCAGGAAATACTGCAGACTATTAGTGGGATCTGACATTGTGATCATAATCATGAGTGTTTGCCCTAGAAACCTGATGCATGAGTGTAGCAGACAGAGTCAGGAACAGAAATGTAATGACTAACAAGTTATTTACAGTGGAATTACTCAGATTTACACAGTAGTAAATGAGGACAAAATCTATGCATCTGAGCCACAAAGTTTGGATCTGGGCCTTAACTTCCCCAGAGTAGCTGATTTTAATTTGATCCTTTATATCAGACAACAGGATCAAGTCTTAAAATGAATTGTTTTCCAGCAATGAGAAAAAAGACTACTCTACCAAGCAATGAAAAAGAATAGAAATGATCAGAAAATAATATAAATTGAAATAACAAGACAGGACAAAGGAAATCCCACTGCAATACAAATATCAGATAAGCGAATGTATCCAGTAAAAACCTCAAAACAAATCTGGTAATTTATCAGAGAACATCTGTTTGGCTGACCAATATCTGTGCTGGTGTAGCCTGACATGCATACTGATAGAAAGGAACAGAGAAGAAAATGCTGCTGGAAGTCTCTCTTTCTATGTGATTGTGCATACAAGTGAATATTTTCTACGTGTGGCTGTTAGGTGGAACCTCTGAACTTCAACCTAATTTCATAATCCATATAGGTCTTTCCTCTCACCTTGGTTCCTGCCCTTTACCCCCACACTCCCACCTGCCTTTATCCTTTCAGAAACCACAACCATAGTCACATTTACAGATTTCTTGTAGAATTCCTCTCCTTCAGATCTGACTGATGCTTTACTTAAGACTCCTGGGCCCAAGTGTGGAATCTTTTAGCAACATGGATGAGCCTGTGGGTCATTTAGTCCCATTTACAAACCACATTGGGTAAGTGTGGCACTCTGATTTATTCTGATTTATCATATGAAGATGCCTGAGATGTATGCAGCACCAGGTTATGCTAGAATTGCCCGCAAAGGTAGGTACCTGGACCATACAGTGCCTCTTTAAAAGTTTCCAGAGGAGAATGGGGGAGTCGGAGACAAAAGGGAAGAAGCTGGGTGAAGGGATCCAACTGCAGAGACATGGAAGAAACACACTGTAGTAGGAACAGAGGCATTTTGTAACCCAGAGTTCTGCTTGAGGTCTCTTGTGTAGAGCCGAGTGAATACCTACTTTTATGATTCATTAGCAATTTTGAAAAACTGAAAAAAAAGATCATTTCAGGTCACATTGAAAAGGAAAATTTTTGGCAAATAAAAAAATAATTTGTTTTAAGTCAAACAACGTTTTGTTTTGACAAAATCAAAAAGATAGTTTCATTTTGTTTTGTGTTTGACACAGTAAATGTTTTTGAATATTTTAAAATAAAAGGAAATTTTGGAAGAAAAACATTTCATTTTGAAAAATGTCCAAACAAAACATTTCAAATTTTTCAGAATTTTTTTCTAACTGAAAAATTCCATGAAACTAACACATTTGCACACATTTTGATGTCACTGATCTGCACTTTTCACCCCCAAAAAGTTTAACTTGAAAAACATTGTTCGGCTCAACTCTTGAGTCTCCTTATCCAAATATTAATAGATGTTTAGATTTGTTTTGAACCAAAACCTAAAATCCACTTGGAAGAATAAATAAAATTATAACTTTCCAAGTTCTGTAAGCTTTAAGTCAGGTTTACTTTTAAATGACTTGATTCAGCAAATCATGTGGGGTAAATTTTTCAAAAGCACTTAAGTGACTTAAGAGCCTAAATCTCATTGACTCTCAGGGTATGTCTTCGCTACCCGCCAGATCGGCGGGCAGCAACTGATCCAGCAGGGATTGATTTATTGCATCTAGTCTTGAAGCGATAAATCGACCCCCGAGCGCTCTCCCGTCAACTCCTGTGAAGTCACCACGGTAAGTCGATCTAAGTACGTCAACTTCAGCTAGGTTATTCACGCAGCTGAAGTTGCGTAACTTAGATCGATTCCCCCCCCCCCAAGTGTAAAGCCGGGCTTAGTTAGATTTCGGTTTCTCTGAAAATGGGACTTTGAAAATTTTACTGTTCAACACATACTTAAGTTTATCATCAAGTCACTAGGACTTCAGAAAATGCTTAAATGCTTTGTTAAAATAGGAATTAACCTGAGATCTTTGGCAGGAAGGAGTAACGTAAGTGCATACTGCCATAAAACTGTGAGAAAAATCCAACAATGTGTGCATACCTGATTTTATACTACAGATAGGCCAAATCCAAACACCTCTCAATTTCAAAACACACCTGAAAGGTTCTAGATCACATTCACAATCTCAAGGACCCTATTTTCTAGTTCTTACTTGAATGTAGTCAAAATCTCACAAAATTTACCCAGCTTCAAGATTTAATCCCGGACGGATGGAAATCTCATGGGATCAGCTGATTACACTGCTTTCCACCAATTGGGTTTTCAGTTTCACCATAACAACTAACTAGATTCAGGTGCCATTGAATCCAAACCCAAACCTCAACCTCAATTTTCCTTCTTACCCCCAAAGCCTAGCCTGAACCGACTTCAGATCTGAACACACCACACTTTCCAGCCCCCCTCTATTTAAACCCCTTTAACTTTCATTTCCAAATTAAGTCATTCTTGACTAGCTATTTCATAGTGATGCCATTAAAAATACATGCAGGAACTGAATGAAATAAATAAAATATTTATATAAGAAACATAACTGAATCAATCACACATTCAGTTCTTTAATCCAAAATGACTAATATTTTTGCAACAACGGGCAGGTAAGTGAAAAACATATCTTCCTCTGTCAGAGTTGTTTAAGGTGAGTAATCTAGAGAGATTTCCACTTACAGTAATAACATGACCTAAAATAAACTGAAGCTTCCCTCCGAGTTAAATTTTGTTTGCAAAGTTAAATAAAATGGGCCACATTCCCCTCTTGCTTATTGTAAATTAGTGCCTCCATCACTTCAGGAGGAAGAATGAATGTAAAGGAGGAAAATTTGGCCTAATGATTTTGTTAAATTTTCAATCTCACCACGCTTATGATTTTTTTATCCTCTCCTCAGTCCAGCTATTATTTCCTCACTCACTCATTGTAAGCTGTGTAGTTAGCATACGTAGTTAGCATACGGTCCCATTATTTTCATCCAAATACAATGACCTTTAAAAATCCCTGTTTTCTAAGAAGAGCCATCAAACTAGATTACAGAGGTGTTTCTTCTGCCTTACCATTTTAATATGTATTGGTTTTGGTCCCTGTCCTCCAAGCTGCAGGGTTTAAACCTTACATAGTTTTTCAGCATGGGGTAGGGTGGTCAAGTTTGTTGTTATTTGTCCAAAGCTACCTATATACGAGAGCTAGTTGGAAAATTCCTACATACACCCTCCAACCTTATTCTGAAAAATTTGACTTTTTAGTGAAAAGTCTAAAACTAAGAATTTTCAGCTGAAAACTTTTAGCTGAAATCTTCAATTCAGAAATGTTGCCGTGGTGTTTCATATGAGTTGTAGTTCAAGCACTTCATAACCCCATTCTCCTCTAGGGGCAAGACTATGTATCTCATGATGCACCATAGTCTCCCCTCTTCTTGAGCCACCATGGTGCATCTTGGGAGTCTCTGGCCATGGAACGTCAAGGGAGGTGTAGTCCACTTGGGGAGCCTGGCTCATAAAGTAATGTTTGGTTTTGACATTTTTTAAACACGTTTCAATTTTCTTCTTTCAAAATGACATTTTATTTCAAAATTTCCTTTAATTTTCTTTAAAATCAGAAATGTTTTTTAAATGGTCAAAATCAACACAGAAGATTTCAAGTTTGTCAAAACAAAAAATGTTGTTCAACCCAAACAAAATTGCCTTAAACTTTTCAATTAGCTGAAAATTGCAGAAAATGCCATTTTCCATTTGACCCTAAATTATTTTTTCCTATTTTTTAGCATTGCCAGTAAACAAAAAAAAAAAATCTTATTCACATAGCTCCCATGGATAGTGTCTCATTGAGGTATATGCTGTTCTCCCCTCATCCTCTTTACTATGTACGTAAAACCACATATAGAGACAGTGAGACAACATGGGCTCTACTGCTAACAAAACACGGATGACACCGTTATCCTGACATCATAAGGACAACTCAATATCTTCAAAATATTGGCTTCTTGATGAAAAGCACATGGCTTAAAATAAGACTGGGTAAAACCAAAGTGGTGCTGGTCAGTAGGGAGGAAAGCTTTGAAGAACTAGCCAAGCTAAAGACGTCCCGTTCCATTGAAAGCATCTCCAAACCTCTGGGTTCCTGACAGATTGCTGACAAAACTTAGCATTCAGCTTGCTAGGGAATTTTGCTCTTATTCACAAACAAGGACACGGGAACTTTCAGATCCAGACATTGTTTGGCTCCCCTAAAATTTAGAGTGTTCAAATTTGAAGTTCCAGTTAACACCCATGTCTAATTTGAAAATGTCCTTAAACATCTAGCTTCTCTTTCCTTGAACACATAGAGTTAAATTGTTTCAGCATGCTACAAAATCCTATGAATCATATCAACAGCTGAGTCATTAAATTTATGAAAAGGCCCCACTTTTAATCAGACTTTTATATACTCTGCCCTCAGTATAATTATTTTTTATTGGTAGCTTTAAAATATAGACCTATATTAGATGATATTTTATCACCTATTTAACATCTTAAATCAAAAATTTTTTATTGCATCGCATTTTTTGGAAACTATGAAAAGTAAGAAAAAAAATCTTTCTTCCTATGTGTAAATGAACTTACTTTCTGCCAGTGCTTGGAAGTTACACAGTACATTGTTATTAGGGCTGTTGATTAAATCACAGTTAACTCATGCAATTAACTAAAAATAAATTGAGATTAAAAAATTAATCATGATTAATCACAGTTTTAAACGGTTAAACAATCGAATACCAAGTGAAATTTATTGAATATTTTGAATGTTTTTCTAAATTTACAAATATATTGATTTCAATTGCAACCCAGAATACAAAGTGTGCAGTACTCACTTTATTTTTTAAAAAATATTTGCACTGTAAAAATGATAAACAAAAGAAATAGTATTTTTCAATTCAGCTCATACAAGTATCATAGTACAATCTCTTGATCATGCAAGTACAGATTTTTTTTTGTTACATAACTGCACTCAAAAACAAAACAATGTAAAACTTTAGAGCCTACAAGTCCATTCAGTCCTACTTCTTATTCAGCAAATCGCTAAGAGAAACAAGTTTGTTTACATTTATGGGAGATAATATTGCCCGCTCCTTATTTACAATGTCACATGAAAGTGAGAACAGATGTTCACATGGCACTTTTGTAGCCAGTATTGCAAAGTATTTATGTGGCCAGACATGCTGAACATTCGTATGCCCCTTCACGCTTTGGCCACCTTTCTAAAGGACATGCTTCCATGCTGATGATGCTCATTAAAAAAAGGTAATGTGTTAATCAAATTTGTGATTGAACTCCTTAGGGGAGAATTGTATGTCTCCTGCTCTGTGTTTTACCCATATTCTGCCATACATTTCACGTTATAGCAGTCTAAAATAAACCCATGTTGTTCATTTTAAGAATTTCACTGCAGATTTGACAAAACACAAAGAAGGTACCAGTGTGACATTTCTAAAGATAGCTACATCACTCGACCAAAGATTTAAGAATCTGAAGTGCCTTCCAAAATCTGAGTGGGATAAGGTGTGGAGCATGCTTTCAGAAATCTTAAAAGAACAACACTCTGATGCAGAAACCATAGAACCCAAACCACCAAAAAAGAAAATCAACCTTCTGCTGGTGGCATCTGATACAGATGATGAAACTAAACATGCATTGGTCTGTACTGCTTTAGATTGTTATTGAGCAGAACCCATCATCAGCATGGACGCATGTCCTCTGGAATGGTGGTTGAAGCATGAAGGGACATATGAATCCTTGGCGCATCTGGCAACTAAATATCTTGCAATGCCGGCTACAACCATGGCATGTGAACGCCTGTTCTCACCTTCAGAACAAGAAGCGGGCAGCATTATCTCCTGCAAATGTAAATAAACTTGTTTGTCTGAGCGATTGGCTGAACAAGAAGTAGGACTAAGGGGACTTGTAGGCTCTAAAGTTTTACACTATTTTATTTTTGAATGCAGTTATTTTTTTACATAATTCTACAGTTGTAAGTTCAACTTTCATGATAAGAGATTGCACTATAGTACTTGTATTAAGTGAACTGAAAAATACTGTTTATTTTATTTTTACAGTGCAAATATTTATAATAAAAAATAAATATAAAGTGAGCACTGTACACTTCGTATTCCGTGTTGTAATTGAAATCAATATACTTGAAAATGTGGAAAACATCCAAAAATATTTACATAAATAGTATTCTATTATTGTTTAACAGCATGATTAATCGCGATTAATCTTTTTAATTGCTTGACAGCCCTAATGGTTATCTCGCTAAGCAGGTTAAGATGGAGCCCTTCCAAAGTTTTGCAAGTGGCCACCTATGGAAGAGTCTGTAGGAATTTCTACAGTAGGCAAATTTTAAACTCTTCAGAGACCCATAAAGGTCAATTCTGATTCTTCTTAATTTCATATACAGCTCATTTGGTATAGTGCTGGTTTTTTTTTATTATTTGTGCTGAGTCTCTGCCCCTCTTATAATGGAGTACATGGCACATGGTGGAAATGGAGCACTGGACTCCATTTCAGAACAAGCTGGAGAACCTTAAAACCTCATGGACTTCTTTCTTAGATTATGCAGCAGAACATCCTCAAGCTCTTCACAAGAGGAGAAAATGATGGACAATTTAAACAGAAACTGCACTAATTTTATCTTAATTAATTATAGATGGTAAAGAATTTGTGAGTATCAAGTGCCAGTGGGGTGCAGTGAGGAATTCTTCTTCAGATGTATGAATATTTCCCGCAGTCCAATACTAACACTGGGTATTTATAAAATGGGATTGATAGTATTGCATTATTTAACTTCTTAGAGCCTATGCTTAGTTACTTGATATTCTGAGTTTTATTTAAGCCCTTTATGAAAAATACTATAAGTCTTGAAACATTTTCTTTATCGGATGGTATCTTTTATGTTTTCCACACTAATGAGTCTGTATTCAATTAAAATCTCTTTTTAAATAACATTTTTATTTTCATCATTAATAAAACTTGGCATATTCTTGATTCACTTTCAAGTTCATCTTTCACAAAAAGAAAACATTAAGTGGTGTCCAGCTTTTGTTTCGGCATCAATGTGTAAGATACAAAAAAAAAGCAATTACCAAATCTTAATGCCTATGAGGAAAAGGCCATAGCATTTCTTTCATGTCTCTGAATGTGCTTAACCAGTTTGTTTGTTTATTTAAAGTATTAATTTTCTATTAAGGATTTTTCTATGTAACTTTTAAAGTGATCTTTAAATACAAAACAAATGGCAAATCTTTTGTTACATTAAACACTACTCAGCCCATCAACCAACTTTTCTAAAGGCACATTGGCCCAAGTTTAGCCCTGAAATAAACAGCTAAAGTCAGTAGGGTTACCCCCACTATGCATTCAGCCCACTTTTCACAAGAGATACCATTACATCTACTTGCACTGTAGCACAACATGAAAAATTGCAATTATGGCTCACATCGAAACAAATTAAGTTGAAATCTGCAAGGATCAAGGAATAACCAAAATGATCTCATGTACTTTAACAGCATGCCACATTGAGTCACTTACTGTAGTATTGTTAACAAGAAGATACTGCCTTACAGGGGGGGAAAAAAAGAGGCACCATATATTCGTGAGTAGAGGGGAGGCTATCCTGCTTTTCTGTATCTGTACTGTGGACGCTTCTCCTTTCCCACTGCCCTTCAGAAGCCCCTTTTTGGGACTCCAAAGGGTTCTAGACCTACAATGATCGAAGGTATGGGTTGGGTGGAAGAGTACAGACTAACTAGGCTTCTCTGGGTACTACCTCAGGAGGAACACCACCGCACACTGGCTTCATTTGTGTGTGGAATCCCCTTTAGAGTTGGTTCAGGGTGTGGTACACATAAGATCTTTATTTCTTGGCTCATATCATATGACATGGTTCAGGGCTGCCCCATGGAAGCATGGCATCTGCAAGAGACATGTTTACAGGGTATGGGAGGAGCTGGGGAGGCAAAGGGCAGAACAGAGACAAGGAGCATCCTCCCAGATGCCCCTTTCCTCAGAGGATCCCCTGACATCTAAAGAGAACTATAGGTTTAGAGGGTAGAACCTACAGCATCTTCCATCAGGGGCACATTTCCTTCCCCAAACCCTTTCATCTCTATCCCTACACACATGACCTCTCAGAAGGGCTAAGAGGGAACTCCATTAATTAAAGTTCAATGCAACCTCTCTGCTCTGCAGATTACTCCAACATAGGGAAGCACAGAGCCCTAAAGAAGTGCCGACAAAAAATTCCAGCAGTTCCAATGTTCATTCTTCACCTGGACTCATCCCGCACTCTGCAACGTGTACCACCAAAAACTAATAAGGCCATCAGTGAGGAACCAACATCACCCAAGTCACTCTTTCTCCCACTGCCACAGTATCACAGCTGCTTCTCTTTGCATAAGCAGTGAGAGGCAGAATCAGCAGCAAGAGTTAGAGTGAAAACAGAGATTGATGGAGAATCAGAAACGCTGACCAGTGAAACAGAAACTTAAATAAAAATGACATAAAATTGATTATCTGGGTTGATCTTCACCAGATGAGAAGGGAAAAAAGGTCAATACTGGTGAATTTCTAGAAGGAAAGTCTTATTGATAATGAGTATTAAGTGGCTTTAGTTACTGAGGGTAGAAAGGACAGATGCAACCCCATTATAGCTGCTTTTGTTGCCATTGCAGCAAATGTCTGTCTCTCTTCCTTTCAACCACTGTATACAAAGGGAAATATTACCCATTATTATGATTTATTATTTGTATTATCATAGTGTCTAAGAGCCTTCATCTCTGTTGAAAATAACTTTGGCTCTAGAAGTTGACAGATCCCTAGAACTTTCAGACACAGTCAAATGACTAGAGCTGCAAATAAATTGTTTCACTGTCTAATTCTAGAGCTGTGTGTAAGTACCATTTTAAGATCTACTAAGACAGGCTTGTACCAAAGAATGATGCACCATTGCCAAATCCACCACAAAGAAACAACTCTTCTTTTTTCCCCCAGAGCAATTCCACTGTAGATGAAAAGCTCACAAGCAGAATTTAGGGACTGTGTCAGTTATATGTTTGCATCTAAGTAGTGTGATGCTCTAATGTAACTATTTTGTCAGAGCAAACCAGTTCTGATAAAACAAGAACTAGCCAGAAAACTCCTATCTAAACTCTAACTTTTTACAGTTTGAATGAGTTTAATGCGTTATTTTATTACTCCTTCCCGACACCATTTTCTCATGCCCCTGAACTTTTTGGTTCCTGCCAGGCCTAGAAGCAAAATGTGCCACAATCAAGCATGGGCCTAAATCAAAGCCCAGGACACAACATCCCTGAACTTTGATTATATGATCTGGATCCAGATCCACATGAAAATCTAGATCTGAACATCATGTCTCACCTTTCTCTCCATAACGAGGTGAGTCAGAAACCCAGATCTGAACTGCCAAGAAATTTAGGGAAATTTGAACTTTATAGGTAGGATGAATATCAGACCAAAGTAATACGAGAACACCAATTTGAAACATGTTTGTAGATTAAGAAGCTGATTTTGGTATCACACGCAGGCAAAAACCCATTCCCGCCCCCCATGTTTTCATATTGGTTTTGCCTCATAAATAGTGTCAAATCAATGCTGTCAAGCAGATTATGCTTTTATTTACCCTGATGTAAATCCAGTGTAGCTCCACCAACATGGTATTTACAGTGAAGTACGTGAAAGATTAATTTGGCTCTGTAACTATAATGTTCTTTGTTTGCGTTGCATTTTAAGGAAGTCACTCTAGCTGTAACAACACTTGTGGACGCATTGCGAAATTGTATCCATTAAAAGTAGATCTCTTGTTCCACATTAACTGCCAAAACACATGAGAATGTTTGAGATCAATAGGAGTTTTGCTGATATAGGGACTGAGAGAATTGGGACCCAAATTGTGTGACCTCATAAAGATAGATTTCTGACTGCAATTTCCAATTTTTGTGCAACCAGGAATTCAGATATGCACAATTAAGTGTCATTTCATGGCAGATCTGCATCTTGGCTTTATTACATTTTTAATCGCAATGTTTTTATGTGTGTTATGTACTTATCTGTTAATATTTCCACTACTAAGTATCCACTAGTCTCGGCTTCTAAATAACGCATCTCACAAACAAGAGTTTATCATAGTTTATTTATAAGCAGATCACATGACAATTAAGTGTCTATGATCAGAGCCCTCGCCATACAATACCCGAGTGCAAAATGTTTTAATTGAATCAGAAAGTAGAGAAACTGAAATGCAATAAATCTGCCTCAGGAATTGGACATGATGAGAAGGCTTTTTGGGAAGTTTGTAATTGCAAACCGCTGCAGGCGTCAGCACTCTGAAAGAGGGAGCAAAATTCCTATATCCATTCTACATATTTTTAAGTGATTCAGTACTTAAAAATAACATGTTACAACTTGGCATGTTACAACTTGGCAGCAACATCCTTGAGATTTGGTACAATAATAACGTACAATGGTAATAGCTATCATTAATATAATGCCTGTCCTCAACGAGAAGGGATGTCTTCTCAGGATCAGGCCATAACCTAATCGAATCATGGTCCTTGCAGCTCTTACTCAAATTACTATTATAGAACTCTTACTGTCTGTACTATAGAGAGACAATCATTTCAACAACTGAATCCAGTCATCACTGGAGCGGTACATAATTAACAGTATATAATCACACTATATAATACATCAGGATAGGATGTGAATAAATTACGTAGTTGATATAGCAGGACAAATTTAGCTATGCACTATTTAATTATTATAGCTGGTAACAAATGAAGGAAAATATCTTACAGACATACAGAAATAAATCCATCATTTCCTACAAATATTTTCTGGAAATTGAATTTTAATTTTACAGTTAGGAAACTTCCAGAAAACAATTTCTCAATTGTTTCATCCCAACCAGTACTACAGCTGATGGGACTTGGGTACATGTACAATTTACCAACTGCATTAAAGTGGATATGTTGGTCCACTAAGCTAGTAATGGTTTTTGCCATTGATTTCAGTGCGAACAGAATCTGATCCCCTGTTGTACCTTTGACAATTGGATACTTTAACAGTAACATGCCCCTTACCTATTACGGGTGAAGAAAAAAACAAGGAATAAGCCATATTATCTTTTGATTCCTAAGGGTCAGGTTTTCAAAAGTACTAGGCACCTAAAGCTGCAAATCGGTGCCTACTGATATTTTCAAATTGCTTAGCTGCCTCACTCCCATCAATGATTTTTCATTTAAAAAAAATTCAAAATCAAAATTACAGCAAAACATTTTGAATGACTGAAACAAAAACGTTTTTGAAATTTTTCTTCATAGACCATTTTGAAATTTTGGGGTTCTCTCCATTCAGAACAAAGTCAAATTTCAAAACCTGGAAAGCCTTCACAAAATGGAACACCCATTTGCTGCACTCTGACATCACTTACGTCATTTTGAGAAGAGTACATTCAGGCTCCTGACTGCTTAAGTTACTTTAGAACATGAGATTTAGGTTCCCAAGTCACCTGTCACGGACATCTGCACAGTATTTTGGAGCCCAGGCTGGATCTCTGGCTCTGAAGCCCACTTGTCTCCCTGGTCTCCAGAGTCCAAGCTTCAGCCCAAGCTGCAACTTCAAAGCCCTGTCTACACAGCTATTTTTAGAATGCTACCATGAGCCCTGCCAGCCAAACTCTGTCAACTGGGGTGGGAGGCTTACTTCTGCGGGCTCCAAAACACTGTGTAGACATAGGCCACGTCTACGTTAGAGACCTTATAGTGACGTAGCTGTATCAACGCAGCTGCGCCGCTATAAGATCTCCCATGTAGCCGCTCCCTGACAACAGGAGAGCGTCTCCTGCCAACAGAGCGCTGTTCTATGGGTGTAACTTACATTGCTCAGAGGGGTATTTTTCCACACCCCTGAGCAACATAAGATACGGACAAAAGTGCTAGTGTAGATAGAACCATACTCTCAGGCGCTTCTGACAATTTTATCCTCGGTGCTTTAACCTGGTTGTGTCAAAGGATCAGGTTTTCCTTTTGTCCGACATCCTCTCTAATCATTTGCACAATGCGAAGTGGGTATGAAATGTTACAGACTGGTAACCATGATGTAAATGAGTGAACATGATGCAGGGCTGTCTTACAGCATGTAAGTTCTGTGGGCAGACACTCCATAAAACTGAATGAGGGTTTGTTGTTTCTTTTATATGGCAGGATCAGGCTGTGCCATCTGTGCACAGATCTCTCTTAGTCTTACTACAAAATTTTAACTACATAGCATAACACTGTGACTTAGCTGATAATTCCTGCTTCGTAGTTTTATTGAATAAAGTGAACTTTTTTTTCTGTTCACATTTAATGGGGACAAATCTATAATAGAATAAAATAAAGAGGTTATCCTTTCCTTTTTTTCTTCTTTTTTTTTTAATACAAAGCACACACATGGGGAGTCTTTTGTGAGGATTTCAAGTTGATATTGTATGTGGGGAAAAGGAAATAAATGTAATATTAAGACATGCAAAAATGGAATTTGTAGGTTAACTGTAGGACTAAGCCAAAGCCCACTCAAGTCAATGGGATTTGGATTATGTCTTATTTCTGAAACTAGTTAGAAATGAGTCTTATTTCTGAAACAAACTAGAAATACTTACTAAATAAAAAAAGCCAGTGTTGTCTAGACATTAAAAAGGGCAAGTGAAGCCAGAACAGCTGGGTTCTGTTCCCAATTTTGCCACTATCTAACTGTGTAATCTTGAGCTAGTTATTCCATTTCTCTGTGCCACAGTTTACGCATATTTAAAACATGTATTCTAATAGTCTACTTAAAGGGGATGCTAGTAGGGGTTAATTTGGGTTTGAAAAGCACTTTGAGAATGTCAACTTATGAGATTTTTCCCATGCAAAGGAAATGTTGATGTATTAGTTATTGACATGTGGAGGCAGAAGATACCATCATTACAAAGAAGTTCTGCCACATTTGTATTTGCATATAGGGCTTGATCCTGAGAGCATCTGCACTCACAGCTTGCAGAATTGGGCCCATATGCACCAAATCGTTTCCACTAGATTGTTGAACATGAGAGGAAGCAAAATGTACCCTTCACTTGTCCATATAGTAAATAAGGATAAAAGACCCTGTAAAAACATTAAAAGTTGACAAAGTATAGCAGAAAGAATATTTGAAAAATATGAGCACAAGTAGACCAGGTGTTCTGGATGTTACTCTTTTACAGCATTAGCAGAATTAGGTAGCAAAATGTCCTCTACCTCTGAAAACAATTTTGAAAATAATCAACAACTGGGATGAAATGGAGAAATAAATACACTACTGGTTTTCAAACAAACATGGAGAAAAAAAATCAAGACCATCTTGGCAATTCCCATGCCACCTCCCTAACGTCTCTGCCTATTCAAATAATAGAACAAGTAATCATAGAAAAAATATCAGGGGTAAGATTTGCAAAAGCACCTAAGTCACTAAGCAGCCGAGTCCCATTTTCAAAAGTAACTTCGGAGCCTAAGTCTCACTGAAAATCAAGATGCTCACCACATTTTAAAATGTTACCCTTATACTCCTAAATCACTTAGCCACTTTTGAAATTGTTGCCCCAGATCTATAGGGCAATGGAACCATGAGCAATAATATTAATATTGGTATGAAAGGACTTGATTCAGCAAAGCACCTAAGGATATGCTTAATTTTAAGCACATATTTCCATCCCATTGACTTCAACAAGAGAGCAGCACATGCTTAAGTGTTTTGCTAAATAGCAGCTAAGATAGTGACTCGTGTACGAAGTTAAGCATAAGCTTAAATGTTTTGCTGACCCGGAGCAGGTGAGCCAGCTGGTTGTCTGGCTTTGCTTCCTTTGAAGGAGTTTTGTCAGAGTTGCCTTTACACATCAAGAAAGAACGTGATGCATTAGACTTTTTCAGGAAATCCTCATTGGCTATTTGCCAGGTCTCCTAAATGAATGTGGTTTATGCATCATGCATAGCCATAAAGAATAATTCTTGCCACAAATTTTAAAGCTGGGTCCTTTACACTCCTCTGTGCCCAATCCTGAAAAGACAGATGTGAGCAACCTGACCCACACAAGAAGTGTTTGCAACTTGCAAACACTAAACAACTAAATTGGACCTTGAAGTAATGGAACAGGAAAATTTAAGTATGTGCTCCATGTGTAACCTGGCAAATCAGAAGATGGAAGTTTCGTTTTTTGGTTTTATTTTGGACCAATACACTAAATTAGCATACATCAAAGAACTCCAATAACATTGAACACTGAGGAAAGAATCTGGCATAGATTCTGGCAGAGGATGACTGGCAGCAGAAATTCTGCAATGGGGATATTTGACCCTCCCTCTGCAGCAAGAGTCATTCTAGCCCATCATTTGCTTGGCTATATTTATCTAGCCACCCTGTTGTTTGTTATTAACAAGCTGGTGAAGGTGAGCCAGCTGGTTGTCTGGCTTTGCTTCCTTTGAAGGAGTTTTGTCAGAGTTACCTTTACACATCAAGAAAGAACGTGATGCATTAGACTTTTTCAGGAAATTCTCATTGGCTGTTTGCCAGGTCTCCTAAATGAATGTGGTTCATGCATCATGCATAGCTGATTTTTGTTACTGTATTGTTTTAAACATAACTCATGTCTAGGATCTAACACATTATCCTGTACATTTAGGGGGAAGATTTTGCAAAAGACATAAATGGCAGTTAAGCACCTTACTCCCCTAAAAAAGACAGGAGGAGGTTAGGCACCATTTATCCCTTCCAGCCAAGAGTCTCAATTAGGCTTAGCTAGAACATTCTAGCATCACAGTCTGAGCACCATCAAGAGAAATCAAATTGGACTATTGTCATTCTGACATATGGTTGCTGGTTTGTTAATGATTCATTCCATTGGCAAGAGCAGTCACATTCTGACACCATGGCAGGAAATCACTTTATATCAGTGGGTACTTCTGGATCTTACATGCAAGGTAACTGCCAGTACACTCTTCACTTTTTACCCAAAAAACTGGGCATGAGTCAACTCAAAATATATTTAAAAGTATGACCCGGAACATCTCAGAAAAAAAAGACACTGGAAACCATTCTTCTGGTTCAATCCCACAGTTTTTCTCATGGTATTTCCTTGCTTCAATTTTTTTCTCCTAATCAATTCAGCAATGCGTGAGTCTTGGCAAACATGAAAAGCTCAAGATCTTTGTGGTTCAGCAAGTTTTTTATCTGGTCCAACTGGAGAATAACTAGAATAAAAGGCATTTATGCCTACTTACACCTTCACATAGAAAACTTCTGAGAGTTTGAAGAGAAGAGGGGAAATTAGTAGAAAATTCTCCCTTTTGGCCTGAAAAACTCTGAATTTGTGTCAAGTGTGTGACAGGAGCAGTGGCCCACCTGAGAAAAGAAGAGACCAAATTTCATCCATACTCTTGATGAATGGCCAATAACTGGAAAGTCAGAGACTGTGCTTGCATTAAATCAAGTCTTAAGGACATTACAAGACTTAGGTCTCACCATAAATTAGGAAAAAAATTATTCCCTTGCTCCAACTTAGATTTGCATTTACACAGGCGCCACTTCTAGTGAAAGAGCTGACCTGTTTTTTTCCCCCCACAAGAAGATAAAATGTCAGCCCCTTACCAACAGATGCTAAAGTTCAAAGCAGGGGTTTTACTACCTGGAAAAGTTATGGGTTTTATGCCAACCTTAGTGAAAACTAGGCTAGATTAGTCTGAAAGTAAATCTAATTTAGTTGTTCTTCTAGCAAAACTTTCTGCTGTCAAACCAAACTAATAACAGCCCCCGTTTTCATCTTTTGAAACTGAGTTGGTGGATATAGTAAGAGGAACTTTGCATGGAAATTATTTAATCAGAAGTGAAAAACAAAGACAGAAGAAGAGTTCAGTTTGGCTTTATTCTGGATTAGAAAGCATACTATCTGAATTTGTCCTTCAAACAAAACCCTCCTATTTATGCACCTGAACCCGAGGGCCTGCTTCCTGCTTATGCTCCTGCTACGGGAAGGTATCCGAGCCTAAATTTTCCGAAGTGTTCATTAATTGTGGGTGCCAAACTTGAGATATCTAGGGACTGATATTCAGAATTGCTGAATCCCCATAACTGCAGTGAAGTCAACGGAAGTCCCATGTCATCTCCGTTTTCCCAGACAGTAACAGTTGAAACTGAATTTCAGACTACAGAAATTGGAAATTAGAAAATAGGTAGAATACCCCAAAGGCTGGGTTAATTAAATAAATACAGGCCTCAATCAATTAAATTCACAAGTGTGAGTTCTTGCACAATTATTATTGTAACACCAGTGCTCCTAGGTGGGTCGCTGGCAGCAGGGATCAAACCTGGGATCTCTGGATCTTAATGCATGAGCTTCTAATGCCTAAGCTAAAAGACACAGCTGTATTACCAAAGGCTGTAGCAGGCTCCTAAAGTTCTAGTTAACCTCACCACCACTAGAAGCAGACAGGGTGCCACCTCAGGTACACATAGCTTAGACTATCATTTATTATTTGCAGCTACAACTAAGCCCAGGTCCCATTGTGCTAGGCAGCAAACAGACATAATAGGAGAGGGTCCCAGGCCCAAACAGCTTATAACCTACATTGCCAAGGCAGACAAAGGGTGGCAGGGAGGACAGATGGGAAGTGAATTGCCCAAGATCACACAGCAGAATAATGATAGAGACTGGAATAGAGCCAACGTTTCCTGACCCCTCACTCCAGTGTGTTGCCTCTTGGATCACAGTGGGTTTTCAATTTAAGAGAGGGATATATTTTGTGCAATATTTTTTCCATGGTCTAGCTTAAAAGAAGTCCTGCAGATTCAAAGCCAGGTAAATTCCAGTGCAAAGTGTGTGATTGTGATAAACATTTTGCCCAGCAGTAATTGGGACCTTTTTATTTTCCTATTTAAAGGTGTGTCAGTTAAGACAATCCTCCTCTAAAATCAGATCCCAGAGATTAGCCCTGGAGATTCATCATTGCTGTGGTTTACAGGAAAGATTTTCACAGGCTTTGTCCTTTCACCATTTCAGTCATGTTGAGACACAGTCATACTCACTGGGAAATCCATTCAGTTTCCTCGGCTTTTATTTATTATTATTCTAAACCCGTGGAAAGCATTAGGGCACACCGTTCATTTGCCGGCCCTCAGTTATCTTTGCACTACTGAACTGCCACTTGTTCCGAAAAAAAAAATATATAAAATTATCCCCTCTATCACAAAAACACCAGGCTGCCTCATTTTTCTTTGACTATCATTTAGAAACACCAAAAGGGCTGAATGACAACCATTACAAGCCCCTGATCTACCAGCCCTTGTCAGGGTTTTCATAATATTTTCCCTTGAATCGCACCTTGTGGCAAAACATGAATATATTCTGACATTTGCTCCCCTATTCTGATCCCACTGCACCAGCTGCCAAGCCTGCTTTGCATCCTTTATGTCTATTGCACATCTACATACATCAGTGTAAGGGAGTAGCTCGCTAGATGGAATGCATTATGGCTGGGGTGGGGTGGGGTTTAGACTCCTTAAAAGACCTTTAGTTCCAATCACAGTCACACAAGATAGGCTGTAAGCTCGCCATTGGAATCTGTTTGGAGGCTTTAGTATGAAATTTTAAGAGACACTCAGGAACTTCTGATGTCCAAAAGCCCCTGTCCACATCTCGCCCAGAAGCCCTGCTTAACCCATTGCTCTGAGGGCTGCTGTGTATGGCCCTATGGGGAATGGCTGTGGTGCAGAATCACCCATCTTATCCCAAGAAAGCTTCCACTTGCACCCACTCCTCCCCCAGCACCGGGTTTTTTCGCATGCCAGATGCAGAAGGTGCGACTATCCTTTTCCATCTGAGTAGGCTGCAGGACAATCATGAATTAGTCTCCCAATAATCGGTCCCCCGTCTCCAAATAACAGCTATAAAGCAGAGTGTAGCTGCCATAAAAAAACCAGAGGCACTAGATATAGTCACACTTTGAATTACATGATGTAAGCAAATGCAGCTATTGTGAAAAGAGCCAGATTCTATGCCAAACACATCCAGAATAACTCAGCTAACTCCTGTAGTTCTTTCACGTTTAGACTGGAATAAGGAAGATCAGAATCTAGCCCAGACTATCCAATTTTATGCCACAGTGAGCAGCCTCTCTTACATCAGTGCTGGAAAGTCACAGTTCGACAGTACTTGCCTAAGTAGTCTCATTGATTTCAACTTTTTACCTTGCCGGCATTGCTAAGAAACTCACAGGAGATTTCAGTATTATTTTTTTTTAAATTGGATTAGGGTTCCAAACACAGGAATGCTTTCTAGAAAGGGTGAATGCATACAATGGGTGATTTCACTGTGACGACTCATGTGAATAAGGGGCAGCAGGATTGGGTCTCTTGTTGTCATGGTTAAGAAATAATGAGCAAAGTATGCTGTATTGATTGATCTGCCTTTCCTTTTTTCCCCCTTCTCTCCCAAGAGTTAAAGACATCTAAAGTAAGTACTTCCTTTGAATTATCTTTACTCTGTCATTTCCTGGAAGAATAAAAATTAATAAGGACACAATGAATTTCACATACACAAAGGCTGCTTGTTAATCCTCAGGGCATCCCACAGCTATTGTGTAGATAGTGACAGAATTCATAAAAACAAATTAGAATACTCATAACCCTAGTGCATGGGTAACAACAAACGAACCAAATGCACAGAGAGGCACAGCCGACTAGTTTTCCCATTTATAATATTTTTCCCCTTGTTATAGATGTAAAGCTTATGCCAGAAAAACCTCTGTCATGGATGATCTAGGTATACTTAATCCTGCCTCAGTGGAAGGATCAACTAGATGACCTCCAGGGGTCCCTTCTAGTCATACATTTCTATGATTCTGCAACCTATAAGCAATGTGCTATATACTTCAAATCAGGGTCCCTGACACTTTGGTCTGGCAGACTGGTAATTCAGTGGCAGCTTCTTTAAATTAAAAAAAAAAGGGGGGGGGGGTTAATTAAACTTGAAAATTAACAGTGCAATGTGAACAGCCATCACTCTGTTATTTATTTAGTTGTTTAATTCCCCACCTGGGAAGCCATGAGCGACTGTTTGGGATCGTGGATAAGAACATTAACCAGATTTCAGTGGGATTTGGAAACCTAACTCCCTTAGGTTTCTTTGAAAAATCAACTCCCAGCCTAAAATTGTTTAGCTGTCTATATCAACTAACTGTTTGGGTCATTATTTGCTATGCTCTGGGTTAATATATTTTTTTCGTGAAAAGAATGTCCTATCCTTTGAGAGGCAGCATGTTCAAATAGATAGGGCATTGGACTAGGACACAGGAAATGAGGGTTCTAGTCCCAGTTCTGGTACTGGCCTACTGTGTAACCTTGGGCAAGTCACTTTACCTCCTTGTAGCTGTTTCCAATCCCACTATTTGTCTGCCATGCCTATGCAGATTGTAAACTCTTTGGGGCAGGGATTCTCTCTTTCTACATGTTTATTCAGTGCGCTGCACCATGGGGTTCTGATCTCAGTTGGAGCTTCCAGGTTCTGTGGTAACAAAAATCGTAGTGAAATTTACAAAAACAATTGCATCTTGTGGGAGTTGTGTGGTTCCATGTTATAGCGGCAACAATAAACCTGGAAACTATCGGTAAGAAGCTCAAAGAGAGTTAAAACTTTTATTGTTACATGTACTTTATGTTCTCCAAGTAAAGCTATACATATTCCGCCACTGGGCCAAAGTCATCCTTTGTGGTACTGGAGTCAATAGCCCAATGGTGAAATTCACCCCTGTCTTGGCTGGCCGTCTAGACTTATGACCTAACAAATCTTAATTAAGCCTGTGAAGTGGGATCACTTCAGCTCACTGAGCTGCCAGCATCCTCTCTCTACCTAGAAAAAAGATAATGCAACATTTTCGTTCATTTCTCTTTTTCAAACTCTTTGACAAAGAGATATTTTTCCCTGGGTTTATTTAAAATTGTCTTTGGTGTTTAAATACCTTGTACTTATGTCATTAAAAGCATGTAATGAAATAGATGCCTTGCAGGCAAAGCAATTACTTCTACCCACTATGTTTCAAGAAACCCAAATTATTTCTCTTTATAGAAACTGGTTTGGCTAATTGTTCCACATTTTTGACAGTAACTTTTTGAAGCAAAAATAATCTCAAATACATTATGCACCACATATGGCTTGAATTTGTTTTCTGTATCTCTAAATGACAGGTTTCAGAGTAGCAGCCATGTTAGTGTATTCGCAAAAAGAAAAGGAGTACTTGTGGCACCTTAGAGACTAACCAATTTATTTGGGCATAAGCTGAGCTGTAGCTCACGAAAGCATATGCTCAAATAAAATTGTATCTCTAAATGTCACTCTTCCGGTGTATTGCTCTGCCTCTTCTATTCTCTTCCCCAATGCTTTTCTATTTAAATAAAAATATAAAAAAACAAAATCATTCAATTTAATTTCTCTTTTCATTCCCCACCCTGTGCCCAGTTGCCTTCAAAGGTTTACAGAATTTCCATCATCTGTATAGTCCTACATGCCCTTACTCACATGAGCACTAGTTACTTGCTTGCTGAGTCACAAGTCTGTCCAATTTAGGGTTAATCCATTTTCACCTTTATTTATACTATTTCAGACACCGTTATTGTCACTCATGGTGTCTGGGCATACATTTACACCAGACAAACAACAGACAAGACAGAATTAGTAAATTGGCCCAAGTTACCACATTCCGGGGCACCTAGGAGTTCTTCCACTTCCATGATAATTGTCGCTTTCTCTGATCCCTTGGTCTGGTCCTTCAGTCCCATTATTCAGTTTCTGGTCTGGTGTTTCTCCATTTGGGGCCCATGTTTATGTAGGTCTTTTATACATTTGTACATTACAGATTAGTTAATCTTCATTCAATCGACTTTTAGCACATCGACCTTTGGTTTTTGGGTAACTCATACATTTCACATGTGCAAAGTTCATTTACCCAACTTCTGTATTTTTCCTGCTGGTTTTGGAGTTTCTGGGTCATAGAATCATAGAATATCAGGGTTGGAAGGGACCTCAGGAGGTCATCTAGTCCAACCCCCTGCTCAAAGCAGGACCAATCCCCAACTAAATCATCCCAACCAGGGCTTTGTAAAGCCTGACCTTAAAATCTTCTAAGGAAGAAGATTCCACCACCTCCCTAGGTAACGCATTCCAGTGTTTCGCCACCCGCCTAGTGAAAAAGTTTTTCCTAATATCCAACCTAAACCTCCCCCTCTGCAACTTGAGACCATTACTCCTTGTACTGTCATCTGCTACCACTGAGAACAGTCTATATCCATCCTCTTTGGAACCCCCTTTCAGGTAGTTGAAAGCAGCTATCAAATCATTCTTCTCTTCCGCAGACTAAACAATCCCAGGTCCCTCAGCCTCTCCTCATAAGGCATGTGTTCCAGGCCCCTAATCATTTTTGTTGCCCTTCGCTGGACTCTTTCCAATTTTTCCACATCCTTCTTGTAGTGTGGGGCCCAAAACTGGACACAGTACTCCAGATGAGGCCTCACCAATGTCCAATAGAGGGGAACGATCACGTCCCTCGATCTGCTGGCAATGCCCCTACTTATACATCCCAAAATGCCATTGACCTTCTTGGCAACAAGGGCACACTGTTGACTCATATCTAGCTTCTCGTCCACTGTAACCCCTAGGTCCTTTTCTGCAGAACTGCTAGTGAGCCATTCGGTCCCTAGTCTGTAGCGGTGCATGCGATTCTTCCGTCCTAAGTGCAGGACTCTGCACTTGTCCTTGTTGAACCTCATCAAATTTCTTTTGGCCTAATCCTCTAATTTGTCTACGGCCCTCTGTGTCTTATCCCTACACTCCAGCATATCTTCCTCTCCTCCCAGTTTAGTGTCATCCGCAAACTTGCTGAGGGTGCAATCCACACCATCCTCCAGATCATTAATGAAGATATTGAACAAAACTGGCCTGAGGACCAACCGTTGGGGCACTCCACTTGATACCAGCTGCCAACAAGACATGGAGCCATTGATCACTACCCGTTGAGCCTGACAATCTAGCCAGCTTTCTATCCACCTTATCGTCCATTCATCCAGCCCATACTTCTTTAACTTGCTGGGAAGAATACTGTACAGGGGAGACCGTGTCAAAAGCTTTGCTAAAGTCAAGGAACAACACGTCCACTGCTTTCCCCTCATCCACAGAGCCAGTTATCTCATCATAGAAGGCATTTAGATTAGTCAGGCATGACTTGCCCTTGGTGAATCCTTGCTGACTGTTCCTGATCACTTTCCTCTCCCCAAAGTGCTTCAGAATTGATTCCTTGAGGACCTGCTCCATGATTTTTCCAGGGATTGAGGTGAGGCTGACTGGCCTGTAGTTCCCAGGATCCTTCTTCTTCCCTTTTTTAAAGATGGGCACTACATTAGCCTTTTTCCAGTCGTCTGGGTCTTGTTGTTTTTGTGCCCTCTGCCCTGGATCTTCTCAGTAAATGCTCAGGGGAGGGTTATTTATCCTTACATGTTTGGATATCTCTTACTTAAATGTTCCAACACAAAATGTTACCTTTGTTCTGTCAGCAATACCATTTTAAGCAAAGTAGCAATTCTATGTAAAAGAAGAATTTGCAAAACCACACTTATGCCAGCAAAGCTTGTGAAATGTTTAATTACAAATCATTAAAAATATAGCTATCAAACCTCTTCATCTTATCATTAACCATTCTTCATTTTATATTTCAATGTTAGAAGTCAGTATTTGTGATTCTGTGCTACCCTTAATGTATTAGAAATGTGAGGGGAGTTATGGAAACCATGAAGATGCTTTATCGCCAACATTTTTATCCTCTTTAAACGTGGGTTTTTCATTCAAAGTTCAGTTCTGTTTGTGAATCATTACAAAGAAACTTCATTAGATTTCCTGTGAATGCATTTTGAGGGGTCTCTCTATTTTAGGCCTTTAACATTTAATTGATTTTAATGGTACCCCAACACTTGCACTTGAGTGGGACTCCTGTGAATGAGGGGGAGCAGGATTTAGCTGAGGCCCCCAAGATGAGGATAACTTGCAGTCTCCTTAGAATGATGGCACAGGTATGACCGCAGTAACAACAGAACATGCATTTATTAGTGGAAGAGGGTGTTGTACGTTTTGTTGTGCCTGGATCATCTGCTATATAAATCTCACTTTGACACTGTGTTAATTAACTCACTCCAGCTTTATTGTGGCTGTTTACAACATTGCTTCTTCGGCCTCCTGGCTTCTTATACAGCTCCCCAGGAAGTGTCACTTCCAAATAGTTCCCCCCCCACAAAACAGTATGCTGCCTGAAAGTGTCTGCTAGCATTTTCTATTGTAGTAAAACACTTGTCTTTTTTGTTGGTTTCATCATAGTTTGCCAAGTAAAAGAACTGCATACCCAGCTTTAACAACCTACTGCTTGTAGGTAATAGTGTCTTCATTCTCCAGCTCACAAATCTTTGGGCTGGACTAGAATTTAGGTCTTGTGAAGGAGTATCCCTGTGATCTGGTAGTGCTAAGTATGGGTCAATCCTCTGCAGTTTTTGCATTTTTCAACAGTTTCTTAGTAGGTTTTTACTGCTGATTCCCCTTTGCTGTTGCTCTGAGGATACCCCAGTGAAGAGGTTATGTGATCAAAATCCCAGTCCTTATTGAACTTCCAGAACTCTCCTGAAACAAACTGTAGTTCATTATTGGAACACACAATATCTGGTATTACAATATTCGCTTTCATCTTCAGTATGACTGTTCTGGATCCTGTGTCTGGTAAATAGTCTGTCTCTCAGAAACTGGAAGAATAGTCTACAATGATCAAGCAGTCTTTGTCCTCAAAGTTAAACAAATCCACTCCCACCTTTGCCCATGGTCTTTCTGGAACTCTATGTTGCCGCAGGATCTCTTTTGGCTGACAGTCTCCCCAAGACCTGCATGCATCATACTTTCCCATGAATGTCTGTAATTGCTCATTCATTCGTGGCCAGTATTTAGTGTCTCTGGATCTCCTTAAGCAACATTCAATTCCCATATGTGACAAATGAACTTTGTGCATAATCTCATTCCCAAGAGCTGCTGGAATAACTGTTCTTTTTCCCTGAAAAATAATGCCAATCTGCTACTTGTCCCTTGTCCCTTATCTGAAAGAATTGTGTTATTTCTTTAGGTACTTGGTCTTTTGTTGCTGTCCATCCTTGTAGGCTCATGAGTTTCAATGTCTCCAGCATTCTGCCTTGCTCTGTACCTCTCTCAGCCTTTCTTCCAAGATACATAAATATCGTACCATATTTACTGTCTCCACCGTAGCCTTTACGGATCCCATCTTGGTGGGTTCCGGCAGGTATGCACGGCTTAAGGTGTCTGCCAACAGCAATTCTCTGCCTAGGCAACACTTGAGCCATACATTGTACCTCTACAGTAGCATTATCATCTGCCGTAAGTGCTTTGGTGCACTGAATAATGGCTTTCTCCAAATGCTTTTGAGAG
Organism: Caretta caretta; assembly: GCF_965140235.1. Lineage (NCBI taxonomy): Eukaryota > Metazoa > Chordata > Testudines > Cheloniidae > Caretta > Caretta caretta. Next base: position 12,110,614 of record NC_134219.1, read on the forward strand.
GTTTATGGTCAGATTGTATATCTACTATGTGACCTTAAGCATTTTTTCCATTCCAAAGAGTATTGCTAACCACTCTTTTTGAAAATGAGCATAACCTTTCTCTGTCACGGACAATGTTCTGCTTACGAACACAACAGGTTGTCCCGCTTGCAGCATGGTAGCCCCTGACAGGGATGCATCAGATTGCAGCACCAGGGGTTCCTCTGCACTGTAATATTTCAAAATGGGAGCCTTCCCAATCATCTTTTATTTTCCGGAATTCTTGATTGTGTTGGTCCATCCATTCCCACAAGGTGTCTCGATGTCTCAGCTATCTCAGGATCTTCCAGCTCTCAGACAGATGGTTGCAAAACATTGATAAACAATTGACCATTCCCAGGAATCTCTGGACTCCTTTTACATCATTGGGTCTTGGCATTTGTCTAATTGCCCTCACTTTCTCTGGGTCTACTTTTAGGTCTTTGGACGTCAACAAATGTCCAGTGCGTGGCACTGCAGTTACTCTCAACCTAAGCTTGTCTAAGTTCAATTTATTGCCTTGCATAATGACAGGTTTCAGAGTAGCAGCCATGTTAGTCTGTATCCGCAGATAGAAAAGGAGTACTTGTGGCACCTAAGAGACTAACAAATTTATTTGAGCATAAGCCGATGAAGTGAGCTGTAGCTCATGAAAGTTTGTGCTCAAATAAATGTGTTAATCTCTAAGGTGCCACAAGTACTCCTTTTCTTTTTAAGTTCAATTTAGTATTCTTTTCTCTACATCTCTGTAAAAATTGGAGTAATTTGTAGTCATGATCTCATTCTGCTTGTTCTAGATCGTTACCCTCTCTCTCTATCAGCATATCGTCTGTTATTGTCTGGATTCCCATCATACCCTCCAATGCTTGGATCAATCTGCTCTGGGATACCTCTGATTCCCATTGGCATCCTTTACCATCAGTATCACCCAAATGGAGTTGCAAAGGTGGTCAAGTAACTGGATTCTTCATCCAATTCTACGTGCCAGAATCCATTCTTTCACACCATATACTGTAAAATAAAATTGCTTTAGACAAATCTGGTATTATATTCTCAATTGTGGGCAGAAGGAAATGGTTCTGTTTCAAAGCTTTATTTAAAGGCTTTGGGTCTGTGCATATTCTCAATTTTCTTGATGGCTTTCTTACCACTACAAGACGGCTTATCCAGTCTGTGTTATTTCCTACAGGCCATATAATTCCACGATTGTGTAGGCGCTGCAGTTCATCTTTCAGTGGTCATAGTAATGCAAGGGGTACTTTTATTTTTGGCAATTTAACTGGCTTCACAGTGAAGTCAATCTCTATTTTATAAACACTTTCTAGCCATCCATCTCCCTGAAACATATCTCTATTCCCTCTGTATTATGTCCTGGTCCCAGGTATTACCATCCAAGGTATCTTCAGTTGCCCCACTATCCACTATGTTCTGGAACTATACTTTTATCCAGTTCATGGCTTGGGTGACCTTGCTATCCAGAACTGGTACTGCTGTCTCATCATCTAGGCCCACAAAGTCCAGTCTGTATTTCTTTTTGTTCCTTGGATTTCTTAATTTAATTTTATATTTCCCCATGGGTTGTAATGTAGTGTGGTTGTACATTGTTAACAGCTGGTTAGTCTCTTCCAATTGATTGGGATAATGTTACAACCTCAGTCACAATCTAACTGAAATCATATCACTTTCTTACCAAGTAACATGGCTGCATACAACTCTTTCGGGTGCTTATTAGAGTCTTCTTGCATTGTGTTATCAGCTGTTCAGTCATTTACATAATATTCTCATACTCACTGTTGCTCTCTTCAGTTACTGCATGTACCTTGGATTTGTTTTTCTTCCCTCTGGACAAACACTTGGCTGCAAAATGATTAAATTTGTCACAGATATGGCATTTTTGCCCATAAGCCGGACACTTTTCCTTCGGTCTTACATGTTTTCTTTCACGGTATTTGCATGTGTCTGCACTGGTGTCATCTACTGAAGTTGTATCTGGTTTTGATTTCTCTTTCTTACGTATTGCATGGACAATTCCTGTTGGCTGGCTTTCCAGAGTTCTAACCCTCTCTTTGGATAGCTTCGAAGCCCTGCATATCTCCAGTCTTATCCCCAAAGTTAAGTCAGCTTCCCTCAGCAACCGCTGTCATACTTACAAGTCTCGTATCCCACGTGCTATCTGGTCTCTTATCAATGAATCTGAAATATTTCCAGAATTGCAGTTGGCTACTAGCACTTTTAAATCAGTGTTATACTCATCTATGCTCTCTCCAGCTGCTTGCTCCCAAATAAAGAAATTATATCCTTCCACTGTTTCATTTTTCCTGGGGTTACACTGAGTATCAAAACAGCCCATTATTGCTTTTCAGGTGTTTTGAGCTTGGGGAATTTCTATGAGCAGAGTTCTCATTTAGTTCTCTCCCCCTTTCTCTAATCAGGTAACAAAAGAGATTTATTTTCACATCATCCTCTTTATCTGCCACAGAAATATCTACATAGAGGTTAAGTTCTCTTTCCAGCTCTTCCATGCCCAAGCTAAATTCTAAGCTTGGAGGTTTAACGTCCATGGAGGCTTCAGCCCCTCCATTTTTTGTTATCAGCCTTGTCTTTTAAAACAAGCTGTGTACTCATAGAAGCATTCTGCTCTCGGCAGTGTAGCCCTGAGTGGTCTCTTCTGCTATCTAGGATTCTATTACCACTGCCACCATGTTTTATGCTTTGCTGTGTCTGGATCATCCACCATCTCAGATCTCTAATTCTGACACAGGGTTAATTAACTCACTCCAGGTCTATTGTGGCTGCTTACAACATGGTTTTTTCAGCCTTATGGCTTCTCAGACAGTTCCCCAGGATGTGCGGCTTCCAAACAGTTTTCCCCCAGGAAACAGTATGCTGCCTGAAAGCGTCTGCTAGAACTTTCCTATTGTTACAAAGGGGACAGACCCCCAAAACAGTTTTGCTTTCCCCAGGCAAGAAGCCTCCCCTGTCCTGCCCTTCCTGCTGAATCAGGGGTCTTTTCACCTCTGGAGAAGACTCACCCTTTAGGTGCTATTTCCATCTGTAGCTATGCCAAACCTAGACCCAGTCAGCACAGTAACTCGTTTACAGTATTAAGTTTTCACTAGTTGTAAAGATGCCCTTAGGCTTCTGAGCCCCTCTGAGGGGCAGTGTCCCACATCAATCAGGACAAAAGAGGCCTGTTTGTACAGCACCTAGCACAACAGGGTCCTGCTCTGTGACTGGAGCTCCAAGGTGCTATGATAATGCAAAGAAACAGCAGCACAAAAACAGGCTTTATGAATTTGATCTCATATCCTGACTTCAAAGGGCTCTACATCAGGTCCTAAGGAACCTCAGTCTCCATTTACAGGGACCAGTTGACCCAGAATCATGGAAGCACAAAGGTAACTTAATGCAAACTTTGCAAACCTACCTCCTGAGCTGTGCTCCGTGCTCCACAACTGCAATTAAGGACCTATGCCATCTAATGGAGCTCACCTATTATAAATGAAGTTCTGCTGAGAGACTGGTGACATTCCCCTGCAAAAATGAAGATTCTTCTTTATGTAAATTTACCCCCTAAACAATCATAATTTTTTCCCACAGAGAAATTTTACTGCAAAAATATGTGTTTGTTGGAGAACAGCAAAATATGTAATCTAATATTTTATCCTACTCACATTCTCCATCACAATCCAAAACAATCTAGGCCTAAATTTTCAAAAGCAACTAATGGTTTAGGGTGCCCAACTTGAAACTCCTTACAAAAGGGGCTGATTTTCAGGAAGTGCTGAGCCGCTGCACCTCCTTTTCGGTGTTCCAAGTTGAGTACCCAAAAATGGAGACTATCAAAATCTCTAATCTCTTTTTAAAAATTAGGGCCTATTTGAGAAGCAGTGCTAATAGACAGGGCACTGGACAGGAGACCTAGGGGGAATCCTGAACCCAAGAACTCAGGGACAAAACTCCCACTGACTCCAGCAGCACAGGATTTCACCTCTAGATTCTTTTCCTTGCTCTACCACTCACTTGCTATGTGACCTTAGGCAAATCACTAAACCTCCCTGTACCTCAGTTTCTCCTCTCACATTTTCTTTTGCCTATTCAGATCGCATGTGCTATGAGGCAGCAACTGGCTCTTATTATGCAACCGAACAGTGTATTTCGCAATGAGGCCCTGACTTCAGCTGAGGTTTCTAGGTTCTACTATAAAACAAAAAAAATAATTTAAAACACAATTAAATGGCCGGGATATGACAGTAACCTTGTTTCTGAAGGCATAATAGAGAATTAATTGAATGGAATGGTATAGTGCAGAAAATATTCTATGAATTATAACTAAGCGCATCAACTCATCAAACTAAGCAGTAATCAGATTAGAATGAGTGCACTGAGAAATATTGTACAGATACCTCAGTGGAAAAACTACAAGAGGAAAGGGGAATGCACTTAGCGTTACGCAAAGTTTAGTGAGCCTGACCAAGCTGTACTACGGAAGAGACAGGAAATTTTGAAGAGGAGGGAAATTTAAATCTAAATAGAGAAATGTGGTCCATATTTATGGCACATCTCTGCAACCTAAACAGAGTTGTGGTGGTCATTAGGGCTTCTGCATAACAAAAAGTGCATGGTATAAATGGTGCCCATTGTTGTTTGCAGTGTTGTTTTAACTGTGTTGGTCCCAGGATATTAGAGAGACTAGGTGGGGGAGGTCATCTCTTTTAGTGGATCAATTTCTGGTGAAAGAGACAAGCTTTCGAGCTTACACAGAGCATTGGTCCAATAAAAGGCATCCTCTCACCCACCTTGTCTCAAGAGTATAAATACACAGTTTCTTAAGCAGATAGAAAAAACGGGAATATTCTAATTTCTTTTATTATTATTCTAGGAAGAATGCTCCCTAATGCAATTAATTATGTTTGCAACGTATCAGAGACAAACAATGGTACGCTGAAAAAAAAATCCAATTAAATTAGCAGATCACAAAGGACACCTCAAATGACACATGAATAAAGTATAAAACATGCTAGAGTAAGTCAGTGAATGCTACTAGCTACAGTAGCTCTGAAGGAACAACAGAAGTGGGACACATTATTCTGCACCTCATCAGGGGGCTGCATACTGCTTGAGCAGGAAGGACAGATAACCTTGTGGTTAAGGCATTTGTTTGGTACTCAGGACAGAGAACTGGGCTCAGGTCCCAGATCTGCCAGACTTCCTCTGAGATACTGGGCAAGTTATTTAATTTCTCTTTTCTGCATCTGTAAAACAGCAATAGTAATAATACACGCTTTGTCTGTATGCTTAGATTGTAAGCTTCCCGGGGAAGAGACGCTCTCTCATTAAGTGCAGCCCCTACCACAAAGGGGACCTGATGTTGTAGGGGCCCACACACTCTACGGTAAATACAAATTTTTGTTTGTTTGGTTTACATAAGAGGTGAAGCTTGCCAAAAGGATTTTCTCAGTAGCAGTAGTACAAAGATTTACAAATTCTGGGCTATTTTCTGGATCCTATGAGTTCCAGTTCATCTTGTGGGGGTCGATCACTTTGGGATCTAGATGGTGCAAAATTCTGTCAATGTTTGATACATTTGGCAACAGACAGCTATTGGGCCAGGTTCACTGGGTTTTGCCTAGTGAGGCCCCCATAAATATGAAGAGAGATTCATCCAGCAGGTGTTGTTACCACTGTTGGTCTCCTGTGGGATTTTTGCAGGTGGACAACTTTAGTTTAGAGACCATACAAGTCGTGCCAGCAGAGTTTTCATTGGAGGTGCCAATTCTGAGCCTTCCTTGGCCACCCTGACCATTCCGATCCCTTCCAACTTTTTTTGCCTAACATTATCCCTTTATCAGCACCCATATTGCACCCTTAGTGCGACTGAGTTTGATGTTGGATTGTCACGGCAACTCCCTCTCCAAGCAGATTTTCTGCTGCCAGGACCCTATACCGGGGACTAAGCTGCATTGACTCTGGCTCATTGTTTTCTTCATGTCAGTGCCAGCCCTTTATTACCCACTCTGTCTGACATACCTCTAACTATATGCCAACTACATCTCCATTGTCACATGTTGATGAGAGTTTATTTCATAGAATTTATGTACAAGACACCCACTCACGCAACATTTTAATATAAGTGTTCCCTTCAGCAGTAGTCCTGCCAGTAATTGTTCAAACAGAGCCAATAAAACATCTGCTAAATTTCAGTACACGCAGTGCCCTAAATGGATGTTCCATGCTTTCTCACTCAGAACATGGGCCAACCCTTACAATGTTCAACATAAAACATTTCAAACATCCATACCACCTTTATCTCCAAAGGATTCTATTACTACTGGTTGCCCAGATCCACAGCTGGTGTAAAATTACATGATGGAACTCAGTTGAAGTCAATAGAAACATATGATCAGTCTGAGCAAGTACTAATTGCTAGTGTGACAATAATTAATTACATAGGAACATACTGGAGTACCCAGGACTCTTATCAGTCATCTTTAAAAAATTAGAGACCGATTCCTTGTTTTGACCTTATTATGAAAGTCTCCTAAAAGTACATCTAACCGAAACAAAAAAATGATGATTGTGAAACTATCTCTGCAGAGCAACTTTAAAGTAACCCATATCCCAATTGTTTCTAGCGTGGGATGATCATCTGTTTGGTTTGACAATACACTTCGTTGCCATGTGGGGGACAGTCAGATACAAATCTATCCTTATGTGAGCCTTTATGAGTCTAACAGTCCACACCTGCACATGCAGACGCCACATACAACCGGGTAAAATTTTTGGATGAATAATTCATTCCCACACAAAAAAGGCAATTGTGGCAGAAAAAATGGTGGGGGGGATTGAAAAAGTGGAAATGTTTCATTTTGAAGTCAACCGAAAATCTTGTTTCAAACTTTTGCTAGTTTTTTCCCCCCCCAAACAACAACAAAAGGGTCAACTGGAACTTTTGGTTTGACCCAAAACAAAATGTTTATGTTTTTCTTTCATGAAGAAAATAATCTGTTTTGGGTTAACCACAAATATGTATTATTTATAAATTACCTATTAATTATTAGTTGTTATTATTATTATTATTCAATTTGGCTATGACCCAGAACAATCAATTATTCACTCAACTCTAACACCACAGTTACCAGGTAAATGTACACACATGCCCCTTGGGGACCAAGACAAAGGATAGTGCGTAGTAACAACACAGGACTATCTCTTGGGCTAAAGGAGACTCAGTATTTTCAATAGTATTAAGATTTTATCTTCTTGCAAGAGTAGCAGCAAAAGGCAACACAATCAAACACAATTAAAAGTACAAGCACCCCATGAATCTGACCTTCTAAATTACACACACAACTGAACACCTAATTTGTAGGTCATTACTGCAACTGCATGAGAAAAAAGAATATTTGCACTTGCAATTAAGCTTTTATCTGACCATTCACCAATGTAAATAGTCAGTCTGCACATGTAGTCATGATAACTGCATGTGCAAATTCCACGATTATTTTAGACTCATTGATGTCGCTTAGGGATGGAAAATCAGTTATAGAAGAAAGACAAAATTGTCAAAAGCACCTGGAGTGACTTAAGATTCTAAGTCCATTGATTTTCAATGGGATTTTGGGGCTTTTGAAAATTTTAACCCAAATCAAAACTGGTGTAAAATGTGAGAACTTTGAGTTCATCTGTGATAGTCTATACCCAGATGAATCTTCAGAACCTTTACTCATGATTTTTATTCCATACTACATGTCTTATCATCCCACTTTTATATCCATGTGGATGTACAAGGGAATTAAGGATCTGATCTATAGCCCTTTGACGTCAATGGAAAATCTCCCATTGCCTTCAATGGACTTTGGATCAGGTCTCAAATGGGCACAGATTTCTTTGAGTGCGAGTTGGGGCCTTCTGTTTCTATGGCAAGTATGTCTTTTTACTTGGTTGGCAGTAGTTTAGTTACGGTCTCCTTTTGCTGTCAGGGACTGGAATAATAAAGTAAGACAAAGTGATAAAGATTTCCTGTTCTTGAAGTGAACCTGCACATCATATTCTATTTAATATGTTTACTTCCTATAAACTGTAGCAGACTAGCTTTTATTTACTGTTTGCCTCTGTGTATCAGCCCTGCCTGCTGTATTTAAGCAGTGGTGGTGGTATCTTGATTTCATTTAAATATTTGCATTTGTGATACACTTAGGATCTTTTTACCATCGTAACAATCTGGCTGTGTTGGAACACATCCATTGCAAGCATAATCATAAAACAGGTTTGCATTTTCTGAGCATCTTTGTTGCTAGGAAGTCATTTTCTCTAATAGAGGTGGAAATGGTTTGCATAGATACTACTGTAAGAAAAGCATCTTAGCAGACAACTTGAAATTGATCAAATAAGTAGTTTTCAGTAGGCATTTCTGTGCCAATGAGAAGTTACTTTGCTTTGTAAAATAAACTACAATCTGACTACAATCATCATGCATTAAAACAGGAGCTGCATATGGAAATGTCTTGTTAAGTAAGAAGTTTATTGGAAATCAGATTCATCCACTCTAATCATTAGTTGATTTACAAATCTACTGTAGAACCTCTTTTTAGAAGGAGGAAAAATTCTGTGGCTCTTAAACCATTTTTTCCCATCCTTTACTTGGGCAAAATCCCATGGATTCTAACTGAGGGCCTAATCCCACACCCATTGTAGTCAGTTGGCGATTCACCATTGACTACAATGGGTGCAAGACTGAGTCCTGAGAAAAGCCCTTAATATTTGGTCAGATTTTTCAGGAGGGCTGAGCACCCACCATCAGTGGAACTGGAAAACCACACCCCAAAAATTAAAAAAAAATAATAATAATAAAAATATCCCTGAAAATACACTAACATGACATTGACAATGCATTACACATGGTTCACTCTGCTTGATTGTTATATCCCTTTCCAGTATCTTCTGTCTGTCTTGGTTATTTAGATTGTAAATTCCCGGGTGCAGGAACTTTCCATTACTCTGTATTGGTACAGGACCAACATAAGGGCTCACAATCTCATTGGCCCTTAGACTGTACCACAATGAGCATGATAAATAATTGTAAAAGTCATGGGCGCACATGATCTTTAGATATCAGGCAGCTTGTGGAGGTTTTATCAAATAGTCTCTTGGCAAAAATAATTAACATGGGGTAGAAAATAGTTAGGATTTCTTGGGGCTCTGGAAGTACTCAAGGATGTAACATACCATGCCGAAATTTACCAGCATCTATTAAACTACTATACTTACCGAATGTTATATATTTCCTCTTCTTGAGAGATGTTGGGGGACTCTTGGGCGGGAGGGGAATCAACATGAGGCTGTGTGTTTTCTTACACTTTTTATTGCCCTCTTGCTACTTGAAACAAATATACAGACAGTAAGTTGATAAAGTGTTCTTTTTGTTTCACCTAGCATAAGAGCAAAATATTTTCTTAAGTGTCTTTTTAACGAGCTGAGGGAGAATAGCTTTTGAGAGTTTAATTTAACGAGCTAAGTTGTGAAATATTCACTAAAAATATAAAAGGCGATGCTCTCAGAAACAGGGGACTGTAACACGCCGCATTACAACAACGAGATTTCTTTTTTAAAAATCTAAAGCTTGGCTTCCCCTAATATAAATCTCCAAAACAAAGAATTCATCCTAGCTTCTTCCATTACAATTGCATTTATATTGGAAACTTTAAGTTGCATTCTAATCAGATTGTGTAGAAGCCTGCAGTCATACTACCCTGTATAATCTTGCTAGGTCTTATAACCTAAGGAGGATCAGAGGTTTGTGATCCAGGATGTGGAACTCTTATGGTGTGCCCAGTGTGGGACTTAGTGATATTGGAGGTGTCGTCTTTCACATGACAAGACAGAGGGCCTGACAACATGATATTTCCTTTGCTATCTCTGATGAGAGCTAAATATCAGTGTGGATAATTATATTCTGTCTAGAGCAATTCCCCCTGCATTTTCAGTTGGATACAACATTCTTCTTCACTTCCTGTCTTAAACTGCTACCAGTGCTTTTGTACAGCTGATGTCCAGAGGTGGGTGAAGTGGTTTCTGTGCAGCTAAAATGATTTTCCCCTATTGCAACACTGACCATGCCACATTGCCCCAAAAAGTGTCTTCACTGGCTCCTTGTCTCTTTCTCCATTAAGTTCAAACTTATCCTCACCAGTAAGACTTTGCACAACTGTGCTCTATCTACAGCTATTCATTCGCTGATTGCTAACTAGTCCCCTATACTCTGCCCACTCTTTGCAACCTGTCGCTCCATTCATCTATTCCTCCCACGCTCAACATTCCTCTGCCAGAGTGACAAGCATCATTGCTCTGCTCCTTAAAACCCATTTATTTTGCTTACTTTTCTCTACTGACTCCACTCCTGTGCTGTCTACGCTTTGTCTCTTGCCAAGTCTTATTCTCCGCTTAAAATCATCAGAACATATGAGAATCATTTGCTATAGAATGTGACTCATTTTATTTTATTTTTAATTTGTTTTAACTCGCCTCTCTCTGACATCTTTCTTTTTTGTTTGGATAGTGTGTACTGATGCTTCAGAAGTCAGGGAACAAACCATCTAGGTTGAAAGGACCCCTACCCAAATTAGCCTCCACAAAGAAAGCCTGTTCCCTCTCCTCCCACTACACTTAATTAGCCACTACAAGCAGGGGTTAAAACAAGTGGAATTTGCCCTCCTACAGGGACACTATGACGCCAGCTTTCCATTCTGCTGGTATTTTGTCTGATGCCCACACTTTTAAGATGCAGGCCAATGCGCAGTGGTTCCAAGGCACCTCTGAGCAGCACAGGTGGAATACCACCATGTCCAGCAGCATGTCCTTTCCATAACTTTTGGAAGCCTTTCATACATCAAGTGATGGAGGATCAGTGTTCTTCCCTGGGTCTGCATCTGTGTGGCTTTCCAGGTCATATAGTGCTACTAAGCACAAGATTCAAAAGTGGAAAAGAGACACACACTTATTGGAAACCATAAGTGATTTAGAAAGAGAAGCAGTGAACTCTCTATCCAATTTACCCTCTCCAAACAAGTGTTGTAAGTGTGAAAATTCATGATTTGATAAGAGGAAAAAAAACATTTCCATCCCTATGACTGAAGTGAGGCATTGCAGACAATAGTATTCTCACCTCTAGCAAGGTTAGTAGGTCTCTCCCAACAGCACATCCGCTAATTCTGGTTGGGTATTCATAAAAACTTGGGCAGTGTCAGGCTTGCTGTAAATAAAGATCTCTTTCTAACGTTAAATAGTTATCCTCTCTGCCAGTTGAACACACAACAGTAATTTCACTATAGTTCAGGTACTAGGCACAAGAGCAAATCAATGTAAATAATTATCCTTGATTTCCACGAAATCAAGGATAATTATCCGTGAAATTGAGAATGTGGTCCAAATCCACAGTTATAATATATAAGATTAAAAATATTGTAGGTAATGTTAACCCTTATGTTCCAAGTCCCAGGCCAATCTTGAAGGACTTTGTGATGGGAAGAAACTTTCCTATGGGTAGCTTAGTGTTTTGCATTGTGCCTCATGAGGCCATTGGTACTCCTCACTGTAGAAACAGAATTCCGAACAAGAACCATTGGTCTGGTTCAGTATGGCAATTCCTATGTTCCTATATAAATGAAGTGTTCTTGAAGGCCAGTACAAAATTATTCAAGGGATCAGAAGCCTCCCTGAACCAGGCACACTGTTACACCAAAGCAAGAACAAACAGTTACAGGTCTCTTGCATCACTAAACGGCACTAACCTATAACTCTTTTCCACTGGCAATCCAGAGGTAGGATGCAGGGCACTCCAGCAGGCAGGCTGAAGCCACTAATGCAGCCTACAAGCAAGAACCATCATAGCCTGCTGCACCTCACAAATTCAAACATATTCCATTTGGACTTTTCTGACCCTTTGGTCAACCACTGCCCACAAGGAGCTCACTGCAGAATGATATTATAACAGGGTGGCTTGCCCCTTATGGGCTGGAGGGCCTGGGGCTAGCCAACCCACATTACTGAAAAAGACACATCTAAGAGAGATCAGGTGATTTCCCTGTAACAAAAAGCAGGAAGCTGGGGGGGGGGGGGGGGAAATCAGGAAACGGCAGAGAGCGGGAAAGGCTCTTGCAGGGAAGTCCCTGACACCAGGGGAGTTTGGAAGGAAGAGCCAGAAGGCTGAGATTCAGTCCCATAAAGCCTGGGAATGGCGATTGAAAGAAAGGAAGGAAGGCAGACCACCTTGAGAAATGAAGGGCTGGGCGGGGCCCAGTTTAAAATTGGTGTCAAGGTTCCTCCCCCACTCTGAACTCTAGGGTACAGATGTGGGGACCTGCATGAAAACCTCCTAAGCTTATCTTTACCAGCTTAGGTCAAAACTTCCCCAAGGTACAAAATATTCCACCCGTTGTCCTTGGACTGGCCGCTACCACCACCAAACTAATACTGGTTACTGGGGAAGAGCTGTTTGGACGCGTCCTTCCCCCCAAAATACTTCCCAAAACCTTGCACCCCACTTCCTGGACAAGGTTTGGTAAAAAGCCTCACCAATTTGCCTAGGTGACTACAGACCCAGACCCTTGGATCTTAAGAACAATGAACAATCCTCCCAACACTTGCACCCCCCCTTTCCTGGGAAATGTTGGATAAAAAGCCTCACCAATTTGCATAGGTGACCACAGACCCAAACCCTTGGATCTGAGAACAATGAAAAAGCATTCAGTTTTTTACAAGAAGACTTTTAATAAAAAATAGAAGTAAATAGAAATAAAGAAATCCCCCCTGTAAAATCAGGATGGTAGATATCTTACAGGGTAATTAGATTAAAAAACATAGAGAACCCCTCTAGGCAAAACCTTAAGTTACAAAAAAGATACACAGACAGAAATAGTTATTCTATTCAGCACAATTCTTTTCTCAGCCAATTAAAGAAATCATAATCTAACACATACCTAGCTAGATTACTTACTAAAAGTTCTAAGACTCCATTCCTGGTCTATCCCCGGCAAAGACCCAGCATACAGACAGACACAGACCCTTTGTTTCTCTCCCTCCTCCCAGCTTTTGAAAGTATCTTGTCTCCTCATTGGTCATTTTGGTCAGGTGCCAGCGAGGTTACCTTTAGCTTCTTAACCCTTTACAGGTGAGAGGAGCTTTCCCCTGGCCAGGAGGGATTTCAAAGGGGTTTACCCTTCCCTTTATATTTATGACAATTGGTATAGACTTGATGTTTGTTTTGGGCTATCAGGGAAGAGACACCATTGAGATCTGTTCATGACTAACTTTTTTGCCAGTTTGAACTGAACTGGTGAAGGGCAAATCAAAGGGACCAGGGTGAAGAACAGCAAAAGCCCCAGAAGGAGGGCCGTGGGGTTCCATTAGTCAAGATGGGAAGGGTTTGGGGCCTTGAGGGCCACTGGAGACTGTCCGCAAGATTAAATAAACTAGCCCCCATCTAGAAGGGGTATTTTTGTTTGAAATACTGTGAACGGTACTGTTCTTAAGGGCCCTGAAGAGGAGGAAACCGGTCCTGGGGCCGGTTTTGTTCAATATCTTCATAAATGATCTGGAGGATGGCGTAGATTGCACTCTCAGCAAATTTGCGGATGATACTAAACTGGGAGGAGTGGTAGATACACTGGAGGGGAGGGATAGGATACAGAAGGACCTAGACAAATTGGAGGATTGGGCCAAAAGAAATCTGATGAGGTTCAACAAGGACAAGTGCAGAGTCCTGCACTTAGGATGGAAGAATCCCATGCACCGCTACAGACTAGGGACTGAATGGCTAGGCAGCAGTTCTGCAGAAAAGGACCTAGGGGTGACAGTGGATGAGAAGCTGGATATGAGTCAGCAGTGTGCCCTTGTTGCCAAGAAGGCCAATGGCATTTTGGGATGTATAAGTAGGGGCATAGCGAGCAGATTGAGGGACGTGATCGTTCCCCTCTATTTGACATTGGTGAGGCCTCATCTGGAGTACTGTGTCCAGTTTTGGGCCCCACACTACAGGAAGGATGTGGATAAATTGGAGAGAGTCCAGCGAAGGGCAACAAAAATGATTAGGGGTCTAGAACACATGACTTATGAGGAGAGGCTGAGGGAGCTGGGATTGTTTAGTCTGCAGAAGAGAAGAATGAGGGGGGATTTGATAGCTGCTTTCAACTACCTGAAAGGGGGTTCCAAAGAGGATGTCTCTAGACTGTTCTCAATGGTAGCAGATGACAGAACGAGGAGTAATGGTCTCAAGTTGCAGGGGGGGGAGGTTTAGATTGGATATTAGGAAAAACTTTTTCACGATGAGGGTGGTGAAACACTGGAATGCGTTACCTAGGGAGGTGGTAGAATCTCCTTCCTTAGAGGTTTTTAAGGTCAGGCTTGACAAAGCCCTGGCTGGGATGATTTAACTGGGAATTGGTCCTGCTTCGAGCAGGGGGTTGGACTAGATGACCTTCTGGGGTCCCTTCCAACCCTGATATTCTATGATTCTATGAAACAAAGGCAGGGTGCTGCAGAGTGGCCTCCGGCAAGAAGAAGGCATTAAGGAGGCAGGCCCTGTTACAGTCCTCTTTGACAATTTTCCCAGTTGTTCACCAGCTGATTCTCAGAGGTGTGATATTTGCCAATGTGAACTCAGAATATTTCACATACAGACTGTAATAAATATAAAGGGAAGGGTAAATACTTATAAATATAAAGGGAAGGGTAAATACTTTTAAATCCCTCCTGGCTAGAGAAAAAACCCTTTCAACTGTAAAGGGTTAAGAAGCTAGGATAACCTCGCTGGCACCTAACCAAAATGACCAATGAGGAGACGAGATACTTTCAAAGCTGGAGGGGGGAAGAAACAAAGGCTCTCTCGGTCTGTGTGTTGCTTTTGCCGGGACCAGAGCAGGAATGCAGGTTAGAACTCCTGTAAAGTGTTAATAAGCAATCTAGTTAGATATGCGTTAGATTCTGTTTGGTTTAAATGGCTGATAAAATAAGTTGTGCTGAATGGAATGTATACTCCTGTTTTTATGTCTTTTTGTAACTTAAGGTTTTGCCTAGAGGGATTCTCTATGTTTTGAATCTGATTACCCTGTAAGGTATTTACCATCCTGATTTTACAGAGGTGATTCTTTTACTTTTTTTCTTCAATTAAAATTCTTCTTTTAAGAACCTGATTGCTTTTTCATTGTTCTTAAGATCCAAGGGTTTGGGTCTGGGTTCACCTATGTAAATTGGTGAGGATTTTTATCAAGCCTTCCCCAGAAAAGGGGGTGTAGGATTTGGGGGGGAAAGACGTTTCCATGCGGGCTCTTTCCCTGTTATATATTTGTTAGACGTTTGGTGGTGGCAGCAATAAAGTCCAAGGGCAAAAAGGTAAAATAGTTTGTACCTTGGGGAAGTTTTAACCTAAGCTGGTAAAAATAAGCTTAGGGGGGTTTTCATGCAGGTCTCCACATCTGTACCCTAAAGTTCAGAGTGGGGAAGGAACCTTGACACAGACCTTGTTTACTTCAACAGCTCCTCCTATCTTTTAACCCTGAAAAGGATCACATGGTCGCATCATGTTTTTCTCAGATCAAATTGAGCAGAATACCAACTTCATTGCTGTTAGCATCATAACAGTGCTACATGAAGGCATTGCAAAATAGCCTGCCTGTTGATGGGAGTCTCTCAGTGTTAAAGCCCAATAAAATAAAGCATTCTTTAAAAAAACATTTAAATTTAAAACAATAAAGTTAAAGAAAAACAACACTGTCAGAAAATGATTTCAGTTTAGCAAGCCAGTTGATCAGGGACTTTGGGCCATATGATTTTGAATATGAGTACATCGCTTAGCAGCAATTCAGTTTGGGGCCAGATTCTATTTCCACATATGCTGCTGTAAATACAAAAAGAGCCCATTGAAGCCAGTAGAGCTAGTCTAGGTTCACACTAGTGTATATCAGTACAGAATCTGGCCCTTTGCCTACAAGTATTTTAAATGATATGCCAAAATGCCCATAAATACCACTGTAAACAAGGGTCTGACTTTCAAACAAACATATGATATTTTTTCCAGGTGTTACATACTTTACCGCTATCTTATTAAAGAATATTTAATAGGCTAAAATTAAAGTATCTCATTCAATTAACGTGTCTAGAAAGATCAATATTTAGTGTCAAAAATACCTAGAAGAACATTGTGGATAAGTGCTTTTAGCCCACATCACCAACTGTCATTCTTACTAAATACAAGAGACCAAAAAGGCTTCCTAAATATAAATGTTGGTATTTTATCAAAAGGGAATCTTCTCTAGATATATCTCATCATATGCATATTCATAAGGTATTAACATCAGGACCCTCTATGCTGTGCCTCATCAGTTTATTGACAAATAGGTGTAAAACATGGCTGAACAATGCTGTTGAAAATAAAGATGTTTTGGTCGCTAGCCAGCACGTCAATTGATTTTACATGCTTGGCTTTTCTCTGACATTGTTCATTTCTACTACAGGTTATGAATTTTCAGAAGCAGACACAGGCAATTTAGAATAAACATACAATTACTGCCTGGGCTGGTTGCTTAAATCAATACTACCATACATTTCAAAAACACCACAATATATACTCCTTTATTTCCATTTGTCGTAGGAAGTAAACCTCTCCATAAATTTTCCTTCCCTTCTAATTTAAGATAAATATGACTAAAAAACCTTGATAAGAACTGGTACTGGCTGAATGGTACAAAAAGAGTGAGTCGGTAATATTTTTATGACTAAAGGTGGTGAATTCGCTACTTTTATTCATGGGGTCATGTTACCCATTGCGAGTGTTCAGTCAGCTACCAAGCTATTCATGAAAGTGTGTGCAAAGCCAAGAAGTTTTATTCGTTTTAACATAATATGCATTGAAAAATTTGCATCAGAAAGTGCATTATTCACCAGATGCCATCTAAAATTTAAGGTTTCAGAGTAGCAGCCGTGTTAGTCTGTATTCGCAAAAAGAAAAGGAGGACTTGTGGCACCTTAGAGACTAACAAATTTATTTGAGCATAAGCTTTCGTGAGCTACAGCTCACTTCATCGGATGCATTCAGTGGAAAATACAGTGGGGAGATTTATATACATAGAGAACATGAAACAATGGGTGTTACCATACACTCTGCAACCAGAGTGATCACTTAAGGTGAGCTATTACCAGCAGGAGAGCGGGGAGGGGGGCAAAACCTTTTGTAGTGATAATTAAGGTGGGCCATTTCCAGCAGTTGACAAGAACGTCTGAGGAACAGTGGGGGGGGGGGGATTAAACATGGGGAAAACACAATTTCTCCATGTTTATCCCCCCTCCCCCCCCCACTGCTGGGGTGGGGAGAGAAAACCTTTTGTAGTGATAAACACCCATTTTTTCATGATTTGTGTGTATAAAAACAAACATCTTCTGTATTTTCCACAGTATGCATCCGATGAAGTGAGCTGTAGCTCACGAAAGCTTATGCTCAAATAAATTTGTTAGTCTCTAAGATGCCACAAGTCCTCCTTTCCTTTTTGTGACTCTCTCTGTTACTTGAAAATGTCTCTAGCAATAACATTACAAAAATACCAAGACTTCAATATCTGCCTTTATTTGGATTGGTGAAAGAAGGCAGCATAGTCTGATAAATAGTGTGCTGGAATGGGAGTTAGGAAACCTGAATTTTGTTCATGCCTCTGCCACTAAACAGTTGTGTGGCCTCAGGGAAGTTACCTAATCAGTCTGTGCTTCTTTTTTTTTTTTTTCCTCACACCCAATATCTGTCCTTTCTATTGTTGTGTAAGCACTTCAGGAAAGGGACTGTCTCTTTCTTATTTGTTTTCTTACAGCACAATGGGACCCTGATTTCAACTGGGGCCTATAGATGCTACTACAATATAAACAACAATAATAAAATAAATAATAATAATAATAATAATAAAGTGATAGAAACTTTAAACCAATAAGAAAGTAATTATCTTATGGTTCATTGCCTGATTTTAATTATGCTATTATCCACGAAAATTAAAATGTTATGAGACTTTAAAAAAAAATATGAATCAAACAGTGATGTGATTTTTTTGGAAGGTAAAATGAAAGTAACCATCTCATTCCAGATTATACCTGCGAAGCGGATGCAGTTCACTTTTGTGGGCAGTTTATTTGTATTGTTCATAACTACGAAATGGATTTTTAAATTCTGATTTGGGTTGTATGTTATTTATAATGCAGCCAAGTATGGAAGTAGCTTGTTTAATATTTAACTTTATGTAGATACTGAAGAGTCACAATGCCAAGGTAAATAGTATTAAAGCCTAGGTAAACTGAGGCACAAACTGGGTAGGTGATATCTATTGATTCTCAGTATTACAGAGGGTCAGTCGTCACACTGTCTAGGCATTAAGGTCTTGATTTTCACAAACAGTTACATAGAAACAGGTATATTATTTGAATGATTATCAAAATTAACACAGGAAAGAAATGTCTGACATACAAATTAAGAGCCAATACTATCAGACACTAAGCATCTCCTATTAGCTCAATGGGAACTGAAGGCACAAATTAAATTGGGCCCTAAACACTTTTCCAAGACACCTATGCAGGAAGTCTTAATTCTGTCATGTGCAAAAACTCATGGAAACCAGAATTTAAAATTGCCTATATAACTATTCAAGACAGAATTACTTGACTGCTCTTTGAAAAAAATAAACACACCCCCATGTGACTGATATGACCAATCAAAGATAAGTAATGAGGCTCACATTTTGAATAATCATGATCAATAAAGAGTTCAGAATTCAGACAAATAGTCAAATAATGAATGCATTCAAGAAAGCTGCAATATATTCAAACATATTCCACAAGCATAAAGAGAGGCTAAATTCATTAAATAAATTATTTTTGCAGCTTTAATTATTACTTCCTAGTACTGAATGCTTCACAGCCTAAGTAAGAAGTAGAGCTATGCAAATAACTGGGGGGCTTTGGAGGGATAGTGGGAAGTTTTTTTGGTTCAGTAGTCAAACCAAACAAAAAAATTGTTTCAGGTTGACCCATAACAAATGTTTTAAAAAAAATTTAGTGAACCAAAAAAAAAAAAAAAAGAGAGAGAGAGAGAATGGCTTTTTGTCAAACAATAACTGTTTTGTTTGACCTGAAAAATAATGTCCCATTTTGTTTTCAGATTCTTCAATTTTATTTTTAAAAGGTTACAGTAAAATTCAAAACAAAAAAGGTATTTCAAATATTTTTTTAAATCAAAACATTTCATTTTTTAAAAAAATGTAGAAATCAAACCTTTCCCCTTCAACTAAAACAATTCAGCAAAAAAAACCCGAATTTGTGAATTTTTTCAGTCAACCGAAATATGGCCAAAATTTTGGCCAAAATTAGCCCAGCTCTAGTAAGAAGGCCTTTTGACATTGTGCTTCTGTCTACGCTACTATTTTCCTTGAACTTGACCTTAATTTTGCAAACAGGCTGAGCTACGTTAACCTTTGTCCCCAAATTTGTATCCTCTCGACGGTTCCTTTGCCTGTAAATCTGCCAGTCCTACCCTCTGGAATGATACTGAAAGGTGTCCCTATCTTGTGTTGGTGGGTTTTGGCTGAAATCCCTAATCAAGTCTTACTTGTTACCCTTTATTTGTGGTTATCTTAGAGGAGGAACCAAGAAGGAATCATCATAACAATTACCTTAAGGCACAAACTTTCATTAAAGAGAAATAATTCAGGGAGTCTTACCCCTGGAAATTGTTGCAGTATATTTTAAGTAATATGTTGTATACAGTATATAAAAGGATTTTTTTTTATTTAAAAAGCCTAAAATAAGCCATTAAGCCTTACTTGACATGTATTTGAGCCTTGAACTTTAAAAGCCTTTTCTGGCACATATTCATGAAGACTAAGATTTCCACAATCCCCCTTTCAGTACTGTGCTGCTTATTGGTGTGAAACTGAAAAAAGGAGCAAGAAAGAGGAAAAATGGTCCAGATAGGAAAAAAAAAAGAGTGATCATGCCAGGATTTCGTTCAGTCAAAAATACTCTTACAAATGACCCAGATAGAGAAAAGTTGAGGGTGTTCTTTCAATGGGTTTAGGAAGGTCAATTTAATTTGAGAACCTAAAGTAGCACTAATTGTCCGTTGCCCATATGAGGCCTTTTTATCATTGATACAAAAGAACTAAGTAGTATCTTATTCAGAAATAGCCCCACTGAAGTAAATAGGACTTCATATGGGGTAGGGTGCTAATCAAAGTGAGTGAGGGTATCACAAGCTGGCCCACAATCATTAGTTTGGTCCAACACTTCAAGGTACAGACTAACTCCCACTGATTTCATATCATCAGGCTTTTACAATAATCATCGTCATTAGGGAACTGAGACTGTGGGTAAATAAGACTATGATGGTTTGTTACGTTATTTATTATTGTGGTACAATGGCAAATAGAGTCTTCAATTTATATTGCGGTCCCATTGTGCTAAGCACTGTACAAAAAGAAAAGGAGAGACAATCCCTGCCGTAAAGACAGTTTACAATCTAAACAGACAGGACAAACAGTGGGGGTTGGAAGGGGGAGGGAAGTGGCACAGAAAGGTGAAGTGACTTGCACAAAGTGACACGGCCAGGAAAAAAACCTCTCTTGACTCAGGCCAATGCTTAGGCACCAACTACACTGCTTCTCAAAACGGATTCTACTAACGAAGAGGTAATTTCAGTGAATAATGAATCATCATTTTTAAGAGAAACTTCACAAATGGCCATCCCATGCATAAAATATACAGATATGACAGATTAGAAAAAACAGATTAGGTAGTTATACACAAGCAAGTAATTATAGATGTCTTAGACTGATTTGAGCCGAGACTTTAATTAGAGCTAGTTGTGCTGGCAGCGGAAGAATGACTCCTTAAAAGAAAATACTTATCAGATTTATATCCCATATGATGTCTGTCTAAGCATCCTAACTTCCAGACTTATCCAGACCAACCCTTTTGACATTTGCTAATCACTGTAGTATAGTACTTTGTTGATTGAAAATGTGATCAGCGGTAGAATAGAATACATGATGCATCAAACTGAGGGGATCAGTGGATTCAGTCCCAATGGGAAAGCACACTCATTATTGATCATGGCAGTTAGAAATTCTCTCCTGTAAATCTGCATAATGTTCTAGCTTTTTGCAGACTTATAAAAGTCCATTTGCTGATTGAGAACATGAGAAGGGATGATTGCCTATGAGCTGTCCTGCACTGCAGAAAGGTTTGTTCATACTATAAAAATGGAAATATGAAGATATTTTATGACTTTATAACACCCAAAGCTATAGGGATATGTTACAAACTCTGGACTTATCATTATGATTACCATCACTCCTTGAGAATGAGACCTGAAGTTATAAATATGAGGGTTTGGAAATGACTTTCAGGAAATCTTTCAAAAAGAGAAATTATGTGCTAATTAAACCAAACTTTAAAAATTAAAATATTGAGTGGCAGAGATGAGTCTACTCTGAGCAAAAGTTTACCTGTATTAGTGCTTGTGTATTACGTTACCACAGAGGTCTAGAATATTGTGATAGAAATGACTTGAAAGGTTTCTGCTCTACCACCAGTCTACCCCTTCCCCCCAAAAAAACTGGTGAGGTGGTTTCAAAAAAAATTAAGAGACTTAGGAAGAAAAGTTCCATTTCATTTAATTTGCAATGGCACTTGTGCAGCTAAGTTACTTAAGCACATCAAAAATCCTACCCATGTTAAATATGTCAAGTACAAGTAGCTTGAGAAAAATAATATGACAACAATAAAAAAAGGAAGGAAAATTCATTGCAACAAAACGTGCTTTCATTTACATATGTAACCTCATTACAGGTAATGGAATAACACAGTAACTGACAAGAGAATTTCACCCTTAGGTTTCAAGATCAACATTTTCAAAAATAGGAGACTAAAGATAAACTCCAAAATTCATATCCATGTGCCCGAGGGTGGGATTTTCAACTCTCCCTAAATGGCTTAGGAACGATGTCCAACTGAATTTCAATAGGACATATTTTCCCAAGTGTCTTAGGCATTTTAGAGTTTTACAGGTGGGTTTTTAAAAAATATTAAACAGATATCTAGTAGTGCAATTCCTCTGTTGTTGGTTGGTTTGGTTGAGGGTGTTTGTGTGTGTAATTGGGAGGGGAGGTGGTTGTTTTGTTTGTTTGAAAGAACAAGTTTCACTAGAGGAGAAAAATGTAACTTTTGGTCTAGTGCAAAGTATTTTAAAAATACCAGAAGAGAATTTCTCACACACAAATTTCTTTTTATAAGTTATAGAAATGCTGAGATTTATCTCTTCATTACTTCTAATAAAATATAGAATTTTTAAAGGATTCTATAGAAAGGAAGAACTTACAGATTTTATTAGAAAATTGCACCCTTTATAGCAAGATTTAAAAAAAACGATCACAGGATTTTACAGTACAAATGTACTGATGAAATAGTTAATTATATTTTTGAATGATGCCAAATACCTTTAAAAAGTTATTTTCTATTAAATTATGTGGGAGTTTTTCATAAGGCCACACAAATTCTCCAGTGGAAGACTGAAGAGCCATGAGCAAAACCAATGCCTCCTGACTTCCTGACCAGTGTCCTATACGCTGGACAAAAGAAATTTGAAAAATGTATCTACTTCATTTAGTTTTCTCAAATATGACCAATATATTGTAAATTGTTTCATTTTTATTTGTGCAACAAAGAAAAAATAACCATGAAAAGATGATACAAGACAATTATATACACAACTCTCTGAAGTAATTCTGACAATGTATTGCCTGGAAACTGAATTCCCACTTATAAATGAAATTAGCTAGAAATATCTACCTGTCCAGCTTGAAAAAGAGCAGCTTGTCTGAAATACGGTACCTACGAGATGCTGAGCAGTTACATAGGAGGAATAATAAAAGAAGTCAAATTGTAGTATGCAAAACTCAATATTATGCATTAAGTGGAGGTTATACATTATGCAGTAGGGGTTGCGTGGACAGTTTTACAATTTTGGTATATGCCTTAACATGAAAAATATATTTTAGTATCAGGGATGTATATTTTTCACTGCAAACAAATGGAGATCTATTTTGAAATTAAGTTGTAGATGCACAGAAGGAATGCTATTGAAAACAACTTATTTTTAAAAAAATCATATGTATATAGGAATAACTAAATTAAATATCATCTAGCAGTTCTATAGATATCCATTTAACCTAATATACATTAGTGATGATGAGCATACCAGCAAAGATTTAGAGGCCTGATTCAGAGAACCACCCAAAAATCTGGAAGATTATCTGAAATCTATTCAAACCTCTAGGGTTAACTTTCGGCTTGACTTAGGAGCCTAAGTCCATAAGTCACTTTTGAAAATTGGTCATAGGCTAAGTCACTTTAGGCGCTTTCAAAAAATTTAGCAATAATCATCATAATGGCCCCTTCTTGCCTTAAAAATCTATGAACGATTTAATTTCGTTTCCAGAACATGGAAGCATTGAGGAATCTGGAAACATTTTTGTGCAAAAAAAATCAAAAATAATGGGAAGAAATACCTATTTCAAACCTAACAGAAACAACAAAAAGCACTGGAATGGGTTACCTAGGGAGGTGGTGGAATCATCTTCCTTGGAGGTTTTTAAGGTCAGGCTTGACAAAGCCCTGACTGGGATGATTTAGGTGGGGATTGGTCCTGCTTTGAGCAGGGGGTTGGACTAGATGACCTCCTGAGGTCCCTTCCAACCCTGATATTCTAACAATACACCCCTTTGGTTCAGCAGCGATTCAAAGTTTGGTCCAAAAGTTCAACAGGTTTTCTTACTTTATCCAAATTGGTGTATCCGTTCCACATATTATACAAATAGTAAATGCATCTCTCAAGGCAGCAATAACATCACTAAGGAAGATAGTAGTTCCTGGGACTTTGTTATGTTGTCCAGAACTATTGAAGATTACAGGCAGTCCTTGACTTTATGGTATTTGATTTACGATGAATGGCACTTATGATGCTTCTAGATTGACACTCAATCGACTTACAACCATTGTTTTCGACTTTACGATGCTTGGTCCCGCAACGGAGTCAACTGCTGTTCCGAGTTACGATGTTTCGACACAATTTTCAGGAACTAATTGTGTCATAAGTTCCGAGGACTGCCTGTATAGACCAACCTCAAAGAAACTATTTTCACAGTAGAACAACTGTTTTAATCTACAGACAAATGCAGCAAGGTTTGCTTGAATTTTAACATGCTGAAGTCTTCATGGTCATAAAGACTTCTATAAAGAAACTCGGCGCAGAAGCTCTGTCTGAAAATTTCCCATTGGAACAAGCAAGCACAACCCAGTTGAAGAAAATTGAATCATATCACATTATGGCTGTGAGCAAACTGGTTCATTTACACTTCAGAGATAGCACATATAAATCTAGCTCTCCTGATCTTCTATCCAATGGGAAAGGCTACCTTTTCTTTTGGTTTCAGTCAGTTCATTTTAGCCAGGAGACCTCACAGGAACCATTCAATTTCTCTTCCGCATAATAAATATAGGAAAGGCAGGATTCTTCTTCATCTGGTGGAAGATTCATGGGTACTGGATACCAGGGTCTCAAGATTTCTTTTTAAGGGTGTCCATATAAAATGTCATCCACAACTGTCTCAGGTGTAGGGGGTGGGATTTTCACCACTGGTCTAACTCTGCTCCCATTGAAATCTGTGGGAGTTTAATTCTTTACTTCAATGAAATCAGTGTTAGGCCAATGTGAGTTTTGAAAAATCTCAACCAGAATATTTCCTCCACTATGTGTTATTGATTGCTTAAAAGGAAAAATAGCACACATCTCATTTGTGCC
The DNA here is from genome assembly GCF_965140235.1 of Caretta caretta. Taxonomy (NCBI): domain Eukaryota; kingdom Metazoa; phylum Chordata; order Testudines; family Cheloniidae; genus Caretta; species Caretta caretta. The sequence continues at coordinate 12,135,515 of NC_134219.1, forward strand.
GTCACAGCATATTTCACCAAATCAAATTGGTTATAAATCTGAAGATGTGGGTGTGCATATTTAGATGGGGTAAACTTGTAAAAGAGCTAAGGTTCCACTTCCCTTTCTGCAAGCACAATTTGCATCTGCAAATTTGCCACCTGCTTTTCACTCACAAAATCAACTGTGGGTACAAATCTGAACACTTACATCCTCTTAAAAACCTAATTTCCACCTTCAGTAAGGTAGATACTCAGACTTGTGCTTTCAGTTCAATTGTATGGGGGATTTTTTGGGGGTGCATGCTGCCCTTGCAAATGGAGATCAGGTAGCTGAAAATGGTCCTGGACTTAATATGAAGGCAATGGGTTCTGAAATATACATTAAATATCTCATCATATTCACTGTAATGCCAGACTAGGAGTTGCCTGATGGATCCAGAACTGATTGCCTTTAATAAGAGGTGTAAGAAGAAAGTGAAAATTGCCTGCAGATATTACTGCTGCAGCTCAATGCCAGCAAATATCTGTTGCAGTTGGTTAAGGAATAGGTGAAAAAATGAGAAAATAAAAATCACATTTCACAGTTAGGCATTAATACAGCATAGTACCTTATGCCACAGGAGTGCAACAAGTTAAAGGTTGAGTTTCTCTTAATAGGTAGTTATAAAAAAAGAAAAAGATTCATGATCCAGAGCAAAAGCACTAAGCACTTGAGACTGACACAAATAGGGTCACCGAGAAATGAGAAATTATAAGTAAGACTGTCTCCTTGATTTAGAGCTAAATTCTAATTGTGGCTGTCAGAATGCAGGGGATAAAAGAATAGTAAAATAATTTGGAAACACTGAGAAAATATACTTCTTTCTTGTTTCACTGGGGCCAAATACTGCTCTCTTTGCCAGCCAGTGCAATTCCACCTGTGTTCATTACACTGGTGCATCTCCAGTGAATCTATAGAAAAACCAGGCTCTGAACACACCACATCTCAATTAGTATTGCTTTGTAACTGAAGTCAAAGGAGCTATGAAAATTTGCCCCACTATATATTTCTTCATTACAAGGAAAAGGAAAAATACAGTAACTACAGTGTATCTACCCTGTGTTATTTCATGTAATATTTGTCATCAGTGGTCTTATGATAACTTACACCAGCTGAGGATCTGCCTTACTGTGTTTTGTTATATCATTGTCTGAAAATGGTAATTTTTCAGTAATTCTAAGCATGGAGAAATGTTTCAGCTATCTTGTGTAGGCAAACCTGCTACTCAGCATCAATATTGCTGCTGAGGAAGACTTAGCAATACCCTAGGTTTATCTTAATCAGGGCCCCATGTACCCTGTGATTCCATCACACGAAACAACAGGGGATTCCTTTCTTTTATTCCTTTACATTTTGATTCAATTACACAGAAAAAACTATGTTAAAAGAACACAAAGCACTCAAAAGTAAAGTTAGGAAGTGCCAGAAATTAAGGTTGTTTGAAGCAAGGGTCCTACAGACAAACAGCCTCCATCACTTCACAACCCTAATTCATTATCAAAGCACATTCACCTGTGCAGTAATGAGGCAGGGGTTCTGCGGGAAAAATAGTATGTGATTATGTAATTAAAGACTGCATCATACTGCATATGCACAAGGGGGCCATATTAAGCTTGCACCGGCATCCTTAATTTTGGCATTTTCTAACTTTTGTGTTTGATTTTGCAATCTTAATAAGGTCTTTTAGTGTCACTTTGTGTGTGATTTTCCTAGGTTTAAAAAAAGAGCAAACTAAAAAAAATCAGAAATTCCATCACATGGCATCATATTAGCACCCATGTGATTCATATCAGCAAGGTTAGAACATTCAGATTCACTGCATAGACTTCTGCCACTTGAGATAAGGGTGGAGCTGATAGCAATAGTAGGTTGTCATCCTGACCAGCACTATTGGGGGATGAGACACACTAAGTTTGCTAGTGGGTTTCAGCAAAGGAATAGTGAGACTCAGGAATCTTAGTTTCCATTCAACCATCTGGAGGGGACTGTTATCTACTGGTCACAGACCCTTCACCTGTTGCCCCTGTAGCCTGATCAAATAAAGAAAATATAATTTTGCACACTGTATATTAATAATTATACTCCTATACTATCCATTGATTAACACAGATGCTTTCCCACACAGCAGATTCTCTAAGAAATGTTTTTCTTTCATTGCAGGATTGACCTGTTTTGTCAGTGAGCTATATGTATTCAATTCCACTCTTACAAACAAACCATATAATTCCACTCATCAATATGAGCAAACAGAGAAAAGCCTCATACATAGCAAATACTCTGAAGCTGTAAGGTATCATAGAAAACTTACAACAATTAGAAGATGAATACATAGTCAGTGGAGCATCACAGGAGGACACAGATCAGTTGATACCAATTCAAGAGTCCAAGGAACCTGAAAATTATGGAACTAGATTGGATCTTTTATACCCCTTCTTTATATAACTTACTGGATACACAACCACATTTGAGCAATTTCCTTGACCATAACAAGATCAATACCTGCCTGTTATCTATATGTGACACTCTCGGTGTCCATGATCACACCTCTAATAATTACTATTAATAAACTTTTCTTTTATTCCTATATGTTAGGGCGGCCTAACTGCTTAGTTACCAGATTGCCAAAGCCCCTTCATGGCAGAATTACTTTTGTAATACTGCGGTGTACTGTACGCTTGTCACTTTGTCTCTCAAAATGAGAGTGTAGAATTCATGACCTGGGGCTAACTTCTTGGGCCTGCGAGCTTTTAACTAAAACTCGACATTTAGCAGAAGCCACAAGGCTTCACACTAATACAACAGACTTTTAACCACAGCACAGCCTAATAACCCAATTACTGGTGTTCCCCTGCTTGCCCCCTAATATGCCACTGGGCTGCAGATGTTCAGGATCTTGCAGCTTCAGTGCCCATACTAAGAAAAGGTCTTAGCTACAGAGTAACAATAAAACATTAAAATGTTGCCCTAATACACACCTGGATTATTGTTGAACTACACTCCACTTTGGAGTTCAATGAAATAGGCTACACTTTAATATACTCCAACGGCCTCTGGTATGGTAATGAAGTTGTCTTTGCAGTGACAGAAATGTATCAGACAAAGATATCCTGTTTGACCGTAATTAAAGGTGGCAGTGTGTTGCCTGAATATCCATTTAACATTGCATCCATTTATCAAAGACAATTTTCTGTGAATAATAAAGCGTGATGAACCACCTAAAGAAAAGTTGAACCATCTGTCTGCCTCCTTAGTCATTAACATTCACCTTCAATAAATGCTTGGCTTGTTTTGTAACTACTTGAGTGACAGGAGAATTAGTTCATTCCCATGGTTTTTTTCCCATAGACTTTATTTTTTTCTATCATCTATTCATAGGTTTGTTAAACAGAAAGTGAGAGAGAAAAATGTGAAGTCTAAACTAATTAAAGACACGGTAGTATAGTTATAGCTTGCAGATGTCATGGTGTTTGCATTTTACATACTCACAGAAATAGTTTTCTTTTTCGGGAGTCTGAATCTGAACCTGATGTTGTACACATTTTTAAGATATTCTTAACCTACATGGAAATTAGGGTTTCAACTCTATGGATTGGCTTGTATGCACATACATGGAGCCTGTCAATGTGTGGGTGCTGGGGTCTACACATACAGATGTTTTAAAATTGAGATCCAATAATTTATGTATCGAATTCACAAATGTAGGTCAAATAACTGTCCATGAGTACTGCCTCACATACTGTTCAAGGTGAGGTCTTAGCAAAGCAGTGGAGGTAAGGAGTTCTAATTATGAGGTATTTGGCTCATCATCATCATCAAGAAATTTTATAGCATTGTAAATCTATATGGCATTGTTATAAAGAGAATATGACTCATTACCTGACACAAACAGTTTAAAATCTAAAGAAGAGAAGACAAGACAAGTTCAAATGGAGTGAGATTAATGGTGAACAGAGATGGCCCTAAATCACCTCAACACTTTTGCAAGTTTTACCTGAAGCCAGGATCTCAAATGGAATTTCCTTAAAAACTGCAAGTAATAAATTCTGGGATTATTGATGTGGATGCATCTGTAATAGGAAGGAAAACATGGTAGGAAGCATTCTTGAAAGAAGTAGGTCTTAAGGAGGACATTTGATAAAAGGCATTAATATATGCTGTAGATATTTAGGGCCTGATGCAAAGCCTATTAACTTCAATAGCTACAGTAAGTGAGTTGATCTAATGTTGACAAAGACAGCTGTATTCCTATGCTTTCCTCCAACTACCTCCTTCTCTCCATCTGCCGTTTGCATAGAATTGTCTGTTCACTAGTGACTTGCTAAGATCACCCTTTAGAGTACAATTTTGGAAGGAGCTCTGTTTTACCTTTAGAAATTAGATTGTTCAGAGCTTAGTATTGAGTCTCATATGTGAACATGGTATGGGAGTTTTAAAGGTGCTTGGTTTAGAGTTCAACTATCCACAAAGACAGGTTTCAGAGTAGCAGCCGTGTTAGTCTGTAATCGCAAAAAGAAAGGGAGTACTTGTGGCACCTTGGAGACTAACACATTTATTAGAGCATAAGCTTTCGTGAGCTCACGAAAGCTTATGCTCAAATAAATTTGTTAGTCTCTAAGGTGCCACAAGTACTCCTTTTCTATCCACAAAGAGTTTACTACAAAACTACTTTTACTGAACTTCACAGCACTCTACCTAGAACCTCTGGAATGTTTACCATGTTCTACTTGCAACTTATTCATGTGACTCATCAAAACTCACTCAATTTGAAGTTAAATTAAAGAATGAGCCAGCTTGTCACTAATTTACAGAAGAGATCTACTTATAGATTAAATTCTTTTTTGCTTCACTAACTAAACATCCAACCCGAAATTTTCTTTTTAAGAGAATTACTGTTCAAAAGCAGTAGGACTGACACTGAAACCCAATTACTTGGCTCCATTGAATGAAGTAAAAGAATACAGATTAAAATTAATGGACTTAATGATACACTGAAGTGCTATATTGTATTGCTCATAGTGTTCAGTTGTAATACATTTGTAGATGTTGACAGGAAGAAGAATTACCGGTGACTAAAGGAACAAATCTAGCTTCTGATCATTTGGGTACAGTTCTCTATGGCCACTCTAATGCTAAGTTCACCTGCTCTTCTCAGATACCCCGATGGAGATTTAAATTAAGCATGGTACAACCAGACTGAACCAACAGAGTCATTCAATTGAGTCATATTCAATAATAGTACTTATTAATTGCTTTTTTTAAAATCCCTCTTCTCTAGAATTGAAAACAGATTTGTTGAGAATTTCAAAAATTTAAAAAAAAAATCCTTTCAGGTCAAATGAAATGTTTTGTTCATCCCAAAATGAAAGGTTTCATTTTGATTGCACATTAAGTGTTTATATAAAATACAATAAAATAAAATAAAATAAAATAAAGGGACATTTTGAAAAACATTTATTACAAACCCAAAAAATCAAAGCATTTCATTTTGAAAATGTTTAGTCAAAATATTTCAATTTTTTCTGGAGTTTAAGGGGTTTTTCCCTCCCCAAAATAAATAATTCAGTGAAATCAATATGAATTTGCAAAATGTTTGGGTGTTGCCAAATCTGCATTTTCCTCTGAGAAAAGTTTTAGGGCATGGCAACACTTGCAGATGTAGAGCGCTTTGAGTTAAACCAGCCTTCGTAGAGCACAGTACGGAAAGCACTGCAGTCTGTCCACACTGATACAAGCGCACTGGCGTGGCCACATTAGCAGCTCTTGCAACGGCCACAGAGAGCTGTGCATTGTGGTACCTATCCCAGGATGCAAGTGGCTGCAACGTGCTTTTCAAATGGGGTGAAAGTGGGGTGGGGTGGAGTGTGACAGGGAGTGTATTGTGTGTATGTGGGGGGAGAAAGAGTGGGTTTTCGGGGGGGCTGAGAGCATGTCAGCATGCTGTCTTGTAAGTTCAGACAGCAGCAGACCCCACTCCCCCCAGCCTCTCTCTCTCTCACACGCACAGAATTCCACAGTAATGGTTACTTTGTTCCAGAGCAGATAAGCATGCCGGCTGTCAGAAACAGAGCTTTCAAAGGGCATATCTGCATTCCTGCAGTGATTCCAAAACAATGAGAAGAGTGGCCACTTGATTTAAGGGGATTATGGGATGTTTCTGGAGGCTGATCAGAGTGCAGTAATGCAACACGTTGTTCACACTGATACCCGGGCGTTTCAGCCAAGGTGCAACAAGCATTAATCTTCTTGGGAGGATTTGATAGCAGCCTTCAACTATCTGGTACGAAATTAATTCTTTATAGGATATGAAGGATCGCATACAGTACATAAGGGAGCAGTATGACTGCTCAGAGCTCTGGTACGAAACTGCAGAAAAACCTGAGTGTCTCTGGATTAAGTTTAGAAGTGTGAGCAACAAGAGTGATGTAGTGGTGGGAGTCTGCTATCGACCACCGGACCAGGGGGATGAGGTGGATGAGGCTTTCTTCCAGCAACTCGCAGAAGCTACTAGATCGCACGCCCTGGTTCTCATGGGTAACTTTAATTTTCCTGATATCTGCTGGGAGAGCAATACAGCGGTGCATAGACAATCCAGGAAGTTTTTGGAAAATGTAGGGGACAATTTCCTGGTGCAAGTGCTAGAGGAGCCAACTGGGGGGGAGCTTTTCTTGACCTGCTGCTCACAAACCGGGAAGAATTAGTGGGGGAAGCAAAAGTGGATGGGAATCTGGGAGGCAGTGACCATGAGTTGGTTGAGTTCAGGATCCTGACACAGGGAAGAAAGGTAAGCAGCAGGATACAGACCCTGGACTTCAGGAAAGCAGACTTCGACTCCCTCAGGAAATGGATGGGTAGGATCCCCTGGGGGACTAACATGAAGGGGAAAGGAGTCCAGGAGAGCTGGCTGTATTTCAAGGAATCCCTGTTGAGGTTACAGGGACAAACCATCCCGATGTGTCGAAAGAATAGTAAATATGGCAGGCGACCAGCTTGGCTTAACGGTGAAATACTAGCAGATCTTAAACATAAAAAAGAAGCTTACAAGAAGTGGAAGGTTGGACATATGACCAGGGAAGAGTATAAAAATATTGCTCGGGCATGTAGGAATGAAATCAGGAGGGCCAAATCGCACCTGGAGCTGCAGCTAGCAAGAGATGTCAAGAGTAACAAGAAGGGTTTCTTCAGATATGTTGGCAACAATAAGAAAGCCAAGGAAAGTGTGGGCCCCTTAATGAATGAGGGAGGCAACCTAGTGACAGAGGATGTGGAAAAAGCTAATGTACTCAATGCTTTTTTTGCCTCTGTCTTCACTAACAAGGTCAGCTCCCAGACTGCTGCACTGGGCATCACAACATGGGGAGTAGATGGCCAGCCCTCTGTGGAGAAAGAGGTGGTTAGGGACTATTTAGAAAAGCTGGACATGCACAAATCCATGGGGCCGGACGCGTTGCATCCGAGAGTGCTAGAAGAATTGGCGGCTGTGATTGCAGAGCCATTGGCCATTATCTTTGAAAACTTGTGGTGAACGGGGGAAGTCCCAGATGACTGGAAAAAGGCTAATGTAGTGCCAATCTTTAAAAAAGGGAAGGAGGGGGATCCTGGGAACTACAGGCCAGTCAGCCTCACCTCAGTCCCCAGAAAAATCATGGAGCAGGTCCTCAAGGAATCAATCCTGAAGCACTTACATGAGAGGAAAGTGATCAGGAACAGTCAGCATGGATTTACCAAGGGAAGGTCATGCCTGACTAATCTAATTGCCTTCTATGATGAGATTACTGGTTCTGTGGATGAAGGGAAAGCAGTGGATGTATTGTATCTTGACTTTAGCAAAGCTTTTGACATGGTCTCCCACAGTATTCTTGTCAGCAAGTTAAAGAAGTATGGGCTGGATGAATGCACTATAAGGTGGGGAGAAAGTTGGCTAGATTGTCGGGCTCAACGGGTAGTGATCAATGGCTCCATGTCTAGTTGGCAGCCGGTGTCAAGTGGAGTGCCCCAGGGGTCGGTCCTGGGGCCGGTTTTGTTCAATATCTTCATAAATGAACTGGAGGATGGTGTGGATTGCACTCAGCAAATTTGCAGATGATACTAAACTAGGAGGAGTGGTAGATACGCTGGAGGGCAGGGATAGGATACAGAGGGACCTAGATAAATTGGAGGATTGGGCCAAAAGAAATCTGATGAGGTTCAATAAGGATAAGTGCAGGGTCCTGCACTTAGGACGGAAGAACCCAATGCACCACTACAGACTAGGGACCAAATGGCTAGGCAGCAGTTCTGCAGAAAAGAACCTAGGGGTGACAGTGGACGAGAAGCTGGATATGAGTCAGCAGTGTGCCCTTGTTGCCAAGAAGGCCAATGGCATTTTGGGATGTATAAGTAGGGGCATAGCCAGCAGATCGAGGGACGTGATCGTTCCCCTCTATTCGACATTGGTGAGGCCTCATCTGGAGTACTGTGTCCAGTTTTGGGCCCCACACTACAGGAAGGATGTGGATAAATTGGAGAGAGTCCAGTGAAGGGCAACAAAAATGATTAGGGGTCTGGAACACATGACTTATGAGGAGAGGCTGAGGGAACTGGGATTGTTTAGTCTGCAGAAGAGAAGAATGAGGGGGGATTTGATAGCTGCTTTCAACTACCTGAGAGGTGGTTCCAGAGAGGATGGTTCGAGACTATTCTTAGTGGTAGAAGAGGACAGGACAAGGAGTAATGGTCTCAAGTTGCAGTGGGGGAGGTTTAGGTTGGATATTAGGAAAAGCTTCTTCACTAGGAGGGTGGTGAAACACTGGAATGCGTTACCTAGGGAGGTGGTAGAATCTCCTTCCTTAGAAGTTTTTAAGGTCAGGCTTGACAAAGCCCTGGCTGGGATGATTTAATTGGGGATTGGTCCTGCTTTGAGCAGGGGGTTGGACTAGATGACCTCCTGAGGTCCCTTCCAACCCGATATTCTATGATTCTATGATATGCTAAAGAAAAGGAAGCTGAAATAAAACATACAACACAAATGTTCATTGCTAGGTAAAATATTGGACTTTATCTGATCTTGAAAGGAAAAAAGTCATTTGTATGCATGTGCTGAATGTCGGGCTTTGTATCTTTGGACAGAGACCAATCTTATTGATAATGATATATTGAACTGCCTGAAAACATCATAGCCAAAGATGCCTTCCTGAATATAGCTAGATATTTTTTACAATACAAATATGTGAAGTGAGAATGACATTCACTGAATTGTGCGTGTACATGCGCACGGGGGTGCTGGCTGGTGCCCAGCGAGCTGCTGCCGGCTGCATTGCTGGGGCCCAGCGAGCTGCCAGCTGCATTGCTGGGTGCGCTCTTCTGGCACGATCAGAGCTTCCACATGCCCGCCCATCTGCCTTCGCCGCTGCTGGTACCACCTCACGCGTGCCTAGGAGTCCTTCGGCCAGCCCGAGCGATTTAAAAGGGTCCGTGGCTTCCAGCTGCTGCCGCTGCTACCACACCAGCAGCTGGGGACCCCGGGGTCCTTTTACATTGCCTGGGCCCCTGGGCAATTGCCCCCTTTGCCCCCCCGATTGGTGGGCCTGCTCCCCCTCCTTTAAATCCACAACGGGCATGTCACAACCTGTTCTGCATGCATTGCTGCTCTTATGCCCTGTACCTGCATGTGCTTCCTTTTAAGCATGCAAGTAGCCCCTCTGAAATCAATGGGAGGACTCCTACGCATGAAGTGAAGCACATGCTAAGGCTGTACAGAATCAGGGCCTCACATGCTTTATTGTACACATCACATGAACTTTAGCAAGAGAACTATAGTAAAAAAATGAAATAACAATTGTCTGTGATATGAAAAGTGAGATACTCTTTTATGCTACCTTTAAGGAAAGGTACTGGAAAGTAAGACATCAGTGTAACAATCTGATTTATTTTAATTTCCACCTTCTCCCTCTGTATTTATTGTAGGTAATCTCTCCCCTCATGACTGGCTGCTATACAAACTCCTGCATATTGTGTATCGCTCCATCTCTAATTTAATTACTCCCCCAAAGATATGTCTATTCTCTTATCCATTCGCTTAGCATCCCTTCTTTTAAGATACTGCCTCTTGTACCTGTACATGCCCCACCAAACTAAGACTCTCCTGTCTGTATCAATTCTTCAGCCACAGTCAGAATACTAATCAGCTATTATCTGCTGGCTTCCCAGCGTGGTGCTGGTATAACTTCAGACACAGTTCATGTCCTCATTTTAGTCTTGTCTTCATCTTACTTCCAAATCTCTTGCTCTAACTCCAGCCAGCCCTGAGTGGTGACCACATGGGAGAGTGGCAAAAAGGCATCACATCCGTGCTTGCATTCTAAAATCCAGACCAATTTTGGCTCCAGTTTAAAGTTCTGTGCTTGAGAAGAGTACTGTCCACCTTGTTTGGAGTTGCACACTATGGTCTTTACCCTGCCCATCACTGTACATGATTTTTACATGGCAGTTTCACTTACTGACTCCCATACATTAGCCTCCAATGATATTCTGATGATACACTGATGAATTAACCATCTCTGACTTGTGCCACTTTCTCATCATGGACAAGGGCACATCACACATGGCATTTCCCCATCTCCACTGAACATTCATCGTCACCCTTACCCCCGTAGATAGTTGATTGCTATCTGACAGTATCTCTGGAAGGCTTTTCATCTTAATTGGATACCAACTCTTCCTTTTCCTCTTTTACCTATGTTAACCCAGTTATCAGCTGGGGTGGCAGAACTCCCCCTCCTTAGGATGGGAGGCCTGTGCTCCTCGGGTGTCCCTACTGGAGCCCTTAGACTGTCCTTGGCCTGAGCCCCACAGACTGTGCTTGGGGCTCCCCTCTGCCAGAGCCTCTAGATAAACTGCTACAGCTCTTCCTGACTGCAGGCCAGAGCCTTGACTGCTTGCTGCCCCACCCTGCTTAAAGGCTGGGCAGATAAACTGCGACCTGTTGCTTAGCCCTGGTCTACACTGCAGAGTTAGGTCAATGCAAGGCAGCTTACGTCAACCTAACTATGTAAGTGTCTGCACTACAATTTCACTCCCACCCCAATATAACTTACCTGCTACACTGACTTAACTCTACCTCCCTGAGAGGCAGAGTCAATATCAATGTAGTTAGGTCAACCCAGTGTCAGTATAGATGATGTGTTGCTTACATCAACTGTTGCTGACTTTCAGAAGCTGTCCCACAATGCCCCATATTGACAGTTCAATCAGTGCAAGCACTCCTGGTGAGGACATGCACTGCTAACACAAGGATCCAGGTGTAGATGCACACAAGCAATGTAATTACTGCGGTGGCTGTTTGCCAACGTAAGTTAGGTCAACTTAATTTTGTAGCGTAGACACACCTTTAGTCTAATCAGCTAGGCCTCCTGGTCAGCGATCCTTACATCAGAAATACTCAGTCAGCAGATAAACACATCTCACTGAAGTATGTTATTTTGGGAGCTCGGAACTGCTTGTAAACCACAGGTTTCTATTCCATTTTGAAGAACTAATCTTCCAGGCTCCCATTTCCTTAGGACTAGAGATGAGCCTGAAATGCAGACCTCAGATTCAGATTTCAAACACTCCAAAGATGTGTGGGGACACACATCAGCTACTGTAAATTTTCCTGGCTCCATGGACTTCAACGGAACTCTGACAATTTACAGCATGGAGAATCTGCCTTGGGGTGTATGTATTGGATACGGCATCTCAGATCTCAGTTTTGGCCATTAAAAAGCTAGGGGCCAACAGCGAGATTCTTGTGAGGATCCAGGTTTGGATCCAGTCATTCTCCCTCACTTTCCGCCCCCTCTCCCCCCCCCCCCCACTTCCCCTCACACAGAGAGAAAGAAAGTGTATGGTATTCAAATCCATAATCCATGGCATGAATCCTTATCTACTTAGAACATTTACACACACACCCCAAAACATGAAAAGCAAATGCAAATTCTTCCCCAAATTTGTCAGCAACCCTCTCCAACTTTACACACAATGACCACCAGTTTTATCATCTTCATTAAAAACTGTTTAAATTCAACCATTTGCAGGTGTTAGCAAGACTAACTAGCATAATGCTACAATTCCTTGTCGGGCTCATTAAAAAGCATACACATACAAAACAGGGGGATTGTTCTTTACTCAGATATATTTCTGTTAATCCATGGTCTCTCTGAATGAAACACGCTTTGTGCATCTTCTGTGCTATCACCACGTACTGTCATCTTTTCTCTTCTGCAATATGGGGTCTAAAAATAGCATGTAATTAGTTGTAAGGAGCATAATGCAGCTAATTTAATATCATTTTTATGTATTTATTTTTCTTATTTTGTTGTAAAGAACCCATTAAAGATCCATAATTACCAGAATTCTCTGCTGTTTTTAGTATAGGGGAGAATCAGAAAACACTATGGGGTAACTGTTGGCAAATGCTGAGTTTCTTTTCCCATAGCAATCAGTTTCACTTGTATATTAACATCTAATTTATGAAGTATGTGTAAAGTGCTGGAGGTGGGCACTGTGCCCTGCTCACAAAGAAGAACAGTCCTGTCACAATTACAGACTAAGGTCCCAGTCCTGCAATCAGCTTTTTTGGGCAAATTCCTGCACCCTCCTGGAGCGGTCTGCTCATGCAGAGCAGCTTGCAGAATCAGGGCCTGTATCACAGTATAGTATTGTACGACAGCAAATTGTTCTTATTTCAACATGCTCCATTTTGATCTAGCCTGACATTTCCTGCAACCAGAGAACAGTGATAACGGTGTGCCATGGCCAGTGAACCAAGTTATAAAATATCTAGAGGATCAGATACTAATGACAAGTTGGAGATAAAGCAGCGTAATGCCAGCATCTAGTCCTCCTAAATACCTCCTCAAAACATATCTCTGCCATGATGCCTACAAATCACACCTGTCTGGCAATGGTTAGGACAGTGATTAACTGTGATTTCTGCTCTTCCTCTAAACTCTGTGCGTTTTCTCTGAATCTTCCTGCACCCAATTAGTTTCATGCACCAATTGCATCCTGTTTGTCCTTAAAGCAGTGGTTCTCAACCTGTGATCTGCAGACTTCTGGGAGTCCACAGACTATGTCTAAGGGGAAAGACTTAGACTTGATTGAACAGAATTCAACTATGTATACAAACAACAGATTTTCAAAGGGGTCCACACCTCCATTCAAAAATTTTTTAGGGGTCCACAAATGAAAAAAGGTTGAGAACCACTGTTAAAGTTTAGACTGTGTTCTCTGGAGCATTCCAGGTGAAGGGACTCTCTTCTTTGTTACATATCTGTACAGCACCTGGCACAATGAAGCCCTCATCCTTAGCTGGGGTTCTTTCAAGCTACCATAATCCAAATAACCAAACCCTAACAACAGTGTCTAACCAAATGTTTCACGAGTATTAACATTCCAACACCCCCAACAGGAAACAGAAAAATTGTCATTTTAGGATTTCACACTCATTTTTTCCTCTCGCCTCACATTGTTTTTACTCCCAAGGATAATACATTTTATGCTTAGTTTCTGCACATTTGTTGTAGGGAGAATGAGATGGAGAGTTTTTTCACAATGCAAAGGTACCTTTTTACTGCTTCACCTTCTCCCTCTCTTCACTTTCCATCTCTCATTCTCTTTTTCTCACCTTGAGACCTGGGAAAAACCATAATTAGCAACAAGATGAATTTGTGTAGAAGCTATGTTAGTTTTGTCTCAAGTCCCTCATGTCCAAACCTTTATTTCCCTTCTGTTTGCTTTGTAGCAGGTTCAATGCCATTTCCTTTATCACCTTCTCAATATCACCAGTCTCCAAAGAATAAACCCTGGAGAAGGGCTACATTGTTCTCAGTTACACCAGAGTCAAAGCTAGAGTAAACTGATTGGTTCAAATAGATCCATTCTAGTTTTACACTGATGTAACTGAGAGCACAATTTGGCCCTGTATATTGAAGAATATACTCCAGGCTCTTTCTTCTTGAAGAACTTGGGCTCGGAGTTATTACTTCAAGACCCAAGAAAACCAGATATTGTTTACAGTACTGTATATTCTGTCTGCATTTTTGTACTGAATAAATAGCATTTACTGTGTGTTTTATTAATACACTACACATTGTTCCCCAAAGGTGACTATATCTTTAAATCTACTTCTAGCACATATACAACATACAGAGACACACACACACTTACATATACATACAGTACACATGCAGATATTGTTTCAACGAGAACGAAAACCCTTGGCAAAGATGTACATGATCTTCAACAAATCCCTTTATACTGTAAAGGATGTCAAAAATGATTACCAAGGTCAGCTCCAAAAAATGTCAAGTTCATTGGAGCATTTCATGCTTCTTGGAAAGAAAAATAATGCTGATGCATTTTAAAAACGTAAGGTACACTGAATGTTCTCTCTGGAGATACAAATAGTTTTCATAGAGTCTTTGTAACAGATTCTCATCTCAACCTGCACTACTTCTTAGTCCTGTTGCAGAGATTTTTTTTTTAATGACACCTAAGGTAGAATAGGATGAAAAATCTTGTTTGTCTTTCCCCAAAATATTTTGTAGCAAAATGCCAACAACAACAAAAAGGCCCACATTTTCAAACATTCCTAGTTTTGGTTGCCCGGCTCATGAGGGCCTGATTTTCATAGGCACTGCATACCTGTAGTTGTCATCAAACGGGAGTCCCAGGTTTTCAGCACCTCTATAAAAGCTGGATTTTCTAAAGTGCTCAGGTGTTGGCCAAACTTCCCCCAACACAGTCAATGGTAATGCTGCCAATGACATCAACAAGAGCAGAGTGATGCCATTTTGAGTGCTTTTGAGAAATGTCAGATTAAGTGTCAAAAATGGAAGAACCCAATATTAGTTTTCACATTTGACAATGTGGGCATGCCCAAAAATTAAATGTCTGGGCATTCTAATGTCTGTTTACTAATAACAGACAGGAAATAATAAACTGGTCTTTTGTCAGCAAAGAAACCACAAATGGCATGCTATGATGATGAACAAGAATATACATATACAGGAACACAAAGACAAAGAAACTGTGTTGTGCAACCTTTTTGTCTACTTATTGGACAGTTAATACAAATGGGCACAACCCCAAGAAAAATTGGCATAATGAAGTTTCCCCTCTTCCAGAAAGGCAGGGAAAAGATCCACTTGCCTGTGTGAGGATTATGATTTTGTGGTTTTTATTTTGTGCTGATGAGATTGAACACACAAAACTTTCACCTCTAGCTTTTTTTAAATTAAAGAATCCATTCTTCCCCTTTGGAGGAAAACTTCAAAGGCACAAAGGGTAGTTTAGCACCCAACTGAACTGCTCTTCGTACGCAAGAATATTTTGCTTTGTTAATACTGAATGTAAAATAAACCCGAAGAATATATTATCTGGTATATGAAATTACAGGGAGTATTCCAACTTTGAAAAGTTCTTAATTCTTTTCCACATGGATGGATCAGTTAATTATTACACAGTGATTTCAATAAGCAAAATGGTGTCTTCAATACATTGCTCAAGTCTATACTCACATTGGATCTTGGCGCTGGAGACAAGGCTCACTCTTCTACCCACGGGAAGCTCTGATGGAAGACAGCAACCATTAGAAGGACTCCCCAGCTCCAACTGCAGGCCTCTCATGTGACTGATTCCAGTGACCCCTGCCAAGGCAGCTCACTGCTCTTAGAGGAGCTATCATGGAGGGTAAGGGCGAGAATGAAGCCAAGGAAACAGGAATAATGCAGTACAATTTAAAACCTAACCATGTACCTTTAGGTTAATGGAACTAAACTGCTGTAATCCTGAAAAGCAATAGAATGTGACTGAGAATGCAGCTACTGTACTTGAAATTCAATTAACCATTAGGTTTCCCAGAAGACTGGTGGGAGGGGTTGTTATGTTTTTTTATTAACTATAATTGGTTTTGTATTAAGTTTAATATTTAAAAATGAAATAGACATTGCTCTAATGAAATGTATCACCTCAAATCCACTCTAAAATCTCCCACAACAGCCACATGTGGGATATCTCATCAAGTGTGGACTCACTTAGCCGAGTCCCACTGAAAGCCACAACTCCCTAAAACCAATATAATGACACAGATTTAGTCTCCTGTGTTCACTCTGGCTGGACCTGCTCAACAAGTAGAATTCAGAAATCTACCACACATACGAAAGTCAGCACCAATGCAGCACTGAGCTGCGGTTCTAACTAAAAAGGAGAATAAACTACAGCAACACACAAAACAGGTGAACTGGGGAAATCTGAAGGTTGCTGTTACTGATGCAAATTAATATTCTCTTAATAGGTCTGTGAATTTATTCAGGTTAAGTTCTCTATGGTGAATAAGGAAAAGAGTGTGATAGAACAAGCTCCAGAACTTTCTTTCCATTTTATTTATTAAACAAAAGTAATTAAGTCGTATCTTAATTGCTTGGTTTTTATTTTAAAAAGAATGCCAAAATTAGACCACTGGGCACCCTAAAAATAGAGAAGTACAAATAAATTCATTGATGAGAAGAAAGAGAGAGCGAGAAAAAGATACATAGGGACTTTCTAAACACAGAATTATGGATAGAGAGTCTCTCTTGGCTCCCCGATGCACACAGCCAAGGTATCAAATCTCAAGTTAGTATCACAGTTTCAGGACATGTAAACTCCCAGACCAAACACTTAAGGCATCAAAGAAAATAACATCACTATTTCTTCTCCCAGTTTCTTTCCCTTCTCTAAATGTTAGTTCCAAAAAGGGCCCAATCCTGGCACTCTCCTACCTGGTCATCAGGGCCGCTGCTCTTATACAATGGAGAAAACATAAATCTGCTGCTGAAGGTAGGAGTGGAAGGATTTAGTGAGTTCACAGAGAGACATCTGTGCCCCAGGCAAGCTACAGAACTCTGCTACGTAGCATTGGTTCCTACATAGCTGTCTACAGGCAGAGGTGGGGCAGCAGATGGACCTGTCTTTGACTTCCCAACCCAGCCCCCATGGAGTACAGGATCACTGAGGGCTACTGTAGTCTCAGGACTCCACTGTTGTTACATAATCTGGGAGGGGAGCAGATTGGTCTGACCCAGTATGGCCATTCTTATGTTCTCTTTTGACCTAGCTTTCCCTTCCTTTTATACTGTGCCCACACAGCCACATGACTAGCCAGGATTACAGGCTACAATTCCTTTACTTTGGTCACACAGATGTTTAGTGCATGAAAAGGCCACTGAAAAGGCTCTATCTGGCTTAGAACATGGTAGCCGGATTCCAGTATCATATTATGCAATGTCATTCAGTCAGTACAGTGCCTCTCTATTTACTATTATATTACATTAAAGGCACTGGTCTATATCTTTAAAGCCCTCATTCAGTTAATCCTGGGCCATAAGAATCCATGTTCAGACTGTCTCTAGGGTCAGTTTAATTTTGCAAAGTTATTAAAATGATGAGTGTGGTATAAATGCCTGGATAGATTAGATTAGGTCTAAACCTGCTTCATAGCCTATTCTTTCCATAGTACCTCTACAAAAAGAAAAAATACTACATCCACCCTCTGTTGGTGGAAAGAAGAGATAGATCAGTATTTCTTTGTGTGTTTGTAACCCACTTCTCAGTGCATGTTGTGTGCTCTCCGCTGTGCCCAGTCCACAGAGGATGTAAGTCTTACCACTCTTAATTCAACAGGCTCGCTCTTAAAGGCTCGCTCTATCAAGCTATAGCAACTTCTGCTTTTAGCACTGACGGTCTCCAGTTGAATGCATAGTGTCTGCCTAAATGAGAACCCATCATATGTTCACTTTATAATTTGGGGCAGATCTTCAGCTACCATGGTGATGGCAATGTTCCCTCTCATTTTTGACAGGCCGTGTGCGCACAAAATTTCTTCCGTGAAAATTTTTGACAGGCCGTGTGCGCAAAAAAATTCTTCCGTGCAAATTGTTGTACTTCTGTGCAAATGTTTGTGCGTGTGGCGTTTTGCTGTGTGCACGGGGTTTAGGTTCTGTGTGTGCGTGAGCACGCGCACAGCTCAGAGGGAACAGTGGTGATGAGTGCTATATACGAGACCAGACAGGCAATTAGAGATGAAGCTAAGTACAGTTCTCTTGAATCCACCGTTGCCTTCTTTTGGCAGATGCAGATGGAGTCAAGAACTTTACCTTTAACCAGAGCTGACTCCAGCGTTTTTACCGCCCCGAGCAGAAAAAAATAACAAAACCTTGCTGCCGAACGGGGAGGAGGAATCCTGCCCGCCAAACACGGAGGTGAAGTGACGGTGCAGCTGCCAAATTGCTGCCGGCGACCGAAGAAGAGTCCCATCCCCGCCGGACTTCAGAATTCAGAAACGAAAACATATTCTTCATGACCTATATAATCTATGCTCTCACAAGTACAGTTGGTTTTTTGTTTATTGAGATGTCGCAACATGTTATCACTGAGGTCAGTGATAACAAGAGACATTTTTCCAGGGAATTAGATAGCTCAGGAGATTGGTAATGGGCTTATAGAACCTTTCAGTTCCAGAATACTGGTCCAAATGCAGCCCTGGATGGAAATTTCTGAAACTTGTTGCCCTCTGATAACTGTTTCATGATCTACATGGAATGAATTTAATGTTCAAAGTAGAACTGCTCACGTTTAAAGTTAAGCATATACTGGATCAGGGCGTTAATGTGCATGGAAAGCAAATCATCCGACTCCCTAAAGTAAGAGGTGGTCCTCACAGACCAGAGTGTAGTCACACAGGGCCAGATCCTGATCTCAGTTTAAGCAGTGTGAATTTTGAAGTTAAGTCTGCTGATTGGAGTTACACCGGTGTAAATGAGACACAAACCTGGCCCAGAAGTACGCCCTGCCACTGTATTCATCAAACTCTGTCCTGTGATAAAAGATGTTAGCCTGGTAATTGACAAACACTAAATTCACACACACCTTTATAAGGACATGTCATTCACACCCAAGCTGATTTTTAAGAGACTTCTATTAATACTCACTAATTTTATAAACTTATCAAGTAACAGCCGTTTGCTTTAGATCTCTGATTAACAGGATTACAGAAAACACACAAAAACCAGTTCCAGCTGTTATTCTAAATAAGCAGAGCCCAGCTAATCAGAAGGGTTTTGTTTGTTTTTTTAAACTGGATGTTGTGAGCAATAGAACAAACAGCTAGAATTTTCCAGAAAGCCACCACACATTTTCTTTTCATCTTCCAATGCTTGTTTCAGAGACTCTTTACAGAGAAAGTCATAGGTATGTTCATGTGCCATGTGAACATGGCTTTGTTCATACAGTTACCTAACTGAACTCAAAACTCACCAGCCATTAGCTCTTCAAAAAAACAAGCTGAAATTCACTTCTGAAAAATATCTA
Source organism: Caretta caretta (assembly GCF_965140235.1). NCBI lineage: Eukaryota > Metazoa > Chordata > Testudines > Cheloniidae > Caretta > Caretta caretta. The sequence continues at coordinate 12,154,901 of NC_134219.1, forward strand.
TATGCTCAAAAATATATCTGAACCACACATGGTCCAACGCTGGAATTTACTAGTTCCTCCCCTCCCCAACAAAGTCCACCAAAGATGTTCAAGAAAAAGGATCTCTTGTGAAATGTTGGCAATTCAGCTTCATATAAAAACGAACAACTACAAGCATGTTAGGAGCCCAAGAGTGTTAGTGAAATCTGGAAACTAATTTTAAATAAGATCACAACCTCAAAATTAAATAATAGATGTAGCCTGCCTGCTGCATTATCAAATTTTAATTAGATTCTTTGCTGCTGTATGTCTTTGATCTTAGCTAAATCAATCATAGATGCATTGTGGGCTTGTTGGGTGTTGGGGGGGGGAGTATATGTCATGCTAAGATCACACATAAAACAGAATAATGTGCTTGAGCCACGTTGCTGCAACTATGGGAAAAGAGGGTAATCCCTGTGAAATATCACCTATTGCACTGGACTACCTTACTATTCACATTTATCCCCATCACAGGAAAACAGGCAGGCTCTTCAAAATAAGATAAGTATCTACGTGTTTGCTTTTGACAATAGCATATTACAACAATCACATTATTGGGGTTCATATACTAGAAGATTTAGGCAAAGATTTGAAAAGATGCGCAAGGGGTTTTTGGTGCCCAACATTTGAAATCCCTAGGTGCTTAATTCCTTTCTGCCTCTTTGAAAATCCCAGTCTTAATTATTTAACTAGATTATGTAAATAGCCTGGATCATAGAGGCTGAATCTGGTAGCCTTACACTGCATGGAACATTACACCACAAGTAGTCTCACTGAAGTTAATGGGATCGCTTTTTTGTTGTTGTTTTGACCCTAACAATTAGCCAGAATCAACACAAATTTGCAAAATGTTTCAGTCAGCTTGAATCTGTATTTTTTGGTCCATGAAAAAAAAAAAAGTTGTCCAAAAACCTTCACCTACCTGAGACTTTAAAACCTGAGACTCTCTCTCAGTCAGTAGCTACATGGTCAATTGTGCTGCTGGCCAGCTAGCAGGGCAAAAGTGCATGACTGTTTTGGGTGACTCAATAGTTAATACTTTTTCATCTGAGTCAGTTCCGAAGCAATGCCACAGAATCCTGTTTGCAGAGAGAGGACCTTTCTTTTTAATGAAGCATACAACAGAGATCTTTACCACATGGGGTCATTAAAGACCTTGTTGCTCTTTTAATTAAAGAAGGGGTCAAATTTCAACTCAGGAAATTAAATGCTGCCTCAATATACTTTCTTCAATTTCGGTAAGATGTGGCATCTTCACTTCCTGCCATCAACTTGTTTGTTGCATTGCTACGTGCCGTTTCATGGCTCTCACATTCTATCCCACAGGTAGCAGTTTCAGGACTGAGGTCTGTCATTCACCTATTCTGAGGCTTAACTCATAGTGCTTTGCAAAGGTGTGAGATCCCACAGTGAGCAGTGCATTTTTCTGACCCACAGTAGTACATAAAAGCAATACAAAATGTAAAGAAATAAGTAGAGATGCTTATGAAAAAAAAGAGTTTCTGTTTTAATGCTGTATAATGGTGTGTACAATGTACTGCAGTTTTTTGGTCATAGGATACGGGCTGTTGCACAAAAGGAAGAATTTTAAATCACATTAAGTCTGCTTATCACTTGTCTTGAAACCTTCATTGTTGAGACAGGATTTTAACGTTCTGGACAGTCTGTTATGTTTTGTTTTTTTAAACAAAGCATTTTGCATAGCAAAATATCATCTTGGTTACCTATTCCTGGGGAGGAGCGGGGGAGTCTGACAGCATTTTAAGCTATAATAATGCAACCGAGTCATCTTGGGCTCAAATAGTTTTATAATCATTTCTTCTCCCGCCCTCCATTAGTTTTCCTTGAACTACCAAGGCACAGAATAGAGTTTAAAAAGGTGAAATGAATTCCGTTACTTTCTTCATCGTATCAAGGTCTTTTCTTTCATAAGGTAAATTTTATTTTACCTTTTGTTATGCCTTTATAGCTAGTTAATGGCTGTGATGTGTTACTTCGCTTTCATTTAGTTTAACTCTAATTTTTTTTGTAAAAGTGCTTCCAAATCAGCTGAAAATAAGAAATTTATAAAAATGCTTTCAACTTACCCAAGAAAATAGCTTAATTTTTTTTAAAGTGACTTTGAACGGATTTGGGTGCTCAGCTTAAGTCATTTTAAAAGGGCCTCAGCAACTTTTGAAAAATCAGGAGCCTTTAGCACGACAAGTGGAGCATTCAGAAATCACTGGTCAATGCTGGAAATTTGGGCAACTACTACAGTTTGGTGAGATTTTCAAAAGGAGCCTAAGGGAGGGGGATACCTAAATCCTTTAGGTTCATTTGAAAATTCCATTCTTTATTTTCATAGAGCATCTTACATACCATTTGTATAGAACTGAGTGATTAATTCGTAGTAGGTCTGAAAAGTTTTACCTCCCCCTCTGCTTACAGAATAGCGGTGGGAAGGAAGATCTTTTAGCAGCTCCTACGAATTTTTGTTGGAATTTGTTCAATTTAAAGAAAAAAAAATATTGTATTGATCAGAATTTTCTCCAAACATGCAATATGCAAAATTCAAGCTCAGTTTCTTTCTCCTGATTAAGTCACTTGGCATGGTTTCTGCTCCCTGATTTGCTGAACATGCCAGAACATCCACCATGAACTTCTGTACATGTGAATATAAAATGTTTTTTCAACTATGTGTGCATACAATTTTTAAAGAGGCTTTCCTCTCATGATTCTTGTGAGTCAATCCCTCAAATATCTGAGAAAGGGGACACAAAAGGAGTGTGAGCATAGCCTAAACAAATTCTTGGGTTATTCCTTAGGATAAGTCAATACGCAGAAACCACTAATATATGCTACATATGCACTAATATATGCAACAGTGGGGAGGTACCTCATAAATGTTTGTTAGGATAAATGAAATTATTTCAAAACTATTCCTCAGCAGTCAGGAAAAAAAGTCACTGCCATCAGAGTGCTGTTTGGCATTATAGGGGAGATATGGTAGTGGTCATAGTACAACTCCTAGTAGAAAGGACTCCAAATCAAAAAACCATCTAAATAGCTGCCACTACATGGCATCCCTGCTGACAGCCACAGACTGGTGTCCATCCTGCATGCAAACGCTAGGTGCCCCTTCATTCCCTTGTGCGAGCGCACCATACAGCTGTTCCCCGGAGGCTGGGGCGAGCTGGCTCCACCAAGCCTCTACAGCTCCCACTTCCATAGGAAGATGGGAAGGGACTGGAGGGGATGAGGAGGAGAGAAAGGAGAACCCCGTGGTTAGGGTGCTAGCCTAGAATACAAATGTCCAAGTCCCTACTCTGCCATAGACTGCCGGTGTGATCTTGCAAAAGTCACTTAGTCTCTCTCTGTTTTGGATCTCCACTGGTAAAATGGGGAAAACAGCCCTTCCCTACCTCAGAGGTGCTGTGGTCCAAAGACTGTGAGGTCCATGGGTATTATGGTAATGGTGGCCGTGTGAGTACCTTAGCTAGATATCGGAGCCTTAACTCTGCCCCAATATTCCCAGAGGTATACGGACACTGGCATATCAGGGGGCATTCCCTGCAACAGGCCTGTTGCAGTTCACTCCTTCTCCAGAGCAATAGAGATGACATGGAGTGAATGTGACTTGCTGAGTCACAGTATTGTTCTGGAGCTGCTTAGAGAGAGTGGTGCCTTTATGCCCCTTTCTAATGGCTAAAATGGAGATGTGCAAGCAAGTCCTGGATAATTATTAAGATCTAAATATCAAAGCAGGTTAAAAACAAAAAACAAAACAAAACCTCCCAGTGGAAAAGCTGCAATTTTTTTAGGTTGTGGGCAGTTTTCATCCTTCTGATGAAGGATTGAAAATTTTCAATGAAAGCAGACATGATCCTTGACAAATATTCATTCTGTATGCAATATAGGTGCAGCTGTGTTGGTCTCAGAATATTAAAGAGAGAATGTGAGTGAGGTAATATCTTTTACTGGACCAACTTCCGTTGGTAAGGAAGACACGCTTTTGAGCCACACAGAACTGAAGAGCTCTACGTGACTCAAAAGCCTGTCTCTCTCACCAACAGAAGTTGGTCTGACAGCACTCTGACAAAGAGGCCTGCTCTAAAGCAAGATTTTTGCAAAGTATAAAATGCTTTGAGATCCTAGGATGAACAGTGGTCCAAAAGAAGGGCAAAGTAAATTATTATCCACCAGACTAATGGACCAGATGCTACGGTGGTGTGCCCTCCCGAAATGCATACATAATCATAGCCCATATTAAAGATGCACCACTGTACAAGCCCCTGGACTCTCCTCTGCCACTGTGCCCATATTTATTCATCTTCAATACTTAGATGGTCCCTGTTACCTTTACTGAGTGTCTGACAATCCTTAATGTATTTATCTTGACAACACCCTTGTGAGATAGGGATCTGCTGTTATCCTCATTTGACAGAAGGAGAGCCGAGGCCCAGGGGGGCTAAGTGACTTGTCCGAAGTCATGCAGAAAGTCTGTGGCAGAGAAGGGAATTCATAGATTATAAATAGGGCCCTACCAAATTCACAGTCCATTTTGGTCCATTTCACAGCCCTAGGATTTTAAAAATCGTAAGTTTCACGATTTCGAAGATTTAAATCTGAACTGTCGCGGCGTTGTAGCCGCGGGGATCTGGGCTCAAAAAGGAGCTGTGGAGGGGGTCACGAGGTTACGTAGAGGAGGGTTGCGGTACTGCTGGGCTGCTGCTCGTGGCAGCGCTGCCTTCCGAGCTGGGCAGCTGGAAAGTGGTGGCTTCCGGCTGGGAGCCCAGCTCCGAAGGCAGCCGCTTTGACACACACACACTCCAGCTCCGGTACTGTGAGGTGCTGAGCCCCCTCCGCTCCCACGGAGGTTACTGTGAGTAGTGAACACTCGGCACGTCTCAGAAACAGGCCCATGGCATGGTACCTGAGGCTTTTATAGGATCTAGAAGTGTTGCATTTTGATCCTGCATTTAGCAGCGTGGCAGAGAATACCCCGAGGGGATGGGGGGGTAGTTATTTCAGTTTCCTCGTAATCAAGCTGAACAACAGCACTTCACTTAATTCATGCAACTGCCATACTCCGATAGGGCATGTCATAACAACGTGAAATTTGAAAATGCCTGATTGCTGAAACCAGCAGCTAACAAAGCTTTCTAAAAATAACCATGCTTTTGATTTTGCGGTTTTAAGGAAAGGCAATGTAACCACAATAAGTTTGTCTTCCATACCCACTAATCAAGTACCTCTGTATTCCCCTTGATTCTTTATAGTTCCAGAAATAAACTTTCCATCCCAGGATCTGTAAGCACTTTACAAGCATTAATGGGTTTCAGTCTCATAAAATCCCTAGGAGGTATTATTCAACTTAGAAAATGGAGGCAGTGATCAACATTACTAGGTTACTACTAGAGTTGGATGAATAATGGATTTATCAATTCACTGGCAATCCCCTTTCCCTTCCCCCAATAATTTAAGCTCAAAGAAAAATATTCGTTAAAAATTTTCTGTGAATTGAAAAGTTTTAAAAAAAATTCATTTGGGATCACAGGATTCCTCTCTCCCCCCAAAAAAAATCAAAGCATTTTCTTTCGTTTTTAACCATTTCTGACTGCTCTTTAATAAAATTGACGGAACCTTGAAACTAAAAAAAAAAAACCACATCAAACTAAAATATTAATGTTTCATTTTTAAAAAGTTAGAACATTTCAATTTTTGTAGGATTTTATGAAAATACTAAACGTTTTGGTGTTGCTGAAACTGCATTTTTTGCCCAAAAAAGGTTTTGTCCAAAAAATTTCACCCAGCTCACATTATTACATGGTGGAATTTCACACACCACAGCTTTTCCCTGTTCCTAATCCAGGAAATAAGTCGGTAGGAATGGTCAGCAATGGTGACTTCTTAACTACCACCAATGTCACTCAGGAAGCGTGTAACAAGGCCAGGAGCATAACCTAGTCTCCAGACTGCCAGTTCCCTCCTTAACCGCAAGACCATATTCCCCTAGCCACTGTATAAGCCCACCCAGAACCCTGGAAATGTACTCAAGCAGCTAACATGTGCTATCACCTGTCCTGTTGCAGCTTCACCACGATTGGCTTCTGAGATAGCTGCAGTCACACCTCTGATTGCAGCGTAGACACCCATTGTACCTCACAGTGTTTAGTGTATTTATCCTCCTAAGTAGAAAAGGGCTATTACTCCTATTTTACAGGGGGGAACTGAGGCACAGAGGGACGAAGTGACTTGCCCAGGTTCTGTGGCAGAGCAGGGAATTGAATGCAGGCCTCCTGAGCCCCAGATTAGCACCTCAACTGCTGCACCATACTTACTGTCTATGCCAGGGGGCTGAAGTCTGACCATTCCCCAGTACAAAAATATACCATACAACCTTGGAGTCATGGAACAGAACTGGGTGCACTATACAATCCCACTGCCTTCCACAGTTCCTGGCACACTAGTTTCCTGACAAAGTGGGGAAGAGAAGAGATGTTTCCTGAATCTGTGAAGGATTAGCCAGAAATTTGCCCTTAATTTCTACTTGCCGACTTGCGTAGTTAACTTCCTCCAGTTTAGCTCATAATTTATTTGCGCACTGTCTGTTAGTAAACCAAGATCATCTGTAAATGCAAGGGGGTTTATGGCATCCTTGTCACAGCACCACATACCACCACTGGCTTTGGGCTAAGTCACTGCCTTAATTTCTCCTCCCTCTGGTTGGCTCTCCCAACCTTCCAGTCTGGTTTGGTTGCAACTGTGACTTGGCCCTCCAGCTAAGGTATTAAAAAAAAAAAAAAAAAAAGTCAACCCCTTCTAGGGTATACTAAGCCCAAAGCGAACACACACACAAAGTCTTCACCCCAATGCGAACCTGGGCACAGCCCTCCTTCCTGGGGATATGTATTCTCTCCAGAGCCCAGAAGGGGCTCCTTTGGAGTCTCTCCCTGCTCTCTGTTGAGCAGTAACTTCCAGAACTTTCTACATGGAGTTTCCCTTTGACTTGCTACAGGCTGCTCTTATCTGCACTACTAAGGCCTGATTTAGCCACCTGAACTGCCAGTCATGTGACATTTTCTCCAGCTGGGGAAGTGATCTAAATGTGTCATTGGTTGATCTGGACCCATTTTCCTTAATGGTCAGTCACCCTATGACATATGACAGTCACACATAGACTGTTAATCTGATGGTTTGATAATTCCAGAACAGGCAAAAAATGTTCCCAATAAGAAACAATTTGGAGTCATTTGATACAGCTCCGCAGAATGTCAGAGAATCCACTTGACCAAATGGAGAGGCCACAGAACCAAACCAGTTTACCACTGGAAATAAAATGATTCACCCGTCTGCACATGGCTGAAAGGTAGAGGCATGACTAGATGGACAAGCATTGTATAGTCACCATAATATATTTATAAAGGTGCCACAACAACTTTAACTATTATTTTCTCTTCTTTCAGGCACTCCTCATCAGGCTGTGAAAATAGCAATTCCCTTCGGCTGAGTGCAAAGCGTATACAAAAAAGAAAACTGAGTTTAAAAGCTCCCCACCACCACCAATTTCTAGAGCTATAGAAGCACAAATTTACTTTCGGAGAGTCCTACCTAGCTGACTGCTCATGACTTTTGTAAGCCCATTTTCTCTCTCCCAGTGTGCTAAATTTTCAGTTGTTTGTACAAATGCCCTCCCACCTCTAAATTCAACAGAATCACAGTGGTTCCACAACATTTTGTCCCTCATATATCTACATGGAGAGCAAAAAGGGAGAAAATAAAGCCTCACATTGGATCTATTGAATCCAATAGAACCAACTGAAAAGATTGGAATGTTTTGTCAGTATTTCCCCATCTTTCCATCACAATTTAATTATGTTTTCATTTAAAAATATCGAAATACAGAAATACTTCAACCAGCACTAATATCACAGGGAACCGGATATCTGCACCTTACACCAGCGCTGAGCAGGGTAAATAAATGTTACCATTCTTATTTGAAATTGTTTCATGCCTACTTTGTACTGTTGTGAATGATAGAGGATCAGGCCCCAAGAATTTTCAACCCAGAGAAAGGCAGATTTTTTTTTCCTTTAACATATATGCCAGTTTTATTTTTAAACACTGGATAAAAAGCTTATTATTATCATTAGACTTACTTAATGAGCTACTTTTATAAATAGGGAATATGGCAGAATGTTGACATCAGGCTTTGAAACCATGGTTTTGAAGTACGTGGTAAGTTACGTTTAATTACATTGACTAAGTACCATTCATATCCATGCTAGTTCATGTGGGAAAAAAAATATTATATATATATATGAACGAGCTAATGTGACTCCTTTATTCACTATCATTCATAGATGCCACTGGGCTTTTGTTAAATATAATTTAATTGCATAATACATCAGCCTAGCTGTCACCTTCATGCTGATTTAGACAAATTTTGTAGCATTATTATATTTATCATGAATTATTTACTGTCTGAATTAACTGGAAACAAAATGAGGCTCACTAGGAAAAAAGTTAATTCTGAAATGGCAATATATAACACAGGTATCGCTCTACATCACTTTCCACTGCTCAGCTGCACCAAGTTACCGTGAAGTATATTTCCAAAAAAATCAAGCTGATAGTTCTGGAACTGTAATGGTTTGATCCTTTCCAAAGGAAGTGATGAGAAGACTTCAGGCATCATGATCTGGGGACAATTACCCTGCTGTAAAAGTCAAGAGGCCTGTGTTCTGTTCCTGGGTGTATGGATTGGGCAAACCAGTTCATCATAGAATCATAGAATATCAGGGTTGGAAGGGACCTCAGGAGATCATCTAGTCCAACCCCCTGCTCAAAGCAGGACCAATCCCCAATTTTTGCCCCAGATCCCTAAATGGCCCCCTCAAGGATTGAACTCACAACCCTGGGTTTAGCAGGCCAATGCTCAAACCACTGAGCTATCCCTCCCCCCATCTCTCGTCTGCATCAGTATAACACAGTGATACTGATACTTACGTTCCTCCCATGATAGAGTGTTTTGAAATCTACAGAGGACATATACATTATGTAAGAGTGAAGTGTTATTAACCAATTTAAAGACAGCCCCATCTCTTCCCCTCTCACCCATCCCAGACAAACTTCCTCCTTTACAAAACAAGATTTTAAAAATTAGCCCAGTGCTTATAAAGGAGGTTATGGACAAATTTCTATTGTGCTGTAATTTTCAGACTAATTCCCATGCACCTGAACCTCCTGCTCAGATAAATGGGAGTTTGGGGGAAGACATGTGTACCAACATCCCACCCCTCCATGGGCAGTGAGCAAGGATTAAAACTGTGATCTTCAATACCAAAACCACGAGCCTCTACTAGTTTCACTAGAAGAGTAATTCCCTTAGTTGGGAACAGTAATAACCTTTTATCCCTTCTGAGGACCAGTTTCTAGAGGGGGATCTGATAATTATTCAAATGTGTTTCTGCAAGGAATATCAGATGAGGCCCATGTTTGATGATTACTATACATTGTTTGTATTATTTTAGCACCTAGAGGTCTCCACAGAAATCAGGAATAGAGCTGTATGGAGAACTGATTTTTCAAGTCACTGGCTGAACGGAAAAATAAGGAAAAAAATGGTTTGGGTTGAATGAAATATTTTGTTACTTTTTTTTTTTTTTATAAAACTGAAGTGAAATTTGAAATAAAAATCCTTTCAAACAGGAAAACCAAAACTGAACATTTTTAAAAGTTGGAAACGAAACATTTATTTTTTCCAGTTTAAACAATTAAAATAAATTTGCTACATTTGTAATATTAAATCTGCATTTTTTTAGCAAAAAAAAAAATTGGATGAAAATGTCATTTGCTCTAATCACAACCCCATTGTGCTCGGCACTGCACAAACATTTAGTAAAAGTTCCCATCCGAAACTGATGACTGTCTAAATTGTTTGTAATGGTTTATTGATTTGGATTGACTATTTTGAAAGTAAGCTTTGGCATGTGGTCCTGTCAGAACTTGGAAAACCTGACACATATGCCACAAAAGTGCTTCACTTTTTAGGAGATAGCATCATGCAGAGCGAAAACACTCCAAGCTATTTAAAATTTTTGCTGATCAAGACACTGTATGTAATGAACCACAGAGAAAATGATTATATTGATCCTTGCGTATGAATTGATGCTTACAGAATTTTCACTTTGTCTTTTAAATATACTTTATAATTCCAAGTTAATATTCCAGTTTCAATTAACATGCACTTTTGCAGCTCATAAAGCTCAGGATGAACTCATTCCTAAATACAATTTTAATCTATTTAAGAATTTTATAAAGGTTCCGCATTATATGTCATGGGGCAAATTAGCAGAAGCTGAATGATTTTTAAAAAAAAGACATGCTACCTTAAAATTCTGTTTGATCTGATATCCTCATACAGAAAATTACAAGCTGAAATAGCCACTAAATTTCTACTCTGTTTCCCCAAAGGATTTCTTCCTACTGTAAAATCTTTAGGATTTTTAATATTTTGTACATTGTTCCCTTTACAGCTCTGTGGAAGTATTATTTAGAAATATTAAATCAAAATTAACAACATTTTCTGCTTTTCTTCAAAGGCTTATCTTGCATCAGAGGTGGCTTTGGTTTCTCTCTCTCTAGTGAATATAGTTAATATCTGAGAAACATGAAAGTAAATCCATCAATATGACTGGATGGCTCAGAGGCTTGGTAATAGGATATTGAGCCTTTCACCCCTAGGTCACTGTTTCAGATGTGACCTTGGCCAACAGCGGCTGAAACTCATTAGCATTAGAAGTCTGTTCAGTGGTCTACAAGCCTGGATCCTTAAAATTCAACCTCTTGCAGGGAAATCTTCTGCCTTGTGGAGAGAGTTACATTTAATAATGCCAAAATTCTGCAAAGAAGCTAATACACTCTTCACTCATGGCAAGAGGAAGGCTGTATATAAATAGAGCTGTTGATTCTCACTCCAGTTCCTAGGCTATGAGCGTCCACGGTACAAAAATCACCACTTCCATTAGCTACGAGCTGGCCCCTTTGGCAGTCTAAGCAGAGAGGGCTAGAACTGAATGGGCATGGAGACTGAACTACCTTCTTGCCCCCTGAGAAGGTCCCAACTGAAACAGTACTGTGGCACTTTGACAGACTGTAAGGCTGTATCTATTCTGTGGATGAAGAGAGAATTTCAGTCTCCAGGGCGGTTGACCCCAGTACCTTTCACAATCACTGAATTAATTTATATAAGAGCACAAGTTAGTATATTTAATATAGAATTAGGGCAAAGAGTCTAATTATTTTTAAATAGTATTATGCTCTGCTCTTGAACTCATTGAAGACAATGAATGTAGTGCCATTGACTTCAGTGGGAACAGGATCCTGACCTTAGTGAATGGCAGACATCAGCAGCTACAGAGATGCAGGTCAACTGTGAAAAAATCCTTTCAGCTCTGTGAAACCATATATCAGTCTGCTGAAGGACCCGTGGTCCTACTACATGCCTTCCCAGGAAAAGAGCAGCAAGGTTCTCCAGGGCTGTCTCAAGAGGCTACATGGAAGCAGCTCAACAGAGCCCAGCAGGCTCAAATAAAAAGAACTTCAGGGTTGTAGCAGGTGAGATCCTGCCTGGGACCAGAGGGGCAAGGAAGGGAGTTTGGTTCTGGCTGCATTTGTTTGGGCTGGGAAAGAGAGAGGACCTCCAGAGGTTAGGGCTGAAGATAAAGGGGCCAGATGGGAAGAGGATCAGATGGGAACAGGATCAGGGAAGTAGCAGTAACAAATTGAAGTGGTGTGTAGCTGCTCTTTACATGGTCCCTGGGTTGGAACACAGAGTAGCGAGCATGCCCAGGTTCCCCCACCAGCTAGCAGCAAAGTGGTCTTAAACCCATGAAAGTGACATGCCTTGTTCAGCCTGAGCAAAGGGCTGATTTTAAAGGGCCCAGAACCAGGGCTAAAGACCCTGGGGAGGGCAGACAGAGTTTTGTTGGACTCTGTGCTACTCCAGAAAGGGTTCATTTTTAACTGTGACCCAGCAGGAGGGCTGAGACACTAAAGATCTGCCAAGCCAAGTTAACAAGAAGTTTTTGCTTCTGTCCTCACGAACAAGGTCAGCTCCCAGACTACTGCACTGGGCAGCACAGCATGGGGAGGAGGTGACCAGCCCTCTGTGGAGAAAGAAGTGATTCGGGACTATTTAGAAAAGCTGGACGAGCACAAGTCCATGGGGCCAGATGCGCTGCATCCGAGAGTGCTAAAAGAGTTGGCGGATGTGATTGCGGAGCCATTGGCCATTATCTTTGAAAACTCATGGCGATCGGGGGAGGTTCTGAACAACTGGAAAAAGGCTAATGTAGTGCCCATCTTTAAAAAAAAGGGAAGGAGGAGGATCCTGGGAACTACAGGCCAGTCAGCCTCACCTCAGTCCCTGGAAAAATCATGGAGCAGGTCCTCAACGAATCAATTCTGAAGCACTTAGAGGAGAGAAAAGTGATCAGGAACAGTCAGCATGGATTCACCAAGGGCAAGTCATGCCTGACTAATCTAATTGCCTTCTATGATGAGATAACTGGCTCTTGGGATGAGGGGAAAGCAGTGGACGTGTTGTTCCTTGACATTAGCAAAGCTTTTGACACGGTCTCCCACAGTATTCTTGCCAGCAAGTTAAAGAAGTATGGGCTGGATGAATGGACTATAAGGTGGATAGAAAGTTGGCTAGATTGTCGGGTAGTGATCAATAGCTTCATGTCTAGTTGGCAGCCGGTATCAAGTGGAGTGCCCCAAGGGTCGGTCCTCGGGCCGGTTTTGTTCAATATCTTCATTAATGATCTGGAGGATGGTGTGGATTGCACCCTCAGCAAGGTTGCAGATGACACTAAACTGCGAGGAGAGGTAGATACGCTAGACGGTAGGGATAGGATACAGAGGGCCGTAGACAAATTAGAGGATTGGTCCAAAAGAAATCTGATGAGGTTCAACAAGGACAAGTGCAGAGTCCTGCACTTAGGACAGAAGAACCCCATGCACTGCTACAGACTAGGGACCAAATGGCTCGGCAGCAGTTCTGCAGAAAAGGACCTAGGGGTTACAGTGGACGAGAAGCTGGATATGAGTCAACAGTGTGCCCTTGTTGCCAAGAAGGCCAATGGCATTTTGGGATGTATAAGTAGGGGCATTGCCAGCAGATCAAGGGATGCGATTGTTCCCCTCTATTTGACATTGGTGAGGCCTCATCTGAAGTACTGTGTCCAGTTTTGGGCCCCACACTACAAAAAGGATGTGGAAAAATTGGAAAGAGTCCAGCGGAAGGCAACAAAAATGATTAGGGGACTGGAACACATGACTTATGAGGAGAGGCTGAGGGAACTGGGATTGTTTAGTCTGCGGAAGAGAAGAATGAGGGGGGATTTGATAGCTGCTTTCAACTACCTGAAAGGGGGTTCCAAAGAGGATGGATCTAGACTGTTCGCAGTATTAGCTGATGACAGAACGAGGAGTAATGGTCTCAAGTTGCAGTGGGGGAGGTTTAGCTTGGATATTAGGAAAAACTTTTTCACTAGGAGTGTGGTGCAACACTGGAATGCATTACCTAGGGAGGTGGTGGAATCTCCTTCCTTAGATATTTTTAAGGTCAGGCTTGACAAAGCCCTGTCTGGAATGATTTAGTTGGGGATTGATCCTGCTTTGAGCAGGGGGTTGGACTAGATGACCTCCTGAGGTCCCTTCCAACCCTGATATTCTATGATTCTATGAACAACCTACAGGGATCATAACGAGCAGGAAAAGGATTGCAGTACTGCAGACAGCAGTAGGAGGCACTCAAGAGATGAGCATCTCCTGTCACTTACTCATTAAGCATCTGCTGATGGAATGTCAGAGTAGTCCCAATGGAATTACACTGATGCCACTATTTTATTATCATCTTCTCTAAAGTGACAGCCATATTCACATCTCTTCCCTGGTGCTTTTCTAAATATCTTGAGTCTGCTACTTTATGGAATTTGAGAATTATTCATTATCCAGCTTCCTGAACTAATCTCTCTATTGCTTCTCCAACGTCAGAAGTCTCCATTACAAAAGGGCACTGGCTTCAGTGGGTGCTAAGGCAGCTTATTTTCCCTCAGGATCGAGCCCTCTAGTTATACAATCACAGATAGAGGTCAAGCAGATAGTCATTCAATGAAGTGAAATAAGCACTGATGCATCACACTGAATGCACTCGAGTTCTACAAATACTTGACTATCGTTCTGAAGAGAGTTGCCTGCCCACTAGAGAACATCCTGTATCACATATAGCAACTCTCTGGAATAAATGTTTCTGAAAAATTCCTGGAATTACCAACTCTTTGCAGGAGAGAGAAAAAAGACCTGTCTGAAATAGCAACTAGATTTCTTGTGTGCAAGCCTTATTTGAAGCCTTTGCTAAAATAAAATAGGATGACCGAACTCCTTGGGCAATTCATAACCATACCATCGTGGCTGGCTACAAACTATTAAGAGGCATGTAGAAGAGGAATAATAAATCCAATAAATGAGGATAAGCATTCGTAAATTAAGTTAATTAAAATGTGGCTAATGTACTGATAGAAGTCAGGCAATTTTTGTTGTAAAATGCACTTACTTATAGTTTAGACTTAAATAGCAATTAAGGGCAATTCATGAATTATGTTCAAAAGTACCTACTACTGAATATGCAAGTGGTGGGAAAACACTCACTTGGACAAATGACACTTATCCAGGAAGCAACCCCAGATAGATCCTCATCACAAGTCCATTACTGAGTAATACTTTCCCCCTACCTATGGATGATGATAATAGCCTACTTCCTGCCCAATGTTCTCAGAACAGATTTGACCTTCTAAAACCTTTACATCCGTAAGGCCGGGGTGCGGGTCTGCCTTATACATTAAGTGTATATTTCATCATCTGATAAGGGCATCAAAATGTACACAAGATTCAACCTCTTGATCATGCAGATAAAGATTTTGTAGTTTAAGCTTCTATATTAATTTTCTTTTGTGTGGTCAGTATAATATGGACCAGATTCTCACTGCTGTTCACCAATGTAGCTATTTAACAAAACCAGACCGATTTACATCAGCTGGGGATCTAGCCTTCTTTATCCCAATGTAAGTGCACTTTTGTATCATTTACCATAGGTTACAGTCTAGTATTGCCTTACTAGAGACAGATTCATGTTGTCCTCTCACTTCCCGTCAAGTGCCACCATAACAGATGACCATAAAACCATACATTTATGTAGCACCTTTCATTGTAAAGAATCCCACACTCTTTACAAACCATATCTTGTGGAATCACTTTGCTCACCACTAAAACACAGCCATCTCTGTGAGCATACAGGGTTGTTACACCCTGCAATTTAAGAGAGGAAGAAGCACACTCTACCCGCCTGAATTTGGCACAGAATGCAGTTACTCAGATAGAGATTTGTCCAGTATAGTGTTGCTCTGTTTATCAAGGTATGAGTAAGGCCCCCATTCCCATGGGGAGAAGGCATTATTGAGGCCCAGTTGGGGTCACCTCAGCACCCTCTAGACTCAAAAATGTGTAGGGAATACTGACAGAGCACTGGGAGACATGTAGTTTCTTTCCCAAAGCAGGTGGGGGACACGCAGGAAGAAACTGCAGGGAGGAGCCAGCCAGCCTGAGGCTGGCACAGCAGCTGCAGAAAGGAGCAATTCAAGCAGGTACTGCAGCATAAGGAGTACGAGGTAAAATAGAGCCAAGATGAGGCCACCCCTTCTGGACCAAGAAGTGCACAAGTAAAAAACTCCTTTTCTGGGGACTTGAGCAGCTTGTGGCATTGCACCCTACCCCCAACCAAGTGGGTTTAGGTAAAGAGATCACAGGGAGAAGCTGCCACAGCAGCTACAGTAGCAGTTCAAACAGGGCCGGATGGAAACTGATGGTGTCTTCAAAGTGCTTTCTGCAGTGTTCCTTCTGCTGGTTCTCTCACCTGTGCTGATTGGCTATTGGCTCCAACTCCCTCCCCATCCACTTTCTCAAGAGTGTGTCCAAATGGGACATTAGACCACTATTGCTATATGGCTTTGAATTCATACCTTAGCAAATACCACTCTAACTTTCCCATGTAGATAAGCCCCTGGATTGTAAACTCCTGGGGGGGGGGGGGGACTGTTTCTTACTCTCTGTTGGTGCAGTGCTTAGCACAATGGGAATTAGTTCTCAGATGGCACCTAGGCCCTACAATAATAAACATGACAAATAATGTGAGCACTTCCAAGGTACTGTTGTCTTCTCTTTAGGACATCTCTACCAGGTAGGGAACTATTATCATTTCCATTGTATAGATAAGGAACTACCCATGTATGTACACGTATGGCCCCTGTCCCTATGGTATCAGAGCACCTCAAACATTTATGGGTTTACCCTCAGAACTGCAGCAAAGAGAGTTGAAGCAGCTTGTCCAAGGACACACAGAAATTCTGTGATAGAGACAGGAATTGAATTCATATCTCCCAAGTCTCAGATGAGTATCCTTAAACAGGACCATCCTTTGTCAACTCTTACACCATGTGAGCTCTAATGACTACAGGCACCTCAGTTTAACATCTCATCCAAGAGGTAGCATCTAACAATGTAACATCCTTAACACTATTGCTGGTGGGGCATTATCGATTTAGGGCTGAACCACCAGCTTTACTTTCTTCTCTGGCAGTCTCCCAAGTTGGCCTCGTGCTGTTCATCTTATGAGACCTGACAAGATCATTGACCAAGGTTGAATGGGTGTCTGTATTGATTCATTACTCAGATATTAGGAGCTTTTTTCTGCAGGCAAACTTTATTTCAGCATCTGGAGTGAAGTTTCATCCAAGGATCTGGATGCTGCACTAATTAAACTATCAGAAGACAGATTTATTAATTCAAGATTTACAGATTAATAGCCAAGCAAATGCGTATTTCCAGTCTCCCTACATTGGAGGACCAAGTTCACATAGTCTGATCTGAGCAGAAGTCTACCTCTCAAGGTTCCTTTGATGATTATAGCACCTCCTGGAACAGAAGAAATAAAAATCTTGTCTAAACAATATATTTCCAGAAAACTTTCTGGCTTCCCATTGGCCTACATCCCCCTCCATAGAAGCTGAATACTATATTAATTTCACACCAGCATAGTAACTCGTATTGGCCCAGTTAACTCAATGGCTGAAAGTGTAAGGTCCGAAAAGCTTGAGAGGAAGTCCTATGTGTGTTATATTTTCCCCCCACCATTTCTCATTTCCTTTTCCTGGCTGTTACAATTGTAAAATACTAACATAGTCAAAAGGTGTTTTAGTTAAAAGATCTTTACTCTCATTGTGTGCTCAATGACATGTAGAGGAAGCTCTTAGGGCATGTCTCCACTGCAGGCTAAGGTCTGATTGCACCTCAGGCAGACATACCCACATTAGCTTTAATAGAGCTAGAATAGCTAAAAATAGCAGTGAAGGTGCCGTGTCGTAAACTTCAGCTCAAGCTAGCAACACAAGTACATACCCAGGGTCCCGTGAGAACTTGTACAGCCCATGCTATTTTAAGCTGTGCTAGCTTGATTAAAGGTAGCATAGGTATGCCTACCCAAGGTGTGGTCACACCTTTTATTGCAAAGCAGACATACCCTTAGGCTCCCCACTGGGATCCCTTGACTAAAACCCTACCACTAATCTGAAGGGAAGGCTGGGATGTTTTCCATGTCTGATGTAGTTCAGTTGATCTCTGAATACTGCTAATCAACCCAACACAGAAGAATGAGGGTCAAAAGTTTTGCAGAGCACTTTTTCCCGCCTTTTACTTTGGAATTCATCAGAGTGCTGGTATATTGTATAATTAATTATTAATATAATGAATGAACATCAGCCTTCCCTTCCACCAAGGTCTTCATCTCCACCTCCCACTTCAGTCAAACAAGTTGAAGACCATGATAGGCTGTCAATATACTCAGGTTTCAGAGTAGCAGCCGTGTTAGTCTGTATTCGCAAAAAGAAAAGGAGTACTCGTGGCACCTTAGAGACTACATTTGTTACACTCTAATATACTCAGGATATTTTAGAGGGACAAAGTACAGGCTTTTCTAACAACTACACTTCTTGCAGGACAAGGGAGGCTGCCACCTTTTCCTTCGGTATATGGATGATTTTGATTAAAAGATAAAAAAGTGAACCGCAATGAAAGTATTTGGAACACATCAGTTGTGCACCCTAGAAATCTTTCATCATCTCTGCCAATTGCCATGGAATCCTCTTTGAATCACAGCTAACATGAGTGCAGAGGATGCAGGAGTGTGTTTAGGACACACGACATTAAAATCCCATCATTGTCTAGATCAATGCACCAAATGATCAGCCCTGCAAAACAGGTCCCAATTAGCCCACTCCTACATCCATATCATGCTCTCACTGTCTTCATTCTTGGCATAAGATGAAGAACCCATTTCAGATGTGACCGTCAGACTGGAGACAAATCACATTCCTCTCACATCATATACACATACATGCTGGAATTAGGGGTGCAACCGCACCCCCTGGCTTGAAGTAGTAATAACCCAAATACATGGTTTCTGCCTTCAGCACCCTCACTATAAAAAGTTGTTCCAGCACCACTGCATATACGTACAGGCCAAATGCATGGGGATTTTTGAAAGATGGCAGAAACCCCACCGGATCATAATTTAATCTCAAAGTCTGATACAAGTGCCTTGAACATGGAACTACCTAAACATTAAAAGCATATTTCCATAAAGCTTTGAAAAATACTAGGGCTTATCATTTACATGGCGCTATTAGGGCTTGATATGTAAATGAGTTTTGATTGGGCCTCTTAAAATGTGTTTAATTTGAGAGCTCCGTTATTTGCATATGCTAAATTGCACCCCTAGAAAAGGAAGCTGGAAAATCTGGCCCTTGATCTTCAAGGTACTGCACGATCATTACCCAGTTAATCCGCCCATTACAAAGAAGTGTACTATCAGTCTTATTTATTCGATTTTGCTGTTTGGCAAACTGCCCGCTGTTTCAAACAGCAGTAGATGAAAGTGCACCGTAGAACTTTTAGTGCACAGCAGCAGGTCCACATGGCCATGCAGTGCATGGAAGGCTAGAGCACTTTAAATTTATACCCCAGCCTGCCACGCACTAAACTGCCTTCCAGACAAGCCCTCAGGAAGTCTTGTCCAAAGACAGAGCCAGTCATTGTCAGTTTAGATTCAGGAATGACTGCTAGTCCCATTTCTACAGCACTCATTTCTCTCTCTCTTTTTTTTTTGTTTTGTTTTTTTGTTTGTTTTTGTTTTTTTTAGTTAAAGGGTAGTTCTACTCAAGGAACAAAGTAGGTTTTGAAGGAGCTCTGCATTACCCTGCTATACAGATGGCATTCTCTGTATTAACTATCACTCTACACAATGTTTTGCAAAGACCACCCACGCAGCACAGCTTCAGACTATACAAATTGTTGCAGTAAAAAATAGGACTAATGAATTAATTGCAGTCTTCTGTCTATAGTAATGTGTGCGGGGAGGGGCGCGGAGCTCATGTGTTGAGAGGAATAGAACAAGTGCCTTGCTGGCGTCTAGTAAAAACGCTTGAATAATTAAAATGAACACGCCAGCTTCTGCATGATTTTTAAAAACTCCTGAACAACCAGCAGAACAATACTGATTTATGTTTAGCATAAAAAGAGGCCCCAAGCAACAACCAAATTCAGAGGCAATTCAAGGTGGATGGTTGTAATGGTTGAATTAATTTTGCTAAGCAAGGGCCCTATTCAGCAGCAATTTGATAGTCCCCATGTGCCAACCACAAAGTCATTGCAACTGTAGTGCCTAATCCAGATTTAGTGAACAAATACGTCTCTAGTGCAGATCTCTCCTTCTTGGATTTGGCTATGCCACATGATGGGAGGCATGTATTTGACAGGTGGGTCATGGGTGTGACTTGTTAATGGCTGCATTGTACTGAGAAATGTACAGTACACACATGTTCAGAAGGAAAGGTTCTCAGAGGCACAACGTAGGCAAACACACTGCTTTTCAGTCTGTCTCCATTAGGAAAGAATTTCCAGGCTCAGGCTCACCAAAATCTCACCTGAGTAGGGACACATGCCTCGATAAGTGGCATTAACTCTTGTTTTGGCAATACAAATACCAATTATGCTCCCACTGAAGTCAACCTAACCCTTGTCATTGACTTCAGTGGGGAAAAAACATGGGTACTTTCAAGTTGTCTATTCATAACTGTGCCTCTCACCACACAGTTATCTTATTCTGTATAAGAGGCATCTTGCATTTCTCTACCATCATTCAAACCTAATAATCGCCACATAACTCAAATTGGAGAATGAACTTTACACAGGACTCACTCACCCCAGCTCTAAGATGAAAGGTTACCACTGTTTAATAGCACCGTACAACAATTTAGGGGCACCTGGACCCAAGACAAAGACCATGCCTTAGGCCATTGGCTTCTTCCCAAGGTAAAGATGTGCAGGAGTTCCCATGAAGAGAGGTGCTGCTGGATAGGGCTCCCATATGCTTCTTTGAAAATCTCAAACTATATATATTTGTATTGACTATGGAGATTCAGTCATGCCTCACACTCAAGGCTGTTGAGCTGAACTTTCAGGCACTAAATATAAAAACTATACTCAACTTCTGCATGCAACTGTAGGTCTTCTGTTCTAATTCATTCCCTTACATTCTGTGAAGCTGACCGAATATTGTTTCCCATTGCTTGGTTAGATCACTTGCTTTTAGATGCTGTTTCCACCTAAGATTGCAAATACTTGGCCAATGGCAATTCATAACTGTGCCATGGTTTCAGCTTTCCTATCCTCCAGACCTATTTGACCTGGAAAAGTTGTGGCCACTGTACCTAAGTGGTTAATTCTATCATTTTTATAGAAGTGACCCCAGGTGTATTTCTTCTTGCTGCCTGAATTAGTTTTTCTCGCATCTAATTGACTCTGACTTTCCTCAGGCCTTGTGTCAAGTCCCAATCTCTTTTCCCCACCTAGGACATTGGAAGCCCTCTAAGGCCTGGTCTAAACTATCAGGGTAAATCGGCCTAAGCTACACAACTCCAGCTATGTGAATAACGTAGCTGGAGTCAACATAGCTTAGGATGACTTACTGGGGTGTCTGCACCATGCTGTGTCGACGGGAGATGCTCTCCCATCGATTTAACTTACTCCTCTCGTTCCGGTGGAGTACTGGAGTCGACAGGAAAGCGATCTGTGGTCGATTTAGTGGGTCTTCACTAGACCTGCTAAATCGACCCCTGGTGCATCGATCATCACAGCATTGATCCCCGGTAAGTGTAGACATATCTTAAGAAACAAATCATGATCCCTGAGCCAAGCTTTCATACACTTAGTAAATCACCTATCACTCACGGTCCCATCTTCATCCCTAGCACTACATATACAAGTAGTGGTACAAGTAGGATATAATGTATTGTAATCCAAATACTACTTGCCTTTGCTTTTGATTGTATACCATATTGTTGTGGTACGTGTGTATGAAAAATGCTTGTAACAGATTGCTGGGCAATACCAGCTGTACCAGCAGTCCAATCACTGGATCACCAATTAAATTGCCCTACAGTCAACTGGGGCAAAGCTGTACCTAATTGGTTGATTGGGGAGGAGCTGGAGAGAGCTACAAAGCTAATTAACCAATTAGTCCAGAAAGTAGAAAACGGCACAGGAAGAACATGCATGGGGCAGGCTGGCTGTTTTTTCAGGATCAGAACCAGGACAGATCCCTCAGGGGGAAACTACCTTCTATCTATGGTGGTGTAAATACAGGGTTGCACAAGTTTGTAAGGGTGGAGGAGAGAACACTGTAAATAAATTGCACAAAGTGTTTGATCAGATCCAGAAGATCTCTGAGCAGTTTGTGGCTAGAAAAGAGACAAGAGTGGGAAAATGCGCTGTCACAATGCTATATAAAAATAAATATTTTGGTATATATGCTGTTTGATTTGATTTAACTAGATTTTGGAGCATTTCCCCAGAGACTTCAAAATAATTGCTTCCTTTTAATATACTGCTCTATTCACTGACATTTCCAACACTGGGAGCCTGTTTTATTGTTTATTAGACCTGCTATAATGAAAGTTTGCCACCTGATTAATTTTAATAGTTTAGCTGGGAACCTGGGGATAACGTAAAATGGCTGTCAGGCTATCAATAAATTTTGTCCATTTGGTTGCAAAGATTTTGCAAGAAATAAGATCTGCCCATTACAGAAAAAGCTACTGTAGAGAGATGTTTTGTTGGATTAAGGGGGGTTTTCTGAGACAGAGGCTGTTTCATCTTTCTATCAGGACATTAATGTACTAGATTTTGATGGTGTCCCTGGGCCCAATTCTGGTACCACTTACATCAGCATTACTTATTCTGGTGTCCCTGGGCCTGATTCTGTAACAACCAGTAACTCCACTGAAGTCAATGGAAATGCAGTGGTGTAGAATAGCTAAGTGACAGCAGAATACTCATCTACTAGATTCAGGAGAGTGATGTTAAAAAAAAAAAAAAAAAAGGCAAATTAGGTCCAGCCTCCTTCCTGATCTACACTAGGGTGACCTAGATCTGTGCACACCTTTTCTGATAGTTTGGTTCCAGTAGAATTTGAAAAGCCTTCAGAGATAGGTTGGAGAAACTAGCTGCAGGTGGAAGTATTAACTAATTGGCTCTGGAGAACCATGCTGAACAAAAGAATTTCATACTGAATTGTCACTCTCAGCTCTTTTGTAAGTTACTTGCATCCTGAGGTGATCTATTTTGTGTGTATCATTTTTTAAAAAAAGAGCAGGAAAAAAACGCTTTGTTTCTTTCCATCTTGTATTAGCGTTGGCCCGGATCCTTCAAAGCCATTAGGACAGATAAAATTTCACTAACAATTAAATCTTTGCAGGATCTGGCCCCTAGACTACAATCTCTGCTTTTATAAAGGATATTTTGAATTCCTTATCCATAGTTCCTTCACTTAATGTTTGAGAACCACTCTAAGAAAAGATCACTGCCCTGTGTATTTTTAGTAGGAAGATTTACAATACCCAATCTCATAAAAACAGGCATCTCAGGTACTGGTAAGAAATAATCTGTTTCCTGCTTTCTTCAAATCTCAATGCTTAATTTGGAATATGAACATTTTTGAATGTAAATCAGTTGCCCATTTCAGTAATAAAATTGCAAGGTACGGTGTAGTCCATTGTGTAGCATAACAGAAGCAGAATCTTAGACCTCTGATTCCGCAAGCTGATATGCTTAGGTGAACGCCTGAAACTTAATGAAAACAATTTTGAGTCAACCCATACAGATCAGCTATCAGGATTGGGACCATAATGTATCTATCTCTAGTTTAGAATTGTATACTTCTGCTCATCACTGTAGTATCTGGGCTTCTTCCATGTAGAATCATTAGCAATGCCCTTAATAGATTTTCTAGAAATGCATACCGTTTTATATTTTGACAAACATATTTAATGTAATTAAAAGTTTGTGTATGTTTTTGGTTTGTTAAATGAAAAGGCCTTTCTTACAGTTCTGTGAAATTTTCACGATTTCTCTTTAGGAAATTTTCTCCAAGTTGTCAAAAAATTCTCTGCACTGCTATTTTTCCCACTTTGGTAAATTTATTATTTCTTAGACCCTGATTCTGCAAACACTTGTGGATATTGGTAACCATACATGTTTATACATTAGTAATTTCTATAGCAGGAGTTTTCAAACTGGGGGTCGGGACCCCTCAGGGGGTCACGAGGTTATTACATGGCGGGGGGGGGTCGCGAGCTGTCAGCCTCCACCCCAAACCCCGCTTTGCCTCCAACATTTATAACGGTGTTAAATATATAAAAAAGTGGTTTTAATTTATAAGGGGGGGAGGGGTCACACTCAGAGGCTTGCTATGTGAAAGGGGTCACCAGTACAAAAGTTTGAGAACCACTGTTCTATAGAATCCTATTCAATTTCTGGCGCACTCTATGGTGCAAGTCTCTGTTCAGTTCTGTAGAACTCTGTCGTGAGAACTAGTAAAGTGTTCATATACCATAGCGATGGGCATGATATAAATAGCTGGGAAAAATAAGAGAGATAACAGAAACATGAGTTAGGACCATAAGAGTGGGAAGAAAGAAAGATTTGCCATTAGCTTCAATGGGAATAGAATTAGGCATTTTTAAAAAACAAACACTTCAGAATTAGGTCAATCTTCTATAGACAAACATACTGACTTTTGAGAGGAACATGCATCTGGGATTGCACTAACAAACTGCAGCCACAAAAGATACAGTACTTCAATAAGTAAATAAAAAAAAATCTTAATAGCAATGTAGAAAAAGAAAAAGACATCCATTTCTCACTATGTCTACTAAATACACTTATTTGTTAGTCTCTAAGGTGCCACAAGTCCTCCTTTTCTTATCCAGGGGATTAGTCCCCCTGCAGTCAAGGGATCCACTTGTGAGAACAGCTGTTTGCAGGATCTAGCCCCGATATCAATAGTATAGCAAGAAACCAGCCTTGCAGGAGGCACCTAGGAGATTCGAGCCGTAAAGCATAGTTTAAATAAATATTCCCCATATCAACAAAGACAAAGGCAAGACTGCATTTCCACAAGGGTGTGTCAATAATGAAGGGAAATGAAGCCTTCTCTGTTTGTACCCTGACTCAAAAGCAGAGCACAATTGCAGTCTTTCAATGCACCAAGAAGTAGAATTCACACTGGATGTTCTCAGGGGTCACCGTGCACTGAGCACTGGGGAATCTTTGCGAGGCTCCCCAGATGCAGTGATACAACTCTGTACTGCCGCCTGTTCAAAGCATTGCCGAAAAAGGCATGATCCAGCCCTGACAGCTATCATCATCTGACAGCTGTTCAGTGACCTTTAGGAAATGATGCTCTCAATAGACAAACATCCACATTCCATCACAAACCATTATAAGAGATGCCCTTGCAGGCAATCTCATTAAGATCCAAGTACTGAACACATCTGGTGAGAGAGCTTACTTCTGAGACTGAACATAACTTTCCCGAAGAAAGCAGGTGCGCACAACTGGGATGACAAAGCTTTCATTCATCTGTAACCGGTGCTTAATTTGTAATGTAAGAGGTGCCGGGGCTCAAGCAATTTTTTTTACATTCGTAACTGTTGCAGCACGCCCAGAGGTGCCAGGGCTATGAACTGCCGAGCCTAGAGATGCCAGGGGCTCAGCCCTGGCACAAATTAAGCACTGCCTATACCTAATCTATGAAAAAAATAAGGTCTTCGTTTTCACTGCTGACAGCAGCTTGGATAGGCACCAATTTCACAACTTTCCTTTTTTAAAAAAAGAAATCTGCATTTATCATTGCAATGAAATTTCGATTTAGGGCTGTATTTTATATTTCTTATTGCCCTATAAAACCAATCTAAACCTCCTTGGTTGAACAAAAGTACATCATGCCATTTTACCGCTCTCTGATTCCCATTTTGAAACAGAGAAGAAAAAGGGTTGCAGCAATAAGATAAACATGTTCATATTTCATGTATTAAGTTACACTATGTCTTCCAAGTATGCTCATTTTCTATTCCAGGTACAAGGAAGCTTCTTTATTACCATGCCCACCCCCATCCCTCCAGAGCTCCTGTGGCTTTTAATACATTGTCCTGCAAGTCTTTCCACCAGTAACCAATTGAAGCCAATCAGAATTTTGACAGCAAAACCTATATTCAGTGAAATACCAGTTAAAATACAAAGTGCATTCTTGAAATAAAATAATAATGGCAATCAATCTCCGAAGTTTAACACAGCTTTTTTATCATTTCCCTTTGTGGTTGCCCAGGGGTTAGTTATCCCAGGATATACCGCAGGAGATAGGACATCCTCAAATCACTACAAAAATTAGAATTCTAAAGTGAGACTACAACAAGGCTTTAAATCTGCATCTAATCTCCTAGCTCAGGCCCCTGAACCCATATG
Source organism: Caretta caretta (assembly GCF_965140235.1). Classification (NCBI taxonomy): domain Eukaryota; kingdom Metazoa; phylum Chordata; order Testudines; family Cheloniidae; genus Caretta; species Caretta caretta. The sequence goes on from NC_134219.1 coordinate 12,180,884, forward strand.
GCACCCTGTTGGCCTCTGTGTGAAGCAATTCTCATTGCTGTTTCATGTTGTGGGAGGGGCAGGGCTGTCCTTACCATGAGGCAAACTGAGGCGGCTGCCTCAGGTGCCAGACTGTGGGGGGCGCCACTGGGACCCACAGTGTAGAAAATTGTGTCTGCTGCTGGTGCGTATGTATTCTCTCTGCTCTAGATGCACAGAGATGGTGGAGTCCTGCACTGGAGGAAGAAGGGCACAAGAGAGACATAACAGGCAGGCAGGAGAAAAGGTGAGAGGCAAACAGAAAGCAGCAGGAGCTGCAAGGAGAGAGAGGAGGAGCCACCTCTTATGTACCTCTCTAGCACTCCCAGCAACCTGGACTAATTAACACCAGCTTCTCAGGGAGCTTCCTGTTTCCTGCTGCTTCCCTGAACCTGCTTGAGGAGAACAGGCAGTCAACTGAACTAGTAGGAGCCGGTTAGACCCTTAAGACACTAATATCTTCCCTCCCTCAGGCCCTGCTACCAGCCTGCTTATTTGTCCCCTTCAATTGAGTCTCCTGAGATACATAGACACACATGTTCACGGTGAGCCTTCCGGCCCCAGTGAGGATGTGAGTGGTGGGGAGATGCCTGATCTTCCAGTTAGTCAGAGTGCAGGTGACCGGTCAGCTACTGCAGCATCCGTATCTCCATCTCAAATGGATGTAACCATGCACATTGCTGAAGAAAAGTGTAGATCAGAGAAGAGTGTGGTGGAGGCGCAAGAAACAGATGCTGCTGAGTTTAGTTCCTTGAGTCTAGATGATCCAGGACTGTGGAACCACTTGAGCAGTAGCCTGAGGGATTTCCTTGTACTGCATGGGCCACAGCAAGTGAAAAACATCATGTACCCCAAAGACAGTGAAAATACAAGTTTCCATCCACCACATACTGGCGTGAAATCCCCAATGGTGATAAAGTGGAGAGGCATGGCTTATGTACTCAAAAACCCAGAATGCTGCACACTGTTTTTGTTGCAAACTCTTCCAGTCTAATGTTCCAGCCACATTCTGTTCTACAGGAACAAAGGACTGGAAAAATCTAGCTAGAAATCTGGCATGCCAGGAGAAGGCAGCAAATCACCAGAGAGCATTCCATAGGTGGAAAGAGCTTGAGATGAGACTAAGGTTAAAGGCCACCACAGATGATCAGCATCAAGAGAAGATTGCATCAGTCTCTTTACTGGCAAAATGTTCTGAAAAGGCTCATTGCCATTGTGAGAATGCTTGCTACCCAAAACCTAGCACTGCATGACACTTCAGATCAGCTGTTTGTGCCAAACAATGGAAACTTCCTTAACATTGTGGAGCTGATGGCTGAGTTTGATGCTGTACTCCAGGAGCATCTAAGAAAAGTCACCACCCAAGAAATGTACACGCACCACTATCTTGGAAAAACAATTCAAAATGAGATCATACAGTTACTGGCAACAAAAGTCAAACCGAAGATTGTGGCAGATCTGAAGTCAGCAAGATATTACTCCATTATTCTGGACTGCACACGTGACATCAGCCAGACAGAACAAATGACTTTAATGGTGCATTTTGGTACAATAACAGAACCCAGTGAAAATGTCCCTGCAATGGTGACTGTCAGAGCATTTTCTAGAATTTATCGACATTGATGATACTACAGGAGCTGGTATGACAAACGTGCTTCTTAAAAAGCTGGAAGATACGGGAATTGCGACAGCTGACATGAGAGGTCAGGACTACAATAATGGTGCCAACCTGAGAGGAAACAACAGAGGAGTGCAGACACAGATCCAAGAGTTAAACCCTCAAGCTTTTTTTGTCCCATGCAGTTCTCATTCATTGAGCTTGGTGGTCAGTGATGCAGCATCAGCTTCTAGTGAGGCTGCTGAATTTTTAAAATGTAATTCAAAGCATCTATGTATTTTTCTCTGCATCAACTCATTGATGGAAAATTTTGAAGCAACATCTGGGAACATCCTCTCTGACCCTGAAACCACTGAGTGCCACACGATGGGAAAATCAAGTGGAGGCGATAAAGCCTATCAAACACCAAATTGGGAAGATAGATGATGCCATAGTTGCCATTATGGAGGATAATGCTATGACAGGAACTGTTCGTGGGAGAACAGTGGCAGAGGGAAATGGAATCACCAGAAACATACATAACTTCAAATTTCTGTGTGGCTTAGTGTTGTGGCATGACGTACTGCTTGAAATAAATGTTGTAAGCAAGAGACTCCAAGGTGTTGACCTTAATATATCTGGAGCAATGGAATAACTGGACAAAGCAAAGTCATACCAACAGTCTTACTGGTCAGATGAGGGATTTCAAAACGTTCTGAAGAGTGCACAGAAGTTGGCAGAGAAACTTCACACTGAAGCTGTTTTTCCCACCCATTCAAGAATACAAGAGTCACAGAAGAAGATGACATTTTGATTACAAGGCACGTGATAATCCCATAAGAAACCCCAAACAACAATTCAAAGCTGAATTCTTTAACCAGGTGCTAGATTGTGCAATACAATCAGTTTAAGAACGTTTCATGCAGCTCAAGGAACACAGCAGTATATTTGGGATGTTGTATGATATTCCAAAACTCCTCACTATACCTGAAGAAGATCTACACCAGCAATGCAGGGTACTAAAGACAGTGTTTACACATGATGACATGCGTGATATTGATGCAAGTGATTTAGGTGATGAACTGAAAGTCCTTTCAAGATACATTTCAGCAGGATCAAAGGCTGTTCTGGAATATATGTGCACAAATAAGATGACCACCCTCTTTTCAAATGCTTTTGTTGCTGTGCGCATACTTCCAACACTTCCTGTAACAGTTGCCAGTGAAGAACGCAGCTTCTCCAAGCTGAAGTTAATAAAAACACATCTATGCTCCACAATGATACAGGAGAGTCTGGTCGGCCTTGCAACCATATCAATAGACCATGAGCTGGCTCAGACTGTGGACCTTCAGGAAACAGTTCAAATCTTTACAACCAAGAAGGCACGGAAAGCACCCCTTTAATTATTCAAACAGATAAAAATGCCAGTGTTTACTATGCAGACAAGAAAAGTTACATTTGCTGTTCAGGCATTTGAAAGTTAAGTGTTACTTAAAATTTTTGAACAAGGCATTTTAAGTTGTTAGTTCTCCTTTATTGGGGTAGGTAGCAGAGCAGTACCTTGAGAGGAGCAGAACAGGAAGAAGGCAGAATTTAGACCTTTCAAAGTTTTGGCCCAAGCGAGGGAGCATGGGGGCGTCATTTGAGCTCCCCGCCTCAGGTGCCAAAATGTTGTGGGCTGGCCCTGGGGAGGGGAGGCTGCTGAGATCGCAGATCACCTTCCAATTTGGGAGGTGGGGTTCTAGACTGCAGACTGCAGTAGACTCTGGTTACTGTGTTTGAATAATGGAGCAATGTAATTGTTAACACTCCTCTTGTTTTCATGGAAAAGAAGCATACAGCCTCAATGAGACTGCATGCAGGCTCAGGGGATCTGAATGCAGGATAGCACCCTAACTCTACATGTTTCCTATCTTTCTTGCAATCTACAGCAGGGTTAAAAAAAATAGCTTTCTGCCATTTTCCAGTTTCATTAAAATCTTAGTCTCTAGAATGACCTATCAGCAATGAAATGCCTAATGTATTCGGTGAAATATAGTAGAGCTCTGTGCCATGGTGACCTTTTTAGTATTCTGCATTTTGTACTTTGATTAGCAATGTACTGGAAGGAAATCCCCTCCCTACCTTTAGGGAACAGAACTACCTTCTAGCAGTGCATTGCTTTGAAGAAAGTAAAATAATATAAGAATAATGGCATCTAAGCATTTTGTAGCAGTAATAGCTCAGATCCATATGCAAACTTTTCCAAAGTCTGGGAACAGTTCACAGAGCAGACTTTGGTACAAAACATTAGAAATAGGGCCACTGCATGGAATCACATGTCACAAACTCTCAGCTGCTTAAAAACCCATCTCATTGTTCTCTTCAAGGAGTATATTTTCATTTGACTCAGTCTAAACTGCCTGCATTTTTGTATGCCTAAAGAAATGTTGAGCTCAGACTTAAGCATTTGAATCTCTCACTACCAGTTTTGTGAGAGGATTTATAAAATGGCGGTAGAGTTTTGTGGGTGTGAATTGTACCCTCAAAATGACAGGACACCCACCTGAAGACTACCCCTAAATGTCTAGGTTTTGGTGAGAAGGGTTAAGATTATGGAACATATTCATCCCTGATATAACCAACACAGAACCAATGAAGGGGTAAAAAAGTAAAATGAAAGATCCAATAAAATTATGCTTGTATCCATCAGGGATGAATTAGTGACACATTTTTGATCTATGTACTTTAGATATTAATTTTAAATCTCCATTTTCTGCAGTAAAACTGATTAATTTTTCCAAGTAGGAGAAAAACCAGAGTATTTATTTTAAACACATGTTTATATCAAATGTAAAAGAAAAAAAACATTTAAAAATAAAACATAACAGTAGGTCCACAAATTGACAGAAGACAGTGAATTCACAGTTAAAACTGCCATTCTGTTCTTGAATGTGATCTGAGAAGGTTTTGCCAATAAAAAGAATAAATGGTTTACTATTCCAAATCAGTAATAGACCACATGTAGGATATGTGCAGACTTGAAAATTACAGACACATTCACACAAACGAAATATTTGACAATCAATTCCCCTTATTTATGTGCCAAGAACTTGAGTTCAGGATTCTGACCAAATTTTAGTAACTGAACTTTACTAAAAATATCCTGATATCAGGAGTTGCTGGACATCCACAGCTGCTTGTGACTTTAATAGAAATTGTGGGTGCCGAGCACATCGCCCTCTGGATACTAGGCAAAGGCGCGGCTAGGCGGCTCTGCGTGATACCTCGCCCGCAGGTGCCACCCCCACAGCTCCCATTGGCCACACTTCCTGGCCAACAGGAGCTGTAGAGCTGCACTCATGGCAGGGACAGCATGCAGAGCCCCCCGGCCACCGCTATACCTAGGACCTAGAGGGAGATATCGCCACTTCCGGGGAGCTGCGCAGAGCCAGCCAGCCAGGGAGCCTGCCAGCCCCGTGCCAATCAGAGGCCTGGCAACCCTACAATATCTGGACAAATGGCATCCTGATCATACATCAATCGGGACATGGGACAAAGAGTTAAATATCAGGACAATCCCGATTTTATTGGGACGTCTGGTTACCCTATAAAGCAACTCCCACTAGCCTCTGAATACCTACTCCTCCTTTTTCCTGCTCATTTTTGCTCTCGTATTTCCCCGTCAACAAAACACTCAAATTTAGCATTGTTTTAAAGATGTTTCTAGGATATAAATGTCACTGCACATGACATAAGCCAACACCAATACTGAAAATTTGGCTTCATTTTCCACAGCCATATATCATAGGGACGTAAAAACTGCCACACTGAATCAAATCAGATCAGAGCAACATCCAGTCTCCAAGAGTGGTCAGCACCAGCTGACTCCGAAGGAAGGTGCCAGAAACACAGTAGTAGGCAGTTGTGGAATAACCTTCCCACAAAATTCTTCCAGCACCCTTTATTACAGGATGGCTTAGATTTTGAAGCTTGAAGGTTTATATCCCCCCAAAAACTCCTAAAACCATTACTATTATATTCCTGGATATTCTTGCTACTCCTGTACATTTCTAATCTATTTATTAATCCTGCTAAGCTCTTGATATCAAAGAATAACATGTAGAACTCATTGCCACAAGGTAATCCATATACCATAAAGGTTATGAATTCAAATGTCTGGAAACTATTGGAACAATTTACCAAATGCTGGAATAATTTACCTAGGAATATGGTAGATTCTCCATCACCTACAATCATTAAATCAAGACTGGACGTCTTTCTTAAAGACAAACTCAACCTTAACCAGAGGTTATGGGCTTGACACAGGAACTACTGGATGAAGTTCTATGGCCTGTGGTATAGATGGCCTCAAGATCTATGACAATAAAAAGTTATGGTTCTCATCAAATGTTAAGAGTAAGGTAAAGCAAAGTCACCTGCATATATCATATATGCAACCTAACCGACCGTTTCTTTGAGAAGGATCAACATTTTCATTTTCCAGTTCGTGTGTATTTGAATTCAGAGCCTTTACATGGCATTAATATAATTTGCACATTTAATTATATGTAATGCACCAACATAAGCATAGACCATTATGTACTGTCACATACTTAAAGACAGGGGTGTAAACATTTCATTAATACCAGAAGAAATTCTAATATTGGAATAAAAAGCCTTCCTTATCTAACATGCGACTACATTATGAAGCCACAATTTTATTATTTAGTTTTATTGTTTTAAATTAAATAGAACAAAGTGGCTATTTCATCTTGCTGATTTAATAGGTTAATAAAGTCTATTGCCAAACATATATTTGATATACTGTAGAGTACAATAGCTCCTTCTCAAGTTGAGTAAAGTATTAAAAAAATTCTTCCTCAGAGATGTTTTCTCCTGTCCTGTGCCTGATGAAGCTAATATTTAGTGAATTAAACCGTGACTGTTACCTGGCTCAAGCCTTTTCTCTCAGTTTACTTGTGCTTTCATGACTTACTCTATAGTTATATGCAAAAAGAAAAGGAGTACTTGTGGCACCTTAGAGACTAACCAATTTATTTGAGCATAAGCTTTCGTGAGCTACAGCTCACTTCATCGGATGCATACTGTGGAAAATACAGAAGATGTCTTTATATACACAGACCATGAAAAAATGGGTGTTTATCACTACAAAAGGTTTTCTCTCCCCCCACCCCACTCTCCTGCTGGTAATAGCTTATCTAAAGTGATCACTCTCCTTACAATGTGTATGATAATCAAGGTGGGCCATTTCCAGCACAAATCCAGGGTTTAACAAGAACGTCTGACAACAGAACCACTAACCCAGGAACCTATCCTTGCAACAAAGCCCGTTGCCAACTGTGCCCACATATCTATTCAGGGGACACCATCACAGGGCCTAATAACATCAGCCACACTATCAGAGGCTCATTCACCTGCACATCTACCAATGTGATATATGCCATCGTGTGCCAGCAATGCCCCTCTGCCATGTACACTGGGCAAACCGGACAGTCTCTACGTAAAAGAATAAATGGACACAAATCAGACGTCAAGAATTACAACATTCATAAACCAGTCGGAGAACACTTCAATCTCTCTGGTCACTCGATTTCTGATCTCAAAGTGACTATCCTTCAACAAAAAACTTTGAAAACAGACTCCAACGAGAGACTGCTGAATTGGAATTAATTTGCAAATTGGATACAATGAACTTAGGCTTGAATAGAGAATGAGAATGGTTGATTCATTATAAAAAGTAACCTATTTCCCCTTGTTTATTCCTTCCCCCCCCCCCCCCCCCGTTCCTCAGACGTTCTTGTTAAACCCTGGATTTGTGCTGGAAATGGTCTACATTAAATTACTATAAGGTGGATGCAAAACTCGAAAGACCATACTCAAAAAGTAGTTATCAGTGGTTCACTGTCAAATGGAGGATGTATCTAGTGGAGTCCCATAGGAGTCAGTCCTGGGTCTGGTACTATTCAATATTTTCATTAATGACTTGGACAATGGAGTGAGGTATGCTTTTAAAATTTGCAGATGACACCAAACTGGGAGGGGTTGCAAGCAGTTTGGAGGACAGAATTAGAATTCAAAACTACCTTGACAAATTGTACAATTGGTCTGAAATCAACAAGATGAAATACAATAAAGACAAGTGCTAAGTACTTCACCTAGGAAGAAAAAATCAAATGCACAACTCCAAATGAAGACTTTGAGAAGGCTTTTGATAGCATTCATAGGACCAGCCTATTGTGCATTCTGCAGGCATATGGAATCCCTCTCCATATAATCAATATCGTCAAAAGCTTCTGTTCCAACTTTAAACACAGTGTTGATTACAGTGAGCTCACTTTTGAAGTCAAAACAGGAGTACGTCGGGGCATGTCATGTCTGCAATACTCTTCAACATTGCTATCGACTGGGTAATGTGGCATACAACAGAAGATATGCCAAGAGGCATTAAATGGACACCTTTCTCACCCCTTGAAGACCTGGACTTCACAAATGATGTCGCTCTCCTATCACATACCCAACACTATATACAAGAAAAAACAACTCGACAACACATTCAGCCAGCAAATTGGACTGAAAATCAATCACAATAAGACAGATATCATGACCTTTAATATTGCCTCACCATCACCAGTACGGATAGAGGATTATGTTCTCACCAAGGTAGAAATATTCACATACTTGGGCAGCACCATCACCCAGGATGGTCGAACAAGCCAGGACATCCAGAACCAAACTCAATAAAGCTAGGAACACCTTCAGGAGCTTAAATACAGTCTGGAAATCAACAAAACACAACACCAAAGCCAAACTCAGGATTTATCAGGGCTGAGTACCTTCAACATTACGTTTCAGTGCAGAATGCTGGGGAATGAGAAAGTATAACATGTCCAACCTGTCTTCATTCCATACAACCTGCCTCAGAAAAATCCTCCGTATCTTTTGGCCCAGAACAATCTCAAACCAAGATCTATTGACACAGTACAGCCAAAAGGATCTAAGCACCATCATTGCCAGGAAGTGTTAGAGATGGATTGGTCATGTGTTTCGGATGGAAACTGATTCCATCACCAGAGTAGCAATACGATCGACAGTGAAAATGAGGCCACCCAAAAACAACATGGCAAAGAGCTGTGGAAGCTGAGCTGAAAAACCTGGGGTATAGCTGGGGAACCATTGAAAGACTTGCCAGAAACAGACAGGAGTGGAGGAGCTTTGTCGCTGACCTAAATGCCAGAGGCATGATGGGAACATGATGGTGATGATGTCGTCCAATCTGGTATTAGATGTTGTCTATTGTCTAGCGTGCTGAGCCAACACCTTTTATGGAGGTACTAATGGTCTCTACTTTGTGTCATATGGGTGGTTTCCAGTCAATCACAAAACAAGTTAAAATTAAGATCCTGATCCTGCAAATGTGATAGCTGCTACGTTGGACAACACCAGGGCATAACCCAGGACTTGCTAAGTAACCCAGGGACTTGCTCTTCAGCTAGAGCTAATGAGCCAGACTCAGAAGCTGAGTGCTCACATGCTCTGCAGGGTGGGACATAACACATGCTGACCAATAGGGTACACATACATAACACAAAAGCTCATTAAGACTACTCACATGAATGAAGTTATTCATGTGTGTTTCCAAGAGCAGAACATAAAGGAGATAATTATACAGCCGTGGTCTATGCTACAGAGATAGTCAACATAAAGCAGCTTACATTGACCTACCTCTGTAAGCATCTATACTAAAATGTAGCTCCCACCGAAGTAACTCTCCCACTACACTGACTTAACGCCACCTCCGCAAAATGTGTAGGGCTTAGATTGATGCAGTTAGGTGAATGCAGTGTCAGTGTAGACACTGCATTGCTTACATTGACTGTTGCTGCCACTCAGAAGCCATCCCACAATGCCCCACACTGACAGTTAAATCGGTGCAGGCTCCTGGTGAGGACAGGCATGGCCGACACAAGGAGCACAGTATGCAAAAGTGATTTAATTACTGTGGTGGCTGTATGTCAACATAATTTAGGTCAGTTTAATTTTGTAGTGTAGACTTGCCCATACATACACTGTACCACTACGTTACATACATTCATCTAAAGCTGCTCCAATGGAATAGTACCTGAGATAGAAATCCTTTCACGCCATCCATCCCTGCCCTCCAAGATTTGAAAGCATAGTTTAGAGCATATAATATTACAAATATTTCAGTGTGTAAAATGACCCTGACTTACCAACGATGAAGTCATCTTTCACTCCCACTAACAAAGGAACATCAGATGTTAAATTGTTTGTCTTCCACAGATCAGAAACCCTTCAAAACATGTACTTTATTTTGAACTGTTATCAAAACACCAACACAAGCTAAGAATCTAGAAAAACTTTTGGGAGACCATCTGTCATAAGATACTGTGGTAGTCAAGTGCCTGGTGAACTTGTTTAGAGAGAATAGTTTTCCACTGTAAATTACATTTAAAAATTCTGTTAGCTTTCCATGCAGTTTTCTTCCATGCAATTCAGGTTGCTCTGAATACGCTCTGCACAGCTTAACAAGAATCTGGACAATCTTGGCTTTCACAGCTACAATCGCTCCTAAAATAAGTAAGTGTTTAAAATTAGAGGAAGTGGATAATGGAAGATTAAAAGAAAATTAGAAGAAAAAACCGTATTCCGTTATTTCGATTGCTCAATTAAAATGGAAATAAATATTAGATTGGATCCTACTCCTTTACAGATTAGACAATGTATATTGGTCCATAACCATTTGGGACGTTGGGCCTGATCCTGGGAAGGCTGAGCTCCCTCACGTCCAATTAGCTCTAGTGGAAGTGGAAAGTGCTGAGCACCTCCCAGGAGGCACTCAGCACCATCAAGGATATGGCCTTTTCTTGATCTTGCAAATTAATGCTGAATGGCCTGAGTCAACAAGAATTGAAAGTAACTCAGCACTCCACAGCACTGAGCCTAAAAAGTGACGCGAGATAGAAGAAGAGAAAATAGAAATGGACAGGCTCATAAAGCCACACAGGGAAATTAAAACCTGACTGGATATGAGTGAAAGTCAATTAGAGGAAAGATAATCAGAGAGAGTTTGAAACAGGAGCTTTCAGTTTCCCTGACGTTGGTTTCAAAGTCTTGAAGGGAAGAGCACAGTTTTAATGAATGTTATATCAAAATAATTAACATCTCACCATACAGCAAGCCAGAGAAAGAAGAACATTACAGGCTTGGATGTATTTTCTTCGCTCTCTGTAGTGCAGCCATTGATGTGATGAAGCTGGGAAAAAACACCATATATATTGGTGTGGGATATTTAATAAAGTATTCCTAAATGTTCCATAAAATAAAGATTCGTAAGTTTAGCTGAGATAGCTTTGAAGCTAACATTTGATTTTACAGAACAGTAACAGTCATAGGACTTAATCTGCGCCATAACCTAGCCTGGAAGAAATGTGATTTTGCAGAGGTAATTTTATGCACATACACTAATTACTTTCTATAACAGCATTGACATTAGAGACCGACCAAAATCAAAACACTTGCTATGAGCTATTCAACCCAACCATGAAAATTGGACTTCGGTATTTTCCACTCAAAATGATGGGGTTGGACACTGGCTCATCAACACCACTCAAAAAACAGAGAGGTGCAGGAAGGAGAGAAGGGAAAAGGAAATATACCTGAGTGGGGTTTGCACTAATGTTTCTCTATGCAAGCCATTTTGCCATTGTTCAGCTGCTTCGCAGATATTATAATGACGGATGCACTAAAAATACCTACACTGACTGTATGGTAGACACAGTATGGGAAAATTCAAGAGGTTATTTGGGAGTAGCCTTGAGAAACTGGAATTCCAGCCTAAGTGAAGCAAAGAGAAAGAAATACAAGCAAAGACAAGTAAAACGTAATAGAAATTAGGAAGTTTAAAGGGAAAATTAGAGTGATTAGCCTAAGACTTGATAACAAGCATTAAGAAATTCTTTACATACATCAAAATCAGAAAGTAGAATAAAGAATTAGTGGATCCACTGGTCTACCAGTGACTTAAAGGAGCAATTAAGGATGGTGAGGGCTATATCTGGTCTAAAATAGAAAGACCATTCTTCTAACTCACCCATAGCTAATAACTACTGAGATTAAGGCCTATTTTGTCCAACACCCACTAAAGCCCCTGGGTGCTTTTCCACTGGAGTTTTCTGGGCTTTGGATCAAGCCCACAGTGCTGTGTCAGGCTGTAGCTATGCCTATTAACTTTCTTTGTTACACAAATTTTTACTTTTTTCATTTCCATTATGTCTGAAATACTTCATTCCACATGAGTAATTATGGAAATGAGCTGGGGAGATGAGATTTTAGTTTTCAGAATGAGCTCCCATTTATGCACAAAGCCTTCCTCTTCTCAGTGAAGATATCACATGAGGCTCCCCGTGGAGTAACTGCCAGCTATGACAAGACCAGACTCTGAATGAGAAATCTGTTTATAGCAGTCATTGTAGCCCCTTACCAGGCCACAGGTGAAATTCATCCTTGCAGAGAGAGCCAATGCAGGGACCAGAGCACCCCTGAAGCTCCACATGAGCCTTAATGCAGAGGGCCTTGCACAAGCCCTCTGATCAGGGGCACATTTCACGCTAAATGCCTTAAACACCAGCCAGCATTTGCTAAACATTCATATGTCCTTTCATGCTTCGACTTGTAGGCTCTAAAGTTTTACACTTTTTGTTTTTGAGTGCAGTTATGCAAAAAAATAATAATAATTCTATATTTCTAAGTTGCACTTTCACGATAGAGATTCCACTACAGTATTTGTGGGAGGGGAATTGAAAAATACTATTTCTTTTGTTTCTTTTTTACAGTGTAATCAAATAAAGTAAGCACTCTACACTTTGTGTTCTGTATTGCAATTGAAATCAATATATTTGAAAATGTAACAAAAATAAAAAAATATTTATAATAAATATCAATTGGTATTATATATTGTTGTTTCACAATTAATTGCAGTTTTAATCACAATGTTACCTTTTTTTATTCTTGCAATTGTGATTATTTTTTTAATCATTTGAAAGCCCTAAAAAAAAATTCTAAGGTGCGGCAATGAAATGAAACCCAAGTACCACACCACTCATTAAATGGAAATACAACCTGAACAAACAGCTATATAGCAATAAACTATAATATAGCATGTGAGAAATAAGGTAATTATAATATAGTGCAACCTGTGGAGGGTTGGGGGAGGAGGGAACTACATCACTGTAAAATTTGGGGTCTATTGTAATGACAACAGGATATGGGTTATAATTATTACCGATTCTATCAATTTTATTGTTAAAAATATAGGCTCTGCCTATGATCCCGTTTCAGAGCAGGAGGATAATATATAGTGACGCAGATTTCTAGGGAATATAACAAGTAGCAATGGTTCATTCGGTTACAGTACTTTGAGGGGAATGACACCTTGAGATCAGAGAGAATACATAATATCCTGGCGTGTTTAAAGGTGATGACCCAGGAAATAAGTGAGGCTATGCCTGATATCTTATTTTAGTCCCCCCATATAGTAAGTTAAATAAAATACAATACATCAAAGTGAATGATGATTTAGAAGCGCAGTACAGGTGGTACTGGAAATCTGCTCATCTAAGGCAGCCACTGAAATCAATTCTATTAAAGTAACGTATTTTATATACTTTTTAAAGGCACTTCATAGAACCAACCTGTTCCTGGATAGCATATATGATAGGATACTTGCAGACTGAAAAGCTTAAATCTGCAAGTACTTCAGAATATTTGGTTTATAGTTATATATTTGGTCAGGGATCTACCAACATTTGAGCTGAGTGAATCTTAAGTTTCCTATTGCAAAAGTCTTAATTCACTTGTTTCAGTGCATGTGGTTTTTCAACTACCGAATTTTGCAGTTAGTTTTGAGTGAGAGAAATGCAAAATCTCCTGATAAAACTGAGTCAAAACCATGTTCCTTTGCCTGTGTCAAAGCCATGTGAAACTATTTCACACATTTCCCAAGGGTTTGCCAAAAAACAGCTCCAAATTCATTGAAAAAGGTTTATGAATGGAATGGGTTGGAAAACACATTTTCTGTCCTGGAAAAAATTGTCAAGGTTTCAAAAGGTTGGGGGTTTTTTTTATCCTGAATCAAGCCAAAATGTGAATTTTTTCCATGAAAAAAAAAGGTTTTTGATCAACTGAAACATTCGTTTTGATACATTTTAAATATTTTGTTTAGATTTTGACCCTTTATTTTGTTTATATATAAAAGTCCATTTCTAAACAAGTCAATTTGAAACTAAACAAATCAAACTTCTTCATTCAAAACATATCAAACAGAACATTGTGGCATTTTTAAAATGTTTTCTCAAAAAGAAATTTCGTCATAATCAATATGACTTCATGCACAAGACAATCAGTTCTGGGTAAATGGCATTTTCCAAGAGAAACCTGTTTCAACTAACATTTTCCTACCAGCTCTATTTCTGAACCTTGGCAAATTTTTCAAACAAAGTTTCAAGTTCATAATGAAACTGAATGAGCTTAATATGGTATTTATCTGGTTGCTTGCTACGAATTCATTGTAGACATTTCATACAGCTTTACATAACTTATGCTTTATTTTAGTGTTGCTTAAGGTTACCGATATTGCAGTTTCCAAGCCTTTAGCTTTTGTTCCAACTCCTGATGGAAGAAGAATGGAAGCAACATTAAGTGATATTTTTGCTGAAATCTTACCCACAAGTTGTGGGCATAGTATGACAAGAGTCAAAATAATAAACAATCCTTTACCAACAAAGTAGATCAGTAATATGTGAGTGGCCTGGACAACAGTTTTTCTTCTGCTCCCCAACCAATACAAACCTGTAAAAGACACATAGCACGATTCTCTGGTATCCTGAACTTTGTGTTCTTACTTAGACAAATGAAAATTAGATTCAAAGTGCTACCCAATCAAAAGGATAATGGGTTGTACCCACTTTGTAGTGGTGTTAATAACTGCACAAGGTGCAGGCCAATGGACCACTAGGTTCATAGTCTTGACATTCACAACTTTGTCATATTCAAAGAGAATCATAGAATCACAGAGTTAGAAGGGACTACAAGGGTCATCTAGTATGGGATAGAAAGAAATACACAGAATGTAAGTTATTTTTCCTGATTCCTTCCATGGTAAGTTGATTTTATGCGCATAATTTACCAAAAAAAAAAATCTAGAAACCATACAAAACTTGGTTGAAATGATTAAACAACAACAAGGGGAAAGAGATAACAGATTGAGGAACAGAACAGAAAGGAAAAAAAAGTGTGATTAATGGAAGCCCATTCCAGCCAAAAGGCAGATCTAGGCAAATATATAAGAAAGCTTTTTTTAAGCTTTTAAGTTATATACATTTACTGGGTTTGCTAATCTAAGACAAACTTTAAATAAAGTCATTACAGAAAACATTAAGTAAGGTGCTATCCTGTGGCTTTTAAAAGCTTAAATTTTTCAAGAGACAGAATTCTGGATGGAGGGAATGGTCTTTTTGTGTTACATTTCATAGATTCATAGATTCATAGAAGGTTAGGGTTGGAAGGGACCTCAGGAGGTCATCTAGTCCAACCCCCTGCTTGAAGCAGGACCAATCCCCAATTTTTGCTCCAGATCCCTAAACGGCCCCCTCAAGGATTGAACTCACAACCCTGGGTTTAGCAGGCCAATGCTCAAACCACTGAGCTATCCCTCCCCCCCCTACGTATTTCAAGTAGATACGTGTTGGGCAGTAAAAATCTAATGAGAGACCATAAGATTAGTACTATTTCCCAGAGAGACAGACGTAACTAGGCACCAAAATGAAGGTGTGGTAAAGTGATAGGGAAATTAGAGAAATGGAAATATATTTGGGGAACCATAAGAAACATTGGACATGCATGAAAGAAGAGGATATTAGCAAATAAATCAAAAATAAAACTAAGATCTGAATCTCTAAAGCAATTTGAGGGTCCCATTGACTTGAATGAGAGTCAAGGGTGCTCAATGTTTCACAGAATCAGGTCCTATGTTTTGGTTGACTAGAGGAGTTTAGAATAGCAAAAGTAGAGCTGTACAGGGAATGGATGAGAGATCATTTTTGAATCAATACAATGGACTAGTCAGTTGCCTGGAAACACTGACCGTTGCCATCTCTAAAGCAACAGGAGAGTTCTCCAGCTAAGGTAAATTACCATTATAATTTCTTTAGTAACTTGCTTTTGTCAGCCTCAGGGCACTGTCCTCTCACTATCTGTTCATATACAGTAGAGAAGTTTAAAATGTTCCATGAGTTTAGAGCTGGTAGAGTGACTGTAACAGGGTGGCTGTTCTCAGTGGCAGCAGATGACAGAACAAGGAGTAATGGTCTCAAGCTGCAGTGGGGGAGGTTTAGATTGGATATTAGGAAAAACTTTTTCACTAAGAGGGTGGTGAAACACTGGAATGCGTTACCTAGGGAGGTGGTAGAATCTCCTTCCTTAGAGGTTTTTAAGGTCAGGCTTGACAAAGCCCTGGCTGGGATGATTTAACTGGGAATTGGTCCTGCTTCGAGCAGGGGGTTGGACTAGATGACCTTCTGGGGTCCCTTCCAACCCTTATATTCTATGATTCTATGATTAAGGGCCCAGGCTAGCCACTCTTGATTACAGAATGAGACACACCTGGTTTGGATCAGGTAGTTGTCAGTAAAGAGCATCAAGTGGCTACAGTGTCTGCAGAGAGTAAGGAAAAGACTCCTGCAGAGAGTAAGGAAAGACCCTGAGACCATGGGAGTTGTACCAGACAGAGAGGCCTGGCAGAGACTGTCCAAGCAAAGGAGGGACAGCAAAGGACCCAGGCAAGAAGGCATGGGAGGAGGAAAAGAAACCTTGTGATGTGTGGACTTAGATTGGACTTTGGAATTTTGAATTTTATTTGCAGTTTTTTATTTTAATAAACCTAGCCCCAAAGAAGGGCTGTTTTTGACCAAAAAAAACCCTGAAGGCAAGTTTTATTTGAACAGTCCAAGAGGGAAAACTGAGGCAGGCAGCCTATACCGTGACTTTAGGCCATGCAGGGGTCACAAGGGAAGGGACCAGCTGACTACAGTTCATCAAAACTCATGTCAACACTTGGCCTTGATTCATCAAAAACGTCATGGTCCTTCTGAGATTGGCTGGGTATGACTCAAAGTAAACCCTGGCACAAAAGCCAACAAAAGTTGGCTGATTTGTACGTGTTTGTCAGTGCTTAATTTGTAATGAAAAAGGTGCCAAGGCTCAAGGAATTAGGTGCTGAGGCTCAAGCAATTTTCTTACTTCCATAACTGATGCGGCAAGAGGTGCCAGGGCTATGAAGAGGTGCCAAGCCTAGGGTTACTGTTATGTTCCAACTGTGCAAACCTCCAAATTAGGATTTTCTATAGCAACTACCACCATGAAACCTAAACTCTTAACTTAATGGGCTACATACTTTCATTGCAAAAGCAGATGAAACATAGAACTTTCAACTGGCTAAAACTCAAGATGTTAAAGGCTTGATCCAAAGCCCATTGAAGCCAATGTTTTTTCCCCATTGACTCCAATGAGTTTTGGAGCAAAACAGGGATGTGAACCTATGTGAATTGAAAATGAAAGTTTACACAAGCCTCAGGTGAAAACTACAACCATTTAGTTTTATGGAACGCTGCAGCCTAATAATACCGGTTCTGTATGTATTTAAACATTTTTAAAGCACTCCCATTCCATTACTCAGAAGTAATTTACATTGCTACAGGTTTAGTTTTCTCATGTGCCCTTTTCTGTGGGAAGTCTGCCTTTCACAAAGATTACTACTACACTCATGTCAATTTGAGACAAATTTCTGCAGTGAACATCTGCCTTCCTGTCAGAAGAACAGCAGTAATGAATATCTTCCTTCCAAGGAAAAGCTGGTTAGAGTATTATGTTTCCCCAAGTGTGTGACAGTAGGGGGAAAATCCAAAAGGCCTTCAGTATAAATACAGCACCTCAAAGATGAAAGTGAGAAGATTTTAGCTTATTAGGTACTTGTCAATAAGGGGAGAATGCACCTGATACAGTTGGCAGCAAGGAAAAAAGATGACTTTAATATTTCTCATCTCCCAGAAGCAATCCAGTTAGGGAACAGAAGTATCAAAGTGAGCAGTGGTATTACTCATTAAGTTGGCCTTCAACTAACTTCAATTTTCCATTACAAGGCATATTTTCTGATAGTATAGCCACACAGTTACCTTACACAGTGCTTACAAGTGTAGGTGGGCACTCAAGTGCAACTAATTAGTCTGAGTGCACACAGCTAACCTGTGCAATCATCAACGCATGCACAAATTAGGTGCACTATCATATTGGCATTCGCATGGAAAATTGTAACCCTAAGAAGTGCAAAAACCTGGCCCTATCGTATAAAAGGCAGAAGTTCTGAATGCGCTTGAAGCTGTATTTCAAAACCATGTACAGGGCAACTTTTGTTGTTGCATTTTTTAAAATCGAAAAGGTCAGTTTGATACCACTTTTGCATCCTTTATCTTGACTACTGTAGGATTTCAATGAACTCCAGCCATTCTCATCCATAAACCAACTGTGTGATACATATTGCAGAGGCAATTGTCAAGTATTTCATTCCTTCCCATTTCCTGCACAAGGTCTTGCTAAGCACACTTTTTTACTCCTTTACTGTATGTTCCATTTCAATAGTTCTCTTCATTTCTTTACCTATCTCTCTCTCTCTTTGATGTTCCACAGGTTTCAAAGAAAGGGAAGAGTTCTCCCTCTTTCTTTTTTATAGAACATTAATTTTATTAATGGACCTAAGCTAAATGGGCCATTGTAAAGAGTGAAATATGAAGATCTAAAAATAGCAACATTTGGGCTTAATTTCTGACCTCCTCTAACGGCAGCCACTTAAAATATGGCTATTTACAAAAAGAGCTGTGTTAATAACTAATTTTTAGTTAACAGGCACTTCCAAAAAGTAATAATAATTTCTGTCAACTCAAAACCAAAGTTTTAAAAATATTTTGGCAAACTAAAGCGTTGAAAAATTGTTTTAATTTCAAGTGTTAACTTTCTTTAAAATAAAAATGAAGGATATTTCAAAATGACAAGTCACTTCAAATGGAAAAAACTAAATGCTTCATTTCAAACTCCCCAAAACAAAATTTTACTTTTTCAGAATTTTTGGTTATAGACACAAACAGCTGGATGAAACTGACACAAGTTTGCAAAACCTTTTGGTGTTGCCAAATCTGCATTTTTTGCAAAAGAAAGTTTTTACTGAAAAACTCCATCTAGCTCTATTTTTAAACTACTTATGAGTAAAATCTGGTATGTGAAAATTATTCATAAAATTGAACTATTTGAATCTGAGTCACCTTGAACTTCCATAGATGTAAATCAGGAGTAACTCCACTGAACTCAAAAGGGGTACACAAGGCGGTTGCTAGTCACATTGCTTAAATGTGCTACTGAAAGGCACTCAGATATTACAGTTATAAGGGAGTATAAGAACCTATATAGAACAGAATACTACTACAGTTGTAAATGAGAATCAAGACCTCTGTCTTATTCCGCACATTTAAATATACGTATTGATTTCACTTTAAAGAATATTTCACATCTACTCAACCTTTATATATTTGAGACAATAAAAAAACCCAATAATGCTGTCCTTTTGGTTGATCCATTTCTAAGAAGATATACCATAAAAGAAAAAGTGATGCTTTTCAAATGGGTTATTTGATAATGGAATTGGGAGATAATGTTTAGTAAAGGAGAAATAAGAGGAGAACTATTCCTATAATATTTACAAGTTTTTGCTTTACATCTTAGTGACTGCATTTCATTTCCTTCATTCTATATCAAAAGTCTGCATCTGGAATTATACAAAGCTCTTTGCATTATGATCTTGCTCAAACTCAATTTAATTTCTCTGTCTCCATTTTCTCTCTTGCTCTTCCTCCTGCTGCTAATTAAGATGAATATGTCAAAAATGTTATTGCTGAAGGGAATGCTGTAGCGAGTGCCCTCAGTCTCTATGATATTTTCCATTTCACCATGAACTGTCACCAGTGATTTAGGACTGAGTGCTACAGATTATATTAATCCTGATGAAATTAAGTGAGTGTTTTCTGATGTTGATATCGCTCAGTGTTTAGTGAAGACATTCTTCTGCCTCACCCATTAACATTGCTGGAACACCCTCTTTCTTTCCTAGAGGATTAAAATTAATGCACTCTGGAGAGACAAATTCAGGCCTCATCTACAATAAGAATTTGCTCCTTATTCCAGTCAGCAATCGGGCTTCACTGGTGAAAACATGGGACAAATTCGTATTTGGTATATAATCAACATAGCTCCAATGGAGCTAGGACAATTTTATACTAGCTGAGGGTTTGCCACCCCTACCCACCCTCCTGCAATGTCACGTTTACCCCTGCAACCCACAGTTTTCCATATCTACTTTTAGAGATGAGGTCAGTGCAGTTGCATCAGTGGGAGGCCATAGATTGCTATAATCAGGGCAAATTCCCCACATATTCAAGTACCCAGGAACCCACAGTGGTACAAAGGTATGTAACTAGTTCATCATAGGATGGATATTTTTAAGTAAGTTTTGACTGAATATCAAGATAACTTTTGGGCAGGGAGCTCACTCTGAGTGTAGAATAATGTTTCAAGGGAAGTGGACGAGTCCCATTCTTTGGGTCATTTAATGTAAGACTGCAAAAGGTGTTAAAATTAGACTCTAGGGAGCAATCTTATACTGGCAGCAGGATGGATAAGATGGCCTAATCGTTCTTTTCCATCTCTTATTTCTATTTCCTTGGGTCAAATCCTGAAGTCCTTATTCACTCTTTACTTATGCAGAACTCCCATTGATATCCATTAGACTACTGCTTGAATAAGAACTTCAGGATTTGGTCCGTTGATTCTACTGCCAACATTATCCTTAGTGATGCAGGAAACTATTTCCTCAAAGAGATTTTGTGTCACAACGGTTAACAGCTGAAAGAATAAGTGAGAAGGTACACAAGTGCGGGGGAGGAAGCACTTGTTGTGTGGTTGGGAGAGCGGGGACATGGAATTATAGGAGAGAGTGATTTATATAATAGAGAGTGCATAAAAATATGGAGTCAAGAAGCAGCTTTACAAAGGAATCCTCACTCACTCTCTTTAGATCCTAGTACCTTAAAGCAAAGTTCAAAAGTACAGAGCACCTGATAGATGAAACAGAAGGCTCCTGTTCTACTCTTGTTGATGAGGGACCAAAGATCAGTGGGGTAGCTGGAGTGTGATGAACATTAGGGAAAAAAATGAGTTCACACTAAATAGGAGGGCTTGTGTACATTTACAGCACTTCTGCGCTTAGTGAAGACGCTGCCTACACCAACAGGAGAGCTTCTCCCATCAGCACAGGAACTCCACTTCTGAGAGGCAGTACCTATGTCAATGAGAGAAGCTCTAAGAGTAAGGAATTTTAGAAAGAAAAAGAGGGAATAGAATATTCAATGGGTGTGTATCCAAATTACAGCAGCTCATTGGCCTGCTTTAGATGCTTTACCATTGCTAGGGTAGGCTAATGGGTTACCATTGCTGGGAAGGACTAAAGATAATGGGGGGGAAATGGAAAAAAAAATGGATCCAGCCTGAAACCTGAACTTCCTGTCTGTCTAAACTAGGAATTGCCAGATCAGAGGTCTGTCTAGTGTCAGAAAGCCCGTCGCAGGACGGCTAGTCTCCTAGCAACACACTGGACATAGCTGATCCTGACTGGGGCTGCCTGATTGACTGCACTTCCTGATTGGTGGAAGGATGGAACTAGTTACTATTTAACCCAGAAACATCCAGAGCTCGCTGGCTGCTCAGTGTGTTCCCTGCCTGCTCCTATTCCTGGCTTGAAACCTCGGCTCTGCCTCAAGCTTATGACCCTAGTTGTCCAGTTATGGCATTTGGTTTCTGGTCACTGGCCCCAACCCATGGTTCTGCTTCCTGACCAGTCTCTGGCTCACCCCATTGCCTCTGGCATTCAGCTTCTGATCACTGACTCTGATGCTCAGCTCAGTTCTCAACGACATCCCAAGGTGTCCCATGGCCCTGATCCTTCTTTCCAGCTCAGCTCCGCTCTATCCTCCAGGCCTGACTACCCCTGGCTCTAACCATTAGGCCCAACCGCCCACATCCCAGTCATGTCTTTGCCATCTAGCCTAGGATCCTGTCTCTGGAACCAGATGGTTCCAAGGAAGGTGCTAGGAAAAAAACTCCTTAATGGATGCTTATGTAAGAAATTGAGCCGATTACCCCTCCCCTCAAAAAAATAGTAGTTTGTTGAAAAACTGGAAAATTTCCATGAAATTTTTTGGGGAAAGTGAAAATTTTAATTTTTCATAATTTTTGGTGCAAAATGTTTACTATTTTCTGACTAGCTGCAGCCATAAAGCAGTATAAAGGAAGTATAACCAACCACAATAAAAGGCCCAATCCTGCCAAGTGATGAGCAGCTCCAGGGAATGAATGCGATCATTCAACTCCTCCTAATTTCAGGCTTTTAAAACTGATCTCAAGAGGCAGTGAGGGTGCTGAGTGCATCCCCGGAGTCATTCAGCATCTCACAGGATAAGGCCCCAGGCTCTTAGCAGTTCCGTGTAGATCATCGATTGAATGAAGTTATCTGAAGCCTTCCTTATCAAAGATCACCACAGACAGGAAGGTTCACACACTACTGATCTCTGGGGAACAGTTTGGCAGCAGTTCAGTCTCTACCAAAATCTTAACTTAATTTGGTTTCTATTTATAGTCCACTTGTTTATGACAAGTAGAAGATTAATACACCTTGCTTCCTTTTTCTTATCTAGTTTCATACCTATTTTTTAGGATACATAGACATCAGTACCAATCAGACACAATACCATTCCAGATGTTAGTAAAGCATAGAGTACAAATATCATTAGACCATAGAGACATGAGCTGTTTTGTACTAACAGTATCCAACATAAAATGTATATATAACTGTTTTTAACAGAACATACATCATACTTCTGACAGATTCTGCACATACAAAGAACACAGAATGGAACACTTTAACTATCAGTAACCTTCCACAATAAAAAGAAGCATGAGTACAAAGTATTCTGGGAATCCAATTAATAGTTATACAACTTAGGCTAAGTACAAACCATTTGTGAAATATTATATATATTTAGACTAACAAGGTCAATCAAAAATTGTGTTTAAGATTCTTCTAACCTGATTTTGTTTTACTGAGAAGCAGCTTGTTAAGAGAACATTCACTCTCTTAGCAGAGGCAGCATTGGTGAAAAGTAATCTCTCATTTGTAATAAGTGGAAGAACTATTACTGAATTATTACAGGACAAATGGTTTCAGAAATGACCCTTTTAAACATTGGTAATTAAGGTACGTTTTGGGTTCTTACCAACATTTCATAACCCACACTAAAAAACCCACCACTTTTAACCACATTTAGAGTACAAAATGCTAAATATATATCAGCAATTATCTAACTGTTTAGACTAGTGGGATATTCCTATTTTCTCTTGGCCCCAATTCAGCCATTCATCCCCATTCAGACAAGCATGTGATTACGTGCATAACTGAACAGGGATGGATTGAAGTATGAGTTTAAACGCTTTGCTGAACTGGGGCCCTAGGGCCAGATTTTCAAACGCGTTTAGGTCCCTAACTCTTTCAGTGGGTGTTTGATCGTTTAAGTACAGAGACACATGATATTTAAATATACGCTCAATATCGGCACAGCAATATTAGTTCCCCAAGATGGCTACCAAACACTGAAATAACGTTTATGGATAACCAATTAAAATTAAACAATGGGAGGTTTTCACCAGTCACTTGGTGCTAGTAGGAGAACATCTGCCAACTAGACAGGTGTGTGACATCAAGGGAAATCTGCCTGCCAAATTAACATCTGTAGGAATGATCTATATTCCATGAAAAAAATCCACAGGAGAAAAAAAAGCTTCTTGGCAAGTACACAAGAACAACATACCACAAAGAATGTGGTCAGTTGACTCAAACTTTAACATGTATAAAATTTTACGCTATGGAGAAGCGTATCAAGAGGATAAGAAAAGAATTGCCACTATACATTTTGGCAAAATTAGATTGTGTTTAGTCATTTATATGTTGTGTAGTTTCCAGATAAGTTTGTCCTTCGCTTAGTTCGTCTGTCAGAACGAGATGTCTATTGTCTATGGCCCAGATTCAGTAAATTCTCTCTATTCCAGAAGGGAACTTAAGCATGTGGTAAATCCCATTGAAGTCAATAGGCCTTAAGCAGCACTTAAAGCTAAGCATTTTCTTGAGGGCTTTCCTGAATAGTGCTGGACTTAAGCCTGTGATTAAGTGCTTTCCTTAGTCTAGCCTATCGAACAAACACAGCCTAAACTCAGCATATATAACACAAGGGTCATAGGTGTGTTCTTGCTTGGTTTCGCTAATAGCATATTTTTCTGGTTCCTACAGTGTAACTACTTTTGTCATGAAACAGGAAGAGACCCGTTACATAGGCACCCATCAACAAACTGTGTGCCATGCCAGTTGCCCCATCTGAAAAAAGATATTAGAACTGGAAAAGGTAAAGAGAAGGGCAACAAAAACGATTAGGAGAGATTACAAAGACTAGGACTGTTCATTTTAGAAAAGAGATGACTAAGGGGGAATATAATAGTCTATAAAATCATGAATGGTATGGGAGGGGGGAAAAGTGTTATTTACCCTTTCATATAACACAGGGATCACACAATGAAATTAATAGGCAGCAGTGAAATATTTCTTCACACAACACATAGTCAACAGGTGGAACTCATTGCCAGGGGGTGCTGTGATGACCAAAAGCATTACTGGATTAAAAAAAATAAGTAAATTCATGGAGGATAGGTCCATCAATGGCTATTAACCAAGATGGTCAGGTATGCAACCCTATGCTCTGGACATCCCTAAGCCACTAGCTGCCATATGATGGGACTGGATGAATCACCTGATAATTGCCCTGTTCTGATTATTCCCTCTGAAGCACCTGGCATTGGTTACTGTCAGAACACAGGATACTGGGCTAGGTGGACCATTGGTCTGACACAGTGTGGTCATTTTTATGTAAGACTACATGAAAACAGAAATCTGGTTTAGAACTAGCTACCACTATTTGGGCACCCTCCAAAATCAACAGAAGCCACCCCCAGAACCTTCATCACAAGAGCCACTGAGGAACTTTTCTAGAGTGGAGCCAGCTCACACAATCTGCTTGTTGGTGTCCAACATTCCTTTCTAACAGCCCCAATGCATATTATTTCTGCTCCTTGCAAGGTTAATTTGGGAGACTGCAGGAACTGGTGCCAGTGAATATGGCCCCCCAAAACTGTGATGTTTTCATAGTATATTCAGTGACAACATTGCTCATGCTTCCTGAATTAGGCCTAAAGTTTGGAATGTGGTTGACAAGCGACTGGATTCCAGCAGAGTTTTTGTTTCAGTGAACCTGACCCTGAAAGGTACTGAGAGTGCTCAAACCCCACTGAGTTGAGGGTACCCAGCTTCTTTCAGGATTACGCCCTGCTCCTACAATGAGCTCAAGACTTCACTGGGGCATCACACAGGTTTATCTGAGCACAGCAGTTTTCAGGATCAGGACTTTAGGCTATATCTACACTGCAATTAAACACCCATGGCTTGCCCATGTCAGCTGCTTGGGCTCGCAGGGTTTGGAGCTTAACTTCGGGGCTGCTTCACTGCGGGGTCCCAGAGCCCAGGCTCCAGCCCGGGCCTGAATGTCTACCCCATAAATTAAACGACCGCTGTGAGCCCAAGTCAGTGGACATGGGCCAGCTGCAAGCGTTTAATTGCAGTGTAGACATACCTTTGCTGTGTTAAAAAATCTTAATTTACATAGTACACAGTACTTACTGAAATTCAGAGATTTGCTGCTGCCGAGCAGGAAATGGTTTTCTGCAGGGTTGAAGGCATCAGCACATAGATTTGCACTGGGATAGCTGTATCCTCTTAACAGAAAGTGCTAGAAAGTAGGAGTTTTTTTAAATGAAAGCTTAAAAAGTCTGTGGGAAAGTGCACAATGTAGCAAAAATTGCAGACACCCCTTAAAAAAAAATCGCAGCATTTGTGATTACATTTCCATTCAGGATTTTCATCAGTGCTTTTCTCACTGCAAAATGAACTCTGCAGTTTGCTCACCAATCTGCAACTAAAGTCCACCACACATTTATATTAAAAAGTAAAATTAAGAGTCTGCTATCACACTCACTGTTGCAGGTACCTCCTCTTTGCTAGCAACTGTACAAAGCTCTTTTCAGCTTCACATCTTCAGAAAACAGCCTTGAATTTTTTGCAGCACCTTGTAAAAATAAGCATTTTAATATTGGATTTATTTTTAATTTCCATACACAGCTACAGCGGCCCATATTCCATCATATAGCTTCAAGGTATTTTTTAACAGCTTGAATTTGTGTATCATTTAAGTTGATTTTTTCTTTTTTATTCAGATACTTTCCTCTCTGAGTTTCAGATTGTATTTTGTTACAGAATAGGATGATAAAATTCAGCTCAATGACATTTAAATTGTCTTTATTATAAAGGACCGGATTAGGATACCCTTATTCATACTGGGTCCTACACTGCGCCCGTGAATAGCCCCCTTGACTTAAATTAGACCTTCTCATGATGTAAGATACTCATACGGAATAATAAGTCTATCACCTTTAGTACAAAACAAACAAACAGTCTACCAACCATCTTGGCTAGCTACTCTTAAGTAATGACAGTTTCATGTCAAATATATAAAACTGTTCATTAAAATAATATATATCCCACCCTCTTTTTAATGCTATGTCTGCTATAAGGATGTTGCTTTTGGAAGCCTAATATATTAAAACCCAGTGCTAATTATTCTCACCAGCACTGCTGCTTTAACTCAAAGGAACCGTTCTAAGCTTTGCATAACTGTAGAGGAGAAATCTGCACACAAACAAGAGTTCAGGGACATTCATATCCAGTTACATGCACACATCAGGACTTAAACTGAAGTTAAATGTATGCATGCCTTAACACAGTGGTTCTGAACCAGGGGTCCGGGGCCCCCTGGGGGGCCACGAGCAGGTTTCAGGGGGTGCGCCAAGCAGGACCAGAGTTAGACTCACTGGGGCCCAGGGCAGAAAGCCTCGGCCCTGTGGCGCAGGGCTGAAGCCCGAGGCCCTGAGCCCCGCCACCCAGGGCTGAAGCCTGAGCAACGTAGCTTTCTGGGGAGCCCTGTGGCATACTGTAGAAGAAGGTGGGATAAAGGACTGCTTGTCAGCCCCTGGGCTAAGGCTGAACTTTATACTGAGGAATGAAGGCTGTTGGACTTCCATTGGAATACATTTTGGGGGGCTCTTGTTTACCCTGGAAAAGGAGAAATTTTAGGACGTGGCTGAAAGGCTAAATTACCCAAGCAGTGGAAGAAAAACAGAGGCAGTAGCTGTTTGTTGCAGAAAGAAAGAAAACCACTGCTATGCTGGAGTAACATGAAAGTATAAATGAGATCAGAATTGGGCCTTATGTTTCTTTTTTCACATTCCCCAAAAACCAGACCAGGCAGCGCTACTGAACCAAAACAAAAAATAAATAAATAAAAAAGATCTCCTCATTCCAGTAACCAAGCACCACATAATTAACTAACTTTTTGAAGAGGAAAAACAGAAATTCTTGAGGACTAGGAACCTACAAAATGGGGGGGGGGGGGGAGAGGAAACAAAAACCAAGTGATGGGGAGAAAAGTTGCACTAAGCAGAACAAATAAATTCCCTCCTCCTGAGGGAAAACTTTTCATCAAAATCTTCTCGCTGCTGTTGCTGTAGCAATCATGTCAGACGGTACATGTATAGATGCAAGGGTAGATGTAAAAGCAAGACAGCAGCTGCAGAGGCAAGTACTCTCATCATCCTCACTCCCTGATTAGACTTCACTGACCTGGGTAGCAGCTAAGCCTTCAGCTTTCTGAACAGAAGCCACTTTTCATTCTAGTAATTCACGCCAGCAGCAGCTTGATGAGCCATCTCTTTCTCCCATTAGTTTTCAGCATGTACCACTGCATTGCAAGGAGCACACAATTCACCCAGCAGGATCGATAATATTGACTGCTTACTTAGGGGGGGCATCAACAATCAGTCCCAATGAGACCAAATCCACCTCATCACGACAGCAGCAACACCAGCCCGCTATGAATAAAGCAAGTATTTTTTTGGTGCTGCAGGCACAGCATGAGTAGATCTGAATATTGTTAGGTGACGGCAGAATCAAAACAGACAGTAACAGGCATTCCAATCACTGCCGTGTTAGCAAAAGAGACTTAAAGCAATAGGTAATATCACCTTGGTGGTGAATCAAGGACAACTTATAGCTTTTATGAAGCTGGGGGCTTTTGCAGTCTTGAGAACAATTTGATTTTTAATATAAATTAAAACATTGAGGTCTGCTTGGTTCGAATCCATTAGGAGTAGTTCTATGTAGAAGGTTTTGCTTCAAAACTCAAGCCAGGCAAAAAAAAAAAAAAACACTTAACTAGCTGATGAATTGGACCTGGAACCTACTAGAGAGAATCTAGAGTTAAGTTCTGGGCTGAACTACAGGAGAGTTTGAACCCGGAATTTGATTCACCTGTTACAAAGAGATGGCCATTAGATGGAAAGCTCAGATCTGGACTTTCCCCAAAGTTCAGGTTCCATTTTGTTAAATGCCAGAGCTGTGGCTTTGGTTTGGATCCAGCTCAGCTAGCAAGGGAGCTATGTTTCTGAAGGAGTTTGAAAGAATAAAATATCTTCCTCAAAACAAGCTTTGCTAGACACAAATGCTGCAAATCTGAAATAATCTAAAAAAAAAGTTACACAAATATTGCATGGTCTGACAGAAGAGAATTTCACAAGGTGTAAATTAAAGTGGTTTTAAATAGTGGTTTTAAAAGTGGTTTACAGAAAAGAAAAAAGAAGACAATAGAAAATAGAATGAGTAGGAGATGATGTGGTTAAAGCATGCGGCTTTGACCAAAGGGATATGTTTAATAGCAAAAGACACATACCAAAAAGGTTATTACTACCAGCCTCACTGGATAGACACATTTCCATCCCACACATCTTCCAGAAAGCCATGAAAAGATGATTAAATTGTAGAAACTATAAGTTCTCATGTTGCATGCAATGGCTCTGACCTACCCTGGAGGTGGCTACCCTCTTATTCAAGTTGTTCTATGCCAGAAAAGCATTAAATTCTTCCCAAAATAGATTGAAATGCACTTTGCAAATGCAAGAAGACAGAAGTAAATCACACAGCCTTTTAAAAAAAAAAAGTAATCTTGACTGTGAAAAGGACGCGAAAGAAAGAAAAATCCAATAATGTACTGCCAGGAATGCTGACTAGTAAATGGATATTTGCAATTTTGGGAACACAGTGCAACTTTTACAGGTCTGAACTGTGCCAATTAATCCACAGAAACACATGCAAAACCATCTTACAGACAGACTGACCAAGCTTCTCAGAATACCTCTTCATCCAAGACGCATGGGCCAGGCAAAATATGGAGTTTACACTCAAGGAGCACAAGGTGTCTGCTACTAACCTCTGAAAAGGGATGTGGAGTAGGTAGGAGAATGACCCCATCCTATCCATTGGAGCTAGCTGGCCACTGGATGGGATTGCATAGTCCAGCCTCTCTAAGGTTGACAAAGCAGTTGTGCTCTCTGGCTCCATACCACTTCCAAGGAGGGATTGTGGCTATATGCCACAATATAAGCCCACACATAACCTAGTGTATGTGTCCATGTAACAGCATGGCACTCACCTCATGCAAGCACCCCCTTCCGATCAGGTGTGTCTTCACTTCTCTTAGTTTATGGTGACCACTTCTGTCATTTCTCTGGTTTTTTTAGGGACTGAGCCCTCTGGTCAAGTCACTCACCGTCTGTACAGAACACAACTCAAATAGACCTATGCTGGGGTATTAGTCCAACAAAGTCTTTAAGAACTCTTGGCCCTGGTAAGGAGCCAAGCCCCCAGGACTTTCTCCCTGAAGATTCTTCACACACTCTGGTCTGCTGTGGCCCCAGCTCTCCAGCTAGGCCTCTTAAAGTTCAGATCCCCTTCTGGGGGTGTATCACTGTCCAGTTGTTGGCCATTTCCCCATTAGCTTATGGGGGGAACACAGCCCACCCACTACTCTAGGTCCCATCCCAGGGACCCTAGATAGCAACCATGCACTACCACGTCCCTTTAACTAAACTGCTTTCAGTTCCCTGGGTCACTTCCCCACAACCCCAGCCTTCACCAATGCTCCACCTCTACATCAGGCCTCCTTTATTTTCAGGCCCAGCAGCCAGCCAGGAGCTCTTTCTCATTCCCCCAGTCCCTGCTAGCACTGAGCTGCCCATAATGCTACAGTCCCTTTGGCCAGTAGGAACACCATTAGCATTCCTCTGGCTTCAGCAGCTCTGTTATATGAGCCTGCAACCCTCCGATTAGTTAACCTTTTGCAGCCCTCCTTCTGATTGCCTGCTTCCTGCGCAGTCTCTCTAGGCAACTTGAAGGACTTAGCTTCACTACTCCTTTCCTGGGATGGGTGTGGCAGGACCATAAGGCCTCCAGAAGGGGGCCTCTGGGCCTAATCCACTCCGCCACAGTCCATATAAATAAATAAAGTTGAACATGATATCTGTTATACCAGCAATTCTGTGAGGAGTAGTAAATTATCTTTGATGTACCCCATATCCATTTCCCCTGTAGCTTCAGACATAACTTTAAGAATCATTATTGGTACAGAATTAAAGAAAAAAAACTTTCTAAATATTACAGGAATGTGTTTGTCCATGGAAACCAGGATTCTTAACTTTCTAAATCTATAATATTGGATATTCCATAGAAATAATGTACAGTCATCAGCAAAAGCAAAAAGAAAGAGGAAAACCTGTTCATTCTGCAAAGAAAAGAAACCCTATTCTGTGAAAGCAAATTTCATGGGCAGCTGTATAGCAATGACATGAACAACATATTGAAAAACGAGAGTACACTACATGGCTATTCACAGTAATGCTCCTGCGTTATCTTACAATAACAAATTAGCTTTAAGTCTCATTATCTTGCAGGTATCACAGATAGAAAAAATTCCTGAGGAATCCTTGGGAACTTTAATTACTTAAATTTAGTGTTTATCAAGCGCATTAGTGAAATATCATGGACCACTCTCAGATCAACTTATAAAGCCTCTCTACGCAAGTCAATCTCAGAGAATAACAAAAACTATCTCTGCTTTTGCACTGAGAATTGCCTCTGTCTCAGTTTTGTGGGTTTTCCCCCTCATAAGGCTCTGCTATAAAATAAAAATTATGTAGGATTTCAAAGTAGCACTTCAAATTCCTTTAAAAATGTTTTCTTAATTGAAAAGCCAATTCTTTGATTAAATATGCCATATGCTTACTAGTCATTGACAGGTGGCAAAAGTTGGTAATCCTAATTCTGATGTCTTCTGGAAAAGTCTAGAGACAGACTGCTCTCTGGTCCTTCACAACTGACTTTAAGGAGAGGCATAACAGGACACAATCATGGGAGAAATAGGTGCAGTTGAGATGAAGATGTTCATCTTCATATGTAGCCAGATCAAGCAACAGGGACTGATTCTTCACTGCTTTTCCCTTCATATAGTTACATTGCACAGGTGAAAGTTAGTGCAAAATACTACCATTCTGATTTCATAGCATTTAACATTCATTTTATACAGCTAGACTACACAGGGTGCGATGCAATGGAGAATCACAATTACTGTCTCTGGACTGATTGCATCAGGATAACTCTTAGAATCAGGTTTCTGGTGTGAATAATCTTTCTTACAACAAGATTGAAATTTGCTTCCCAGGAATATTTTCAAATATTTACTAGAAATTGCTTGTTTCCTGTGCAAATTCCTGCTAATAACTTATTCGCTGGAATATGCATGGAAAGCAAATACAGTCCAAGCATTTTCAGATTTTTCATTTGACCGAATGTTCACCAAAGAAATGAAGGTATTTGCTCAGCAATAATCCATAGAGCTTTTCCCCGCAAACATAAAAGGAAAACTCTTTGCAACTCCTTTGTTTCAGACAATAGCAAGCAAAGTCATAGAAACAGTGGCAGACACCATTTTTTTTTCATTTTAAATAGCTATCTGGGAGCTAAATACAATCAAAGAAGAATTAAAGCTCTAAAGACTTGAAGATGAGTGCATACATTAAAGTGCAAGATAGGTTTTTTTACATCTCTTTATGAGATACGATTGAATCATTCTACCTAACATGTCCACATTCAGCAAAGTGTTTAAGCACATCATTAACTTCAAGCACATGCATAATCCTACCCTTATTCAGCAAAGCACATAGAAAAATCCTTAAATGCTTTGCCAAATAGGGATGAACTTAAACAAGTGATTCAGTGCTTTACTCAAGCCGGGTCACAGCAGACTAAGACTGATCCATGATATGCAGCAGAATTTAAGAGGAAAGAACAGAGTAGTAAAAGCTATGCTCCCGTGACCAGAGCACAGGCACTCCTGAGTCTTAACTCTGGCTCTGACATATGTTCCATTCTAGAAATGGCTCCGTCTGTCTCACTTGCCTCGTTGGTACAATGGCTGTAACAATAATTATTCACCTTCTACACAAGAATATTTGGAAGTGACACAAGGTGTACTATGCCTTCTCTGCCCATATGCTGGAGGCCTTGCCGCCCTGAGACACCCGCTAAGGAAAGCGGGGCAGTGAGTTTAAACCACTGAGTAGTGCCTAGAGAAGCCACACAGGCTTTGATCCTGGTGGAACCAACAAGACTTGGTCCTCCACGTCTAGAAGTGAAAGGAGGAGGCGATAGCAGATCAGGACCCATCAGGAAAGAAAAGAAAGCTTACCTTCTTTTTATAAGGGTGGGTGCTGGGTAACCCAAAACACTCAGCTATGGGTCAGGGCCTAACAATCTGACACACCTTCAGCTAAAGCATGTGACAGACTATTTATTTTGTTGTGGAATTTAAAAGCCCAAGCAGGCATCTATTATGTGTTAAATTTCAAATGGATACAGGAGCAGCAAGGTGCCCACTGCACGAGACACCTTGCTCCAGGCAAGCTTTGACAGGAAGACTAAGGTCCCAATCCTGCAACTGATAGCAGGCAAGCTATCATAGGCACAGATTAGAGCTAAATAGCTTATGGTTGTAAAAAGTTTTAGAGGGAGAACACAAAATACATAAGGGCCACATATAATCATTACAGAAGATATGAAGTTTTAACAATGATCTTTTTAGTCAGCCATTAAAATGAAGAAAAAAAGTTTGATTTTATGTATTTACTAGACAAATTAGATGAATATCTGAAAACCATGGCAAATTCTTCCCTGGTGCTAATGTGCATCATTGTATTTCAGGTGTCACTTTAAATAAATAGCTTGCCAGTCATCACAGCTCTCTCAGTGGTTGGCCCAAGACCATGGAATAAACTCCCACAGGATCAAAGAAACCTCAATCACCTTCAGTTCCAAGTGCAAGGTGCATTTCTTTGACTTGCCATCACCAACAAAACTAACACTGCAAAAAATATTTTTTTCAATTAGCATGCACATTTCCTCCATGTAGAGGGAGAGAGAAGAAGAAGGAATGAACCATGCATAACACATGCTAGTCCAGTATAAGGCACTAATGAAAGGTGCTCAGTGATTGGTTAGTGGTGATTGGCTATGGCGTAAGAACCTTAAAAAAAAAAAAAAAAATCCGTTCTGCCATTCAGATAACATGTGAGAAGAATGGCATTCTAATATGTCTGTTACAAAAATATCTGATCTAAAACAAACATTGAAGGGATGTCACTAACTGTACAAAGATTAAAGCTCATCAGAAAGCAATTTCCATTCTGCGGGCAACTTCAAATTGAACTTTGTTTTCATTCCAATTAGAATGAAAAAGATGAAGTTTCAGAATTTCCCTTGAACAAAAAATTCCAAAAGTTTCAATTTGGAACCACAGAAACGTTCCATTTTCATAACATCAAAAAGGTGTTTTGTTTCATTAATGTCTAAACATTCTAGCATATAATACATTATAATGTAATATAAAAGTTGAAACAAAATAAAATGAAAAGTCTAAATTAATCATTTCAACTTTCTACCATTAAAAGTTTCACTGAAAGACACATTTCCACTAAATATTTTAATTTTATGACTACGTTTTTTTTAAGACGGAAAACTGTTCCACTGAAAAATTTTCAACCATCTCTAACAAATACATTTTCAAATATGTTCTCTGCTATTAAGTTACTTACTTGGATTTTATAAGGAGACAGACAGGTAGTATAATTTAACACAGATAATTATTTAAACTGGAGAGTCTTTAAAATTTAAAATTGGTGTACCACATTCCATTCTGAGGAAGATCTTGCAATTTACTCTCATGAATACCATTCAGTTTGCCATTCATGTTAAAGCGACTATCAGCCACTTAGCATACCACTCAGATTATGCTGGAATTTCAATTCATTTTACCGTTCAGGCTTCTATTGAAATGTTCCATTCATTTACTGTCCAGATTATCATTTAAAAAGCCATTCAATTTGCCATAGAAAAGACTGCTGGAGGCCTTGCCTTCTTATATTGAGAATACCATTAATGTTCCATTGAACATTAATAATTACTGTATTAGTAACAGTAATTACTATTGATAACTACTGAAAAAGATTTCATAAAGTTATTGAATTTTGCTTTTGAAAATCTAATGATGACAATAATGCTTTAAAGGGGTACGCTATTGTGCATTTATATAAGGGGGGGGAATCACTCTATTCTTCTCTGCTCCAGAAAAAAATGAAATTGAAATAGGAGTCTAACATTCAGCAACACAATAAGACAGCATATGCAGCTACCATGCCCAGAACAAAGCAACTGTTTTTAAAGGGTTTGTAACAGGGTCAGGCCAGATGGCTACAGGAAAGTGATAGAAGGTAGATATATTAGCTCCAGGTTAAGTAGGTCCCTTTTCCCTGGGTAAGGTAACAGGGAAGGTTTTTTTTTTTGAAACACAAGAAAATTTATTGGTAACGCTTACAGAATTACCAAAGAAACAAAACAACTATGCAACAAAACAACGCAATCAGAAGGTACAACACAGCAGCTTTCAGGAGGGAGAAGTGTTCAGGCTAGCCTGGGCCCAGAGCGGGGGGGCTTCCTCGACACTCGTGGTCTTCCACCCTCCTGAGTTACCTGGTGGCCTAGAGCGGGGGGGCTTCCTCGACACTCGTGGTCTTCCACCCCCTCGAGTTACCTAGTGCCACGCCCAGTGTCACCGATCCTCCCTCTCCTGAGAGTGCCCGGTAAGATGGGCACGGCTGCGGGGTGGGCGGTTTAGGGAGGGGGGGGGTAGACACCCATGTATTATAGGACCCCTCCTAGATAACAGGAATGATGGTATCCCCAGCGGCGACGGCTGGGGCTGGCGTCTCTCGCTCTTACCCTCAATCAAAGGGTCAGACGGAGGGAACCGGACGGGGTCACCGAGCAGAGAACCCCAGACAGCGCCCACCGCTCCTCGAATGCTTCAAGGGAGTCGGTGGATGCCGCCCAGAGGAACTCCGCCCGGATACGTGAATGTACTGAGGATCGGAAAACGGCCCCACAATCGCAGGACGTTTCGTGGGCCAACCTCCTCTCTCTGGTTTTATAAATGGCTGTTTTAGCCAAAGCTAGGAGGAGGTTGACTAAAAGATCCCGCGACTTTGTGGGGCCACGGATGGGAAGTGTATAGATAAAAAGGTGGGGGGAAAAATGAAGCCAAAAGCGTAATAGAATATTTGTGAGGAGCCGGAAAAGGGGCTGCAATCTGGCACACTCTAAATACACGTGCGCCAGGGTTTCCCTCACATTACAAAAAGGACAAGTGTCCGGAATGGGGGTAAACCGTGTCAAAAACACGCCCGTGCTCACAGCTCCGTGAAGGAGCCGCCAACTGATGTCCCCGACGGGCCTTGGGACCAAGGTGGAATACAGGCTGGCCCACCGAGGTTGCTCACCCTCCAAAGGTGGCAGGAGATCCCGCCACTTTGTATCGGGGCGGGACACCAGGGTATGGGCATGAAGGGTGCGAAGCGTAAGTGTATATAAGTATTTCCGTGAAGCAATTTGAAAGCTTACCGGCTGCAGTTCGTGCAGCCGGCTTGCAGTGAAAGGGTGAGGGGTTTGTTGGGACCTACGGGGTGGGGGCCCGATGGAAAGGTCCGGCGGGCCTGGGGTAAGGGATGGGCGGGGTGCGCCCTCGCACAAGGCTCGGCTAACGTAAGCCCGAGCAGCGGGGGTCAAAGCGGCCTTCACCTCCTGAAGTACGCGCCGGGGGGTTCGGAGGCTGGAGAGCCCCATGCGCCGAGCAAGCATCAGGGGATCCAGCCAGTCTCTCCGGTCGTAGTCCAGGAGGTCTCCGACCCTCGTGACTTCCGCCAGGACCAACCTCTGGCGCACCGAGCGGGACTCCGCCACCTGCACACGGAGCTGGGGATTGTGTAGCAGGGGCTCCGTGAGGAGATCTGCTCCCACGGTGGCCGCCACGGACCTGGTTGTTAAAAACAGTTTCCAGGCCCGGAGGAGGTCCTGGTAGAAGACCGGCAGCCCAGAGAGGTCTCGCGGAAAACCCCTCGGTGAAAGATAAAAGAGCTGCCGGTCATATCGAAACCCTTGGAAACGGCGCAGGAAGGCGTGCGCCAGTATGCTCCACGCCGAACTACGTGCACTATAAAAGAGCCTCTGCAGGGCCTGGAGGCGGAAAACGCGGACCTGAGTGTACAGACACTTCAGGCCCTGCCCTCCTTCCTTCAGGGGTAGATGAAGAACTCCAACAGGGGCCCAGTGCATTCCTGACCAGAAGAACTCTAGAATCAATCTCCGGAGGTGGGTCAGGAAACCCGGGGCCGGGGCCAGGGTGTTGAGCCGGTACCAGAGCGTGGACAGGACTAGTTGGTTAAGCACCAGTGCTCTCCCTCGGAGGGAGAGACATCGGAGTAGCCTCGTCCATCTCCGGATCCGCTCTATCACCCCGCCCTCTAAATTTTGCCAGTTCTCCGGCGGGGAAGGATGTGTGGCGGAAAGGTAAACGCCGAGATAGAGCAGTGGACCCGCACTCCACCGGATGGTCTGAAGTGCGGGTGGGAGGGAGCTTACCTGCCGCCAGTCCCCCACCGCCAAGCCAGAGCTCTTGACCCAGTTGACTCGGGCGGAGGAGGCTGCCGAATAGATGGCTTGGCATGCCTCCACTCGCGCCAAGTCTCCCGGGTCCTGGACCACGAGGAGTACGTCATCGGCGTACGCCGACAGGACCAGCCGCAGCTCCGGTTCCCGCAGCACCAACCCTGTCATCCTCCTGCGGAGGAGACAGAGGAAAGGCTCGATCGCCAGAGCGTACAACTGGCCCGAGAGGGGGCACCCCTGCCGCACTCCTCGCCCGAAGCTGACCGGTTCAGTCAGGGTCCAGTTGAGCCTAACCAAACACTCCGCGGAGGCATACAGCACCCGGAGAAAACTCACAAACTGAGGTCCAAATCCAAACGCCTGCAGAGTGCTCAGGAGGTACCCATGGTCTACTCTATCGAACGCCTTCTCCTGATCAAGAGACAGGAGGGCGAACGATAGACCATCTCTCCGCCCGAGTTCCAAAAGGTCTCGGACTAGAAAGAGGTTATCGAAAATGCTGCGACCTGGGACAGTATAGGTCTGGTCTGGGTGGACCACGTCCGCCATCACGGACCCTAGCCGCAGCGAAATTGCTTTCGCTACAATTTTGTAATCCGTGCTAAGGAGTGAGACGGGACGCCAGTTTCGTAGATCGCGGAGGTCCCCCTTCTTCGGCAGCAAAGCGAGCACCGCTCGCCTGCATGACAGAGGGAGGACCCCGCTCTGCAAGGACTCAGCCCAGACGATGACTAGGTCTGGGCCGAGAATGTCCCAGAACGCGCGGTAAAACTCCACGGTCAGCCCGTCCATGCCCGGAGATTTATTGGTGGGCATGCGACGGAGGGCTTCCGAGAACTCGGCCAGGGTGAGAGGCAACTCTAGTCGGTCTCGGTCGCCCACGCTGACCGTGGGGAGTTCCTCCCAGAGCACCTCACAAGCGTCAGGATCGGTCGGGTCCGGGGAGAAAAGGCTTGTGTAGAAGTCATGGGCCCTCCCACACATCTC
The DNA here is from genome assembly GCF_965140235.1 of Caretta caretta. Taxonomy (NCBI): domain Eukaryota; kingdom Metazoa; phylum Chordata; order Testudines; family Cheloniidae; genus Caretta; species Caretta caretta. Next base: position 12,218,755 of record NC_134219.1, read on the forward strand.
CTCCGGATCTGTGAGGGGGGTACCGTCTTCTGCAAGAAGGCAGGTGACGTGTTTCTTGGCCCCCCTCGTTTTCTCCAGGGCATAGAAGAAGCGGGAGCCGCGGTCCATCTCCCGAAGGAGGCGGATGCGGGACCGAACAAAGGCACCTCGGGCCCGGTGGTCCTCAAGGGCCTGAAGCTCCTCCCGCTTCTCCCGGCACGCTCCGCAGAGGGACGGGTCCTCGGGATCGGCGGCCAGGCGCCTCTCCATCTCTAAGACCTCCCGTTCCAACTGCTCTATCGCCGCATTTCGCCGTCGGCTGGTGCCCCGAGTGTAGTCACGGCAGAAGAGCTTGGCGCGCACCTTCCCGAGATCCCACCATCGCCGCACCGAGGGAAAGGCACGCCACTGCTCCCGCCAGGCCAGCCAAAACTCCCGGAAGGACATCACAAAGCTCTCGTCCTCCAACAGGCTGTTATTAAAGTGCCAATAGGCCGGCCCCGGTCTCTCTGCACGGAGGGAGACCGTTACAGTAACTAAATGATGATCAGAGAATGGGGCCGGCCGAACGGCGGAGGAGTGGGCTTGTGAAAGGTGGAAACGGGATAAATAAATACGGTCCAACCGAGAGTGGTGTGACCGATGGGCCTCCACCCGAACAAAGGTGAACGTGGAGGTGTCATCTGGGTGATGGTCACGCCAGACGTCCACTCGGGAGTGATGGTCAACTATCCCTTGGAGAATATTTGCAGCGGCCGGACTCGGTTCGGCCCCTGAGCGATCCCGTTCCTCGAGGGTGGTGTTAAAGTCCCCTCCCAGGACCAGGCACTCGTGCGAATCCAGGGTGCCGAGAAAGTCGGACACCTGCTGATAAAATTGTGGCCGCCTGGAGCTCATTTGCGGGGCATAAATATTGACAAAATTAACCACGAGCCCCTCCATACGGACTCGAAGGTGCAGCACGTGGCCCGGCACGGCCTCATTAACCCCTAGCACCTCAGGCCGTAGGTTGGGGGAGAAGAGGGTTGCCACTCCAGCCTGCCAGGTCGCGAAGTGGCTAAAGTATACCCCGTCCCCCCACTCCAGCCGCCACCTGTCCTCGGCGGTCGGGTCTGTATGAGTCTCCTGCAGGAAAACTATAGAATACCTCCCTTCCCGAAGGTAAGAGAGCACCTGGGACCTGCGGAGAGCCATCCTACAGCCCCTGGTATTCAGGGTCGCAATAATAAGAGGCGTCATGCGGAGGGCTGGGGGGGTGGGGGCCTCGTATTGGCGGGGGGATTCAGGGCCCCCGGCGGGTTGCGCAGCAACCCATGACCCATCCCGTGGGTGAGTAGATCGTGTCGGAAGCTGCGGGCTCGCTCGTAGGCCGCAGCACCGCGCCTTCCTTGCCCCCTGCCTTCCTTTATAAGGGCCCTTGTGGCCTGGAGGATTTGATCAAAGTCCCCCCATAGCTGAAGAGCCAGCTGTGCTCTGTCGCGGGCGCCACGGGTGTGTTCTAGGAACTTCCGTAGCGCATGCCGCAGCTCATGGGGGGGTGGGGTTACAATTCCCGAGGTATTCCCTGATGGGACTCTTAATACAGCCTCGTGGTCCGCTAAGGCAGGTAGACAGGGTGCGGACCACCGACGGGGCGTCTGACAGGCTGGGGTTATTAAATTCATTTCATGCCTTGGGGTGGAGGGGGATGGCAGGGGAAAAATTGCCACTCCTAATGGGTCGCGGCTAGAAAGTGCAAAGACTGCTCCCTGGGGGGAATCTGCAAAAGGCGGAAAGGAAATAACCCCAGGGGCGGCATTAACATTACAGGAGGAGGGACTTTGGGCAGGGGCAGGGGTGGGGGCAGGGGCAGAGGTAAGGCTCTGGGGTGCAGGAGGCAAGCAGCTAAAGGAAAGTGCCTCCTGAGCAGAGTCAAGGGTTAAGGGGTGAGGGAGGGGGCTCCCAATAATGCTAGATGCTGGCTCCATGGTGGTCTTGGCGGCCATGGCATCAGGTGGTGGACCACTGTCTGCAGAGTGCTCACCCGGGAAGACAATTAAGGGGAGGGAGCATGGGGAAAGGGAGGCTGGGGTAAGGCTGCCCAGCTCAAGGCCAGCCGGCAGCAAATCATCCCCTCCCTGGGTGACCGGGGTCAAATCTAGGGCCTCAATCTCCGCATACACGGGGGAGAGGCCAACTCCTGCCACCCCGGGGGCCTCTCCTCTAGGGCCCGCCTCAATGGCCACCTCAGGATCCGCGGGGGGTTCGGGTAGCGTCCAGGCAGAAGGGGCGTCCTCAGAAGTCTCGGAGGGGAGGGTCTCCCGTGGAGGGGGGATTCTGCCCTCCAATGCCAGTCCGTCTTCCCCTCCCGACACCAGCGGATGGATCTCGCTCACGGCCGTGGCGGGAGGCTCGATAGCAGTGCCTCCTTTCCTGGTCTTCCGGGGGGCTTCTGCGTTGGGTGGATGCAGCGGAGCTCGTGCCTTCCGCTTGCCTCGCTTCCCCTGGACTAGGGTCCAGGCCTCCATAGCATCATCTGGGGGCTGGTTAGCAGGGGTCGTGTCGGGGGGCGGAGGCAATGGTTTAGGGGTTCGGGGAGGTAGCGGTGGGGCAACATGAGGGGTGGGGGCTTCTCCTTGGGGAGGGCCCTCTCCTATACCCGATAATATCCTTGCCCCACCCTCCTCCATGGGCTCTGTTGGGTTGGTACTAGCAAGGGTGAAACTCCCTTGCTCGTCCGGGCGTTGTAGGGAAGGTATCTCCTGGGCCCGGACGGGAGCAGCAATGGGTCGAGTAGGAGGAGGGTTGGTTTCAGGTGCCAGGCAGCCAGGGGCGTCGGCAGCAACGGGGCCGATGTCCGGCTGGGTCTCGGGGGTTTCGGGTGCCCCTCCCCCCCGGGCCAAAGGGCAGTCTCTGCGGACATGCCCCGCTGAACGGCAGAGGTAGCACCGGGCCTCTCCGGTAGAATAAAAGACCCGATAGCGGGCTCCCTGGTAGGGGACTAGAAAGGACCCCTCAAGCGCCTCGTCGTCACGCGCTCCTGCCGGTGGTAGAAGCTGCACTTGCCGGCGGAACGAAAAAATGTGACGGAGGGTGGGGTCCTTGCAGCCCAACGGGAGAGGGCTGATGACAGAAACAAGTTTCCCCAGGGTGGAAAGAGCGGGTAACAGGGCAGCATTGGGTAAGAAGGGAGGAACGGAGGTAAAGGACGAGGCGGACGCCCAGGTCTTCTAACAGTTCTAGGGGGACAAACACCCCCCCCACCGTCAGGCCCCTCTCTACCGCCTCCTGGGCGGCATCCTCCGAGGCTAAGAAGAAAACAACCTTCCCATACATCTTGGAGGCCGCCACAATAGCCGTGGGTCCTACCACCTTCGCCAACGCCTGCACGTATGTCTCCACGTGGGGCGAGGCGGGCACCAGGAGGCAACGGACGCCGTGCTTCCTGGTCAAGGCGGGGAAAGGGCCTCGGCCGCTGGTGATGGTGGCGGAGGCGGGGGGGGGCGAGATGACGAGGCGGCAGGTAGGGGAGAGCCCGCCGCCGCCCGGGCATACGTCCTGGGGGCCGGGGGAGGGGCAATCGCAGAGCTGGTGGAGGGAAACACAGGGAGGGGCGCCACGGTTGATGATGAGGCCGCAGCGGTGGGGGCAGCCCCTGCCATGGCGGGCTCAGTGGTTTTAGCGGGGCCCTTTCCTTTCCACCCGCCCTGGCCCTTCCGGCGAACCGGGGGGGGTTTCCTAGAATCTGGGTGGGCGGTGGGTGCAGCAGCAGCAGCAATCACCCTGGTGCCTCCTGCTACCAGTGCCCCAGCAGGGCGGGTGGCAAGTATCTTAGCAATAGTGGCAGGGGGGGGACCTTGGGGGTCGGGCAGAGGTGGTGGTGGGGAAGGGACAACTAATTTTGTGGAAACAATCTCACCCCTCTCGTTCCCCGCCATTGTGAGCAGGGAAAGACAGGGAGACACCGGAAGGAGGAGGGGGGGAGGGGAGAAAACGGAATAGCCCCTCCTTCCGCTAGATTGCAGACAGGAAAAGAAGGAATGCCGAGGGGGGGGGGACTGGGAGGAGGGGGGGGACAAAATCGGGGTCCAGTAATAGGGGCAAGCTGTGGGATAAGCAATCCGGGGGGGGGGGGGTGCAGACCCACACACGTTTGTCCAAAGAGTCTCGGTTGGTCGGCTGTTGTGTCCGGTCCGGAAGGCAAAGTTCAAAGCGAACAGCTGGATCCGAAAGGAGATGGCAGATTGCCAGCAGGGACAGACGGCGGGGGGGCCGTGACAGTTGTAATAACGATGGGGGGGTAGGGGCACCGATGGATCGGGGGTGGGGGTCTCCACGCCACACCCCCTGTGCCGCCACAAACGCAAGTAAGCACAGTCAAACTCCCCCCCTCGAGAGTATAATTCAGAAAGTTACTCAATCTTACGGCCCTCTTCACGATGATTTATAGCTCCCTTGAATTATTTCTTCTGTCTGCTGAAATCTTCTTCTCCGGCTGTGTTGGCTGTGTTCCAAGGCCTTCGGCATGTTAAGAATGTTGTAAAGTCCGAGCTGCTGGCAAGACGGCTGGGTCTGGGGGTTTCCACTCCCCCCCCCCGGACAGCAAATCGGCAATCTTCCCCCCCCCCTCCTCTGGGGGCCCAGCTGAGGCAAGTAGCTGCGCCCGAAAGCAGGCGTGGGGGGGGCGGGTGCTGGCGAAGGACGTAGACGGAAAAAAAAAACACAAAAAATGAAAAGAAAAACCAAAAAGCGTCTGACCCGGTCGGGGGGGGACTAAGGCAGGTGCAAAAAGTAAGAAAAATCCGGGCCAGGGGGCTTTAGGAAAGAATAGAAAGCAGATAGCTGAGGAGCAAGCAAAAGACGTTCCGTTTCCTAACAGGGAAGGTTCCAGAACAACCAGGAACTTTCTGGAAACAATTAAGGCAGACAGGCTGATTAGAACACCTGCAGCCAATCAAGAAGCTGCTAAAATCAATTAAGGCAGGCTAATCAGGGCATCTGGGTTTAAAAAGGAGCTCACTTCAGTTTGTGGTGTGCGCGTAAGGAGCTGGGAGCAAGAGGCGCTAGGAGCTGAGAGTGAGAACGCGGACTGTTGGAGGACTGAGGAGTACAAGCATTATCAGACATCAGGATGAAGGTCCTGTGTTGAGAATAAAGCCGGTGTTGGGAGGAGGCCATGGGGAAGTAGCCGAGGGAGTTGTAGCTGTAACGCAGCTGTTATAGGAGTCACTGTAGACAGCTGCATTCCACAGGGCCCTGGGCTAGAACCTGGAGTAGAGGGCGGGCCCGGGTTCCTCCCATCCCTCCATCCCCCAATTCCCTACTTGATACTGGAGGAGTTGACCTGGACTGTGGGTTCCACGAGAGGGGAAGGTCTCTGGCCTGTTCCCCGATCCACTAGGTGGATCAGCAGAGACTGCGGGGATTGTTCTTCTTTAATTTTCCCCATGCTGGCCAGTGATGAGGCTAACTGAGCGAATGGCAGATTTGAGCCATGAAAGTGGCCAAACTGAGGGTTGCAATGAACCTCTGAGGCGAGCAAATCCGCCAATAAGTGCAGGACCCACCAAGGCAGAGGAGGAACTTTGTCACAGGTTTTATATTCTTCTTCTTATGTGGCATCTTCATTACTAGAGGTTTGCAACCATGGTAGCCCATGCTGTATGATCCTCTGCTAATCTTTGAATAGTCCTTTTGATCCCCCAGGATACCACATCCATCCATCCAAGATCTTTTTTTGCCTTGTGTTCTTCTTTCAACTTTCCCTTCTAGTGCCAGTAAACATGCATCATCTTACAATGTGCCCAGCAAATCAAAACTTTCTTTTCATGAGATCTATGACCAGCATTTGCTGAGTTCCAGTAATCTCCAGTACTTTTTCATTGGTTATGTGGTCTATCCATAATATTCTCTATTAGGACACTGATAAAGTTACTTATGTTATACAGCCTCTGAAGAGTGGGCCTTATGCATGGTTTTGACATTCAGGAAATGAGCTGAGAAGAAAACTTTGTTCCTTTAAAAAAAAAAAAATCACAAAAAAAACCTGATGTTACCATAAGTGACAGAAAAATAGAGAGACAATACATGACAAGGATACACAGATAAGATACACTTGAGAAGCTTGGAGACAAGTGGAAAGAAGCATTTGTCTGAATGATGTCAATAATATCACCTTGTCACTCTTTGAAAGAAAATAGTTTCTGAAAAAGAATACTTAGCTGGTGCTTCTCACAGTAATTGGAAGCTGCAGCCTGGCTTCTTCCCTAGTGTTGCTGACCAGCTGGTAGAATTAGTCAACTCTTGGATAACCATCACTTACAGATTAAAATCCACCTTGAACCTATGCCATGTAAATACAGCCTGATCTAAAGTGCATGGAAGTAAATTGAAAGACTCCGCTATTGACTTCACTGGGATTTTGATCGGGCCCATGGAAATGGAGGTCCTAAGCTTTGTAAGCAATGGCATTTCACACACACAGGGTTTGCAGATCAGGCCCTTAGTATCTGAATATTAACAGTTTGATAAATGAAAGCCACACAGGAAGTTTTATCTGAATAAAATAGCTATCTTAGCTCGAGCAAATTTTACTCTTACCAACTGAACGCTGCCACCAGAAAACCAAAACTAAAACTGGGCCAGAACCACACCTGTAATGTTGGGCTTCAGGCCAGTGATTCCAAGTGGAAAATTCAGGGGAAGCTCATAGTGAAGTTCAATCTAGTTTCATTCCTAATAAAACATCTTGCTGTCATAACACCTTTCATATGAGGTTCTCAAATCAACAAATAATCTAGCCTCACTACACCTCCGAGGAGTAGGTAAAGTACTATTATATCCACTACACAGAAGAATTAAGTGACTTAACCAAGGTCACATAACAAGTCAGTGATCGAGACTGGATCAGAACCCAAGTCCAATTCTTGCACAACAAACAAAAATGTCTATTTGGGAGATATAGTACGTCCCTCCTAAATTATTTTCAGGTAGTGACCTTGTTTACTCAATGCAGAGATGTATTTGGAAATTTATACAAAGGATCTGTGGATATGTACATGGACCTGGATTGATTAAAATTAAAAGAAAATAAAACACTGTCCTCTGCCCAGCTGGTGAAGATTTTGTCTCAGTAATATTGGGTTTACACTGATGTAACTCAATTGACCTAAATGAAGTCATTCCTCTTATCACACACTGGTGTAAATCAAAAAAAGAAAAGGAGGACTTGTGGCACCTTAGAGACTAAAATATATTTGAGCATAAGCTTTCATGAGCTAGAGCTCACTTCATCAGATGCATGCCACAAGTACTCATTTTCTTTTTGCGGATACAGACTAACACAGCTGCTACTCTGAAACCTGGTGTAAATCAGTAGCAGATCCGTTGCTGCCACTGTTTGAAGTGATGCATGTGAGTGCAAAACCAGCCAAACATTTGGACACTAAACTTGAGGGAAATAAAGAATTAGAGACTAAGGGTAAGAGTTTCTTTAATGGCAAAAAGTTGGTAAAATAAATGTTTACACCTTATGAAACTCAGAGTCCTCCATTGACCACTTAATAGATTACATAGAGAAGGGTTCAAACTGAAATCCCAGATCTGGAAGCTTCTGAATTTTGGGAATAGTCAGAGATTTAGAACTGGACCTAGTAGACCTTCTATAATGGGCCAAACCCCTCAATTAAAACACACGTGCACATTTATAACCCCTTAAATTTATAACCCCTTAAAATCACAGTGATGAATGTATTACAAGTGCTTAGAGTAGAGCATATGGCAGAAACATTCAAAGATTAATCTGAATCCAAACTTGATAATGCATGACCATTTCTACAGTAATACAAGTTTTACCCCGTCAACTTCTGCTTTCTTATTGCCATAGAGGCATTGGCACATGTAACTGTAATAATGATTATATGCTCTTGCTGAAGAAAAGTGGTTTTGTCACAATGCAAGAAATACAACAGCTGGATGGCTGGCAGCATCAGCAATGAGAAATGCATGGGCTTAAAAAAAAAACAAACCACCTCTTGTCCCTCAAGCAGCAGTTCATACCTACAGGCAAAGCTACAGTAATAAGAACTACGGTTCAAACACTGACTGGCTGAATAAGGGATGGGGGCTCTAAGAAGAGACCTAGTAAGTATAGGATATAATGTCTGATGCAGTGCACTTAGTGGTCAGAGACTTAGGAGGTTCTGTGTGTTGAATAAATAAAGAGTCCCTGTTGTATTGATACATCCACTGTATTCCTTCCACTGCTCCTGAACTGGCAAAGGTTCAGATTCTAACCTAGATTTAAAAAAAAAACAAAAAAAAACAATTCTTCTGTTTAACTACAAGGATTTCAGGATATTAATCCAATAACCAGACATGGGAAATGCCCATTGTAAAAGACAAGGGTTTTTTTTGTTTTGTTTTGGGGGGTTTTGTTGCATTTCAATTTGGGGAGAGGGAATTACAGCCCTAGAAACACTACGATCCAACCAGGGACCTATTCACATTGATGGGTGGTACCTTGTGGAATGCTGACTACCTGCTCGTAGCAAATGCACTTTAAATCACAGTGTGCCACCTAGCAAACCTTTTGTTTAAAAGAAAAAAAAAAACAGGATGTTTCAGCATAGTCTGTCTAAAACTAATGTTGCCGGCACCCAGTGCCGAGAGGCTGAACAACAGCTTGAGTGGTTCGTTACCCGGTGTGCTACACCCAATAATCACAACAGGGTGGAGAAGCAGAAAAGTTTATTTGAAGCTTCAAATAGGTACAGGGAGATTTGCATCTCAAATCCTGTACACAGAGCAGGAAGTTACACAGGCTTTTATACATCTTTTTTCCCAGCATACTTATCCAATAGCAAGCTGCCCTAAGTATCCATATAGCCAGTCAATCCAATTCCCAGCTAGTTCCCTTGTTCTCTGTATCATTTCTTAAACCATACATAAAGCTGCTTTATTCAGCATTGTTCTTCCATATCTCCCCTGTGTGGCCTTGCTTAGTTTCAGGCAGTCTGACTCCGCAGCATATTGTTGCAGATTCTCAGCATAACTGCTGTGTGTGCCTCCAGGTGGGAGGGGGGGCCAAGGACACCTGGGCCTAGTGCGAGAGGGCTTCATCGACACTTGTGGTCTTCCATCCCCTCAAGTTACCCCGTGGCCATGCCCCAGTGTCCCCAACACTAATATAAAATATATTCTATATAGACACTGTACTGAGAAGCAGCTACACAAGTGTACTGTGGAATGGATGCAGTAGAAACACAGAAATATTAATGTATCACTCCCCTGATGGCTCCTGATGTGGTCTTTAGTACACATATTGCCAATGCAAATCACTCTGGTAAGGCAGGCTGCCATATTTGATACTTGGCTTGAATCTTTAGCACTCTGTTTTTTTTTTTTTGCACGTATCTTCCTCCCTACTTTAATGCAGCCTGTTATGCTTGTAGCATTATTTCACCCGCATTATATGTTTTATACTGAAGCCATAAAAAAGAATGTAAACACAAAACCATCCCGCCACCGCCAGCTGTTGGACATCCTGCAAATGTTCAAAGTGGATTAGTTCTAGGTTCTTCATCACAGGTGTTTCTGTAATTATGCTAATGATGCATTGAAAAATATACATTCTATTGCCCTCTAACTCACTTTAACACCTGGGTCTTTCCATTGTGATGCAATATAAATTACTGTGCAAGCAGCCTGGTTCCTTCAAGGACTCTCACATTTTGTGGCTGATCAAATACTATTCTGAGTGATGGGAAGGGAGTTAGATGGAGAGGGATACGTATGAGTGTGGAGGTAACATGGGGAATTATATTAAAGGAAAGGGTAAATAGAAGACATGTAAAAATATTCATCTAAATTCTCCTCTCACATCAGTTTTACACTAGTGTAACTCCACTGGCTAGATAAGTGTTGCTTCCGATTTATTGTCCTGTGAGAGAAGAATCGGGCTCCTGGCCTGCAGGTAACTGCATGTTCCCCATTATTCTATATTTCCCTCAAGGTGGTAGTGTTAAGATTAACAATATATATATTAAAACCTGGGACAAAATTGTGGAAAAGCACGAATGAACATTCTTGTTTGGACTTCGGCTATCATCCACTGCAATCAAATTCACAACCAACACGACAAAGGCAACATGGTTCCAGGGAAACAGTCTAGTTCTGGGGTCGGCAACCTTTCAGAAGTGCTGTGCTGTGTCTTCATTTATTCACTCTAATTTAAGGTTTTGCATCCCAGTAATACATTTTAATGTTTTTATAAGGTCTCTTTCTATAAGTCTAGAATATATAACTAAACTAGTGTTGTATGTAAAGTAAATAAGGTTTTTAAAATGTTTAAGAAGCTTCATTTACAATTAAAATACAGAGGGCCCCCCCTCTCCCCCCCGGACTGGTGGCCAGAACCCAGGCAGTGTGAGTGCCACTGAAAATCATCTCGCATGCTGCTTTTGGCACACGGGCCATAGGTTGCCTACCCCGGTCTAGTGGATAGAGCAGATGCCCAGGGTTCTATTCCTGGCTCTGCTGCTTACCTGCTGTGGGACTTTGGGCAAGTCACATAATTACTCTGTGCCTCTCTTTCCCTTCCTACCCTTCATGTGTCTTGTCTACTTAGACTGTAAGCTCTTCAGAGCAGAAACTGTCTCTCGCTCTCAGTGCCTAGCCCATAGGAAACTTCTTCAGTTCCTCTCTACCCAGGTGTGTCTATTGGTGCCTATCACTGGAGTAGCTGAAGGCTTCCCAAGAGAGAAACCTGACAAGAGTGGTCTGTCTGATGTGTGTAAATTTTAAGAGAATAAAAATCCTGTTGTGGGAAAATTTTAGCCAAAGAACCACCCACTGTACTTATGCTACATCTCCCTGGCCTGTTTCTAGCATGGTTGTGGCATTTCAGCACTCTACCTCACCCTGAAAGAACTCCAGCCTTTTAAATAATAAAATTAGTTTTGGTGTTCCCTTGCTCATTCTTTTCTTTTTTGCCTTTAAAATAATAAACATTTCTTCATGCAATAGAGACTACGTTTTATAAGACCACCCTGAATAACGCAACCTGATAATTATCTCCTTTAATAGAACACAGCTGAGTTTTGTCGCAAAATTAAGCACAGCAACTACTCCATTAACAGGTTATTTCCTCTTAAACATGGGTTTTTGTAGATCAAGAAAATCCAAGGTCAATATCAAATCAAGGCAAAAAAATCTCAGAAAACGAAAGAAGTGAAAAGATGTTTGTTAGTCTGTCAGGGAAACAAAGGGAAAACAGGAAATATACACAATTTTGGCCTTGAACATTTAACCATTTACATCATCATACAAATATAGTCACAACCACAACAAGACAGGACTAGATTGAGAGATGCTTCCCCCATTCACCATGTTAGTTCTTCAACATGGTATCAGAGCTTGTTGGCCAAGACATAGGTTCATGTATCTTCTTTAGATGGGTATCAGGACAGGGGTCGGAGGTGGGAAGGGAGTTGTGAGTGAGGAACATAAATTTTTTGAGAGAAGTCAGGATTATCTCTTTACTCTGCTTCCAATTTGTAAATCTTTTTCAACATATAAATTTACCATGTGAGTGTTCGGTGGGGCAGCCTGCCCAATGCTTCATTGGAGTGGTGATATTGCATTTCATCTAATATACAATAAGACCAACACTTTTAAAATTAGTTGTCTCATGTTAGAGATTTGAATCTATATTTTAGGTACCTAAATAGAAGGGGTCTGATTTATTAGAACTGCTGAGTACCTGGCAGCTTCCACTGAAGTCAATATATTTGTATTGCTGAAAAGTCAGGACATTTAAATGGCTAACTTCAGGCATCCAAGTTTTTAAGACATTTTATACATTTAGACATTTTTAGACACTTTAGACATTTTTCTCCTAGTCCTTTAAAAATATAGGATCTAAGAGCAAAATATAATAGCCTGAAAGTGTAAAGATCTCTACATGGGCAATATTCCCCCCCAAGATTTAGTCAGGGGTATGGGTCAAAGACCGTGAATTTTCGTTTATTGCCTGTGACCTGTCCATGACTTTTACTAAAAATACCATTGACTAAATCATAGCCTTCTGTATTAGGGATATGAAATACACACAAACTATAGAGGCTAAACGTTTTGATGAAATTTTGAAATTAAAAATACCTGGAAAAATGGAATTTTTGTGAAATACTTTCCCCTGTTTTTCAATTAATTATACAGCGCACCTAAATTTTTCAAGTTTCAAAATTTGTATTACATTTTTCATATGATTTAAAAAAAAAAAAAGGCTGGTGGGATTTGAAATAAATGCAATCCCCCCCCCCCCATGCCAGCAGCCTTAGTATTTATTTTTTCATTGGAATTCTTCTGTGTTCCATCCACTCCACAAATTTGTATATGTTTCACACTCTGCTCTAGTTCTACTCTTCATTTTCTTCCCATTGGCTTTTCTCCACATACACAAAACATGAACAATACAATAGGAGTCAAAATTTCAAGCCTAAAGAAAATAAGTTCATTGGTTCCTTATTATCCAAGCAACCAAACTAGACCTGCTAAGCTAATAACTAGAATGACTACAGTTATTTATTGTGGTCATTTCTTTTTGCATCATCTGGGGCACCTTCACATTATGAAAATCATATAAACTCATAATCCCCCCATGTGGTTTGCTTATTGTACATTGACCGTTTTGAAAATGAGTCCTTATTTCTTACTCCTTCTCACAGTCATATTGATCATTTAATGCTGCCATTGACTGGCTCTACTGTGCTTGCACCCCACACCCATCTTCTCAGGGAGCAGACAAGAAAGCTTATGCTCAAATAAATTGGTTAGTCTCTAAGGTGCCACAAAGTACTCCTTTTCTTTTTGCGAATACAGACTAACCTGGCTGCTACTCTGAAACCTCTAATAGTTCAATTTATGTTGGATTTCCAGGAGCCTTGTTACCACCTGGTTTTTAGTTCTCTCATGCCCAACATCCCCACTATGTAATAAATTAAGGCCAGAAGGAACCATCATGCCATCGAGTCTGACTTCCTATAAAACACAGCCCATAAGCTTTAGAATTTGATCAAGACTATCTTCTAGAAAGTCATCCAGTCTTGATTTGAAGACTTCAAGGAGATGGCAAATCCACCACTTCCTTTGGTAGTTGGTTACAATGATTAATCACCCTCAGTGTTAATTTGTAGTTTATTTCTAATTTGAATTTGTCTGGCTATAATTTCCAGAAGTAAATTCCTGCTAGATTAAAGAATCTTTTAATGCCAAATATTTTCTTTCTGTGAAGGCACTAGTAACAGAGTGTCTGTATCAGACTGTGAACTCCATTTTGGTTTATGTGCTCAACACACATCTAACCTTGCCCAGGACAAGCCTATTGAAATGTATTCCAGATTTTCTGGTCAGGGAGACTAAGGGGCTTGAGCCCTAATTGAAGGACCACCATGGAGAAACCATCAGAACTACTGTCTAAGGTTATCAACCTTAAATGACTCTGAACTACTGGTCTATCCCCATGACACAATGGGTTTTCTGCATAGGCACCCAAATGGGAGAAGGGACTGGAGCTTTTCAGCTGAGCTAATGGGAAAGGGGACAGAGTCTGGAATTAAGAAAGGGTACTGCTGTGAGCAAGGGAGGCTGTCCATCACCACAGCACCAAAGGGTTTGAAGGAAGGCGAGGGCAGGAGGGAATCTGCACAGCCCGGAATGCTAACAGGCCTCGCCTCACACAAGGCGTGAGATCAGACTAGGAGAAGGGTGTGTCTCAGGGCTTTGAGTTTTCTTCAAAGATCTGTAAGTCTCTAATGTTTAAAGAGCAAAGTGACTAGTTAAAAAAAACATATATATCTCTGACTAAGCCTGTGCTGCTTGCGTTCCTCTCACACAGACTTTGAATGGGGTTAAATTACAAGTGCAGACCACAGCTTAATTGGGACCCTGAGCGTGCTTGCGTAAGCATCTGGAGGCCTCAGGCACAGGTTTCCAGATCTGGGGGGGCGGCGTCCCACCACCCAAGGAAGACATAAAGCCAGAGATCTGAGCCTGGGAGTGTGCCCTATAGATCTAGGGCTAGAAACAGACTCTAGCCAGACCCAGCTGGTTTAGGAGCATATGGGGCTCTGTGACTGGGCCCACTGGCAACAGACTGAGGACAGTACAGAGGGGTACTGGGCCAGGTTGTACCAGTATTTTCACACCGTAATCAAGCCACCCCTTGAACTTCTTTTAAAGATGAAAACAGATTCTTCTAAACGGATTACACTCCCTACATCTCTCACTGTAAGGCATTTTACCCTGTATCGAATAATTTTTGGCAGAGAAATCTCCACAGAGGAACAGACACTGCGGGACCCACACCACACTGTCTCTGCCTCCCCTTTCCACTTGGAAGGGCTGTTAAGAGCTGCATGTAAAGAACTGAACAGAGAAAGCCATTTGTAGTGCACAACAAGTTTTAGTGGTCCTAGAAGCTTCCCAGGAACTATGCTACACATTCTTGAGCACTCTCTCATGGCATCTTCTCTATTACCTACCTATATACAGATTTCTCATTTGCAGTCTCATTACATGGACCTTTCGATCCCCTGGTTTATTCTTTCTTCCCTCTCCACCTCACAGCAAGAGGGCATGCAGGGCCCTTAGTAATGGAATACATTGTAGGATGCTGAAAAAAATCCTTCAAATTCATGTTGGCATTATTCCAAGTTGACTGTCCGGGGGGGGGGGGGGGAAATGGAGACATTTTAAAGTCTTGTTTACTTGTTCAGTTGTTTTAAAGTGAGGTTATACAAGCTAAAATATAGACACGTTGGGTTTGAATATAAAAGTGCAGCTCGTGCTGTGCTGCAAACGGTCGACCCGTTCAAGGTGCTTAGGGAGCAGATTTGATCCCCACTTTGTTTTACCCTAAGAACCATGGCGCAGAATATTACTTATAGTTAGCATGAGGAGGTGGGAGAGTAAAAGCTGGCCTTATTCACCTCACTGCTGAGAAAATAGCACAAGTTAGACAAGCAACGCCCCCTTTATCAGATTCCTGGAATAACAGTAATTCATAGAATGCCAGAAATAAAACAGTTTTGCAAAACATAAAGAGGATTGTACAGCTACTAACACTTTTCATAGTTTTCGGTCACTGGTGCCTGCTGTTGTACATAGAATTGAAACCTTGGGTAGCAGCCAAATGAAGGTGGAAAGGAAATGCAGCCTGTAGTTTCAAACTGCATTTTGAGCCCTATAAGAAGTTATTAGCATTAAGGTTGCTGGATAGGTTATAGTTTTATCCTCCTCAGGTTAAAACAGAAATAAGGAAGGGCCGATGATGGGACACTAGATGAGGAGAGCTGTGAATTAACTACAGAGAATTCTTTCCTGCTGTCTGGCTGTTGGGTCTTACCAAAATGCTCAGGGTCCAATAGATGGCCATATTTGGGGTCTGGAAGGAATTTTCTCCTGGGTCAGATTGGCAGATACCCTGGGGAGAAACGGGGGGGTGTTGTCTTCATCTGCAGCATGCGACATGGGTCACTTGCAGTGACTGGTGTAAATAGCGGATTCTCTGTAACGTGAAGTCTTTAAATCATGATTTAAAGACTTCTGTAACTCAACCACAGGTTATGGGTCTATTACAGAACCGGGTAGGTGAGGCTGTGTGACCTGCAATGTGCAGGAGGTCAGACTAGATGATCATGATGGGTCCTCCTGGCCTTAAAATCTGTAAGATAACTTTCACATATGCCACATCCACCTGCTTGCAATAGATGACCTGGAGATTTAAAACTATTTACTGTAATACAGTGAAAAAAAACTTTTAAAAATAAATTGGTTCTTTGCTTAGAATAAGGTATGCAAGTAGTTTTAAAGCATGATAATGTATTTATTCACAGTTGTAACTGCATCTCCTCCACTTCTTTTCAAATAGAAGTGTTGTCTCTCGCTAGTTTTTCTCCCCCCAGTAAACAATTGTTACTGTTTTTATACCACTTTTTTGTGGTAGTTTTAAAATAAAAGTTCACAGAATATTCATCATCTTCAAAAGCTTCCAATCTGATCCACTCAGCTCAGCTCCTCAAAAATAGGAACCTGATGGTAAGACCGCAAGTTTATATTTCGGCACCTGACTGATCTTTAAGCATGCTGGCTACTCGACAGCTCCCACTGTGGTCCTGAGCAGCCAGTAGCTCCCGTTGCTATCAAGAGCAAAGTGGATGGCTATTGGGTGCACATCAATTTTGAGAATCAGGAGGATGCCTGAAGCTGAACATAGGCACCTAACTTTAGCCACTAATTTTTGAGAATATTAGAGTCAGCGTAACAGAACATCAGTTTTAATAGGTGAAAGCAAACCAGCAAACTATAGAAAGTGTAAAGGGCAGAACCTGAAAGAAAATGTTTAAAAAAAGGTTCATAGATATTAAGGTCAGAAGGGACCATTATGATCATCTAGTCTGACCTCCTGCACAACGCAGGCCACAGAATCTCACCCACCCACTCCTGCGAAAAACCTCTCACCTACGTCTGAGCTATGGAAGTCCTCAAATCATGGTTTAAAGACTTCAAGGAACAGAGAATCCTCCAGCAAGTGACCCTTGCCCCATGCTACAGAGGAAGGCGAAAAAAACCCCAGGGCCTCTTCCAGTTTTCCTCCAGGGCAGATTCCTTCCCGACCCCAAATATGGCAATCAGCTGAACCCTGAGCATATGGGCAAGATTCACCAGCCAGATACCCAGGAAAGAATTCTCTGTAGTAACTCAGATCCCACCCCATCTAACATTGCATCACAGGCCATTGGGCCTATTTTAAAGGTGTTATATCTCTTTACAGACCTGGGGCCTTCAACAAATATGAACAACAAAAGCATATACCCCAAAAAAACCTAAGTAACTGTACAATAATGGCAAGTGGGAATCAAAATGGTAATTAAACCAGAAGGAAAGGTATGACCTGTTTCATTGTATTGTATCCCCTGTGTTTTGCTGAATGGATTAAAATTTTATGTTCACTTTCCCACTTCATATAGCAAACAGCTGAACATTAAGTCAGGGTTAAACTTTTTTTTTTAATCCCAAAGTCTGCATGATGGACGGTTGTGAGGCTTTTAAAAAAATCATCGGTATCAGGTGAGGACATTCGGTGTTCAGAATTGGAAGGTGTCAATCCTCAGCTGATTTTTTGGCTTCTGTAATCATCACGGGTGTCACCGAGTAATCTTTCGCCTGGCTCTCCTACAGGAGAGGAGAGGAGAGGACAGGACACTGCCTACAGAGAGATTTGGGTTTTTGCAAGAAAAAAAAATGACTCAACCTTAAAGGAGTGTGTGTGGAGGAAACCCTGAGTTCTTGCAGCCAGAGGTCAGCTGGCACAGTGCAAAGCAACTGACATTTCTGTCACTTCAGTACATTTGTTCCCATTTCCCTTCCCCCCCACCCCCCCAAGACACACACACTTTCTTTTGCAATGGAAAGCTTTGCTTTGGAATATCAATCTCAGATACATCTTCTCCAGCATGGCTGTGCCTGCTTTGCTGTCAAGTGGACTTGATATCATGAGCCACTTCTAACTACTGTGATCTGATCTTATACAAAAGAGGGTGCAGTGCAGCTAGAAAGCTCAGGGCTCACTTAGGACACCTGCAAGGGAGGCTCACATCAAATATGTGGGGACGCATCTTTAGATAAGGACGAGTGCTTTTATTCCATTTAGCTCGAAGCAGCAAGGATTGATGCAAGTGATGCGCATCAGGTGGACTAATGCTGTAGTCACTCGGATTTCAGTATACAGCGCAGATAAAGGACCATAGGGTCTGAATCCTCCCAAGCATCTCCACTGAAGTTATATTCAGGACAGAATTTGCCCCCTATGGTCAGGGCAAGCTGTCAGTTTGTGCTACATCCTTGTTCTTGTGCACATTAATTACCTGCCCCCTTGGACAACCTCTGTTTATTCTAGAACTTCGTACTCATGTCAGGGATTGGGATTCAAGACTGGGAAACTGAGCTGTGAATTTAGCAAGTCAAATACATTCCTGTTCATGGCATGTCCAGTTTCCAATTTAAATAACTGTAGCAACAATTTCCAAATGAACAACCCTTCTAAAATATCAGTAGGTGGGAGATACTCCTCAATGTGACACATCCAGTAAGGAAAGAGGTGAGAGAAACAATCTTACATGTCCCAGCTGAGTTCTGCCCCACCTGCCCAGGAGACCAGTGCTTTTGGTATTCACGTTCACATTTGCTAAGAGACATGTTACGGAAGCAGTCATCTGACTCTGGTGCACTGCAAGTAATTATGTTATAACCTACAGGACTATTTTCAGAAGGGTTGAGCAGCTCTCCCTGGAGTCACTGGTTGCTCAGCACCTCTGGGAAACAGGCTTACATTGTTTTCAATGCCAAGTTACTAATTTACCTATTGCTCCTTATCAAGGCCGTGGATAAATTGGAAGACTCCAGTGCAGTGGTTCTGAGGCCCGCTATTAACTAGGAGTTCGTGCTCATTGAAAACATGTTCCCGTTGAACACATTCTTGTTGGAAGTTTGGTCCCCCAGGTAAGGGCCATGGCAGGTTAAAACTGATTTTCAGATGTGTGTCTGTTCAGCCAGTTTCATTCTCTCTCTCTTTTGCTTAAGGGCTTTCATTCCGTTACTCTGCAATGTGCTGCAGTAGCATACCATTTGAGGCTCTACAACAGTATCTTGTTGAGGAATGTAATATTGTCGACAGTTCCCCAACCTGCTGGGAGCTGTTTTATGCTGTGAATACCACAAGCTACCCATGCTTTCCTGGTGGGCTGTTTAGTACATTACGGCTACCTCCTAGTTTTTGTTTAAGGGCCAAGAAGTCACTGAGATTCATTGAACATATAAAAGTTAACCTTGGCTCGTCACTTCTTGCCCACTCCGCCCTTCAGACAGATTTCCCCCCTATTCCTTTCTCCCCAATTTTCAAATGACATAAACCCCGATCATCGCTTTAAACTTTGTGCTCTTGGGAAGATTTTTAACTCTGGATTTCTATCTAATGAGCCAAACCCATCTCAGAGGCTTCGTGCAGGATAATGCCAAAACAAACAGCACCATTCAATTATATGACTGTTTCATTATGAAAATAGTTAGGGTTTTCCTATAGTTAGCATACAATAATCAGAAAGCAATAAGTGCCTGTAGGTAAATGTTGGCTTTTCCATTGTCGACCACTGCATTGTGAAATGAGCTGATCTTTCCACAGTTCATAGAATTATATGGCCTACATCAATTAGCACCCTATTCTCTGTTGAGCTCAGCAGCTGGACAAAGGACTGAATGAGTATGGAGGATTTACTACCCCTTCATGCCGAAAAGCATTTCCCTTTAAATCAAAGTGAAGGCACATTGGTCAGGCAGCCTACAGAAGCTCGCAAGGCTGTTGCCTCTCCTGTATCTAGTAGAGGACTTCAGTCTCCAGAAATATCAGCCCAGCACATTTTACATATCCTGAATTCACTCTTAAAATATCATCAATATTTGGCAGGGATTTCATAGTTTAATTAACAATCTCTCACTTTAAAAGCCGATACTTTCTTTTCATGAGACAAGCAGCCCTGCTGCTTTGAAGACTTCAGAGCAAGATGAAGCCTGGTACCTACTGGTAATGCTAAGAAGCCTTATTGCACCTCCCTTGCAGTGTGGATCAAAAGCCTGATTTCATTCCACTTTCTCATCACCACCTTACTTGTGCTGCTTTCAGGGTTTGCCTTTCAAGCTCTAATATACATTTTGCTTTTTGATGATGCAACGAAGAAGCTGATGTAAATAAACAAGAGGCGATGTTTTTAGAAACTATACCTTTTAAGAGGAGAAAAAAAATCGCTTTGTAGAAAACTGCTTAGAGAGTCTTTAAACTATATTAAGGCATGTTTTTATAATGGGGCTGAAGACATTTATATCATAAATAAAGACCTCAAAAAGTTTAAAATCATTTGTACAACATGATCAACCAAAAATAGCTGTGCAAGATTATGCGGCAATTTTATTCTTTTTCCTTTTTAAAAAAATCATTTAAAAGTGCAACAGCAAAAAAACCCTTCTTCCTTACTTCATTCATCAGCGCAATTATCTCTGGTGCTGAATACTGGGGCAGAAACTTGGAAGCAGGAGCTATGAGCTACCTGAACTTAATATCAGAAAAGGGTCTCAAAAAACAAAAACAGTCAGACAAAAGGTATTATGACTGAAGTAAAATAAATTTGGAGTATTAAGAAACCAAGGCCACAAACTCTGAGGTGCTTAATACCTCACACAACTGGACTACTAGGGGTGATGGAAAGTTCAGTCAGCTTTGGATCAGGGACCTAATTAACAAATACAATGAGAGGAATTATTACAATCCATAGCCTGGAGAAAAGACTCAACCTAATGCATTGTCTGCAATACAATCATAACCATGTTAGGGAATCCTGTTACCACTTTCTCATGTCCTGTCACTTTGGTTTGCCTTCATATACCAAAACATGAGAATGATGTCAAGGAAATCATACTATAGAGTTGCACACTCTCCATTCTGGAAACCATTCCCCTCACTGTCTGCCAAGAACCCCTGGGTGGAATTCAAGATGCTAGCTATCAAAGCCCTAGATAACTTATGCCAAGGTTAGCATCTCCACTTCTAATCCATATTACATTACAACAAGCACTTGGCCTGGATACCAAAACTTAACTGTCCCAAGGATAGAATTCAGAGTCCTGTCACTTTCTCAAGTGGTTCCATGCTTCTGAAATTCATTCTCTCTAGAAAAAAAAAAAAAGCCAAATTTAAGCATGAACTTGGCCACTTTCAGGAAGAACTACAAGATATTTCTTGTGTTCGTAAACTAGGAAATCCTGGCCATTTGACAGACCAGTTATGCTTTCAACCTGTGTCTTAGAGTTATTCTTAGTATATACATTTATTAAGCACCCATAACTGGGTGCTTTATAAATATATGTACTAACAGTCATTTACATCAAGGGAAATTTCATCTAGGAGATAATTTAGGAGAAATAGAAACCATAGTGCAGAAAAGGAAAGTCTGAGCATTTGAGCCCAGATTACTGTTTTAAAGGGCAGGCTGCTAGAGTGAATTCAAAGGGAGATGAGGGTGCTCAGAATATTTGCAGGATCAAAGTCAATCTTGCAATCCCTACTGAGGATCTAGCAGGAGCTCTGGCTGAGTAAGGATTGAGTAAAAACCACTTAAGGATTTCAGGATTGGGCCCTGCCAGAACTAGAGCTTTGCTCACGTTACTATATTTAGCATATTTAACAAAAACTTTTTGAACAATTTTGCTGAAGGGGGAAAGAACAGTTCCCTTCCCTGAACATCTCGCTGTCAGGGGAAAGCGGTTCTTGCTGCTAAAGGCTGCTTTGTGCTTCACATAACTGAAAGCTGGATAACACAATAGCGAGGTCCAAATTCAAGTGCATGAGGTCACATTGCTTGGTTGTAAATCTGAAATGTACCTTATCAGCTGTCAGGTAAAGGGCCTGATCCTGAGGAGTGTTCAACACTCTCAACGCTAGTGGGAGTTTAGGATGTTCCGCACCCCACAGGATCAACTCCTTAGTTACCAAAATGGAGGATATGGGGAAAAATATAGTTGCAGTTGTCTGAGATACACAAATGGCTAAGGCCACCCCCCACCCCCAATCAGTTGCCCCAGTGAAGTCAATGGACCTACTCAAATGCTTGAAGTCAGGCATGTTCTTAAGTACATTGCTCTCATGAAGAGTCTGAAAGAAGTCCTCCACGTAAAGTTTTGTCAATTTTTCCACACCATAGTAAAGTGTTTTATTTTCATAGCTTTCTCTTGTTGTACGACCATCTGCTGTGTCCAAAAGGTAAATAAAACAGACCGAACACCACGTAAAAAACACATCCACAAAAAAAATTGAACTGCAAGTCACAATACTAGCAGCTGTGTGCCTGCAGCTCAAATACCTCAACCATGCCCTATGTTTAAGGCTATTGCCAGATAACTGCTGCCTCTCCAAACACAAATTCCCTATTTATTAAAGAACCCATCAAAAAGATGGGCCCTAGAGAGAGAACACTTCTGAACTCAATTTGAATAGAAGCCCAGACTTTCCAAACTATTTCCCAAGTTTGTGCTGTCCTAACCAAACTCCCCTACAGTCAGAAAAGCGCCCAGGGGTTATTTGTTTTAAACTTATCAGTCCATCTCTACATACAGAATATGACAAAACACAATAAAACAAAGACTCTCAGCTGTTTAGCTAAAGCATGTACAACATGCTAACTTTAATTGTGCTCAGGTGATTTCAGATCTTCACGTTCATGTGTGTGCACGCACACGTATGCACCAAAAAATACTGCTACTTCAGCTCAGAAAGAGACAGCCTCTGGCTCTATACATGTCCTGTCCAGAAAATAGCAATAAAAATAAATAAGTTACCAAAAGGTCTGTGGAAACAGCAACCATAAAAATGGTTCGCCTCAATTTATGAGAGCAATAGAATATGTGAATAGCACAGGCCTCTTGATATCTTCAGCTAGAAGGTCAACATCATTGAGACACGAGCGTCTCTAACAACACAGGGCCACCGACATCACAAATCTCTCTGTCCAGAAAGGAAGAAGCTGTTTGAGTAGCAAAATACTTTCAGCAGAAGTATCTTTTCTTTTTTTTAAAGAAGAGAGAAAAAGAAAAGAAAAACCACCACTTTCCTCTTTGCTGCTGAATTTACAAACTTCAGCGTTACCCAGAGTACAAATTTGGGGCACGTGGCAGCCCTGCCCTTAAAAACCTCACATTTAGTGCAAGAATAGAATTCATCACTTACTTCAAAACAACTCTGAAAGATATTGGCACATTTTTCTTACTGTAGAAAGAGAGGGACCAGGAAGAGGACTGTGTGTGGTACAGTTTCCCCAGCTATAAAATGGGGATAATAAAACTTAACTCCTTTTTGAAGTGCCTCAAGATCTACTAATGAAAAGCATTGTAAGAGGTAGTAGTAGCAGTAGAACTACATCGATAGAAATCCGTACTATATTATCCACGTGGCAGGCCCGAGTTCTGCAATCCAGCCCCATAGCCACCCACCAAGCAGTCCATTTTCTGTAGATTATAGCCATATCAATGCTAGCTGCTGCTCAGTTTCAATTATGTGATAGTGCATAACCTGAAATGCCTTTGGCCACATTGGGACGCTCAGAGCTACAGGCTTGCCATGAAAAGCATCGGGGGGGGGGGGGGACAGGGGAGGGAATATTCACCCTATTAGCCCAAAGTGTTTGAAGTGAAAGCAGATTTCACCCCTGCAAGATAGCACTCTGAGTTATAGTAATACAAGAATATACCCAACAGGCAATTTGATATGAGGGAAGGAGAATTTAAACTGAAGCTTGCTCGCTCTCTCTCTCTCTCTCTCTCTCCCCCCCCCGTCATTGCTAAATCTGTTAATTCACCATATTTTCTCCCTATGGGTATTTACTTTGCAGTCCAATGATGTCAGGTCACAGGTCAGTTATTAATGCTCCATGGAACATTTACCATGAGATTGCTAATTAAATTAAACTACTTACAAATCCTCACTCCCCAGTTCTCAACCTGTACATGAAGGCAAAGAGGAGAAAGAGAAATTAACTTCAGAACAAATGGTTCATAATTAAATTTTAATTTTAATAAACATTAAGAAAATTAACAGCCTTTCCTATCCCAACTTGGGAAGATAGTCTCTTTGGTTCATGCATGAGCGTACGACCCATCAATGTTTAATGTTAATGCAATGTTTAGAACTTTCATATGCAACGATCTGCCATCCCTCTAAACATTGCCAGTTCCAGCTTGTTTCCTTCTGCATACGTTCAATAATGCTTTATATGCAGTTTTACATTTGACTGATAAGGAGAAAAAGAAATCTAACAAAGGTTCAAAGTTGAGCTGAGCTAATATGGCATAAAACTGTTATAAAACAAGTCTGCATTGACTGCGTTTCCATCCCTTGTGTGTTCACTTTCCACAAAATGTTTTTGTGAACACAGCTCTAACTAATAGGCAAGACTACAATGCTAAGCCTAGCAGAGTTCCTACTGAATTGATATTGACTTTTGACTAAGTATCAGCGCTACCAATAAAGCTAGAAGTGTTTTGGTTGCAGTCTCCTCTCAATCGCACTCACGTAAGTCAGAAGTAACTCCCTTTAATTCAATGGGGTTACCCCAGCATAAAGCGAGTGTACATGAGAGGAGGAGAAAATCTGCTGAGTGCAGCCATGAAAAGGAGGATTCAGTTAATTGGCCTCCAGATAAGCTTTGTGTCTGGCATCTGCGGACAATATGTACCGCTTGCTTTCGAGGTCAGCGTCACAGTAATGTTAGCATGACAAGGCTTAAGAGGAAGTGATGGATGTTGTTTAACAGAAATATTTTAAAAATATAGATTTTAACAGAAGTCAATGGGACTATTTGCATGAGTAAGAGGAGCAAGATTTGGATGTCACAACCTATCTGAGCATCAGCTTTCCAAGCAGTGCTGTGATGAACAGTCAAGGTTTCTGAAGTGTTTTGAGATCCTCCCTAGGTTCTTACACTGCACTTATCAGTAAATTACCAAAGCAACGTCATAAGAAAGGTGGTAAAAAAACAGAAGCACACAGTATTATCAATAAGTTTAGTTCTCATAAGTGAAAGTTCACCAGAAAAGGGCGGTGGGGGGATTTGGCAGGAAAAATGGGTAGAAGTAATCTTGTACATAAACCATTTGTACTGAGCCCTAGAAACGTGGTCCATTGCGTGTATTTAATGCCAGGCCACTAGGTGCCAAGACTGGGGCAGGCTCAGTGACCTTCATATATGATCCAAACATCACTAGAGGGGGATAAAGAGCTACATTGAGGGGTGTGGGTGTGGACTACATGGGTAGCGCCAGCTATAACAAAATGACAGCCAGGCACAACCCCAGCAACCAGAACTTCAGCTGCAGTAAAACTGGCAGAGCTCCATTGATGTCAATGGAGTTGAGCCAATTTATACCAGCTAAGGATCTGGCCCACATTATTTTGCACCTCTGGAATGCACAGGGATGAGTTAGGAGCTAATTTCCTCTGCTGTAAGTGTTCCATGCAGCAGTCTGCCTTCATCTTTATGACAACTACCTACCATGATTGAATTCTGCATGAGTTCCTACTGAAAAAAATAATGGAGAGAGAAAGGTGGGGTTTTTTTTGTTTTTTTTTTATTAAATGCAGGTGGAAATTCAGTCGGTGTTTTAAAATTTATGAAAAGAAGCAGTAATTTAACTTGTGATGGGAGCAATTTTATTCCCATTTCAACTAATGCTAATGTTCAAATTTTAGTTATTAAATTAATCTGCTTCAATTATACTAAAATCAGTGGAATTGTGCTCTGCTGTATTGATGGATAATAGCAAAAAATGCTAAGTGCGACTTTGTAATCTGTACCCACTGGAAGCATGAATACCACCACCAAGGCATAAATAGAAAGCAAAAAGCCATGCAAAATTAATAGCAAATAATATGCCAAAAGAAACTTTTCTCCACTTCAACTGGTTACGTGGTATGAGCGCACCCTTTGTGACCGATCTCACATTCCTGAGTGTATTGAAATCTTGCCAGATGCAAGACTTCATCTTCTGCTAAGTTCTCCAGTGTTCACCTCAGACACAGAGGTCATCGAATTCCAGCTTGTACTCTCCTTACCAAGAGTAAATGGGAAAGAATCAGACTGTGTTTTCTCACTGCCACTTGAGGACCAGCATCTGCAGTGCTGCAAGGAGTCAGAGCTTTTCCTCTGCAGCTCAGTGTATGGTAAAGGCCCTTTCATTATCGCTATGAAGCGATACTTGAAAAATGACTTCACTCTCTCAATAATCTTTGAAAGGTCTCTATTGATCTCATTTACAAAAGGGCTCACATGGAACCAGTTTTATTTTAGTTAAGACCAAGGCAGAATTAGTGAAAAGCATCATGGCTAATGGCTGTATAATACTACAATATTGCAACCACTGCAATCTACTTGAGATTTATCATGAGTGACTGTTATTCTTTGAGCAAGTTCAGATCACTTTATCTTCAACACTTCTCTCCCAGAGTTCTTTTTTTAATCCATTTATTGAATAATCAGAAGGCTTCTGCTAGAACATAGAAGAGGAATGGGTCATTAAGTACCTGGGTATCAGGGCAAATCCAGCCTCCACCCTCTTCTCCAGGGTCACAGAGATACCCTTTCAATTATTCTGTGTGAGAGGACTGAATATGCAGGAAGGACCAAACAAGGGACTTGTATCCCTTGGTGAGACAAGGAGGCTCAGGCTGCATAACCTGACACGGGTATTGGGAGAGGGCAGGGCATATACTGGCTGAGCAATCCACCTCAGTTGTATCCTTCTACCCTGCTCCTGCAGTGGAGCTATTGGAAGACACATGGTGTCTACTTTAATCATTGGGTAAAAGTCGCCTCTCAGGAGCAGCTCCTCACCTGTTCCCATCCACAGCTTGAGGTCGGTTTCATTCCCTCTCTCCCCTTTGTCCAGCCTGGAAATTCTGATCTAGGCTCATCGTTTGGCTCATATTGCAGTAGGTAGTACATTACAACCAAGAGGAAAGCAACATAGACAGGTAGACAGAGATAGAATATAGCACTGATGCCTCCAGAGATATTGTTGAGAACATGCTCACAACTGTAGAATACTTGTAGTTGTATAACAGGTCTACCATAGATCTGCACAGCCTAGCCCTGCAGTTACTAGCCAGTATGTAGGAGAGAGGCCGATGGCTATGCCTGCCTCCATCATATGACATACCCCTGTGACAAAGGGCTGGGTACCAGCTGCTGATCCGGCACTCTGCTCACTGCAACTCTAATTGCTCTAGAGTAGACCTTATTAAGAAGAGCTGTGCCTGATTGATGGATTGGGATGGGGCTGAAGAAAGCTAAGCCCATCAGGCAGAAGAGACACAGGAAGGAAGTAGGGGGAGGGAGAAAGGTTTTTTCAGAGTCAGAGCCTAATGGGATATACCAGGGGGAAGAGTGGTTCCATCTTCCCCCTCCTTGGTCAAGGGAGCTAAGGATTGTGCAATAGTGGAAATATGGGGCTGCACAAGCCTGTAAAGGTTGTAGGGAAGGACACTAAAATAAGCCATGTGAGGTGCTTACCAGAGGAGGGCCCGAGCTGGTTGTCATGTGAAAATAGACAGGAGTGTGACCCAGCCCTTTCACAAACCCCTCATGCAGTGTAAATGTTGCCAGCACCCTCCTGCACTCAGGAAGCTTTGTTGAAATGAGTCACATGAGCAAGGCAAGGAGGATGTGGCCCATAACCATTTCCTTTGCACCACAAGGGGATTGAACCCACAGCCACTGGATCCAACAACACAAGCTTCTGCTACCTGAGCTTAAAGACCCAGCTCTGCTAGCTCCCAGTCAGTAGCAGACTCAACGCCCTTTGTGGTTTAGTCATTAGTACAGGGGGACAAAGAGCCACACTGTGAGTGTGAGATACTGGTACATACATCACACAACTAAGTATTCATATAGCACTAAAACTATTCACAGTGCTTTACAAAACACAGTCCTTGCCCTGCAACATAGGTGAGACAAGAACCAGGATAACAATGAAAAATAAATTATAGGCTATATGACAGATTTAGAATTGGACCCGATTTATTTACATGCACTGACAAACTAAGACAGCAGACTTGACAAGACTAACTTGAAAGGGAAAGTTTCAGAGGATGATGTTAGTAAAATGCAGTGTAGTAATCTCTGAAAGCAATGTAATATTTTAAATCAAAGAGGCTCATAAATATGCAACTTGTTTTTAAGCAATTCAAGTCCCTAAAGATGAGAAAAGAGCTGCTAAAATGCAAGTGCCCCCTTTGAAATTATAGTTACTAGTGCTGAGCTATCAGATATGATAAATTATGCCAGTCCTGAAGTCCACATTTACTTTTTTGTATTTTTTCTGCCCTTTACTACTTCATGACAGCTTTAGAAGAGTTCTATTTAGGGTTATGGTGTTATATTTTGAACTAATGCAAGTCTTTGCTAGCATTGTCATTTATTCACAGTTTGACTTATGGGCCCTTTCTGTAATGTTGAATAGTCAAAGAATATAGGGGTCAAAATGAGATTTTCTGAGAGCTAATACTTACGATATGCTAAACTGCATATGAAATTTAACAGCTACCATCTTCCCACTATACAATTTCTTTTGGTCGTCTTTGGAGAGGACAAAATCTAGTCAATAATCCAGGGAGGTTGGGGGAGGTTGCCACACAAAAGGCTACTTTAAAGAAGTAGACAGCTTTTGAAAGTATGTTAGGATGAGCTGTACATTTAAAATCTGTAAAGTCCATTTTGAGTGTTGCTTTTTAAAAAAATACTTATACATTTTTATTAGTACATTACTAAAGACTTACTTTGAATACCTGGAGTCACCTTTTTTGGAGCCAGCAGAATGGCAGATAAGGGCAAATTGGAGTGGAATGAATAAATACATACATTTTTTAAAAAGAGATTAATTTTCAAAGATGGAAGCTACAAAATGATTTTGTTGGTATTTGTGTCAACACGTCATGCTCGATTATGTATGGGCAACATCTGTCATATCCTGGGCCTGACATTTCACATTGATGTCCGCTTTGAGCGGTCTTACTAATTCAAGTTTTAATTGAAGTCTGCTTCAGGGACTACCAAATATAAACTAATGACAACTTAATTACAGTTGTAATTAAGCATCCAAATTCTTATCACATAAGCTAAAGCCCAGTTGAAGTTCCTCAGCTGAATTTGAGTTGAAGGTACACAAAACCTTGCAGAATCAGTTCCTGAGAGGGATGCACATATACAGAAGTGCTAAGAGCACAGAAGAGGTGCTTGCCCACACTCACCATTCCTTTAAAAGAGTTGGGGGAAGGGGTGGGTTATTTTGTTGAACAGGCAAATGACTTTCAAGACCATATTGCACATTGAGGGCCTGATCCTGGGAAGTCAATGGGAATTGTGGGTGCTCAGCCCCCCCGTGGGATCTTAAAAAAAAGCATGCAGGGAAGAAGGCTGAATTCTTAAATAATCCGCATCACAATTGCTACCCATATACCATCATCCTAGGCATCTCCATGACAACTGAGCTGGATTGCTTTCAAAGGTGACTGTTAAAAACTAGCAATCCACAATCATGAATTAAGCATTGAAGAAACTCATTGATGTGAAATTTCCAGCCTATCTTTCTTTGGGCAGATGGTTACAAAGCAGATGTTTTGGTATCCAGGCACTTTAACAAAATTATTGGTTTATTAATATTTTTACGGATTTTTTTCAGTAATAAACACAGCATATGTACACTCCAGAAGGGTGAAACAATGTAGTATGTTATTACAGAACCACCAGGGTGGGAATAAAAAAATCCCTGATAGTAACCAGAGATTATTATTAATTACTTATAACTTTGATCTAGCTAATATGCAGAAATGGCACTTCACAGTCAATTAGAAGCGACAATTCCTTTACAACCTAAAATAGACCTAACACAGAAAAGGGTGACATTAATACGGGGAAAGGAGTTGATAATGGTTACAAAAATGAAAGAGTAAGAAGAGCTTATTGTTATACACATGCAATATTATGTATACAGAATAGTGTCTGCACACAATATTATGTATTTGCATATATATAGGGGGCATTTAGCAATTGTATATAGCTAAAAACACCACAATAATATATAATTTGGAGAATGGTGGCCTTGAACCCACCATCTGATGCATGTGGGTAGACCCCTGGAATCCAACACTGTGTTCCACAGACATCAGGGAGCTTTGATGCATGTGCAAGGTTCTGCCAGCCTGTATCTGATTGAAGGAGCAGGGCTGGTGATTCCTCAGCATTGGTATGCTCTATAGCAGCCCCCAGTCTCCTGGTTTAAAGGAATCTGAACCATCCCATCTTTATGTTTTACTGCAGAGACTCCAATGCAAGAGACAATCCTGTTTTAAGAGACCACCCTTAATGCACCAAAGACAGTTCTGCCCCATTTTTACCTGAAGACCACTTCGGTCGATTTAAGGCTGTGGTGGAGGTACCCAAGAAAAGGTTAAATGGAGTATAGGAAGCTCTGAGGAGATTTTGAAGGAGAACTCTGCCGCATAATGCGCCAGACCAGGTGGATATTTCAGGTAAGGGAGCATGGAAGATACAAGGATTCTTTGTATGATTGCTATGTAATACTACAGGACAGGGACAAATCTAGCTTCCCAGGAATGAACACAGAGGTGCACGCATCTACATTTCTTATGGATTGTTCACTACTGTACCAGGCTAAAATCCATGACCTCACAGGTTCATACAGCGCAGAAGGGTGGCAACCCAGTTTCAATAAACTGTTCCTCATTATAAAGCCTCCCTTAATTAAAAAAAAAAGTAACTTCTCAGCAAAATAGTTTATGGAATATGCAGACCTCCTCCTCCCCCCACCAATAAAAAGCTCCTTAGTCCTGTGTGGCAGATATCTCTTTTTATAGAACTGGTTGTTGTTTTTTGGGGGGGAGGGAGGGGAAAAAACTTCAGTTAAGCTGAAGGACAAGGCTGGATATTGGGGCTTGTACCCCATTTGCATCATATTAAGTTGTTACAGCTCTGTGTACATAAGACACTGGAAGGGAAGAGGGGAGAAGCAAGTAGAGAGTTAGGAATTGTTAGCCAAGCTATAGATGCTGCATGCTCACCATCAATAAAATCCATTTCTTCCCTCACTTTTCCCCCTTATTACCCTGTTGACTTCAACAGAGAGATGTGCTTTAAAGAGGCGAAAGCACAACACATTTATTAAGTATAGGAACAGGGCGACTTCAGTGAGATTAGGAATTCAATGTGAGTTTGGGGAGTTACCCAAACTCTAGATTGCCCTTTGAAATCTACCTGACCCATGATAACAAGACCAAGGGTAAAATATATAAAAGCACCAAAGTGGATTTAATAGCCCAAGTCACATTTTGAAAAGTGATTTAGGCACTTAGGAGCCAAGTCTCTTTGAAAAAAGAAAAGGAGTACTTGTGGCACCTTAGAGACTAACCAATTTATTTGAGTATAAGCTTTCGTGAGCTACAGCTCACTTCATCGGATGCATACTGTGGAAAGTGTAGAAGATCTTTTTATATACACACAAAGCATTGAAAGTCAATGGGACTTAGGAACGTAAGTCAGCTCTGAATGAGACTTGGTCTCCTAAATAATTTTGGCACTTTTGAAAACTTTATCCCATAGTGGGCTATACAAAATAAGCTGATAATCTCACTCAATGTCCCTATGGATAAAAAGCCACACCAAAGTTGTGCAACAATCAAAGAAACAGTCCCTCCTGTTCAGGGTAAAGGCACATTGGTGGGACAGTGTGAAGAAGCCTGCATTGCTGCAGTACCCGTCATGTAAAAAAAAAAAATGACTACCACTGCCATTCCAGTGCCTTTCATGAGCCCTAAATTAAGTTAAGACAACAAAGTCATATGTTTTAGGTCTAAACTCCTGCTGAGAAGTAATTCCTAGATGTTAGAAGGTTAGTACAAGTTAAATATTTCACCACTGTTCCAATTAAAATTCCATGAAAAATCTACCTTGTATAATGTCTGACCCAGATGCTGCAACCCTTCCTCACACAAACTAGCACGTTACTCTGTGAGGAGCTCAGTTGAAAGCACTGCTTGATGAGCAGGGTACTACTCAGAATGAAAGTGGAAAAATCTGATCCTAAATTTACACAGAGGAGGACCCTCGGTTTCTATTCAGAATGGTCAGAAAAGCCCACGTTTCTTCTAAACTATAACTTAATGGTCAGCTGGCAGTTGTTATCAATTAATTTGTCTTAGCTCCTGGCAGTTTTTAAAATATTAATTTAATGGTGTCAGTTCTATAGAGTGATGGCCCGTGCACGATTCAGCTTTTAAAATTAGATTCTTTCAAAATGTGTTAGCAATACCTGTCACTTTTTAAACTTACATTATACTGCCCAGGGGGCTTCACATATAATATTGATTTATTCAGTCATTCACTGCTGTGACTTATTCCCACAGGTGTCCTTGAGCCATAAACAGGATAACACTTCATCGACACCTAACACGGTTGCTTCATAAAGTCTGCCTTCCAATCCTGTTCAGCGGGGATTATAGAGCTCAGGTTGGCTTGCATGGAAAATGTCATCTTTATTTGTTTTTAAGCATTTTTAATTAAACTTTAAGGTGTGAAAAATGTCAAAACCACTTTTCCATAAATCCCTGGGAACTGGTATGGTTAAACTGACTATTTATTTATTTATTTAATTGTCAGTGCAACCTCAGAGTTGCAGCAGGAGGCAGCACGCAGGGTTCATGCTAAAGATGGATGCATCACTTTCACATTGCTCACCAAGGTTTCTATCAATCTCTGTCTACTACGTAAGAGCACAAAGAGCAAGAGATAAAGAAACTGGGGACCTGCAGTTGGAGTTGACTGGGTCACAGGTATTTTTCTGCGGGTGGTGCCATTTTGTTTTCCAGAATCTAAGCTTTCATGGAAATCAATTTAGTTTCTTGCTTCTATGGTTTTCATGCCAGCAACCTGAAATAATAGTTCTGAAATATCTGAACCGGCCCATCCATCACAATGAGGATGTAACTCTAAAGCCCAAGATGGAAATTTAAGTATCAGTGTTAATTAGTTCATAGTAGTACAAGGAAATAAGTAGGACAATAGAATGTGAAGTATCATTCAGGGTCACAAGTGGGTAGAGCTTGATAGAGTTTCACCACCCCAGTAAGTAGTTAACTTGCATAGGTAACAAGAATGTTTCATTAGCAATAAGTGATGAAGCAGGCAGGCAGAGTTGTAGCATAGAAATCTTTACTGAGTATGCTTAGAGAACAATGTTACATGCTGAAAGGCCTGTATTTGTCTGGTAACAAGCTGGCCTCCAGTGTGTAGACTTGTGTCACACTACGCTGGGTCCCTCCTGAAACCTGGCACTCTCTCTCCAGTTCCACTAGTCACGCTACAAAGAAGTAGTAAATACATGAAGTGATCAAGTGATTCAGGTGCTCTTATATTTTCCCTCTAACAAAAACATGCATGGTATCCAGGCTACAATCAGTCACTTAAACATCTAGTGCTGTAACATTTTACATTAACTGAACAATGAGACCTAAATGACTGTAGAATTCTCAGTAGTATTAGCTCTATTCCAAATAAGTCTATCATAATTAATGTCACTGCCATAAATGCCAAAGGCATTAATAGTGATTAGCTGCTGATTGTTTTGCCTATCATGTTCATTCTGTTAACATGCAAAAAACAACTTGCCTTATTAAAGCAAGTTTTTAAGTCTCCACTATCAGTCTGTAAATCAATATATTGTATTTTTCTAGGATCAGGGACTCTGAAAAGCACTGTGCAACTCTCATACAAAGAAACAGGGTGTCATTGTATTATTGAAGCCGATTATCAATTGAAAAGATGGAAGGACTCTCTAGTGACCCCAGATTTAATATCTTTAATTTGGCTATAATCCTAATAAACAAAGCTGATGATGGGTATCTCCATGGAACAAATCTGGGTGCCATCCTCCTGCTGTTACATCCTCCTCCCACAAATACAGTAAACAAACATACTTGGAGATAGATCAGACAACAGGGAAGATTTTCAAAAGTGCAAATTCAGAGGTCAGTGGGACTTGTGCTGCTAAACCTCTTGGGTGCTTCTGAAATCTGCCCCAGACACTATTCAAACCAAGTTCTGTTCCTACACAGGATACAGCCTCCTACCTACAGGAGGCAGGAAATTACCATTGTTCAGCCTGACAGAAGCAACAGTAATTGAAATGGATATGAATGCATTTAAGAAGTCTGATTTAGGACTAAATCGAGCCCTCTGCTGTGCTGGAAGGTGATAGGTAGAGGACATGATGCCCTCTTCCTATTTCCAGTGGGATACATACCAGTACCAAAATTTTACTACGGATGTATTGATTAACAATTCTGAGGTTGGCATACAAAATCTTCTGCCAGAAATGTAGTTCATTCACTCCTTCAGGCTGCGGAACTGGGAGAAGTTTTGATGTTGAAAAGGATTTCCCTTTTGTCTTGGTAAATTGCAGGGTAGGTGAGAGGGTCAATAGCAGTGACTAAAATGCAGAGCTCATGTCTGCACAGCACACCCCATTAGAAACAGGCTCTCTCTTACCCAGCAGTTGCTACATTCCTACTTCCCCACCCCCAAAACTGTGTCACCCACTACTAGGAGAAACCAACAAAACACACTGTTTGCCGAGAGAATTACTCAAGCCCAAAGAGCTTGTTCTTCCATATTGAGACTAATTCACCCCTGCTCATTTAGATAGGTACAAATTGCTCTCACTCTGCACCAGCAAAGAAGCTGCATTCCAGGGAGCCTTACACCTGGAGGTGGCTAGGGAGGGTAGCTTCAAGCTGTAGCAAGGGAAGCAGAGGCTGCCCTTGATAGATTCCCTACCCCATCAAGCACCACCCACTTCTGGAGCTACACTAGCTTGCTGCAGATCTCAGACAGTAGATCCTGGGTTCCAGATGCCTCCCATTTCCTCTGCCCACTGACTTTCTGCAGCTGAGGACACTGCACTACTCTGTGTTTACAGTAGAAGAAGCCAGCTTGGAATATCCTGGGCTAAATGGAGTCTTTCTAGCCTTATTATAACAGTTGTTCCCAACAGTGTCCAAACACTCCTATGCAAATAACTGATTTTTTCAGTTTGCTGCCAATTCTGCAAAGGTGAAAAGAAAAAAAAAACTGTTTAGCGCAAAATCAAGAATGAAATGATTGGTAAATCAAAAAGCCAAAAACAAATTTCAGGTCAAACCAAATGTTTCATTTGGCCTTGCTCCTTACACACACACACACACACATTTCATTTTGACTGGGCTTTTTCTTTGTGTTAATTGTATAAATAAAACTGAAAAATGTCAAAATGAAAAGACATTTCAAATCAAAATGTTTTGTTTCAAAAATGTAAAACTAAACCATTTTTTCCCCCCAGAATTTAAGGGAGGTCTTCCCCCACCACACACACACCCAACCCGAATCTGTATGTTTTGCTGAAAAAGTTGTTGAAAAATTTTGCCCAGCTGTATTAAGAAATAACCTGAAGCACATGTGGTAAAGGACATTTTTACTGGGGAATTTAAAATAGGGTCAACATAAACATGAGTCACATCTTGCTTACTCTTGAATTCAGTTTCCTCTGGGTTGGCATATGTACAAATCTGCTTATAAGTGGGTTTTTATTCTACCTATGATATCACACTTATAAATGGATATTGTGCACAGAATAAGATCTGAAATGCCCATACCCACAAGAGTTAACATACCCTAGCAGGGCATAATTGAATGAGGAAACATATTCTAAGCTTACCTTTCCACTATCCTCCTTGGCTCCTAAACAACAACTTCAGTTTAGAGACTAGGATTTTTCAGCTTGGAAAAAGAGGTGGTTAAGAGGAGATATGATAGAGATCTATAAAAATCTTGACTGGGGTGGAGAAAGTGAATTAAGGCAATGTTATTTACTCCTTCACATAACCCAAGAACTAGGGGTCACCCAATGAAATTAATAGGCAGCAGGTTTAAAACAAACAAAAGGAAGTATTTCTTCACACAATACATAGTCAATCTGTGGAACTTGCTGCCAGGGAATGTTGAAGGCCAGAACTACCACAGGGTTCAAAAAAGAACTCAATAAGTTTGAGGATAGGTCCATCAATGGCTATAAGCCAAAATGGGCAGGGATGGTGTCCCTAGCCTCTGTTTGCCAGACACTGGGAGTGCAATGATTGTCTATTCTGTTCATTCCCTCTGAAGCACCTGGCATTGGCCACTATTGGAAGACTGGCTACTGGGCTTGATGGACCATTGGTCTAACCCAGTATGGCCATTTTTATGTGTAACAAACAAAGGAAATGCAAAGTAAAAAAAAAATTATATATATATATATATATATATATATATATATATATATATATATATATATATATATATATACTGAATCACAAGTTGTAGACAAAAGCATGGAGTCTTCCATTCAGGTAACGGTATTATGTAATTTTGTATCTCTAGGGAGTCCTCTAAAGTTAGGCGCCTGATACCTAGTAAATTATAGCTCAATCTTAGCTGCAAAGAGGGTAGAATCATAGAATATCAGGGTTGGAAGGGACCTCAGGAGGTCATCCAGTCCAACCCCCTGCTCAAAAACAGGACCAATCTCCAATTAAATCATCCCAGCCAGGGCTTTGTCAAGCCTGACCTTAAAAACTTCTAAGGAAGGAGATTCCACCACCTCCCTAGGCAACGCATTCCAGTGTTTCACCACCCTCCTAGTGAAAAAGTTTTTCCTAATATCCAACCTAAACCTCCCCCACTGCAACTTGAGACCATTACTCCTTGTCCTGTCCTCTTCTACCACTGAGAATAGTCTAGAACCATCCTCTCTGGAACCACCTCTCAGGTAGTTGAAAGCAGCTATCAAATCCCCCCTCATTCTTCTCTTCTGCAGACTAAACAATCCCAGTTCCCTCAGCCTCTCCTCATAAGCCGTGTGTTCCAGACCCCTAATCATTTTTGTTGCCCTTCGCTGGACTCTCTCCAATTTATCCACATCCTTCTTGTAGTGTGGGGCCCAAAACTGGACACAGTATTCCAGATGAGGCCTAACCAATGTCGAATAGAGGGGGACGATCACGTCCCTCGATCTGCTTGCTATGCCCCTACTTATACATCCCAAAATGCCATTGGCCTTCTTGGCAACAAGGGCACACTGCTGACTCATATCCAGCTTCTCGTCCACTGTCACCCCTAGGTCCTTTTCTGCAGAACTGCTGCCTAGCCATTCGGTCCCTAGTCTGTAGCTGTGCATTGGGTTCTTCCGTCCTAGGTGCAGGACCCTGCACTTATCCTTATTGAACCTCAGATTTCTTTTGGCCCAATCCTCCAATTTGTCTAGGTCCCTCTCTATCCTATCCCTGCCCTCCAGCGTATCTACCACTCCTCCCAGTTTAGTATCATCCGCAAATTTGCTGAGAGTGCAATCCACACCATCCTCCAGATCATTTATGAAGATATTGAACAAAACCGGCCCTAGGACCGACCCTGGGGCACTCCACTTGACACCAGCTGCCAACTAGACATGGAGCCATTGATCACTACCCGTTGAGCCCGACGATCTAGCCAACTTTCTACCCACCTTATAGTGCATTTATCCAGCCCGTACTTCTTTAACTTGCTGACAAGAATACTGTGGGAGACCGTGTCAAAAGCTTTGCTAAAGTCAAGATACAATACATCCACTGCTTTCCCTTCATCCACAGAACCAGTAATCTCATCATAGAAGGTGATTAGATTAGTCAGGCATGACCTTCCCTTGGTGAATCCATGCTGACTGTTCCTGATCACTTTCCTCTCATGTAAGTGCTTCAGGATTGATTCTTTGAGGACCTGCTCCATGATTTTTCTGGGGACTGAAGTGAGGCTGACTGGCCTGTAGTTCCCAGGATCCTCCTTCTTCCCTTTTTTAAAGATTGGCACTACATTAGCCTTTTTCCAGTCATCCAGGACTTCTCCCATTCGCCAAGAGTTTTCAAAGATAATGGCCAATGGCTCTGCAATCACAGCCGCCAGTTCCTTTAGCACTCTCGGATGCAACTCGTCTGGCCCCATGGACTTGTGCACGTCCAGCTTTTCTAAATAGTCCCTAACCACCTCTTTCTCCACAGAGGGCTGGCCATCTATTCCCCATGTTGTGATGCCCAGCGCAGCAGTCTGGGAGCTGACCTTGTTCGTGAAGACAATTTATCCCCCAGATAAATATCTACTGCAGAACGAACACATTTCAGCGTGGGGGGGGGGGCGGGAAGGGCAGGAAAGAGAGCATTCACGTTCAGTATATTACTCAATTTAACTTCTATAGAATACAGCATAAAAAGAAGTAGCTCCATGAAGAATTTTTGCAATAGGGAACAAGTTGCAGTACAAGGCCTTTCATTACTATATAGCCAGGGGTCATTAACACAGAAGCCTCAGGCTAGTGCATTAATTTTCCCAGCTAAGAGTGAACCATGTACAAAAATAAGCTTTGCATTTACATTTTAACAATTTTAAAGTCTGTATTTATTACTATTATTCCAGCGGATTACAACAGGCCTTTTATCTCTCCTGTATTCTGACAGGCTGTCGGGCGTTAACATGAAAGGATGCTGAACTAGTTCTTTGACACTATTCAAGCTTGGAATTCACTGAGCAGAATAAACTTTAAGCAGTATTCCTCTCATAAAAACCTAATACCAGTATACAGAGCTACAGGTGTACATAGCACTTTGCAATCATGACACTACAAATTATGGTTAGGATACTTACACGGGCAAACAGTGCCTATGTTCTTATGCTCTTTATTAAAAGGGAAAATGGGTAAACAGTGAGGTGGCAAACTTTGCCGATGATACAAAACTACTCAAGATAGTTAAGTCCCAAGCAGACTGTGAAGCGTTACAAAGGGATCTCACAAAACTGGGTGACTTGGCAACAAAATGGCAGATGAAATTCAATGTTGATAAATGCAAAGTAATGCACATTGGAAAACATAATCCCAATGATACATATAAAACAATGGGGTCTAAATTAACTTTCCACTTTAGAGAGAGATCTTGGAGTCATTGTGGATCGTTCTCTGAAAACATCTACTCAGTGTGCAGTGGCAGTCAGAAATAGCTGTTGGGACTCATTAGGAAAGGGATAGATAATAAGACAGAAAATCTCCTATTGCCTCTATATAAATCCATGGTACGCCCACATGTGGAATAGCGGATGCCGATCTGGTTGCCCCATCTTAAATAAGATATATTGGAACTGGAAAAAGTACAAAAAAGGGCAACAAAAATTATTAGTGGTATGGAACAGCTTCCATATGTGGAGAGATTAATGAGACTGGGACTCTTCAGCTTGGAAAAGAGATGACTAAGGGGAGATATGACAGATGTCTATAAAATCATGACTGGCGTGGAGAAAGTAAAGAAGGACGTTTTATTTACTCCCTCTCATAACACAAGAACTAGGGGTCACCAAATGAAATTAATGGGTAGCACGTTTTAAACAAAAAAAAGGAAGTATTTCTTCACACAACGCACAGTCAACCTGTGGAACTTGTTGCCAAGGAATGTTGTGAAGGCCAAAACTACCACAGGGTTCAAAAAAGTAGTAGATAAGTTCATGCAGGATAGGTCCATCAATGGCTATTAGCCAGGATGAGAAGGGATGAAAAACCATATTCCGAAGTGTCCCTGGCCTCTGTTTGCCAGAAGCTGGGAATGGGCGACAAGGAATGGATCACTTGCCGATTACCTGTTCTGTTCATTCCCTCTGGGACACCTGGCATTGACCACTCTGTTAGAAGACAGGATACTGGGCTAGATGGACCTTTGGTCTGACCCAGTATGGCAGTTCTTATGTAAAATCTTGCTCACATCTGACCCATCTGAACATGGCCTACATAGATCTCCATATGAAGACGCTTCTCTCTCTTTACCAATAACTCTCTTCATCTGCACTCTGCTCGATGTTCCACCTCCACCAAAAGGTCTTCTAACATTCAAAATACATATGCAGGTTCTAGCAGTCACCATTTTAAAAAAATATAGCCAGAGAAAGTTTTCCCACTTCCCCCATAATGT
Source organism: Caretta caretta (assembly GCF_965140235.1). Classification (NCBI taxonomy): domain Eukaryota; kingdom Metazoa; phylum Chordata; order Testudines; family Cheloniidae; genus Caretta; species Caretta caretta. The sequence continues at coordinate 12,258,431 of NC_134219.1, forward strand.
GGAATTTTCCCCAAAATTACGCGAGTCTGATATGTAAAATAAGCAGGATTGAATCCTGCCTCCATGGTAGATTTAAGGTCTGACATCTTACAACCTGTGAAAGATAGCAGTGGGTTCTATACACCATTGGAAAGAGGAGATTTATCCAGCTTTTCAATGGATTCACTCACAATTTGCCTCTATTCTTGGAAGGTTCAAAGGTATCAGATTTTAAATTGTAACATCATTAGGTATGGAACAGCTATTTTAGGTGAAAAGATGGGGCAATGTTTTCATTTTTCCATGTCCATTCACACACACACACACCCCCCCCAGGGCAAGGGGTGGTGGGTGGGGGTGTGGGTGGGAGCAGAAGCTACATGAGAAATCTCAGATATTTCTGGGGCCGCTGTCCCTGTCCTCTGGAGGAGTCCCTTAATGGCCATGGAAAACTTTCCATTGATTTCAGGGAGCATTGGAACAAGCACCATATCATTAAAAACCGTTACTGTAACAGTGACAGGACTGGACGTAACAGACACAAAGAAGAGGGGGCATTTTTTTTTTTTAAAGTACACCAGGACTCATGAAGGTGCAAGAAGGCCTATAAATCAAGGTGGTTTGTCAGGGAAAACAGTGAGAAAAGACACACTTATTTACCTAGGTGGAGATGTGTTGAAATAACTACCTTCAAATACCAAAAATCTGCAGAGCTAAATCAAACCAATCTTTTCAAGCTACTCATCTTCCAAGGAACTTCCTACGTATGAGAAATCCTCCAGGGGAAAATCCCACTACCAGTTACTGTTCTTCAGAAATATCCTTTCAGAGACGAGATGCTTAAATCAAGCCAATTCCTACTAACTGCAGAGAAAAATCTGTAGGGCATGTCATTCAGACTTTCCATAACTACCAGTATGGAATCCGCCCACAAATCACCACACAGCATTCGGGTATCAAACCTTTTTGGGAATGTAAATATAGGCATTACCATTTCTCTCATACTGTAGATTAAGTGATGGCCCAAGTCTCTGTTCACCACTATATTCACACACACGCCCCTCCAAGTGTTAGTTCACCCAATACCCAAAGCCATGACAAGGACTTTAACCAGTTTTGAAAATCATTGACTTTCCAACATCTACATATATTTCCTGTGGTCTCATCCAGTTCATCAGACTGCCATATTTTAGGCACCTAAATAAAAGTAACCTGCTTGTCAAAGGTGCTGTGCATCTAACAGCCACCGGAAAACTTTTGTGGGGGGGAAAAAAAAAAAAAAAAACCACCACACAAAACCATGGGTCACTATGCCCTGTCAAAATGAAGCCACCGTCTGCAACTTGATCAGAAAATGATGTGTAGATGATTTTATCACATTTAAAATCATTTTTATTTAGATTTTCTTTGAGACATAAATTGCAGTGGCATTTTGAATGTGTTGCCCAATCGAGTGGGTTAGCAAAATAAAGACAGATGGCAGTGGATTAACCCAAATGTTTCTTTATGGGGACAGAGCCATTGAAGACGCCTCCACCACATTGTCTCTGAGAAGACCATACCCAGCTTAATTTCTCCATAACTCACATGCCACCTAGTGACCTACCAAGGATTTGCAAGTTGTCATCACTTATTAAGAATGCATAAATCAGGCATAACAGGGAAGTCACCTGTTAGAGTCTTCCTGCTCTTTATCACACTGTAATGAATTTAGCGGTGTGAGGGAACTATCAACTTATTAATAAAGCAAAACAGCCCTATAAGTGTGGACCTTCCCCTGCTTCTGCCTAGTATCTTCTGGTTCCCAGACATACAAGCTTTGTAAGACTGGCCTCAGGAAAGATTGCTGACCCACCAGCCTATTCATGGGTAGTGTAAAAATGATCTAAAGCCTCCGTTCTTCATGAGGATACTAAAAGTGGTACTTGCAGGGAAGATGTTTCTCCATCAGCCAATGAGCATCACGATGGCTGGAAGAATTGCTGTGGGGAACTGCACTTCCAAGGGGATCACATAAAACAGCATTGCACTGCAGTTTGGTGGGGCAGAACAAGCAAGAGTAGTACCTGACTTATTCATAGGTGTATGCATAGCTGCACGCTCAGAAAGAAGTGAAGTTTCCCAAATTAGTTAAGCCCTTCATCTGGAAGGCCAAAATTAAATAGCAGCTATCGGTGTAAAGTGTTTGCGGACAGGAACTCCTAATGTAATTCCAGTGAAAATGGATTCACAAAACAATGACCGTACCACCTAGATTTTCCCAGTGCCATCCCATTAGCGCTATCATCATTCGTATTACCATAATATCATGGGCTAGGACCTCCTTGTGCTGTGCATTGTGTACACACAGAAGAAAAAAAAAAAAAGACAGTCCCTGCCCCTGCCCCAAAGAGCTTACAATCTAAGTCAGTCCTATGAGGGACTGCTGGGCTTTGGGATGTAAAGCCTCGTCCACTGGACTGAGACCACTGAATTCATTTCCTACGAGCCAAAAAGCCATCAGATGATGGTACCTTGTAGCAGCTCATTAGAGACCTGGGCTGGATTTGAACCAGTGACCTAGAGATGAAAGTTTTCATTTGTACATTACCAAGCCTCTAAGTCAGCCAGACCCCCTCACCCCATTAGTAGAAATCGTAACTCTGTATACACCACACTGCAAATTCTGTCATCCTGGCTACAGTCAGGCAGGAAATGTGAAAGGAAACTGCTAGCAAGTGCAATTTCTAGACCCCCAAGTCCTGTTGGCACCTTTTGGAAACAGCCCTTTATAAAAAAAAAATAAATATTGAAAGAAGCATGAAGATTACAACTGGCGCTCTACAACAATTTCACCCTAAGCCCATAAAATCTCTGGGAGAGGGCCCATCTTGTTCTGTGTTTGTACAGTGCCTAGCACAATGGGATCCTTGTCCATGAATAATAAATGCACACTGGATTCTTCCTTCCTAGCCAGGACAGTAACCCAGTTATATTCCTGCTGTACCCTCATCGGACTGCTTTTCCCCTTTCTTTCCCACAAAGACCGTATTCTAGCTACTGGATTTGTTATAAGTGAGGCAAACCTCAGCTGTTTTGTGTGCTGGTGGTGATACTGCAGCAGCCCTCAGTTCTTTTAAAAAAGCATTTATTTGTTTTTACAACACATTTGCACACAGCATCCTCTTCAAAGTTCCTTCATCAAAGTGCCTCTTGCTATGGTCAGGCTGCATCTAATCCTTTAATTTGACTCTCCTTTTTAACTAGTGAGCATCCCGGAGACACTAATATGAAGTTTTATGGAGGAAGTAGCCCTTTGTCCAAACTGGTACAAAATAATGAAAATAAAAACATTTCAATTAGTTTTGCATTTCATTAGGATTATTTTGTAAACCTCTCCCTTCCAACCGCAGGGTGCTATTTGAATAAACTCCTTCAGAGGGTGCTAATTCAACAGGCACTCCTGTTAGCAGGTATCCCCAGTTTGGCCATCTCTGTTATAAATGACTAACAGAGTGATGAATTTAGAGCAGTTATGCTATAAATCTACTCCTGTATTAAGGGATTTGCTATTAAAAAATGAAGAAGTCTTTTCTGCCATATGACCGAGCACTGGGATCTGTTAGCCTAGATAATTAACATCCCAGTATAAATCTTATATTTTGTCAATTAGTTTGATTCATTCTCCATGATGCAGGAATTTCAAAGTAAAATGTCAATTAATTTAAACAGTATTTTCTAAAAGTTATGAAAAAGAGAAAAAATCCTAAAAGACATTGGAATTAAGTCTATTTTTTTCTTAGAAAACTAATTTAAAGCCTTAGGGGGCATGCAAACTTTAATAAGGATCAACAGACGTGCAGCTGTTACATGCAACACATAAAATGTTTTCCTTTGACAAGATTAATGCTATGTTGAGACTTTCATATAACTACAAATTTCATAGCATGGCTTTTGGGCCAAGATAAAGTGCAGAACAGCTTAAAATCTGAAACGTTCCCTAGCTGGCATTGTGGATGCAATCCTGCAAGATGAATTTTCCACTATCATTGACTTCAATGGGAATGGAGGGCACACAGCAGCTCTCCCAAGTTGCTCAGGATCTTGCAGGATCAGGACCCATATCCTGCTATTGCAAAGTTACACATCCATTTCTAACTCCCCTGACCCTATGCTGTGGCATCAAAAGCTGCTTTACCATTAAATCTATAATTTAAACTATTTTGCAGTTAATAATTAGATCAAATCAATCTGAAGTCACTGAAAACAAATGTGTTTTAAGATTAGTCTTAAGTGAGGGGGAATCTTTGGTGGCAATATGGAAGAGAATAATGGTTAAAACAGAGACTGCAGAGCAACAGCTGTCAGTCCTGAAGATCCAAGGAAACTTATTATGTTTGACCTCAGTTTAGGGACAGAGTCCAAACTAGCAAAGCATGTAAGCATATGAATAGTCCCATCGACTTCAATGGGCTACATATAAGTTTAAAATGAACCATATGTGCAAGGGGATTCTCAGAGATGAGCCCAAACTAAAGCTCTAGATCTCAGCACCTCCAAAGTCTGGAGAAGTTCATATGAAAATTCAGATTCAAACTTTGTGGCTTGAACCTATCTCAAGGAGAAATTAAAAGTTGATTTACCTACCATGTGCAGCTCAGCTTTGTCTCAAACATTATTCTTGATCACTGCCTTATACAAAACACTTCATAATCCCTTTAATGCAGTCCATACTCATTTAAATATTAATGAATCACTATTGTTTCCATTGTCCTTTTAATTGGGTGATAGCATGACTAATATACATCAGAGTCAATTATTTAATCATACACAATCATCCTATTTTACATTTTGTCCCTGCCAGGTATTTCAAATCTATTTCAGATTTTATAGTATTCATTTCATGAATTGTACAATATTTCATTTGCATGTTATATATTAACTGACAAAACAAAAGAAACTATTATTGTAACATACCTTAAGAGTGAAATGCACAACAATTGCATGATGGATACATGATGCTGAAAATAATTAGGGTCAGATTATTGCAATCCTTTTATGGGTGTGTAAATGGAGGGACATGGTGCAGAGAACCTTTTTCTCATCATTTGAGTCCATTGTGCAGGAGTCAGCCACAGCTAGATTTCCCAATCATGTTTTCATCTTTCCTCTGTAAAGGAGGAAGAATAAGGATGGAGCAATGGCTAGGGCCTTGATTCAATAAAGCAATTAAACATCTGCTTAACTTTAAACAGGTGCTTAAGCCCTATTGAAGTCAATTGAACTTAAGCCCCTGCTTAAAAGTGAAGCAGGCATTTAAGTACTTTCTTGAGTTAGGGCCCCAGTGCTGTACTGGCTAAAAGGTGTCATAACTCCTCTGCTTCCTCAGTACTGCAACATTGTACCCCCAAGGCACAATCTAGGCTTTGATTGTTTGTTTACACATTTCATTGTACAACTGACCATATGAGCATCATAAAGCAATCATCAACATTAGACAGGGACATGTACTGTAGCAGGCAGAATTAGAATGTTACTAAAAGCTAGAGCATAAACTACACAAGTACTTTCTAAGGAAGTCTGAAGTCAGATAGGAGACTAGAAATAGCTCATGAGATAAAACTTATTCTCTGTCCCCCTTTCTGGAGAATCTCAACCCACCCTAACTTTTTCCCTTTTAGTATCAACTTGTATGTTTTCCTCATGGTAAAATTTGCAGGGATTGTAATTTATGCAAAGGAAGCAGTTTAAGTAGAGTCCTTCACCATGCATCTGATGAAGTGGGCTGTAGCTCACGAAAGCTTATGCTCAAATAAATTGGTTAGTCTCTAAGGTGCCACTAGTACTCCTTTTCTTTTTGCGAATATAAACTAACATGGCTGCTACTCTGAAACCTTCCACAGATGCTATACTAAATCTATGGATACTCAGCTTTTAGCAAAAGACTCCAATATTTAATATATAGAATTTAAGTTTCAGGCAGTTGAATACAGTCTAGAACAGTGGTTTTCAACCTGTGGTCTGCAGACTATGTCTTAGATTTCTAAAGGGGTCTGCACCTCCGTTTGAAATTTTTTAGGGGTCTGCAAATAATTTAAAAAAAAAACACGGTTGAAAATCATTAGTCAAATATATATTTTTCATAATACAAGTGAAAATAAGTTGCATACGATTTCAATTGTAAAGCCATTAAAGAAAACAGTAGTTATTAATGGCTGTATAAGGCAGTCATTTTTAAAAATCACTTGCAATTGTCTGAGCTGTAAAATTCAAATCAAGCTACAGAGTAGTCAGTTCTCTCCTAAATCAAAAAACTGCCACCTACAAAACAGCTATTAGACCACCTCAGATGTGTGGAATTGAAACATTATTTAAAACAAAGCAGGAGGGAGGGAAACCGTATAGACTGTCTTTCAGCAGTCTCATCTAACAGACAAGGGGAAACATAATTTCCCAAAGAGCGATAAGAGCCTAAGTGTAATTAAAGCTACCAGTTCATAGGAAATACAGGAAAAGTACAAGGCTAAAAAATAATGGATTGTTTAGCTGTAGCTACCACTTAACAAAAGGAGGTTTTAAATCGTGATTGGATTATGGACACTTAAAAAAAACCACACACCATTTCCAGAAGAAGCAGTGTTCATTGCTGTAGCTCAGCATGGAGCATTTCGTTTATTTTTGCTGACCTTTGTAAAGTTTATTGAGAGAATAGCTTGGTGGAGTAATGTTGCTGATCGTACTTTGCACATAAGGGACCAACAGTTGATATCCTCCAATATCTCTTGCAGAAGTTATGACATTTGTTGCACAATTTTTAGGCTCTAGTTCAGCTAGAAGCTATGGGCTTGAGGCAACAGTCACTGGATGAAATACAGTGGCCTCTGCTCTGCAGGAGGTAGGTCTAGAGGATTGTAAGGGTCCCATCTGGCTTTCAAAAAAAAAAAAAAAAATCTATGAATAGAGGGAAATGGCAAAGGCTAACATCCAGATGCTGACGTCCAGATTTTGCCGAGATGTACATGCAGTATGTATAGCACATTCTCACACAAGGACAGAATATGGCCCCACACGTTATAGTCCATATTCCCATAGCTGCCTCCTACAGAAGGCTGCAGGAGTGTGAGAGAGAAAGGTCTTTAAAGAACAGTTCTGCTAAATATGAGGCAGGACTCCCATCATCTTTAATAGCAGCAAGATTCATCCCTTGGTTAATAATATTGAACAGAAAACAGTGCAGGAAAGTCCCAAGTTTATAGAACAGGCCTCAACAATGAATCAGATCTTCCTATGGCTTGGAATTTTAAATCTGAGTAGTTTTCCAACCTGATCTTTCTCGTTTATTACCCTCCAAAACATGCTGACATAGGAATTAAGTGGACAGCCCATTGTATGAAAGAACCATAGCATGAGGCCTCTCTCCTGGACTATTGTAACCACTTTCTCTCCAGCCTCCATCATCTCCCCACTTTCTGGCTGCTTCATTCAACATTCAGTGGCTAAAGTCATAGAATTCTAGGACTGGAAGGGATCAGCTAGTCCAGTCCCCTGCACTCATGACAGGACTAAGTATTATCTAGACCATCCCTGACAGGTGTTTGTCTAACCGTCTCTTAAAAATCCCCAATGATGGAGATTCCACAACCTCCCTAGGCAATTTATTCCAGTGCTTAACTACCCTGACAGGAAGTTTTTCCTAATGTCCAACCTAAACCACTCTCAGAGCTCCCCAGCTCTGATCCAATCACAATGGATACAGAAGCATCTGAGGTCATAGTTAAGGGTTTGCATTAGAGGGCAAGCTGGATGAAGGTGGGGTACGTATTGATTTTGGATATCTGTTGGAGATAGAAGTGAGACCATTTTGGACAATTAGAACATTAGCTTTATTAGCGGCAAAGAGTCCTGTGGCACCTTATAGACTAACAGACGTATTGGAGCATAAGCTTTTGTGGGTGAATACCCACTTTGTCAGATGCATGTCCGCCACAGGACTCTTTGCCGCTTTTACAGATCCAGACTAACACGGCTACTCCTCTGATAATTAGCTTTACTGACACTGTTGTAGGCAGTATGAAGGTGGAAAGGAATGCACAAGCCTTTCCCCTCAAAAGTTTAGAAATAAGAAGTTGAGGTATTTTTGGGATGGGAGCTAGGGGAGATGAGGGGCATCCTGCCTCATCCTTGACTGCTACTAACTGTGGTTTTTGTTTGCTAATTTGATCTGATGCAGGTGTTGTTTTGCAAGATATAAAAAGTGCTTTGATAGATTCTATGAATCTAAGTAAGGATCCATAAAGATTTTCTCTTCCCCATGCCTATACCCTTTTACACCCCTACATGATCTTACCAGAATCATTTACATTAATCAATGTCTACTGCACAATAACATCACCACATGTTGTTGGTTAAAAGTATCATTTAATTCCTCCCTTCCCATCCCAATCTTTCTAAAATTTTATAGCTCTCTCATCGCCATGCTATTGCAGCCATTTCAGATCACATCTGGCTGAAATTTGATTACTGTTGCAGAGGCAAGTTTTCCTATAAGTAACTTTTGTAAATCGGTTACAGCATTTTTTATTTAACCAGCAAAAACAGATGGAGCCTCTAGTTTGAGACTTTTTTTTTGTCAAGAGTAATTTAAGTGTATTTATTAAAAAAATGAAATTTTACAGTGTGCACCAGAGAAGTTTTTACTTTGCAAAGTCTGTTGAAATGAATAATTGAACTGATTTCAATAGGACTGTGTACAAACAGTAATGTAATAGTGGCACAAACAATTAAAGGGAAACAGACCAAAACATACTCTAAGTATGGTAAACAAGCCTCTCTCAACATGAAAAATTCATGTCAATTTTTAATAGAAAAAATTGGATGTCTATTTTTGCATAACATAAGGGTAGCACTGAACAAAAAGAGTAGTTACCATTTCAACAACAACAGTACCTTAAGAAGCAGTGACAGTGAACAGACTCCTCTTTTCATTTAATTTTTAAGTGGATGTAGTGCTCAAGCACAGTGCTGGATTGACAGCTCTAGAAAGTGGTGTGCTAACACACTATCCAGGCTCCACCTCTCTGGGGTTTGAGCATTCTATCAATCTACCACAGGTATCCTAAGGGACACATAAGAGGTATGTAAGGGCCTGAATCTGACTCCCCATTGGAGAGTCTTGCGGAAAAGGGCATAGATTGGGACTCCAGAACTCCTGAGTTAATTCTCAGCTTTGGCACAAACTTCCTGGGTGACCTTGACAAGACATTGAGTTACACAGAGTTCTTCTTCAGGTCTGGCCCAGCTCTGTGCGACATGAAAGCTTGTCTCTATCATCAGCGGAAGTAGGTCCAATAAACGATATTACTAACTCCAGTGCGTCTCTAATAATCTGGGACCTGCATGGATACAACAACGCTGCAAACTTACTAGATCAGAGCAGTCACCCATCTAATAATCCAATATCCTGACCTTGACATCGCCTAGGGTTGCCAACTTTCTAACTGTACAAAACTGAACACCCTGCCCCACCCCTTCTCCAAGACCCCACCCTCACTCACTCCATCCCCCATCGCTCACTCTCCCCCACCCTCATTCATTTTATCTGGGCTAGGGCAGGGTCTTCAGGTGCAGGAGGGTGGTGAAGGCTCCATCTGAGGGTGTGGACTTTGGGGTGGGGCAAGGTATGAGGGGTTTGGAGTGCAGGAGGGGGTTCCGGGCTCAGACAGGGGGTTGTGTGGGGGGGCAGAATGCAGGCTCCAGGAGGGAGTTTGGGTGCAGGAGGGGATTCAGGGTCCTAGTGGTACTTACCACAGCTCCCAGGAAGCAGCTGTCAGCTCCCTGAAGCCCCTTGATGCACAAGTGGCCAGGGAGGCTCTGCGCCCTGCCCTTGTGCCCACAGGCACCACCCCCACAGCTCCCCTTGGTTACAGTTCCTGACCAATGAGAGCTGCGGAGCTGGCCCTCGGGGTGGGGACAACATGTGGCACCTCCCTAGCCGGCTATGCATCTAGAGGCTGCAGGGACCTGGCAGCCACTTCCGGGAGCTGCGTCGAGCTAGGGCAGGCAAGAAGCCTGCCTTAGCCCCGGGTCCCCAGGGTCTCTTTTCAACTAGGCATTCTGGTCAAAAACCAGACACCTGGCAACCCTAACATTGCCCAATACCAGATTTTCTGTTTCCAGACCAAATAGTCATGTCAATGAACAATAGTCCTGACCAGCTGCCTGATGCCATAAATAGTGGGCACGTTTCAACTTGAAGTGAGGCAATAAGAGGAATGGCTGCCTGCCTATCAGAGTATATCAAACACTGCATCATCAAAGCCTACTACTGTGTTAAGACATTCACAACTATAGATGACAAGCAGGGCTTGATTTTTCAGCTAAGTCTCAACCCAAGACATCAGGCTGCAAAAATGTGGACACAATTATTTGCAGGCACACAGTTAAATTAGCCAAAAGGGAGGCCCTCTGAAGATGAGGCGCACAAATTATACTGCCAAGTCTTGCTAGGGGCTTTTCTATTATACTGCTGCTTCCTAAGGTTGTTTCATGATGATCATGTCATTTTATTTTGTCTGTAAAGTGCAAAGCACGCTTACAGCACTATAAAAATAATCAAAGTAAAATCCTTCTTTTTCTAATAGTTTCCTGTTTGATTGCTCACTCCCGCATTTTCCTTGTCTCTTGACTTGTAGCTCCTTTATATTTAAAGGTCTAACAGGTTTCGGGGAATATTTGGTTTCTGGCTTCGTGCTTACAGGGCTTGATCCAGAGCCCAGTGCAGTCAATAGCAAATCTCCCATCAACTTCCGTAGAGCAGCATCAGGCTCTAAACAGGGAAGATTTAAGTTACCAAAGCAGGATGGACCTCAGGATGTAAAACACTGCTGTTTGGAAAAGTGAGGACTTCTCCCCAAGAACACTGAAGCAGGAGCCATGATAGTAGAGAGGGTTGGTAAGAACTGAGAATGAACTGGGTTGTTCTAAGAAACCAGAACACGGTCTCTCCTTTACTTTCCTTTGCTAATGGAGGTGGAGCCGGGATGGCCTTGGTGAGAAAAGAAGTGCCTATGATGCTGAAGAATGAATATTTGAGTACGCTTGCTAATGATTCAGCTATTGTTGTTGCTTCTACGTTTAATGACTCAAGGGATAGGTTCTTTCACTGGACATTGGTAGGAAAAAATCTATACGGTGCTGCAGGTGATTTAAAAGAGCTCTTTTGGAAAGAAGACATTGATGACAAGATTCTGTGCCAAACCGAGTCAGTGGCCAAACTCAAATCACTTTGATGATAGAGGGTCAGCTCTCTGGAGGTGAGGAGAGTGCATACTGTGTGCAGGAAATTAGTCATTATGAACAGGAAACACGTGTGCCTTTTTGACCAAAGCTCAGGAGGAATGCATTAGTCCAGCAATATGTCCAGATAATGAAAAATGTGCCTTTTAAAACCAAGTTAGCTAACATGATGTGAAACACCCCTCATCTTTCAGACAAAGAAGGTGCCTCCTCCAGCACCTTTAAAAATCACATTCACTGCTCATAATATAGCCTAGGTGTCCTCCGCCTCAATTTTTTTATTTTCTAGATAAGGGCAAAGACAATCAGAGTTAGGCATCTATATGCCTTTTTATTTCTTTTCTCTTGTCTTGCTTTTACACCAGACTGCCTGCTCCCAAATGTTTAGGGGGCAGAAAATAAGCATAGATCTGTCACAAGCAGTTGGGCCCAAATTCACCCCATCCACTAAAAATTAAAAAGGATGAATTGATTCTCTAATGGCATATGCCCTACCATTAGTACTGCAGCCTGGCCGTAATTACGCTCTCCATCAAAAGTAAAGGGGCACAGGATCATGCCCAATATTAGTAAGGCATATTAAATTGCCCTAAGAGCATTGGCTAGCTAGCTCTGAGAGAGCTTTTGCATTCACAGACACTGACAGTTGAAAGTGAGCCTGTCCTAACTGCTACAGAGAAATCTGGTTTCTTTATTTATGCCTTTTAAACTTTAATTTCATTGGCTTTTTTAATACCCTGTAACATAGTGCAGTAGGAGCACATCAAAGCATATAACCATTACACAAGTATTCCTAGTACTTGCTTCTACAAATAGCCTTTGTAAAAATCACTGAAACCCAAGTGGAAAAGGAGGTAAGCCTTGCCCTTAGGTGCTACATGTGTAGTGTAGGGGCAGTCCTTATCTCTCTCTAATAGAGCAAGACATAAAAGATACCCAGGCTGGGATTGTCAAAAATGCCCTAGGGAGTTAGGCACTAACTCCAATTCAAAGTCGAAAGGAGTTAGACACTTGGCTCTTTAAAGTTCCTTTGAAAATTCCAGCCTGAGATACTAAGGGGCATGACTTTGAGCAGCACTGACCACCCACAGTTTCAACTGATCTTAATTGGAGTGGTGGGTGCTCAACAGCTCACATGTTGATGAAAATGGTAGGAATACATAGAAAGAAAATACTGAACCAGCCTGCAAGCCAGCTTCAGGAAATCACAACACATACACGTGATGGAAATACCAAATTGGTTACTTTGTTGTTTTAATTGGAGACTCAGACAAGAGCGTGGGTGGGTGGCAGAACTCTGTCGAGTCTGGCTGGATTCCGAAGGGGAACCTGAATTATCAAGAATTATTTAAATTAAGAAAAACAAAGAAAAAGAAAAAATTGGCTTGGCCACTTACTGGCAATTTTTAAAAATCCTTAAAAAAAAAAAACTCATAACAGCTCTATAGTATTTGTCATCCTCATGGATTCCAAATATCTGTATTCAGTATATGAATCACTTCACTTACCAGTAAAATGCAGCCACCTCTGAAACAGTATGTGACAGCTGTTTGCCAATACACTACATGCTTTATGGCAAGAAATGAAGACAATAATATCCAATTGAAAGAGGAGGGCAGAGGGAAGGCAGAATTTAGGTGGAAACAGTGCTATTACCCATTTTCAAATATTTTCAAAAAGAAAAGGATTTGTGACACCTTAGAGACTAAGAAATTTATTTAAGCATAAGCTTGAGTGAGCTGTACCTCACTTCTTCGGATGCATTCAGAAGTGAGCTGTAGCTCACAAAAGCTTATGCTCAAATAAATTTTAGTCTAAGGTGCCACAAGTCCTCCTTTTCTTTTTGCGAATACAGACTAACACGGCTGCTACTCTGAAACCAAATATTTTCATCACCATAGAGGAGCTCTGAAACATTTAAGGAATCAGAAAGAGTTCCTGTTCTGCTCTTAACATAATACACATACATCAGCATCATGTAAACTTACCCTCTCTCTGAGAGGTTTCAGAGTAGCAGCTGTGTTAGTCTGAACTTTGTGACTTTGTCCTCACCCACAATTATTTCACATTTGGGGACAATGTTTACCTCCAAATCAGCAGCACTGCTATGGGTACCCACATGACCCCACAGTGTGCCAACATTTTTATGGCTGACTTAGAACAACGCTTCCTCAGCTCTTGTCCCCTAACGCCCCTACTCTACTTGTGCTACATTGATGACATCATCATCTGGACCCATGGAAAAGAAGCTCTTGAGGAATTCCACCATGATTTCAACAATTTCCATCCCACCATCAACCTCAGCCTGGACCAGTCCACACAAGAGATCCACTTCCTGGACAGTGTGGTGCTAATAAGTGATGGTCACATTAATATACCCTATACCGGAAACCTACTGACCGCTATGCTTACCTACATGCCTCAGACAGAGACAAACACCTACAAGATTTCTACCGAGCCTTCTTACAACTACAATCCCCACCTGCTGAAGTGAAGAAACAGATTGACAGAGCCAGAAGAGTACCCAGAAGTTACCTACTACAGGACAGACCCAACAAAGAAAATAACAGAATACCCTAGGCATCACCTTCAGCCCCCAACTAAAACCTCTCCAACACATCATCAAGGATCTGCAACCTATCCTGAAAGATAACCCATCACTCTCACAGATCCTGGGAGACAGGCCAGTCCTTGCTTACAGACAGCCCTCCAACCTGAAGCAAATACTCACCAGCAACCGCACACCACACAACAAAAACACTAACTGAGGCACCTATCCTTGCAACAAAGCCCATTGCCAACTGTGTCCCCATATCTATTCGGGGGACATCATCATATGGCCTAATCACATCAGCCACACGATCAGAGACTCGTTCACCTGCGCATCTACCAATGTGATATATGCCATCATGTGCCAGCAATGCCCCTCTGCTATGTACATTGGCCAAACTGGACAGTCTCTACGTAAAAGAATAAATGGACACAAATCAGACGTCAAGAACTATAATATTCAAAAACCAGTCGGAGAACACTTCAATCTCTTTGGTCACTCAATTACAGACCTAAAAGTGGCAATTCTTCAACAAAAAAACTTCAAAAACAGACTCCAACGAGAGACTGCTGAATTGGAATTAATTTGCAAACTGGATACAATTAACTTAGGCTTGAATAAAGATTGAGAGTGGATGTGTCATTTCACAAAGTAAAACTATTTCCCCCTGTTTATTGCCCCCCACCACCACACACACAAACTGTTCCTCACATGTTCTTGTCAACTGCTAGAAATGGCCCCTCTTGATGATCACTGCTAAAGGTTTCCCCCCCACACCCCTGCTGGTAATAGCTCACCTTACCTGATCACTCTGGTTACAGTGTGTATGGGAACACCCATTGTTTCAGGTTCTCTGTGTATACAAGTTTTCCCACTGTATTTTCCACGGCATACATCCGAGGAGGTGAGCTGTAGCTCTCTGAGGATCAGCTTTATTACTAACTTAAACAACACAGACCTCCATCTGAGCTTCACCATCAGCTTGACTTTTCCTAGGATCCCTCCCTGCAAAACCTCCTCTATCCCCAATTCCCTTTGCTTCAGGGAGACTCTCAGTCTTTTAACGTGCCTGAATTGGCACAAATAAGATCCATCTGTTGTGGTAACCAAGGTGAGTCAAACAGAAACTGCAGCCTTCTGTGCAAGCTCTTTGCACCTGATAAATAGGGCCAGGACAGGGTAGGCGTCACAGCTATTACATCCCTTCCAAAAAACCAGAGAAAGTATCACATGGCCTACATCAGGGGACATGGGTTCTAGTTCTGTTTGCATGGTAAAGTTAACAGCAGCATTCCCAATGAATTCAGTAGGAACAGGATTGGGTCCATTTTGTTTCTTTCCCTGAGCTGCTACAGTCTGTCCCTGGTACATGTGACCACTTATATTGGGTTTCCTATCACTCCTATCAAACAGCAGGTAGCATGTTGTAAGTAAGCAAAGCCATTTGCTTGGGAGCAGCCAGGCTTATGGCACAGTTTCTGCCAAGCTGAAAAAGCTGGTTTTACTATGCAAATTGTAATTGCAGCAATCTTTAAAGAAAAGTTTTTGACCAGCTTTAGGCTAGGTAAAAAGAAAACAATTAATGTATTATTTTCCTCCATGAGGAACAATGTATAGGTAATAGCCCATTGTGAACATGAATAATACTGAAGCTGCAATCATTAGAGTATAATTTTAACATCCTACTGCCTTTTTTAATCAATCTTATTGATGTTCATCACATCCATAAAGTGCAGAGGAATGGTTTCGTGAACTTAAGGAAAATATAAGATCTCATTTTGTTCCTCTCAGTTTCTTCGTTATGATGCTATAATGACACCAGTCTAATATATTCTCCCTCCCCCATCTCTCACCACTGTTTTAATGTTCATTTTTGATTCCACTCTGATGGTATCTGCTTCCTTCAAGCAGTGACATGAGTTATGAACATTGCTTTAACTCTACTACTCACATCCAGAAAAGGATGGTGATATGCTGAGAGGACAAAATTACCTGCTGTAGAAATGGGGAGTTAATAGCAGAGGTCTACTGAGAAGCGAAATATATCATGATTGCCTGAGGTACTGTCCTAGAAGATAGGTGGAATATAAACATGGAGAGCAATAGTTGGGGGGTGGAGGAAAATGGACCTGTACAACCTCTTAATTCCACATGAAGGATCTAGCCAAAGAGATTAGTCAGTTTAGCAGGGGGGGTTGCACTCTTTTAAAGTCCATGGGCTAAATTATGGTTCTGAGAGGCAGTGAGGGTAAGCAGCTGTTAAGAATTGAGTAGTGGTGAAAGAACACATTATGCCTTCATAAGAGGGGCCACAATGGCCCAGTAGACAGTGCTACGTAAGGCCACACATAGAAGTTCCTAGAAAATACCAGTTTATAATGGCAGCACTGGCTACCATGGGGCAGAACTAAATCAGTGATTAAATGGTGTTTTCACTAGAAACCAGAAAGATCCCCTCTCTTGACTAACTCTTGTCATGACTAGCCTGGGTGGGGTTTTTTAAGCAGTAACATTTAGCAAAAAATGAGATTTGTTGAATGCTGGGAATGCATTCTCTTCAATTACCTCCAACTTGAGTCTCATTTTGGATCAACTAAGAGGAGTGTTTTCTAGTATCTAGGTCAAGAGGCTCAGTCATGAGTTGAGTTCCATTCCAGGCTCTGTCAATGGCTGCTCTAAGACACCGGGGCAAGACTTGTAACCTCTCTGCCTCAGTTTTACCATCTACAAAATGTGTGTTAGATGTAAGATACCTTTTCAAATACGAGCTTTCTAAGTCCAGCCCACTTTTCTGTGCCATAGCAAAATTCCTCAGTGTGAGAAGCAGCAACAAATGGTGGAAAATAAGCTTTAAAAACCTGGATTCTTCCAAAGGTGGATGGAAGAAATCAAATAGCTAACACTTCTATGGCAACTTTTAAGGAATGTTGAGATGAAGTTCTTTTTGGGACTACTTACTCAGAATTTATATGAATGTTCAAAGGCCTGATTTACCTAATAAATATACCACTTGCAAAATTTAACCTAAATGAAGGAAGTAGTAATTACTGAACAAATATTGAGACAATTTAATTGAGAAAGCTACAATACTGGATTTTGGAGTTGTTTTTTAATTTCAGAGCAGGAATGTATTGAAGTAATTCAAAAGCTTTCTGGATAGTCAAACTGTCTATTGATTCATAATTAGAGTTTTATTTTAGACTTTCCTCTCCTTCTACTAGCAGAAAGTGAGAGAATAGCAGTGCAAAAAAAAATTGAAAACTTTTCAAGTAAAACACAGAAGCAACCAGCTCAAAGTCATCACTGAACTGCAATGAAATTATTCAAAAATTGTTTGTTACCACATGCTTGCCCTCAATCTGCCTCATATCTTGTAATTCCTGAGAGAGAGAGACTTTTTTCCAACAGGAAACAATTACTTGGACCCTTGCCAATTTCCTATTAAAAATGAGTATCTACACCCAGCTAGTTGTGTGCAGACAAAAATCAGTGAATATATAATTCCAAGCACAATATTATGCAAATATATTCAACAACGCGCCTTTCTTAGGAGGGAAATAGAGCCTGCTAATGAAAATAAAACCTATGTGAAGCATTCAAACTATATCCTAATCTGTTTTTTTCTGTGATGTGTTTAAAACCAGTGGTAAAGATTACACTTATATAACTGATTTTATAATTATGCTGTGAGATGAGAATCTACAGGAAATGAAAGGGCATGTAGCACCTAATAAACTATAGAAACAGCCATCGAAAATTAGCCACACATTTGAACAGTTTAAAGTGATCTGCTATAAGCCTCTTCAAAGTTAATTTTCTTCCACAGCAATTAACTTAATCTCTCCTTAAATGTTAAATTATTTGCTGGAAGATAACATATTTTGAAGAAACTGATATAAAAACTTCAACAATTGGTGTTTTTCATTTTATAAATTTCTTCGTTAATTCATGTAATTTTAGTCAAGCTTCCAGCTGACCAGCAATTTACAACAAAACCTGAAGGTAGACTTTTTTTAAAAAGTAGATTTGTAGGAATTCCAAACCTTCTGTATTGTGTGTTTGGCCATTTTATAAGGTAATCTTCTATGCCTCAGATATGTGCAAACAAGGTGATCTAATAAATGTATTTATGTTAATCAGATTAAAAGTATCAAGAACAAGAAAGTTATACTACATTTTCAAATCAGCAAGGGCCACAGCTGAAGCTCATCAAAGTCCCTGAAGAGACTATTGATTGGATCAAGCCCTAACCTATCAGGATGCAGTCTGAATGCTTCACAATGCTCTTCAGTCTAGTGAGTCACTTAGTACTCAAGTTACTGCATCAACACCTGTGCAGAAGACAGAAAAGGGTAAGGAACAGGGCCAAGAGCAAGCTGTATGAACTGGGGGAAACTGGATGGAAGTCTGTGGGGCCTCTGGGAGCCATCCAATGCCTCAGGAGTTTGCTGGAAAGGGAAGATAATCTACGTGTATCAGAGAGCGAATGCTTACTTTTTGGCACTGCAGCATAAACACTATATAGAAACATCCCAAAACACTCTACATTTATTAGAATCTATATTAAAATTCTTGAATTAAAGATTTTCAATGCTTTATTTTAAAAATCTACCAATTCACTCTCTATAAAAAAAATCAAAAATCATATTGGCAAGGTAAAAATTTTGTTTTGACAGAGTCATTAGCTACAGTCTGACAGGCCACTGTGTGCCACACTGCAAAGTGTTTCTTTGATTAGAACAGAGATTTAATATTCTGTGAATCAAAGTGCAATGCACTGGGTTTTCTTTGCTTACAAAACAGAGCTCTGTCACTAATACAGAACAGTGATTACCAGCAGTATCTAGCACATACCACAGAGTCACAACTACAATGATGGATGGAGACAGAGAGGTGGAGGAGCTCATGACAGCAATTTAGGTATCAGACAGCACACATTTAGCAGCCATGTTATGTGGCCTGTTTGGTATAGTGCAGTGTATTGAAGAAACCGGATACAGTTGTGACAGTACATGTGTAAGGTGAGTGCCATGTAAGGGTATCATGTAAAGCTCCCCTATGCAGGGGCTCTGAGAAGCAGTTCAGCTCACCATCACCACCACCAGCGCTGAGGGCTTCAATATCTTCCATCCCTGCTTCAGTGGCCCCTATGGATCACAACAGGGGTGCTGAATTGCTAAGGTGATGATGTGCTCCAGCCACACCCTTTCTACTCCAATGCATCCCTAGCACATCTTCACCCTGCTGTGCCCCAGCCCCACCCTGAATGCTGCCCTGAGCCTAGGGCTAAACTGGAGGCTATGCAGAGCCAGTTCTGTGCCTGGCATACCGAGCCCTTGTGTTGGGGTTCTCACCAGAGGGGAGGGGTCTCATGTTGACCTTTGAACCAGCTCAGCTGGCTCAAAGAGCCCTAGGGTGCACCTAAAACAGGCCCATAGAACATGGACGTTCTTTATTAGTCTTTGTTGATATATTTGACTATTTTCCCTGGCTGACACTGAAATGTAATACAGGAGTAGTATTCAGCAGCAAAGCCCAGTGCCCTACAACCATCCATACACAATCAAAGGAGCTCTGCAGCATTAAGTGAATGAAAGAACTGGGCTGCCTGCCGTGCGGTATTCATAACCGGCACGTACAGACTCATCTGTTTCCATGATTCCATCTTGATAGCTTTCATTATCATTATCCGACAGCTGCACTTGCTGTAAGATTTCTTTCCTAAGTAAGAAAAGCACTGGTCTGAACAGCCTCACATGCATGAATAACATTTCCAGCAGTAACATTTGCCACGTCAGGAAGAGCACACAGCATATCAGAGGTTGATCTAATGACTCCTGACAGTTGTGAGTGATTAAAATGCTTCACCCCTCCATTTTAGTTTCATTCACAATTGATGTAGGAAAAATATCACAATGTTGCCAACAACTAACAACTGGGGAAGGGGTAACCAGTCTCCAACTGTCATCTATGAAATATAAGTATGGACCAGGGATACTAGTTAGTTCTGGTAGTTTACCAGCTTCAAGGCAGCCAACAACAGCTGATGGCAGCACTGCAGTGCCTTACAATTTTAAGTTATTCCCCCCTCTTGTGACTGATGCCTTATCTGTTAGCACCCATACTTAACATTTCTAAGCTGTGTTACACAGATGCAAAGACTCATAAATAAGCACATAAATTACCTTGCATTTTAGGATATGCAAAAAGAAAAATCTTGTAAGCAGTCCTCAAGAACCACGGGAGGTTCTGTTAGCATACTGCACCAATCAAACGTTCAAGTTAAAAATCTGTTCCCAAAACATAGTCTGGTGATAGCTTTCATCCTCTGTTGCATAGCACATCACATGGGGCCCAAATCTGCTACCAGAGGTAAGAGTTAATAGGAAAAGAATCAGCCCCCAAAATGCCAGAGCTGGTTGGTAACATTGCGTTAAATTCCATTCCTTAAAATATATCTAGCCATGTTTAGAAAAAAAATGAAAAAACCCACAAACCAGGTTGTTTCATGGGTACCAATTCTATAAGCTGTTGTTAGGGCCCCACTCAAGTCAACAGTGCTCCACTTGGGCTCAGGGTCCACCTGCAGAGAGATGTTTTGGGGTCTTAGTGCGTGTTTTGACCCATCTCTCTTCTCTCTCACTACTGACAGACCCACAGGTATAGCTTTGCGCAAGTTCTAGCCCACTGGCAGAGCAGCTCCAATGAAGTGGGCTGTGACTACCCCTCACCCAAGGCTTTATGGAAGGGGAGAGACATGGGGTAGTACCTTATCTCTACAGGGCCAGATGGGTATGATGTGTGTTCTCCACCCACATGCATACACACCCCTGAATGGATCCCCGGACCAATACAGTAGGGTCTTGGGAGAGAGGCTTCTGCAGTGGCAGCCGACTCTTTCCACACAGGAGATCTCCATCAAGGCTCTTCAGAGCATAATCACATCCCCAGACTTTATAAACATACATGCATCAAAGTTTTACCTGGACAGGACAAGATCACTCTTGGGAGCTGCTGGTTTTGTTCAGGATTTTATTTAAAATGCTTGATAAATGCAATAGCCCCTTTTCAGAAAAAAAAAAAAAAGTAGCTTTGTCCAATCTCCCTTGTGCACCTGCTCTGCACATGACAGAGTATTTTAAGGCTCCGAACTATGGATGCCAAGCTCTCATATTCCAGCAGGATACATACAAATCTTCACTGGCAGAATGATGACAGCTAAAAGGATACCCCCATTAACAAGGACTGAGGCAGGAGACAATTGAAAACTCCTACATTGCACGCCCAGCAAGATGGTTTATAGCAGGATGGCACACAGAAGCTTAGGAGGCTAATTGCCCATAAATCATTAAATCACACAGAACCACCAGGACAGTAGAGTAGTCATAATTTGGAACAATTCTTTAAAAAAAAAAAAAAACGCTAGCTATTATTTCATTAGCAACGTTCTGAATTCATTCATATGTGAAACCTTGAAATTGAATTCACCACGTATTACAGAAACCTTAGCCACACTCAGTATTCAAACAATTCATCTGTCCCTATACAAGCAATCACTGATAAATGCATTCAGGTTATTCTTAACAGGAGATCTATTAAAAAAAAAAGTGACAAACTTTTAGATACAACATGGCAAACTCTAATATTTTATTCCATTACAATAGCTGTATCTGAGTAGGAATCCACAAAAATATTGAATGTATTTATCTTTGTTTTAAAGATAGCAATTATAATACTGCTGATTATACACTACAGCACCAATAATTTCCCTGCCATAGTTAGAGGATGCTTGCTTTAGTATAAAACTCCATATCATGTCATACTATTTGACCAGCCTGGCTAATATTAAATACATTCATGAGTATTTAATACAAATGAAGAAAAGTATATGAACACAGCTGCATCTGTCTATTATAATGCATGTTGCACAGTAAGTATTAATAGGAAGCCTTTGGTTATTAATATTACTGGAACACGGTTTAAAAGAAGTGCTGTTAACCTCAGTGTCCTGGCCAAGTTCCAACGCTGGTAATTACGTTCTGCATACCAGAATCCCCCCTGCATTTAGAGACAGGACCTCTGGCTCTCAACAAACGTTGTAAGCTAAAGGCACAGTTCCACTAGCCCATCGGAGGAACTGCCGTATGTTAGCAGAGTTATTACATTCCAATAGAGGGCAATGGTACAAGCTACTATACTGTGTATTGCAAAGATCAGAAGCCTCTAAACTGCTTTTAGAGGAGTCAGTTAACAATATTGCAAAGATAAAGAGCATCCTTAGTTTTCAGAAGCATTTGCCCTTAGTATTTCTGCTGCCTGTATTGTAGCCACAGCGTGGAATGTACTATTAAAGCAGACTAACACCACCAGAGAAGGACTTGACGAAACAGGCCGCTCCTCAGTCCTTAGCCAGACTCTCTCCCTGCATGGGTCATGTTGATTTGTATGATTAGTTTAGTTTCAGTGCAAAGAAGGAAGAATCAAAGGCAAAAGAAAAAAAGATTTGACATGGCTTAAGAGGATTCCATATTCTCCTTCAAGCCCTTCTCTGTATCTCCTGCTTTTTTCAATTTTAAAAGTCAGGGATGAAAGCAATCTTGTCACACTTCATGGGGATTGAGACAGCAGACTCCGTTAAGTTTCAGAAGTGATATGCCCAAGCAATTTTTGTTATACGAGTTCAAGTGCTTCAAATGAGCTAAAGTAAATACACTAAAATCTAAGTAAGATGGAGAAAACATTGTAGGGCCAGATCTTCAGCCAGTGTAAATTGGTTTAACTTCAGTGGGGCTATGCTAACTTACACCAGCTGAGGATCCAGCCTAGAATTCAGGGCAGGGGCCATATCTCACTCTGCATAGTACAAAGGAGCCCTGATCATGGTATAGGGTGCTGCTAGAATACAAATAAAGCACTGACCAAGGTTTTGTTTTCCTTTAGGAAAGTAAGAGTATTCAGCCACAGTATGCCACATAGTAATGCACACCACTGGAACAAGCGATTCTCTAGATAGTCACTCGAATAAACTACCCAAGGTCAGAGAACCACAGGGACATGTTCTGAATCCAGCACCTCACTCCACCTGTGGTTCTACTGATTGTGAGAATCTGGGCCATAGAAGTTAGAAATGGGAAAGGCCTATTAAGTCATTTACACCACCCCATCCAGTCCATCTACTCAGTAGTGTAGGTTCACGCCATGCAGTACATTTTCTAATATTTTATCCAGGCTCATCTTAAGTCATGGAATGTGACTTCCACCTCTTTCCTTGGAATACTATTCCACAGCTTTATACAGTAGAAGGGTTTCCTGATATTCAGCCTAAATGTTCTCTTTCTGTGTTAGTTTATTTCCCCGTAATTATACACTCGTCAATCTTTAAATCATCTCTCTTCCTCCCTGGCATTTGCTTAGGCTTCCCTAATGCTTTATGCAGTCTAGTTTTAAGTGTCTCAATCAGGATTAAATTCATCAGTTCATGTTTGTCCACGCATTGGGTTCACATCAAATTTACCTGCTGTTGATATTGTGT
The DNA here is from genome assembly GCF_965140235.1 of Caretta caretta. NCBI lineage: Eukaryota > Metazoa > Chordata > Testudines > Cheloniidae > Caretta > Caretta caretta. Next base: position 12,281,767 of record NC_134219.1, read on the forward strand.
TCCCACTTCAGTTGGGTGCAACTGCGGACATCTTCATTTAAACTTGCATAGCTGGGCCCATGCAGAAGCAGTGAACTGAAATCTGTAAAAGGAAAAGCACTTTTCCAGGAAGAGCTGAGTCTTGTTGGCTTTTTAAACATTTGAAACTATTGTGAAGTTCCCCAAAAGGTTGGAAATCAAAGTGTTCTTCTTAAAAGGGGCAAGGAAAGATTACTTTCAAAATAAACCTTTTAATTGAAAATTAGTTTATGAATCTATATTGATAGATACCATACATAAAATCAATGTGACACTTCACATGGGCCTGAACTTTTAGGATTTCTACCCAGGGAACACTAGCTCCAACCCCTCAGACAGAGACAAACACCTACAAGATTTCTACCGAGCCTTCTTACAACTACAATACCCACCTGCTGAAGTGAAGAAACAGATTGACAGAGCCAGAAGAGTACCCAGAAGTTACCTACTACAGGACAGACCCAACAAAGAAAACAACAGAATACCCTAGGCATCACCTTCAGCCCCCAACTAAAACCTCTCCAACACATCATCAAGGATCTGCAACCTATCCTGAAGGATAACCCATCACTCTCACAGATCCTGGGAGACAGGCCAGTCCTTGCTTACAGACAGCCCTCCAACCTGAAGCAAATACTCACCAGCAACCGCACACCACACAACAAAAACACTAACTGAGGCACCTATCCTTGCAACAAAGCCCATTGCCAACTGTGTCCCCATATCTATTCGGGGGACATCATCATATGGCCTAATCACATCAGCCACACGATCAGAGGCTCGTTCACCTGCGCATCTATCAAAGTGATAAATGCCATCATGTGCCAGCAATGCCCCTCTGCTATGTACATTGGCCAAACTGGACAGTCTCTACGTAAAAGAAAAAATGGACACAAATCAGACGTCAAGAATTATAACAACATTCAAAAACCAGTCGGAGAACACTTCAATCTCTTTGGTCACTCGATTACAGATCTAAAAGTGGCAATTCTTCAACAAAAAACTTCAAAAACAGACTCCAACGAGAGACTGCTGAATTGGAATTAATTTGCAAACTGGATACAATTAACTTAGGCTTGAATAAAGACTGGGAGTGGATGGGTCATTACACAAAGTAAAACTATTTCCCCATATTTATCTCCCACCCCCGCTGTTCCTCAGACGTTCTTGTCAACTGGTGGAAATGGCCCACCTTCATTATCGCTACAAAAGGTTCCCCCGCTCTCCTGCTGATAATAGCTCACCTTACCTGATCACTAAATCTCCCCACTGTATTTTCCACTGAATGCATCCGATGAAGTGAGCTGTAGCTCACGAAAGCTTATGCTCAAATAAATTTGTTAGTCTCTAAAGGTGCCACAAGTACTCCTTTTCTTTTTGCAAAACAGACTAACACAGCTGCTACTCTGAAACCTGACATTTACTTATTGTCTCTGATTACCATAGGAGCAATCCACAGGCTTGCACAGAGCAACAATCCCTTTCAGGAAGATTAAGCATACTGAATCCAAAAGAGGACAGGCTTCAGTAAGAATACAATATAACAAAAAGAAAATTGCTATTTGTTTTAAAAAAACAGCCCCAGCATACAATAAAAGGCATTTAATAAACAGTGTATCCCACCTTTATCCTCTTCACTTCTCTAACCCTCAAGCCATGCCTTAGCCCAAATAAGCTTGTTTACCTAATAAACAGCCTCTGAATATTCAGCTGGGTTTCCACCTGTGGTCCATCAAGCAACACTGCCCCAGGTATTTAACTCTATATCTGCCAGCCTAGTCATAATTTAAGTTTTCTTGGTGCCTAAATTTCTGCCTCTGGCCACATGCATACCTGTCCCATTGTAAGCATTCGTACACCTCTCTCTCACCTAAGCCCCAGAGCAATCCATGAACCAGAGGAAGATAGGAGTTTGCCCGCCTACCTGGAAAGCATGCTCAGAGGTTGCCTAGTCCCATTCAAAATATGGCTGAAGGAGGATGTGGTACCACATACCTTATACCTTTAGTCCAGTAATTAGAGCACTCACCTGGGATATAGGAGAGCCAGGTTAAATCCCCACCTGAGGGGGTGGGGAAGGAAAGGTCACCCATCTCAGAGGAGTATGCGCTACTGAGCTATGGGATATTCTGATATGAGCCTCCCTCAACCTCCCCTTTAGATGCCATCCCACTGTTTATAAATACTTAGTGGGCCAGAGAGAGAATGACTCAGTAGCCTGATGGTTAGGGTATGTCATAAATATAAAGGGAAGGGTAAACACCTTTAAAATCCCTCCTGGCCAGGGGAAAGCTCCTCTCACCTGTAAAGGGTTAAGAAGCTAAAGGTAACCTCGCTGGCACCTGACCAAAATGACCAATGAGGAAACAAACTACTTTCAAAGCTGGAGGGGAGGAGAAACAAAGGCTCTTGCCGTCTGTGTGATGTTTTGCCAGGAAGGGAAAAGGAATAGAGTCTTAGAACTTAGTAAGTAATCTAACTAGATATGCGTTAGATTCTGTTTGGTTTAAATGGCTGATAAAATAAGCTGTGCTGAATGGAATGTATATTCCTGTTTTTGTGTCTTTTTGTAACTTGAGGTTTTGCCTAGAGGGATTCTCTATGTTTTGAATCTGATTACCCTATAAGGTATTTACTGTCCTGATTTTACAGAGGTGATTCTTTTACTTTTTTTCTTCAATTAAAATTCTTCTCCTAAGAACCTGATTGCTTTTTCATTGTTCTTTAAGATCCAAGGGTTTGGGTCTGTGTTCACCTATGCAAATTGGTGAGGATTTTTATCAAGCCTTCCCCAAGAAAGGGGGTGTAGGTTTTGGGAGGATTTTGGGGGGAAAGATGTTTCTAAGGGGGCTCTTTCCCTATTATATATTTGTTAGGTGCTTGGTGGTGGCAGCAATAAAGTCCAAGGGCAAAAGGTAAAATAGTTGTACCTTGGGGAAGTTTTAACCTAAGCTGGTAAAAATAAGCTTAAGGGGTTTTCATGGAGGTCAGAGTGGGGAAGGAACCTTGACAGGTACAAAGGTGGGAAACCCAAGGTCTAACCCCCTGGTCTCATAACTATTAATACACAGTTCATAGGCAGCAGATATCACAAGCTGGAGGAGACTAAATGGCCCAAAACAGCCTGGCATGGCCCCACCCACAATCCGCCCCCAGACCCTCGTTGGCTTCCTCCCCCCTGGGGCTAAAGTGGCTGGACTTGGGGCAGCTGGGGCCAATGCTCGCGCTGCCTGGTGCTCCAGAGCTGGAGGTGCTGGGGCTGCGCCGCCCACCCGGCACTCTGGGGCTTGGGACACTCGGGCAGCGAGGGGCTCGGTGGCCATGGGGAGGGGTACTGGTGGGAGAGGAGTGGGGCCTCGAGAATAAGGGGCAGTGCTGGGAGCTAGCCTCCACAGTGGACAGTTCACACGCTGTCCATGACACTGCTGAACAGCTTTAACAGGAGAGATTAAGGGAGCCCTCATAACCTGTAGGCTATGGGAGAGTCTGATAACACCTGCCCAAAAAGAGGGAGTCCCTTATTTAAATCCTTTCTCCCCCTCAGGCGGAGAGGGATTGAACCTAGCACTGCTACATCAAAGAGAAGCGCCTTAACCACTTCATCCTCCAGCCATTTTTTGCTGAGGAAGGCAGGCACCTAACTCATTCTTGTAAGAAACAACTTAAGCACCTAAGCCACCTGACCCCAAAAGATGGGTTCCCAGTGATAGACACCTAACTCCCTGAAAGGGGTGGGGTTTAGGACACACCCCTTTTGTCAGCATCTCCCACTGGCTAGCTTAGACGGCTCCCTGCCTCGCATGCTGGCTTTTGTGGATCACGCTCTCTAAGGCACTTATCTGCCCCCATGCAGTGTATCGGGAGCATAGGTTCCCAACTCAGGCTTTGTGGAAACCTAGTTTTGTTCTTCTGATTTTCTAAGTGCCTAAACGTTAGGCATTGCAACATTCAGCATTACAGCACCTAAGTCCCTTCGTGAGTCAGGACCAAAATGATTTCTACAAAAGATCCACCCATTTTCCACACTGCAGAAATCCAACAAAACTGTGAATTCTCCCCATAAAGCAGACTACATCAGATCCCAGGGCACTTTCCTTGGTTTTGTTTTGGGAGAGGGGTTTTACAGAACACAGCAATGTAATCTGTTGGCTGTCTCCTTTCCCTCTAGCAAGCATTAGTCCTGCCATGCAGCAAGGCGCAGAAGTCATTGACGACGACTCCCCTTCTCTATATGCCATGCTAATCATCACAGTGTCAAAGACCTAGATCCTCAGCAGTATTTAGGCTCCTAATTTCCTTTGATTTTAGTGGAAGGTTCAGTTAGATTTCAGTTAAGAGGAGAGGAAAAGGGGGCTTTAAACCACAGTTGTGTCCATTAGCTTGTAGGCTACTGTGGGACACGGGGACACACACACACAGTAAGGCAGAGCAGTCAGAAGTGGCTCTAACTAATAGCCCATTTCCCACTGGACTGCCAGCAATCCCCCAGAACAGCTTATGCCATGGGGCTCCCCTTCCCAACTCTACCTGAGCCAGATCTTGCAAAGGGCTCTATGGCTGTTTATTGCCTGAACTGGAGGAATTCTCCTGCAACTGGTTAAATGCCTTTTACAGGCCCTGCAACATACCCAGTGAAAGGGAATACCTCTCCCTCGGTCTTCATCATCCTGAGGGAACTGGCATCTAAAGAAATGGTAGTTAGCTCTTCTTTCTTCTTATTAATCTCCTTGCTTCTGTCCACCTGATTCTAAAGTTAAATAAGACTGATATGTAAAACTGGTCAATACTGAAATGGTTTTAACTCTGTCAGGATTCCAGTGTATCCTGGGTTGGATGCTCACTAATGGGAAGGCTGGCAAATGGAAGACCTAGAAAACAAACAAGGTGGGAAATGTTAGCAAGTCTCACTCCAAAACTTCATGCTTTTAAAAATATTAAAAATCTATTATAACAGAGAGGCCTATATTTTCAAATGGTTAAAGCATTTAATTTTCTATTCCCAGTTATCTTTAAAGGAGGCAAAGGATGAGACTTGGGGCCCTGCTACACAAAGGTATTTTGGTGCCTAAAGACACAGACAGGCACCTAAGCAGGTTAGGTACCTAACTCCTTTTGACAATCAGTGACAGTTAGATGCCTACTTCACTTTGACATTTTTGAAAATCCTACTAGGTATCTCCCTGCATCTTCAGGTACTGAAATACTTTGTAAATCTGGCCCTTAGTGCACAGCAGAAAAGCAAAAACACTAAAAAAGAGCTTCCAAGTGGTGGACTATTTTTTCTTTCTTTCATAAGAGTAGGATACAATATCTCCCTCTGCAGGCTGGATCTCAGAGCACTGTCCAGCATTAATAATGCGTTTAGCCTCACAGCTCTCCTTTAATCAAGGTAAGCACTAGTAATATTACAGAGCAGGCAACAGGGCACACAGATAGGCTGGCGATTCATCTGGTTTAAAACCAGACTGTCCTCTTTTTGGGTGGTTTGTCCCCATCCAGTACTAAGCCAAAATCAGATGTGGTTTTATCCAGTAGGGGGACAGCATTTTGAAGAGCGTGCCACTTCACCCCTGCTAGCCTGACCTCTCATGCACTGTGTGTGCAAGGTCACACCTGTGGGACAGAGCCACACACTTCTCAGAATGGCATCCTCCATGCGGCATGACCTTGCATGTGCCGTGCAAGCGAGGTCAGGCCAGCCAATACCATTCCTGGAGGTATCAGAATGCCTGATATTCTGAGAACGTGCGAGTGGCCACCCTACACACAGAGGTTAAGTGGCTTGCTCAAGGGCACACAAGAAGTCTGTGCCAGAGGTAGGAATTGAACCCAGAATCCTCTGACACCCATCCTAGGACTTCATAAAATACTGACAACATTAACTCGCCTTCTCAACAGTTAGAGAGCCTTGTAAATACTTACATCAGACTTGTGCATGTCTCTGGGATCCTTGCAGAGGAACCCTCAGTGTTCAAGTCACACACACCCTGAAGGGAGCCTGCCTCAGCTACTTCTGCAGCAGCCAGCCAGCCACCCACCCACAAGTTTCTTGGAGGACACTGCCTGGTCCACGATCCAAACAGGGGAGAGAGGCAGGAGATGGACAGGGAACAGTGGGTGGGCTGAAGCCATGGGAGATGCATCTCACGCCCTCCAGCAGCACTGTAGAAATCCAGGTGAAAAGACAGAGTCAAATGTTGTATTATTTTTTCCTATCAGGCAACCTCTCAAATGGAGATTCTCCTTTAAATGAGGTCCCCAGGGCAGCTGTATTGCTAGGGAGCAAGGTGGGATCTTTGAAGGCAGTGAGGAAGCACAGATTGGGTTTTGAGGCCCAGTCCTTGTTGCTCATTCTGCACAAGGGGGAAAATAAACCCACTGCAAAACAATGAGTCCCCAGAAGGTCACCTGGTTCACATAACAGTATTAGTAGAGATAAGGCAGTCTTAAGCACCACTGCCCCAGCTCTCCTCTCACCCTGAGGCACATGGGGCCCATCCTTAACTCTTCTCCCAGTGATCTAGTCCAGCAGCTGACAGTAATCTGGCTCCACCATAACACTGCATAGATCTCGGCTTTCCCCTTTCATCTATCAAGCCCAGAAAAAGAGCAGGGCTCTCCCACATTTGTTATGACAGGCTCTCGATGCTAGATCCACAGAGTGCTTTTGGCACCTGATGGGCACCTCAAGTGGCAAAGTCCAACATTTAGGCACCTCCATGCAGCTGTTACCTCACCCTGGAGGTGCCTAAATTCCCTAGGACCCAAAGACTCCTCTGATGCCAGGAGGAAGAGTTCTAGCACAATAGATGCTTGAGTTTGGCAACAGAGCTGGCATAGAAGCAGCAGAATCGCTTCCACCAGCACAGATTCTACCTACAAAGGGGAAATTCTCCAGTTCAAATCTCCAGCTACTTTAAGCTGACTTTGCACCATGTAAGTGCCATGTACATGACATAAAACGAACTTTGTGAACTGAGAATAAATCTAACAGGTGTTGGAAAGGCAGTCAGGTGCACTACAATAAATCCTTGGGGAACTGGAGTATGAAAAAATGATGTTTGGAGAGCTGTATTTCATACTTTATTACTTTTGTGGACAGCAGAAGTGCAAGCTGACCCAGAAGTTGGGTTAGTGGGGCAGGTACTGAATCAGAGAGTTTGGAGAGATGAAAATAAAGAATAAACTGCCAAAATATGAGAGAAACGGTCACAAAAAACTTGATAGTTCTGTTGAGGTTCCTATTCTTCACCAACCATTGTGGTATCTGATTTTGAAGGTATCTCTGGTATCTTACAACTCCTAGGTGCTCAGAGCATCTGAACTTGTTCTCAGTCACCGTTTACTAAGTGGTGATATTTAGGCCCCCATTCAGCAATGCACCTAAACACATGCTTAAGTCCCATGGAAGTCAACAGAACTTAAGCACATGCTTAAGTGCTTTGCCGAATAGAGATGGGATTACTCATGTCCTTAAAGTAAAATATACACTTCAGTACTTTGATGAATTGAGGTCTATCAGAATAATGTGTAACATTCAACAGCCTCAGCCCATCCTCAAACATTGATTCTAATGGATTCTAGTAAGCAGTATTGACCTTTTTATCATTGGCTGTATGTATTTGTAGCACAAAATGACTAGAAGATATGGATCCAATTCTGCAACATTAATTTCCATGAATAATTCTATTGACTTGAGCAGATCTGACATTCCATCCAGTAGGCAGCAGAGAAGAACAAATACATTAGCCAGTGTGTCACATATGCAAAGTTTAAATTAGCACTCACACTCTCAAAGATTTAAGAAAGGATTCAGTGCCAAAGAGAAATTCATTCCTATGCAGAGAGACTGTGTAAGTCTCACATACAACCTAAATTCCACTTAATTAATTTCTCCCCATGGGAACTGGATATGGGAAGCAGACTGATCATATCGTGTGTATAAAAGTGAATTGGGAGGTGGACAATTAGCTAATAACATGCTCACAACCAAACCAAACCTTTTATTTATGAAAACTTTCACATAATATAATATCCTAGGAATCATAATTATATTGTTATTGTCAGAGCAGCAACATTGTTATTCATAAATGCTGATAATTTCATGAGTAGATTTTTTTAAATGAATGGTGTCTAACCCCATTGGGTTACTTTTGCTTTGTTTAGTTCACACCTCTTAGCCTACTTCAGTACGTTACTTCATTGGTACAAAATACTGAGGGACTTATTGGCCCTTAAACATTGTTCTTGATAAGAGCATCTTAAACTGTGCCTGAAAGGGTAATATGAATGATTTGTTTATCTGTCATGGTTGAAGAGCAGTATTTTTATCTATGTGTAGACTGGACAATAGTAGATACAAAGCTGAAAATTTTCCTCAAGTTGGATTGCAAAATGTACTCAGTACGATCAATAGAGTCATTCTATTTGGTCCCATGCAGATGGGAGATTTCAGCCTTCATACCACCTTCAAATACTGCTGTATGTTCCTGTTATCACTTCATAATTCAAAGAGGACATCCTTTAGTCTCTTGAGACCTTCATGATGACAATAGGCGTTAGTTAGCGAGGGTTCTGTATGTTTTATTACAAAAGTCAAAAGCTGCTTTCGCCGTAATTTTCTAAGACTCATTAATGATTGTTCCGTATTCCAAATAGGATAAAGTAGCACTTTAAATTTGTAAACCTATTTCCACTGCTACATGGAATCTATTGCCATCTGTACTTACAATATATGACAAAGGAATACCTTGGGGTTGAGTCTGTTCAAATGCAGATAAGGTGTCCTGCAGTGAATCACTGTCCTTCATATGTGACTTGCTTGTTAATAAAAGGTCAAAGATCATAGCATCACTATTTCTCTAACAAAGATAGAAGCAGTTGCTGGATTCCTCTCCTTCCCCCTGCCCCCCAGTGTAAGCACTGAATTCTCAGGGGTCTACTCTTGTTCCTGCTGTATCTCATTTGTAGATGGGCACTGTGTTAGCCTTTGTTTTTTAAGCACCACAGTCACCTAGATTATTCTTAACAAACTAGGATAGCTGAAGCACTGAACTGTATAAAGTTCAGATTCTTCAGCAGAATGTGTTTCAGTTTAACTTTCATTGTTAAGAACATACATCCCATACTTACCTGGCAACACCCTTTTAAAAATTAAGCTAATCCTGAAAGGAGCTCTGTGGAGCTCATTTCTAATCGGGAATTATCCTGCAGGCTTGGCACTAAAAGGAGGTTCATTTCTCCTAATTCCCCCTGAGTTTTCTGAATGCAAATAAAGAGAATGAAAATTTCTATATAACTTACCAGTTTATATGCGGCAATCAAAGTTATGTTTCCATTTGAAACTTGTTCCATCTTGGGCCCCAATTCAGCAGAGCACTTAAGCACACAGCTTTAAGTGCATGCATCAGTGCGATGCAAAACTGGGGCCTGGTGCGTGCATCTTGAAGCAGCAGCATTTTTAGATGCTGAATTCACAGAGAGCATTAGTCAGAACCAGGTTTTTGCTTCCAAATAGGTTTATATTTGGGCAGAAGTCTGGGAGCTGGCTCCAAATCCCCAGATGCATTTGTATCTGGAGTGCTTCACCTAATGAAGTCTGGAGTTTAAAACTCTAGGAAAGAATTTGTCCCATAACTAGATCTCAATTGGTGGGAGACTAAGGCCCCTGAATATGTTTTGTGAATTAAAAGGCCAGTGTTAGCTTAAAAACCATGGGCCCAATTCTCCATTCTTGTACAGCCACATCGCACCAATAAATCTACATTATACAAACATATACATACAAACCTCCAACCATAACTGCAGCTCCTGGGAATTCTCTGGGGAGGGGGAGATCCTGTGTGGCCTACAGCAGGCACAGTTTACTCTCCCGTTAGTCATACCTGCAAGGGGAGATTTTGGTCCCAGATATTTTAAAAACACAAACGGACATTTTCACTAATTGATCTACAAGCAACTTGTCTGTCATTCAACAGAAAGAGGGAGATCTAGAAATATTGGTATTCTGAGTAAAGCTGCTGCTCAGTGTTTAATGGATTGCATCAAGAGTGAAGGATTGGGTTTCATTAACCCACACAGAAGCAGCCAGAGCTATTTACCTGAGCACACCAATACATTTTACATTGCAACCGGGCTTGTATAATTTGTGGCTGTTTCAACAATAGCCATAGGAGTTTTGAAACGTTGCACAGATCTAGTCCACATCTGCATTTTATTGTGAAAAGGGAAGTGACAAAAGGAAAATCTTGAAAGGTCACTTCTCCCACTTGCCTTTCAGTGTCCTTGTCAGAAATTTTCATTCTATCCCCAGCTTCTCTGACCTCAGCAAATCCCCGGAGAGCTCCTTTGATTTTAAAATGTAGCTCTCTGAGATAGTCATATTTATTATGTAAGCTGAGAACATCCTCTGCATGGTATTCAACATTTTTGATGTTTAAGAACTGCTGCCACAGAAGGCCAGCTGTTCATTCAAAGGGGAATGTACAAGAAGAACTCTTATAAAAGCAGCTTTCAAACCTCCCCACCACTCAGACTGGTGCTATGAATTGATTCTGCCAATGTGATAGTCAATGGCCCTTTTGATAGTTTTGCAGACACAAACATGCAACCATAATTGCAGCTCCGAGTGGGAAAGGATGCATTTTCTACTAGAAGAATCATCAGTACTCACACAGACGGGGACACCAACAAAATACAAAATGTCATGTCCTGCAAGGATAGATATAATTTTGGAGTTAATGAGGGATATTATTAGACTCAGTGATCAAAGTTAAGAAAATGCATTTTAAAAATTCTAAAACTTTCTATGGCTGCATCACTTCGCAAACCATTGGAACAAAATGATCAAAGCCTCCTTATCCTATGAAACAAAGGCATCTTTTGGTCTCAACATGTGAGAGCATTCTTAGAGTTATCCTGAGGTTGAGACATTCCCAGGGTTTAGCCACAAACCCTTTTAACAGAATTCCAGGGATCACAGAACTCAAGCGACAGATGACTACAGAACAGATGATTAAAGTTATGACGTACAGGAACTCCTCACTTAAAGTTGTCTCAGTTAACGTTTCGTTGTTACGTTGCTCATCAGTTAGGAAACATGCTCATTTAAAGTTGTGCAATGCTCCCTTCTAACATCGTTTGGCAGCCGCCTGCTTTGTCCACTGCTTGCAGGAAGAGCAGCCTGGTGGAGCTAGCTGGTGGGGGCTTGGTACTAGGGTGGACCGCAACCCCCCCTAGCAGTTCCCCCTAAGTTCCCTGTGCAGCAGCTGCCCAGCAGGCTATCAGTTGCCAGCAGTTCAGCTGTCCCTCCCCCACTGCCATGTGCTGCTCCTGCCCTCTGCCTTGGAGCTTCTCCCCGAGCCTCCTGCTTGCTGTGCGGGGGGTAAAGCAGGGGGCTAATGTCAGGGTGTCCCCCTCCCCTCTGCACCCCGCTTACCCCATCTTCCAGAGAGCAGGGGGGACACACAACAGTCCCAGAGGCAGCAGCTGAGGTGGGTCTCAGCTTGCTGATCTAATTAATAAGGCAGTGTACTTAAGACAGGGATCAGCATACTTAAAGGGGAAATGCACATCTGTCTCTCTCTCTCTCACACACACACAGGTATCTCTGTCTGCTATGCTGTCTCCCTTCCCTTCATTCCTTCTGCCTTGTAGAGTGTGAGGCTACATTAACACCAATGAGTTAACCTGAGGGCTCAGCCAATTGCTAGTTCGTCATTTAGCAGTAAGGCATTGCCTGGGAAATATCCCACCCTCTGACTTCACCACCTCAACCAAGCTTCACAATCATCATTCCTGTGTCCCAGGATTGTTTGCTTAAAACTTATACTGTGTGTGTATATATATACTTTTGTCTGGTGAAAAAAATTTCCCTGGAACCTAACCCCCCACTATTTACATTTCTTATGGGGAAAGTGGATTCGCTTAACATCGTTTCGCTTGAAGTCGCATTTTTCAGGAACATAACTACAACGTTAAGTGAGGAGTTCTTGTACATGGAAGCTGTGCAAGGAAGGCCTGATTTATCAGTTTGGTGCCCAATTCTGCTCTCATTTATAATTCTTTTTAATTTCAATGGCAATGCACAGATATAAGTGAGGGTGGATTTCTGTCTCAGATATTTTGCAAGAGGAGAAGGTTTAACTTGCCTGGTTGTGATGTTTCTTTTTGCTTACGAGCTGCTCAGTTCTTTCCAGGATCTGCGACTTTCCACTGAACTGATTTACATCTTGCGTGATCCCACTGGTGTCAATGGGTCTGATTCTCCTTGAGCAGCCACTTACACACGGACCAAGTGGGTAGCATAAAATGCTAGCATTCCAATTTAGTAGTATTCCACAAAAGCTTTCACAAGTTTCTATGACTGCATGAGGTGCAAGGAAGTGGAAATAGTGTCCAATTGGTTTACGTGAGATGTAAAGCAGAACAGAATTTAACCCTACAGATCCATACATCTTCCATGGAGTTGTGAAATTGTTGTACCAATAAAATAAAAACCAGCAGGATCTTATTAAAGGGAAAAAGGCAAAATACCACATTTACTGTGAATACAGAAAGAATCATAGTAAGCAGTTAGTTATAGTTATAACATTCCATTCAATCTCAAATTTATTCTCACATTCATTCATACAAACATACACACACACACACACACACACAGGTTCTGCAAGGTTGTTATCATAGTTACCAGCCTTAGAGTTGCTCATGCCAAGCCACTGGCCAGGTGGCCTGGACATGAGGAGGGAGCAGGGCCTTGTCAGATGCTCATCTGATGCTCCTGGAAGTTGGTTTGCAGAATCAGACCCCAAAGTTCTCACTTTTTAGAGTCTATTTTTATAGGAATTTCTTCCTATGGCAGTCTATGGGAATTGCTTCATCATGCTGTTGCTGAATCAATCAGCAGATAGCACATTCCTGACGGCTCCAAGATGTTATCTTGTTCTTTGGTTCTCCCATTCTTGAGGCTGTTGGGTGGATTCCAGTCTGCCCTCCGGGGGTCCTCTGGTTATTTCCACTTGACGCCTTCTTCAGCCGATGGACACTGGATTCTTAGGCTGGCACCTCCCTGATCATTCAGTTATTATCCACACCAAGCATCCATCCACATACATCCTCTATCTCTATTTTAATCACAATTGTTAATACAACAAAAGGGCGGGGAGTCTCTGGGTGCTGTTTCTGTTGTTAGAGTATTGCTTTGAGTCTCTCTCTCTCTGTGAATTGCTTTGAGAACAGACTCTGTCTTAGAATGTACTAACACAATTAGCAGCTTGCAAGTTTCACACATAGAGGGAGAGAAACAGTACCAAAAACTAAGAGACCTCTTAATTAGTAATACCCTGGAATTTAAACTATGGGGAATCAAACTCATTTGTGATTTTAATACAGAACTTCTTTAATATGATCCAACAAAATATCCCTTCCCCTTTCTGCTTGAAGTTTTATTATGAATTTGGAACTGAGAGGAACCTACAATTGGCTCAATATTGAGCCTGATTCTCAATTATATTAAGCCTTGTTTATTCTACTGTGCCATCTTAAAGGGTCCGAAAAGATGGAGTGACTGCAGTTACACATACTTTAGGGCCCTGTTACTCTGCCAGCATGGTATAAGGAGGCCTTGGTATAAGTGAGAATCAGGCTTATTTATTTTTTAATACAGCAACTTTAATATGGCTGTATTTTGTCTTCACTTACATTTATGCATCTCAGGCTTTTGTGTTTTAATGTATTATTTCTATTGCTTGATACTGCACTCTTTCTTCCTGTGCAATAGCATTGTCTTTTCAATAATATATGAGAATGTAAAGGGTGAGGAGGAGCTGTTAATTCAAGTCACAGACTGAGTACAGGGTAGAAGAATGGGGGCCTGTGTGTTTTAAACATAGGCCTTTTTCATTCTTCAAATGTGTCTGTGGCTCTGCACTGACAACAGGCCTGTTTCTATGACTTTTATTCATGACCAGCTATTGCCAGCTCAGGGCAGAGCAAAAATGTTAACATAGCTCCTGTGACTTTGTTGTTTCAGATTTATTTGGGGTTGGGTTTTTTGAGGATATTATTTTCTACTTTCACAGCCACTAGACAAAAATCATTTCATTGACCTTGTTTTCTCAAACAAATAATGGGTGTCCCAGCATTTTGTCTTGCACTTTGTGAAATCTTTGCATTTGTTTAAGTTATTATTCATTCCTCTTCACTGCATTTTTGTAGGCTTCCAAGAAGGTAAGTACCTAGCTTGTCTCATCTGTTTCATTCCTTCCCAGTTACATTTTTAATTTATTACTACTAATAATTTATATTGTGGTAACACTTCTGAGCCCCAGTCGTGGCCCATTGTGCTACACCCTATACAAACATAGAACAGAAAGTCATTCCCTGCTCCAGAAAGTTGAATATTTCTCAAGCCCACTCTCCACCCCTCAGTCTTTTAACTCTGCTTCATGTCTCACAATTCTATTTCTCATATATTTTCCTGTGGAATATTCTTGTTTTATCAACAATTTCTCTAGACTATCTCATAAAAATAATTCAATTAATAACCATTTTGGAAGGGATAATAAACATCTTGCTTCAGAGCTTGAGCAAATCTTTTAGAAACCAACATGAAACTTAATGTGGGGAAGAGATTATCCCACATCTGCCTACTGTAGGATTCTTCCACCTTCCTGGACACTGCCAGAGACAGAATACTGGAGTAGATGGACTGTGGGTCTGATTCAGTGTCCTCCATCCTATGATTCTCACTTTCTGAACGTCAGTTCTCTCTAGAAAACTCACACCTTCAGGATTCTCCTCAGTATTAGGGGTGGCTTAGGGGTACCTAATAAGTTCAGAGCTCCATCAGTTACAGCAGGGATTCTCAAACTTCCTTGTGCCACGACCCCCTCCTGACAAAAATTACTACATGACCCCAGGGTGGGGGGCAAAGCCTGAGTCTACCTGAGCCCTGCTACCCTGGGCGGGGGAGCCAAAGATGAACCCCAAGAGCTGAACCCAAAGCCCAGGGGGAGGCTGTAACCTGAGCCCTACCCCCCTGGGGCTGAAGCCAAAGCCTGAACCCTGCTACCCAGGCTCAGTCTTCAGCCCAGGACCCCAGCAAGCCTAACACCAGCCTTGGCAAACCCATTAAAATGGGGTCCCAACCCAAAGGTTGAGGATTGCTAAGTTACAGGCATGGTTTCATCCCTCCATTTGGCCAGCTCCATCTCCAATATATCACTCTAAAACCCTTCTCTCAGTAACAGAGCTTCAGTGGCCACCATCATGATTTTCATAAAGCTGACAACCTTCAGACATAACATTGCTGAAAATTTGAATAGCCTCCATTATAATCTTTCAGTTGGTTTCTATTCGTTTCTACAGACCTCTTTTTTTCATTTGGGGGTCCAGCCGTCTCATGAAATGAACTCAATAACCAGTGTTGTTTGTTCCAACATCTAGTTGCTAACAAGAACTCATAGGAGTCAGCTGAAACTTTTCAACTGGAATTTCCATTAAGAAATACAAGTTTGCAAGGACAGAGAAAGTCATCATGGACAAAGTGCATGCATGTACTGGGGGCAAACACAGGCTTAAGAAGATTTTTGTTCTGTTATAACTGTCCTTTTAGGGTGTGATGGTTTTTTAAAACCTAAATAGTCATAGTGGTACAGCCCTCCTAATGTAGATAGAGTTATATCACTATAAAGGTGCCTTATACTAGTATAGCTTATTCCCCTTCCCTGTATCCACATTAGGACGACTGTACAGTATAACTATGCCTTGAATGGTTTAAACCATTCAACTTTTGCATTTAGACAAGGCCATGGGCGCTACCTAAGACCTGAAAATAAAGCTGAAGTGGGACGTGAATACATAGACCTTGTGCTGTGGGGTGAATTTCACTGCAACTCCACATCTCTGCTCAGTATAATTTTTGTTTTTCCTTCACTCATGGTTTCAGAGGTGGGGTATTCTGCCAACAAAGGCAAGATATTGTCAATGTTGGAGTTTTTGAACAATGTCAGTGTCACCCGTAATGCAACATTTGAGGGGGAGATGCTTCCTGTTCTTGACGCTAATAGGGTTACTTCCCCCAACCCCATAGGTACTGTAAAACTAAGTGTACTGGACACATACCAAGCTGCTACCTGGAGGGGAACTATCAAATACCTATTTTTTGCAAGACAGAACTAATAAATCTCTCGATATGTTCTTTTGCATGAAAAAGGAGAGAAGGGGCGCAAATCCCTTTATTTGAACAGCATTCAAGAAAACACCAGTGTACCATGATCCCTTGAAACATTTTACCAAGTGGGGGAAGCGGAATACAATTTGATATAAGTATTTCCTTTAATGTCAAGATGATTTTGCTTTGCTTTTCATAATGGCATTAATCCAGGAAGATTTTAGCCAGTTCTAGATGTACATTGGATTGCCTCAACCTGTTTAATGTGGTTGACTGTGGTGAGCACTCCTTACCATTAGCATAAATCTTCTTTATTCTGGTTCATGGGAGGATTCTTTGGAAAGTGACAGCTGGAGACATATAATGTTGATGATCCCCACCACAGTGATAACTGCAGACATTTGTTTAAAGGGCTGGGTCCTGTGTTTGTTGAAATCTGTAGCAAAACTCCCATTGACTTAAATGGTGCAAACTGATTTTCATGACAGGCCTTCCCTGAGGAAGATCCCAAAGCACTGCATATACTTTGGAAGCCACAGACGTACTATAGGTCAGATTCTGCCCTTTGGACATGTTTGTGGAGCTCCTACTGAAGCCAGTTACGCAATCTAGGTGTTGCTGCTGGATGGGAAGAAGGGAACTGCTGAAGTTATGTGCCCACACAGTCCCTATCTCATATTAGGTGTGGGATACAGGGAGCCTTAGCTAAGAATCACTTGGCTTTTTGGGGGAGGGATAGCTCAGTGGTTTGAGTATGGGCCTGCTAAACCCCTGGTTGTGAGTTCAATCCTTGAGGGGGCCATTTAGGGATCTAGGGCAAAAATTGGGGATTGGTCCTGCTTTGAGCAGGGGGATGACCTCCTGAGGTCCCTTCCAACCCTGATAGTCTATGATAAGGTGTGACTAGTTCTCCCACCTTTGATACAGTGACACAGCTGCTGCTGAATTTCTCCCTCCTAGAGAATGAGGGGATGTTTCCTCCCAAGTGCATGCCCTAACCCATTCTAAACTGCTGCACCCCTCCCCTAGTCTCATACTAAAGAGTTCTCCCCAATATCCACCCCCACCACATACTGAGCTGAATCGTCACTTACACTAATGCCTCTTTACATCAGTTTGTTAGTGTAAAGAAGCCTGAAAGTGGGTCTAACTATAATTTACAAAACACTTAAAGGCCCTTTCAGTCTACCAGACAGTACAAAGTGGCCTTAGAGTAACTGGGAATCAGACCCAATGCCTTTATTTGTGAAAATGATAAGCAATCAGCTGTTACTACTAGCTCTATTAGATTACCTCTGCTCATAAACTCCACTGACTATCCTTTTTTTCCCCTGTAAAAAGAAGACCAAGAAAAACTTCCTTAGCCATAATAACAGCTGGAGATATGTAACAGATGATCTGCCAGGCCCGTGGTCCCCAAACTGTGGGGCACCCCCACTCCAGGGGGCCACAGAGAAATGCTCTGGAGGTTACACAGCAGGTCCCTGGCCAGCCCAACCCTACTCCGCCCCCAACCCATCTCCAATCCCAGCCACAACTCCGCTCCACTCCACTCCACCCCCAGCCCAGATCCAGCTCCAGTCCGCCCCATGCTCTTCCCCCGGCCGCAGCTACACACTGCTGCCTGCTCCATTCCCAGCCCAGCTCCGCCTTTATTCCCTCTCTGTCCCCAGACCAGCTCTGCCTTCATTCCCTCTCCGCCTCCAGACCCAGGTCTTCCCCATCCCCAGTTCTGTCCCCATCTCCAGCCCAAGCTCCTCTGCTGAGCCACCTGTGCAGTAAAGGAGGGGAGGTGTGGACGGATTCCATTACTGGTAAGGGGTGGGGGGGCGCGGTGCACGAGAGGAAAAGTTTGGACACCACTGCTCCAGGGTCTTCTGGAGGAGTCTACCTGCAGTTCTTTCTCACCTGTGCTGCTTTTTATCGTCGCACCCCCTTGGAAATAGCTGAAGAGTCAGAGGTGGCAGCTAAGCCCAACTCTTTAAAAGGCCAGCCTACCCTATGACAAAGTGGTTCTTAACCTTTTCCCTACTGTGCCCCCAGCACTGCAGCAGAAAGAGGGGCTAGGTTCTCCCACACCCTCTAACCCTTAGAAAATGGAGGGAATCCTTAAAAGGGAGCCTAAGAACTAAGAGACCTTTGCTGGCCAGGGACTGTTTACAATTGTATAACTTCATCTTGAGAATAAAGATTCCTCTAGAGGAACAGAGCACCACATATGACGTGTACATGTCAGGAGCCAGGTCATAGGCTGTCATGCCTAGTAGTTTAAGCAGGAGTCAGGCCTGTGGTCAGAATTTAAATACCAGCATCAAGGGTCACAATAGCATCAGAGCCAAGGGTCAGAACCAGATTACCTGGAATCAGGGAAGGCCGATTTCAAGGCAGAAGCAAGGCTGGTACGGGACTAGAATAAGGGCAGGTGCAAGAAAAGGTCTAGGCTGGAGCAAGGCAAGCACAGGGAGGCAGAGAATCCACAAACACGTATATCCAGCATCCACTGATAAGCCCAGTAAAAGCAAGCCCCTGACTGCCTTAGCCCGACTACAATCATCTGGTGGTTCTGCTGTGGTCCAGCTGTGCTCATTGGCTGTCTGACTGGGCAGGCACAGCTGCAAGTCCTCATTCCGGACAGTACATACCATACAAAACAGTCCTCTTAATTTCAACACCCCGCTTGGGAATGAATGGGTTAGAAAAACCAGTGAAATACACTGTAGTTCAGTGGGCTGGCTCAAGAATGAAGCATTTATGCAGATGTCTTAAGTAGGACTTAGAGTGCTTAGAGCAGTGCTTATTTCTTCATAGGGGATGGTTTTCACTCTATGTTCTCATCAGTGGGAGTCCAACCTGCAGCCCTGAAACTAGCATCTAGTGCTGTATTTGGTACTGGTACTCAAATGAACATCCCCCATATCTTTCTCTGTTTTAATCTGGTTTCTCTTTCATGCACTTTGCTCAGGTCTCAGATTGTTCCTCTTACTTTTACTTCCTATTATTAGGTTTTAGCATCCTGCCAAGAACTCCTTTTAGGAGTGGAAGGATATCTTGAAAACAACTTTTAAAATATAAGAATGTTATTAAAAATTTACTAAGCCATCTTATAAGATCAATAACACTCTCCAGTCCACATAGCCCAAAAGATGGAGATTTTTCTTTCGGGTGATGAAAGCACTCAGCCTTTGGCCTAATTTCTTCCAATTGATTTTAAGTTCCTTCCATTTGTGAAATAAGCAAAAAGATTAAACAGACATTGTGTTTCTGACCATAGCGTACTCTGGGGGGTAGAAGGCAGGATGCAAAAGGCCAATGGGACCATTTTCAAAGTGGTGGGCTTTGAAGTTAGATGCATGTCTCCTCTGGGTTTTAATGGGAGTGGAAGTCCCTGTGCACTGCTGAAAAAATTTGCTCAGAGTTTCTCACATAGCCCATAAATGCAATATTCAGTTAAAAGGTATGGACTAAAGCATTTTATGCTATTGCACCATAACACTTACCCATCAAAAAAGATAGTCTGATCATGCACCACCTAGAGCGAAATTCACTCTTGTGCACAAAGTCTACACAAAGCCCATGCAGGCCGATATACCACTTAAGTTCTCAAAACAGGGCTTAAGTGGTGCATGAGCATTGTGTCGGGCTCTCTGAACATAGTGATTTTCACCCTAGTGAACGCTGTTCATGTTATGACATAACTGATACTTCCAGTCATGCTCAGAGTTCAACGCCATGGATATTCTTTCATAGAACTTAGGGTGAGTAAGAGAACAAATAAATTTTGAAATATATTCCATAGTGTTAAAATTTATCACAAGCAATCAAAGTTATGAACTTTTGCCAAGAATAGGTTTACCTCTTCTGTGTCTTCCATCCGTACATGGCATCATGCATCTAAAAAGGTGACAACCGTATATGTACTTTCCATTGCTCCAATCATTCCATGGACCAGATTTAAAGTGTCCCTACCCTTGAGAAAGGCAATGCCAAGTAATGCTACTACTAGCGTAGGTTTTTTTTAAAAAAAAACTAACATTCCATACAACAGTTGGTTGCCTTCAGATATAAACCGTCACCTTTGGCTTTGATTGTCTCATACAGTATGTGCTTCCTACAACTGTGGTGATCTCATTTAGTCTGGATCTTTTTCATCATTCAGATCAAACGCATAAATCATCGAGGGCTCTTGTATTTTGCCAGTTAAGAGTTGCGCTCACTGCTTGCTCTGCCGGTACCTTTGTAAGTGCTCTGTGTCAGAGAGGGGAAATGATAATATGAACGTCAGTGATCACGGAGTGAAAATGTTTGACATTTATCTAAAAACTCCAAATAATCCATTACTTCTCGGTGACTCTTTCTGATAAAAAACTCTAATTACTATTCGATTACTAAATTGACTAGAAAACTTCAGATGTCTATAAAAAGGTCTTTGATTCAGGACATTTCATCTAAAACACAGGGTTGCAGCTTTGTCCATTCTGACTCAGCTACTTTTAATGGAGTGCAGCATCACCGAATAGTATTTGATGTTAAATGTCCTGTTTTTCCTGCAGATTTTGTGATTATAGGCTCTCACTTCAGTGCAGTCCTATCTATACATTATACTCTTAGCCACATTTATATCTCCAAAGTCTGCATTTATTTCTTCTTCCTGCTATTCCTTCCTTCTGTCTCCAGCTGTGGAACATATTCAATAAAGAAAGCAAGTTACATGCAGGATCAGAGAAGTTATTGGAAATACTGAAGCATTTAAATTGTTCAGAGATTTGGGAGGAGGCAGTCTATTTATTATAATCACAGTAGTTTATACTTCCATTGCACCTTTCAGCCAAAGATCTCAAAATGCTTTCAAAACATTATTTCATACCCCAAACACCCTGGCCTTGTCATATCTATTTTGGAGATGAGTGAACTATGACAGACGTTAAATGATTTTCTGTGGTTCACAGAGCCAAAAGTAGAGCACAGGAGTCTGAGTTCCAGTCCCCTACTCTAACCACAGACTGCAATCCCTTCCATTTAAATAGCAGCTCTCCTCATTGCTTAGGCGGTGAGCCTGGGTGCAGCTAACTTTGTGACTTCTGTCTTGTAATGTTATACTCTACTGTTTGAGTATTTTGCATACAGAGATATTAGTAATCACTACTTAATGGGTTTTAGGTCTACATTATATCATACGTATTCTATCTGGTTAAGAATTGCAGCCTGAAGAATAGTCATTCAGTTAAATATTTGTGCTCTGATTTGTGGAAGTGGCCTCCAATTTTTCAGTCACTATGGGTCAGATTTGGATACGCTTGTTGAATCATAGAATATCAGGGTTGGAAGGGACCTCAAGAGGTCATCTAGTCCAACCCCCTGCTCAAAGCAGGACCAATCCCCAATTAAATCATCCCAGCCAGGGCTTTGTCAAGCCTGACCTTAAAAACTTCTAAGGAAGGAGATTCTACCACCTCCCTAGATAACGCATTCCAGTGTTTCACCACCCTCCTAGTGAAAAAGTTTTTCCTAATATCCAACCTAAACCTCCCCCACTGCAACTTGAGACCATTACTCCTTGTCCTGTCCTCTTCTACCACTGAGACTAGTCTAGAACCATCCTCTCTGGAACCACCTCTCAGGTAGTTGAAAGCAGCTATCAAATCCCCTCTCATTCTTCTCTTCTGCAGACTAAACAATCCCAGTTCCCTCAGCCTCTCCTCATAAGGCATGTGTTCCAGACCCCTAATCATTTTTGTTGCCCTTCGCTGGACTCTCTCCAATTTATCCACATCCTTCTTGTAGTGTGGGGCCCAAAACTGGACACAGTACTCCAGATGAGGCCTCACCAATGTCGAATAGAGGGGGATGATCACGTCCCTCGATCTGCTCGCTATGCCCCTACTTATACATCCCAAAATACCATTGGCCTTCTTGGCAACAAGGGCACACTGCTGACTCATATCCAGCTTCTCGTCCACTGTCACCCCTAGGTCCTTTTCCGCAGAACTGCTGCCTAGCCATTCGGTCCCTAGTCTGTAGCTGTGCATTGGGTTCTTCCGTCCTAAGTGCAGGACCCTGCACTTATCCTTATTGAACCTCATCAGATTTCTTTTGGCCCAATCCTCCAATTTGTCTAGGTCCCTCTGTATCCTATCCCTGCCCTCCAGCATATCTACCACTCCTCCCAGTTTAGTATCATCCGCAAATTTGCTGAGAGTGCAATCCACATCATCCTCCAGATCATTTATGAAGATATTGAACAAAACCGGCCCCAGGACCGACCCCTGGGGCACTCCATTTGACACCGGCTGACATGACTGCCAACTAGACATGGAGCCATTGATCACTACCCGTTGAGCCCGACAATCTAGCCAACTTTCTACCCACCTTATAGTGCATTCATCCAGCCCATACTTCTTTAACTTGCTGACAAGAATACTGTGGGAGACCGTGTCAAAGGCTTTGCTAAAGTCAAGAAACAATACATCCACTGCTTTCCCTTCATCCACAGAACCAGTTATCTCGTCATAGAAGGTGATTAGATTAGTCAGGCATGACCTTCCCTTGGTGAATCCATGCTGACTGTTCCTGATCACTTTCCTCTCATGTAAGTGCTTCAGGATTGAGGTTGAGTTGTACCTCACTCCTTATATATTCCCATTGAGCTCCAGCTGACTACCTGCAATGCAAGATACAACTTATTGTGAATGTGAATGGCAGAATCAGGCCCAAAATAACCAAAGCTGTAATTCTGCATACACAAATCATTGTAGGAGCACTTATTTAGTAATTTAAGGACTCATGATAAGGTCTTTGGTGAAAGCACCATCCTTTACTATAGGTTTGTACAGAATCTAGCACAATGGGGCCCTTACCTGGTTGAGAACTCTATGTGCTACCACAATATAAATGAGAAATAATACTAATAAACTAGGTAGACAGACATTTAACTGCTACAAAATACACTTCCATTTATTCGTGTCAGCTACAGTTACCTGTGGGTGCATATTTGGAGACCAGTCTAGAAAACCTGGACAAAGAGATTCAAAATTTCCCCAAGAATCAGATTTTTGAGCTGTCAGTTGCATGCAGTGCTATTTTGCAGGGGTGGGATGAGAAGAGTGATGGTTAGGGACAGTTCCTTTCACAGTCCCACGGTCACTCAGTGAGCTATCACGCACACTGATGGGTTCTGGGAGAATCAGGGTAGCAATAAAGCAGAGGTATTAAAATTGGAAATGGGGCCTCTCAAGTTCCATTTCTAAATCTTGAGTCTTGAGCTCAAAATTCAGAGGAGCTCAGATCCAGGCATTTGTGATTGATTGGGGTTGTTTGTTTTATTTTCTTCCAGTATTATAATGATATAAGTCATTTGTAACACTGGGATTGAGACTTGAATCTAAAACTCTCCAAAGTTTCTGTCTCATGTTTTGACTCAGGCCAATTCAATTCTGATTCAATTCAGAAATAAGGAAGAGCTCTAGAACTGAGGAAAATCTTGGTTTGGAAGGAAAGAGGAACAAAAGAAAATGGCCATGCAGAAGAAACATCAGGACCTGGAGCAAAATTGTAGAGAATCTGCTGAGGGAGTGAACAATGAATGGAGGTATAGTGCTGAAGGATGAAGGGAAACAGTGAGCAGGGACAGAGCTCCTTGGGGCTTGATGCAGAAATTATTGGGTGAGGTTCTTCAGCTGTGTTATGTTGGAGGTCAGACTAGATGATCAAAATGGTCCCGCCTGGCCTTAAAAATCTATGACTGCAGAAGAACCTAAAAGATAGAATGACCCAGGAGGTCAGCAGATTGTTTAGATCCCAGATGCTACGGTCAAATGCATGATAAAAGTACCCTCATAGTCATGTCTGTGCTGGCAATAGAAAGGAATGGATTTGAGAGTTAATCTGAAAATTCAGGCAGAAAGTCAGACATGAGTATTGCAAGTATTAGTTAGATTTCTGAAGCCACGATGAAGATAAGCTAATGGAAACTGAACTTGTGAATAGTGTATACTGTTTAATAGGATACTATTATGTTCCATGTATATGTTTTATCTAAAGAAGTACTTTTACGTGCAGTGAAATCAGAAAGTGGACGTAAAGCATTAGGAGTGGCCTTGAGACTTTCAAAAGTAGTGCTCACTAGTTGCTTTGTAAATATGCTTATTAGTTGGGGGGGGGGTTAAGAATACTTAAATAGAACTATTTGTCTACATGTGACTTCTGATGTACATATTTCATACATACAAACAAATATAAAGAAAAAACCATCTAGCAGCTTCTCACAGGGCAAGCAGACAGATGAGGTGGGTTGGAGCTCAGCCTCACTTGTGCCAGGCTTAGACCATCTCTCCAAGGGCAGGGAATGAATACTAGGGTCAGATGATAGGAGCATGGATCTCAGACGCAGGCTTGCTGTGAGGTAAGAACAGCCTGATGTCCGTGAAGGAGAGTATCTCAAGTTCAGGAGGGCAGTGAGGAGGACACCATGCAGGAGGGCTGGGTAAGTGGTGTAGTAGCCTTCTAGAATGAAAGTCTCAGCAGAGGTAAGCGAGACTGAGAACTCTGCTCCAAGAGACTGAGCCAGTTTCATGGGGCTGAGTAGAAGATTGGGTTGTTCTGAACTTTATCTTAATAAACCTGATTCCCGGAAGGGCAGAGTTATTGAGAAAATATTTCCAGTGTGGAATGTGATTCTCAGCGCAAGCAGGAGAAACCGAAGCAGTGGTGGGGTCTGGTGCTGAACAGGGTAAAGCCCTGCTACGTGGCCCAAGCACAGAACTGGAGACATGAGGCTTGGGTTTTGTTCCTGACTTTTCACAAATTTCTTGTGTGATGTTGGGCAAATCACTTAACCTCTCTGTACCTCACTTTCCCTTGTAGCAAATCTGGACCTGGCCCTTATCCTGCAGATGGGTGGACTTCTGCACTCATCAGGAACCCCACTGACCCCAATTTTGCTCTTTACAGGTGATTGGGTCTGCCTGTGCAGATCATCTTTTGCAAGATTGGGGCCTTTGGAGGCCCGAGCCAAAACTCCAAAGTACTGTCTATACAACCATTTTCAGAGCACTAGCATGAGCCCCACTAGCCCAGGTCTGTCAACCCAGGCTTGGAGACTTGCTCCAAAATGCCATGTAGACATACCCTATGATGCTCCTGGTGAAAGGTTCCATGTAAGGAAACAGTGGGCTTGATTCTCTGTTTCCCGTCCCAGTGCCAAGTGAGCATAATGCTACCAGATCTGAAATGGAACAATTTTACGCTCACTGTGCATTGGTGAAATGACCACCCAATGCGCAGGCCACCAGCGAACTAAGTTGCCTGTCTCCATTAGCTATCTGCACCAGTGCAGCTGCTAGTAAGGAAGACGTGGACCATGAAAGGGAGTGAAAGAAGAACAATATAATCAATCAAAACATCTTGTTATGCAAGTAAAAGTCTCAATGTAGTACGGGGCCGGGGAGTAGAACATCCTGTCTAATGAGCCTCTGAGGGCGACAACATTTTTTCTGTTGTGATGGGTGCAGATAGCTAAAATAATTCTCAAGTGTTTTACAGTCAGAGCTCAGATTTATATCTGGAATTAATTTCTGCATTCAGTAAAGGACATTATGGGTTCTCTTCCTACCACTTTAAATAATGAATTAATATAATGCATTGTGAACGTAACTTGGAAAGAAGAGATGCAGAGGGATCAGCTAGATCTGTTCACAAATCTTCTATGCCTTTTACTAGCTTAATTATTAACATTTATTGATACAAGACATTTTAAAAACTAAAACAAAGCTTGTATATACCTCCAAATGCAGCCGTGGGGATTCGCCAACCCAAACTGGCAGCGATAGTATGGAAGGACCAGTGGGGCATTGTGTATTGGTGCAACTTTTGGCTGTAGGATCACCACAATTTTCAAGTGAGGATTGCACAAGCAGAGTCTACAAATAGTGTATTCTTCATGGCCCTATATTTTCCAGGTAGTGGAGAATTACAAAAAAAGAAACCTCTCCCACATTCCTTAGCTTGGCCATGTATCTTAGGTTATACCTTAAGGGCAAAATGCTGGGCAGAGTGACCACATTTGAACCACAGAGCAGATAAAAGGAATCAGATGTGCAACTTGAAAAGTTGCACTAAAGTGACCTATTAGTTAAAGCCTTCTTCACGTTGAGGTCAGACTCAAAGGGTGAAATTATTCAAGGGCCTGTGATGAGGAGGATGTTGGAATAGATCTAATGGTCCCTTCTGGCCTTAAACTCTGGGGAAAAAAACAACCCCAAAATGTTTTAGCTACAACTATGCTTCCCAGAATCCCTCTTCTTCCCTACCATAGAAGCCATTTTGCAAGGGTTCTGCCGAGTTAAAGTTTGATGGTGTGTTAACTTGGGCCATGTTCCGGTCTGAACTGTGGAAACCCGCCCTTTAGAGGCAGTTCTGGGTCAGTCCCAGTAGTGGAAGCCCATAGGACCACCATTCTTTTTCATCCCGTCAGCGGGAGTTAATGAGGCCAGGAGCAAAAGCAAAGTACATCTGACCAGATGCCAACTGCCACCTGCACATATCTGAGATCTCTAGTAGTTGTCAGAGACTTGCAAGCTAAAGGAGTGAAACCCTAAATTCATTGGTGGAAGTAGTATTTATTATTATTTATCAGGTTTATTATGGTACTACCTAGGGGCCAAGCAAAAGTAGGATGCTGCTGTGCTAGACACTGTACAAACAAAGTCATTCCCTGCCCTAAAGAGCTTAGGTCCAGATCCACAAAGGTATTTAGGCTCCTAACTTCCATTCAGCTCAATGAGTGTTTGGAGCCTAATTACCAGTGATGTGCCGTGTGTGTGCGCGCAACACATGCATTGCATGCCCCAGGACTGGCTGTGCCCACAAGACAATTCCATCCAGACCCTGAACATGCATGGAGGGTGCCATTTTGTAAAACAAAATGGTGTCCTCAACACAGCAAGACCTCACACGCACCACATGCATAGGGTCACACTACGCGGAGGATTCCATTTTACATGCAAGTGTAGAATTGCATGCCTGACTGAAAACATCACAGCACACTACTGCTAATTACTTTTGTGGACCTGGGCCTTACAGTCAAAACAGAGGGACAAAGGGAAGGAGAGAGGAATGTCACATACAAGCATAGTGAACAATGAGAGGGCAGTAAAAGTCAGTTTTGTGAGTACTAGGGGCAAATCCCTGTTATTCAGAGGAAACTCATTATTCCTTCTCCCTGAGGTGTTATTCCTTTTCGAGGAGAATAGGAGTCTGTGCTAGAAGCCTGCTAGCAACAACCATGCTGAAATGTAACTGTAGTTAACATTTGATGCCTGTATGGGCAGGGCATGAATCAACCAAGGAAATTAATCACTAACATTTTTTATTATGTAAATACAATAGCTCCTTAAAAGCCTCACTCTCTATAGCATCTTAGGCCTCTTGTCTGACAAGTCTCTAAAGAACCAGGTAACTGTAAAATATGTCTGAATGGTCCCTCTCTTTTGAAGTATCTTTACATGGGGAGTTCCAGCTTTGTAGTCCTACCACTATGACAATGGTTTCCAAAATTGTAATGGAGATCCAAGCTTAAAGCCTGCGGCAAATTGCTGGCACGACTTCAATGGGTCTTGCGCTTTCTTTTCTTGGGGAGGGTTCAGGGCACCGTTTCTTGCCCCTGAACTGGGGTATTAACTGCCCCACTAGTGGCCTAGGGGAGGGGAATGGAGAGAGAGGGACCTGGGCCCACCCTCTACTCCAGGTCCCAGCCCAGGGGCCCTCAGAATAGCGGTAAACCGCTTGAACTAGCGGTTCCTTCCCCTGGGCTACTTCCCTCTCCTGCCCTTCAGCTTGTGGGGCTTCCTGCTCTCCCTCTGCACAAACCAGGTGTCCCTTTACCTAGGGTCTTGGTCTTCTTAGCCCACCGCAGCACTTCTCCAAACTCTCCTCTGCTTCCCTTCAAACTGCTCTCTGCTCCAACACCAATCCACTCTACTTCAACTCCTTCCCTTGTCTGATTGAAGCAGGGGGGTTTTATCAGGTGACTGGCTTCAGGTGCTCTAATTGATCTATAGCAAACTTTCTTCCTCTACAGGGAATAAGGTTTCCTTCTAACACTCTTCTGGTGCATCAAGCCTTAGGGGAAACATTTTGTTGAGGGGGGCCAGAGTTTAGAATAGTCTTCAGGGTAAACTGGAGTATAAACAGAAAGCACATAAATACTAGCACAGAGCAAATATCCTTACTGTTTCCTGGTTCACTGAGTATCCTTTTCCAAAGCTTTGCTTTTAATATTCTGCTAACAAATTTGCCCCACTCTCGTGATTTATTTCCCCTTAGATGTAGCTGCCCACACAACTATATCTAAAAAGCCAA
Organism: Caretta caretta; assembly: GCF_965140235.1. NCBI lineage: Eukaryota > Metazoa > Chordata > Testudines > Cheloniidae > Caretta > Caretta caretta. The sequence continues at coordinate 12,310,310 of NC_134219.1, forward strand.
CTCACTTCACCGAGAGATTACCAGCAACCAGTAAGATATAAGATTGATGACATTTATACCATTTTAGGAGTAGGAAGATCAGACCTCAGGGTGTGCAGCCTCACAGAAATCTGTTTTTCAGGTGCTGGTGTTTTTTCATCCTAATTGGCCTTGTGACTCACAGTGCATTGAAAGCATCCATATGCTATAGGACTTTACATGCCAATATTCTAATAATACACCCTCCATGAAGCATGTTCAGGCAATCATCTAGTGAGGCACAATTGGCAAAAAATAAAAATAAAAAAATCTGAAAAAGAATAACTCTTCCAATTTAACTCTATTCCAGTCAGTTTCAATTTGGCCATATTTTTGAGATGAAAGAAAAGATTTATGTGAGATACATAATGGTACAGATTACCAGCCATCCTCCACTTTTGTACACCCATTTTTGTATGCCCAAGGCTTGTAGTTGTATGCGCAAAGTGAGTTATAACAACAGTGTATAATAATGGTGCTGATACAGCTACTGAAACAGCCCCTTCCAGCCAAGGACCTTAAAGTGCTTTATAAAGCTGGATATGTATTATTTTATATCTGAGTAAAATTAGGCACAAGGAGGTTCAGTGACTTGTGACTTGCCCAAGCACACAGGATGAGTCAGTGGCAGAGTGGGGAAATACAACCCAGATCTCCTACTTCGCAGGCCCTATTCTAATTATTAGGCTGTACAGACTTCCATATGTGTCTTCATTTGCGGAATCAGTTAATTATGACACAAAACTGAAGGACTGAGCTGAAAATCTTGCCTTGGGGTCTTCTGCCTACTGCATAAATATTGGCCTTTATAGTTCTTTCTTAGAGTTTCAGTAGAGGGGCAAACAGTGGATCATTATTTCCAAGTGTTTTTGATTATAATACTCTATTTTGCAACAGAAAGATGGTAGATTGCTTTTGTGCAAGATACTTTTATTTCTGGAAATCTGGGTTCAGCTCACAGGTCAAAAGTGGAAATTAGTTTAGTAGTTACATGGGCCTAGATCCTCAAAAGGTATTTAGGTGCCTAACTCCCTTTGAAATCAAGAGAAGTTAGGCATCAGATACCTTTGTGGATCTGGGCCATAGCACGTTGTCACGGAGTCCCTGGGCGATGCTCTGGAACTGCTCCCCATGAAGCCAGTCAGGACTCTGGGGCAGTCGCCTTTCTGTGAGCGGCCTGTCTTCAGGACACACAGCTCACACAGCTTCCACCTTCCTGGGTCTGACCTCGGAGCATTCAGCATCCTCTGCCCCTCCGTGCGCTTCCCCCAGTGAGTCCGCTCAGGCGGGGCTCCTGGGGAAGCCAGAGGGCCCTGCACCCCAACTTCACAGTCAGACGTGACTCTCAGCCAGCCAGTAAAACAGAAGGTTTATTAGACGACAGGAACATGGTCTAAAACAGAGCTTGCAGGTGCAGAGAACGGGACCCCTCAGCTGGGTCCATTTTGGGGGGCAGTGAGCCAGACAACCACGTCTGCACTTCACTCCATGTCCCAGCCAGCCCCAAACTGAAAACCCCCTCCAGCCCCTCCTCCTCTGGGCTTTGTTCCTTTCCCGGGCCAGGTGGTCACCTGATTCCTTTGTTCTCCAACCCTTCAGCTCTCACCTTGCAGGGGGGGAAGGGCCCAGGCCATCAGTTGCCAGGAAACAGGGTGTTGGCCATTCTCTGTGTCCAGACTCCTGCACACACATGCCCTCTAGGGCTCTGCAATGATCATACACCCTTACTCCACCCCCTAGATACTTAAGAACTGCCTAGGGGAAACTGAGCCACCCCCACACTATTCAGAGGAAACATTAAGAACAGTCCCACTAGAGGATATTGTCCAACTCATTAAACCACTTCTCAGCATAGAAGACTTGAAACTGACAGTGCCAAACTCCAGTGAAGTAACTTCCCAGGTAAACCCGAAATAATTTTAAGTAATATCCATCATTTTGCCAGCAGAGAAGTCTAAGATGGAAAGACATTGCAGACCAAGAAGTCCATAATCAGGACATAGGTCCCCATCTGGCATTTTTATGCATGCAAATTCCCCCTGAAATCAATGGGAGCTTGGGCTGTGCAAACAGTACAGGGTCAAGCCCATCATTCCTAGCAAGGGAAAGAACATGAAATGTGATACTATTCGTGATCACAGACAACAGTACTATTGGGGTCTATTCCTTGAAGGAAAAATTCCCACTGATGCTAATGAGAATTTTGTCTGAGACTCAAGTCTTTTAATTGTAGAGTTTGTTGGTCCAAGAAAGAGGTCTGTCACCATAACCTGTCCATTTCCCGGTAAACGACTTAGCCTGTGAATCAAGGATTTTGCTATCCGAGATTTTTATGCCAGTGGTCATAAGTTCGGACGTAGTCAGAAAGAGTTGCTCTATTTGGCTCAACTCTCTAAATACAAATTTAGCAATGAAAATGTGCCACCAGTTCTCTTTTTTCAATCAAAAGAGAATCTGAGGATGACTCCTAGATTTACTGAGCCACTGCATCTGCTAGACGTTCAATGCCAAGAGTATAGAATGAAGATAGGACTGCTGAGTCAGAAAGAAAGGATTTGGATGCATGAATGTTATTGACAAAAATTGCTTCCATTATGGATACTAAATCCACTACCGGTTGTGATTTTGGTGTGTGTTTCTTTTTTGAACAGGCTAAATAGAGTTAGTGTTTTAACTTACTGCAGTGCTGTTAACGTGCACAACTTGAATAGGAACATGCTATGCCTCTTCTTAGCTTCGTGTTTGTCCTTTTTCTTGCCAGTTTTTGTTATTACAGCTCAGTTCAATTTTTACAGCGCCTACCCCTGGAATATTATGATTTCAATACAATAATGTCTGACTCCAATTTTAAATTACCAAAACACTGTACCGCATGCTGCCAGATCTCAGGGGAGAATTAACTGGTGAGACTATATAATAAGGCTTTTCACATGGGAAAATGACTAAGCAAACAGAGGCAACCTAGACTTCTTGGTCAAGTCTGTTTTGTTTTCTGGGTCTGAACTGTTGAGTTCAGCTTGGGACAGCGCTCTGCAGAGAACTTTCAGAAGACTTGAACTACTGGATGTCCTTATAAATTATCTTTTCCTGCCCTTCAAGTTTTTTTTTCTTTTTTGCTTGTTTATTGATAAAGTGACTTGCCTTGGTGATTAAGAGCCTCAAATGGATAACTATTGTGCGATTTGCAAGCAGTGCAGGGTATAGTATTTCATGAAGTGATATTGCCATAAAAACATAACCTGTGTGCTGTGTCAGCTTATTGAGCACCTTGAGAGCAATATTCCTGTTCGTTTTATGGCACACTAAGTCTCTTTTTGGAATAAATTGGGTTTATACAAGTGGGACTGGTTACATCTAGATAAAAGAGTAAACAAAACTTGATAGCTGAAAAGATATAAAATGAAGAGTAGGGGACGGGAATTTAAGATTTTAAACTAATGGAGATGAGGTGACAGAACAAGAGGTGCCCTACATAAGCCAGGGAAAGTATCTGTAATAAATAAATTTAGACAGAGCACAAAATAATATTCAGCTGTACAGCAGCAAGGCTTTAAAAAAGAAAAAGGCACGAAAGAAAGGAGGGCCCCGTTCAGAAAAGCATCAATATTCAGGCTGGTACTGAAGCATGTGCTTGAATTTCCCTGAAATCCATGGGACATTACCACATGTTTAAAATTAAACATGTGCTTAAGTACTGTTCTGCATAAGGAGAGTGATATATGCACATAGTTAAGTAGTTTCCTGAATAGTCTCAGGAGGAGGGAAAGAATTCCAGACAACAAAATGGTCAGTCGGAGGAAATTCCTAAAGGGCGTATAGTAAACACAAACGAGACACATTGGAAAAAACAGAGAAGTGCCAAGTATATGCAAACACAGGGTTATCACAGTGATAATGGCTTGAATAAAAAGAAAAGGAGTACTTGTGGCACCTTAGAGACTAACACATTTCTTTGAGCATAAGCTTTCGTGAGCTACAGCTCACTTCATCGGATGCAAATACAGACTAACACGGCTGCTACTCTGAAATGGCTTGAATGAAATGCAAGGGAAAATGAAAATCATCGGGAGATAAAGACTGAACCTTGCAGCTGTTCAGGAGACAACTATGAGTTATAAATCAGGAAGTGGGGGAGTACCATTATAGATAAGGGAGAGTCTGAGTCACAGCATGGATTCCAGAAGACCCACGGATGAGGGAAAGATGTTTCCTTGGACATTGTTTGAAGACACACACAAAAAAAAAACCAAAAAACAAGTAAGTGTGTCAGCAGCTGAGTTCACCATGGGCAGAACAAGACGAAAAGATGGTCGTGGAAAGCAACAAAGGGTTATGCAGACTGGTTTTGGTAAAGAAATCGGTGATCTCCTTCCAGTTCCTACTGAACAGGCAAACTGATTTTTTTTCACACAATAAAGAAATTAAGAGATACTACATATCATTTGAATAGAATAAAAGGTAACATCCCACTTTTTCCAAAAAACATGCTGAAAATATTTTTAAACCAACAAAATCAATTGGGCTTTCAGGAATACAAAAAAAGAAGTGCAGGGTAGCAATTTAGTAATCCCAGATAAAACCAATTTTAAGACTCATTAGCTGCTGGATGGGGAGACGTTAAACTTTCAGCATTGTGTATCAGACACCTGTTAATACAAGTTTACAAAGATAGAGCCAGCTTCTGCTGTCAGTTAATGCCAGTGTAAATCCACTGAGCATCAGTGGAGTTACATCATATCTAGCCCACCTTTTTCAGATGAGTAGCATCAGTGAAGTCCCGCTGCAGTCTTCATTAAAGCAACATTTCTAATGGGAGTTTTGCCTGAACAAGGATCGCAGGAGCCATGGATTCCCAGAACTTAATCAAAGCATTAATTCTGGGGGGGGGAAGGGAAAAATCATCATATTAAAATCTGTAATCCAAATAAATTAAAAGATCATTCAAAAATTACAGACTGGTGTGTAGCCTGACTAAATTGTTGAAGTCTAGTCTAAAAATTGCAAGTCATTAATAATTAGTATTACAGAACCTATTACAACCTAGATTGGAGGGAAATGGACTAAGGCTAGTATTATTCAGTTAAATCTAATTCCATTTGCTATATATAATACTTTATTTTAAATTTAATCAGTAAAACAATCATGGTAGGATCAGTCTAAAATGTCAGTTAATCTGTATATAGTGCAAATAGCACATGTAATGATTAATCATATGTGGTGGCTCTGCTGATTGACAGAAGTGCTGCAAGACTCACAATGGTTAATTAGATTTCTTTATGCATTGTACAGCAGTGTTACAGAGTTATGTATAAATAACATTATAAGTACCCATGACATTCATATAAATAAAGACTGTAAAACCCTGTTGCTTAAATGTATGTGTTCTCACCTTTGTATGCTTTGAGTGCATCTTCACTAAGAAAAAAGTTGTGTTCTTCAGTTAACTAACATGAGGTAAAATCCAAGAAAAGACAAAACAGTTTGTAGTTTTCACACTTGTTAGCAGATCAAGGGCATGTCTACACTTTCCATTTAAAGCAGAAAAAGTCCTTTTCTTTGAGCAAAAACCATGGGAGCGTCTACACTTGCCAATGACTTAGACTTCAACCTGACTAGCTAACTGATGTAAAAACTACAAACTGCCTTGGATTTTACTTTGTGTTATAGTTAACTTGAGTTAAGAACACATCTTTTTCCTCTTGTAAAGACAGCCATGGGGTGAGATTATCTGGTCTGCTGCACTTATGCAGTGATTTACAGCCGTGCAAATGTACAGCTTGTCTACACTTGAAAGTTAATTTGGATGAAAATGGGGTGTAAAATAGAAGCATAATAGGTATTCCTGATAAACTCTGTGTGTGGACGCTTTTATTCTGGAACAAGAATGGGTTGTTCCTGTTTATGTTAACCCACTTTCAAAGAATAGCTATAGCAATCCCAGAATAACTCCAGGTGTAGACAAGCCTTTAGTATGAAGTAGGTGGAAAACACTGCTATATTGGAATGGTGGCATTTTATACCTACTTTGCACAGCTGTGCATGACTAAATGAGGTACAGGGCAATGGAGAAGCTAATTCCAAATTTTCTCTAATGAAGTAATAGCTGCCCAGTCTGTGCAAAAAAAGGTTTATAAGAAAATATTGTGGATTTACGTAATACACAAATTGATGGGGAATAGGAAGAGGAATGTAGAGAAGGAAAAGGGAGCTACAGAGAAATATGGGGGTAGGAGAAGAGATGCAAAGCTTCCTCCAGCAATGGTCCAGATCCTCAGCTGGTTTCAATCAACAAAGTCACAGCTACAGTGCAGCTGATTAAGAACTTGACCAGTGGAGGATAATGGTGTTATGCCAATTTACACCAGCTGAGGACCAAGTTTAGGTCCTGATCTAGTGTCTGTTTAAGTCAATGGCAAGACTCATTGATTTCAGGTGGTGCTGGATAGGGACCTTTTTCCCCCCCAAAGTCCACACGCTTCTCTTTTCTTCTACTGTGAGATAGTAGGTTAGTTGTTACTCACCTGAAAAAGGTGGGCTTGATCTGATGCAACTTCACTGATGTTCAGTGGTGTTAGTCTACAGAGATAGGGCCAGATTCTGCAGTCAGTTACGCTAGTGTAAATCCAGACTAACAGATACTTGTTAATACCATGCTTAAGATTTAACGTAGCTCTAGGTACTATGCAATAGCTAATTGCTTTTAAAATTGGTTTTACTGGGGATTACTAAATTGCTATCCTGCATCTCATTTTTTGTATTCCTGAAACCCAAAGTGATTTTTTTCTTCCTGTGTTTTTTGGGGGAAAAAATGTTATTGCATATCATTTAATAGAATAAACGCAGGTCCTACTTTCTCCAGTGTGTGGAAAAAAAATGAATTTGCACACAATATTTCTTATCACAGTTAGTACTTATTACTCAAAACATATCCTGCAAAATGTTCTCTTGCATTGGGCGAAAGTCCTGCTTGCCAGAGGCTTTTCTAAATAGTCCATTTGCTTTCCATGAATAGTTGCATTTAAAGTCATCAGGATTTGGCCTGAAACATAAACACCCTTTTTATTTTTAATGGAAAAGGCAGCATATCAAATCTTGAGATAAGGTATAATATCTGTGGGGATTTTGGTGGCAAATTTAGATTGAGCCCAAATGATAAAGCAGTCACTACACACAAAAAATTAGTTAGCCCTCAATTCAGCAAGGTATGTGTCCAGTTTAAACCACATGATTAGTCCTCTTAACTTCAGTAAACTGATCAGTTGGGTACATCCTTAACTCAGATTAAAAACATTGATCTTGGGACCATTTTTCTTCCTGTTTGGACAGCCCCTAGCACAACAGGATGCAGGTCCATGACGGAGGTTCCTAAGTTCCACTGCAAGGCAATTAACTCTCCAACAGCAGGCTCAAATCCGGTAATCAGAGTAATTACAGTCACAGATTCAAAGCCAAGAAAGGACCACTGTGATCATCTAGTCTGACCTCCTGCCCAATGCAGGCACACAGCATGTCTCTGAATGCATTCCTGCTTCAAGTAAAATGGTTGAATTAGAGTTCATCATTCAGAAAAAAAAATCCAATCTTTATTTTAAAATATCAAACCACGGTGAATCACCACAGCGCTTGGTAAGTTGTAGCAATGGTTGATTATCCTCACTTAAAACATTGTGCCTTATTTCTAGTATGAATTTGCCTCGTTTCAACTTCCAATCATTGGGTCTTGTCATACCTTTTGTCTACTAGATTGAGGAGCCCTCTACTACCACATTTCTGTTCCATATGTAGGTATGTATGTGTAACCAAGTTGCAGGTAAATGTTACACCCACACAAAAAGGGGAAGAAAAATCTCAACCCACTTGAAAATGTTTACCCCAAAAGGTCTTCTTTTAGCCTGCTCTTGCTTCCATTGGGCTTTTTAATGATCTTGTGGATACCTACAAGGGGTGATAAGAGCAGGGGAGACAAAGAGAAAGCACTCCCAAACCATGCTACAAGATTAAGACCGTATTTAAAATAAATAAAATAAACAAATAAATAAAGGCCCTGATCCTGCAAACACTTGTGCATGTGCTTACCTTTGCTATTACAAGTAATCCCATGGATTTTAGCAGGACTACTCTGAGTAATAGTTAAGCATATCCATAAGAGCTTTCAGGATCAGGCCCTAAGCTGCCAAATCCTATCCTGATGCACATTCTATGCAAACTCACTGATTTTAACAGTGTTGCAAAAGAGCACAGCTTTTATTCAGCAGAGCGCATAGACACAAGCTTAATTTTGTCTCCAGTGGGACCTAAGCATATGCTATGGTGATGGGCTAACTATGGCTGGATTTAAGCACATGCTTAAGAGCACTCTTTGTTGAATCAGGGCCTAAACAGGGGCAGAATTTAGTCCTTGGATCTCAGTGAATTCACAACAAATAGTTTAGCACACCATTTATTTATATATTAAATATAGCTGAAGATTTCACAGCTGGTAAAATTATCTATGAAAATTATAAATGGATTGTGCAGTGTTTCAAACACCTTCTTAGTTGCGTTTGTCTCTGCAGAGCATGGCTAAATTTTTAGACCCTATAGGTGACCGAATGACATTAAATGTGATTTTTGTCAGTGATTCTAGATACATGGACAGAAATCAAGCATTTGGGGCAAGTGATGCAGATTATGATCAATTCATAAAGGAGTTAAAACAATCAACAGGAGTACTGAGAAAGGACAGAAAGTTGTGATCCATTACTTAGCTGTAGGTTTATGTGACATTTAAAACAACTGTGTACTTTTGAGATAGTTGACTGACATCTTTGTCTTTGTTATCAAAGCTTCCATCTTACAATCCCCTTTAGTCCCAGGTATTGTTAACATTTGAGGGTTACGGTTTTTAAGTGGTACAATGTGCAGAGAAGAGCTAAGTTTTGATTCCTTCAAAGTATTTGAAACCAACACTAAATGACGTTTATAAAGATTTCTAAAAGTAACAGCTGAATTTTCTGCCGGAAGGTTTTGTTCACACTTTCAGTTGTGCTAGATACCAACTCCACACTCTTTTTCTAGAAAGATACATCATTTAAGTTTCACTGGTCCTGTAATTCTACTGATAACACTTACTGACTGTCTGGCACAAATTTCTTTTTTTGAGTAACAGCAATTCTTAGCAGTTAAGTAGTGCTTCATGTCTTCAGGGAACTTTGCAAACATTTACTGATTTAGTCTTCTGTCCCCATGAGAAGCAATTAGCTAAGTATTATCCCCATTTTGCAGAGGAAATCTAAGGGAAAAAGGGCCAGAGCCCATTTAAAACCCAAGCCTCCACTTTAAGTAACTCTGTGCTTGGGAAGCATGTAGGAGAAAGAAGGAGAGGAATCTTTTCTCAGCTGTTGTGTGGGAGAGGAGATTCTGTGCTCCTTTGTAATTGTAAGGTTGGGATTGGATTTAGCTGGGGAAAGAAAGAATGGATCTAAGTACTCCAACAGCCACAAACAACCATGTTGCCTCTATACCATGAGTGGTACAAGATACTAAACTGCCGGTCATCTCCTGGGCCCTGATCCAGCAGAACACTTGTGAACACACTTAATGTTAAGTACGTAATTCCACTGACTTTAATAAACTTCAAGCATGTGTAATTCCAACAGGTGTATAAGTGCTCTGCTGGATAGGGACCCTATTCTATTGAAGTCAAAAGGCATAATTTCCATTGATTCAATGGTAGCAGGTTCAGGTCCCTGATCAGCACTCTATGGACTTTTTGCATGAGAAAAGTCGAAGGAAACATTTTCTAAATGCTGAGAACAAGCTCCTTAATCACGGCTAGGTTCGGATTCAGTTTCTATGGGCTGACTTTGCCTAAATAACTGTATGAGCGAAGGATCTGCCTGGCTAAGTCACTATGGTTAAAGAAAGCCTCGAGTGCAAAATGTTAAAAAAAAAAAAACCTGAAGAAAACCAGGAATGATGCTACTCAGCAAACCAATTTCCTTCTTTTTAAATTATATTAATCACTTCAGAAAAATGGCAATAAATTCCCTAGAGAGGATGAGAGAATGTTTCATTTCAGTATTATCAAATCAATTTTACATTGTCTTTATCGTCCTAAAAAAAACAGAAATAGAAAGCATAAAGGATTGTCCTTTGCCCTACTGGTGCACATAGGGAAGTTGGAGGGCATGAGCACCTCTTTCTCCTAGATTGGCCAGGTATCTGGCAGGTCCCAGTAGAGAACTGGCAATGGCAACCTCTGAAGCAGTTACTCTCCCTATATACATGGGCATGCAGGTGTCAGGAATGGACAGACCTGGCATCCACTCCTCACCCCAACCAATGCACAGACAGTACACCATAGCCAGCACACAGGGAGGAGTAACCTGCTACTGGATACATGACTTCTCCCCTGGAGCATGGGATTACATCGCAGAGAAGTGTCAATCACAATGCTCACCCTGATCTGAAATTTAGTATATAGTCCCTAACAATCACATAAGTATAATACTAATTTCTATATCAGATTAATATTACTCTAACTGCCACAGGAAGCTATGTTAAATAGTCACCAGGTGACAACTGACAGTCAAACTGGAATAAGGAATCAGTTAGATCCCCATCAGAACCATTTTAAAGATTAGCAGCATGATCTCCTCTGCTTTTAAATATGAGATGTTAAGAAATCATTGCACTCAAAATTGTATATTGCTTTTGATCTTTAATTAATATCATCTTGGAAGGGGAAAGGATGGAGACAGAAAAAAACAAGAGCAGCAAGTTCTGTTTTGAGTAAAAGCAGTTTCTTGGAAATGGCCAGATCCTGGGATGCAATAGGGCAGCTTCATGTCTCTCTTCATGCACAAAGTTGCTGTGAATGTAGCTAAAGCGAGGATACCTGGGTGAGTCAGAAGTGCTGAAGCGTCTCCTAGACAATCCCATTCCCCATAGCTGGCGCCAATGTGCAACGAGAGGAAAGAAGGCATGGAAGAAGCATCAGCATGCCCCATCAATCTCTGGTAGCTGAAATGTCTCCTTCCAGTCATTGGCAGCTGGTGTAACTTAGAGCAGCCCCCAGGGTGCTCTAAATTGCACAAGACGATCAGCTTTGTCTGGACTCTTGATCACAGGAATGGAAAGGTTTCATAAAGCCCTCTGTTTCCCCTCTCCTTACCCCAAGCACACTTCAACTCTAGCTCAGGCCAGAATATTTCAATTTTTCTTTTTACAGGAAAATTGTTGGATACATTCCCTATCTCACAGAGATGTAAATCCAAATTTATCTGGACACTGATACTAACAGCAAACCAGTTTTCCCTCTCCATATGTCCTATTCAGTAAGGCCTCCTCCCACAGTCTGTAAGCAGCCAAAACTCCATCCAAGTCAGAGAGCTTTCCCTGCATAGGGACTGCAGGACAATGAAATGCTTTAAATACATTTTGACTCTCTAATATCTCGCTTCTGGAAACGTCTAAATGACACTAGTTTACTTCTGTCTTTTTGAATTTAAGGAATGTTATTTCACAGATAAATTTGATGTCTGAACATTATTTATTGGTCTTTAGACATGAAAGAGTAAATTGGACTGACAATATATCTTTACGATAATAACTTGCAGACTAACTCACAGGGAAAACAAAAACAACATTGATTGATTGACAACTGCTAAGCTAATCAGCTTCCTTGTTCCCTTAATTTGAGCAATGTTTTAACTTGTAAATAAATTGCATTATTGTTTACCAGTAAAATATAAATTCCATCTCAGTTTTGATAAAGACCACCAACAGAGGAAGAGAATTGTCTTAACGTACTTTGTATTGATGGATTCTTAGAAGCTGCTTTTTTTATGATGTTGATTTTTTTTTAAATCGGTTATTTTCAGAAAACTGAATGGCCCATATTTACAGCCATTCAGCATTACATAACCAAACTCCAGTGGAGCTGTGCCATTTATGGCAGGAGCCAATGTGGCAGAAATGACTTCAAAACCAGCCTTTAAGGCTCAGTAGCGGTCAGCAGAGTTGTAGCAGGGTAAATAAGGGCAGATTGTGGCCCGGAACGCGTTTATCTAGATGAAATGACAACATATCCCATTTCTTTTGTCCTTTCTTGAAATCACAGAAGAGGCAACTCCCCATTTTCCTGTATATTGTCATAAATCTGCTTAAGGAATAAAATGTAGTTATCATTCTGTGTCAAATTATTTCCTTCTGGTTAGGCCACTGTGAATTAAAGCATAAAAGGTGTGCAAGGAAGGAAAACAGTTTTACGATCACGTTCCACAAAAAAAAAAAAATGCAGGAGGAAAAATATAAATCAAATTTGGGGCATGTGGCCATATGCAGTAGCCATCTAAATTTTTCCTGTGTTGCTTAAATAAAGCAATTATTTTTCTGAAAAGGTAGAAACTTCATAATGATTTAATTTTCAGCTGGGCCTAACACATCTTCTAATTTTTAAGAAGAATAAAATTCATTATGCAAACCTTGAAATCATCAATTAGGCCTTGATTTGGCAAAGCTCTTAAGCATGCGCCTAAAATTAAACACATAATCCTACTGCCATCAATTGGATTTAAGCACGTGCTTGCTGCATTGGAGCAGATTTAAGCCCATGGTTAAATGCTTTGCTGATCTGGGGCATTTTCCCTGTCCGTTAATCCAGCAGGGAGCTGAATTAGTGACAGCACATCCTTTCAGCAACAGATTACTTCTGATAATAAAGTCAGGCTAGCCATCCGGAGGAACTCTTCCTCATATTTGCTAATAGATCCTGCAGACCTGTTACTTGAATAGTCCCTTTTCCTGCAAACACTCCCATTAATGTCATTGGGACCAGCCACTGGAGTAAGGACTACTTCTGTGAATACAAGTGGGCAGGATAAGGAATTATTTTTAATACCCTCCGTAATCTTACTCCTACCATCCTCTTGGCCCTTCTTTCCCTCCCCACTCTTTGGTCATTTTGCACTGACCTCCTCACTATCCTGTTGTACTAGTATACAAGTCTTCTCCTGTCTATTGCAGAAACATAGAAATTGCCACAGTGCATCAGAGGAACACTGATCCATCTAGTCTAGTATGCTGTGTCTGACAGAGGACAGTGCCACCTGTCATCCATAGTTGTACCTGCATGCATCTGTCTCATCTGCTCTTCATCTGAAAATCCTTGTCAAGCTTATATATGCCTCTTCATGTCTCTCTTTCTCTGCAATTATTTTTATACTTACCTTCGTAGCCCCATTTAACTCAACAATGCAGATTACATGAAAGACACTATAATAAGTAAAATTGTATTGGCCTAACTAGAAAATCCACCCTTGATGCCCTTAATCTATACATGCATACTGTCCCACTCCCATGGCTAGAGTTGGCCGGAAAATGGTTTAAACTTTTAGTGGAAAAATCAACCACCTCTATTCATAGCTTACAGTTCAGGTGGCAACGAATGATTACTAAATAACATGTATATTGTGGTAGTACCAAAAGGCCACAAGCTAGGCTGAGTCCCTAGGCAGTCTATTAACATCTAAATTACAATCCCTGTCCCAATGTGCATGTCCATCATCCATTGCACCATTTTGGACATTTCTGGTTCTGAGAATCATAGACTATTAGGATTGGAAGAGACCTCAGGAAGTCATCTAGCCCAATCCCCTGCTCAAAGCAGGACCATCATCAACTAAATCATCCCAGCCAAGGCTTGTCAAGCCGGGCCTTAAAACCTCTAAGGATGGAGATTCTACCACCTCCCTAGGGAACCCATTCCAGTGATTCACCACACTCCCAGTGAAATAGTGTTTCCTAATATCCAACCTAGACCTCCCCCACTGCAACTTGAGACCATTGCTTCTTGTTCTGTCATCTGCCACCACTGAGAACAGCCAAGCTCCATCCTCTTTGGAACCCTGCTTGAGGTAGTTGAAGGCTGCTATAAAATCCCTCCTCACTCTTCTCTTCTGCAGATTAAATAACCCCAGTTCCCTCAGCCTCTCCTCGTAAGTCAGCCTTCTGCAAGAAGTCCTGCTTCCCTGCTAGCATGAAACACTATGCCCCCTGTTTCCCTTCAACTCTTCCCAGCTGGTGATCCAAACAATAAGACAAAATGATGGCTAAGTTGTTGAGCTAAGGGGATAAGGAAACTTCAGGCCATTTCTCCTAGCCCAACAATTAGCTTGATCCTGACATTCTTACTCAGGAAAAATTCCTGAATGGATATTTTGCATGAGCATAAGGTGCAGGCTAAGGTCTTTAATATTTGTATTCTAATGTGCCTTAGAAAACACATTGCAACTACTTGATATTCCAACTATAGCAACTCATGTGATTCAATTGGGCAGCAGTGACATTTTCTGTCATGGTATTGTGTTCACAAAGGGCAGTGATGGAGATTTTCTGTGGCAGCTAGGTGGAGGGAAGATGTTTACTGTGGGGAAAGGGAGAGGGACTGAAGAGAAATGACAACTTAGAAGATCTTTTTGTTTGACTGTTTGCTTATTTGTCATCTGCCCTCTGTGTTTGTCCTTCTTTTGTATTGTCTAGTAAGTTCTTTAGGGCAGGGCGAGTCTTCCATTTAGTTGGTTTAGTGACTAGTACAGTAGGGGCTCAAAGCTGGTTAGGGATTTGAGGCACTACTGGAATACCACCACCATTTTAAAAACAAACCCATGCAGTAAACCAAAAATTTGAGATTCCTTGCCTGGCTGCTTCAGTTAAGAAGAGACAGCTAGAGATGTTCACTCTGCAGGCTATCACTCCAATATAGGGTGGCTTCCCAAATGTGGGACTCTATCCTCCCTGCACGATAGAGAAGTGCTAACATTCCCATTTTACAGTTGGGAAGCGGAGGCACAGAAAGATGAAAAGACTCGCCTGAGCTCACACAGGAAGTGTGTGGCAGAGGCAGGAACTGAATCCAGCCCTACCACATCCAAAGCCTTAAACACAAGTGAATAGAAGTAGCCAATGCCTTGTTTTTGAGGGGAGTCAACGAGTGACAGTAGAGAAGAAGGATAGTGCAGCGGTCAGGGCACAAGCCTATGAAATGGGAGACCTGGATTCAAGTCCCTGCTGTTCTATAGGCTTCCTGTATAACTTTGGGCAAGTCACTTAACCACTCTGGGGCTCAGTTCCCCAATCTTTAAAAGGGGCCTTGGCTTGAGGTGGTAGGGAGTCTAAGTACCAAGCCAAGAAACTGGCTGTGCTAGACTGTCTCTGACTCCTATGCTATGCAAGTTAATGTCCTGTTTAAGGATCTTCTGATAAGTCAACCTATTGTAATCCTTGTGGATCTTCATCCACAGAAAGCTGTGACTTATTTCAGAAAGTCTGACTTTGAACACTGGGGCATGTTCCAAGCAATTATTTTGTTCTGAACTTTGATGACATTGTAAGAAATGATCCAGGAAAGCCCAAAAGGAGGTTAACGGCCAAATCTAAAGAAGATGAACATCGATCTGAATGAACCTTCTTATTTGAAGACTGTGGAAACACCTCTGAACAAATGTTCATAGCAGAGACGGGAAATGTTTGCTGAGTTTCTCTTAAGGCATTCATAAACATGACCAGCATAGCAAAATAGACAGACAGAATATGGTACTTTCCCTCTACAATTCAACTTGAAGTGATTTTTTCCTGCTAGGAAAAAAAAAAACAAAACCAACATTGAAAAACCAGAACTTTAAATAGGATGCAACATTTCCTGGTGTTCTGAAGACAGAACACACACACACACCACAAAATATTTTGCAAACTCAGGTTCAAAACCCCATAATAATTCTTATTTGTTCCTGATGTGTCTTCAGCAAAGTAATACTAGAAGGATGAATCTGAAAGGCTTCTGCCTTCTTTAAAAAGGCATGAGCCATATCCAGAGTAATTGTTCTTACTCTGGAAAGAGTCTAGATCAGTTTTTTTTTCCAATGTTTGTGGGTATTACAAACCTCTTAACACATTAAGACATAGTGACACAAACTATTTGTGTTTTCACATGATGCCTCACTTTGCCAGATCCTGGGAATTTTCAAACTGACAAAAAAGAAAAATAATTTAATTCTTGACTTTTTTTTTTAATAAGATACATGTTCAACGTACATCCAGTCTTTGTCAATCACCTTAAAGAGAAAAATGGCCCCTTTTTACATAGCTGAACCACTTCCTGAAAATCCACTACTAAGCAACTGGAATTCCTTTAAATCCACTCATGACTCTCTAATAACATGAGCAAGATACATCCTATGCATCCACACAGAGCAGTTTTTAAAGAACAGATGTTGGCAACTAACTTGTTGGTGTATACCACTCATAGTTTTAACATCAGCAAAGGCTGCTGCAATCTTAGGAACAGTAAGACTCCCATAAGAACTAACAAAATGAATGCAAACAATAAAGTTGACTCCTAGACACCTGATTAATTCCTTCTAATGTTTCCAATTTGTCCTATCTATTTCTTTTTGAGCAAAGAATCCAGAGAACTGCACGCAGTAAGCCAGCTTTATCGCTATTGAACGCAGACACAGTGATTCTGAATTGATCAGTCCTGTCCATGCAAATAACCACCTGTCTGAGGTTTGAAAGCTCTTACCCAAAGACTCCCTACTATCTCAGTCTGCTATCGAGACATGCTTCATTTGCTACTAAAAGGCGAGCAAAGATCCATTTAACAACGACAGCCTATGCTTGGAGCTTTATTTATAACCCCCAACCCTATACTCAATCCATTATGCATGGCGCCTCATCTGAAATATTTGCAATATCACCTCTGCACACCTGCCCCAATTTAGGATTTCTAACTCAATGGTGCCTGTCTCTTCTCTTTCCCTCGCCCTTTGTATGATCAATTATCTCTATATAAGTATCCTCAGCTGGAGCATTTGCAATATCACCTCTGCGCACCTGCCCTGAGCTGGGATTTTCTGTTTATCACCCAAAGCCCACTTCCTTCCCCCATCCTATGGATCAATCCATCGTGCGTGCATCAAAGGTAGGCGGAAGCCTAATGCAATATCACTCCTGCACACCTGCCCTTCGTTTGCCGCTTCATCTATAACCCAAACAGCGCCTCATGCATCCTCGGTCTCCCGGAATCTGTTAAATTACTCTCCCCCCCTGTCCCCCCCCCCGGCTTTTTAACCTTGCCGCCATTTCCCGCCCTACCCCTCCCCCATAAAACAACACGGTGACCCTATTATTCGTGTATTTATTTATTTGGCAACACCAACAAGTACATATTTTAAAATAAAGTGGGGAGAAGCTTTCGGACTGTGTCGTACGCAGAGCCGAGGTTACAGCAGTAGTGATGATCTCCTACCGCCTTTCTCCTCCCCCCCCCCCGTCCGGTCTTGCCCCCCCAAGGCAGCTGAGCTAGTCCAGCCCGAGCTGCTAACCTGGGGCGGCCTCTTTCGCAGCTGCGGCCGCTTTCTCTCGCGCCGCCTCCCCGGCGGAACGCTGCCTGCCTCGCCCGCCGGCTCGCGCCTGTGCGCGCGCTTGTGCCTCGCCAAGCGCCTGTGAGCTCGGCCGAGAGCGGCGCGGGCGGCGAGCATCCTGCAGCCCCCAGCGAAAAGGTTCCCCTTCCGCGAGAAGGGGTCCCAGCCCTCGGCACAGCGCGGTTGTGCTGTAAGCTCTCCATAGGAGTCTGGGGGGCTGCAGCAAGCTGCGTGACCTCTGTTATGGTGGGAACTGCAGGCAGGAGTTCCCCATCCCACATGAGCTGAGTGGGGGGAAAGGACGGACGTTTTTGCGGGGGTAAGTAAATGGTTGCATTAAAATAGTGTGTGTGTGTGTTTGAGGGAGGGGGCGGGCCAATTGCGTAGAAGTAATGTGGGTTCAGGAGGGTTCAGGAAAGCAATTATCTACCCGCTGCAATAGAACTACTTTTTGCTAACTCCTGGCCGTATTCGCCCCCTAACTTGTGCAAACTTGCTTGTTTTTGTTTTAAATAAGTTTTAAAATACAGTCGCATATTTCCCTCTGCACGTTTGCACCCCATCAACCTAACCTCATGGCGCTCAGCTGCACCCCACCGCTGCCTGCCCTTTCGCCGCGGA
This sequence comes from Caretta caretta, assembly GCF_965140235.1. NCBI lineage: Eukaryota > Metazoa > Chordata > Testudines > Cheloniidae > Caretta > Caretta caretta. Next base: position 12,328,354 of record NC_134219.1, read on the forward strand.
GACCTAAAGGGGCAGCTTTTCATTTGGGGGCGCGCCTGTGTGTTTAAAATAAAACGAACCCCCCTCCCCCGCCACGTTGTTTTTTTCGCTTGGTGCTTTGGAGGCTTTATTAACCTGAGCAAACTGGTAGATGCAAATCAGAGATTGGAGGCGAACCCCACCGGTCTGTTGTTTCTGCCCCCGATGTGATTCCCCCTCTAACTTGGAAACAAGGCGAGGGGAAATCCGTAGACGTGGGAAGAACGACCCCTGCAGTTGCATTGCGGAAGATCTCGTTTGCTGGAAGGGGAATTACGGGAGCCAAAGCGTTTTGGAAGGAGAAGCGGGCTATGATGTTGTGTTCTCTAGTCCGTGTTATGTACGTGAAATAAAACGCATGGGGGGTCTCATGCGTAGCAAAGTGTATTAATCTCCTTCTGATCACTTTGTAGAAGCAAGAGAGGAAACCCACCTTCCTCCCCCGGCATGGGGCTTTGTGGCTTTGCCCCGGTGAGTCGTGCGGAGTTTGGGGGTAACTTGCAGCTGGCTGCCCTGGAATAGGCTCTCCGGACCGGATCAGCTGGCGTTGGTTGTCTATGTCTTGTTGGGAGATCTGGTGGATTTTTGTCTCACTCCTGGAGGAAGAGCCCAGGGCTGGCGGTTACCTTCTTCTTGGTCTTTTTTGGAGGGCGAAGGAAGGGAAGGGATCTCACTTGAGCCGTGCAGAGAGAGAGCTCGGACATGTGTTGTCAGCACATCTGGGGAATACAGTCTGGAAGTCCGAAAGGAGATTTGCTGGGATCCTTCAAACTGCGATATTGATCTTTGTTATTTCTTTTCGCCGAGGGATGCACTTGGCATGAGAATCGGAGGATGGAAATTGTTTGGGAGGTGCTTTTTCTTCTGCAAGCCAATTTCATCGTCTGCATTTCAGGTACGCAGCGAACATGTGGGGTGAAATACCAGGCCTTGTATTCGGGTTTCACCGTCCGTAAATGTGCGAGAAATACAATTAAAAAATAGCAGCGCTAATCGTGGCTAAATTAGTTGGAGCGATTTGTTAGGTGCCTTTTGCCCCACTCTTTACTCTGATAGCAGTGCATTAATTACGGTGCATTAGTTGCAGTAATTAATTGCAGTGTTTGGTAGCACGCTGGTAGTCATTCCTAACACACAGTGATAGCAATAATTAATTGCTACATTGCAGTAATCCCAGCATGTCGTGGCTTTTACAGAGCTAAAACTCGGTTGATCTGGGGGTTTTAAAAGGATTGCAGTTCACTGGCACAGTTTTCATGTTTTGGTGTGCTACGTTTTTTAGGGGTTGCAAAAGAAGGAATGGTAGTGACCAGTGTATGTAATAAAGGTTTACAGTGTGTGTGTGTTTGTGTGTGCTGTAAAAGGATTTTAAAAAATCTCCAACAGTATGGCTGGGAATCCTGTTTCAGACTCTTTAGTTTCAAGATTGCAAAGATCTCTACCATTCTGCAGAAGTCAGGTAATTTCGGTTGTCACCAGAGCCTGTCCAATTAATGAATAGGCATGGCAGGGGATCTAGTGTTAAGGATTAGAGCAATTTATTCTTGGGGAAAACAGGCTTTTCTACTTCAGAAGTCCTGGTTAGCTCGTTAATTTGTCAGGTCAGTCATGCTGGAATAATTATATTGCAGGAGCAACTGTGGGGGAGCCAGCCAGTTTTCTAGTTTGGGATGGCACCAGGGGGATCCAAGCTGCCTGATCTGCTTCTCTTCCCTGCAGGCTGCCTCTACCCTGGAGTCATTGCATAAGCCTGTGAATGGGAACTCTGACAGCATCGGCTATTCCATTGCAGGGAGGGAGATCCTGCTGGGCCTTAGTGCAGAGCCAGGAGCGCTTAGCAAAACTTGTAGCTCCTCAGCGACCATCAGCATCTGTACCAACCGGCACTCCTTGCACCAGTCCCTGGTCTAATTCAGCTTCTCAACTGCTGGATTGACATCACCTGCACTAACCTCCTCCCCTCCCCACATTGGCAAGATCTACTTTATTTTGCATGATCTGCACCTGCCTCATCTCTCATATTGCCCCTGGACTGGTAGTGCCTGCATCAGCCCCCTGAGTAATCCAGCCCCCTTTCCCTGCATTGGTACTGCTGGCATTCAGATTGGCACCCTCTGCATCTGGGTGATATGTCCTCTCATACTGGCAGCATCTCGGGTTGCCCTTGTGCTAATCCACTCTCATATGTGCCACCTGGGTAATCCACCTTCTCACTCCTTAGAATGGCATGACCCCCCACCCCCCCACTGCCTCTTTCATCCCAGCCTCACACTTTGCTGTCTAACCCAGTGTGATTCGCCAGCTGTCTAGCACTTTTCAAATTAGACGTCATCTTTTAAAATAACAGCAATGGAATAATGAACTCTGTGGTGTGAGCATGGGAAAGAGGAATATTCTTGTCACTTTGAAGATTAACATCTTGAGATGGTCACAGGATAGTATCCCCTGATCTCCTCAGTGCCACCCGCTGCCACCCAAATCAAAACCCTGCTTCTGAAACGGAGTGGGATAAGTCCTGCAGGGGCTCTCTTGGCTCTCCATCTCCCTCTAGCACTGAGAACAGTCTGATATCCATCCTTTATTTTTTAAGGAATACAGTGAACTACAGGCTGCTTTTTGCTGTGTGGCCTCAGATAGTTTGATTTAACCTCATACAGGATGTTTACATACCTTTAGCCTTCAGTTCCATATATTTCTTCCCCCCCCCCCCCCCAGGAATCCTCCTTTTTCATGGATTCTTAGTACTTGTCATCTCAGAAAGAGGGATTAAGATCTGCAGATATCTGCTTGGCACTAATGCTTCATTTCCCCCCCCTCCCCCCCGCTGCCCTTTTTTGCACTACGCTCTGTAGGGAAACATATACAGTCATCATTTGATAATGCTTGAGGTTCAAGAAGGAAACTAACCAAGGAAAGTGCTCTAGAAATACATTTCTTGCAAATTACAAAAGTTAAATTATTTTTAAATTAACTATAGCATTTTTTCTTTGTCAATTATTTTAGTGATGGAGTATAAGACTGCTTTTTCTGTTGGTGCTGTATACAGCACCATCTTTCACTTGCACTTATTGAGGGCCTGATTCAAAGTCCATTTAAGTCTGTGTGAGTCTTTCCATTAACTTCAATGAGTGTTGGATTGGTCCCTGTTTAACATAGTCCATACGTCACCAGAGAATACAATTCAAAATGACATTGTTGGTTATCAGCTGAATATGGAAAGCTAGGTTTCCTTACCCCATCTGTTGACTGGTTATATTAATAAACATAATAAAAATTTTTAGCTAGAAATATATGAAACTTTATTTCAGGCAGTCTTTTGTATGTATATCAAAATATAAATTGTACTGAATATAGCTTCTTACCCAGTTATGCACTTCTATTTCATGTATAACATGAAGATTGCAGTCTTAACACATGCTTGCCACTTTCTGATGTCATAACCTCCTCCCTCCCATGTGACAGCTTGTGTAGATTGGGAAAGGAAGACTAATAGAAAAGATAATTTATATCTCAAATATTATGACAGGCAGCTTTAATTTTGGTAGCAAGTTAGTGATGTTCCAGGTAAGGAAGCAGAGTTTTGTTTACTAAAAGAAGTACTGATACATTTTTTTAAAAGAATGAATTCTTATTGCATCAGTCACCTTCCACCTGATGTTCCTCTTTCATCAGTTAACTATCTGTGCCTCAATTAATGATCTGTTAGATTGGTCTGGGAGGAATGGGACTGGAATGCAGAAGTAAAACAATTGTGTATTTATATACATTTGATTTAGTGACATTTATTTCAAAACAAGTATTTTTGTTTGTATATTTGTTTGCACATGTTCTTAAGCTAGATATCTTTTATTTTCTATGAACACTGAATTAGGATTTTTGATGCTTGAAGATCTTTAAAAAGAGAACTGAGCTTTGATTGTGTGAATGATAAATAAGAACAGGCTTAATGGAACAAGAAAATCATTTTAACTCTATAGAAAGGAATGAAAACCCTCTTTAAAAAAATATACTGATGCATTTCTAATGCTTTTGTAAATAGTGTCTCCGTCTGATTCAGATATAGATTCATGTCCTTTAATGATGCTATAGCGTGGCATTGACAGAATGTTGTGCCAATGGAGATGTCGTCCTTTAGACAGGATGTTAAAAAAAGATCCCTTCTGGCTGCTATTTCAAGGGAGTTGCAGATAATCCTGACACTGAGTAAAAGGCAAGGGGATTATGGTCTGTGCTATCACGGCCAAAATTCCTTTCCTGTGTAATACCACCATAGATTAATTAACTGCAATGTTCACAGCTATGGGTGGGATGTTGCTGCTCACATAATGGCTGCCACATTTGCTTCTACAGTCACTTACATAAACCTTGTGTAATGTTCTCATGATCTTAGACATTTGTCCACCAAGTGTAATAGAAGATGCTCTTTTCAAACCTTTGCAGTATGTTACATGTAAAAAAATAAGTTTTCATGTTCATTCATATTCAGGTTTCTGCTTAAACAAGTGCTCTTTGGATCCATTCAATAGAAAAGTTCGTGGAACTTGGATACTCAGGTTCTTTGTGGCATACAGTAATTGTGATACAGGACTGCGTAATGTCCTTCGTCAATAAGAAGCTCATGTAAATGAAATGCGTGCAGTCCCCCAGATCTCTTATCTGAGAATAGTCTCATCCTTGCTAGGAGTTGGCTGTTGTCCAGACACGTATGGCCCCTTACCTTTGCACCAATTCAGCAGGCAGCTAAGGCTTCCCACATGGAGGAATTCCTTGGTAGTCTAAAACTGTTATAGCCTCCCCTGGTATTGAGGGTGTGGCTGGAGGTGAGAGAGGGTGTGTTGGAGCACTGCTGCATGACATCTGATCTTTAACTGGTGTTATGGTCTCTTGGGGGCGGTTACCAGCTGGCATAATGCAGAATAGCTCTTAAGGTGCTCTGAATTGTCCTGGGGGTTGACTTAGCTCCTGGATGGCCCCAGGATTTGGGAAGCACAAAGAGAACACAAAGCCTACTTGGCTCATCCCCTTTCCAGGCCTATATATGAGCACCTAAAATTGTAGGGCCTGACACTACTGTCCCACACCAGTATACTACAGAAGTAAGTCAGTTGTAGTCAGTGGAATTTCAATGTTGTAGAAGTAAGGTAGGCGAGAGTTCCATCTATTAGTTGCTATTGCTGTGCTGTACATCAGTAGTTCAGGACCAAAAACTATGGAAATTTAATTACTCAGATATTTCTACAAAAGTGGTTTTTTCTTATGATTTTGGTGAAGGTAGAAGGCTTCTGATAAGTAAACAGTGTAAGCTTCCAGGGGAAAGAACTATGCATACATGGGAGTACATGCAACTGATGTGCCATCATTAGACATAATGATATATGGGAATATACAGGCACTAGTTTGGTATGTTAAATGGCTTAGAGCTTCTGGCATCCTGTGTATGATGGTCTCTTGGGTCCCAGTCCTGTAAACTAAAGTGCGTGGGCAGGCCCTTAGCCTTGCATGGAGTCCATTGAAGTTAGTAGGAAATCTGCATTGACTTGGGGCCTTCAGTTCGTATCAGACCGAAGGATTGAGGCCAGATGTTTGCAGGGATTAGGAAGGACTTTCGGTTCCTAAGACTTTCAGGTTGGAACTAGTTGTATGATTTGACCGCTCTGCCTCTGGTGCTCTAAATGTTTTGAATGCCTCCACATGTTGGAAGTACCACAGATGTTTCATCTCTTTCAAAGGGTGTTAAGTTGCTCCTGTTTTTTTTAAATGCTACTGAAATGACCTTGTAGTCTGTTATAAATATTTTCATATCCTTTTTATATTTTCAACTATCCTATTCGTTTCATTAGCTTGCCAGCTAGAACACATGACCAGATAGGCGGTAAAACTATGTACTTATTTTTTGCTGCTGTGAGTATATGGGAAAGGGAAGTTTATGAATAATCTTGCAGATGTTATAACAAACTGCTTTTTCTTTCAGACAAATAAACCTAAAGGGGGAGAGCTGTAATCTCTGCTATTGTTCTCAAACAGCTATGATTAAAATCTGCTGTTCCTAAAGCTATCTTTTGGCCTTGCTATTCAGTCTCATTGTTAATGAAACTGAACTAGACACCAAGACAACATTAAAATAATAATGAGTACTTCCCAGTTGGAGGGGCTAAGAGTGATCATAGATGTAGAAGACATTCTTGACTCTAAGATGCAGTTGTTTTCAAATTCAACTAATGCTAGTTTCTCTGGTTTTGCTCTTGAGATTCCACAAGCGGTTTGTCATTATATCTTTAGTAAACAACCTAGATGTTAAATCAAGGGTTTAAATGGTGGATAGCTTTGCTTTTGCATCATGAATATTCCCTGTACACCAATGAACAAGGAGTACCTGCTTACCATAAAACTAGTGCTTTGAATGCTCCTGTATGATTGGCAAAGTGTTACTGTACATTACTGCTGCTTAAAGGTTGGAGAACTGATGCTTTTTGTAGCTTAAGCTATGCATCATTGCTGACCTGTTGATGACTAACATTCTTTTGGCAGGAAGTGAACCTCTTTCATGGTGTAAATGGAAATAGCAGGCCATAGTGTTAGTTCTTGTCCAGAAAGGGAAAAAATCTACTGAAAGTCCTTTTTGTTTGTCAGGATCCTAATAATCTAAATAAATTCTTCTCTTTGGATATCACAAATTAAGCCTGCTTGGCATTTTTGTCTTGTAATCAGAGCTGTGCTTCTATTGGCTTTTTGGATCCCATGCTAATAGGTTTTTAGATGGCCTTGCAATTGCTGTAGTGTCCAGGCCTTACAGTACCTTTGAAACATGACTGCTGATAGAAAAGTTCATATATTTGTTTTATTGTATGCTTGCTGCAACCTTGTGCCATGGTCAGAGCTGGGTAAGAGTCATAGTTATGGCGACCCTTTGACACATGGGGATAAATTGATTATCTTGCCCCAATCCCTTTTTTATTCTATTTATAGTCCATGTTTGGAGGAGTAGAAAGTAGAAGTAAAGGATTTAAATGGACTGTTGAGAGTCATTGTTTCTGTTTTTAGGGTGGTTATGTTTGCATTGCTTGATGGCATTACAGTGCAAACATAACCATACTAAAAAAAGTGGTTGTCAACAACTGAGAATTCCAGCTAGCAAACAAAGGTCTATTATGGTAGACGAACTGTAATGGTAACAATAAATAGGAAATAAAAAAGGAATGATGTTCCTTATAAATACTGGCAGTGGTATTTTCCAGTGGGATTTATTGTTTAGAAACCAACCCAAAGTAAGAGACCATCTAATTCAAATGTAATGACACAGATAATACCATTCTTGCTGATTTAGCCATCTTGCAGGGATGTTGTGAGATTTAATTAATGATTATGAAGTGGTTTGTGGTCCTCCAGTGGAGTGTGCTAAAGGCAGATATTAATTATTATAGGAACCGCTATATCATGTTAAACTAGTCAATCTAATCTAGTATCCTGTCTGTGACCTGTGGCCAGTACTGGATGCTTCAGAGACAAGTGTAAGTCCCCCACACTTATTAACTGGGCAGTAACATGCCCATGGGGAAAATTTCTTCTTAAATCCAGGTGCTTAATTGTTGACATATCAGTTAGAGGAAGCTTGAGGCGATATAGAATAACATTCACACCCACTTTATAAAGCCCTTTGGCACTGCTATAATGATGGAAAGCGGTTTTGGGGTAAATGAGAATCTGGCCCTGATCTGGCAAACTGCTGTGCATGGCAGATCCCTGCGCTGCCTCTAACTTCAGTGAGGCTCCATCTAGTTATAAAGGGGTCCACCAACATATTCTTGGGGCACTACAAGACTTTGCGCTACTGGTTTAGTATTTGCCTTTTACTCAGCTTGAAAAATGGAAAGAGACTAGCAGTTTATGGTTTCCGCGCTCTAACACAATGGTTCAGTGATAGACTAAGGAGAAAGCTGCAAACAAAATTATACCAAGTACCTGTTGTCATTGGCTTCCCCCTTTAAATTCCATACAAAAATACATTTTCTGTTTATAGAGGTCTTGTAAATCTTTGTTTTTATAATAAAATAAATGTTGAACCTAAATTCCCAAGCAGTATCACTTATTGTAACGTAAATATTTGACAGTAAAATACCATTATAGTTTTATTTTGCAAATAACTCACTAAAAGATGGTAAAACCTTTTGAGAAATAGAGGATGAAAATAGACATAATAGTGTAACAAATAATGTTCATACCTGTCTGACCCTGCTAGGTGGGGAGCACCCTGAACAATCATTGTCCATTTGCACTTCTTCCATGGGAGTTCAAGGTGATCAGCGCTTTGCAAGAGGTGTCAGCAGATTACATGATCAGCCCTTGGTGTGCAGTATATTTATCCTGATATGAGGTCATGTTGTCAAACTTTTAGAATTGGAGTGGATGAAAAGGTGTGCAGTTATTGGCCCAAAGTGCCCATTAAGCACATGCAGGAAGAAAGAGGAAACTAATCAGCATTATTATTCCTTTCCTCTGAAGCCACCTTGTATCAGTAGCTTTTAGGAGCAGTATCTGTCCATGGGGATAGATTGAGCCACCTTATGCGACATCTTCCTCCTTGCAGATTTGCAGGCAATTTCTTGCTGAAGTTACTGCTGACCCTTCCCACTATGAACTTTCACAGTGTCCTGCTCTGCTCCAGCAAACCTTTGCTCCAGTCATGTGTTGAGAAACTAGGATAGCAGGGCTTCTGTAGCACCTGTCATACCATTGCGGGGGGAGAGGCCTAGGGAGTAGTACAGGATACCTAATGCCCTGGGTGCATGGGTGTATGGACAGCTGTGTGATTTGAAACGGAGGTGGAATGGGCATGCCTTTTGGCAAACCATACCGCCTTCCTGCACTCCCAACAGGTTATTTAGGTGGGTAACTGCAGGAATTTCCCCACGTAGAGTCACTCCTTTGGCGAGGTGGCATGAGCTGGCCACTGGAGAGAGCATTGATCTGTGCTTGCTACAGGTGGTGGCAAAAGGAAATACATTGTCCTCTGCGCGCTCTGAAGAGCAAGGGTGTGTTTACGCCCACTTGTTGAATAGGAAAAATACATTTTATCATAGAGCCACCTGAAAATGAGGTTTAGCGGACAGCGAGTCATTTGTCCTTACGTGAGAGGAAATCCGTCTCCTTTGCAGGTGAATTATATTTATTTATTACATGGGAAACTGCAGTTTTCAATTACAGAAGGGAGAAGTGTAGTTGCCAGGAGAAAGAGATTCTGAATGACTGAAGTCTCGAAACATATGAGTCCTAATTCTGCCTTGAATAGGGAAGTCTGAAGAACTCTCTGTGATTTCTACATGAGTTTTGTCTGAGCGAGGACCGTAGGATATGGGTCCATCAACACAGTGTTATTTTAGGTAAGTTATGAACAAAAGAAGCCTTTTATTAATAAATACTTAGCTCTTGTGTAAACTTTTCTTCTTAGATTTCACAGTACTAAACAAGGAAGGTAAGGATCAGTTTCCCCATCTGCAGAATGGGGGACAATAAGGCCCAAAGGTATAATGACTTCCCCAAGATCACCCAACAGGGATGTTAAGCGTTAATCCTTAAATGTTGTTAAACTGTTCTCCATTTTCTCTCTCCTCAGCTTCTCCCAACCCTTCCATTTATTGGGTTAGCCTCAGGCCCTGATTCTGACTGTGCACAGACATGGCCCTGTTGAATTCAGTGGTTCTTCACACAGGTGGCGCGAGTTGGCCCAGCCACTGTCAGGGTCAGAATTTGGGCCTAAGACCAAACTGATATATTAGCTCTTTAAAACACCCTAATAAAAATGGCTTCGGAGAATTACAGGCCCTAGTCTTTAGTTTTGTATTTCTAATGCCCCAGTGTTGCCCTTTGTTTCTGTGAGTGGAAGGAAGTCTGCACTCCAGCAACTGATTGGCAATGGCATGGAATCTGGGAGAGCTTTACCATTGTGGGGTGAAAAGGGGCAAGGCAAGGGTGGAGGTGCAATCTGCAGGGAAAAACCCTGCTAGTTACTGCAGACTGACCCTGCAGGAATTTGTGCAGCTTCCTGTTCCACTCTATGAAATAGCCCTCCACCTCCATAGCTAAAGAGCTATTCTGTCAAGAGGACTTGGAAAGCCAAGGGGCCTGGCCTGTGCTGAGGCAAAAAGCCCTCATCTTCTGGTGGATTCCCTGAAATCTGCAGGTTAGCCAACTTAATTTTGGCCTCTGTAGCATGAGGCAAACTGCATGCCCATGGTGGAAGGATTCTAGGGCCACTGCCCTGTGTAGGGACAGCTTACATAGAAGAGCAGAAGGCCCTGAGCTCCTTGGCCTTGCTGCTTGCCAAAACATGTTACCTTTAAAGCTTTCAGCACTTGAGGCCTTGCAGGGCAATTTGAATATGTGATCACATTCTCTTCTCTTGTTCTTAGCCTCTGGCCTCTCCATAGGTTTACTGGAGCTTGACTTATTACTCAAGCCTTATTACTCGCTAAATATCATTTGCTTTCTTTTATTTGTGCCTTGTGTTAAACTACAAATTCCAAAGGCTTTTGAGAACCTGGAACAGATCAAATAGAGGATAAATCTAACTCTTACTAGGTTAACCTTCAAATTGGTGCCTGTTTGCTAGAACTCATCCCTTTGTCTTGTGCACCACATAGTTGGGTTAAGCGCTCTCATTATATTGGGCTTGGTGAAGGGACAGGCTCTCTCTCTGGTGGTGAGGAGACTAACGAGCTCTTCTGGGCCAGTTCAGCACTGATGAGGCGCACCTGCAAGGCTTGTTCTGCGGGGGCAGAGCGGGGGGAGCTTAAAAAGGGAAAACCTGCCACAGGAAGGGTTCGTGAAAAGGAGCAGGACTGCTCCACCTCAGAGACTGCTGACAGCAGACACAGGTCAGCCAAGAGGAAGACCATCACAGGCCTCACCTGCTCCTGAAGCTGCACAGACCAGCTGCAAAGCAGCACACCCCCAGAGGAGGGGCTGGAGTTAGACCCCACTAGAAGACAATGGACCCATTGATAGACTGGGCCCAAAGGGCCGAATCCAGAAAGACTGCCTGAGACACCGGCCACCTTTGTCTTTCTTTGTTTTCGCTCTCATTTTCCACTCTCGTAAGGGGATGAGAGGATCTTTCATTTGTCTGTTTTACTCCGAGAATCCCACATATGCTAGGAACTGTGGGGGAGGACACGATAAATGACTAGAAATGGGGTCTGGAGGGGACTCGGGGAAACAGTCCTGAAGGTCGCTCTCACGTTGGGCCTGAATTTCCACTGTCTTGTACCTAGGTGGTATAGTGCCAAGTGGGTATAAAATGCTCCCAGAACAGAAGCAGGTTGCTCTGTTTTGTACAGGTGTGAATGGCTGCACAAGGTGCATGGTAATGGGGAGTGAGGGCTATTCTCTTCTATCCCAGATCTAGTTCCCATCCCCCTTCCCTTCCTCGGCACCAAAATGTACATTTTGTCTATTACAGCTGAATGGATCTGTCCATTCTGCTGGGTGAAAAGTAATACCTGAGCTTCTCGAAAACCATTTGGAAAAATTCCTGGTCAGAATGCATTATAGAAATCATGAGGGATTATGACTGTCTCTAGGCCGAGATGGGCAAACTGCGGCCTGTGGGCCACATCCAGCCCGTGGGACTGTCCTGCCTGGCCCCTGAGCTCTCGGCCGGGGAAGCTAGCCCCGGCCCCTCCCCCGCCATTCCCCCTTCCCTGCAGTTATGCCGCTGCGCGGGCAGCACGGATTGCGCCCTCCCACCTCCCAGGCTTTCCAATAAGCCTGTCCTGCTGCTCTGAGTGGCATGGTAAGGGGGCGGGGGAGGGGGTTGGATAAGGGGCAGGAGGTCCTGGGGGCCAGTCAGGGGAAGGTTGGATGGGGCGGAGATTCGGGGGTGTGAGTGGTCAGGAGACAGGGAGAGGGGGGATGGATAGGGGGTGGGGTTCTGGGGGAGCGGTTAGGGGTGGCGGCTCCCGGGAGGGGGCGGTCAGGGGACAAGGAGCGGGGGGGTTGAATGTGTTGGAGGTTCTTAGGGCAGCAGTCAGGGGGCGGGAAGTGGGAGGGAGCAGATAGGGGGTGGGGGCCAGGATGTTGGGGGAGACACAGCCTTCCCTACCCAGCCATCCACACCGTTTTGCAACCCCGATGTGGCCCTCGGGCCAAAAAGTTTGCCCACCCCTGCTATAGGGTATGGAAAACCCCAACAGTAAAGCAGGGCTCATATCACACAAATATAATGGCAGTCATTAGAGCTTGATTCTCTGTTACACCAGTTTATACGGACATCAATTAAGTTGTCCTAATGTAGGGCTGAAGTATCAGAATTGTGAATTAGGCCCATTAATATTTCATTACATTAGGCTTATCTTGATTTCGATTCTCCTGATTGGTGGAGGCTGTAGCTGGGGAAATCAGGCCCAGATGTATACTCATGTAGGCAGAGCTGCCCAGATGGGGGAAGGGGAGGGGGACAAAAGGTGCACTTTGCCCCCAGGTGGGCTCATAAAATGATGCTGGGGCACTGTGGGAAGCCTCAAGCTAGCTGGGTGTGTAGCAGCACTCGTGTTGAGAGGGAGTGCCAAGCGCGGTCAGCACCCTGGTCCTGCTCCATCTGCTGGAACCAGGGCAGCTATTCGGGGGACCACTGCAAAGCCTTGAGCCAGCAAGGAGGGGTAATGATTGGGGGTGGGGCAAGCTGGGCTGGTCTCCTCGTCCGGTGTGACGGGGCAGGGAGCTGGGGTGCGAGTGAACGGACAGGTTGAGGGGGAGCCTGTGCCGCTGGGGCGGGGCAGGGCAGCCCAGCCCGGTCTGTGTGCTCCTGCCCGCTCCAGGTTGCGATCTCCTTCCCAGGGACTCGGAGAGTGGGTGTGGGACAGAGAGGGGAGCAGGGCTGGATGTGGGATGGAGATGGAAAGACCCTAAAATCCTTTTCCCCCTCCGATAGGAAGAGGGAAAGAATGGGATGAGGGGAAGAAGTGTGGGGTCAGTGCACCCATTGAATTGGGAGGCTACATCTGCTCCTGCCCCCGATGTAGACCAAGAGCTATTAAGGTGAAATTCACTCCTGTTGGGTGGGGAGGGAGCATGTACAAAGTTTATGCATCATTTAAAATTCCATTTAAGCCATTATCATTCAGATTTGGTAGTGCTTGACTCCTCCTTTGCACTGGTGTAAATGACAGCAGAATGTACAGAATTATAGAGAATCAGGGCCTAAATTAGTCTCTTCCAGTCTTAGTTCCATTAACATTGTACTTGCTGACCAACAGATTCCCTTAGATATCAATATAATCACAGGATGTTCCATGCACATGAATGTGAATTAATATTCTGCGGTGAAATGCTGATCACCTTGAAGCCTATGGCATTTGGAGTTTTGCCCATTAACTTCATTATGGCCTGGATTTCACCCATGATATCTCTAGTTCCTAGTAGCCAGTTTGCAGTATATTCATCTAATTTTCCCTTTGAATAACTCGTACTATAATCTTCTCACTTTTTAAGGGCAATTTTAATGGGCAGTTTCTCATTGTTTTAATATGTTTTCATTCCTGATGGAAAACAGAGTGATCTATAAAGACTCCACGGACTTCTCCTCTCTGCTCAGATCAACCTGAGGGTGCCATGTGGCACTTAGTAATTGCAGACAGAATTTAAGTTACCTGCAGGTACATATTTTTTATCCTCAGTACCCTTCTGGCACTCGCCTTGCTAGTTGTTAGGAATACATCTTTGCCAGTCTAGACTTCTCATGTAATTGTGCCTTTGCCCTAGAGTCACAGGTATTTAACTTGGTGAAGAATGGGATGCAAAATAGAGTAATAATGTGCTTTATTTTTAATAGGTAGCCTTGAGTGAGTTTTTTATGCTAGCATCCTAAAAATAGTTATCTTCATCTACCTTTTATTGTGCCTGCACTAACTCCCAGAAACAGAAGAACACTTAAGCATATGCTTAATTCACATTGAGGTTGATGGTACTTAAGCATGTGCTTAAGTGCTGTGCTGGATCGAGGCGTAAGAATAAACATAATTATAAATAATATAAATTCTTTTGAAGTGCTCATTCAGGGAAGACACAAGAAGTAATTCTTGCACTCTATTCCATGCTATTAAGGCCTCAGCTGGAGTATTGTGTCCAGTTCTGGGTGCCACATTTCAGGAAAGATGTGGATAAATTGGAGAAAGTCCATCAGAGAGCAATAAAAATATGACCTATGAGTAAAGATTGAAAAAACTGGCTTTGATTAAACTGGAGTAGAGAAAACGGAGGGGGGCGTTCAACAGTTTTCAAGTACATAAAAGATTGTTACAAGGAGGAGAGTGAAAACTTGTTCTCCTTAACCTCTGAGGATAGGACAAGAAGCAATGGACTTAAATTGCAGCAAGGGAAGTTTAGGCTAGACATTAGGAAAAACTTTCTAACTGTCAGGGTAGTTAAGCACTGGAACAAATTGCCTAGGGAGGTTGTGGGATCTCTGTCATTGGAAGTTTTTAAGAACAAGTTAGACAAACACCTATCAGGAATTGTCTAGTTATTACATAGTCCTACCTTGAGTGCAGGGGGTTGGACTAGATGACCTATTGAGGTCCCTTCCAGTTCTACACTTCTCTGATTTGATGTGAGAAGGAATTTGCACCATCCTTGATCAAACTACTGAAGTTCTGCAGAAACTGTACTTTGTTTAATCAAAGTAAACTCTGGATTCCATATCAGGTGAAGATCTAGACTGTTCTAGTGTCACTAATGTGACAGGAGCAGGTGTGCATTCAAAATTTTAAAACAAATGTATTAACTGTAGTTTAACTCTGACTTGATAGAGGCCGCCAGTGAAATACGTACCATTTTTCTCTTGACTGTACCAGAAGCAAAAAATTATAATGCAGAGAAATGACCGGTAACATAGTAGTGGTTAATATGAACAAAATTGTAATCTCAATTTTTACCTTTTTTTTTTTTTTTTTAAAATAAAACATTTATAGGCCAGATTGTCAAAACTGTGAGCCTGCAAAATTTGCACTTGCCTCACTTGACATTGCTGGCCAAACATGCATTTGTGCATTTAGTTACAGTTCTGTATTCTATGTGTAAAAACCGCCTGCCAGTTTTATGCAAGGGTAGATTTTGCAAGCATAGTTCAGGCAGAGTTATTCTCAGCATTCCCATTTTTATCTCCCTCACGCCTTTGCTTATAACTAGGGCAATGTCTTCATGTTTGAAAAGTTAAAATAGATCTTTTTGCTTGAATATGACAAAAAAGGCATCTTTAACACTACCATTAACATCATTTGTTTGTTTTTAAAAAATGCCCCTGAGAAAATAAAACTATGGCTCAGATTTGAGACCCAAGTAATTTACAATTGAATATAGCGCCTCCGCCCCTTTAAAAGGTCTGCCTTTCAGTGATTGGTTTACCTCTTTCCAGATAATTCCATTGGGAGCCAGTGAGTGCAGTATGTCTTAGATGACCTTACATCAGTCATCAGATAAAATGAGATCACATGACTGTATCAGGAACCAGGATGTCCTAAGTCTATAAGAACCTACAAGGGGAACAAACATTTGATGATGGGCTATTCACATTATAGCAGGAAAAGGTATAATGCAATCCAGTGGCTGGAATTTGAAGCTAGACAAATTCAGGCTGGAAATGAGGCTAATATTTTTAACAGTGAGGGGTAATTAACCATTGGAACGGTTTACCAAGTGGTGGCAGTGGATTCTCTATCACTGGCTATTTTTAAATCAGGATAGGATGTTTTTCTAAAAGATCTGCTCTAGGAATTATTTTGGGGAAGTTCTAGGGTCTGTGTGATATAGGAGGCCAGACTAGATGATCACAATGGTCCCTTCTGGCCTTGAAATCTATGTCTAAAAACAGGAGAGAGATTCTTCTCTCTTCAGCTGGATACCAAGCACTTGATTCTATTCCTGGGAGGTTCCAGGATGTAAGACCAAGGACATATGTTTAAAAAATCTTCCAGGAAAGTTTAAGGGGTTTTAAAAACATATTTTTTCTCTCCCTCCGTTGCCCGTGCAATGGTTTCATGGTAACGAAGGGGGCATAGCTTTCTAGACAAGGTATACGTAACACAGTATCTTTTGCTTTTTTAAAAAACTCTACCCTATTTCGAATACATCTGTACTGCAGCTGGGAGGTTTCATTGCACCACCTGTAGACATGCTAGCCCTGCCCACCAGGGACTGAGGGTACATAGTGGAAAAGCTGCTGCCCATGTTGAGCTTTTGCTGCTACTGTTGTTCGAACTAGCTTTGATCTAGCTGCATGTGCTGCAATCACACCTTCTGACGGCAATGTAGACCTACCCATAGCTTTTGTGTACACTGTGATATGTGCAGAATACCTGATGTTAAATTGTATAGGCACTTGTTTGGAAAGACACACGCATACATTGATGTACATTTATTTAGAATCCTGTCTGCATTTTCTGTGTAACGCTATGGATTCATTTTCCCTAAATGAAATATGTGGTGGGTTTTCAGTCGGGGAAACAAAGCAAGCTTTGTGAACAGAAACTGAAATGAAATTTAAAATAACAACCCTCCCAAATCAGACCTTAGTTGACAGCGATAGGATTAAAACTAGGCAAGACAATACTCTGTCAGACCTTCTTGGCCCCAGGTTTGCTAGGTAGTAGGCAGAAAAGGATGATGGGCTTTCTGTGAACAGTGTCATTAAACTGTGACCTCACAGCAGGGATTCAGGTAGGTTAGAGAACACTGCTTAGGAGCTTTTTCTGGTCACGTGGTTAGAATGATTTTCAATCAGTTTGCTCATGGCTGGATTAAAATTGAGGATGCAGAGATTAATGGCCTGTTCTGACTAATCCACTAAACCACAGCTCCCAGTTCTCTGAAACTGACCGAACCTAGAGATCGTTAAGAAGCACTAGGCAAGTTGATACCACGTCTCAGTGACTTTACAATCTGTGTTAATATTTGATATGGCCAATAGCTTACTATGCACAACTCTTTTTGTACTCCTGCTCTGCTGAGACGTCTTTGTGTGCAAGTGAAACTTATTTTTACGTTTTTCCCTTTGATACCCACTTTGACTCTGCCATAGAAGAGTATTATTTTGAACAAACCATGGAGGGGGAAAAAAAGGCATACAGCATTTTGAACCTAACAAACTGCATTTGGACACCGTGAGGAAGGGATCAGAAGCTGAGTACACCATGTTTTCTGTTGGCTTATGGCTGGGAGAGTTGTGACGGTAGTTAACCAGTCAGAGGAGAGGGATTTATAGTAGCCAACCAAGTGTCAGAGCAGTCATATAGGTATTGCAATAGGTGCTGGTAGCATCCACTGTGTTTAAGGTTGCAAACCAGGAACCACTGCTTTTAGATGCTTATTTTGTGAAACATTTACCTTTTGGGCAGAAATTTGCCATGCTTGGTCTCTGACCTCAAGTGGTTATTTTTTTCCTTTCCAAAAGTTTGATGATCAGTTTCTCTCTACAGTTTTTTTGGGTTAGAGGAGATGTTGCCAAAGCAATGTTAAACAACAGCTGAGACATGAAAGTTGCAGTTTTGATGAATATTGTTGTTAAAGGTAGGCAACTTTCTTTTCTGCTTGTGAGTTCACCGTAGGAAATCCAGAACCCTTCAATGTATAGGTGAGAGGGAGCTTTCACTTTCAACTTGCTACAGTTGTCTATATGTGTGTTTTGCATTACACTGGTCAGCAAAACGGAAACATCATTAACCTACACATTAGTGACTCTCAAAAGAATGTCCTTAGAAAAATGCACATTCTTGAACGCATGTCAAAATCATGCATGAAATTATAGGATTATTAGCCTAAAGCTTGTTTAATAAATACTACCCTCTTGTTTAACTTTCAGCATAGTGACAGGTTTCAAAGTAGCAACTGTGTTAGTCTATATCCGCAAAAAGAAAGGGAGGACTTGTGGCACCTTAGAGACTAACAAATTTATTTGAGCATAAGCTTTCGTGAGCTACAGCTCACTTCATCACATCAAATGTCAGCATAGTGACGTTTATGGGGTAACCTTATAATTTGCTGCTTATTCCATTAATGGGTTCTAGTAACATAAACCAGTAGAATAAATAAACCTTTTTTATTACGTAGCCATTTCTGTTTCTGACCCTCAGTGACTTGGCCAATTCTTTGCCTGCTGGTTATCTTAATGATAGTACCTGTGATTAACGATGCAGACAGTGTTCACAGCTCTCCTTGTTGTAGAGGTGCCTAGGCTAAACTGTTGCCAAAGATAATTTAACCTACAACTCTCATGCTGGCCGGCTATGGGCCTCCAGTTACTTGTTTCTCATGGGATTTAATTGTGCATTCCAGTGAGAACTAGGTCTCAAAAAATCTTTTTTTTTTTAGGGCAAAAGCAAAGAATTTAAACAAGTTTTTCCACAATATCTCAAAACATGTCGGGGAGAACAAGAACAGTTATTTAAGACTGCAGTATATGTGACCCAATGTGGCTGAGGAAGGTAGGGTCTTGCCCTAAGGGATTATTACACTGCCAGCTCTTAGGAAATGTAATCCTCCCCCTCTGGGAAAACAGAGGTTGCTACATGGGCAGAAACAACAATTTCAGTTATTGAGGTGGGTAATTTTAAGAAGACAGTTGAGAAAAGCTGCAATCTGGGAGGGAAGTGACCGCTTTCCCCTTAAACACTGAGGATACCAGGTATCAACCAGACTGAAATCATAGTACCACAGGACTGTCCTGAGGCTGTTCTATACATAAAAACTTTTCTGTGAAAGCCATGGAATCATTAAAAACCTCAGTCCAACGTAAGGAGTTAGGTGTGAGATTCGAGTTTCTAAAACTGCAAACATACTGCAGTTGCATGTGGCCACATTTTTGAGAGAGCACTCTTGTGGGTGCCAGCAACAGACCTTCAAGTATCTGATTTGTGTGAGTAATCAGTTCATTAGTTGTCTAAACTAGTTTATTTGCACCTACAAGCGGTTTGTGCTTGTGCAGTAGTGAGTGCATATAAACAGAGGTGTCCAGTTATTGGCATGGCTTTAGAGACCAGATTGGGTCAAATTTGACCTGATGTGGCTCAAAGTAAGGGTACGTCGGCACGGCAGTTGGGAGGCGTGATTCCCAGCGTGGTTAGACATACACATGCTATCTGTGCTCAAGCTAGTATGCTATAAATAGCAGTGTGGATATGGTGGCACAGGCCAGCCACCCAAGTACAATTCCATCTGAGGTCCTAGCTATGTACTCTGGTAGCTAGCCCAAGCTGCTGTGAAGAACCATTGGATAAGAGGCATTCAGTGAACAAAAATAAAAAAATGAAAACTCTAGCCATTTCACTAACTTAGATACTCTGTAGCCCCTATCACTGTGCTGTCTGAGCACTTCACAGTCTTTAATGTGTTTATCTTGGCAACATGCTCATGAAGTAGGGAATTGTTGTTGTCAATTTTACAGATTGGTAACTCAGAGAGACTAAGTGACTTGTCCATGTTCACAGAGGAAGTCTGTGGCAGAGGAGGGAATTGAACCCATGTCCTTAGCTAGCACCTTTCTAATCAGCCTGAGCCAGTGAGGCAGGGTCACATGGCATATCAACAATCCATCCATTTGATGGAATGGTACTGAGTACTATCTGGAGAGCTACTTCTTGGTTTGTTAGTGTTGCTAACCCTTTATCGAAGAGTTTTATTCAGTGAACATTGCTTCATCATTGCCAGCATTTTATCGCTTTTAATGCTGCCAGATTTAGAATCTTCTCTGTTTAACCAAGGGCCTGTATCTCTACTGCCCTGCATCTAGAGTAGTCATTTACACCTGTGTAAAGTAAGTGCGAAATGTTGCCAGATCAGAAGGGTGATGGTTTACACCCACTTAATACAGTACTACACAAGGGCCAGATCCTCAGCTGGTGCAAATTGGCGAAGCGCCACTGAAGTCCATGGATGTAGCCCTAGGTATAATTGAATGATTAATCAGATTCTGTGATTTGTCACTTTGGTGAGCCTGCCTTTCAGCACAGTGGCTTTATTAGCCCAAATGCATAAACTGGTACAACTATTCTAATTCAGTTTTAAGACTCACTTAAATATCATAATAGTTGCCAAATAAAAGAGTTGCCTGCTTCCTCCGCACCGCCTTGATATCTGCAAAAACATTCTCTCGCTGGTCCATTTTTAAAGCGTCTGCCATCTCCTGCACTGTGGGTATTGCAGTTGTGGGTAGTTGCTCTTAAAGACATCATTAACGGATGGTATGCACTGCTTATTAAATCCAAATCTACACCTCTCCAATGACTGTTGGGAAACCGACCTTTTCACTGCAGTAAGCACCTAGAAACACAGAGCTTATTGTGCTCTGTGTGGGTGTTTCTAGTGCCATGGCAGCACGATTATAGACCTTTCAGTGCAATGTTTCTAATGCAGTCCATATCTAGGTACCTGCTATTTGTTAGGAAATTGCGTAAGCTGTTTTTTCACCCTCAGACTTTCTTTTCCATAGCATTAAAGTAGATAGCCCCTCATTTTAACACATCCTGATGTTAGTGCTGAGCATAATGCCATGGTTCTTTATGTAAATAACAATAAAATACCCAATACTCTCAAAGATGATAAAGATAATTAGTATGTCTACACTGCAATGAAACACCCAGGGCTGGTCTGTGTCAGCTGACTCAGACTTGTAAAGCTTGGGCTGCTGGGCTATAAAATTTCAGTGAAGGTGTTTGGGCTCAGGGATCCTACGAGAGGGCAGTGTCCCAGAGCCCAGGTTCAGTCCAAGCCCAAATGTCTACACTGCAATTTTATAATCCGCAGCCTGAGCCCTGTGAGTCTGAGTTAGCTACATGGGCCGGCTGCGGATGTTTTGTTGCAGTGTAGATGTACCCTTGGAGAGCTGCCCTTTCATATCATTTATTTTCTTTGAAGGGAAATGAAAACTTTCCCAGTTTTGGCAACCTCAGTTGTGCTGCTTGGGGGTTTTTCATAGATTCATAGATACTAAGGTTAGAAGGGACCATTATGATCATCTAGTCTGACCTCCTGCACAACACAGGCCACAGAATCTCACCCACCCACTCCTGCGAAAAACCTCTCACCTATGTCTGAGCTATTGAAGTCCTCAAATTGTGGTTTAAAGACTTCAAGGAGCAGAGAATCCTCGAGCAAGTGACCCGTGCCCCATGCTACAGAGGAAGGCAAAAAAACCCCAGGGCCTCTTCTAATCTGCCCTGGAGGAAAATTCCTTCCTGACCCCAAATGTGGCAATCAGCTGAACCCTCAGCATATGGGCAAGATTCACCAGCCAGATACCCAGGAAAGAATTCTCCGTGGTAACTCAGATCCCACCCCATCTAACATCCCATCGCAGGCCATTGGGCCTATTTACCATGAATATTTAAAGATCAATTAATTGCCAAAATCATGTTATCCCATCATACCATCTCCTCCATAAACTTATCGAGTTTAATCTTGAAGCCAGATAGGTCTTTTGCCCCCATTGTTTCCCTTGGAAGGCTCTTCCAGGAACCTTCATCTAATTTAGAAACCTTTGTCTAATTTGATAGACTTGGGCAGGTTTGTACCCTCTCTTTCCACTAAGAAGCAGCAGTATTATGCCTGTCTGGGCCATGGCTTCTTTTTCTCAGTTTCCTTTTCCTTTCCCAAGTCACAGAAGCAGCAGTTTCTCCCTCTGGTTTCATTTTTACACTGACTTTCACGGTAACCCAAATGCCTGGGAAGACTGAAAAATACCTGCAGTACAAAATGCCTGCCTGTGTCTAATGCCCCAGTCCTTCCTTGTAAAGTGCATAGGATAACTAGGTCTTCGTGGTACTAATGCAATATAAATTAATAATAAACCTGAAGTTGCTAAATCCATTTATTTTTGAGAAACTTCAGAAAGGAGTCATCAGTCATCCATGATTCAGGTTTTTGGGCCCTTTGGATTTTATTATTAAAACTTATATTATGGCAGCATGGACCAGGACCCTATAGGGTTGTACAAACACCGAACAAAAAGATGGTCCCTACCCTAAAGAACTTAGATTCAAAGTATTTTAGTATGGCTATTGTGATATTGTGGACCTCCACAATGCCTGTTTTCATGTGCCCATATACATGGCACCAGCAACACCTTTGTTTTTCCTTGAGACCCCTTCATCTACAGTCCTGTGCCTTTCCCTTTGCCTGACTACAATAAACCAGAGTTCCTGCATACACACACCCCCCTTTAGATAGATTAGATATATAGACATTACTGCTAGGCACTCTAAACTGAATATGTTTGCCTCTGCAGATGCAGCCTTTTGACGTGTGAGTCCAAATGTCATTCTGCCAAAGTGGAATTTAGATTCTGGGTGTTTCAGATTGGTGGTGAGAGATGCAGAAATCCAACTAGTGGATAAGAATTCTCATTTCAGCTCCTTTATTACTGTGATTTGTAACTGATGGGATCTGAGTAGCAATCCCAAGCACATCAATACAACCAGATACAAGGTGCTCCTAACTTATTTCTCTTAAGTCTCTATTTTTAGTCAGCATTGATCAGAAAGGTTAAGTTGCTGTTGGTTTTACAGTTCATGGAAGGTTTAGGATTTAACTTGCATTTCTTTTACTGACACCTGCCGGGGATACGCTGATAGGGATAAAGAGGTCACAGCAGAGATGGTACACACAGTGGGAATGATTGGTGCTCCTGCCAGTTGTGATGGAAAGTGGCATTTCAACCCTTTCCATGTTTGAGCTGCTTCAGATTGGGGTAACAAGAAATGGAAATTCAATAATTGTGCTAATATCTCACGTTTATGTTTACTATTATGGATTGGCTAGAGTGCTAGGGATCTCTCACGTTCCAAGGGCTGGTCTACATGCAAAGTTGTACAACTGCTTAGTTAAACAGGTGCAAAAGGCCATGTGGACACTCTCAATTGATGTAAATCTGGTGTATATCAATTTAGATTAAGATGATTAGGACCAGCGTTAAACTAAACCACAATAAGCTACTCAAACTGAAATAAGTGTGTCTACACAGGCTTGTGCACCAGTTTAACTCAATATATTTAAAAATACAGTTAAATTAAACGGGGTCTATTTACTGAAGAGTGCCACTTACCTCACTTCTACATTCTGCCCTTTTTGGTATTCTGTTTTAACATCATCTCTCCTATGTTCTCCCCATCTTCCTTCCCACTGATTGGATTTTAAGATCTAAAAACCCTCTCATCTCTCTTTTTAAATGATCATTAAGAAAAATCAGCATGATTCCTGTGGGTCCTGTTTCACAGGCTTTGAAAGGCAATAGATCCCTGCTGGTGACTCATGGGAGAAAAGGATTCTTCTAGTGGATTTGCACAATGAAGGGGCCATGTAAAGTAGCATGAGCAAGGTCGGAGACTCTTGAAATCCATTGCTTGATTAAAAAGGACCCTAATGCAATAGGGTGAGTGGGACAAGGTTTTTTTCACTATGTGCAATGGATAGAACAGGGCCTCTAACGATGCAAATACCTTATTGTGTTAATTATATTGTGATAATCAGCAGCCTATGTGAGACTATTGGACCCTTAAATAATACTTCTGAAAACACCCAGATACCACAGTCATAGGCCCTATATAAGAATTTGAGTAGACTAGACCATTGTAAGGGATTAGGGCAGGTGGTCTGGCCTACTGGTCACTGCTGGGCTGGTGTCAGAGAGTCAAGGATGGCCACAAGCAGGAGTCAATAGGCCAGGGTCAGGGTCAGAGCTGGGTGGGAGTTAGAGACTGGAGATCAGGAATAGTTACCCGGATGAAGTCAGGAGGGAAGAGTCAGGATCAGAGTGGGGCTGGGGTTGAAGACAGAGATTGGAAAGCGAGACCAGGCCTAGAGCCATAACAATCCAGAAGTCTGCGTGGTTGCCTGGTGCACCCTCTAGGGTTAAATAGTAAGTGTGAGCCAGTCAAAGGGCTGTAATGCTGTCTCTCTGGCCCCTTAGGGTGGTACTTCCTGTGGCATCTACCCTCCATAATGCTTCTTGGAGGCTTTGCATGGCCTCCAGGTGGTGATGTGGGGACATCAGCTGCCCCAGGCTCCACAACCATAAGTGTCACACATATTCATACAGCCACGGCTGATTTTTCTGAATGGAGTAAGTTTAATTGAATTAAAGGCAATTAAGCAGGAGAGACTCCTCTGTTATGAACTGCTGAGTATCTTGATCAGGTTAGCATGTCTCCCACAGATCTAAGATGCCCTTTGTGTTTTAAAATATTGCTTAAAGGGAAGATGAGGAATGTTGTTTACCAGCAGTTACTAAGGAAGTTGCATCCCCAGTATTGAATATAATTTTCTTCTTCTATAGGAAAGTGCAAAAGTGGCAAAAAAAATTTTTTTTTCTAAAACATTTGTAACAACAAATGGAGTTGGTAAACAAATCCCAGTGTATTTTTCATCTAAAGATTTCAGGCTAGTTTTTAAACAGTAATTTAATTTAACAAGGTGTTTTACAATGCTCACATATTTTGTAAATCTCTATCTGTAATAGTGAATCCTCTTTTGCTAGAACTCTAAAATTGCTGTTTGTGTGCTTATTTTCTATTTGCTTTTGGACTAGGAAGCAGATTCTGTAGGAAGGTTTCAGAGTAGCAGCTGTGTTAGTCCTGTATTCGCAGAAAGAAAAGGAGTACTTGTGGCACCTTTGAGATTAACAAATTTATTTGAGCATAAGCTTTCATGAGCTACAGCTCACTTACGAACGCTGACGCTCAAATAAATTTGTTAGTCTCTAAGGTGCCACAAGTACTCCTTTTCTTTCTATAGGAAGGTAATCCTTGAGGACTGAAGCTCCCAAATTCAGAGGCAGATTCTTGAGTTGCGTTTTTTCGTTCTTGGTGGGGACAGATTTTCAGAGACATATGTTCCATAGTAGTTAATCCAGTTTAGGGAAGCTTGTTGGGCTGTTGAGTAACACTGGGAAGTGAGCCACCAGCTAACAAATGGCTTGCCATTCCGCTTCCCGTATTCCTGTAAAATACGTGTTTTTAAGAATTATGGACTTGTTTTTGAAGGCTGCTGAAAGATTTGCAGAGAGCCAAACACCACTTCTCTGTGCCTATGTATAGAGATTTCCGCATAGTACAGAGAAATGTGCACACAGCTCAGCAGTATGATCAGACCTACACCGTGCACTGACTTTTGTGAGCAAGGAGGTGGATATTA
Organism: Caretta caretta; assembly: GCF_965140235.1. NCBI lineage: Eukaryota > Metazoa > Chordata > Testudines > Cheloniidae > Caretta > Caretta caretta. Next base: position 12,353,542 of record NC_134219.1, read on the forward strand.
CAGAAGTTAGACAGGACATTGGTGCATAAATGCTATCCAGATGAATACAAACAATAGGGCAGATTCTGAACTCATTTATACTGGTGCAAAGTTGCAGTAACCCCATTAAGTTACTACAGATTTAGACCAGAACAAATGAGATCTATATTGACTATCCTGTGCATGGTAACGGTTTTAAAAGTAAAGGAGTATTTGTGGCACCTTAGAGACTAGCAAATTTATTTGAGCATAAGCTTTTGTGAGCTACAACTCTACTCTGAAACCTGGTTTTAAAAGTGTCTGTTATTCCTAGTTCCAGCCAGAGATCTGATCTTGTTCCCATTAAAGTCGCTGGGAATTCTGCCATTGACATCTATGGGAGCAGAATTGCATCGTAGGCTCCATGAGTGTGTTTGAGCTTTACCTAGCAAAATGTGAAAGCAGCGGTGTGTGCACCCCTCTCTCACACTCGCTCTGAAAGTCATGAAGTGTGTGTTTTGAATGGTGAAGGAGAAAAGGGTGGGAAAATGAGAGGAAGATAGTGAGTGGTGGTGAGGAAGTGATAAGGAATGTGGGGTTTGGAATGAATTAGGAGGGAGGGAATGAATGAAGGGGTTAATAGATTGAGGGGGCGGGGATAGAGGGAGGAGATGGAACTGGGCGAGACTGCTGAACTGGTTTTAAATATGGGCAGTTGGAAAAGGAACATTAGCAATAATCTCACTTCACTAATTCTCTTGGATTCACTCGTGCTCCTGTCAGGCTCGTCTACACTACCGCCGTAAATCGATGAATAACGTATGACGAATAACATGAATAACGTAACTGAAGTCGACTTAGTTAGATCCACTTACCGCAGTGGCTACACTGTGCTGTGTTGACGGGAGAGCATCTCCCATTGACTTCCCTTACGCTTCTCGGGGATGGGAGTGCTCTCCCGTCGATTTAGCGGGTCTTCACCAGACCCGCTAAATCAACACTCACAGGAATTTGCAATCAGAAGGAAGAAGTCTTGAGATCCTTGTATGAACTGCTGGGGAGTCAGGGCTGTTAGAGAGTATTATAGAGTGACAGGTCAGAGTCTTAGCCCGCAAATCTCAGGTTGGCTGCAGAGGCCTTTAACCAAAAGACAAAGTTTTTTTTAATAACTAAAGTTCTTCACTACATAGTTGTTCACCTTTGGGGAGGTCATTGTTTACTTGGATTATTGCATTTGGGTTTGCACAGTGCCTTCCTGCCAAAAAATCAGTCAGCTTTTCCTTTGCATGGTTTTGATCGTTCTGAAAGTCTCCAGCTGTGGAATAAAATCCATTTATAGCAGGGAGTTGGTGAAGTTGGAAGCTTTCCAATCACAATCTTTCCAGATTAAACGGATGCTGAAGCATAACAATTGGCCTGCTAAACCCAGGGTTGTGAGTTCAATCCTTGAGGGGGCCATTTAGGGATCTGGGGCAAAAATAGGGGGTTGGACTAGATGACCTCCTGAGGTCCCTTCCAACTCTGATATGCTAAGTGTTTTTACCCAGTCTCCTCCCCCCTGTGCTTTACCTAACAAAGCTGTTCCTGAAGGAGGGGAACAACTAGCTGTATTTTTCATGACCCTCAAAAAGTCATTGTGTGTGTTCTTTATAAGATGATGGAATTTCTACATCATTTGAACTTGGAAGCTGACTTGTCTTTCTTTGGTCAATCTTTGAATGATTTTTGTTGACACTTTTGATAGTCAGTGACTGCTTTTGTAGTGCTGAGCAGAGTTCTTACATGAAGGATGGTGCAAGTCACTGGTGCTGTTATTATGGCATGGGCTTTCAATGATAAGAATTCAGAAGATGAATCCATTATTGGGTAAGTGCCTCAGACTATACCAGACAGACCGGCCTGTGTGTTAAAGATCTAGGAAACTTGCAATGTTGAGATTACATCTTTCTAGCAGTGTTATGCTGTGTGTTTATTACAATAACTTGTTAACAGTGATTTGGAAGACTGTGTTTATCTGTCAAAATAGAACTTACTTTCCCTCTTCTCCCATTTATTCCTTCTGCTCTCAATTCTTTTGTATGTAATTTCTAAACAATTGATTTATTGAGGTAATAGTGTGTTAGTTGCACTGTTCATCTTTTGTTGACAGTATTTTTCTTTGAACACTGAGGCAGGATCTGTGTTTTTTAATGTAATTTCTAGACATGAAGGGTGGCATTGTAGCAGCTTAAACGCTTGATTTCTAATTCGCAGAAGACACTCAAATACTATAGTGACGGGGCCTATCGAGAGCACAAGCAACCTGTATTCTACTATCAACAGACAAGTCAGGTGTATTCTTCTATTTAGTAACATAATGATGTAGCTTACACACACACATCTTTCTTTAGGTCTCCAGTCACATACTCTGAATTGTGTAGGACACAGTCTTTCTTAATATAAATAATAAGATTGATTTAACACCTTTTAAAAATGTTTACTCCAGAGTTAATATTTTTAAGGCATGGTGGGTAAAAGGTTCAAAAACACCAAAGTGACCTAGGAGTGTAAGTTCCATTTTCAAAAGTAAAATGGGCATTAACAATCAAAGCATCTTATGCCTGATGGGGGGGGGGGGGAACGAACATAATACAGAAGAAAAGCTGTCTAGAACAGATACACAGCAAGATAAGCAAATCTGGCAGATCAATAAGCACTAGGTCACCTGCAAAAGACTTCTCAGTTGTTACTGGGAGGGGAGAGGAAGGAGAAGATAACAGATGTACAATACATCCCTGACTCTAACCCACCCCCAAAAAAGGGAGCAAAGTACGGAGGGTCTAACAAGTCATCCAAAATAGATAGATGGAGCTTGCAGCAGTTCTAAAGGCAGTGAAAGGTCCCTGTGCTCTGAAAGGGTTCGCTGAACTGAGAGAGAGATTTGCTCTGGTGGACTGCAACTGACAAGCCTATCGAGTATTTAGGGGCTAGATGATGAAGGTATGTATTATATACTAATATTTGACTTTGAATTATATCCTTTGATATATTGGCTGCTACTGCACTTCACAGGCGATGGGAATAACGATCTCCCTTGCTCCAGACTGATGGAGCAAACAAACAGCTGCATTCTGCAAATGTTGCAGATTCTGGATCCGTTTCAAGGAAAGACCAATTAGAAGCATATGAAAGTAGCCTAGTGTGGATCTTTAGGATGGACTGCGTGACCTTAGGTGTTCATGCAGCACCTGGCAGTACAGAATTCTGATCCTAATTAGGGTTCACCGGTGCTACCATAATGTAAATATTAAATGCTATGATGACCTGACAAAGCCATGGGGTTACATCCTCAGCTGGTGTAAATCAGCATAGCTTCAATGACTTAAATAGAGTGAGATTGATTTACACTAGCTGATGATCTGGAGCCATGAGCTGTAACTTCCTCAATGGTAGGCCCAGGGCCTGATTCTGGTCTACATTTAATCACTGAGGTTACAGTAGTCTGAGTGTGTCCAGGCCCCATGTCTTGCTTCTCTCTGTAAACCACACATACCTCATTCGCACCGATGTGGCTGCAGGGACTGTGTATATATGTAGTAAAAATGGATAGTAGTGAAAGATTGGTAGAGTCAGCATTTGAGAGGACAGGCAGACTTTCTGGATAAGCTTGAAAGACTATGTCCTAATAAAGTAAAATGCTTTGGGCTGGATCCTGGTTTAGTTATGTTCGTTATAAATCCAGAGTAACTCCATTTATCTTGGAGTAATTGAGACCAGAATTTGGCCCTTGAAATTGTTCTGTCCATTGCATTCCCTTTTGCTGCAAGTTGCCTCTTGGAATGTTTCATATTGTAGGCATGGCTGCTAGCACCACCTATTGTTAAGGTTGGTTAATGGGCACTTCCCGTTGTAAGACTCCATTCCCAGTTGAGTATGAGCGTTACCTATATGGGCTGAAATCTTCCATCCTGTGCACGTGCATCAGGCTGAAATTTACTGGAAAATTTCAATGAAAACAGTTGAGTTGTTTCTGAAAATGAGGCTAAGGAAAAATGCATTGTACTCTTGGTAAAAAAAAATATTGATCTTCTATTTGAACACCCCCATATTTTGGAGCAGGGACTTAAAATTTGGCAGGGGTGAGGGAGTGGCCTGTGTCAGGAATGTACCTTTTGCCATCCCCAAGAAAATCTGCCCAAATAATGACTGAGTTATGAGGCTTTGAACAATTGTAATTTACCCATGCTCACCAGAGATGACTTAGACTTTAGCACTCAAATTTCCCAAAGATTCTGTTCCCACTGGGCATGCTCCATCCTGAGGCTGAGCAGGACTTTGCCTGCAATTGCTACTCTGACCTGCTATTGGCCATGTTGGATCTGAGTCTGGGCACATGGACTGAAAGCATAATTTTTTTTAATTGGTTTCCTCTTTCAAGATCCCCCCCTTGAAGACTTAAGTGGGTGGTTTTGCACTATTTTTTAAAAATTATTTATTGGAATAATTAGGTGTGGTCTGATGCAATGCATGTAGTAAAGAAGACAACAAACAAATCTACTTTAAATGTTTATTTTGGGAGAGGTGCAGTTGGTCAAAAATAGCCAAACAAGTCATGTCTTCTACATGACTGTGGTGAAACTTTTTTTTTAAGGATATTTTGACATGGTATCAAAGGTAGTCTGTGTGTAGCCACCCCACCAGATTTCTGAGCTTTGCATTGTTAGATATTTATCTACACAGACTGCTTTTTTCCTTGCGGCACACTGTTTCCAACGTTATTTATGCACCTGATTCTGCAGACACTTATGCACAGGAGTAACTTTGCATACATGAGTGCTGTCCGTGAGTTCCATGGGACTACTTGCAACAGTACCCCTTGGTAGATTGCTTGCAGGAATTGACCTCTGGACCTCTGCATCTAAATGCACATGCCTCTACTGCTTGAAATAAATTGGTAGTTTTCAGGCAGGAGCAGATTCATTAGCCTCTATACAGGGTCTAGACACTAGCGGGGGGACTGAGTACAACCCATTTATAGATGCTTGAAGAATCGGGGCCTAGTTTTGTTTATAAAGTATGAACCTGATCCTCCCCTCAGAACATGTAAATCAGGAGTCATTTTGCTCAAGTCAATGAAGTTAGATTGTTGTGTATAAAAGCACAAATAGGCCCTAGATTTAAAATGCATACAGACCTTTCCCAGTGATTTCAAGTCAGTAAAGAGACGGATTTTTTTCATTTAGCTTGCTGTATGTGTAGTTATCATGTACCTAATCTGTACTGTAGAACCACCCTTCTTAGGAACTTGTGATGTTAAAATTCCTGTTTACAGTGTCTCATCAAAAATGTATTTTATAGATAAGCTAACCTGAATGACAATGGGAGAAAACATTAGGATGTACTTGCCAGATATTTGTCATCTCATTGTAGCCTTGGTAGGAAACTGGTAATGATAAAGTATATAATATACTCCCACATATTTTATGTGTGTGTGTGAGAGAGAGAGAGAGAGAAAACATAAATTTCTAATTTACTATAGGATGTGTAGAACAGATGGCATTAAAGTCAGTATATGCTAACAGTAATCAGTATTTGGTGACTAATTGCATATTTGGTGGTAGTAAATTAGAGACCAGGTCTACTGGGAGTCTGTTTCAGCAGGTTGTTGAGTCATTGTCAGGTGAGCACTTGTGGCTAAATTCTGCTCCATTGAAGTCGATTTAAATTTCTCTATTAACTTCAATGGGAGCAAGAATCAGCCTTTGTAAAGCAGGTGCTTTTGATATCTGTAGAACAAGCACAGCTTTGCATCAGTAGCAGTCTTCCTGTCCTCTACGGTGTAGGATATATGATGATAATCATAGGAATGTCTGTTGTGATGTATGAAGGAGTGTTATAAAAAATTATAAATTAGCTTGCAGCAAAGGACACAGTTGTATAGATGCTGCAGGGAAAAGAGCTGGTGTTCTAATCCATTTTAGCAGTGTTTGCAGGTTTGATTTTAAATGCTGCTGAAACACAATAAATGAAGAAAACCACCACCACCAAAACATTTTTATATTTTATAGTACCTTTTTATATAAGGATCTCAGAGCATTTTATAATAATTATTGTATAGAAGAAAAGATACTGTAGCTGCTCTACGCACACAACTCCCATCGTGTATGTGAGGAGTGCTTCTTTTTCTGTAAAGAACCCTGCCAAATCTGAATGGTAGTATTTTGTTCTCGCTTTGCACAGAGATAATAAATGACTATGCAATGTGCAAGGCAATGGCTGTCTTACAGGATCCAGGTCTAAATTTCACATCATCCTTATTGGTGAGACTTCTAAGACCACATGCATGAGATAAGGCTATTCAGGCCTGGTCTACACTCAAAGTTTAATCAGGATAAACAGTGTGATTTTTTTTTCTAGTGATTTGGTTAAGCCAGTGTGGACAGTTGTATCACAGTTTAAACCTGGCTTATATTGATTTAACTGGCATCTGTAAAATTATAGGTGCAAGCTAAACTGACCAGTTTTTAAACCAATACAAGAGAGTCCACACGCAAAATTGCATTGATTTAACTGAACCAGTGCAACTTCTCTGTGTGTAGACAAGCCCTCAGCTGCAGGAATAGTGTTACATCTGCAGCATCTAGTATCGAGAGAGAGTTATTAAAAGGTGGAGAAGCAGCCTTAACCCTGTGTCAGTAAGGGGTCGTGATTATCCCTATGCATTGGGACAGCAAAAATTCTGGTTTTCATCCAATATTCTTAGGCCCCAATTCAGCACAGCATTTAGTCACATCCTTAAGTCCCATTAACTTCAAGTACTTTGCTGAGCAGGCTTGGATTTTACCATGTGCTTAAATGCTTTGCTGAGTTGTGGTCTTAATATTACTCTAGCATACTCATTGACTTTCTTTTTGGTGTGTTTGTTTTTTCTTTTTAAAAAATGACGAAAATCTTCAATTGAGGTCAGAGGCCGTATGACTTAAGAAATTTTATGGTTTTCTTTTGAGACTGCTAAAATTTACGAAGCCTTTGGATCACCTCGATGCTTTCTCAAAGCATAGCAGCATTATCTGTGAGTGGCTGCCATGTTTAAAAGTAACAGAGCCGTTATGGTCTATCATTTTAATGTATCCTTAGCCTTTGATCTATGATGGGCCGGTTCTGTAACTGTGTTTTAAAAATGTTTTAGAAATTGATGATGAAAAGTGATTGCTGATCATACTGCAAATGTAATTTCCAAAATGAAATATATAGCCTTCTGTTTTTTGGTTTAAATGCCAAATAATGGGATTGATGATCCACAATGTTTACTTTTTTAAAGGTTTTTTTCTTTCTTTCTTTTTAAGTTACAAGAGCTCCAAAAGCACTCGGAACCACAAAAATGTTTAAATTTTTAAAATCGTATTTAAAGTTCGTGTCGAGACTTCTGTATGTGATGAAGAGGTGATGAGCTAAGTCACCAGTCTCACAAGTACTTAAGCACATATGTAACTTAACTCACAGGAGTAGTCCCATTGATGTGTATACAGCAGCTTACATGAGTAGTGTTATGCATGTGTTTCAGTGTTTGCCAGGTTATGGCTGCAACCAGCTTCATCATAAAATCCTATTTTAACCTCACTATAGCTTTGGCATGGAAAATAGGTGTGGCCCAAAAATTACCATATAGACGATAAAACCAAAAGAGTACAAGGCCTGCTTTCCTTAATGTCAGTGAAAGTTTTTTTGCCATTGACTTCAGTGGGAGCAAGAGCAGCTACATTGGGCTGAATTCACCACTGCCCTTGGGCTGCTTTCCAAGGACAAGAATAGTAAAATGTTTAAGACATTGTGATTATTTGAAAACTAGAAATCATTCACAGCCAATGGAAGCTGCTTGTGTCACAGTCACCCACCCAGCTATCTGACTTGGTGTTCTCAGAACTGTGCAGTACCAGTATGTGTCCAATTCAGTGTACCTGTACAAAATAGGAGATGATTGTGCCCTCAGCCTGCAATGGGAAATCTTGATTTAAAAAAATAGAAATTCCATAAACAAACGTAAGAACAAAGGTCAGACCAAGGGTCCATTTAGCCCAGTATCTTGTCTTCTGACAGTGGCCAGTGCCAGGTGCCCCAGAGAGAATGAACAGAACAGGTAATCATCAAGTGATCCGTCCCCCGTCACTCATTCCCAGCTTCTGGCAAACAGAGGCTAGGGACGCCATTCCTGCCCATCCTGGCTAATAGCTATTGATGGATCTATCCTCCATGAATTTATCTAGTTCTTTTTTGAAACTTGTTATGGTCTTGTCCTTCACAACATCCTCTGGCAAGGAGTTCCACAGGTTGACCCTGCATTTTGTGAAGAAATACTTCTTTTTATTTGTTTTAAACCTGCTGCCTGTTAATTTCATTTGGTGACTTCTAGTTCTTGTGTTATGAGGGGGAGTAAATAACACTTCCTTATTTACTTTCTCCACACCAGTCATGATTTTATAGACCTCAATCATATCTCCCCTTGGCCGTCTCTTTTCCAAGCTGAAAAGTCCCAGTCTTATCTCTCCTCATATAGAAGCTGTTCCATACCCCTAATAATTTTTGTTGTCCTTTTCTGAACCTTTTCCAATTACAATATATCTTTTTTGAGATGGGATGACCACATCTGCACACAGTATTCAAGATGTGGGCGTACCATGGATTTATATAGAGGCAACATGATATTTTCTGTCCTATTATCTATCCCTTTCTTAATTATTCCCAGCATTCTGTTTGCTTTTTTGACTGCCGCTGCACATTGAGTGGATGTTTTCAGAGAACTTTCAACAATGACTCCAAGATCTTTCTTGAGTGCTAACAGCTAATTTAGACCCCATCATTTTATATGTATAGTTGGGATTATGTTTTTCAATGTACGTTACTTTGCATTTATCAACATTAAATGTCATCTGCCATTTTGTTGCCCAGTCACCCAGTTTTGAGAGATCCTTTTGTCGCTCTTCACAGTCTGCCTTTAGTAATTTTGTATCATCTGCAAATTTTGCCACCTCACTGTTTACTCCTTTTTCCAGATCATTTATGAATATGTTGAATAGGGCTGGTCCCAGAGCAGATCCCTAGGGGACACTACTATTTACCTCTCTCCATTCCGAGAACTTTCTCTTTATTCCTACCCTTTGTTTCCTATCTGTTAACCAGTTACCATTCCATGAGATCACCTTCCCTCTTAACCCATGGCAGCTTACTTTGCATAAGAGCCTTTGGTGAGAGACCTGGTCAAAGGCTTTCTGAAAATCTAAGTACACTATATCCACTGGATCCCCTTGGTCCATATGCTTGTTGAGAAAATAATACATATTACATGTAGGACCTGGACAAACACAGTAGTTTGTGTTCTACGGTCTGATCCAAAGCCCATTGAGGTCAATGGAATGATTTCCATTGACTTAAAGGGGATTTGGATAATAAATCTTTATGCATAAGGAGACTGTACAATCCTCATTGAGTTCTGCATGCCTTTCATGTAGTCCTGTAAATTCCTATTAATCCTTACTCATACAAGAAGTCCCACTAACATCAGTTGGACTGCTTGCATGGTTAAGGGTTGTGGGATCAAGCTCCTTATTAATGTTGTCAGTGTAAGTAAACAAAGTCATGTTAATTTGAAAATAATTCAAGTTGTGACATGGAAATAGAAATAGACACGTTTGCGTAGGAAAGTGTTGATTTCTGAGAGGTTAGTAGGGCACGTAAAATGGATGAATGAAACCATTTGATACAGTGTCTCTAAAAGTAACAATGATTATTGTAAACTCTTTGGGGCAGGGACCATCTGTTTGGTTTGTCTAGCGTCTAGTGCAGTGGGGTTCTGGCCTATGACTGGGGCTCTTAGGTGCTACTACATTACAAATCATGTTGCTCACATTTATTTTTTTCAGGAACCTATTCAGATTTTCAGGGGGAATAGAGTGTGATCTAGAGTTTGTATTCATCATATAAAGAGAAACATTTTTTAAAAAAAATACCACATCTCATACCATCAGCATAAGGTTTTATGAAATTTATGCATATTCCAGGCAAGCATGGGTAGATGAAGATCAGTTTGACTAAATGTAAAATAAATAGGCATCATCATATAGTGTAAGTCCATTTACAGTGCAGCAGAATGAAATCCCTTATTTGTTTCAATGCATTGCAATGTACCAGTTGCAATTGCAGTGAGCCTCTGCTTACCATGAAGTTGAGAGATGAACAGTGCCTCCACTGTGAGATGTTTCCCGTGTAACCAGTTTTGACCCATAATACCTGTGTAGCAAGGCTCAAAATCAAATTTACAGAATGAGTGGCCTCTGTTCACTGTATAATTATATAGCCACCCAGCCAGATATTATGAACTTACCATATATACTCTTTCATAAGTCGAATATTTTTGGTAAAAAAGTGACACATCAAAGAGTTGGGGTCGGCTTATAAACGGGCCTACAACAAAATGTGATGATTTTAAACTCTATGGAATCATTTAATTGAATATCTAATACGGTATTGTTTTGTTTACCTGTAGCATCTACAGGCATGGAGCCCCTCAGCTCCCTATGGCCGCAGTTTGCTGTTCCCAGCCAGTGGGAGCTGCGGGAAGTGGCTCCACTTCTCCCAGCTCCCATTGGCTGGGAACGGCAAACCGTGGCCACTGGGAGTTGAGGGGCTCCATGTCTGTGAACGCTCCAGGTAAACAAAACGTCCAGGCCCGCCCGCTAGCGGCTTACCCTAATGGGCCAGGAGCCAAAGTTTGCCAACCCCTGAAATATAGGGTCGGCTTATGAAAGGGTCATACAGTTTTTGCTTATTTTTACCTATCCATCTTGGGGGACTGGCTTGTAAATAAATGAATGGGTTAATGAACAAGTATATACGGTCGATTCTTATTTGTTCATGAACATTTTTGATGCTTCTCTAATGGGATAGTATAGCTCTTCATGAGCAAGATATATGAATTTGCATGAAGGTGAGAACAGAAATGTGTAATATTTAATCAATTTCTACTGGTTGGTGTGGCATCTTAGCTTCAAAAATAAGATTCCAAGTTATTTTTCCTTTAGTCACACACTGTTAAAGATTAGTCTCATCATTTCCAATACTTTTTTAAATAAGCCTGTTATTTCCCTCATGTGTTTGAGGTTCAGGAAGTTATTTCCAGTGAGTCTGAGGTTTTGTAAATGAATGAGTGGGTGTGGTGCTATGTATAAAATTCAGTGCACTCCAGTGGATAGAGCACAAGACTGGATGGACACCAAGGTTCTGTTCTTGCCCCTGCCGCTGACTCTTTGTGTCTGTGAGTGATTTGTGCTCAAGGGAATTTTCAAAGGGCCCCCATCTGGGTGGTCTGCAGAGGATTTGGTTTTAGGCACTTGGACAACAGAATTTCCAAACCAAATGTTGGTGGTGCTTTTGGAAATTCCATTCCCGGTATTGGGTGTCCAAACATTCTGGATGTTTCCGGCTCAGAGTGCCATACACTGTGACTTTCACAAGTTCACTGTGATGTGCTGTGCTCTGCATCCCAGCTGACCTCCCCTTTTAGATATGAGTGCTTCCCTTCACTCCCCAAGGTCATTGAAAAATCTGTATTAATCCTCCCCTGTGACACCTGTAGCCTGCTTAGAGAAAAAGATGGAGGCGTGGTGGGGGGAAGATATTAAAACCGCTTTTCACAGTCTCTGCTCTGAGACCCTCTCTGAGCACATGAAGTAGAGACTATAGGTTTTGGCTGTGAGTCAGGTAAATGCTGAAGGGGTAGGGAAGAGGGGCAGTTGTAGGACATAAGGATCTTGTTACGGTTCTTGACACCACTGTTGTGAAAATCATCTGTACATCCCATACAACCATCATGTTCATGGAATAGCAGTTTCCTGTTTCTATAGGCTTCATTGTCTATCCTTGTTGCCATCAGCAAATCCCAGTACAAATGGACAGTTCAACAGGGCATTTGTTTGTGCACTAGTGCATGTGGGGTGTGCCTGTCATAGCATTTAGGAATTCCTACACAGCGGCCAAGGACTGATGCTGCCAATGATCTTCCCAATAGTTCTTTGAAAGAACCCAGTGGCAAGGATGCTGAATGTAGTGATGACCGTGGTTGAGAAGGAGAGAACAAAGCTGCTCTGAGTTGGCCCAGATTTGAGGATCCTTTTTTTAACCTCAGGCATTTGAAAAGGGGGCGGGCGGGGTTGGGAATTACATGAAGGGGATTTAAGCATGTGAGTTGTCTGTTTTACTGGCAGTAGTTTATATAGCATAGTTTTGCTACATTTCATTTGTGTTTGGGTAGTAATTTTGTTGAATGGCCAAGTTGAGAGGGCTTTAGAGTGCATGGATAGAGGTGCTGTTTGTTAGCATTTGTATAAATCTAAATACATAGGCAATAAGTATTATTTTGGATGGACAGCGTTTTCTGTATTGGGGTCACATTCAGCAGTGCACACAATAGCTGGTACTACGACAGTCTTAAGATCTGTCCGTCACGGACTAAGCCTATGGAAAGAACCCGTCCGTTCCTTGGCAGTCAAAGTTCTTCTCCCATGGAGTGTGCAATAGGCGGGGCTTTCAGAGCTCCTGATGTTCTGTGGAGATAATTTCCGCTTGAAGTCACTGTCTGTGGCTTCAGTGTGTAAGTACAGTCTATCGGTTGTAAGTACTATCATTTATTTGGCTTTGGGGGGGAAGTGCTTTAACAGCTTTTCAAATTTCCCTCAGTGTCTGCTCCAGTATGCTTGGCTTCTTGATTGGCAGCATCAAAAATGGCTGAAAGAGCGAAGAAAACAGGCATAAATTCAAGAGGATGTTTTACTTGACATGCTCTGCTGCCATCCCTATAGCAAAGGGGAGGAATACTTTATTTGCAAACAGGGAGATGTAGAGGCAGGTAAGCATAAATACTGCAAAATGAGACATCCGGGGAGCAGCGATGTCTAAGGCCAGGCTCCCTGTAATGGAACATTGTAACAAGGCTTCTGCCATGGCATAGAAGCAAGCACGAATAAAAGCTGGAGGTGAAGCACAGCAAGCTGTCACCTTCAATAACAAGTGCAATATGCCCTGTTCTATTTATAATCCATGTCCAGTTTTCAAAGGGGATTGAAAAGTACCATAGGTCTTTGCGATAGGTATTACCTAGCAGTTAAGAGCAAATCTGGAACATGGAAATAATATATAATACACATTTAAATTCTGCAATTGCAGTTTCCGTTCCAGAGTCAGTTTTACCCTCACTAACGGCAGTTCTTTTCTTCCCTTCATCTCCCCACAACAGCTGCAGCCTCCGATGTGAGAGCGATCTAGCTGTCCCAAAACTTCAGTGGATTTTGATATAAATGGAGCACTGGGACCACATACATAAAAGGAGGGAAAATCTTTGCAGAGGCATATTTCTTCATCTAGCTCCCTGGAGCCCACTCAAAAAAAAAAAAATCTAAGCAGCACAAAATAATAAAATATTCTTTTTTTAAAAAAAAAAGGCAACGTAAAGAATTGACCTGTGTCCAGCAGCTCATCTCTCAAAGAGAGAGCTCTGAACAATTGGGGAAGAATATCCAGGTTAGGCTTTTTCCACTGGGAAATTTTGGACCAATTATTAAGAATGCGATTAAGATTCTAGAACAGCAAATTGGAACAGTCAGAGCCAATGCAGCAAATGGTAAATACTCTCCAGCTTGTTTTTTAAAAAAAAAAAAAGAGAGAGAGAGAGAGATTGAAAAGGAGCCTGTCATTGCCTTGAATAATGGCTGCAGAAGGGGCTGTATGAGAGGAGAATGGGCACACCTTTGCAAATGCTGCAGGGAAACAGGCAAGCCAAGAAATAGAATAAGGTTCAGAAGAATAAGCTGCTCTCGTATGCAATCTCCCAAGGTAGTCAGAACTGTGTCAGTTTTAGCCAAGGATGCTGTTGACCCATCAGTAGGGGATGATTTTTTTAAAATTTTGGGGTGCATGGAAAGTGCCCCTCAAATAGCAGAATAGCTGCAGAGCACCAGAATAACATTGCCATCTCAGGAACTGGTCCAGATAGGGGGAAGGGTATCCATTGTTCAAGCCCAGTGGATAAACGCAACTATGGACAGATGGATGATTGAAATAATCTCTGAGGGATATTCAACAGAACTGCGGGAAGGAGGGGGGAGTGTTTTATCCCTTCGCCAACTGCACAGGAACCATGAAAGCAGAGGACTGCTACTCCCCGTCTTTTTGAGACAAATGAGATAAATCAAGAGCTCTCCCAGATCAGGAGAACTTTTAGGGAGTGCTCCCCCTTTAAAAAACAAAACAGAACAGCATTAATTTCTCTTTTATGGTATCTATATGGCCCTCATCATCACAGTATCTACACACTAATAATTAATGAATTTTATCCTCAATACACCTGTGAGACAGATAAATATTATCCCCATTTTACAGATGGGGAATTGAGGAACAGCATAAACTGGGCGAGTCACTTTAATTTAATACAGGAAGGCTGTGGCTGACTAGGAAATTTGAATCCAAGTCTCTTGAGTTGCAATTTAGCTCCCTATCCACTAGACCTTCCTTTCTATTTAGAACGAAGAACAGTTTGGCTGGCTTAGACTCATTTAGAAGAGCATCTTTTACATCAGCATCTCCTGAACTGACAATCCATCCTACAGCTGCTAATGTGACTGACCTGGAGGCAAAAGAAATTCTATCTCAGATCAGATGTTTCATGTTTTTTCATCTGACAGGCAGGCAAATGGTGGCTGATCTAGACAGAACTATTTTCCCTCTTTCTGCTGCTCCTGTCTTCCCCAGCTGTCTCCTTTCCTGAGTGTCATCCTTCCTCATTAGCTTTAGATCTGCCTTTTCTGAAGAGAGATGGGCCATCATCCCCTCCATATTTCTCCCCCCAGCTCCACTATGATTTACGGTCATTTATATAGTGGTGAAATGCATTGTTTAGTACTTGGGACTCGATCTTGCATTATTCAAGTCAGTGGGAGTTTTTCTATCAACTAGAATGGGAACAGAATCAAGCCCTTGATGGGAATATTTGCCTTGATTCTCCACTGCCCTGCTCTTTTTATCCCCGCTTACAGATAAATTACATTGATGAAAAGTGTGTGTAAACTGCTAATGAAGCAGAATGTGTTCATATTTTTCATGTGGTCTGTGTAAGTTTTATGGTGTCCTTAACTATTTGCTTCCTACTACTTGGACTTAGTGCTGTGACTTGTAAGTACATTGTTACTGCTTTGCAACCCTAACTCATTTTGGAGACCCAGGGCCAGAATCTTTGCTGGTTTCCGCTTCTGCTCAGGGCTGTCTGGGAGTCATTTACTCTGGAGGGTTGTTCTAACCTGCCTCAGCTGGCTGTGATCTCCATGGGGACCGTTTGCAAATCGGAGATAGTCCGAGCACAATGTACTCTGTTCACTCTTCTTCCCCACCCTCAATAATATACCTCTGTTCTCCTAAATTCTTGAAATGTTTGGAGCAAAGGAAACGAGTGTGATTTTGATAGCACCAAATTGGCCACATGGGCCTTCAGTTTGAGTCCTAGAAGAATTGTTAGCCAGGCCACCAACCACATAGTTCCATGGTCCATTTATCGCACTTAAATCCTGTAGTGCTAAAACCCAATGGGCCTCATTCTCATTTACGTTGAGGGACCTTTATACCACACAGGCAATGTAAAGGGGGCCTTAAATTGAGTAACTATAATTTATTTCCACTTTAAGGCCCCTTCACACTACCAGAATGGTATAAAGGTCCCTCAGTCTTAGTGAGAATCCAGGACCAACATCTTGGCTTTTGAAAGGTCATCACAACATTAGAAATGTTATTTTGGCCCACTTGAGCTCTATCCTTAGTATTAAAGGTGTTTCTAGTAACAGTGGTGCTGGTTTCCTGGATAGGCTCTTTGAAAGGACCATATGGTTGATACCCTTACTCACACAGAGTAGTACTTCACTCCACAGACAGTCCGATTACGCTAGTTTTTCCAGTGTATTGAAGTCACGTCCAGCAGCCCTTTCAACAAGGGAGTGATTAACACTAAGAAACTACAATAAGGGAGGACAAAGAGCTACTGCAGCTATGTTGATGACATTCTCTTCACAAATTTTGATGGTTCTAATTTTCTGTCTCTACACCAGCACCTGAACTAATTCCATATCTTGGCTTCTTTGCTGAAATTAGGTTCCTTTATGAAGTTAGCAAGGCTGGTATTACTTGGTCAGAATAACATTTTTTTTATTTTTTGTTCTTAAAAAAAGCCAGGACATAAGGTTTAAGTGCTGGAGGATTTAGGCAGTCTGTTGGACTGTGAGATGATTTGGATTGGTGCCATGAGTGTCAGCTGTATTATGACTAAAAATCAAGGCCTATCTAACTAATTCAGTATGATCAAAGTACTTTTTCCATCTCTGCTCTACCTTTGATGGGATTTTTGTTGTTATATGGTTTTGTTGGCATATAGTAGATGACTTTTCCTATTCTGAGACAGCGCATCTTTTTGCATTAGTCACAGTTAGTAAAACATAGACAATAATTGCCCTCTGCTCTTTAAAGTTGTCAGTAGTTCGTGTATCAGGTATGCTGCTACTATTACTATTTAAAAGTGTTTCTAGTAACATTACCTAAATATTATTTTTACAGTGCTAGGTAGGTCTTTTCTGTAGAGTCAGCACATAAGTAGTTCTTAAGAATGCTTGCTTATGAGTAAAGCCCTGCAAATCTGCGGATATCTGCTTTATATCCAAAGAGTATATTTGTGGACCATGAATGGATGCGGACCCAAATTTTATATCTAGAGCCTTGCAAATCTGCGGATATCTGCATCCACGGACCACATCTGCAGATTGTGGATCAGATGTGGATACAAATTTTATATCCGTGCGGGGCTCTACTTATGAGCTAAGGTGGTCCACATGGAGATGGGTGGACGTGCTATTGACCTTCTGTGGGTTTTGAGGGCCCTTGGTACCTTTTGTGAGGCACTCAGCTCTTCATAGGATTGGGTGCCTAATTTTGATGCCATAGTATTGATATTAATCCTAAAACGTTTTTTTTTCCCCTAAATTTACCCAAGTAGCGATGGATGCATGGATTCTATGTACAAGATTATAGGACAGCTGAAGAAACCATCTGCATTCACTGTGGTTGACGAGATTGAAAAAGATGAGGCACGCTTCTGCTTGTATGGAAGGCTGCAATAGGCTGTTGATAATTTTCCCGCTGAAAAAGATATTCTCTGTCAAGGAAAGAACTAAAGCAGAGCGGAACTCTGACAAGATGTCAATAGCTCATGTGCCCTCTCAGGCAGGAATTTAAAATTGTTTCCTTGTAAAGGAAGTCCTATTAATTAGCATTAATAATTTATTGAACTATGAAGGCTCAAGGATATTGAGGCCATTTCTTTGAAGTGCTGAGTGCTCCCAGGCCTCATTGAAATGAATGAGAATTGAGGGCGCTCAGCACCCTGTAAGGTCAGGCCTGTTGCGTAGTTGATACCAAAACATGCCTAGCTTCCTTTTATAGCATCATGTTACAAAGCTTTTCAGACATTAACTCTAGGCAGGATTGAATAAATGCTCATTCGTTAGGCATTACCCCTCCTTACACAACACAGGGTGGGCTATTGTAGCGATGTATTCAGGTACTGCTACCACAGATAGGAGGGGTACAGCTATGTGTCCCACAGAAACCTGTGGAAGTGAATCTCAGAGCCTGAATCTACCGAGTCAGGCTCACGTGACTCATGCTATGGCGCTAAAAATGGCTGTATAGACGTTCAGGCTTGGGCTGAAGCTCAGGCTCTGAAGCCTAGGTTGAAGCTGGTTAAAGTACTTGGCTAAAATTTAAAAAATATCTGCAAGTGACCTTTACAAAAACACTTTTATATCATCACCATGTTACCCAAATACTATTATTTGGAGTGGAGAGAACTGCTGTTTTCTGTGCCGTCACATGTATTTGTGAACCTCGTTAAAAGGAAAGTGGCTTTACGGCAATGTTTGATGTTTTATACATGGACTTACTAATGGTATGCAAGATTCCTTGTTAAATTGGGTGCAGTGACATAAAATAGTGCACCCCGCCATGCAATCCGTCCTTTACTTCATCGGTATGCTTCAGTACTCGGAGAATTGAGTCCAAAGCATTTTCAGCTTTCTCCAGCTAAAAGCTTGATTTAAGAATTTTGGCTTTATTTGTTGTTAATAGTACTAACACAGAATTTACGTGATGTGGCACATACCGTATCTTTTAAACATGAGTAAAGTGCTTATTACCAGTTGTGACCAACCAGACCAAAAAAAGTACATGTGTGCAATTTCTAGTAATAAGAAGGCAGTGCTGTACACTTCTAGAGAACTTTCCCTCTGAGGATCTCCAACTCTTTATTAGCATTAATGGGCATGATTTTCATTTACACTAAGGCCCATTTAACACACACTGGCAGTGTAAAGCAACCTGAAATCAGACGCAGGTGTAATTGACACTCATTTTAAAGACCGCTTGCATTCTGCCTGGGTGGTGTAAAGGGACATGAGTGTAAATAAGAATAAGGCTCCAAAGACTAGCCTCACAGCCCCTGTGTAAAATAAAGTATGATTATGGCCATATCAGGTGGTCATGGGAAAATCTAATTTTACAAATTATAACAGGTTCACAGCTTTGGTTGAACATCTACCACAAGAGCATAGGGAGCAATTCCATTTCATCAAATCATGGGGCCAACTGATGGCCAGAACTGCTCTTCAAGCATCCTTAAATGCAGCAGACACTACTGACTGGTTCATTTGTCCGGCAGTGGTTACATGCAGGGCATCATGGCAACAACTTTTGGGATTTCGGAGAGAAGTACAGTATGCCATGGAGGACCTTCCCTTGAATAGTCGTTTACTGTTCTCGGAAACCATGGGATGAATCTTTGCACACTCTAAAGGACTCTAGGGCTACTTTATGGTCTCGGGGCATATGCACACCTACAAATGAGAAAAGGTTTAGTGCGTCACAGACTGCCCAGAGATTTCATCCTGCTCAGTTTTCTGGATTCCATAGATCCACTGAACCTTCCCAGAAAGAGACATAGATTTCAGAGAAAGAAGGTTGTCCAACCATCCTCCATGATCACCCAGCCACCTTCAAAGCAACAGTTGTGATGGGTTGGTCCAGGGTTTGAATTCTGCCACATCTCTGGATTTACAGCTGTTTCCATTAGCTCTCCTATCCTCCTTGGAAAGCCGCCTTGCCTATTTCCAACATTCTCAAAGATGGAGTGCTACAGACAAGTGGGTCATGGAGATGACGACATTGGGCTATGGCATCCATTTTATGTCACTCTCTCCCTTCCACTCCCTTCCCCTATCCCTCTTCAGGGATCTCTCTCATGCTTTTATTAAGAAGTGAACTCTCATTCAGTTAAAAGCTTTAGAGCCAGTTGCTCCTCCTCACAAGGGCAAGGGATTTTACTCAAAGTATTTCCGTGTCTCAAAGGAAGATGGAGGTTGGAGTCTGATCTTGGATCTAAGAGTTCTAAGCAAGTTTGTAAAATCTCAAAAGTTCAGGATGCTAACTCTGGCAGCTATAATTCCTTCACTGGAGAAAGGAGGTAGAAGAGAGAAAATCAATCTTGGAAGAAGAGTCTGTTCTGTGTGTCTCCTCTAACACTGCTGCTGCTAAGGGTGATAACTCTGGCTCTGGCCTGTCCGATCTTTTCCTTATAGTTCTGACTTGGGTGAGACAAACTTGGTACTCTTACCTACTTCACCTCTCTGTCTAACCATCGTCCAAACACCCCACCATTCCTCATCTTCTGACATAGAATGCGGGTCATGTGCTTCATCCCAACCTAGTAGTTCTCCGCCTCAGGGCATGGTTCCTCTTTGGTTCACAGGGTTAGAATCTTCCTGCTCCACAGAAGTACAAAAGGTGTTACTGAATAGTAAGGGATCAACCCGCACTACTTACCTGCAAAAATGGAAGAGATTCTTCCTTTCGTGGTGGTGGTCACTGCCTCGTGCTTGAGTCAGTGCCACTTTGTCATTCTGGATTATCTGTTGGACCTAAAGAAATCAGGGTTATCAGTTAGTTCAAGTAAAGTCTGTTTGGCTGCAGTAGCAGCCTTTTATATTCCAGTAGAAGGATTCTCCATATTTGATCACCTGGTATCATCTAGGTTTTTTAAAGATTTGGGGAATCTCTATCCACAGTTCGGAAACCCATCTCCGACCTGGGACCTCAACCTGATACTCAGTTACCTTATGAGATCTCCACTCAGATGAAACCGGGAACAGGTTCCCATTGGTTTATCTATGAAGACAGCCTTTTTAGTAGCTACGACATTGGCCCATAGGGTCAGGGAGATTGAAGCCTTGAAGGCAGATTCCCCCCCATTTTATGGTGTTCTTTAAAGAAAATGGCTCTTTACATCCACACCCTAAATTCTTACCTAAGGTTCTTCTGGAGTTCCACCTCAATCAGTCCCATCATCTATCAATGTTTTTTCTAAAACCACATAGTTCTCTACAGGAATCCTGTTTACATACTGTGTGTGTTAGAATGTTGTTGGCCTTCTACTTAGATAGGGCCAAGCCATTTAAGAAGTCGTCTAGGCTCTTCATTTCCTTCATTTCTACTCAGAAACTATCAAGATGAATATCTGGATGTATTATCAGTTGTTATAATGCTGCAGACATTCATTCTCCCCCGCCCCCAAGGGTGATAGTACATTCAACCAGATCACAGGCTACATCTGTGGCGTTACTGAAGAATGTACCAGCGTCTGAAATATATAGGGCTGCTACATGGGTTTCACCACGTTTTTGAAACGTTCTGCCCTGATTCATGCTGTCAGACCTGATGGAGCACTTGGTTCTGTAGTATTCAGTTCTGGACTCTATTCTGAAGCTCCCTCCTGCTTGGGTACTGCTTGGAAGTCACCTAAAGGGAATACCACAGGGACACGACTTGAAGAAGAAGAAGAGGAAGAGGTTACTTTTCGCTTTCTGTGGTAGCTGCGGCTCTTTGAGATGCGTCCCCTTACGGGTGTTCCACTACCTACCTTCCTTCCCCTCTGCTTTGGACTGTTCCTTAGGGAATGTTTGGGTGGAGAAGTAACTGGTGTGGGGTTGCCCATGCAACATACCTTTTTACTCCAAAATGAGATGCATCTGCAGTAGTCTAATGAATAAAAGCCACAGGTATGTCCTATCTCTTCTGTATAAATAGCCTACTTCTTCTACACTGCTATGTTGAAAGAGGTCTGATGTAATGGCAGTATACCAACACAGGTACTTACATTCAGAGACCACTGATGTCAACACTGAGAAAGAGAGGGAGCTTTGTGGCAAATGGAGATCATTGCAACATTCTGTCACCCTTAAAGGGAAACAGGAATGTAGCACTTTGGATTGCGTCTGCAAATGGCATTTACAGACGACAGTAAGGATGCTAGCAGCGCTCTTGGGAAAATACTTCTGTGTGTTATCTGTTCCTAGGGGCAGACGGTCTCTCCTAATTGCAGGTAGCTTTTATGGTGGACCCACAGATTCTGTGATGCTTCCTAGGATGGGGGGGAAGTCTAAAGGTTCTGTACAATATACTGATTTAGGTATTTTGAAATCTGCTCACAGATCTAATCTGATGACTCATCAGAAATGAAAACTTGTGGATTCTTAATTTTCCTCACAAATACATCATCTCCTTCTAAACTTTTTCTCCTCCATCATATTTATAGTGTAGGTAATGCCACAAAGCAGCAGCTATTCTCAGAAGTGTGTGATACAATCCTACAACGGATAAAACCGACACCACCATTAATTACAGTAATCTGAAATTTAGTTGGGAAATAAATTTAAATATGGCTTTCATCAGTGAGCACTGAGGAGGAATTCTACAAACACCTTATGACATGGCTTCAACTAACTCAATATGCTACATCAAATGCACTGGGCTTCAAGCAGACAACTCAAACATGACCTCATCTAATTCTTAAATTGGGCACATGCTATGGAGTGGTCGAATGATAGGGTCTATATGGCTTGAAGAACTCAGTGTAATGAACTAATGTTGGGAAAGGGGAGTAACTCGGTCCATAATTTTAGTACTTCTATATAACTTAATAAAACGGAGCGTTTATTATGTAAGTACGAGAAATGGATTGCACAAGGAATATTTTGGGTGAAGACGACATTGCTACGTTGGTCACATCCATATTCCCTGCTGTTAAGATGGCTTTTTTTTTTTGAGGGGTTGGAAAGTTGATTGATGTTTTGACCAAAGTAAGACTGACTAATAATTAACAATTAAGGTGGATGGAGGAATTCCTGGAAATATAGATATGGCAGAAATATAAACTAGTGGCCAGAATTGTGCCAAGCTTTGTCATTCCAGACAGTCTCATCTTTTCATCTCCTTCCTTTATTCTTAAACCCATCTTGGACTTGTATGTTAATTTCATGTACCCATAATTTGAATGTGTGGATTGATTCCTTTGAACTGTGCAGTTTTGGATGTTTCCACATATTGTGTATGTATGCAGGATGTATGTGCGGTGCATGAGTGTGTGTGTGTGTATATATATATATATATATAAAAATTTATGTAATTGTATAGAGTCTTTCAATAAATTAAATAGTGCAAAACACTGAATGCAAGTGGGGGATGGAATCTGGGACCATCAGTGGCAAAATCTGAGCTTTAAAGGAGTGACTCGTTTAATTTTAAGTAAGTAGCAGTCCTTTATCATTTATAAGGGCCAGCCACTCGGGCGAGACATGATCATGTGCATTTAAGCAGTGTATGAAATGAAGTGTCTTAATTACCATGGCAATGGAAAACTAGAAATACCTAAATAAATAAACCCAGGGGTCTCATTTATGTGACACAGCAGTGTAGGAGTTGTGATAAAGTATGGGGGGGTCATACATTTCCATTTTTCTTTCGAGTGGATTAAATGAGGCACACTGAGGGAATTATGCTATTTGCAGCATCATGTATGCTACAGATGTAAAAAGCCTCATTCCTTGGCAGTAATCCCTAAACTATAAAGTCAAATCTGTTTCTGAGCGGCGCAAGGCCATCATGTCAGATGGGCATGACTATAGGTAGCATAGAGACCACATACTGGATGTGCATCAGGTGTAAGTATCACAGATAGGATTCCCAGCTTGGAGTGTCCATATGCCTGTTCATCTTTATTTTACAATGCTGTGTTTACGGCACAGTTGCATTACTAATCCAGTTTTGGGTGTGATTAAGTTTCAAAAATAAAGAACAGATTCCTTGCTTATCAAATAAGACCTTTTGCTTCATGCTAATTGGCATGTTGGGTTAGGAGGGAAGGGTTTTGGAACACTCTCACTCTTCTTTTATTTTTTTCTCCTTCACTCTGAAATGAAGGCTTCACGAGTCTGTTTTTTTCCATTCCATTGCAAGTCCCTGTAGGATCTGTCAAAACAGGTCTCTGGCACCAGGGCTTACTTTAGCTGTGCTGCGGAGTGCAAAGTCATGTTCAGTGACTCTGCATAATTTTTGAATGATGTTTTGCCTGAACTGGTATTAAATGTTGAGGTTTCAGGGTTCTAGGAAGAACATGGCGCTGGGGATTGTCTCTCTAGCTCCCCTCTGACAGCAGCACCACTGCCTTCCTCTTGATTTCCTTGGTGGCTACAGACTTCCATAATACAATGGCCCCAGCAATGCTCTTGCCTTATCTCGGATGTTTTAAATGTCTGTGATACGGTATCTCAACATACTTGCTTCCTAAATTACTTTTTATACGTGTAATTTTCATGTGTGCTGAACTGATAAAGATCTGATATCTGTGGAATGCACAGAGTGATGCCAGGTCATGCCCTTCTGCTGTAGCTGAAACAGCTGCACAGACATCCAGTTATTTAGTACAAAGCCTTGATAACCTAGTTTTCTTGTTCATTTCACACAGCTGAGAATGATGGCTTTCCATGCTAATGCAGAAAAGTTTAAAAGGAGGGCAAATATCTTACCTTTTCTGGTATTAGCTTTATTAAATGGAAGGGAGGGAACGTCACAACAGAATCAGTGTGGTTTTGGTACATTAGTTTTATGGTATTGATGATTCTATTAAACAATTATTCTTTTTTCCCCCCCTTCTGGATGGTCTGAAATGGATCACTGCATACAACTTTAGGGTTGGCTATAAAATGGGTAAGATTGGTGGTTTCTCTGCTCTGTGTACCTATATTGGTTATAATAAAAAATTTGCATTTATATAGTGCCCTTCATCCCCAAGATCTTTATAAGGTGTGTCTGTGTATATATTACTTCATCCATTACTGAAATGCAACCTCCTATGGGAAACTGTTCAGCTGTGTATAACAATGCTATGGTGACGCTTCAGCGTAATTTTAAACTGCAGTGGGATTTTAAATAGGCGGAATAATTCCTAGATTTGGTTTGGAACTCCCTCTACTCTTGTGAAGCATCATGGAATTTTTAATAATGGTCAATAGCGTGGTATTAGATCTTCTCTGAAAGGCATTACCAACAGCAGCTCTCAGAACCTCTTAGCACCGGTGGGGAGAACTGTTCTGTGCTGAGTTGGAGGCAAGAACATCTTCTGATGGACGGTGTCTCTAGCTTCTTGTAGCTGCTGTGAATTTATGGAGGTCTTCATCCAAATAGTGACATAGCTTGACCCTACTGAGGCATCTGTCCTGCAATCTGATATACGTAGGTCGGAACCCTCTGCCCGTATGGACCGCCACTCCAGATCTTCTGGAATACACAGGCATGGGGTCCTCCTGTACAGATCAGACTGCAGGATCGGGGATAATGTTTATGATCTGAATACTTGATATCCAGATAGTGTCTGCCCCAGTGAGCTAACAATTGTTGTACTGTCTTTGTCTATATGTTTATACAGTGCCTAACACAATGAAGCCCCACCTGGTTTGAGGTTTCTAGACTCCAATAGCAATGTTGAATGATGATGATCTATAAAATGTAAAGAGTGCACAGTGGAACAGCAATTCCAGTTAAATGTTTCCTGTCGTACTGACACAGCCCCAATACTGCAAGAACCCTGGGTACCCACACAGTTCCGATGCTATGATGGCTGTGGTTTGGTTTCTCATAACCAGAAGATTTCTGTCTTTGTCCATATCATTAACTGAGTTTGGTTTTACTCTTGTTTCTGCTGTTTGCAGTCAGTCACTCAAATTGTCAAGAGAAACCAAATAAATACCGCTTATGACTGACCGAACAGTGTGTAACGATCCTCATGTTCTATACTTTTTAGTCAGATTGTTATGACCTCTTTGTAATTTTTAATCAACAAATGTACTGTCATTAGATTCTTGGAATTTTCTCAGGGGTGATTGAGTCTTGAGTGTATAAAATATCTGAACTCAAGATGAAATTATAACAGAAAGCTGCTAACTCCAGCATTTCTTTGTGACTGCGTGTTTGCTTTCAGAAGTTGTCACTCATAGTGCAAGGGCTTCAGAATAAACTATCTACAGCAAAATATAAGCTAGTGGTACACTGAATAGCTGAGGTTTCCATAATACTCTGAGTCTATGAAAATACTTGAGGTCAGGAACATTTAAGTGTTAGGCTTCATCTTTTGGAATACCTATTGAAATGAAATACAGGTTTGTTTTTTGTACCTGTCCATGCAGTTTGAACATTTTCTTTTTTAGTTGACAGAGTTCACACTATGGTGATAAACTTCAGTGCAATTCTAATTTGCTTGCTAAGAGGAGTAATGGTCTTGTGGATAAGACACTGACCTAGGACTCAGGAGGTTTCAGTTCCTGGCTTTGCCACTCATTTCCTCTGTGACTTAAGACCAGTCACTAACGCCAGAGTTTTCACACATGGGTGCCTCAATTTCAGCTCCTAAATGCATACTTTAGACAGCTAATTAGAAGTGGCCTGATTTTCAGAAGTGCCGAACATGCATAAATCCCACCGAACTCCATGGGATCGGCAAGTGTTCAGCATTTTTGAAAATCAAACCAGTTTTATTTAGGAGCATAACCTTTTGCATCCAGGTTTGAAAACTTTGGCCATTATAGCTCTGTCTTTTGGTTTAACTATGTATAAAATTAATATTGTTGTTGTCTAAGGGCTCTAGTCGTAGATCAGGGCTGCATTATGCTAGGCGCTGTACAAATGCATAGCAAAAAGACAGTCTGTGCCCCCAAAGTGCTTACAGTCTAAGTAATAGGAATAATGAAACTCCTGTGCTGTAATTAATGTTTGTGATGCTATCAGATACCATGGTGTTGTGGGTATGTAGACATCCCTATGACGGCAGTACCTTGATTGAATTCAACGAGAGACGGGGCTGCTCCTCACCTCACAGATGAAGGCCCAGGACAATCAAACCAAAAGTTATTTGTCTTTTCCTCATGTAGCTCTTACTAGTTTAACTAAATCTTGTATGTTAAAATTGGTTCCAGCTAAAGAATCACATTGGTTAAAAACTGTTGCTATCTGGGTAGTATTTGTTCTCAAATTTTGATAAATAGGGTAAGTACTATCAAGCATTAAAGCAAATTAAAAACAAAGGGTGGGGGCTAGTACAAATAAGAAAACTGGAGTGCATTTGTGCATGCTGATAGAGTGCATAGTATTGAAGAGCTCGTAGGATATTGCTCTTACTGTACGACTCCTCCCTCGCCTCCTTTGGCACAAAGCCATCCTCCCAGTGATACTGGATCTGTTGCAGACTTTGTCTCTACCTGATAAAGAGCTTTGAACTAGTTCTTCAGAGACAGCTTCCGTAGATAAGGATTTATGGAATCTGTTGTCCCCGCCTCATGTTCGACAGAATCTGAAGCAAACTGTGACAAGGATCTTTGCATCTATTACATTCCCTCCCACCCCCCAAAAAGGAGGGGCAATGCGTAGGAATCTCTTGCAACCACCGCTAACAAAGCTGAAGCAACTTGGACAAATATACATGGACTGAAATATCCAATGACTGCAGATGATGAACGATGCTCCTTTACTAATTCGATGGAGGAGATTTAGGCCCAGTCCTGCCAAAGTTATGCATGTGCTTAATTTTATTCACATAAGTAGTCCTATTGGCTTTGGTGGGTCTACTCCATATGCTTGAGTCAAGTATAGATGTAAGTGTTGGCAGGGTTGGGGCCTATGTTAGGAAGAGAGGGTGGGACACTTTAAAAAAAATGATCATGCTTATGACTTGGTGTGGTTAATTATCTGGGTGGAGGGGGTCTGTACATTTCTAGCTATTCTAGACTGATTAATATGTTTTGAACTGTATTTTCATTTGTACGTGTGATAAGAGCCAGTGATGGGGTGCATCATTATACTTGTGTGTGACAGCCTATAGGACCAGAAGCAGCCAAAGACGGGACGGCTGCACTGGGCCAGGGTTGAGAGCGGTGTAAAGTTGGGCACAGCTGGGGCCACCCCTCCCCCCCAGCACCCAGAACTGTGTAGGGGAGACCCCTCATGCACACTCTGGCAGTACAATGACCCAGCTGCTGCCTTCCCTCATCCCCCTCCCCCCCCCATGTGGCTTTGTGGACCACAGCAAACAGAAGCCAGGCAGAGGCGTGAGCCAGTAGGCCCCACAAGCAGCTAAAGACGGTACCTTGGGCCCTCAGGACATTCCAGTCAAAACAGTAAAATGTTCTCTGACTTCCTCTGCCCTGTGCTGATTGATCGTTTGCTCCAACCTTCCCTCTTCCTCTCCCTCACCTCAGTCTTTTCACTTCAGTATCACTTCACACCTGCCGCTCTTCCTCTGCCCTGTTCTTCTTACCCTTCTTCCCTTTTCTTTCCGTTTAGCTAATCTCCCCTCCCTGCCCCCAACTGGCCCCTCCACCTTGCAAAATAATGGAACAAACATGACGTTTGCTGCCATCCCATCGTTTTAAATTAAAACTGGATGTTTGATACGAATTACTTTTTGGTGCTATGAACATGTGAAAACTGTGTTTCAAATGGTATAATGCTTCTCAGAATGATTAACTGAAAAGTCCTGGAAGATTCTGAACATAACAGACATAGCTATACAGAGAAAATGGGCCATTCTTTAATAATTTTTCTTGACCCATAGTTGTCCATTGTGCAATGCAGTGTTCCGTTCCCGTCCACACGTTGCTTCCCTCCAGCCCAGAAGAGGCTGAATTTTGGTGGTTCTGTATGAAGCAATACACGTGTGTAAAGTACTTTCAAATTCTTTAAGATGTAATATTGTAATGAACTAAATACAGTAGTGTGGATGTGTGTGTATATATAAAATTCAGTCACGCCAATGTTCTCTGGTGGATGTGGATTCAGAACTGCTCAGTTGTGTCTGACAGACTCAATATTGCTAACAGAGGTCCTCTGTTAGCTGAGGCAGTAGGGATCTGCACAGGACAATCGGAGTTTCAGCTCCATTGCTGCCAGGAAGTTCTGAGTGTCCATCGTATGCAGCGTAATGACTGCTGTGACGTCTTAGGTCATGATAGATTTGTTGTTTTTTAGAGTTTTGAAATTGCTTGTATTATTGAAAAAAGAAAAGGAGTACTTGTGGCACCTTAGAGACTAACTAATTTATTTAATTGGTTGGTCTCTAAGGTGCCACAAGTACTCCTTTTCTTTTTGCAAATACAGACTAACACGGCTGCTACTCTGAAACCTTGTAGCATTGAGGTTTTCTTAATGTTTTATGGTTTCTTTGGTTGTTTCCTTCCAGCTCAACAGAATTCACCAAAAATCCATGAGGGCTGGTGGGCCTATAAAGAGGTGGTCCAGGGAAGCTTTGTTCCAGGTAAGTGCAGTTTTACAGTCCTAGCTTTTAATATATGGTTTTGTTTTTACATTGCACTGTGGACAAATACATCTGTACACACCAACGCATTAGAGTGAATGATGTAAAGGTTTTATTGGTGCATCTGCTGAAGAACATTGCTCTCTTTTTCAGCAGAAGATGCACAGTTACTGATGCCATTGTTATCTTTTGCTGGTGTCTGTTCTCATGTTACTGTTCCAAAACTTCACATTCAGTTACTTGTGAAGAAAAGAGGGGACTGGTAAGTCTGACTGTAAATTGGTTGAATTTAGCTTATGGATACAAGACTCTGTTAGGCAAAGCAATTTCTACACACCTAATAATAAACTAACAAAGGCAAAGTGAGGAAAACATCACCCTAACATGTAAGCGTCCAGTATTTTATTATGCAAGTGTCGTTTATTTCAGTAAAAAAAGAACAATGTGGAAAAGGAATGTGGAGCTGCAGCCCTTACTGGAGTAAGGCAGTTCTGCCAAGTGATTACATTAGTTATTAAACAATCAATGTGAGTGTAGAACAGGCTAGATGGATATAAGCAAGTAGCACCTTGGGAATATAGACAAAAGTAAAATTCAAACCAGCTGAGTCCAGGTATAAGCAAAACATAAAAGTAACCCAGAAACACAAAGGTGCAGTGTAGTCAGAATAATGGGATAAGGCTTCAGTGGAGGCCCCAGTGGTAAGATACTGTAAGTAGTTTAAGCTTAAAGATGAGAATTTTTCTTTCTCCTAACTTTGTTATATATGTAGAAATACAAATGACATGTTGTGGGCTGTTCAGTGGTTGACGTGTGCATGATAACTGGGTGGGAAGAGTGAAAATTGCAGGATTTATCTCTGTTAGCAAGTGTGACCATTTTAACCTGTATTTGATGCAACAACCTCGGGAAATGTTTACCTCGAAACAGCTAAAACTCCTTGTAATGACTGGCACTTAACTAATGATGCTACTGATGGAACAGTCTGATATATGTGCTGCTTCTGTAATTGTTAATTCAGCAGGACTGGAGACTTAATAGTAGGGTAAGATAAATGGTTCATGGAGTAGGGGTGTTCATTATGGTTCAGTTCTTTAATCTCCTGCTATCACTGTGGATGAAGGTATGAGGTAGGTGGCTAAAATGCGAGCTGTTACCATTATTGTTACTTATTTATTTTAAGTGTCGGTCTGTCTGTCTGTTTTTTTTTTTTTTAATATGATTGAAATATATGTCTGCCCACATTTTTCTGATGGAATCAGGTCACAGCAGGGACAGAGTTTTATGACACCATCATAGTATCAAAACTTCCACCTACAGCTTTTTCTCAGAGAGCTAGAAAATCTCACGTAGTGCAAGGTGGGTTTTTTTTCTTTTTTTCTTCTTGATCAGGCATCAGATTTCTCCATTGTTATGGCAACAGCTATGGTTTGAGGATCAGATTAGAAATAACATCCCAAGGGTGCTAAGTTATCTTGATATAAGTGATAGTATAAATGAAACCAAACCTATTAAACCAGGGATTTCTGGTTATGAAATCCATGCACCACACAAAGAGCAGCATCTGCGGACTTTAAACCTAATTATATACTGATGTGGTGTAAAGCAACTTCTCGGAGTTCTTGGAAGTTTTTTCTGGACTGTCAAGTACCTTGAACTATATTGTTATGCATACTCAGATGCTAAGGTCAGGAGTGGAAAACAACTTGGAAGTTATAACAACCTGTATTCAGCAGGGAATGTCAACTTGGCGTTCCCTACAATGCAGATTGCCTACCAGGTCCATAATAGATTGTAGGATGGTTCTCTTCCCAATACGTATGTGGAAATTATTAAGAATGAGACTCTGCCATTCTGTACTTTCTAAGCATTCCAGTTTAGCTTCTCTGAGTTGAAATAGTTTAATTGCTAATAAACTAATTCATGTAAAGAAACCAGTTTGTTCTGAAGCCAAATAATGCTGTTACATACTGGTGAGGTTTCAGTCTTTAAGAGCTCAAAATATCTAATCCAGAGAGCCTTCCAAATACCCAGAGCCGAATCAGGAGGAGATGGTCATAGCTGGAGACATAAAGAGGTAAGAGCTGCCAGAACAGCATGGAGAGAGACCTCCGTCTGGAGGTCTTGGCCTATTTAACAAATCCCCTAAATATTCAAAAAATGTTGAATATTGAACTTAACCAAGAATGTGTCATCAGAAAAAATAAATGTGGCCTAGAGAGACAAATATGAACTGTTACGTTTAATGGCTCATTGAAATAGCACACGGGAAAGTAAAGCAGCACAGATCACTTAAGTGCACTGGTTATGGAAAGACTGCCAGGTTTCTTCCTGAAACTTGACACCTCAACGCTGCAAAATCTTATTGGGGGTTCCAGAAAAAATCAAAATTTCAAATGTGTCCAAGTTCCATTTTTCCAAGTGACTCGAGAGCTTAAATCCCATGGATTTTCAGTGGGATTGAGGCTCATAAGTGTCTAAATGGCTTTTGAACATGGGGGATTTAGGCTGCTCTGTGACTTAGTATCTCTTTAAAATGTTACCATGGATCATACTTTGTCACATACTGTATTTATTATCAGCCAGCTAATGAGGACATCAGTCAGAGAGCTCCAAATAATTATGTCCATGATTTCAAATGTTGATGTCTAAAGATGGGCTTTTTAAACGCATATTTAGGTGCCTGAATTGAAATTAGAGGCCTGATTTTCAGACGTGCTCAGCACTGAAAAATTTTGCCTCTGATATCTGTTTAGGGACCTAAATGTGCGTTTAGGAGACTAACATGAAACACCCAAGTTAGAATATTCTGGTCATAAATCTTTCAGTGTGATATTCTGTTTCAGATGTGTTAAAATAGGGCCCTGTTTTAGTGCAGTAGATAGTCCGCATTCGTGCTCCAGCTCTTACGCAGTTTTATCTTTGGTGAGTACTTCTTAAAATTGAACCATATTTTATAGTCCATTTTTGGTGTTGCTTCAGAGGGTTACAGACCATCCCACAGAAGGCGCCTCTTTTTTCCTCCACCCCTTTCTAAAAATCTGTTGGGATTTAAAATAAAGCAAACAAAATAGAAAGCGAGAAATGTTCTGAAATTTAACTTAATTCAAGAACGAACGTACATTCAACTTTAAAGAAGGTGCAAGAATGGAAAAAGGGAGGAAACATTTTTTCTTTATGCCTGGGGTATTTGCATCATAATCCATGTTACGCATTTTTGATTGATGTTACATGCTGGAAAGAGTCAGGAATGCAAAGAAAACTTTGTAACATAAGTTTTCTGTAAACACACACATGATAATAAATATTGTTTGATGTGGACAGTTTGTTTTGGTTTTGCTGCCATTATGAACTAGTTCCACAGCACTAAAATAGCACCAGCAATTTTGGTTTAGCAGAAACTCTAATGAATATCTTTGAAGCAAATCCTGCCCCACCTCCTTCATTCCAGCTGCAGAAGGCCCTAAGCACAGCAGAACCTTTATGCTACCCTATGTGCGTGGTGTATGGGTTCTGCTCACTTTGGTCTCCACTGCAGCTTTCTCACAGCACTGTGTGAAAGGGTTTGTGGAAGGACGAGCCACAGCTTCAGTGACTATGGGTTGTGATTGTGATGATCCACTTGCCAAAATCCCTGCCTTGTGTTGCAGCTTCTATTAGATTATGAGGGCTGTACTAATAGCACTAGTGCTGTTCCTCCAGTAGGAGGATTCTCTGCAGAGTTATGTTGCATAGTGGTTAGGGAACTAGTCTAGCACAAGAGAGACCTGGGTTCAAGACCCTGCTCTGCCACAGTCTTCCTCTGTGACCTAGGGCAAGTCACTTAATCTCTCCACGCCTCAACTTCTCCATCTGTGCAATGGGGAGAATAGCACTCCTACCTCACAGAGGTGTTGTGAGGATAAATGCACTTATGACTATAAGGAACTCAGATAATACAGAAATGGGGGTCATATAAATATATTAGATATCTAGAAGACAGATGGACATGGACTTTGCTTGGGAATCCAGGATCTAGTCCCTTCTGGAAAAGAGGGTAATGCATTCAAATAAATCAGAACGTTTGTCAGTTTTTTTTTTCCTTTTTAAAGGACCTAGATCCATAAAAAAATATCTCCTTCAGTTGCCAGTTTCTCCTTTGCTTCCTCTCTAGAGTTACACTCTGCTTGAACGCACTGTTCAGGACCACTGTTACCTATATATATATATATATGTATGTGTGTATATAGGGAAAAGTCCACATAACTGCCTACCAGTGAGCTTTGCTTACACTTTTCCTTTCTTATACTGTACTACAGTTTGGGGGGCAACACGGGTTTATGAATGTGTGCCATTACATTTAACACCAAACTGCGCCAAGTCTGTTGCTATTATACTGTGTGTGTCAAATGACATCTTTAGGAAAAGCTAGTTAATTTGTTTGTGTGAGTCTTGAAGACTTCACTTCAGATCACTTGGTAATGAGACACTTTTTTCCCCCCCCTCTTGATTTGAAAGGAAAATTTGGTCAACAAGCAACCTTTTCAGAGAAGGGGCATCTGTAGAGGTGAGAATGAGAGTAACTGTTCTTGTGCTCATGAAAGTGCAGCTGCTCTTCAAAATATCGGTGAAAGCAAATACACTATGGGCAGATACCTGTTGCCAGTGCACACGCTTAGTCATAGTCTAGAATTATATCATCTGATTTTTTTGTTTTTTCAGGAATAAATTCATGTTAAAGAAAAATAGCAAAACAGAAATCTGGGCATTTCTAATTGGTCCTGGTGACAGGGGATACGTTCTCTGGTTTGGAGTTGAGATGTGTAAAAATTGTGGATTTCTCCATGGTGCATTCATTTAAAAACACTATCTGTTTGAGCCAACACATATCAACAGTTGTGTCTACAACTTTAGTTGCTTCATTCATAAATTGATATTCGTTTGTAAACAGTATTTATATAGAACACTGGGTTAGGACTATGAGCTCACACATCTCCTTTATATGATGGTGATAGTGGGAAAACCTGAAAGCCTGTTTGTTTATAGAGCTGTTCTGATGGTTAGTTTTGCAAATTTGAGCTACAGGTCATTTACTACTCAGTAGCACCATCATCAAATAAACAGTGCTCACCATCAGCAAACAGGCCAGGTGGGATTGTAATTGGCCATGTGGGGAAACTTTAAAGTGGAATTTTGGGGTGTTACCCCTAATTTGAAAATTGGATTTGGGAGTATTCTGGATTTTACTAAGAACGGATTTCCTACATGTAACACCTCATTCAGGTGCAGTGACTGCCATTAAAAAAGCCAGTGGCTGTACAGAGAGATCTGAAACACCACTGTTTTCCTCTGGAATTACAATATGGAGCAACCATCATTTCTTAGGTTCCACTTCATGGTCACTAATAAAGTGTTGACTTTTTAATAGCAACCAATATATCTGGTCTCTTTTGTGAGAATTATGCTAAATTGGGGGTAGGGGGAATTCTGTGGGAGTTTTTGTTGTACAAGGGCTGCGAAATAAGGCCCTGGGGCTTTTTCTTTGTAATAGGGTTGATGGATGCAGTAGAGTCAGAGTGGTTTTTTGAGCCACTTCAAGATACCTTGTTCTTCATTGAATTATTGGAGAATTAATTTTCTTTATTTACAAGACAGCACAGAAGGCAGTGCAGACTGCAGTTCTTTTTTCAGACTTCTCCAAGAAGCAATCAGACCAGACTATCATTCTTGATTGGAATTTCTAGCTGCAATAACTTAAGTAGAAATATCGACCAGATATCTGTAGGTTACATGTGATAAGGATAGTCCACAAAGAGGGAAAGTGTGTATCAGATACTTCCCTTTATTAATTATTTCTAGAGATCAGAGGCTATTTTTTTGGCTCTCTGTCTCCTGGTGCAAGCATAAAACCCAGACTGGTTCACCATTGGTTGGGATGTTAATTCAGTATACAACCTCACACAGGCTTCAGAAGGTATCCAGCTAAAGAAGGTATCCATTCATGTTGATTACTGATGGTAGAAATAACTTGAGCAAACTTACTTTTGACCTTTGCTTTACTATAGAAGGGAGTGAGGACTGCTCAAGGGTAATGCCAGCACTGGTACTAGATTCCCGAAAGGTGGTAGAACGATGGCCTGTTGCTTCTCTGCACCAGTCAGCAAAGCTACACCCAATCCAAATGTGGAACATTGGGCATGTGTCTTGTTGGCTCTTGGTGGCATTGTGCTTGCCTGAGGTATAGTGTCCCATTGGAGCCCTTATTGGAGCGTTGGGACTCCCGACTGTTCTCTGCTATGGACTCTGGTATTGCACAACAATTGAGCCTTGCATATTCTTCTGCAAATAGAATGTTCACCAACCCTTATTCCTGAGTCATTTCTGCATAGAGCAAACATCTGGTGGTTAAAACACAAGACAGGGAGTCGGAAGGTCTGGGTCTTTCTCTTCACTGTGCCACTGACTTACTCTGTTTCTCTTGGAGAAGTTTTCTTCATGCTTCAGCTTCCCATCTGTGAAAGGGATATTGGTTACCTGTCTCGCGGTGGAAATGGTGAGATTTAAATCACTAATGTTTGTGAAGCACTTTGAGATACTCAGAGAGGACGAGGTGCAT
The DNA here is from genome assembly GCF_965140235.1 of Caretta caretta. Classification (NCBI taxonomy): domain Eukaryota; kingdom Metazoa; phylum Chordata; order Testudines; family Cheloniidae; genus Caretta; species Caretta caretta. The sequence continues at coordinate 12,388,842 of NC_134219.1, forward strand.
AAGCACAAAGTTGGTAGCTATTTCCCAGGAGAAGATTAAAAATGGTTAGTCCTGGGCGAAGTTTCCAAAGCCTGACCTACAGCCTTCCTGGTACATCCATGTGTTCTGCGTTGAGACAGTCAGTCCAAGAGTTCCTGATTTCGCCTTTGGAAACTTTATTTTACGGTATTCTTGAGTTGCCAGTGAATGTCTTTATAGAGATGTGTGAAACCCTGTATCAAAGTCTAACTTGAGGCCCATGTCACACTTAAGTCTTGTCTTCACTAATTGAACCAAAATGCTAATTGAACTAATTGAACACCCCACACACTTTCTGAAAGGGTGAACATGGTGCTTATGCCTTGTGCTGGCCTGTTCTCTGAAGGCTGCATTTCATTGCCAGAAGCAACCATTAGATCATCTAGTTTGACCACCTGCATAACGCAGGCCATAAAATTCCATCTACTTGTCATGTGATGAGCCTGCTTGTGTTTGGCGATAGCATATCTGCCAGAAAGACATCCAGTCTTGAATTGAAGCCTTCAAGAAGTGGAGAGTGTTGCACTTTCTCATGCATTTGTTGTCAGTACAAACACGTGCTCTCTGATCAACAGTGGTGTTTGAAATAATCTGCACATGCTCTTGAGAATTAACAAGACTGAGAAGTTTGGAAGAATTAATCATCCTGACTGCTACTTTATATATATAATTCTTTAGTGGAACACTAATAGCCCTATTTTTTAGAAGCTGGTGTAATGGAACACTGTGTGATGCAGTACAATTTCTGGAAATCATTCACTTATTGATCGGTGCTTTGGGTAATATGTGTAAATAATCTTTCAGTTTTGCTTGTCGCTTAAAGGCAGCTTGGAGGAAGTGAATTTTACAGCAAAAGTTTGTGGGGTTTTTTGTAACTAATTCTTCAGACACAAACAGGACTGGGGAGGAAATCCAAGCTCATTTGTTTTAAAAAGAAAATAATTCACACAGAGATAATTGCACACTTGTAATAAGTGAAAAATCAGCCACCCATTTTCAAAAGAATTATGAGCACAATTGCTTATTTCAGAGCAGTACGGAACAGGAGACTTTTGAAGGGGAATGGAAATTAGGTGTGAGGGGGCATGTTACAGGTTTAGATATGAAGGTACCTGTGTTATATCTTCCTAGAAAGCCGAACCAAAAATTCAGATCTTAATCAAGGATGCCAAAATGCAGTCCTCTTTGTGTGAGCCATCCCATTGCCCTTTGTGAGACTCAAGTGATAAGATCCTGCAAGATTGGGAACTGGGAACAAACCTTTCATAAAATGTCCAGACACAGAGATTTTATTCGACCTGCACACAGATGAGGGTCCCCTACAAACGTCAGATTCACACCTAAACTTTCCCAAATTTGGGAGCTGTTTGGATCTGAGGGTTTGTTCAAGGCCTGTTTCTCATTTTAAATTCACTTTTGTACATGCATGAGAAAGTGCTGTTGTATGGGATGCATTTCGGGCCACATACATGGTTAATACATCATCTAACTAAACTGAGTTGTATGCGGGTCAGTGAACTAATTCTGAATCAGATGGTGGTATTTTTCACATAGCAAGGACTATAGGTTTTGACCTTTTCTGTCTAAGCCCCACAATACTGTTATGAGGGAGGTATACCCATTTCAGAGATGGATACCTAAGGCACAGAGAGGTTAAGTGACTTACCCAACATCACATAGCAAACTGGTGATAGACCTGGTAACCACAGTACACTGCAATACAGAGAGAAGTATATTTTAATATTAACTCTGTCCATTGCTTTCAGCACACCACATAAAGGATTTTGAACATGTGACTATTTGAAGTTGTTTTCTATATTTATGTCTTTAAAATATAAATCTAAATGTGTGATTTAACAAACAGATGGGAATATAACTCAATAATAGGAGAACATTTTTTATAATGAGCCTGACCTTTTGACCCAAAGTAATCTGCTGCCTACTATTTGTGCTATCTGTGTTTTATTTCAATTGACAATGAAGTCGGACTCAGTGTTACAGTTATTAGGCAGATCTCCTACTGAAGACCATAAAGAATGCAAGATCATGTCTGGAAAAAACACAATTATATTGAAAAGATAAATCTGTAAGTCTTATTCCTTATCAGTCCCCCCCCCCCTTTTTAAAAGCAATCAGATACAGACAACTCTAAGTGTTAGCCTATATTCAAGCCTCTCATCAGTGTTTTAAGATTTAAAAGTGGAGCTAAATATTCATTGCTGAGAAGTGAGCCTGAAATGAGAATAATTTTACTCTGAGTTGAGTGATTTCTTAATTAAAGCCTAAAGCAATCAACATAGTGCATTTTTCTTTCTTGTAGACTGTCAACAGAAACCCACTGGGATGCTTTGCAGAGTGAAGAGGTCTGGAGGAGATTTGCTAGAAATGAACCTACAAAATGGAGTGAATATTTAAAATAAAACACGCTTAATTTTTCCTTAAAAAGTCGCAAATTCAGGCTATAGTAGACAGCTGGCAGGGGTGGGGGGGAATGAGTGCTATAACCCAGGGACCCTCATCAAGAGCACTACTTGCTGTTGTCAAGGATTCAAATGCAGTAGAAAAGTCTCACCTGATCTGAGCAATCACAATAGTACATGGGATCAGAAAGGCAATTTCTCTGGTAGCAAGATTAGCTTCCTGACTTGCAGACAGATTCTGAGCTACTGGGGCCTGATCCTGGTAGATTAATTTAACTGGCTCGGTGGGAGTTAAAGGTGCTCAGCAGTTTGCAGATGTAAATCAGTGATTTACTTTGATGTAGTTTAATTTAGCGTTTACACAGACTTAGACTGAAGTTGCTGGTGTAAACCCAGAATGTTTGGGATCAGAATCACAATAGTTTTTTCTGCTTTAGGACTCTTCTCTGCTGAGTTAATAAAAAGAAAGTCCATGTCAAAATTTCCTCCTATTTTATTGTGACATAATGCTTTACGCCATAGTCCGCTTGATTGCTTTGTATGACTGCAAAAGTATTGATTTGGTAGGAAACCATAAATGCCATATGAAATGTTGAAAGAGTTACTGAGGATTCTCCTTTCACTTGTCTGAAAAGCTGCTTGTCCTATAGCACCTTTACCCCAAAGTGGAGTAAAGTTCAATATTTGCATAAATATAAAGGAAGCTGGCTTCTCTGGTGAGTGATTATTACATGCAAAGAACATGCTGTTGTAATGCATGATATGATGTTCTTTGCAAGCTGTGTAGCTAGTACAGCAGACCACCTTTACTGCGCAGGTTTGTAATCTCTTCACATGTGTTGATGTAGATCAGCTGGTAGGGGGAGCTGTGGGAAAGGAGCAGCTGTTTTTTATTCCTTTAAAGACTTACTGGATCACATTTTTAGAGCACAGAGGCCTAGCTGTGGGCTTGAAAATTTTGCCTTCACTATGATGAACTTCTGTTTTGTAGCCGTAGGACAGCAACCCTTGATATTTTTTTTTCTATAATATTGTCTAGCAATTACAGTAGTGGTGGAAACAGCAATGTCAGAACTGATTTTTAAAAGGGAAATCACACTTGTAAGAAATAGGATTTGTATGTTTAAAAAACCACTCAGAAGACAAAACCCGGTCTAACTGCAAGTCGCTGCCAAACACAGTAGCACTACGGGCATTTCAACCATCTCACAAGCATGTTGTCACTGACTACTGTGTAAACGAGCCCTGCATGGTAGAAGATATATTTTATATCAGACTGTAGCTGGCTGTTTGGGTTATTTTTTGCTAGTCAGCAATACTTAAAACTTCAGCAAAATTTATAATCCAGCCCTTTTTATCTTAAATGCTTGTGTAACACTCCTCACCATGGATTGTCAGCAGCACTGAACCCCTAACTTTCATGCACATTGTTTAAAATTTAGAAGCACAGACCACTTGGATAAAGGGATAGTCCTGTTAGCTGCCAGGATTACTCGGCTGTTTCCTTTTATATTGACTACCCACTAGAGAGAGACGGCAGCACAGACTTTACTAGTGTGTTATATAGTGCTACTTTTTGATTCAGTGCTAGCTATTAGGATACTAATTTTTCTTCCCCTGCTTCTCTACCTCTGCAATGGCTTCCAGCTCCTCCCCTAGCACGGTGGATCTTCTTGCTCCCGCTACTCAGTGTCCAGCTAGCTTTATACTTCCGTGAAAGAGTCCCCCACGCAACTTTTTCAGAGCATCAATCCCTGCATTAGCTCTGTAGTCTCCCCCCGGCCATTGTACGGAGGCGGCTGCCAATAGTGGGATGCCTATGGCAGCTGTGGCCTCCTATGCACCTGGCATCAGTTTTTAGAATAAGGCGGCTTCCTAGCTGAGCTCCCAGCTGGACTCTTTTGGGGTACACTATTATGCTGCAGTTGCTCTCGCTGCTTTAGAGTGGTGTCCTAACCCCAGAGGTGCAGGGGGTAGAGAGGAGAAAGTTTTGTATAAAAGGGGAGTAATAACAGGAAGTGTAGATGACGCACAAAAAGATTGTGTGTGTGTTCATGGGGGAATGCAGGTGTGTGGTCACATTCTCAGTCAAATGGCTGTTGCATGTTGTAAATATCTCACGATGCACCATCCTTTCAGCAGAATCTTTTGATCATTGTAAGCTTCCCCATTGTTTGGCATGTGCACCTTTGAGGATACCGTGGTGTTCCAGGCTGAGGACTCGTATTTATAGGCAGGGTCACAGAACTGATCTTCTCTGGATGTTCTGTACTTTTTAAACAGTGTGTGTGAAATGATTATAATGGTGAATAAGGTTCATATTCAGAAAGAAGTAATTCTTACTCTTCTCACCCCACATTGCTGATAAACTAGCTCCATTTAGCACTAAAAGAGGGTATAGTGTAGCTGTAAAAGGCAAAGTTGAGGGGATGCAGCAGACCTGTGGATACCACACCTGTGCAACAGTTCCGGAAGGGATTCTGCTTGCAGAGGGCGTCTGCAGGTACAGTGCCTGCAGGGAGTGCATTGGTGACTCTGACAGGAGTCGTATGTTCTGGCAGGTAACATGGTACAGAATGTTCTCCCCCATTCACTGTCTCCAAACCACTAGCTTGTGCAGGAGGGGGAGACTGAGGCTGGGGCCTCATCCCCTTTAGGTTGTCTAATTCCATGAGTAGCAAAGGGACTGTTCGTCCATCCACTCACCACTTGATCAAGGAATGCAGGATTCTGGATGTCCCCTCTGCAGCTGCTGTGGATGGAGATGTGGGAGTGGAGCAGTTGGGATCTAACCTGCAAAGTGACCTTGCTGACTGCAAGCATTTGTTGGCCATTATGCATGTCTCAGCTCTGCCTCTGGGACAGAAGCATTTTCTTCAGTCATCCTAAACATTTCTTTCTCTAGCCATGACCCTTTCAAATATCGTGTTCTCCAAATATAGCTACACTTTTTATTTCTTAAATGTTATGCCATCTCTGTTGGAACTCACAGGTAAGAGTAAAAGGCCAACAAGCCCTGCTGTATGGTCTTTAAAAGGGTCATCATGTCAAGATGAATGCATCCCCTTAAGTTTTCATTTAAAGGCCAGGATCACTCATACGTTTCTGTGTGCAGGTAGTGACCTCATGATTATTATCACTGATATCACCTGCAACTGTAAAGGTCTGGTTTGTGTTAAAATAAATAAATTAAATAAATCTGTATTGCTGGGAATCTTTTGGTGTTTTTTTCTGTAGCCTTTATTTTAGGTTATGATGATGAAGCAGTTCTTATGCATGTAACTGGAAAAATGCAAGAAAATCTCTCTCCTGCTTCATCAGGCTATTACAGATAAAAAGAAGTTGAAATGTCGGCTCTGGATTGAGTCATTAATAATTAGGAATTGGCTAATGTATACAGTGTTGGCAGGATTACTGGGGGATCGCATATTAGGCAGACAGCATTGTTGGTGGGAGAGGGGGGACAGGAAGTGAAATGGAACAGAATCTTCTTAGGTGGAGCAAGTCCCAGTCCATCCCTTGCTACTTCTATATTATCTGAGGACTTCACAGCAGCTCTTGAAGGTAGAGACATGTTGTTATCCATATCGTACACATATAGAACAGAAACACAGAGAAATCAAGTGATTTGCTGAGGTTAGACAAGGATGTCTGTGGTGGAGCCACAAACCGAACTCAGGTCCCCTGAGCCCCAATCCACTGTCTTAACCACCAGACCATCCTCCTTCTTTGAGTTCAGTTACACCAGCATAAGTCTAGAGAGACTGCTCCAATGTATTAGCATTGTAATGATACTGATAGTATGAGATGAACAATGTGATTTGTGGAGTTACAGTGCAGAACAAATTCACCGCCTTAACAAAAGCATGAAGATTAACTGAATTTTTAAAACTTGGCCAAAGTAGATTTTGACTGGAATTTGAACACTGCTGAGCAGAGTATGCAGCTTGCCTTCTGTTATTGAGCTACTTGTACTGACAAATTACTCACGAGGGAATGCTACATAGATCGGTGTGTCTCGCTTTGATTCAGCTGTTTTGTCTCGGAGGCCCAACGAGCTTTTCTATGCTAATAACCCAAAATGAACTTCAGTCACGGCATCTGCCATAGTTCTCCATGTGGGATGGAACTTTATTGGAATATTGGCTCTTACATTAATTATCTGAGATCAGTGCTCTGCTGTGGCACCTCTATCCTTTTGATTCAGAGTTTTGTGTGGGAGATGGATGGCTGCAGTAATTGCTTCCCCAGTGCTATAACATACTGTGCCATAAAGTGAGTTTGCATTTCAGACTGTAATTTGAGTCTCAATTCCCCCACAGTGCTGGATGAAACAATGGACAAATAGTACCAAGGACTAGCATTCTTATTTTCCAGTAACATCCTACTGCAAGGCCCATGGATTTGAGGTTTGGGTAGCTCTTAGCAACAACACTAAAAAGCCCATTCTGATTTCTACATCTAGAACAGCTTGAACAAATCAAATGGTGTTCCTGTAAGATTGACGAGGATTGAGGATGCAGCCTGTTCTGAGCACTCTCCTGACCACCATTCAAGGGGTGATCTGACTGCGTAGGAAAAGGGGTACTAAGCTTCACCTTCAATATGCTCTGATAAAATTGATGGGGCAGTCATATGTTCTTCTCCCAGAGAGAGAGGGAGCTCTTGTGCTGTGAAGTATAGGCATGGTCTAGTGGTTGGAGCACTGATCTGGGACTCAGGGACCTAAGTTCTGTTCCCAGTTCTGCCACTGGCTTGCTGGGTAACCTTGCGCAAGTCACTTCAGTGCTCTCTGCCTCCATTTCCCTATCTATAAATAGTGACAATACTGACTTCCAGTTGGGATCTGCTGATGAAAAGCACTGTATAAGTGTTAGGTATTATTATTATGCCTGCCACATACTGTTTAATGTCATTGGAGTTGAGTTTGGTAGGGGTTATGCAGAGGAGCAGACCAAACAGAAAAGAAAATTAGACTGTTGCGTAAATGAAGACAAAATGACACATTATGCTCATACTCTTGTAAGAGCCCATTATGGTTTCTTTTGCAAATATGGAGCACTAGATTTTTTTAAATATAAATATAAAACTAGCCTGAAAATGCTATTACTGAATATGTACCTTTGGAGAATGATAGATACATGTTGTGTTTATATTAAGTTAAGTATGAGATATTTTGGAGGTAAAATATGTGGATGGGAGTGAGAGAGTAGTTTGAAACCAAGGACTCCACGAGGATCCATTATGTTGCTACCCTAGAACGTTCATTTTATAGTAGTTGGAGGAGGATGACTGCTGGAGGAGAGAGTGGAGAGTTGGTAACTATAGGTGCTTTGCGCCAGGCTTGCTGCAGTGACCAAGAAAGGTTCCTCTAGGAACTGGTCCATCAGCTGTGATAAAGGCCCAGGCTGCTGAGAGAGTGGTGATGAGACCAGATGGGAGAGCATCGGACTGTGTGGTTTATGAGATGGGGCTTGAAAAGGATGGTGGGCTCTTTCAGATAATCATACCAGAGTTCGTTCATGGGTTTTAATTTCAAATAGTAAATTATAAATTCAGTAATTGAGTCTGGAGTGGAGCAGCCTTTGAAGAGCATTTACCATGTCTATCTAGGGGGTCTGCTTCTGGGGTCAGGCTCCTTGTAACAAGGGATCAGATGACAGTGGGACAGGAGCTAATATTTCCAAGTGAGAAGCTTAGTGGTGGCAGCAGGTATCTGAAACCTGGCCATAGGAAAACCAGGCTTGTGACAGATTTGTGACAGTACTTAATTATGGTTTATCACCATATAGCTTACTTAGATTCCTTCATAATTGGATCTCTATTGACCTGACAGCCTGAAATTTCTCAGTGTAACTTTTGAAAATCTTCCTGTAAGAGGACGCACCTGTCTAAAAGGTCAATTTTGAATTCAAATATAATTAAATATGATGATCATTAGTTAGTTAGAAAAGCTCTGTCAAAGTTTTTTGTTGGAAGTTGCTGATTCTATAGTGCTGGTAGCTGAAAATACAGTCCAGCTTGAGAGAATGCTTAAAGAACTGAACGTGAAAAATAGTCAAGTTGTATTAAAATGAACTGGTCGAAAATGAAATAGATGAGATCAGATATTCTGCAAAGAACCCAAATAACTCTTGGAGGAGAGCAGATCCAAGAGGTTGATAAGTATGTTTATTTGGACCAGGAAGTCAACATGCACCACGATCAGAAAGGCAAAGTGTCACACAGAAAAAAAAGCTGGATGGCACGCATTCAATGACATCAAGGACATTCTCCAAGGAAAGATCAGCAAAACAACTTGTGCGAATCTTTTTAACTTGACGGTGCTTCCAGCGATGTTACATGGCAGCGAAACATGGTCGCTGACAAAGATTTAAGAACATCAACTGTCTGTCACACAGAGGGCGATGGAACGAACGTTTTTGGGCATTTCGCTCCACGATCACATCCCCAATGAAATAATTAGACAGCAGTCTGGAGTGCGAGACGTTGTTGAAAGCAGGCTCAGCAAAATGCGGTGGGTGGGACATGCGGCCCCACTCAGTGACAACAGATGGACCGCAGCTATATCTGAGTGGTATCCGCGAGAACAGAAACAGCCACACAGTCGGCCTCCAAAGAGGTGGGATAACTTCCTAACAAGGAGATATGGACAAGCATGATGAAGGATGGCCACAGCGAGAGAAGATTGGAAGACGTGTTGTGATTGGCTCAGTCTCAACTGATGAAGGACCGACAGTCTAAGCGTCTACACTGATTCTAAAACGAAACATTCCTTGGCGATGGTTCAGTTTTGATGAAGTTCCTTTTGAAAAATAGACAGGATTATGGCAGAAACCTGTCAGGCAGGTTTCAAAATCTCTCGTTTCCTACCAGCTCACTTGCCTGGCTCTTTAGTACCTTGGGCTTCTCGAGAGTTTGGCTCCAGGGCAGCCTGCCCGGTGGACTGTCCTGGGGCTTGAGGACTCCAGGGGCTGGGGTGACCTTCCAGGTAGACTTGCCTCACAGTTGAGGACCCAAGTTGGGTCCAAGGCTCCAAGGTAGCATGCCTGGTGGGCTGATGAGGAGCCAGGTGCTTAGAAGCACCAGTTATGAGGCTCCTCATTCAGTTGGGGCTTCCAGTTCCCAACTCTTCAGTCCACAAGGTGGAATTTTGGTTTGAAATGATCAAAACAAAATGTTTTTCCCCCTTAAACTCTTCTTTTTTCCTTTTATATTTCTGTTTCACAGAGAATTTCATCATTTATATTTCTGATCGGGTACAAAAACAGATCCTCAATGAAATGGAAATTACCTTCTCCGCTCAGCTCTAATAATTGTATTGGGACAAAATGGATGCTCAGCATTTACTATGCTTCTTTATGCTTAAAAGTAAATGGAATTGTTGTTTAGGAGAAGCTTTATTGCATCTGCATACTGACCTGTGATTGAAATACTCTGGTAATTTTAGCTATCATCTCTGCCCTGTCACTGCATTATGCTACTTATGGCCACCTGCTGTTTGCAGTGATCTGGTGAGAAGAGCCAGCACAATCACAGTCCGTGAGAGATTTAATATCTCCTGCAAAGAAACCCTCACTGTTGAGTGCAGCCACCTGCTGACCTGACCAGTGGTGTAAATTACATTGCAGTCAAACTATCAACTTGGCCGGAAGGGATAGCTCCCTGCATATTGGTTGTTTTTTCTAGTGACAAGAATATTTAGCTGAAATTGTCACTTTTTCGGTTTTGAATAGAGAATGTGGGTTTATTTGTTCATATTTTTCATTTTTGTATTTATAAAACCAACAGTTCCATAAGTATTTCCAAACCAAGCAGTCACCAGCTTTATAGCGAGGACAGAAAGCCCTGAAAATAACTGTAAAATCATAATGGGAAATGTGACAGATCGTTAACTACAGCTGTCCAAATAATTCACAAGCGCATGTACATAACACAGCCTACAAGATAGCGAGAGCCAGTGAAGAGACACAAATGTTGAAATGTGCACAAAACTGTACCAGATCGCACAGCAAGTTGTTCAATGCTGACCCAGAATGCAGAAATCTTTCTTTAGAATGACCATCTGCTGGGCCCACTGATTTGCAGAATGGCATCCCTTTGCTCTCCCTTTGTCTGCGCAAATATTTAATTTGTAGCAAGCTGGGGTGCAAATTTATCCCGCGCTAGCCCCTGCTATACACCAACAGTTACCTAAGGCGCTTTTGATCTATTCCCATTTTAAAGTGGGGTACATCAAAGCATACTAGGAAACTGTTAACACAGAACACAGACCATCCCTGCCTCAAAAAGCTTATGTTCTAAGTACAAATATACACAAAGATATAGGAACACAAGGAGAAAAGGAAACAATATTGGGTGGCATGATAGGCAGTGGTCTTAGCACAACACCTGCCTCCCTGTTAAGTTCTTTTGATAGGTGTGACTGGCCCCTTCAAGTGGCAGTGGGCCCCATGCCCCGGTGTCTTGTCAGCTGCTTCCTAATTGGGTTTTAAGAGTGGGCTTCTAGGCTGTATCCATAATCAGTCGGGAGATTATTAGATGAGACCTGCCAGAGATGAGGGGAATAGAGGAGGTCTCTGGGGGAAGCCGCTGAGAGCAGAAAGCTTTGTAGGCCTTTCCTGGGAATAGGGAGGAATTGTCAGGAAACCAGTGGAGGGGCTGACCTCCTGAGCCACAGAGCCACTGCTGGGAGACTGAGGAGGTAGCCTGCTGACATTCCTGAGCAAGAGAACTATGGACAAGAAAAGGCTGGAGAGGGCTAAAGATAGAGAGCAGCAGTGTAGGATGGCTTCTGGCTCTTTGAGCTGGAGAGGCCTGAGAGTAGGGGGGTGAAGTGTGGTGAGACATGCTGGAGAGTTGAGCGTAGAGACATAGGGAGTCTGAGCATGGTGAGAGATACTGGTGCTGTGCCTGGTGTGTTGATGGACTTAAAGATTGAATGTACTGTTTGGACTTGTGGGGGAATTCTGCATTATGGTTGTGGGACCTTTGCTGTTTGTGTGCACAGGGTTGTCTTTTGTATTAAATTGTCCCCACAAAGGAAGATATATACTTGGAAAGTCTTTGTGGACTATTTTCCATGGGCCAACAGAATGGGAAACTGAGGCAGGCACCCCGATCATTCAACAGCTTGCTGTTGAAGAGTGCTCCAGGAAGGGCTGCATTGTGCCAATAGGCTTCACAGCAAAGGACTGTTTTAAATAGGGATTTGAAGCCTTGGAAAGATGCTTGTTTGAAAATGTAACATAAGGTCATGGATGTCTGTGAACTTTTTAGCTCCTTTTATACAATGTTTCATATATAGTGTGTGTTGATGGGCCTGCAGAAAAAATTAAAGTGGTGTTAAGATTCTGAGTGAAATTTCAGCATTATCCTGATAACTAGGTAATAAAAGATCAATGATATTTGAGAGGGAGGAGAGAGAGGCTGCATATCTGCAAGCCCTAAACAGACAAGTGCAAGGCGCACTCCTTTGACCTTGCCTTTCTTTCATAAATCCATAGCAGCTCACAATTAAAAAAAAAAAAAAAAAAAACCCAAATAACCACCCTACCAAAACAAAACATTTCACATACAGCTCTTCCTCTGGGGAGCAGATGAGAGAGATAATGAACCACACATGGCAAATATTACTCATGTTTCTTAATGTACTGCTGGAAGCCACAAAGCTACTGTGGTGAAGAGAAGAATGTATGAACCTGAATAGAACAGACAATGTTAAAAGCTTGTCTCCCAACCTTCTGGGTTGCTTTGGAAGTGATTGCTCCCAAGGGTGAACTGACTGTTTAGGGCAGGAATTACGCCCCCAAAACGAGTGTACGTCTTCTTTCCAAAGACTTGAGTCTAGCCGTAAGGGACTGTGGTGGTGAAGGCTGCGTCCAGCTATGACGCGTGACTGGGAAACGAGATTTACATCATTTTAAAATATGATGCCAAGCATGGATTTAGTCCATAAAAGGTTGTGCTTTCTTCTTAGCACTGTAACTAGAATTGATACAAAGGCAGAATTCTTTTCCAAAACTAGTGAGAGACAAGGACAAACATAGTCCTTCTGGAGAATCGGCCTTCGTTTTTTGACTGTACATTCACTTCTCAAAGAAAACAAGTCCATGCAAGCTAAAATGGATGAACTTGACTGTGTAGCAAGAATGTGACAACTCAGAATTGTGGGAATATTTGAAAATGGCAGAGGGGAAATTGGATAGCTCAATAGTAAATGATTCATGAATGCAGAAGGAGAAATGGCGGAGGTCAAGCTCACTCATTTCTGATAGGTTAGCTGTATGGAGGGAAAGAAACGACTGACTCCAGTCTTTGTAGGTTGGGAATCCGTAGCAGTTTGGTGTAGTATTTTAATTGGTTAGACTGTGTCTAGATTGGACTTATCTGAATTACTCTGTAACTTTATGATGGGGCTGGCCAAGGTTTGCTGATTTAAAACAATAGTGAGATCTAAGTCTTAAATTCAGAACATTTAATCTAACAAAGGTGAGAGTTCTTTTCATCTTATAGATTTTTGTTGTCAAAGTCTGGAGGACATGGAGATCTTCATTAAGCCGAAAAAACTGAGTGTCTTACTCAGGGACTCGGAGCCAGTTCATGACAAACCCATATTGAACACACTTTGACTCAGTTTTCATCTATAGGAGACATTGCATAGTAGTTCTAAATGACTGTTACTGACTCTTCCGGGTATTCTGTTTAGATTTCCGATGGTTTGTTAAAAGATCTGTTCTTTCTCATTCATGGGGGTTATAAAAGAGAGAGGATCTTTCCTGGACATAATATGGCATGCAACTGGAGGTCCGATTAGATGCAAATGGAAAAACTCTTAGTACAGAAGAACAAAGGAGAATGTTTTCCGGTTGTTTTAAATAGACCATGCCTGAGCAAAATATTAGAAATATGTGATGAAGACCTACCACTAAAGATTGATATTGATTTAGGAGATATTACAATGGAAGAAGTTAGAAAAGTCATCAGTAAATTTAAAAAATGGGAAAGCAGCTGAAGAGGATAATGTTACTGGTGACCTGCTTAAAGCAAGTGATGAAACAGCCCTTCAGACTTCCTTTTCTTTTTGCATAGAATATGGAATGAAGAAAAGTCAACCCAGTGTAAGAAAGGCCTTATAGTAAAATCACAAAAGGATGACCTTACCAACTGCAGTAAGTGGAGAGGAATCAGTGCCAGGGAAATATATGTGGAAAATCCTGGAATGTATCAAGAAACAAATAGATCTTCAATTTAGAGAGGAACAAGCAGGTTTTAGGCCACTAAGTTATGTTCAGACCATATTATTCTCAGACATATTATAGAACAGACTGTGGAGTGGCAAGCACCTCTTCTGTTAACTTCTTTAGATTTCTAGAAGGCTTTTGACAGTGTGCACAGAGACCGTCTTTGGGAAATTATGGCATAGTACAGAAAGAAGCAAGAATATTTAGAGTAATCAAGGATCTGTGTTAATGCCAAATGTGCAGTCAGAGATGGTGACATCACCACCCAATGGTTTACAGAAACAATTGGAGTCAGGAAAGGGTATGTTATGTCTCCACTGTTTGCACAGGTCTTTGACTGTGTTATGAGACGACCACAGAAGGCAACTGAGGAATTTTATGGACAAATGATAAGGCACAATTGAATCACTTCATTTTTACTGGTGACATTGTGTTGTTTAGTTCACCACGTTGCTTAAAGGAAGAAAAGACTGAGCTTTTGACCGATAACAGCAAAACAGTAGGTTTGTTCATCAACAAAGGGAAGACAAAATATATGGTTGTGTCCCGAAGGTAGCCATTACAATACATGGGGTTAGTCTGAATTTACATTGGTGTAATTGAAATTTGGCCTACCAAATCCTTGTAAGAAAAGTCCAGATTCTGCCACTCTTACACATCTGTATGTATAAGAGGATGTCAGTGGGAACAAGCCCATAAAGGGGAGGGTTTTAAATATCTGAGGAGCAGTCTTGAAATGGTTTCTGAAATCAGTGGAGAGCCAGTTGAGTTGTTTAAGGATGTGCTGTGGCTGTAATTCTTTGTACATTTGTGGTTTAAAAAAAAAAGTGCAGGAGTATTCTGTGTGTATGGTAGAGTCTGCAGAACTCGATGAGTAATTTACAGCCGCTTCAGAGCACAGGCTTTATAACGTCATGATGCAAATGGAAACCGTTAATTCAGGATCAGCTTTGTAAACAGGACTTTTTTCCTGCCTCAGCAAATTCATTTAAAGTGATTTGAGGTCAGGCTTTCAAAAGTGCTCGAGTCCCATTTTCAAAACTGACTTAGGAACCTGAGTCCCATTGACTTTCAGTGAGATTTAGGAATAGATTTACAAAGGTGCCTAAACGGAGATATAGGCACTTTTGTAAATCCCAGTGAGCACCTATCTGCATGTTTAGGCACCTAAAATCCTTTGTAAATCTGGTCCTAAGTCTCGCTGAAAGTCTTCATATATGTTAGTCTGTTATAAAGAGGAGAGCATTCTATTGTTTTCTATATCCACTGAAGGTAGAAAAAGAAGGAATAGAGTTAATCTGCTGCATGGGAGATTTAGGTTAGATATCAGAAAGGACTTTCTAGCTATAAGGCCCTGGGAACAGAGCTGCAGCAGCCAGAGCCAGAGGGACCAGAAAAGCAGCCAAGGAAGCAGGTCAGGGCTGGGAGCAGAGTCACAGAAGCAGCCTGCAGAGCAGACCTGTCCTGGGAGCAGAGCTGCAGCAACCAGAGCCAGAGGGGCCAGAGAAGCAGCCCAGGGAGCTGGAGGCAGAGCAGCAGCAGCAGTGCTGAGACCGAGTGGTGGAGCTGGGGCTGGAGCAGTCTGGAACTGGGTGCGGTGAGCAGCTGGGGAGAGCGAGGGGGATCCTGGGCAGCGGGCCCAGCACAGGGAGACACCTCAGCCAAGAGGCTCTGCAGGCCAGGCTTGGATCGTAATCCCGTCAGGGCGGGGGTGACACTGGGAAGAAGGGTCCTACCACTTAGAGCCTGAGAGCGTGTGGCCACCACCAGAGCGAGTGTCTAGCCTCAGCATCCCTGCAGCCCAGCCAGGGCCTGAGAAGGCAGCCTGGGACTTACAAGGAACAGACTGTGAACTGCCCTCACATTCTAGGGACACTGTGAAGTTCCCTGCCACAGAGCGGGGTGATGTTTCCTTTAACCTTTCCCATTTTTCCTTATTCTTTTTAAAAATAATGGTTGATTAAATAACTTGCATTTGCTTTAACTTGTATGTAATGGTCAGAGAAGTGCCCAGTGCAGAGAGAGTACCCCCGAGTGGGGACACCCTAGCCCCTGTCCTAGGTGACCACAGCAGGGTTGGGGGTTGAGCCCCCCAGGAATCCTGGGCCCAGCCTTGTTGGGGTTACGAGGACTCTGCCAGACAGGAGAGTGGAAGGGGAGTGCTCAAGGGCAGGGAGGCCACTGGGTAAAGGAAGTGGGAGCGAGGACTCGGATCCTTTCACTAGCCCACTTCACCGGGGTAGTGCAGAAGCCAGGAAAATTCCCCACAATAGCAGGACTAATCCCTCGCTTACATTAGCATGGGGGGGGGGCGGGACTTGATGACTTTTCAAGGCCCCTTCCAGCCCTACATTTCTATGATTCAATGATAGTCCATTGACCAATGTAGTCTGTGGGAGAAATACTACATTTCAGGGGAAATAGAAATATTCCTTGGGTATTTTAAAAAAGAAAATGGCAGCAGTTTCAAGTTGTGGAGAGGTTTGGTAACTTAGAATAAGTCCTGGGGCAAATAGGCTGGCAGGCACAGTGCAGATAATATGTTTATAGGTTAATCATACGTGCAGCTTATTACATGGCTTGGCAATTTTTGACATGAATGTTGATACCATATATAATTTGTATTTAAACATTTTGTTTTTTAATCTATAAAGCATATTTATCAGTAACTTTCATTTTGTGAAACTTGCAGCTAAGGGATAATACAGGGGAAATGATATACCTATGATTGGAATTTAGTAGTTGGAAAAACAAGAGATGTAAATTATAGTACAAGAGGAAGCATAACTCAATGAATTTATATGATGTTTGGAGATGGGTATATTGCATTGTGAATGATAAATGACACGTCTGCATTTAGATGTTCAAATAAATCATCATAAGGAGATTCTCTGATTTATTTATTTAAGAAAGGAAGGGACCCTTGAAATGCACATCTTATTTCCTGCATTGTCCTGGCAAGAGACTGTCAACTTGTTTGCATTTTGTTTTATGTTTTTCCATGAGTAACTACTGTGAGTATCTTTCTTAAAGGATTTAGGCTTTCAGAAATGAGTTTCCTAGAAATAAGCGGCAGGAAAATGGAAAATAAGATAATGTGATGAGTTTATACAAGGCTATGTTAATGTCAGCCAACAAATCATCAACAAAAACGTAATGTCCTAATGTTTTTTATTTGCATTGCGGGGCAGGGATTGTACTTTGTACTTCATTTCTTCTTATGCATTTCAGAATAACTCCTTGTGTTCAAATAAATTTGTTAGTCTCTGAGGGACACAAGTACTCCTTTTCTTCTTCCTATGCCAGATTAACTCATTCTTTTCAGTTTCTTCATCCCTCAGTGTGGGGCTGTGTGTGTGGTACATGACTGGAATTAATCTATCAGTGTTTACATGGCTCATGAGATGGCCATGCAGCATCAGATACAAGGTTGCTTCTGCCTTTCTGTGCATATGCAACCCCATCCACAGTCCAAGGATGGTGCCTTAGAAACTGAATAGATCTTCCAGTTAAATATTTCCCTCATGTGGATCTTTTTGTAGGGCAGAATGATTGGGACCAGTGTGTCCAACTGAGAGAGCATTGTGTCATGCATTTTTTTTGTGTTGATGGATACAGAAGGTCAAATTCCCCTCTTGGTTCCAGTCAGTGGAGTTACTCAACATGTGCATTCTTCTATATCAAATGGCATTTGGTCCAATAACTCCAAATTTTCATTCTTTAAGATTGAGAAACTTTTGCTGTAATTGAGCAAAGTATTAGAGATCACTAAAATTTCATTTTTACACTCTAAATTGTGGGACTTCAGCATTTTGCCAATAATTTAAAAAAAGACTTCAAGCTGAGAACTTGTAACTCTAGAAATACATTTTAATATTACTTTTCCACATAAGCAATTGTTGTAACTGCCAATGGGATGCTATGTTGTTGTGTACAGGAAGGGAAGTGGTCTATGCACATATCATTGGGATGGTGGTGGCCATGGTGTCTGTTATGGTTACGTGGTTCAACTTCTACAAAAATGTGATCTAGAGTGTTGTGTTGAAATAACAAAATTTGGAATTTTTATGGTAAAACCAAGTGACATTTGAGCGTTTTGAGAATTTGTGTTAATGAGGAATTTGAAACTCAAAGCAAAACTCTGAACCCTCACAGATTGGAACCAAAGAGAAAACATTCCCATGAGTGCCTATGAACCAAAACCACCACAAGTCTAGATATGTGTGCATTCTTCTTTCCTATGGGGACTTGAAAAGCAACATTAAAGGTCAACATCCAGGTTTGTCATCTACCTTACAATGGTGGAATGATTCGCTACATGTTCGTGATTTGGATGTCTTGTCCTTATTCACATATCAGTCTCTCCTTCATCTTCCATTCTTGTAGTAGGGAACTGCAACGTCCATGTGAGGTTCTGATGCTGTTTTCTGTGATCTGTATCTTATATGACACTGTGAAGCCAGGTGGTTGGTCCGTAGGATCTGTGATCAGGTCTTGATTCTTGATCTCGCTGTTCTACCACAGCCTCTGCCACTTGCCTTTTGGTGGTGGTCCCCAGGTTTTGAGAGTTTTGGCTGCGAACCAGAAAGTGTTCCTGGACTTGAGGTGGTATCTTGGGATGAGGGGAGGGCTTGGAGATCTTCATTACAGGTACAGTAGAAGAAAGAGTCAGTACATTGCTAGTGAAGGAAGAGAGATCAAAGAGATGTACATGCTTGCAGTCAACTTGCTGGCTAGCTCACAGGCCATGGAGGAAGCATAATAATTCTATTCTGTAACTGAAGTAAGTTGATTAAAAATTAATACTTTTCACCTTGCTAAAATTAAATGACTCCCTATGATTTTTAAAAACAGAATGTTCCAATGGAGTGGTTTAAATAAAGGCTTATTGAAAGATATTTTATTGAGGAAATACAAATATTCTATGTAGCAAGCAAGAAGTGGCCTCAAGGAAATTCTCAGTGAAGATGATAGTGACATAGATGAAAAGATTTTAATTGATGATGAAAATAAATGGGGAAGAAGAAAAGATCATAGGAGTGAGGAAGATGGAGTATATTTTAATTTTTTAAAAGTTATCCTCTTTGAGTTTTGTGGTATAAGGAATTCACAGGGACAGACATTAAAAGAAAGTGGTGTTGAATCTACTGAAGATTATTCATTTGATAAAAGATCATAGGAAGTTGAATATTTGTATCTCTTGTTTAAAACGAAACTGGCAGTACACAGCATTCCTGTGCAGGCAGAATGAAGAGCAGTGGTGCTGATCAAAAGGAGGAGTTCGAGGTCTCAGCAGGTATAGGAGCAGCGTATCCATATTGTGCAGAAGATGGCAAGGGACAGGAGAAAAGTTGCACATGTTGCACGTGCCTATCCTTAAGCATATAAGGTAGTCTCTTTTAGCTATCACACATAAAATTAGGTGTATGCTTAATTAGTTTGCTAAATCAGAGCCTTTGTAAGGCGGGATAGTGTCCCACACAGCAGTGTAGGAAGGTCAACAGTAGAAGGATTTCCAGTTGCTGTTCATCTGGGGGCAGCGGGGAGCTTAGTCCAAGGAAAATGCAGTTTTCTGCAAACTGCTTTTTGCTTTCACAGAACTAATGGAAAATTCGTTCTGGTTAATTAAAGCAAAAACCACAGAAATCTTGAACTCTCACAAAACTAGCATATAGATCCAGGAGCATATGCCTGATTTGCTATGCAGGCAAGACATTTCTGTACATCTCTAAAAATAAATTGTGTTGTGTATGTTTTCAGGAGATGGAAGGAACCTTTTAGAGATATCTGAGCTTTCGGAAATATAATTCTGGAGTAGGAAATGAATCAGCTATTGCAACCTACGTTGGTCTCTAGATATTCCTTCCGCTAAATGTAGGGTCTGTGGGCCTGATTCTCCTCTCACATCAGTTTTAAAGTGGCATAACTCCAGTGCTTTCAATGGAGTTACTCCAGATTAACACGGAGGTAAATGAGAGGAGAATCAGGGCCTGTGTTTGGAAAGTCCTCAGTGTGTTTTGGATACTGCAACACTCTAAATATATTTAATAATAATAAATGCAAAGATAAAAGTGATTTCCATTGTGATCTCCCTTTTCCATCAGATCCTAAATGTCTCAGAAAAAAAACAAAAACAAAAAATCACCTTTGTGACTGAAAAGGTCCACACTTTGTCTCAGCCCAAAGGTAAATTTATATTTAAACATTTGAACTAATTAGTTTCCTTTGTCTGTAACATCTTCTAATCATTTTGGTTCAACGGCTTTAGTGAAGACAAAACTTAGTACTGTAGCAATTTAAACTACCACTAACTTAAGCATGTAAGCACTTCTCCAGATAGTTGCTGGCTTAGTAATCAAGTTCACAGTAATATTACAGCACTGTCAGCAACCCTACTTCAAAAGGCATTAGAGTTCTTGACTTGTAGTTTTCCAGTATAGTTACTATTTGTCCTTTAGACTCTTGGATAGACTATTCTAATTGATTTGCAGATAACTGCAGCTATTTAGATGTCTGTCTGCTGCATAACTGCTTGCATCAGGGCCTTCTGCTGGTTTAGCCTAACAAATCTATTCTGTTCTAATGCATGTTTCTCTTCGCTGGTTCATGAGTGGAGAAGGGGAGAAAGCCAAAGTTAGTCCTGGTAAGCGGGCATCATTTATTTCAGTGAAGATGCATCCGGTCCGAATTTGACTACAAGCCTAGATAATAAAGTGGGGTTTTATTTAATATCAAGACCATAGAGGAAGGGATTTAAAACTAAATCAAGGGTCTTAAAAAGAACAGAACATCCCTAGAACAAACCTTAAATTTTATTTTAAAGGAAAAAAATTAACCACATGGAAATCAGACTCCAGAATTTGAAGTAAACACTGTGACTATATTAAGTTCAGCATCAAATACAGCAGCTATTAAATTTCATGTGTTACAGCATGGCTGTTTTGTCACTTAGATCCTCAGTTTTCTATGCATCTCCTGACCAAAGAGGCTGTCTGCTTAATACTTCACTGCACATTTTATGATAAATATGGTAGGATTTTCTTTAAACTGTGTGACAAATTTTAGGTGCTGTGGGAGGCAGTCTAAGTCATTTCCTGTCTTTCTTTCTGAATGGTCTGTGAACACCAGGGTGGAATGCACCCCTTTGGTACCTTATTCAATGACAATAGCTGAAATGGCCCCATGCTACTTCACAAGAGTAATTGTTCTCTAGCGGACACGGATAAGGTGAGAGAGATCTGCTGATCACATGGGTTTCCAAGGAAATGTGCTGTTTTCATCTCTCTCTCACCCACCCATTCTTATGTTCCCCTAATCCGATGTGGTGTTGCTGCAGTTGGGGTAGGAGTTGGCCGCTATTTTAATGAGGTGCACAAACTATGTATTGGTTCCATTTATAATCTATTTCTGGATTGCTCTCCTGGATATGTTTTCCATTTGGTGTGCAGGAGCCAGTGTGTGTGTGCAGCTCAAACTCTATTAGCACAATATGGGATTTGTGTATGTATCTCCTGTGAATGCTTCTGGAAATGTTTTTCATTAAACCAAAACAGGTTAGTAAGTACGTACGAGCCCATGCTGTAGCTTATTTCTTTGTTCTCTAGACACTTGTCCATCAGCCTTATATTTTTAAGTTGTAATCATCAGGGTCTATAAAAAAGTTGCTTAAAAGAAGTGTAGTACTATGGAGGGATGAGTTAAGGCCTTCCAGCTTCTGTCCCTCTGCATCCCTGTTCATGGGATATTTGTTTTAATGGTTTATGAATATTCACTATAACTTGAAATAAGAAAAATACCGAGCATGGCATTTTCCATGTCGTATTAGGACGTGATTTAATTACTACTAATAAATAATGCTTTTATAGAGTAAAAGGTGTCATTACAGCTCAAAAAGACCGGCATATTTCCACGGTCTGGTTAGAAAACTGCAAGACCGCTCTCCTGCCCTCTCACTGACTCCTTTCAAGGCCTTAGGCAAGTCACTTACTTTCCCCACTGTAAAATGAGGAAATACTTGTCTAACTCAGGCAGGGGAGATGTAAGGAGTAATTAGTGCTTGTGAAGCAATATCAAAATGAAATAGGTTGGAATTAAAAAGGATGATAAAGTGATTTTTTTCTGATATGCTTGATTGTGAGAGTATATAGGTCACTCTTGTATTATTGCTTTCCTGAAGAGATTCCAGTAAAAATGAAATACTAAAAGGAAACTGGAAAAGCTGATTTCATGAATGCACGTGCCATTTGAGACCTAGATTTCAGTGCTAAAATAGTCTTCTCCCAATTTTGGACTGATATTTAATGTTTATTGATTAGATATGCACAATCATGTCTCTCCCTATGGTGGAAGGTGTTGCAAAAATGTATGAAAACTGTGTGGAAAATGATTAGTCTGCTATTTATGTTTCTTTTGGAAGTTTTATAGTAGTTTTTAATAAGGAAATCTGTACTGGACAGTGGCTTTAGCATGCTGACCAAGTCTTACACATAGGAAAGAGTCTCTGCACTGAAGAGTTTAAGATCTAAATAGAAATGACATCCAAAATATGGAGGAGGGGGGAGGAAGAGATGAGTAATTTGCTCAAGGTCACTCAGTACATCAGTGGCAGAGCTGGGAATAGAATCCAGATCTCTGGACTCCTAGTGCAGTCCCTTATCCACTATGCTGCCTCTCTAGGATGCATGTTACTAGTGTATGGGTCATTGACTTGCCTTTCTTTTGGAACTGATCTTATTTAATATATGTTTGTCTCAAAGCAGGGTCAAAAATGCATTGTTTGGGCTCCTGCCAGTTCTCTCTCCCAAAACATTTTAATTATTAGAGCACCAAGGGAAAGACAGTGTCAACGCAATTAATAACATTCATTAAAGGTCTTTTTTTCCTCTATAACCCCAACAGTATTCTTGCTGTTTGGATTAAGAAATGTCGGATTCATCGAAATTGAACAATTGTTCAATAAATGCTTCCCTCTCTGCCTGCCAATCATAGCCCTTATTCAATTGTGTGGTTTATATAAATTACACAGGCTGGTTCTTTTGTGGGCCCAGTGTGTAATTAAAATGAAAAGAAAGTACAGATACTGGGTGTCATTGCTGTGGGTTTCCTGTTCTATAAAGTCACTGTGTAAGGACAGTGTTGCTCCTTTATCATTCTGCAATACATGGAAGATACTATATTGTGGCGTACTCATCATACTTGATACTTTCTACCAATTTATTTATAAGCATTGTGTGCATCCTTTCTCTGTCACTTTTGCATTGCAGTGTTTAGCATATATTTGATTTCACTAGAAAAAAAATCATATAGGCCCTAATCCTGCTTCTGCTGAAGACACTGGGAGATTTATTATTGATCACTGTAGGCAGGAGCAGACCCAAAACCAGAAAGCTCATCCCAGGAATATTCCTGTTGAACAAGAGTCAGTTATAGCAAGAACAATAAGAGGCCAATACTGCAAAGTGCTGAGTGCCCTCAATGCCCATTGAATTTGGTGTTCCCCACACACTAATGGCACGTCTACACTTACTTCCGGAGCGATCGATCCAGCGGGGGTTAATTTATCGCGTCTAGTGAGGACATGATAAATCGACCGCCAAGCGCTCTCCCGTTCTCTCCCACTGGAGAGAGAAGCGTACACGGGGTCGACAGGGGAGCGGCAGCAATTGACCTAAGGCAGTGAAGACTCCGCAGTAAGTAGCTCTAAGTACGTCGACTTCAGCTGCGCTATTTTTGTAGCTGAAGTTGCGTAACTTAGCCCGACTTAGCTTGTTCCCCGGTGTAGACCAGACCTAACAGAAAGTGATGAAAAGGTTTGCTCAGTATTCCACCAAACAAGAGATGAGTTTGTACAGCTCCTAGTGTAGTTTTAGCAATGGTTGTTGCTAGTCACCTTCTGCATCTTGTATATTACCATTCATGATTCTGTAGTATGTTTGTTGTGCTATATTTTATACTAAGGATCTTTCTGTTGCCATGCACCTGACTTTGACTTGTTTTAAAAATTCATAGCAACCCTTTGTGAAGGATCAAAGGCCATGTTCAATGTCCGAATCTGACCATGTGCCAGTATAGATCAGTAATATCTCCACTGAAGTCAATGGAGTTACACTGATGTAAGTAGGATCAGAATCAACCCCATGCCTTGAAATTAAGAATATATATAACCTTTTAAAAGACAAGTTAACTTCAGGGATCAGAGTTCTTTTGGATCATTCACAAAGATCTGCCAACACAGGTTGCAGAAGATAGGTGGTCCTTCTGGTGAAGACACTGGACAAGTGTTTGAGAGATCCGGGTTTATTTTCTGTGTGTGCTACAAACTTCCTGTGTGACCTCAGATAACTGAATTCCTCTGGGCCTCAGTTTCCCAATAATACTACTTCCTTTCTCTCACTGTCTGTCTTGTCTGCTTAACCTGTAAGCAATCTCTTCATGGTGTCATGTGTTTGAACAACATCTAGCACAGCGAGCCTTCAAACTGTATTAAAACAAGAGTTAAAATGAACAACAAATGCATTCTCAAATGCTGTTACACTTTATTCATGAGATGACACCCATCCGAAATGTGCTAGTCTGTACTATTTACCTCCTCCTTTTACATTGAGTGGGAAAATGTTTTGTGTTGGAAAGTTCCATTAAAGATTTCTGTAAAGCGTATGCAGAATATTCTGTGGGGGAATAAAAGTTTTCTGACATCACACATGCATTTGGGAATGATAGCAGAAGTTCTCAAAAGCCAGTGAGTGCCAGCACAATATGACAGGAGCTACGAGTGGAACATAGGTAACAAGGGTGGTTGAACAGATGGTAAAAATCAAAGGGCATGGTTGAGAAAAGGTCCCTCTGACATTCAGTGTTGGGGACAATGGTGGCTGTTAATAAAGCAGAGCTAATTCTATAGCAAGAAGTGAAAAATTATTTAATCAGCAGTACTTCATACATAATTGAATTAACTGCCTTCACTCATCAGTATTAATGAGAGCTGGAGCTTGGATTAATGTGCTAGAGCTTCATAAAGGAGCTCCCAGCCCGCAAAAATGCTGCCAAAACTTAATAAAACACTGCCAATCAAATTACAGTATCTGGGCCCAGTGCATCAACACGCTGATGTTACAAATGATCCCATGCTCTCATCATTGTTTGCTAATTCTTTAATTGTGCTGATCTCTGCACTAAATGTTAAATTAGTGTACAATGGTGCAGCAAGTAAGCTTGCCTACTGCTTTCTTGACTATCTGTATTTAGCATCAAGTAGGCAAAAGAGTTTTAGTGCAAATAATTTTAAAAGATGAATTCAGCTCTTTTTATGAATAATTTAGATCTGGACATTAATTAGAAGGTTTGCATTGAATTCGGACTGCCACAAGGGGATTTCTGTAAGTGGGGTAAGTGAGGCCGCCACATTCATTTACTTGTGTTCTCTAAGACATTTTCAGCCGGGCTTGTGCTTTCCTACTTAGATATGGCTTAATTCAGAGTGCAGGACTCTCAGCCGCAGAAGGGGAGAGGGGATGAAAGTTCCACAAAAGGATTGCAACCTCACCACTGCCATGGGGGCATCTATGCTGTTAGTGGAATCCCACCAGTAGATGATGCTGACCAAACAGTGGTCAAGGCTGGGGAATATGTCAGTTCAGTACATCCCCTGCTCAGCTTCCTTTGTGGGGCTTCTGTGTAGTGCAGCTACAACCTAACAGAAGTGCTAAGGGGTGGCAGCTATCTATAATGTAAAACTTGCCTGCCCTTCCTTCTATTGGAGTAAATCTTCACTGCTGTGCAGGGACATGCAAATGGTATCTCCCTTTTTAGGTTAGGGTAAATTAAGCCCAGGGATTTGAGGTGCCCTTGGCTACATTTTCCTGGAGAGTAAAATGCAGTGCTGGAAAGTCCTTTGAACAGATATTCTCTGGAAGCGTTAAGTCTGTCAAGAGACTGAGGATGATATAAACGGCTTCATAATTCCTCACGGGAAACGTAAGGAAATCGCAGAGATTTTATAGTCCTGTTTATTCCAAGGACAAGGCAAGGGGGGAAGGAGAAGTCAAAAGAATCTCCTGTTGCTACACTCAAAAGCCAGGATCCCAAATGCTGGTTTGAGGAGAAGGTATTGGAAAATGAATCCAGTACTATAGATAATTTAGTATCATGCATGTTAGGGAATGCCCTGTGTGAGGCATACTTGACTGGAGCTGAGCCTTTAGTTACTGACTACTTTTATTGGACTTGTATGCAATCCAAGGAAAGGAAGGGATGCCAAAACCCAGGACAAAGGAGCAATAGCTCCCTCATTCAGAGGAGAAAACATCAGCCGGGGCTGAATTTATACACCGATGTAACTCATTCACAACAATGGATGAGCTTGGCCTTGTTTCTGAGGAGGACAGGTGAGGATTGTGAAATACTGGACAATTTCTAAAGGCAAAGAGGCAGAGAACAGAATTTTGGCTCTGCTGCCATATATAGTCTCATCAAATGGCAAGAAGAATTGACAAACTTGACCTCGAAGTTATTGAATCAGAAAGAAAGGTATTTGTTCTACAGGAGGAGCAAAAGGGTGCATTTGATTATCTTGGAGCTCAGCCAGAATGTAAGGTGTGCGTAAGGCTAAATTTGATATATTTGAAAACCAGTGAGAAGATTAAAAAGTGGTAGGACCAGATCCTTATCCGATGTAAAACAGCACAGCTCCATTAACTTCAATAGAGCCTACTACTACACTACAGCAATTTAGAATTTGGCCCACAATGTTAGTTTTCCTTCTTTACTATACTGAGTCTTATTAAGAAATGGCTCCCTGAAGTTTGTGGAGCAGAAAATAGAACCTAAAATGAGCATAAGAATGTTCTCATTTGCTAAGAAGTACTTTTAGTTTATTTTCACTATTGAAACCCCAAAGCATTAAAAGCTTGAGTAAGCCCCTTCCTCATGTCCCATTCTCCCAAAAACCCATGAGATTGTCTTAAGAGTCATATGTTGTTTGCAATGTTGTTATAGCCATCTTGGTCCCAGGATATTAGAGAGACAAGGTGGGTCAGGTAGTATCATTTATTGGACAAACTTCTGTTGACGAAAGAGACTGGCTTTCGAGCTACACAGAACTCTTGCACCAACAGAAGTTGGTCCAAAAAAACAATATTACCTCACTCACCCTGTCCTTTAAAAGTCATAAGCATATAAATAATTATCAATCATGCTCAGCACCCACAACTGGGGCAGATGTTTCTAAAGAGCTAAACTTCAATCTAGAGCCTCAAATGAAATTGCCAGATTTTCAAAAGCAGGTCCCACTCTTCTCAATGGGGAGTTGTTTGGTGCTAAGCTTTTTAGGAAAGGTGTCTAAATAGGTGCTAAGCACTTTTGAAAATCTGACTCATCTTGAGTGATGTACATCTAGAGGTTGAATCTTGCTCTTTTTTGTCTTTTACATAAGATTTAAAAATCAATTAAATATAAATAAACATAAGAGAAGAAAATGTACAGTGTTGTGAATAACACCAGACTTAGATTCATGTAAAAGGATTGTTCAAATAGGTTTTGAGTTACTTAAGCAGAGTACATTATTGAATTCAATAGAGAAAGAAGAAACCTTCCAGCAAATATAATGTATCTGGGTTTCAGAAACTTTTAATAATGTACAACATAAAAAATTGATCAACAAAATCCGCAGGCGTGGTCCAAGAGAGAGCATGTGTTAAATTTAATTCAAACTTTGCCTGATGACAGAAGGAAAAAGGTGTCAGTGGGGAAAGCAGTATTTTAGAGTGAAAACAGAAGGTTTAGCTATGGATGCCCTCATTCAGAATGCTTTCAAGAGTGGTTACGTTTGCTGATGACATGAAAACTGGCAGCAAAGACAGATGCTCAGATTACAAATCATCTAGATAATTTTGGTTTAAAAGGTGGATAAATGACTCATACAGTTCAGCATAGCAAAATAGGACATAACACTTGGAATGAAGGGGAGAATAGGAGGTTATTTCTAAAAGAGTGCAAAACACAGACAGGGAGATGAGACAATGCTACAAAAAAAAACCCCCTCCAAAACATGAGCATTCTGGTTACTATCTAGAGAATAAAGGAACTGATCATACTGGGGATATTGGCACCAACCTTTCCTTTTAAAGGGGAAACAATGTGGGCCTGATACTGGAGCCTTAATCAGTCAAAACTTTTACTGCAGGTATAGAGTCAGAGATGTCAAGGCCAGACATTTAGTCTAACCTCCTGTATCACGCAGTCCTGTATCATGCAGATTTTCACCCAGTTATCCCTGTCTTGACTAAACCCTATCTTCCAGAAAGCCATCAGGTCTTGATTTGAAGAGATCAAGAAGTGAAGAATTCACTGGTTCCTTGATAGTTTGTTCCAATGGTGAATAACTATCTCTGTTTAAAAAAAAAACAAACAAAAAAACTTCATTTCTCATATGAATTTGTCTGGCTTTAACTTCCAGGCATTGACTCTAGTTACACCTTTCTCTGCTAGATTAGAGAGCCATATAGAAACTGGTATTTTTCTCTCTGTGAAGGTACTTACTTATTACGCCGTAATCAAATAATCTCTCGATCAGTGGAAGCAGAGTTTGAATGCAAGGACTGTAGGATTGGTTTGTCTGTCTGCATTTATGTTGAAATGTGTGTTGTACTCCAGTAGGATATATATCACATTTTCCTCTAAAGTGTGAATTTTTCTAATCTCCTAATTGCTGAGAAGTTAAAATAATTTAACTGTATATTTACCTGACACTTTTCTGGATCTGAAGTAGAGCCCTGTACAGCTCAAAAGTTTGTTTGTCTGTCTCTCTCTCTCACCATCAGAAGCTTGTACAATAAAAGATATTACCTCACCCACCTTGTCTCTAGTTAAAGGAACAGCAGTTACAGGTTTGTGTGTTTGAGTATTCTAGAATATGTTAGAAAGGATTTTTAATAGATTAGAGCTGTGTATAAAGGAAATAACAAGCAGATGTGAATTATTGTGCTATAATTACATGGAAGGGTGGGTTGGGGGATTCTGGTAATATCAGAAGCCATGTGAAGTAACTTCTAATGCTTATATAATTATCCAAGTTTAGAGATGCAGGTATATACTTCTAATTCTGTTTCATATTTTTTAAAGATTCATTTACTTTCCTCCTCTAATGAGATGAGACAGAGGAAAATCATGATGAAGTATAAAAAATAACCAATTACCAGTACTCTGTGTATTAGGAGCCCAGTCCTGAAGTCAGCAAGTGTTTTTTGCTTTGGTAAAAACCAAGCAACCTGCTGCATTTAGCTTCAAGGAGCTTAGCTGTGTTGGTAAACGTTCAACTTTGTAATCAAAACAGAAGGTGTCTTAATTTCACGTCTATTCTAATGTTCAGTCAGAGACTGAACTGTTATCTTTACATTATAAATGAGTGAAAAGGAGATTACAGAATGCACGGTCTATTTACTGTGCCTGGTGCCACCTGCTCCCATCCATGCAGTGGCTGGAACAATAGCTGACAAATTCAGATCCTTGTGGAATTTGCCCCCAGATGCAGAATTTAAAAATAAGATTTTCTTAGATTTAAAAAAAAAAATACAGTGGTTATGTAGAAATGATAACAAGAACCAGGAAAAGGACAAAATGGAGAAAGTGGGAGAAGGACGATGAAGATTTATGAAGAAACCCATTTTGGCAATCTTGAGGCATTTAGTTATTTTCATTGGTTAGATTCATTCATCACAAAATGCGGGGAGTGCGAGTAGGATGAGAAGTTAAATAAAGTCATGAATTTCAACACTTTTATCTTGAGAAAGTTTTCTTTTTGTGGTGATATTATTAAATATTATCCACAGAACAGTGTGTCCTGTACTACTTAAACTAAAGCAACAACAAAGATCAACAAAGATAATCTTGAGAGGGTGTAGATAGAACAGCTTAGAGACAGGGAAGGGAGAGTTACAAGCTATTTATCAGCATTCAGTTGCCTAATCAGTGTCATGCATCAAAAAGCTGAAATTGCCTGTTACGTTTTGATGGATCTGTCATAAGGGAAATGGGGACTTAGGGGGCCTTAGCTGTCTTAAAATAGGACTAAATATAGTTGATTCCTGGATATCATGTACTGTTATGGATTTTGTATGGACCCTGGACAGTCCCAGGGAGAGTGCTGTCCATAGTGCTGAACGGCTGCTTCATAGGTGCCTCATGAGACAGTTGTAACAGGAGGTTGTCGAAGTATCACATGCAGAGGGTAATTTCCTATCCCAGGATTCACCACTGTATGGGTACCCACTTCCCTCCTGCTGCTCTTGAAATTACCGTCCATAGTTCAGTTTTGTTTGTGGCTGGCCTTGAGAGAGGTACACAAAGGAGTGGGGGTAGAGGACTTCAGGAGAACAACTCCTTTCACCTCTGCTCAGGGGCAGCAACAATGCCAGTGGAGAATACAGGCCCAGGCTAACCATCAGAGCTCATCAGGCATGGGGGAGTAATGCACACTTGCCCCTTTCCTAGGGTAAGGGGGCTGCCTCTGCAACATGAACACAATAACCCCGTGAAGGAGTTCAGCCTCAGTCCACTGGAATTCTGCCTGTGAGCTTCCAATGTGCCATCCACACCCACTTCTAGTGTTGGCTGTGGCTTAAGTGCTGCAGTGTAACTCTTGGAGAAATTCTGTTTCTGCTGGGGACAGACTTTTCCTGTTCAGACTGATGAAAACAAGGTTAATCTTCTTAATGAAGTACAGAGTGACTGCAAGCAATATGTGGGAAATGACCTCTAAAGCATTTTAGGAAAACTTCCAGGTGTTAACATAAGAAATTACTTAATGAAACTGAACTGTCAAAACGTTGTTCTTCCTATTAGTCAGAGGAATTTTTAGAGTTAGAGATTTTGTAATCACTAGGAACTGCAGAAAATTAGAGGATGTCTAGTGGTAACTATTGTGGCCTTATACATTAGGTAATCCATGTGAACTGCTTTATCCAGAAACATTTCATAAGGACTTGTGATTTGAAATGTATCCCAAAAGCCCTAGGCCACCGATAACAGCAATAAGCAACCTCAGATCATTCCAGAGAGTAAAACATTTCTCAGAGGTTAGAGCTTGACAAGTTTTTAGGCCTCTAGTTTAAAGCATATTCTTAGGGGAGGGAAAATGCAGAAGGACAGTAATTGGAAGGTGAAAGGAAAATTCCAGGAATAGTAGAAGTAACAAACTAGGAAAACTTAGCATTCCATTTACTGGCCCAGTATTTCTCAGATTTTGTTTAAATCAGAAACTTAATATAATTTATAGTATTTTTATTGCAACTTTTTTCTTGTTTTTAAAAAGTCGTGTAGAGTATGTTTACACTGCATTTATGGGAGGAGCCTCCCAGCCCAGGTCCACAAGCTTGTGTTTGTGTGGCTCACTTTAGCATGCTAAAAACAGCTGTATAAAAGTTGCTTTGACATTGCATCTCAGGCTAGAGCTCAGGCCGCCATACCAAGCAGAGGCTAGCGTGAGTCCCACTTGCACAAATTAGTGGACCTGCGCTGGGAGGCTCACTCCCCAGTACAGTGTAGATGTACCCGTAGGTTCATAATGTTGCCTTTCGAAGTTGCTGTGTTCTTCAGTGGAAGACCAAGAAATGCTGCCATTGAAATCACAGTGGCATGACAATAGAATGAGTGTGATTCGTCCATTTAATATCCTAGCAGATCATTGGTATAACAACAATTTACTGCACTGGGCGAGTAGCCACTTTCTATGGTATTTAAGTATCTTCTGTGCTTAAATGAAAAAGGCAATAAAAGCAGTTAATCCAAATTATGGGATAAGAGTGTGAAGAAAATCACTGGGCCAAGTCCTGGAAGATGATTGGGGAGCCCATTTGCTTAAGAAATTGGCTGAAGTTATGCTACAAAAATACATTAACTGCCCTTCGTACACTTGCGATAAGTGTCCAGGAGTTGTCATTTTATCAGCACTGCTTGCTTCCTTCAGTAGTGTAATAAGATATATCAACCACTGCAGTTGACAACTAATACTGTAGAACAAAGGAAAGACATAATTTTCAATGAAGGTGAAGCTACCCATTGACAGCTCCCTAAGTAGGAGACTCAAAGGGGTGGCATGTTTCTCATGGAATGCAGTTTAAATGGCCAGATGTAAGAGTGCCAATCTTAATAGGGTAGAACAGATTTGGTTTGATTACTCTGGACAGTAAAAGTACAGAACACAGGAGATGGGGTTACTAATGATAGCCACGGGATTTTTATGGTTATGTTCTTAGCCTCATTAAACCACAAAAATTAATTTTCTTTTTTCCTTCTTTTTCACTTCATTCTCCTGTTCACTTCTGTTTAGCTTTATAAAAAAGTCACATGGACAGGCATGAGTTTAGCCACTGCACATGGCTGAGGTCACTAAACCACTATTGACATTTTTCCTGAAGTTAAATCTAAACTCAGTTTCAGAAACAAGTAAGGTTTTCCACACACCTGCAGTACAAACAATTTTCCATGTCTCTTTTGAACAGTAGGATAAGGACTGAATTGTTTTGATTACTGAATTGTTCTCCTTAAAGCTCAGACACACAGTCATTGCATGCATTGCTGTGATAGATCAAGATAGAACCTTTTGATTATTTTTATTAAGCTTTGTATTCACCCTTGAGTTATAAAAATTCATTCCATTCTGTGTACGTTGAAAAAAGAAAAAAAAACAAGATTTTTGCTGGTGTTTTCTTTCCTTTATTCAGACAATGCATATACTGCAGAAACTAATTGGGAATAAAACTTTAGATACTGTGAAGAGGTATTTGTAGCGATTGTTATTTTAATGGGATTTAATATGATTACTGATTTAGCTTTGACAGCTTTGTATTAAAGAAAGTTTAAATAGAGACAACACTAATCATAGCTAATCTTTACTTAATAAGCCGTCTGAAAGCTGTTTGTACAAAAGTGCTTAAGTAATACTAAGGCACGTTACCATATATCTAACAATATATTGGGCTTTTTATTCCTTTGTATAATGAATCAGTTAGTTTTAATGTGAACATTTTTTGATAAACTTTTTGTTCTGTATCGAGCACATATAAGATAGCTTTATTTAACTAATAACAAAATTTAAAATGCTGTTTTTATGCATTTTTATTTTAATTCCAATTTCCAACCAAATGCAGCTTGACACACATTGAGTCCATCCTTTAGAAAATAAGAAATGCATCATTTGCCATTTTGGAACATAAAGTAAAAATTAAGAATCTGAATAACTGTATGTTAAGCTATATATAATTGCTTAAATAAATGTGTATAGCTAGAGTGTATCTTCCTGGTTAGCAAAAAGAAGTACCAAATTAAACCAACTAATTGGAACTATCCTTCCTTTAGGAAAATAGCTAAAAAGTACAAATGCAAAACTAGATTAAAATTGATTATTTAAATAGTGATTTAAGTAGTGATTAAAATTGCTTTGATTTCAATCAGTCCATCCTGGCACATTGTGTGTGGCCACCTCTGTTTCTCAATGGCCACTTGCTGCTTAATAGTGGTATTTTTGTGCACTAATTGTGTATTCTGGACCGGACTCACCGTATATCTCTTGTTGGAGCATAGAGCCAAATTTTTTGAATTTCTCTTTTTCATTTGATGTGGTCTGTTGCTCTCACATGGGCCTCTCCAGAAAGCAGTGAAAAGTCAAAGGTAAAATGACTTGAAGAAATTAAGGGAGCGAACTAAAAAGCCCATTGAAATTGATCAGACTCTGCAAGAAACAGTTTTTAGAAAACTGATGCTTCCCAAGGTACAAAGGACCGGTATTTAATATCTTCTTTTCTTGCTTAGATGTGCTTTTTGGTCAACACTGTCCTGTGTTTTTGATACCAATACATATTATTTTGTGTGCTTCATACTAGTTTCTTTTTATAGAAAACCCTAAGGAAATGTAATATTTTGGGGTAAATCTTCCACCAAGCACATTGGGAGAAATGCTCATAACTTCTGTTGTTGTTGTAGGGAATTGGGAGTGCAGCCTTCTATTCAGAATGTGGAGAACTGAAATCTTTTTATTTGAACTCCAGCAGTAAACAAACTCAATCGGTCATATTTTATAATTACAACATCTCTTTTCCTCCTCTGTTAAAATTGTAATTATTTAATACATTTTTTAAATATTAAGTAAATATCTTTAAAAGAGGAATTATTAAATGTTTCTCCTGTAAACTGTATGTCACAAATACAGAAAAAGCATTATCAGCTGCTTGCACATCTTCCACTGTGCAGGTTATCCTTATAGGAACAAGAACCGGGTTGATTTTCACAGTTATGTCACCGTGCACTGGTATAAATATGCAGAGTGCGCCAAAAGATTCCCTTTACGCTGTATCTGCTGTTGTGGCTGCAGCAAGATAAACTGTATCTGTTCTTCCTAAGTTTAGTAGTTACAATATTTATTATTTTTCCAGTGCTTTCCGTCTTTTTAAAACACTTCATAAATATTAGTTTCTTAGATATCCCTTCACCGTTGAGAGTTGGACACTTTCATTCTCGTTTTACAGATAGGCAGATTGAGGCAGAGAGCTTATGTGGCCCAGACAAGGCCAGAGAGATCCAAGTGTTAGAACCAAAAGGTGAATTGGGGAATTTCACAAATTCCACTCTCACAGCCTGGCAAACTATTAAGAAGCTGAGTGGAGATTCTAGTCAGGGCAAGAGAAAATACCTAGTCACAGCAAACTCCATCACATCTCAGTTGGTGGCTAATGGCAGAGCTCCTAATCAAGACAGAGCTTTCAGCCGAGCATTTAAAAGGGTGGTTGCTGAGAGATGACAGACTCCAAGTGTAGACACGAATCTGATTGCTGTTTTCACTAATTAAGAACTTGACCTGGCTATACATTAGCTGCAGCTTAACAGGGCTCCTGGATAATAACAAGTTCATCTTTGACTTTGGTTCAATCACCAAATACTGGATGCTTCGATCTCTGAATCATTGTAACCAGGATTGCTGCATCCCTCAAAACCTGGTGAAGAAGCAAAGTTCGTAGCTGTTAACAAGCCAGGGAAACCACTGACAGACTCAAAGAGCTACCGACAGATTTCTCTGTTACCTATAAATTGATAGACTAATTCTGAAACAGATTAATAAAACAGTTGAATCTCAGTTGCCTTGCCTTCAGGCTCAATTCAGGAGGGGATGATGTACCCAAGATCAACTTCTTCGCCTGACTCAAGACAGAGGAAACACATTTGAGTCAGGAAAGAAAATTGG
The DNA here is from genome assembly GCF_965140235.1 of Caretta caretta. Taxonomy (NCBI): domain Eukaryota; kingdom Metazoa; phylum Chordata; order Testudines; family Cheloniidae; genus Caretta; species Caretta caretta. The sequence goes on from NC_134219.1 coordinate 12,423,752, forward strand.
CATGGTCCTTATTGATCTGCTGGCAACCTCCATAATTGTGTGGCATGTTGGGGCTGACTGCCAAGTTGCTACAATTTACTTTTAGGCAGATGGTGCAGTTAGTCCAAGAAATGACCAGTCCTATGATTCTGTGATGAGAAACTAAAGTTTCATCCTGCAAGTCAGGGAGAAAATCAGTTTCTTTAAACGGCTTTGCAATGGCGTTCCACAGGTTCTCTTTTGTTTAATATATACACATACAACCTACCTGAAATGCAGGCCAAGAAATATGTGTAAGCTGATGACCTCTGTACTGGACATCTATGTCCTGGAAATGACTTCCACAGTATTGAACAGACTCTCAACCAAGACATGGAAACTTTGACTACTTCCAGGATTGGAGATGACTGCCCAATAAAACCAAGAAAGTGGCAACTATTTTCCATTTAAACAGTCATCTTGCCAATCAATCCATCTTCATCCATGTTCAAGGACGGCTACTGCTATTCCATCCAGTTGTCTCATACTTGGGAGTAAAACTCGACCAGGGAATAACATGCTGCGCCAACTCAAAGGTCTGCTCATATTCATGGGAGGAATCCTATTCTGTGGTCCAGAATGACACACCATGGCTAATCTCTCATCACCTGTTTGCTATGACAGCTAATGCACTCTTGGACAAGTGTGCTGCTTGTTCTTTACCACGCAGGGATGATCAGCACAACCAGGGAGCTGAAAATTATGTCCTGACAGAGTGGATGCATCAGTGAGAAAGAGGAGCCAACACACTAAGTAAATTCAGGAGTCCATCGCTGCATCTGCTGTCCACTTGATCATAGAGCCTGGTCCCGGCTCAACAGGCTACTTTCTGGGTTGACCAGAGTTGTTGCAATCATTTACCTCATTGGCCTGGTTTTCTACCCATGCTATGACTGCGGGGAAACATTGCAGAAAACAAATGTGGTGAAAGAGTGCCCAGCCTGACATCTGGACAGCAGTCTACAAAGTCTTGCCTCCCTTGATACAGAGTCCATCCTCTGGTTATGGAACCTGCGCATCGAGTGCTGATGTTTGCCTGCAAGAGTTTGAGTCCAGTGCTCAGACCACCTGTCTTCGTTTCTTTAGTGATGGTTAAAGGCTGTTCAGGCTTGTTTCTGATTAAAAGTAAATGCAGGAAAGAGAGATTTCTCATGGGTATTTGTTTCTATTTCTTTTCTCCTTGCTTCCTGTCTGTAGCCACTGGATGGACTGAAGAGCAAGAACCTGTATTATAGTTGTCATTGAAGCTCTCCTTCGTAAACTTATCATACAGGAACATGAGCTACAGCATAAAGGAATCCATACAAGGCTAAAAGGAATGGGACATTTTTGTTAGGGTTACAGTATAAAAGACATGCCCTTTTTCTCCTGCCCTCCCCCCCCCCATGAGCTTACTCCCTCTTCTGATGTGCAACAGCAGCAACTTAGAAATTTATTTTGCATTATGTCAAAAATTTTGGACATTTCAGAAAGTGATTATTTTGTATGAAGAAATTAAAGAGAAAAATTCTTGAAGTCACTTTTCTTTTGCAGTTTTGTAGAAACACTGAAAATTCAGAAGTGAATTTTTATTTCTTTGTGAATTTTTTGACTGTAGAACGGTCCAGAATATAAATTTATTTGATGCCATCGTGAGTAGGACTCAGCCCATTTCTCAGTTCCTGTATTTTATATGTGATCTGTCCCTAATGCACCTAGCACTATCATACCTAAGAACAAACATTCGGTAACAAAGGCCATGCCTACACGATGACTTTTATCGGTATAACTTATGTCGCTAAGGGGTGTGAAAAAACACTCCCCTGAGCAACATAAGTTACACTGACAGAAGTGCTGGTGTGGACAGCGCTATGTTGGTGGGAGAGCTTCTCCCACCAGCATAGCTACTGCCGCTCGTGGAGGTGGTTTTATTATGCTGACAGAAAAGCTCTCTCCCTTCATCTTAGAGTGGCTACTTGAGCGATCTTATAGTGGCACAGCTGCATCAGTACAGCTGTGTCGCTGTTAGCTAGCTAGTGTAGATGTGGCCGTTCCCAGGTTACTCTTTGCTGTCATCTCCCTCCTCCCTTCCCTGCAAGTGTAAAGACAAAACCAGAGCCAGCAAGACCTCTTGTGATCTTGAGGAGTTGGAAGCTCCTGTCTTCTGTCTTTTTTACATCCGTTCTCTCTGGATTTGGTCAGGCTCACTAACAGAGAAGAGACAGTTTGCCTCACAGTTAAAATTTCAGCTACATTAGTTGTTAAAAAGCACAAATGCCCTTCTGACCTCCACTAGATCCTGAAGAACTTCTTACTCCAGAGATGAAGACCTCCAATAGATTTTCTGTAAGGTTATACATCCGTTACAAATAAATTTTACCAAGAACAACCCACATTCAGCTAGATGTCGTATTCCACTGTCTGGATCTTGTCTCTTCCAGGAACACTTGTGGCTGTGACATCTCTTATGACAAAAGAGGTATATTGCAATTACACCTTTTTGGTTTATGGATTTATACTGCCTCCTATATTTGCTACTAGCTAGAGAGGCATGGCGAACTAAGAAAAACTATACTGAAAGCATCTTGATTGCATTATGCTGGCTTCACAAACCACAATCGTATTTGTTGGTTGTGTTTATCAGCCACCCATGGCAAATCCCCATCAAACGGGAATTTAGCTATTCAGATCGGAGTAGACCAAGATTAACTTCAATTAGGATAATTTGCTAATGTTTGCTAATGCTTTTGAACATGAAGCATGCTATGAAAGTGTCTGAGTAGTAGCAGCATTTATAAGATACATGGTGCCAGAATCAAGCTGGAGTCTATCAGTGTTTGTAGAAAACCCTGTTTCAATGGTGTAATTATTTTAACAAAGACCAGTGAAGTTTTTTCTAGGAGATGTATTTACTTAAGACCACCTTCTTGCATAATAGACCTCATAGTCCGAGGGCACAGGTTTCTGCAGTGGATGCTTCAGCTGTCACAATTCCAGGATTTTCTAGGTTCATATCCTTCCATATCTCTCTTCCTAGAAGCAGTGACAAAGCTATGATACAGAGGGCAGTTGAAAATATTGACCACTTTTGAGACCGTTTGGCTTTTAGGTGATGTATTGCTGCCTAGCTACATTATCCAGTTAATCTTTTTAATCTTCAGAATATCTGCCAAAGAATTTTTTACGAGTTAGGAGTCTGGATGCATTAGGGGAAGCTTTATTCCATTTTTCCACATTGAAGTCGTCTTGAAATCTTTTCTCTATATGTAGCCATAAATTTCCCATTCCCTCTGGACTAAATCATTTCATTCTTCCCCCCCAATCCTTTCTTTCCCAAGGAGTGTACTACATTTTTTATTCTCAGGGTATAAGGAAGGCCATCAAATGCTATATCCACAGGCTAGAATAATTCAAAAATAAGATGTATTCTGTTCTGTTTGAAGGTCACAAGTAATAAAGCCTCCCAGGCACTATCTGCTGGTGAATCTTTGCTGCCAAAAAGGTAACATACATTATCTTTTACATGTCTCCCCTGGAGGCAATTGATGTTCATTCCATCTGAGCTGTAATAGTCTCAGACAGAGAGAAATGGGCTGTCGTGAGAGTTCTTGAGCTACAAGCCCTCCGTTCACTCTGTGACAAACCACTATGAAGTAGTGACTATATGCATAGTATGGACTATATGCATGTGAGATGTTGTGAATGTGTATACTGTGCATTGCATCTTCAAATGCAAGGAGCCCCTCTGCAACTTGGCTGACGGTAGGAAGGTGTTGCTGTGTCACCATTCCAGGTGGAGCAGAGAGATCTTGCCGGGAGTGACATACACACTCTGCTTTCTTTTTTGCAGAGATAGCATATTTGTTCTCTTTTTTGTTACTTTCCTTAAACTAGAATAAGTCATTTTGCCTAGGGAACATAGTGTAGGTGTTGCCCTATCAACTTGTTTCATCCTGACTTGTTGGGTCAGACGAACTGCAGTATATATTTTGGAAATTTTGTGTTGTGCTGGGTGAAGGGGTGAGCAGTGCAGGAAATGCGAACTTATCTATAATTAAAAAATTAGTGAGCTCAGGAATACTTCTGGGTTTCATTTGATCTCATGCAACATCATCTGTTGCAGTGATTGACCCTGACACATCAGTCAGAAGAAATATGATCTTGTGATTAAGGCACTGGACTCAGACTTAGGAGATCTGGGTATGGCTGTTGGCTCTGCCACGTGCTTCCTGAGTGATCCTGGAAAGTCACCCAGTCTTTATGTGCATCTGAACTGTGCATTCAGGTACTACCAGAATACAAATAACAATAACAGCATGTCAGAATGACAAAGAAGAGAGACACCTGAATGCTGCCTGCATTGTTCACCTCCATAACACTACAAGCAAAATTAAAAACATGCCATCATCTGTCCCATAGTGGCTGATTTTTATATGAAGATTCAGAGTAGCTAACTTGACGGTCTTTGATTTAGTCACTAGTTCTAGTGTTGAAGGACCTTCCTCCTCTTTTTATAATAAAATGAAAAAAACATTGGCATGTAAAAGAAACAATCTAGATACATAGCCCTATATCGTTTAATACCTTGGCATCAAATTTCAGATTTTTAATTTTTTTATATTTACTTATTGTCTGTTAATGGCATTGAAAACAACAAAGGATGAAAATAACATGACAATGGAGTTCAAATTCTGTGCTCTGTGTCGCGCTCCTTCTAAAAACATAGAGGTGCAGGGTTTTTCTTTGAGACTTAAAGGAGAAGGAGCACTCCCGTCACTACCCCCCCCAATCTATAGCTGCTATCCCAGCTTCAGAGCTGAGCTAGCACTCCTGAGTTACATGCAGTGTGAAGGGTGGACAAGAGACTCTTGTCTGCCGGCCTCCCTGTTCCGTACCCAAGCACTATACTTGCACGCTCTGCTACTGGATTGCTTTTGCAGGCTCCAGCCATTCTGTGTGCCCCTGTGCCATAAAATGCATAAGTTCTATGTCCAGCATGCTACATGCCCACCAAGGAAGTGGGGGAAGGATTCCCCACTAGGATTTTCCACAGGTTTAAGCAAGAAAAAAAAGGAATATTTGGTAGTTTGTTGGTATATTTTCTGTTTTGTTGAGCTTTGCTATACACAGAAGAGGCAGTCTTAGAAACTTACCAATTACTCTTTCTTCCTTGAATTTCAGAGAACATATTTCAGTGTTTTGACTAGCTGCTCTGGAATCTTCAAATGAGAGAACGCTTACTCATACCATTAAACATAGCAGTAGAAGGGTATTTTAAAAATTGCACTATGGTCATGAGAGAGCCAATATATTTGCAGAATGTTTCCTTATTGGCAGAAGAACTCAGCAGTTTCTATTGCTGTTTCTCTCTCCAAAAGCAGCCTCAGCAACGTCAGCAAGGTTGTTCTGAAGCTCAGATTCACATCTGGGTACAAAACCTGCTCCTCAGAGCACAGTCCCTTTGGTGGATTGGAACAAATATAAGCGTGTGAAATATAATCCTGTTAGGTGTCAGTTCTCTGGTATATTTGAGAAAGATACACATGGAAATTAAAATAGAAAAGGTCTGGAGGGGGCAGGGGAGACTTCCTTGCAGTGGCCACAATAAGTTTGCTAAAGATGAGGAAAACCAAGAAACCTGCTTGACTGATGAGTAAAAATGTGTTTGTGCCAACAGGTGGCAGTTTCACTTGCATTAAAAACTATCCATATATGGTGCAAAAGGCATCAAGACTTTGGAGTATTCTGCTGAATAAGAGTCCAAGCACACAAACTGACACAGCCTTGTTTTAACCTATCCATGTGCCATATGAAAAAAACATTTTCCACAGTATGTTGCTTTTTTTTTCTTTTGAGGTTTGTTTGGGGAGTTCAGGCATAATTTGCTAATGGTGTATAATCTTATTTTCAGTACTTTTGGGATTTGCAGACTGATTTGCACCAGTTCAGTTCCTCTGCATTTTGAATAGTGCATTACTGATCAATATGAATGCCATTTACGGTAGAATATGGTTTATGTTTTAGTTTATGGTTTATCGCACTTGCGCCTTTAGTCCATAATATTCAGATGAGGGTACCTGAAATGAGGCACCTACATAAATGGTCTACTCATCAGAGAAGCTGAGCTTGCGTCTCTCCCATTGTAATCTGTTGCAAATATTTCTGAAAATTGGGCCATTTATTTAAGTATGTAGCTTAACTATTCCCTCAGATACACAAAGTGGTGGACTATTCCTTGGAATATATCAGTTGATCTGAATCAGGCAGGACAAAAATACAAAGAGCAAAGTGGTCTTTTAATCATGTAGGTTTTCATAAATATCTTTAAATGTGAGCCGAACAGGAAAGGTAGCTCCTGCTGCTGCAGTCTTCAGAGCACAGCTCTAAAGCATGTGCTAAGCATGAAATGTTTCCGCAATAAAGGTGGTCAGCCCTTCTCCAGACAGGAAAGGTAGCAGCCTTTTTCAAATTACAGAGCCTTCAAGCAAATGAACTGTTGCTCAGCACCTCAATATGGGACCTCTCTGAGAAGAAACCTACTCAAACAATTTTTCTCAATCCTATCAGGGTCTATGAATGAGCCAACAATACCTTTTAGTCAATTGTACTAAAAAGCTACTGATGCACTTGCAGGAATGACCTTCGTCAATCACAAGGATTTGATCACCTTCCTGGGGACACCAATGCAGGCCCTGTCCCCTACCCAACTCTAAAACCCAATGGAAAAGGGTCAAGAAAATCTGAATACTCCAGAAAATACCAGCATACAGAACTTCAGGGCTGCCATTTTGAAAGGGCAGGTCCTATGATTACAGAAGCTAACATCAGTACTCAGTGATGACCTAATAGCTCTGTGTGCTCTCTTATCCGTACCTTCTAAGAGAGAGATGGCAAGTCAGCAGAGCCAGGAAACTTATGCGTTGCTTGATGTTAGTAGCCCTTAGAGTCTCTTGGGAAACTAAAATAATGTATAGCTACCAGTGATTCTCATGAGAACTCTATTGTAAATTTTTGTACAAATTGTTCTGGAGCACAAGACTGATTAACACATACTGTTTCATATAATCCTTCACTGCTATTTGGAGAGATTATATGAAATTATATGCTAATTATGCTAAAACCAACGATCCAGCAGTGCCTGCCTTCTGCATTTTGAATCCTTCTAAACTCCTACAGTTTCATAAGTGAGAGGTTCATGCTGTTAATGTGAATGGAAAGATACATCAGTAAATTCAGTTTGGGCTACGAACAGTTAATTTCCTATTTTAAACCTCTCAGGAAGGGCTTTTTATATTACTAACACAGTTGTTGCTCTGAGAAGCTTTGATATCGGAACATAGTAGTTTAATAAGTGTGTTTAGCAGAATAAATTCACTCCTTTCATTTGTATTCTTCAGCTAAAGGAACAATAGTATCCCAAATACATCAGAATAAAGCTGAACCTACAGAACACTGAATGAGCTGTCTGCCAAATGAGCAATCTTCCTCATTTCCTTAAACAACAAAAGGCTCATGTTACTCCTGTCTCTATAGCTCCTCTTTATTTATTCTTGATTTCTCTCCTCTATCCAGATTTTTTTCTGTGCACACAGCCCAGGCCTCTTTTACAAAAATTTACTCATTTACTTTGCCACATGTTTCTATTGTTGTTGTTCCTGTTGTAGAAATGACCAGATGCCCCTACTGAGACTTCCTCCCCCCCCCAAGAATTTACAGTGTAATCAGAGAAAGGGTGAAAGGGGAAATAAAGCAGTGAAATGATTTGCTAAAACTCACATTGGAAGTCCGTGGAAGAGCTGGAAATAGAAACCAGGTCTCCTGAGTCCTAATCCAGTGCTTTATTCACCCGACCATGCTGTCTCCCCATGCCTTTTCCACGTCTTCGCTTTCCCTTCCCAATCTACTTTTCATGCCAACTACCTCTTCACACCCTCTCTCCTCCCCTCTCCTTAAATTGAATGGCAGGCAAGTGTATTCTGTGTGATTGTCAGCTTGTTGTTTGGAGATTCTGTTGATCTGCCAAATCAATTATTTGCTCATTCTGATCTCAGTCAGTGATCGATGGCGGAGTGGTTGACCATACTTGTTTAGAAACTGCTAACTGAGTGGCAAGTCATTGATCTGGCTAGTTATTAGTTCAAGCATCCTAGGCACTGACAGACATATTAAGGGAGCCTGATGTGTGACTGGCTAGAGAATTGAGATATGGTCCAGATTTTTTTTTTCTGTTGAACCTAGAGGGTTTTTCCACCAGTGATGGACTCTCTGATGAATGGTCTATGCTAGCTGCACTGAACATCTCAGTTGCTTTTTAATTTTTAAATCAAATTCTTTCTTAATCTTTTCCCATCAAGAGCTGGCATTTTCCTACTGGGATTTCACTATCAGCAATGAGTATAAGAAGACTCCCCAAAGAGATACTTTCATTTGCACTCCGATTAATATTTTGTTTTTAATTGGAGTGAGAGGGAAGTACATTACAAATATCAAAGCAATAGCAATGGCAGCCCTAAAAGAGAGATTCTTAGCAAAGCTATTTAAGACTGGATCTGATCATGACTCCATTCCCTCACCACCTGGCATTATCAGGCAGTAGTGTACAGAGAAAATGTATAATAGATGGCTCTTCTATGTAGCTGTTTTGACAAGCTCCTCTGAATAAAATGCAAGTAAATTTGAATCAATTGCCCTAAATTGTTGGAATTCACTAAAGTAATCTTTCTACGTTAAGGTTTGTATTTGTGTTAAATCTAATCATATTGAGGCACAGGCAATCTAATTACATGCAATTGTGTAACTGCTTTTTTTCTTCTATGATTAACACAATTTATAAAGGGGAATTAGTCTTTTTCAATCAATGTAATGGAAGAAGTGCTTCTTTCTGTGATCTACATTGGTAGTCTCAATGTGTAGATGAAAATAAACACTTTGCCAAGGCCAAAGATCACTAATTGTGATTATTAAATATTTTTCCCAGGTAATACTCTTAATTGAAAAATACTTAATTAATGCTACTATTTCTGTATAATTAAAAGTTAAAGTCAAGAGGACATTCCGTTGTGTGTGTATTCCATACACAGCAGAGAATAAGCATACTTTTTTGTGTACAACTCCAGCCTGTTGGTTGGAAAATGTTTCCCCTTTCTGTTTTCTCCACTCTTTCCCCCCCTATTTTCCCCTTTCTGATTTCCCCTCCTCTTTCTGATTTAGAGAAACATAGTCGTAGATCTATATCTTGTGCTAAGACTTCCTTGTAGTAAAGAATTGGAGAGAGTGGCTTAGAGCAGAGGACACTGAATCAGGAAACTTATGAATTGCATCAATTCTGAATTTGGATCCTGGTTTCTGTTCCTGACTTTAACACTGATCTGTTGTATGATATTGGTCAAACTCCTCCTTTCTCTGTTTACATTCATTTCTTACCTATCTCCTATAGGTATTTGTAACTTTGTAAATCTCCTCAAAATTCTTGGATAAACGGTACCATAGATTAGCAAAGTTTTATTACAATATAATATGATTAAATGGCATTTTGAATCAAACCTAGACCTCTTCTTTTCTTTATGTGCTAAGTAACTGTTCTACACAGGGATTCACATTCCTTTGCCAGTCGCCTAGCAGCACTCCCCAACACGGTTTTATCTCTGCAAGGTATTTCTCTCTCTTTCACAAACTGGCCCCACTGCCATCTCTTAAAGTGCAATGTTAATTTTGTTCCTCATATTTAAAAAAAATGATTAAAATTGTTTCTCCTCCTATTCTGCACATCTTGCCCAGCTCACCCCAAAAAAATTAAACTACTTTTTTGCACAAATTTGAACTTTAAATATTTTTACCAGGCTGATTGAAAGCAAAATCCAAACAGATAGGATTATGAAAGCAACAATATACAATGAGGTGCAGCTGTAGTGGTACGGATACTCCCCCTTTGGGTTTGTTACCAGATATACAAGTGAGAAAGGGCCAGTAGTTTTAATCACCTTTGAGTAGCGATAGTTCACGTTATTGTTATACTTTCTGGGCTGTTTCATCTTATCAGTTCTTGGACTGTTACAAAGGAATCAGAATATCTTCTCTTAGTTCTCTGATTTCCTAGTTACTGTGACTACTGTCTAGTCTTGTCGTACACTGGAGATTTCTATAACCAATTACTTCCATGAATGCCATTCCACAGTCTGTCATTTCTTTGGTGCCTCGATTTAAGGCTGTCTTGACTTTATATTTAGCTTTTATGTAAAAGCAGAGCAGGTCATGTGCTTATCCAAAGGCATTAGCATGGTAATTTTCTTCAAGTTGAGTAGGTGGAAATAATTAATGGACTGCTTTATTGATATACATACCTTCTTCTCTCTCTGGTTTCAATTCCCGGCTTCAATAAACTAGTTTGAGATTTTATCTAAGGGACTAATAATTACACCGGGCAAGAATAATTGCTGCACAAATACAATCTGATTGTGTTTTGTACCATTCCTAGGGCCAATTTTAGAGTTTAAATATACAAACAAGGATCTGCTGCATGAATAAGTTGACTGGTTTTTATTTCAAGTCATACACTCCAAAAAGGGTTACTTACCATTGGGGGAAAAAACGTGTTCTTGAAAGTTAAGTAACAAATTTCCATTAAGAATTATAGAATATTAGGGTTGGAAGAGACCTTAGGAGGTCATCCAGTCCAATCCCCTGCTCAAAGCAGGACCAACACCAACTAAATCATCCCAGCCAGGGCTTTGTCAAGCTGGGCCTTAAAAACCTGTAAGGATGGAGATTCCATCACCTCATAAGGTAACCCATTCCAGTGCTTCACCAGCCCTCTAGTGAAATAGTGTTTCCTAATATCCAACTTAGACCTCCCCACTGCAACTTGAGACCATTGCTTCTTGTTCTGTCATCTGCTACCACTGAGAACAGCCTAGCTCCATCTTCGTTGAACCCCACTTCAGGTAGTTGAAGGCTATCAAATCCCCCTTCACTCTTCTCTTTTGCAGACTAAATAACCTCAGTTCCCTCAGCCTCGCCTCGTAAGTCACGTGCCCCAGCCCCCTAATAATTTTTGTTGCCCTCCACTGGACTCTCTCCAATTTATCCACATCCCTTCTGTAGTGGGGGGACCAAAACTGGATGCAGTACTCCAGGTGTGGCCTCACCAATGCTGAATAGAGGGGAATAATCACTTCCCTCAGTCTGCTGGCAATGCTCCTACTAAAGCAGCCCAATATGCCGTTGGCCTTCTTGGCAACAAGGGCACACTGTGGACTCATATCCAGCTTCTCGTCCACTGTAATCCCCAGGTCCTTTTCTGCAGAACTACTACTTAGCCAGTCGGTCCCCAGCCTGTAACGATGCATGGAATTCTTCCTTCCTAAGTGCAGGACTCTGCACTTGTCCTTGTTGAACCTCATCAGATTTCTTTTGGCCCAATCCTCCAATTTGTCTAGGTCAGTCTGGACCCTATGCCTACTCTCCAGCGTATCTACCTCTCACCCCAGGTTAGTGTCATCTGCAGACTTGCTGAGGGTGCAATTCATCTCATCATCCAGATCATTAATAAAGATGCTGAACAAAACCGGTCCCAGGACTGACTCCTGGGGCACTCCGCTTGATACCGGCTGCCAACTAGACATAGAGCCGTTGAGCCCGACAATCTAGCCAGCTTTCTATCCACCTTATAGTCCATTCATCCAATCCATACTACTTTTAACTTGCTGGTAAGAATACTGTGGGAGACCATATCAAAAGCTTTGCTAAAGTCAAGATATATATGAAGTCAAGACAGATTGATAACTTCAGTGCATGTCAGTTTTGCTTTCACAAACTGTTTTATTCTACAGTGGTCCTTATTAAAAAGTCATCCGTTAGCAACAGTTACCCCACAGTGGTAAATAAGATACTGCAGTCATTTCCAGTCATATTCTTGGTATAGTCCTAGAGCCTTAAATCCTGCATGTCTTTTCTACAGGAAGTAAATGTTGTTAAATGGAATTTCATCTGTAGGGGCAGCATGGGTGGAATGGAATGGTCTAGCGCTGTAGAGCTGAATAACGCAGTATATCAGTTATCACTGTGTAGTAACTGTTGGCAGATATTGACTTCTTAATGCCAGCTATGTACTTTAAAACTTTCGATACACTAAAAAATACTAAGCCAGGAAAATACATTACTATATATTGTTCTCCAGCAAGTGCTAAATTTTGCAGTCGGATGTATGCATGTAACTCGTACAGATTTCATTGCTGGGGTCAGAATTTGGCCAATTGTAAATAAGACAGCTAAACCCCTGTGTCAGGTAGTGAAGTTATAAGCCTGTGCTCAACATTTCCCTTGAAAAAGTTAATCTCACACTTCTCCTTTCAACCTTTGCCTTACCTTCTCTTTCTGATTTCTGTTCCTTCTCTTCTCTGTGTCTCCATTCCAAGCCTCCACATAGTTTGTGCCCTGGCATTGGCACACTGCTATTACCTGTCACACTGACAGCTGCAGATCAACCTCATCAAGCTCCTATACTGAAACCATTCTGTATGTTGCAGTCCCTGGAATGTAATTAATTGTAGCCATCATGGAACCTATCTCCCTTCCCTCCCTTGAGTTGGGTCTCTCTTCTCCCTTCCCTTGCTGCAGTTTTGGTTTGTAGAATTAGGGAGAAGGGGAGAAGTTGATGCTGCATTCAAACCAGGCAGTAATTGCAGTCTGGAGAAGTCAAACTTGGAGCAAATGGCCTGATTCCAGAAGTAGGCTAGATAGTTGCTGCTGGGAGTTCACAACTGCAATAAAACATAGGTGTTTGCTGCATTGGCAGCAGGGTGGGAAACACACCAAGACCTGTAGTCCAAATTCATCCCCTTTTAAGAGGGTTGCCTTTATGTAACAATGCCCAGAGGTTGGACTGTATGTATAAACACAAATCTTAGGCTGAGCTGTCTGTCCCTAGGCTTGCTCCAAACTGAGCTTTCTTGTTCATCCAGTGTCAGAGTTACTCTTGGCTGTTTATACTCCTGAGGTGTAGCTAGTGAGACCCCTTTGGTTTGCCTTCCAGGGTGAGTCAGCATAATAGTTCTGAGTCTCTCTGAAACCTATAGTTCTGAGGACCTATAGCCTGACACCTGGTCACAGATGAGGACAAATAAAATTTAGGCTGTTGATCCAAGGGGTTTCTCTAATTTAGAAAGCATCTCATCGAGGGTTTGACAGAATATCTTGTGAGATCATTAGAGGTAATAAGCCAAATCCTACCGTCTCTCACAGTGCTCTTGGTGCCTTCAGTGCATGAGTAAGAACTGCAAAATGTAGCCCAAAAATGTGCACTTGTTTATTTGAGAACAGCAAGAAACCTGAGAATACCAAGAAGACAGATGAAGCCTTGGTAATGCACTATGTACATTTCCACTTTTCTACCTGGTAAGGTTGAGAGAGAGCCTGCTGTACTATCTTCCAAAAACCTCAGTCCTTCTACAGCAGCAAACTAGCAGAGACAAGAGAAGACACAACACATCACTTTGTTGAGGAATTCAATATTAGTGCTCTGTGTTCAGTTTTCGTGTTGCTTTGCTGTGCACATGGCAACACTGGTCTGTTCGTAGTAATGATGGAAGGTTCATTTATCTCACATCCGCAAGGCAGGCTAGAAGGCAGCACCTCCCACTGAAATTCAGATGCCTCTGGAGCGACATTAAGAAAAAGTTTTGGACAGGAAGAGGAAGGATGATCCAGTGTTTATGGTATTAGCCTGGGACTCAAAAGACCTGAGCTCATTTCCCTGCTATGCCACAGATGTCCTGTGTGACATTGGGCAAGTAATTTAATCCTTCTGTGCCTTGGTTCCCCACCTGTAAAATGGGGATAATAGCACTTCCCTAACTCTCAAGAAGAATGTTACCATCTAATTATTCTTTCAAGACTCCATGCATGCGTACCAGTGCTGAGGGTGCTGGATATTGATCCTCTGTATTCACGCTGAAGAGTGCAGTGCCACAACAGAAGCCTATCTATCAAAACAAGAATGGGTCTGTTTCAGAATAACAACTAGTATCCTTAAACTCTCTTTAGGCTTAGAAATTGAGAGCTTGAGCCACTTGGTCCCTCCCATGAGCAGAGAGGAGCCCAGAACCACAGATCTATGTCAGAGGAGAATGGGAGAGAGACTGGTCCTACTTATGCAGTAAAACTTCACAAAATGAAAACTGGCAATTTTGTATTACTCCAGTTGGAGAGCGACCTCCCATATTCTTGCTGTGAACCCCAAAATTCACTTTCTTTTTAGCACTCTGACACAGGGAGATGGAAGTGTCTGATCAATGGGTTACACAGGATTTCCGTACAGAGATGAATGACAACACAGACTCTGTCCCAACGTGGGCACTTCAGGTGCAAGGGCCTTCTCCTCTGTAGCTGTCACCGTACTGAACAGTCTTCCTGTATCTTTCCACCTTACAGAATGTTCCATCCACATCCATCTGTCTAATGGGTTGTCTTCTCTGCAGAGTAGCCCTGGGGTTCTATCTTGATCGTTGTCCCTAACTTGAGTCCTGTCCACATACAAAAACCCTCAATGTGAGCATAGGGCTGCTTTTACCTCAGAGTGGCTGGCTTGTCAGGCAGTACATAGGCTGGAGTTTGAGGCAGTCTAACTAGTCAGCTACTGAATCACTCTGCTGCCCATCCGGTCACTCTGCAGCTCATGTTCTTTCACAGTGTGACCACTCTCACTGAAGCTAGGTTGATGCGAGAGGAGTCAACTGGAGTTAACTTTGCAGTGAAGACATAGCTCTAAGCGATAGCACCTCACAATTGGCATGTACTTAACTTCACCAACACCCTTGTGAAATAGGGCAGTGCTATTATTCCAGCTTTTTTTCAGGTAGGAAACAGAGGCACAGAGAAACTAAGTGACTTGCCTAGCGTCACTCAGGAAGCTTGCGGTGGAAAAGGGACTCAAAACCAGGTCTCCAAGTCCTACGCTAGCTCCTTAACAAATGGACCACCCTTCATCTCACAGCCTCATATCCTATCTCACTTCCAAGTTTTTTTTCTCACTATAAACTTCCCTTTCCCTGTGCTATTCTTTACCTCACTAGCTCTCTCACTGAAATCTGTAAAGCACTGTGAAAAGCAGTCTTCATGAAATATGCTATTTTATCTCACACAAAATTATGTTGAACTGTGAGTTTGGCAGCAACATTGCAAGATTTTGTGGTATTTTGTAGATATTATGTAATTGTTCTGTACTGGGAACGAGACATCATTTGCACGGCCTGCATTATTATGATTTATAATGCCTTACTGCTTCCTTGCTGGCTAATGTACCCCTCTCTTTTGCTATCACATGTACAAGATTCATCACTTCTGAAATGTTGATATTGAGAGAGAGCGCATTTGTGGGAGTTGTAAAAGAGGTCAGTAGCAGAGCAAGGGTGAAAGGGTTAATAAAATTGTAAACTGAAATGGGGCTGAAAACAGGAAGGGCTGTGAATCTGTGAGCAGTGAGATGGAACATTAAGGGAGGGAACGATAGGGTTCTTTTTAGACTTTAAACATATTAATAATGTCTCCTAAGAGGTATTAATCATGGCTGAGAACTGAGAATGGGGCCGTAAATCAGCAGATGGGAGGGGAAAAGAGATGAGATTTTAATTTTAAATAAAGACTTGTATGTTTTATGGCTCAGAAGTGAAGATTACATTGTTGGTGCAGAATCCCCGCAGAGCAGCATCTCGCCAACTGTAGGCATATTTCAAAGTAACTGCAAGTATCTTTAAGCTCTCCATAGTTTGTGAAGTTGAGAGCTTTGTATTTGGAAGGTGATGGGGTGATGCTTTCTTATCAGGTATAGTACATCCTTCCAGGCTGTCACAGCAAGTGCAGACTATGAACACGTAATAAGAAACTTTATTTTTAGGGCCTGAATATAGCAATCCATCCTTTATTTAGTATTCTGGACACTGATATATCACTCTCGATATGTTCAAATTTGGTAAAAGGCATCAGAATTCTTAATTTTATTGTGGGATGCTGATACCAAAGTGTTTCATTATATCTCATTGTAATGTGTTATCCACAAATTGATCAAAAAGGCAGCTGTCGTGTGACACAGGCCACAAGTAAGTGTCTCAAGCATCTTTGCATATACCTAATAAAAATGATTCCCCCTTTCATCCAGTATTCAGATAAGGCTGTCAAAATCATCAGCAGTTGCCTTTGATGTGCCAGTGTTAAACTCTTATCTTCTCCATTTTATTCCCCTGATTCTGAGAAATGGATATACTTTGAGCTGGCTAGTGTCCTGCACTGGAAAAGTGAATAACATATTATGCATGCCTGGCATGTTTCTGTGGCAAACTGGATCCTTAGCAAAGGGAATTTACTGGGATTTATAGCTGATGGCAGGGCTGACATGACTGGTATGCTGAAACTTTTGGCAGAATGACCAGTATCTGAAAAACCTTGTTTAAATGAGATTGCAGTGTCTGTGTAGACTGCATGCAAATTAGCTTGAGAGAGTAGCTTTTGCAAAATAGGGTGGTGTGTGCTCCAAGGTGTTGAGCATAATAGATTTAAAATATTCTCATATAAAGATGATCAAGTAAATTGGTTTACTTCGGCTATGCAATTTTTTTGTCCATTACATACTGTTGACAAACTAAGAAATTAGTTCATTAGTGAAACACGATAATTGATTTGTGTGCAAAACCTACCTGTCTGTCAGTAATTTTATTGGCTTATGTTTTTCCATATTGTATATATCCTGATAAATCCTGTCAATCATTCTAATTTTTTTAGACTACACTAATGTGAGTGATGGATTGATTAAAGTTTTGTTGCTACTGTAAGAATCCGATGACCACGTTGGACATTGCTGTCATGGTGCTGAATGTAGTGTGAATCGACTGCCTCTCCAGCACCTTCTTACTGCTGTATGGTATTCTGCTGTCCACAAACCTGATTCTCCTACATCAAACCTGTAAATATTTTATGAGAGCCTAAACTGGTACGATGACTGGTACCAGCAAAGGACAGACAACCAGCCCATGCATTGTCAGTACCAACGTATGCTTCTGAGCCAACGTAGGAAGATTTACAGGAAGAAAACGCCTCATAACCCCACAAATACACCACTTTGGAGGACATTACCATCCTGCCAGATCTGGACTCTCCCATCCTATCAGAACACATTCTTACAAAGGTGTTCAGGACTCCATGAACATTATGAAAGAAGCCAGTCTCCTATTCCCTCTACTAATCAGGTTATTTCCTCATTGACGGTTCTGACAGTTCTGAGGGCACCAACTTTGGAGAGGGAGTCCACATTTTCTTGATAGGGTGATTCTGATATGGGAGAAGGATGGTTGTCATCTCCTCCAAAAGCCATCAGTACTGATAGATGTTCTAGGATCTTCTGGGGCCTGACATGACCATGTAAGATGGGGTACCCCTCTCCCTGGGACTCGTGGTACCCTATGCCTTGGGGTCCACCTAAACCCCTACTGGACCCTTCTCACTGTTTATACTGGGCACTGTGGAACCCATACAGGCATTACCCTGAGTCTGCATGATCTCACTGAGCCGCTCACCATCCCTTTCCATTGAGGGACCAGTCTGAACTGTTTCTGGAGCCCACAGGGGAAGAAGAAAAAGAGGCAGATCTAGTGGTAAATGCTGATACCATCAAGCATATAGTCTTCTATTCCTGATAAGGCAGTTGCTACAGAATTACATTTGCTGCTGGACAATCACAAACAGTTTCAGGGGTTGTTAAGAAAGATTGTTGAAGCCCCCCAGATTCCCCTGGAAGAAATCAAAGAATTATTCCAAAAACTCCTGAACATTTTGCGGAATAAAGGGCCAACTAGAATAGTGCTCCCAGTCAACGAGGCTATCCTAGAGCGAGCCAAAGTGGTGTGGCATGCCTCAGGATCAAGTTCACCCACTCCTTACTGGGTGGAAAAAAGAACTTAGACTAATGCCTTGGGAGGAACATTCTTCACACAACTGTTCCCAACTGCCTGCTTGTTCTGGCTGCTACAGAAAGAGGCAGACAACAACATACAAGATCTACACCTTCATAGGAAGAGGCCAAATGCCTGGGCCACAGAGAGAAAAATTTTACATATTTACATGTAGCAGCCTACAATTCTGAACAGCCAGTTTATCAGGTGCTACTTGCAAAGTATGACTTCATCAGCTACTCTAAGTTTTTGGAATTTAGGGACAAACTCCCTCAGGAGGAAGGAGTACAGTTCTAAGCCCTTATCGATGAAGGTAGTCTAATAATCTCTTCAAGTTGCAGTAGACACAGAAAATACAGCCTCTAGATCAGTGGTTTTCAACCTGTGGTCTGCAGAGCCTTGGGGGTCCACAAACTAAAATTTCCAAAGGGGTGTGCACTTCCTTTCAAAAATTTTTAGCGGTCAACAAGTGAAAAAAGGTTGAAAACCACTACTGTAGATTGAAGGCAACTGCTGTCAGTATGTACGCGGATTCCCGGCTCCATCCTCATGTTTATCCTGTGAAGTACAGACCAGAGTGGAGGACTTGCCCTTTGAGGAGGATTACTTGTTCAATCAAGGTTTCAGAGGAACAGCCGTGTTAGTCTGTATTCGCAAAAAGAAAAGGAGTACTTGTGGCACCTTAGAGACTAACCAATTAGTCTCTAAGGTGCCACAAGTACTCCTTTTCTTTGTTCAATCAAAAGACTCTGTCATTGTACTCATTAAAGGACTCAAGGGTAACCCTCCATTCACTGAGAATATACATAAAGAAGACACTGCAATGGTAAATGAAATAAACAGAGGAAGCTATATACATACACCAGTGTGGCTCTTAGAAGTGAACTATCTTGGCAGTTAAAAAAAAAATATAAAAGATTGCAGGACAAATTTAATGTCATGGTGACCCACACAGTCTTTCCTGAGCACCATCCTAATGTAAAGACTAACTTCGTGAAAATCATAGTGTGCTTTTGTGACAGGCAGCATGCAAGATACGAGGTTGCCCTGTCAAAATCAGAAAGAACATAATAAAACAAGCACTTACGGCAGCCATTTTCAAAGAGCCTCCATGCTTTTTTTTTCCCCCTGGATGTTCCTGGTTTCATCATTTAATTCTTGAAATAACTGGCCATCGTGAAAGTCACCACTTCTGTACTTTGCTTGGTATTCTTTACTGCATTATCCATCATCATCTGTAAAATGTATTTTTGTAAAGCTTGCAAAAAAATTGTACAGTATTCATTGTGTATTCTTTATTCCCTGTAGCAAATGCATTTCTCCCATCAGAAATCTCAGTAACTCTGAGAAGCCATTCGCGTAGCTACAACCTCCTAATGAATACTCCACCTCTTTGAAGCTATAGGTCTGAAGTTTCACCATTAGCAGTAGTGCGTTTTGCATTAGCACATGGTAATGCCAAGAGTCTTATTTTAGTTGCTGTAGTGTTAGAATATATCAAGGAGAATTTGGCTAAACTTCAATACCTATTACCTATCACATGAAAAAGCAGGAGTTTTCTCCCAGACAACATTAAACAGAATAGTGAGGTCCTGTGGTACTAAAACGTCACTTTTTAGAAAATATGCTACAGTGCATTTAGTTGGAAGTGAGGAAGTACTGCTACAATTGACAGAATACATGTGCAACAGTACATCTTGTTCCTGATGTGCTATTTTGTAAAATTCACTCATTTGCAGCGGCCCCCTCGATCATTAGTGTAATTTGGAGAAGTTCTTGGCAGTATTTGACTGTCAGTATCATGTCATTAACAAAAGCTTTTCAAGCATGATGGAAATAACATGTCAAGTGGGATATACATGTTACAGGGACTTCACCCAGTCATTTTGTTGGGGATGGAGTGAAGCATGAGGTTTATCCTGGTGTACCTGTTTGCATGGGTTACCAGGTGTTGTGTGTCAGAAGGAAGGACAGGAACTCTGCTTTTAACAGCGTCCTGCCACAAAACCTTCTGAGATCAGACTGTTTGATGGTGTCAGATGCCACAGGTCTCAAGTCCAGGCCTGTGGAGTTGCCAAGCGAGAACCTTACCCTCTGCACCACCACACCGCAAGGTCAGATGAGGGAGCTGCAGCTAATACCCCATTGCCAGAGGCTACATCCACAGACTCCGCTGCATCAGGTGACTGGCAGCAGCCTACTGATTAGACACCACCAGGCATAAATCTTTCTGTTCCTGTCCCATCCTTTGTCAGAGCAATGAGTCATTAGATCTTCTGCTTACCAGACCAAGTTTGTCTCCCTGCTTGGCTCCTGCTCCTTGCTCCAGTTATAACGCCTTGATCCTTGTTCCCATTTCCTGCCTCTTCACCTGGTTTCCGCTCCTTGTTCCTGCTTCCTCACTCTAATTCCAGTGACTGACTCAGGCTTGAGCCTTGGCATGACTTCTGACTCCGATTCCAGCTTAATCGTGGGCATGGCTACTGACTCCAACCATCCCAGTTTGGGAGATTTTAGTCAGTTAAAAGTCGAGTCACGCAGCGGGGCTAAGACAGGCTCCCTACTTGTACTGGCTCCACACCGCTCCCGGAAACTACGACATGTCTGGCAGCAGCTCCTCGGAGGAGGTGAGGCCAGGGGGTCTCCGCACACTGCCCTCACCCCCAGCTCTGATCCCGCAGCTCTCATTGGCAGGGAACGGGGAACCGCAACCAATGGGAGCTGCAGGGGCTGTTCTTGTAGGCAGGGGCAGCATGCAGAGCCGCCTGGCTGCCCATGAGCCTAGGAGCCACTGCCGGACATGCTGCTGCTTCCGGGAGTCACCCAAGGTAAGCACCGCCTGGCTGGAGCCTGAACCCCAAATCCCCTCCCACACACCAACCCCTGCCCCTGCCCCCTCCCGCACCCAAACTCCCTCCCAGAGCCCGTACCCCCTCCCACATCCCAATCCCTTGCCCCAGCCCTGATCCCCCTTCTGCACCCAAATTCCCTCCCAGAGCCTGCACCCCAAATCCTCTTCTGCACCCCAACCCCTTCCCCCAGGGTCAGCCTCTGGAGTCCCCTCCCACAGTCTGAACCCCTCTGTCCCACCCTGCAGCCCAGAGCCTACACCCCATCCTGCACCCCAACCCTCTGCCCCAGCCCAGTGAAAGTGAGTGAGGGTAGGGGAGAGCGAGTGACTGAAGGAGCGGGGCTGGAGTGAGTGCGGGCGGGGTCTCAGAAAAGGGTGAGGGCAGGGGTGTGGCCTTGGGGCAGGGCAAGAGTATTAGACAGTTGGCAACCCAACCCTGGCACTGACCCTTGGTGTGGCTTCTGACTCTAACTCTGGATTGAGCCTTCACATGGCTTTGGACTCTGACTCTGACCGTTAGTGTGACTTCTGACTGCGAACCTGACTCTGCCCGATCTCTGATGACGAGGTTAGACCACCTCATTATGGGCCCGGATGGGTATCTATTAAATTGGAAATCAGTGTACTAGGAAGAGATCCATGTTTGTTACAGCTGTTCTGCTACTTCAATCTCTTCCTGATGATTTCTGAGCTCACCCACCTCTTATATCATGAGATCAAAGAGTTAACAGAAGGAGACCCTGGAAACTGAATTTTCAGTTATTGCAGGAAAAAGAGGAGCTGAGAATATCTGTGGCTGATATATTTCATCACACTGCAGAAATGAGAAAATACTCAACAGCTGTAAAACGTTTTCCCCTCAAGTTCTGTGTATATTTGTGTTTGGTTTGTGCTGCACAAAAAAGTGAGTCATTCTAGTTTTGTATAAAGTTTTCTTAGTGAAATCAAATATTGGGGCTCAAACCAAAATCCTTCATCTAAACCACCCTAAACGTTGGAGTTGTTTGTAGCTCTGAAATAGCTGTGTAGGGTTTGTGGCTGGTATAAATATAAACGCAGTCTAGAGCAACAATGAACAGGGTAGCATTATTATCAACATCTATGAAAATTCAACATAATATGTTATTGGCACAGAAAAAAACTCATACAAATGTTACAGTTGCATGGTTAAATGCTCTGGATATGGAGTACCACAGCTTAGGCTGGAAACACAAACTTAACTCTGTCCCTTTCCATGCATTATGATACATTCTTTAATTACGGGGGCACATACTATTTGTCAAATAAAATACAATATCATGCACGTTTTCTTTCAGCAACTGTACAGGGGCAGAGTTAAGGTCGAGCATCATCTCCCAACTTCCTTCCAATCCAGGTTAGCTACGCAGTGTGGCCCATGTGTTACATGAGGGGTATTATATATTGCTGCCCATCAGACACACTTTTCTTCCACCTCCTTATGAGGCCATACCACCCTCAAGAGTAACTCAACACCGGGTCTGAGTACTAGTCACAAATCACTGATTTCTCTTAATCCACTGAATGGAATAAAAACTTTGCCTGTCTCTGTGATAAGTCTCAAAATGTAATTGTAAGCGGGGAATTCTCATTGAGTGTGTGTGTTTCCAATGGAATTCTGCAGGGATTGGTTCTTGGCCCTTCCGCTATTTAACATTTTTATCAAGGGGGTGTGCGTGTGTGTGTGTGAGAGAATTGTGTGAATCAAAAAGAGACAAATAGATCTTGTCTACGGAACATGAATATTCTGTGGAATAGTGACATATCCATGTCTTTTCTAATACATTATTCTTATTGTCAATGTGTACCAAATATTGCAACTTGTTTTAGTTTTTTTTGAGTGGCTACATGTTGGCCTCAGTCCAAGGAATAAGTGCAGTGTATACATGTAAAATGAGCATGAGGATATGAGATATTCAAGTCCCTGTTAAGAAAAAGCAAACATTCTATACCAGTAATAGCAGATGAGCTAGTTACAGCTAAATCCGGAATGATTAAGTCCAGAGAGCTTAAGAGGGGCCAAAAAAAAAATCTCCTTTGTTGATATTAAAATATCTCATTATCTCAGATTTGGGTGTCTGTGTATCATGCATTAAAATTCAGTTACTTGATTAATTTTCTTGAGTTGATTATATTGTGAGCACAGACAATACAAGAAGCAGTTTAATTGTTTCCACATCTGTTTTGTATGGATTTTTCTTCCTCCCTTCAGATTCTTTCTTAAATTTGTATCTTTTTTTTTTTTTCCCCACTTATAGTTCCTTCCTTTTGGGGATTGGTGAACTCAGCCTGGAATCTTTGCTCTGTTGGGAAAAGGCAATCACCTGTCAATATAGAAACCAGCCATATGATCTTTGACCCTTTCCTAACTCCACTTCGCATAAACACAGGAGGCAGAAAGGTAAGTTTAAAATAAAGTAAGGACAAGTTTAAAATAAAGTAAGGACATGTCTTGGTATAAAAACCAAGAGTTAACAGATGAAAAATATGTGCCACTTTCAGTATTTATGAAGTATTTTCACCTTGTAATGCCAATAAGCTCTTAGGCAGAATAATAATAATTGTAGAGCTGTGAAAATTACACATTGTTACCTCCCCTGCAGTGATCAAAACCGTACACTGTTAGGTATCCGGAAGCACTTCTTAATTGCCATACAGTACTGGTTCCTTTAAACTCACCTGTGAGTAGAATGTGTTCATTTATAAAAACTCACAGCTAATAAGTGGTGTTTGTCCTACCAGACAAGTAGGATTGTAAAGCCTCAGGAATGCAAATATTGTCTCAGAAGGCTAGATTCTTCTCTTTTGCTGGTATAAATCAGGAGTAACCTCACTGAAATCAGTGCAGTAACATTGCTGTAAACAGAGAGGAAAGAAGATTCGGGTCCAGAATGTTATGAAATGGAGGATTTAATTGGCTCACTCTGGAAGCTGGGGAGAGAGAGGCAGGCTCATAAAAATCTGTTCAGAAAACAGTTTAGTCTCCTAATTACTCTAGAGATTATCAGTACTTGTGCTCCGAAAACCAAGTTACACTGAAGCAAAGCGCCTCTGCCATGCATTAATTAGAAAGCATACAAAATATTTATAATAAATCAATATATCTTTGGGCACATTAGATCAGATAGAAATGATGGGTCAAAGACGATGTACCTTACTTCAGCTGAAGAAGACTACACTCATGAGTAAGGTGAACAAGATTTGGCCCATTGGCATATTTGCAGTGTAATTACTAGAACTGCTTGGTTTTCTAACCTAAATCTGCAAATCTCAATTAATTTAATATTTTTCTGAAAACAAAACAAAAACCAAACAATTACATGGAAAAATCAGTTGCCTTCTGAAATATTATTGTGCCAATTTGGAGGCTACATCCTATTTTACTGAAGTATGAAACAGGAGGGATTTTAGTCCTGTTTTAAGTGCATATTTCAATGTAACCTTAACTATAGCGTTTCTACCAACAATTCCATAACAAGAGCTGTATGTTCTAGTAATGTGGGTCACCTTCTGACCTTTTTTATTGTTGCCTTTTAGTCTTCTGTATTACCTTTTGATTTATTCTGCATGATTAGATTGCATATTATGGAAAGGGCAGAGCCGTGAGAAAATTCTATTTACAAATTATTTAAATGCTGTGAATTTAAGAGGATTTAAAAGGATTTACCATACTCATAAGAATATATTGTTAAAATTACTTCCCCCTCAATTTAAATATAAAAAAGTGAAGGGAAACATGTTTTGTCAGAGGCAATTGGTAAATAACAATATCAGGGTATTTCATTGTGTTTGCTAACATCTGTGAAGAGTAGTTACACACTCTATTATTCATAAACTGCCGCTTTTACGTGGCACACATTTTAAAAAGTATAGACCTTATTCTGCATTCAAACCCTATATGCTTAACTGAGAAATTGTTGAATTGTATTTTATTATTATTAGTTTTGTTGAAAGTTATCAGATTGGTTTGTCTTTTTACCTGTAATTAACTTAATTTGGTTGAGTTTTCAATAGAACTAACAAGCGATTCTTCCTTTTCTGCTCTGGGTTTTTGTCAGTGACTGAGGTGTTAACGGGCCTGTTAAGGTGTCAATTACATATACAGATACAGAAACAAATAGCGAAGCTGTGCTGGGCGATGTTCTGCCCTCAGAAATCTTCAGTAAATTGTTCCACCATTCGGCCTTTCTTTGACTAGTATCCTTGTGGGTGCTCCACTTCAGGTGTGCATGCACCTTCAAACAGAGATTGTAGGCCGATTTGGCCCACGCGTGTGCCCTACATGTCCTTGTGCACTGTGCTAAGGCTGTATAGGGCTTGTGGGCGAAGCACTCTCACTCAGCTTCTTCTCAGTCACCTCTGCCTGAGATGGAGTGTTCAGCGTGCCTGCTTCAATTGGTTGAGCTTGGCTGGGCTAGCATTTGGTTAGTTGTTAGAATTGAGTTGAGTTCATTGTTTAGTATAGTTCAGTTTGTTTTTCCTAAAGAGGCTCGTTATTCCTTGTGCTCTTTATTCCCCTCCCCCTCACATTTGGGGAGGTTCTTCCTCCGTTGAGGAGGTATGCTAGGGTCACTGGGATTCAAAGTTGTCTCACTTGCCAAGAGGCTATTCCAATCTGCAACAGTCATTCCTGATGCACCCGTTGCCTGGGGCGCACGCACATCTCTCAGAAGTGCAGTTTTCATTCAACCCTTAAGAGCAGGGCCAGCAAGACCCAGAAGATTAGGGTCAAACACCTTATGTTGGAGAGATCTCTTTGCCAGGCCTCAGACCCAGGTCAGGAGGACTTCCTTTATACATCAATCTCTGACTGAGCATAGTGCACTGCCTACCTGGGCACTGCATTCACCCAGACTTTGAGGGAAAAGTTGGAAAGTACTCAGTCTCCAAGAAGAGGCTTTCTAGTTTTCCTCACAAAAAGCCTTTCTGGGCTTGGACTCTGTATGAACTTTAAGTATGTGAGTCGTTCATTGAAGTTCCTAACTTAAGTACGTAAATTAACTTTAAACATATGCTTAAGGGCCTTGCTGAATTGAGGCCTATCTCTTCATAAAAATAAACCTGAAATTATTTAATTGTGCAGGATATTAGGAAAATATCAGGTATAGTACATAAATATTTGTGTTTTAGCAAACAAAAGATCTTATAAATACAGATCCTTAGGTTTATATATGGCCCCAAATTTGTTTTTACTGAACCAAGGATCAGTAGATATGTTTCCAATTTCTTTAACTAAAAATTGCACTGGAAAGTTTCATGTTAAGAAATGTTTCTCTGCGTTGTTTGCAACACAAAAATGATAGCATTATACTAATGCTGTAAAACTTAAAAGTAAAATTGTCCAGAAATTATTTATGGTTTTAGTTCAGCAAAATATTTGAGCATGTATATAAGTGCTTTGCTGAGCCCAGTCCTTTAAGCAGAAATGAAACTGTTTTATGTACAAAGTACAAAATGAGAGAAATGCAAAAAGTGAAAAGAAAATTATACTTCAAGCGTCATTTCCAAGGACTTCTTAATTACATGATTTTAAAGTAATAGTGTTCCTTTAGTTCTAGGCAGAGCTCATTCATTATCTCATTCTTTCCATTTATAGTTGTTAAAAGAATAATAACAAATATACATGGATTTACAAAAAACAAAACAAAAAAACACCAAACCCTGCAAATGGGAACAGACACATTTAAAAATGCATAGACAAGGTCTGAGTCATATTAAACTCATTTCTAAAAATGTCATTTTATCAAAATTGCCATTCAAATGGAAGTAGTTAGTTGAAAGCATATTTCAAGCAGGAACTGGTCCTAATGATTACTTTGAATTATTGCTGCTAAGAAATCTGTATTCAACATAAAGATTTAAGAAAAACACAGGAAGTAACCAGAGGTTTCAACTGTATTTATTCAAATGCAGGCATGGTATTTTTCAACCCTAAGATTAATTTTAAAATAAAATGTATTGATCTGGTGAAACCTCTTAGAAATAATTTATTCTTTCATAACATTTTATCTGTTAACAGGGGAGTGCTTAAAATGGTATTTTAATATTTCATGACTTACATCTATATAGCAGTTCTCTTGTTTTATTCAGTCCTTTAGTGACATGGAATAATATGGATGAACAGATAATGTGAGGTAACAGGATAATTAAAATCATAGAGGACAGAGTCTCTTTTACAAAAGGTGTAGATATTCCAAAGTGATTTATCTTCACCTGTTGTCTCGAGCAATGAGCTTTCTTTTGTGCATTGCTGTTGGAAACAATATGGGACATGTGAAATTTGTCCTTAATATATTTCCATAGCAACTCTGAATGTTTATACAAACAGAATTGAGAATCTATTTAATCTGTGGCACAGAATTTGAGAAAATGCATTACTCAATTATGTTAATTCTAGTAATTAGAGCTGGTCAGAAATTTCACTTTGGAACACTTTTTCCATTGAAAAATGCTGATTTGACAAAAGTGAGCGTTTCACAGAATGTATTGATTTCATCAAAATTTTCTATGGTAAATTATTTATTTTTTTTCATTTGTTAGAGTGAAAACATTTCATGTTTACTTTATTGTCCTGACTTTTATAATTTGTTACAATTTGTAACATAACAGTCAAAACAATTAAGTCTAAATTAAATGGTATGATGATGCTGAAGAAAAATATTTCATTTAACAAAACACTAAGATTTCTACTTTTCATCCTGATTCACGACAATACAAAATTTGGAAATCTCAAAAGTTCCCACAGGATGGGAATTCCATTTTTTGACCAGCTCTTCTACTAAAAAAACACTGTCTGGGAAGGAGTGCTATGGAGATGTAATATCAGTGGGCCAAATCCTGCTTGACTCATGCAAACGAGAACATGTGCTCCTCCCCTGGATGAGATGATCAGCCTTTGGCCTGTGTGTGTGTGTTAGCCCCCTATACAAAAGATTTCTAAAACTGATCAATAAGGGTCAAATGATAAAGGTAGAAAAGAAACTCCAGTCTCGGGGCCAGATTGTGACTATCTGTGTGTGTGTGGCTGTGTGTGGCTGGCTGGCTGCCTGGGGGGAGCTGTCAAGTCCCGTGGTATGGAAGTCCTCTCACATGGGGCAGGAAGGAAGTGGGGCAATAGACCCACACCCATGAACTGATCAACAGAGCAAAGCTACATATCTGGGGGAGGAAGCATGCGGCAGTGGGCACGTTTGTCTGACTCTGCATTGCCCAGCTCATTATCGTGTGAAGTGCTGAGGGCAGCTTGAGTACAAAAGGTGATTCACAGAATACATCATTTCATCTCATGACATCAGATATACCAATCCAATACAGTTTCACATTTTGGGGAACTTGATTACTTTCAAGAAGTTGCCTTGGGAATTACAGCACTTCCTTAGCATAGCTGCTACTTTAGCAGTGCTGCAGTTGATATCTAGGGAAGTAGGTCAGGCCTTTGAATTTGAGAATTAGCTCTTGAAGTATGTTAGATCAAGGGGGATTGTGGAGTTCTACTACTGAAATTCTACAAAGGGATTTGATCCTTGTCAGAAGCATTCATTTTTTTCCTGTGTATTGGCTTGGGTTACTGTTTCTGGAGCTTGGAGCGACGTCTGTTCTTAACCATTGATATGTTTTGCATTAATTGTTCTTGCTTGTGGGAGCCCCGATTGATCTAAATGTTGAGTAAGTGGAATGACAAATAGCCCTTTTTGATTCAGATATTAAGCTTGGGAAAAAATCCAGACTTTTTCCTGAACATCTCTTCATTTTGCTCACTGAATTGAATGTCATTGCTCTAAGCTGAGTGGTGGTGGTGTATATTTCAACAGATTTTCTTACATTCTCTGTTTGTTGCTAAGCCTTGTTGGTCCTCTTACACTGAGGATTTGGTTTAGCAGGAGCTATATTTATATTTTTTTTCATGTTGGACGTGGCTTTCATATGGGTTGAGGCACTTGGGGTTTTCAGGGATGTTAACCAATTGATATAGCAGTCAGGGAATTGCTTTGACAACACTTAACTGTGGTTATCACATTGTACAGTAAGGGATTTTTTGGAATTGGTACTAAGATGATTAAGTGCAAATAACAAGAGACTGTAAATTGGTTGAAACTATAAGAAATCCTAGAGTTAAGATAAAGAAGCACAAGCCTAGATACACAATAGTGAGCCAGAAAACCTACTAGTTGTGCAGTGAAATGAAAATCTTCATTAAATACATCTTTTAAAACTGATTTGATTGCTGTACATGAGTGCAGATGGGGAGGGGAAGGTTCAGTTGAAGTTATCAATTCTTGTACCAGGAACATAGCAGGTGAACCCGGGTGTTGTGCAGATGTCCTGATTTTATAGAGACAGTCCCGATATTTGGGGCTTTTTCTTATATAGGCTCATATTACCCCCCACCCCATCCCGATTTTTCACACTTGCTGTCTGGGTACCCTATGTGCAGGTATGTAAAGGGGGAACTGATTTTCTTGTACTTCGATTTTAAAAGTAACATTTTTAATATGACCTTTTTTAATTCAGTGCAACTATCCTAGGCCTAAAAACTCTATAGGCGGGCTGTGCTGTTCAAGGGAGGTTTAAGCAGGTGACTTTCAGGAAGGGGCTGCTGCTTGGTGGTGCATATCCCCGCCATGTCATTCTGTCAGTTTTGCCCTTTTTGAGCTGGGCCTTGATCCTGCAACATGCTGAGCGCCCTCCATTTCTGCTGACTTCAGTAGGAGTTGAAGATATTCAGCACCTCATGGGTCTGAGCTTTTAGTGCCAATGTTGAATTAAAAAGCCAATTGCTTGATATCACACTGCTGAAATCAGCTGGGGATTTGCCTCAGATCCAAGTCCCACTTTTGCAGCAATACCAGTAACATATTTGACCATCCTGTTACTATTTCCTCAAGTCTTCCGTTGTTAATTGCAAATTCAGTTTGTTCATGCAGCC
Source organism: Caretta caretta (assembly GCF_965140235.1). Classification (NCBI taxonomy): domain Eukaryota; kingdom Metazoa; phylum Chordata; order Testudines; family Cheloniidae; genus Caretta; species Caretta caretta. The sequence goes on from NC_134219.1 coordinate 12,453,480, forward strand.
ATCTAAACTACATGCCTGTTGATCTCTGATTCAGCAGCATGAAACCATATGGCTCTCAAATATTTCCATGAAATTCTCTTTAGGACTACAGGCTTGTTTAGATGAACAGTTAGTGCATGGCAAGCTGAGGTGTAAAGCTATAGTGCACTAGGGTGCTGCATATTAACTGTCTGTATGGCCCCTGCTACTGCACGTTAGGAAGCCTTCAGCACGCAGTAGCATGGTCCCCGCAGATAGTCACTGTGTGGCATGCTAGTGCGCTGTTGTAGCTTTTACACCCCAGCTTGCCCATCGCTAGCTGTTCATCTAGGCATGCCTAAGAAACTCGCCTTTACACAAAATAGTTCCACTCCCAGTCTTCTCCTAACAGTCTCTGTCCTTTCAATATTAATGGAAGAACTCAAGGAATTGTAGGCTTCGAAAACTTTGTTTCAGACTTTTTCAAGAACTGTTCTAGAGCTTTTGAACAAACCCATTGAGCTAAGTTCCTCCCAGGAATAACTCCCCTGAAGTCAGTGGAAGAATCTGTTCCATTGTTTGTCTGGACTACAATACAATCACTTTTTAGCTACAATTCTGATCTATTTATTTTGTAACTGGAAAATCATTGGAAGACTAAAAATGTTGGAGATGTGTAGCCCCTAATTGAATGTTATGAGCCAAAATGCATAAGATTTCTTGCTCCAGGACCTCCGCCTGTTACAATTTTTCTGTCCTTTCAGTGCTTTGTTGACTTAGGCTTTGTAATGGAGCTGGTCAAAATGTTTCCATATTTTTAACCAAAAAAAGTGTGAAAATATTTCTGAAACATTTCATAAAAAAATTCTCACGATTTTTCAACCCTCTCTGCTGTGTATATGTCCAGACATTTCCCTCTGCCCCGGGCACACTGCACTTCAGATTTTTCTCCTATCCTAGTGGGGAAAGTGGGTTGGAGGTAACATGGGGGCACAAGGGAAAGAGTTTTGGGACAAGGGTTGCAGGGGGGGGGTCAGGCATGGTACTGCTCCGCCTGCATGGCTACGAGCGTCTGGATCGAGTCCGCTTGGCGCTCCGTTATGCTTATCAGCCAATCTGTGCTTTGCTGCCAGAGCACCACGCTTTTGTGCCGGTGCTCCTCATTCTGCTGGCGGATCTTCCTTTCACTGTCCCGCCACTCCTGCACTTCTCAATTTTCATTACTTGAATGCTGCATTACTTCATGCAACGTCTTCCTTGCTTCTATGTGGCCTCTTTCTGATTCTTTGGAGTCTTTCGGCCGGTGATAACACGGACGACTGAGGTCTCAAGGTTGCATCTGTAAAGGCAAAATGCAACACTTCACAGAGGCAATGATTCCCCATACTTAAGGGCAAGCACAGCCTACATAAGGGCATAATTTGCCCATCCCAAAGTGAGCGCACATAACGCACGGGTTATGGTGAGAAAGCACAGGGTCAAGCGTGACTGATTGTTTCACTCTGTACTGTCCTCTGGGTTTCTGTGCCTTGGGGAGAGCCAACAGCGGTAGGGGGCCCCTATACTGAACACTGTCCCCACATTTTCCACAGGAGTTCGTCCTGGAAGATATCTCGCTGCTGAGGGTGACCTGGGAAGCAAGGGAGGGTCTTCTACTGCAATGCGGCTTCCACCCTAGCCCATATGCAGCTTGTCTGTGTGCACTAATGGTCCCCCCATCCCTCATGGCACAGTGGCGCTGACAAGTTAACCTTACTGGGACAAGGACCACAGTGGCTCTCCCGAGAAACCTGCGGAAGCGCATTGCCCAGCTTCTGGATGAGACCTTTAAAGAGATCACTAAGGCCGATTACTGTGATGTGAGAGCACATCAACGCCCTATTCTGCATCGAGGCATGCATTCAGCCCTAACCCTCCTCACCCCAAGAGCCCGCTCCGAATAACTTCCTTTCCAAAATAAAAGCCACTTATTGGGAACCTCCTCTGGTGTTTGTCCTTCCCCAAACACTGGCCGCCGTGACTGGCTACCTTCCTCTTGGTTCGAGAACAGCTCCTGGCTACATGCATCTAGGGATTCCGGGGTATCTTCCTCTCCCTCAGCACCCTCCCTTCTGCTTCGCTCCTCCTTCTGCCTTGTTAAACTGGGCTCTGAAGTGTCCACGGTGGTACTCGGAGTGAAGGTGGGGTCGCCCCCAAGTATCGCGTCCAGCTCTTTGTAGAAATAGCAGGTTGCGGGGGCAGCACTGGAGTGGCTGTTTGGTTTGCGGGCTTTGCGGTAGGCATTCTGCAGCTCCTTCACTTTAATCCTGCACTGCAGCACATCCTGATCATGACCCCTTTCCATCATGTCCCTTGATATCTGCCCGAAGGTATCTTAATTCCTACGGCTGGAGCACAGCTGGGACTAGACAGCTTCCTCCCCTCAAACACTGATGAGGTCCAGCACCTCGCCATTGCTCCCTACGGGGGATCACCTGGTGCGTGGAGGCATGGTCACCTGGAAAGATTCACTTAGAGCACTCCATGCCTGGCTGAGCAAACAGGAAGGGGATTTTCAAAATTCCCAGAGAATTTAAAGGGTGGGTCTGACGGTTGGTCATCTGAGGGCAGGGTAGTAGAGTTCAAAGTGATGACCAGAGTGGCTGGAACAGGCATTGTGGGACACTTCTGGAGGCTGATCAGAGTGCACTGACAGACCAGGGCGTCCACACTGGTGCCGCGGTGCTCTAGCGGGGGCACACAAAACGTTATTCCACTCGCCGAGGTGGAGTGCCAGGAGCGCTGTAGCTGCGTAGTCAGAACGCTCTACGTGCCTTGCCAGTGTGGCCGGGTAGTGAGCTAGTGCGCCCGGGGCTGCTTTAATGTGCTGTAACTCGCAAGTGTAGCCAAGCCCACACTGTTCATGAGCCCCAAAAGAACCATTATGGGGTGTCATAGAATCATAGAAGATTACGGTTGGAAGAGACCTCGGGAGGTCCTCTAGTCCAACCTCCTGCACAAAGCAGAACCAACACCAACTAAATCATCCCAGCCAGGGCTTTGTCAAGCCGAGCCTTAAAAACCTCTAAGGATGGAGATTCCACCACCTCCGTGGGTAAACCACTCCAGTGCTTCACCACCCTCCTAGTGAAATAGTGTTTCCTAATATCCAATCTAGACCCCCACCCCCCTCTGCAACTTGAGACTATTGCACCTTGTTCTGTCATCTGTCACCACTGAAAACAGCCGAGCTCCATCCGCTTTGGAACCCCCCTTCAGGTAGTTGAAGGTTGCTATCAAATCCCACCTCACTCTTCTTTTCTGCAGACTAAACAAGCCCAGTTCCCTCCATGTCCTGCCATTGCAGTGCAGTGTTGCAGGAGTCTATGAGGACACTATTTCATGACCATGTAAGTCATGATGTGGACACCTCAAGGTGGTGTTACAGCATCACTGTTGTAGTTATTCTGTGTCTCTCTGCTGCTCCATTTCATGGCATGGTGGGTCTCCATCTCGACAAGGCTGCATATCACTGGTACAGATAACTGGATTCCAAGATCCGGAATTTCAGCTTGAGTTGCTTAATGTGTTTACGTGCAGATTAATTCCCCAGTAAGAATGCTGCTGTTGAGAACACTCCACATCATGCAATTCTTTCGCAGCCCTGGCTTTGTCTCTTGATTATCAATTTTAGTAAATTTAACAGGCAGCCCTTCGGAGGTTTAAAAAAAAAATCAGTTTTAATAGACCATCCAAACCCTTATTAAATACACGGCACACTCCTCCCCTTGCCTGCAAACAAATATATGATTTCACTTGTTTCTCTTTGTCACTCCACATAAGCACCGCAGCAATCGGCAAAAGAACAAAATAATTTTACTGAGAGGCTAGTGTAGTGTGGTGTCACTCATGCAACAGGCACTGTGGACCCCAATCTCTAAAGCAACCACAAAATCCCATTAAAACAGAATGACACACTGTAACAGGCTGGCAGCCTGGCTGAACCACCCACTGCTGTTAACAGGAAATGAGATGGCGTAACAGTGAGTGGGAGTAGCCTGCAAGAGGGGTGACATTTTCTAATCTATGTTATGCAGCAGGTTCAACTACATAATCATAATGGTTCCTTCTGGCCTTAAAAATCCATAAATCTCAATTCTGTTGAGAGGGTTTGGTCTGTTGCTATCAGTGGAACCCTGCCAGAGGAGAAGGCATTGGGGTGCTTGGACATATTTTGTAGTGTTAAACCTGACCCTTGAGGAGCTCAGGTTTTTTGGAATGGGATGGGGAAATAGTTCTCGCTCACGCCAACTAAATCAAAAAACTTTGATCTTTCTGAAACTAGGAAGTGGTGGCCAATTTTACACCAGCAGTAGTTTTCCCTCCTTTCTTAAATGGTTTCTTAAATTGAAAATGTATTCCTTTTATTAAAAAGTGTTTCTCATAGCATTGCCCCCCAAAGTTAACAAATGGTGGAGTTCAAAAGAAAAGGCTGCTGCTGCTTATAGCAGTTTGGGAGTCAAATCTCAAAGAAGTGCCTACGAAACCTTCACACAACCATACACCATCATCTCTTTTGTTTAGCCCATTTTTAGAGAGAGGTTACTTTAGAATATTGTTCTGAGGCTTACTTGTATTTTGTCCTGCTTGTTAAATCAAAGCCATTGTTGTTCTGTATAGATCTTCAAGTGAAAGAAAAAATACTATTAGTGGAATTTCAATTATCTAGATAACTTTTCACTAAATCAGAGTTGCCTGTATTTTAAGACATAGTATCTTGCAACTTGCCAGGACTAGAAATAAGTGCATAGTTGCCCATACCAAGAGAAATACAAACAGCTTGATCTGTAGCTGGTTAAACCAGCTGAGCTCTGTTGAAGCCAATGGAGCCAGATTGATTTACACCATCTGAGAATCTAGCTCCAAATGGATATCTAATCTATGTAATCTTCAAGTTAGCAGTAAATTGTTGTCATTGTGAAATGATAGACCCCAATCCTGCAAACACTTACAACATTTATCCATGTGAGTATATTTGCACATGCGAGTCCCTTTTTTTCAGGATCAGGGTCTTAAATAGTTTTTAAAACATGGTTTATACCACAGATTATGTCCAATGCCTTCTCAGATGCCATGGGCATGCAATTGTATAACAGGGTGTGTCTTATCTCTCTACTTAAGTTCTTTTCCTAGTTTGCCTTTTCCTCCTTACTAAAAGGACACTAAGTCACCCTTATTTTAAAAAAACCATGGTTTTCTAGATCTTGTGCATTTCCATGCATGAAGATAAATTTCATGTTTTATTTTGTTGGAATAATTCAAAGTTCACAATTTGAGATACTACTGCAATCACCACTTCTTAGGACTGGCGGAGGAGCCAGGTGTTGCTTAATATGGTAATAAAAAAATTCCAAAACATTTTTTGTGATATTTAAAAAAAAACAGTATGAGAATGAGATTCTCTCTCCTGTCTTTGTAAGTCTTTCTTTTGGAGATATCTGCTTGCTGCTGCGAAGTTAAATATCATAGGATTTCTGTTCTAAGAAGTCACACTGAGGGATTTAAGACACCGATTGTTTTACTAGTTCTTATTTGATTGTGTAGGTGGTTGGAACATTGATGGTAATTTGCCTCTTGTTCCCCAAATGGCATTTTGACAATAGTTTAGCAAGCCAGCATGTCAGTGTCACTCCTGAGCCATCTACACTACAATCAGTTGCAATTTGCCTTGACCTTGAATGTTAGACTTCTGAAATGGAAGTTCTGTGTTCTGCATATTGTAGTTCGTAGAGGGCTGGGTTTTCAAAAGTGCCTTCAGGATTTCGGTGCAGAGGTCCCATAGAAAATCACTGGGACTTGGGTTTCTAAATCCCTACCTAAAATCTTTAATACTTCAGCATGGATTTGGCAGCAGAAATACAGTTCTCTGCAATATGAACAAGCATGATTAAAAAGATAAAACTGCTGTACTGGTAAGGCTGGGGCAAAATCCTGACTCAGGGTTACACATTTCCCCCCTCCCCCCAACCGTGACTGTGCTAAGTAGAACCATGGGCAAAACGGTTGCGCTCCAGTTCTGGTTCCCTGAAAAACACAGGCCATGTCCACATTAGGATAAACCATGTTAGCTAACACATTCGAACTAATATGTAGAGCTGATTTTAAAAAATCTTTTGCTGCAAAAAATGTCAATGATTTTCATCCAAATCTTCACTCCATTTTTAGGGGAGTGGGCTCAGAACCTGTGTTCCAGTGCAAATTCAAACATCTACAATGCTATTTTATAGCCCCACAGCCCGAGCTCTGTGAGCCTGTGTCAGCTGACCCAAGCTCTGACTCGGTGCCATGGAATTTTTATCACTGTAGATATATCCCGAGTCCACATGCCAGTCCCACAGATACCAGTTTACAATGCAGACATACCCACTAAGATTAACATGTTTTAAAATTATACCTTTTTCCCCCTAGTTTTTGCAGTGCCAGGCTGAGCAGCAAATGACCATTGTGTGATGGGGTTTAAGATTTATTATTATGATTGTTACTATAACACCTAGGAGCCCAAGTCATGGACCAGACCGCACTGTGCAAAGTGCTATACCAGCACAGAATAAAAAGACTGTCCCTACCCCAAGGAGATTACACTCTAAGTACAAATCGAGGTTATGGATTGTTCATCCCTGTCTGGCTGTATCTATGAGACAGTACTGGGGACAGACAGTGGTCACACTAGCAACCTAAGCATTGAGTTAGAGGGGTCCATACGTTGGTCCATACATTGTAACACACACCTTCAAAGTGCTTCTGGTCCCTATTCTCACTCCTCCACTCCAGTTTATTTCCTAGCATTTAAAATTGTGTGGGTATTTTGTCCTTCATAGTGCTAATAGTGGCCATTTTCAAGAACTCTTTGTTACCCTGATGTGCTTTTAATTTTGGATTAAATTCATAATGCTATAGAACATCAATATTGCGTTTTGCCAAGTATTGAAATTACTACTTTCCATCCTTCCTTTTTTTCCCCCTAATAAGTTAGAATAATGGTGGTAACATGATAGAGTAACTGTATTTACAGTACTTTAGACACACAGTGAATCCTGACCAATTAATTAAACCTTGTGTGACAGGGTCGGGCCAGATGGCTACAGGAGCATAATAGAAGATAGATATGTTAGCCCCAGGTTAAGTAGGTCCCTTTTCCCTGGGTAAGGTAACAAGGAAGGTTGCAGAACAATCAGGAACCTTCTGGAGACAATTAAGACAGACAGGTTGATTAGAACACCTGCAGCCAATGAAAAAGCTGTTAGAATCAATTAAGGCAGGCTAATCGGGGCACCTGGATTTAAAAAGGAGCTCACTTCAGTTTGTGATGCGTGTGTGAGGAGCTGGGAGCAAGAGGCACTAGGAGCTGAGAGTGAGAACACGGACTGTTGGAGGACTGAGGAGTACAAGCATTATCAGACACCAGGAGGAAGGTCCTATGGTGAGGATAAAGAAGGTGTTGGGAGGAGGCCATGGGGAAGTAGCCCAGGGAGTTGTAGCTGTCGCACAGCTGTTCCAGGAGGCACTCTAGACAGCTGCATTCCACAGGGCCCTGGCCTGGAACCCGGAGTAGGGGGCAGGCCTGGGTTCCCCCCAAATCCTCCCAACTCCTGGTCAGACACAGCAGGAGTCGATCTCGACTGTGGGTTCAGAAAAACGGCCAAGCTGAGGGCTGCCGTGAAGCTCCAAGACAAGCAAATCCACCAATAAGCACAAGACCCACCAAGGTGGAGGAGGAACTTTGTCGCACTTGTCAGTTTGGTGATGCCATATGGTAGTCATTTTAGGTCATGCTTAAAGACTTAATTTGCTTTTAAAGGCACATAACAGTCTGTTGCAAATTACCTTCTTTTTATGATCACTAAAAATGACTCTACCTGATTTTGATCTATTGGGAATGACAAGTCAGTGTATGCTGGCCAAGGACTGTTACATAAACTTTGTAGTGGAATGTGTGCAAATGAAAATTATTTGGTTGGATCCCTTATATCTTTCCTTTCATATGGAACATTGATAAATTCATTTGTATATTATTTAAATTAATGCCTTTATAAATAATTGGTTCATTTGGCACATGCTACAAAATAATGATATTACTTAGCAGTTTTCTAACCTAAAATAGGGTGGGGAAGAGAGAGAAACTGACTAGAAATCAGTGAAATGGTTTCTCTGCCAGCTCGTTCCAATTCCATGCTGTTCAATCAATTCTGAGTATTACTAGCATTTTCCTCAAGAGTGTAATATATGGCAACTGCCAAGTTTTGCTTTGGTGATTACTAAAAGGACAGATTCTGTTGTGAACCATATTTCAGCACTGCAGAAATATAAAAAATGAACTGTTAGAAATGGTCCAGGAGGAATAAATAGCAATAAGACATCAATGTCATCTGTAAACTGATTTCTGTGAATTTTAGAGGACTTAATAATATGATGCTTTGATGTATAGTGTGATCGGAACGTTAATAAGTCTGATACAAGTGTCAGAAAGTTTAATGAATAAAAAATGTAAATTATATACTATCACTAGTTAAAATAAGAATGTATCTTCCCTAATACTCCTCTGGCACTCTATGCACTCTATTAGTAAGAGAGTATAAAATGCATTTGGCAAGTTAAAATAAATTTTGCATGTCAGTCTGTCATTTGCTATTTACAGGAGAGTAAGACATTTTTAAACTCACTGCTACTTGTATATTCTGCTATTTGTAAAATATATATGAAAATGTGAAAAATGCACATTCAAGGAATATTTGTGAGCATACACTCCGGGTTCTATTTTCTTATCACTTAAATGATCCTTAACTGAGATTTAAGTGAGTTGGAGGATTTGTGTAAGTTTGCCATACACACAAACACAAATCCTTTTCTGGAAATGCCAGGAATCTCTGAGAATTTGTCAGCTTCAGGAGAATTTGTGAAACCTAGAAAAGGGAAGGTGACCTGATGAAGCCCATTTAAAAGTAAAGAAACCTGGTCCTGAGAGTTTTGCCTGCCTAAGAGCTTGCAGGATCAGGTTTCATACACATACAGGATGTTTAGATACACAGTCTTCCTTGGGATTAGTGCCTGCATAAGAAGCCGCATCATTCTCTTTGAAGTAAATGCAAGGATATATATAGCATATTCACCTTATAGTGTGTAACATGCTCCAGTTACTTGTCTTATTACTCCACAATTACAGCCTCATGGCATATACATTATACCAGTTTTGCTCCCTTAACTGAATGACCTCCTAAATATAAATGAATGTATGGAAGGAAACAAGGTATACATTGCATCATGTTAAGTGGGAGAGAGGTGAAGTTCAAGAGACTCGAAGAGAGAGGGAGCTGTGTTTGGCTCCTATAGTTATCTAGTTCCTTAACCCTTCAGATCGCTGCTCCAAACCCATGATCCTCTGTGTAAATCCAGAGATACCCAGTGATGCTAAATGGCAGCTGAACAGTCTCACATTACTGTTTTGTTTTACCTTCAGATTCCACAGAAAATATTTTCTTATATGACATACTTTTAACAAGTGTCTTGGCTGCTACATTGGAGGAATTAAAAGTGCCATGAGACTTCTTGGAAAAAGTTGGTATATTCATCCTGATGCCATATTCAAAATGGGGTAATTAAAATTTCGCCTGAATAATATGCTCTGAGTTTCAATTGGAGAAAATATTTCCACATTCTTTCCTGAAACGTGCAGTGTTGCTGTGTGCAGTTAAACAGTTTGTTATCTCACTAACTCGTTATCTCAGTGATGGAAAAAAGCTATCATCATGTCCTCACATCTAGGTTATCTCTAAATCTTGCAGATTCTTTCTGCATAACATCTCTAAAATACTGCCTTTCCTATCTATCCATACAGATAAAACTCTCTTTCAGGCTCTCATCATCTCACGTTTTCATTACTATAACATTCTTTCTCTGACCTTGGCAAAGGCAATTTTGCCCCACTCGTATCCATTCAGAATATTGCAGCAAAGATCATTTTCCTAGCCTGTTACTTTGACCATTTCACCTTTCTTTGAATCTCTTCACTGGCTCCCTCTTCTCTGTTGTATCAGATATAAGCTACTTGTCTTAAGTTTCAAGGTCCTTCATGACCTGTCCCTGCTCTATCTTCTTTCATTCAGTATCAGAAAGTCAACTCCCATGTTGCTGGCCTCCATTGGCCACTTGTTAAATTTTGAAAAAAGCACCTTCTTGCTTTCTCCTATGCTGCCTCTTGCTCTTGAGAGAAGCTCCCCATAAACACACACAAAACTAACTCATTATCCTCCTTCAAAACTCTCCTCTACCGTGAGGTCTATTTTAAAAACACAGCTTGGCAGTACTTACACAGCTTGTGTACTGAGACCAGAGCCTATCATGGTGACCAGTACTGTCCCATTATTTCCTTATGCTCCCCTATTAGTCAGTCTGTATCTGTTGTTAATCTCTTGTCTTGCACTTAAATTGTAAATTCTTTGGGGCAGCAACTGTCTGTGTGTACAGCACCTAACACAATGGGGTCCTGGTCCATGACTGCGGCTTTTAGGTGCTATGATAATACAAATAACAAATATTAATCATTTATATGCATGCGCCAGTTCAGGGCCAAATCTGTACTAAATGTTAAAGTCTCAGTAGCTCTATTGAAGTGACTTTTACTAGTGGGCAGAAGTTTTGCCCATATGTACTAATCAGTTTCAAAAATTCCATGAAAGTTGCAAACTGTTGGGTGAAAGCTACCTATAAAATGTCAGTCATTCGATCATTTGAAACGAGGGTGATGTGTTACTGTGTGGTTTGGGCAAGGGATCCATTGGAAGATGAGGAAGCCCATATCAACTTTAGAATATCATGTCTCCTCCTAAACTGGTGTAAATCAGCATAGCCCTATTGACTTCAATGAAGCAGTGCTGATTCACATCAGCTGTGGATCAACCCCCTTTTTTTCTGGTCCTTGGTTGTTCCTCTGTTTGTCATGATGCTGTTTTGCTGCACGTGATGAAGATGTTACTCTAGCAGTCATTCTAATACCAATGAGAGAAAATTGAGGTACAATTCCATGCCGTCATGTTTGGGTTACTTAACAAAAAAAGATCAGTGACTGCTCTCATTTCTGAGGACTGAATTGTTTGAAATATTCAGATGGGTATAAAAAAAATCTGTTGAGTGATTTTTTTATGCCCTTTTTCTGTTTAGCAACACACATGGTGCAGTATTTTGATAATATGCTTTTTGGGTTTATTCCATCCTGCTTTAAATCTGTGCACAAATCCAGAATTATATTTTAACACACACACTCAGATGTAAAACCTGTTTGTTTTTATTTGCATTTGATTTGGTGTGAGTGACTGTGTCTGATGACGGGAGAAGATTGAGGATTTTTTCTTTCTCATAGATTCTGATCTCACAATAAGGGTGAATAGGTCTCTAGCAGTGTATGCTTCAAATAGAATTACAATTTGTATTTCAGATTCATTAAAATACACTTCATGGGTTTCATCCCTTGATGGATATTTCATCCCTTACTCTTTCGTTACAAAGGATGAAATTATACTATGCTGTATGGGAGTATAGTAGAGCTTAGTAAAATATGATGATTTTTTTTCGGCATGCTGATCTCTTGGGTTCAATATTGAGGAAATATTTTATATTGATGCTTGCCATAACAGATGAAAATATTCTGTCGTTTCATACAGGGCAGCAGTAGGCAAAAGGCTGACTTGAAAAGCAAATATAAGATTTAAAACAGACTTTTTTATGATCGTTGACTGAATTTTGGGGAAACGTTTTATTTAAAGAAGGCAAATATCAGATAGCTATTATTTTCAAATATCCGTGACATTGCAGTGATTGGAATGAAGCAGTTGTCCTTTACAGACGATGACATATTGCAGACAGTAAATATGAAAATAGCTGACTCCATAACTGTTACAAGCCAACCTTTTAACAGCTTAACAAACATTTAGGAATAATAATTCTTGTGTCCTTTTCACCGCAGTCTTAGTTTATTGTGATTACTCAACTGTTTGAATTGATGTGTGCAGTGTCCTTGTTAGCAGGTGAGGGCGCAGCATACTGCCTGTAATAGTATATAGACTTGATCCACTGATGAAACTCCCATTGACTTCAGTGGTAGAGAATCAGGCCTTATGGCCCCAGTTGTGCCAACAGTTATGCACATGCTTATCTTTATACACAGGATTAGTGGAGCTACTTGTGTGTGAAATCAAGCATGTGGAACTGGGACCTAAGAGGCGAGGTGGATTTTGGGTCTCCCGCTCTACATATTGCTGTTCTCTTGGTCAGGGCTCCTACTATTATTTTTCTCTGTTTGCGACCAGAAATCACATTGTATTTGTCAGGACTCTCTGCCTGTTCTGCAACTAGAATGCTTTACTTGATAATGAGCGTGTATCAATTCTGCTAGACCTAGCTGGGGATAAATCCCACAGTTGGCAGTGTGGAATACAAATTGCTGTAGCAGTGGAATGTGCCATTCAATATTCTGAATAACATCTCGGTATTAGAAAGAACTGCAAGTCTGTTGCCTTTCTCCCTGTCCTGTTAATCACAGGTTGCAGAGTAGAGAGACAGAGCATGTTTATAGACAGAATTAAACTATGTATTTGGGATTAGAAACTAGAAAGGAGCTTAAGGATAAAACTGAAGAGGTGGTCAATGTACTGCTTCTAATAGGCAAAAATAAATCCCAGATCTGTGGATCAGCAGCTACTCATCAAGTCTGAGATCCTGGTGGCAAAATGATGCTGTATTTGAGCTCACTGTCACTCCAAAATCGAAGAGGAAACTTCAATAGATAACAAAAATGGGAAGAAAGTGAGCATAATTTGGGGATGACAAATGATCCTAGTGAGAGGGATGGTGTATCTTGCAGTAAGGCTGCAGGAGTAAGAGTTACAAGGAGATCACGAGTTGAATTTCTAACCTATTCTGAAGTTTTGCTTTTTTATTGTGGGTATATTCTTGCTATACAAATAATGTAACAGAAAACCATGTATCATCCTCATATTGATTAGTTGTACGCCAGCCGTCTCTGTCAGGTGCATGAGTGCCTGATTTATAACTGTTCGTTGTGGATAACTTTCAACTGACAATTATGTTTTCAACCCCTGCCACCATGCTTGCTGGTTTCAGTGGGGCTCCGTGTCTGTGTGTGTGTGTGCAGGAGACTGCCCGCCTGAAGCGGGTTGCAGGATCAGGACCTAATCATTTGCATCCTATAAACACAAGCAGTTCTAGGGCCCGATCTGTCACTTGCCACTTAGACAAAAACCTCTTATTGGATGTCCTGCCACAGGCTTCCTCATTGTGGCTGCTCGCTGCCTCGCCTCTCAGAAAAGCCATTGATCAGGAGTGAACATTGCATTGAACACCACTATCTTACATGGCATCATGCCACAAAACTTAGGTTAGTTTGCATGGGAGCTTGCTTCTTATAGTGACTGCTCCATACCTCTCCTTAACCCCACCCCCATAATAGATGCAATCTAAATCAGGTGATATTCCTGCGGAGAAGGGTCTTTTAGCTGCTAAGTGAGATGGCTGGTGCAGGGACACACTTAAAGTCCATTTTGTAGCCTCCTGCCCAGTCCCCAATTTCAATGGGCTTCACATACATTGCTCCCCTCCATATGTGGTTGCAGAAGTGAGCGTCTGACCTTACGGCCTTTCTTTAGATGGATTCTTCTCATTAGAGTAATGGAGGCAAAAATACCGGGTGAAATATTCATCAGTTGCTAGAAAAGAGAAGTTATAGGATAGCCACCTCGGCATGTAAAGACGCACTCAGAAAGTGGGCAGCCTTATAAGGGAACCCAAGTAGTAAAAAGCTGATGCCTATGCTAACCTCAATAGCAGGATATCCAAAGAATACTTTTAGAAGCCTCCCTTTAGAAGTGTATGTTCTTTCTTGACGGTATTAGAAAATTATATGCTCCATCTCTTCTCTGCACTATAATTTTGTTCTTGCAAATATATGTACTGTTTTTCTCCAGATTCTATTGGCTGTTGACATAAGTAGGATAAATAGACAGAAATAGTGTGCCTTCAAGCTTTCCTCCAGTTCTGATTAGAGCTCTTTATGCTTTCCCTTGCTTTCACTGAATAATCTGCCTTCAAAAATATAGTAAAAACTACATATAACGGTTGTAAATGTTGCAGATGATAAATGTGCTCTGTTGCAGATGCTTGAAAAAAGATAATTTACTGTTTTTGGTAAAACCAACTTGATCTGAATATACCAAACATGGATTAATACTTTGTGGATAAATAAATATTTAAAAAGCAAAGGAAGAAGGTTAAACATTATTTTCAAGATTTTCTTAGGCAGAAGTGAGGAATAAATACATAAAGTCACGTAAATTCAAAACTGATGCTGGGACTGCATGTGGATTATTGTTAACATGAACCAGAGATACCAAAACTATTGAATTTATATTTTATCTGAGCTGCCTGTTTGAAAATAGCTTCACGTTTATTACATATGCCCATGAGATAACAAAGCTAGCAAATAATACTGGGCCAAATAACCCTTTATCCATACCAATAGTCCCACTGAAGCATGAATAGAGATTGCAGTATTGATATTCTGTGGCGTGTAACTTAATAATGATCTCCTCTGTATAAAATGAGATAAAGCCAAGGCATTCATAGAACATACGGTTTGAGGTGAAGCCAAGACATTTATTTTGGGAAGCTAGAGAACTGTATCCAATTAAAATGTTTTATTCTAGTGAAATTAGTACAGAAAATTAACAGGATCGCAGCTTCATTCTCTCCCCTTCAGGATAAATGTCTAATACTGTATACTGTGTCAAATGATTTTTGTTAATTGACTAAGCAGGTTGATGGAAGAATGAAGCTTCCTGAATCATTATTGAAAAACAGTCTTCTGGTCAGCGTTTAAGGCCAGAATGGACGACTAGCTCAACCAGTCTGACCTCCTGTGTCAACACCACCACCACCCAGTGCCCGCACACTAAACCCAACAACCAGAATTAGACAGAAGTATTATAGCCCACAAGAGACTAGATTATATGTGCCACAGGGAGAGAACAGGAGGGGCCGAGGTGCACTAGTGCCTGAGGCCCTCTCGGTGGCAGGGAAATAAGCCCAAAGCACAGACGTAGCCCATCTGAAAAGGGCTTAATTTACAGCGTGTGGATTTAAATCCAAATGAAACTCCAAATCAGAGGATACCTCCCAGGGCTCTGGACACCCTGGACATACATTCAAAGATTGAGTAGCATAGGAACTATAACAAAGAGGGTGAAGCTCAGGAGCATGTTGAGATTGCAGCATGGCATGGGGGAAGAGATGTGATCTCAAATAGGTAAGTCCTAAGCCCTCTAGGGCTTTATTGGTCAAAACCAACACCTTAAACTCCATCCAGAAACTAAGTGACTGATGGTGCAGATCATGGAGCACCGGCAAGATGTGTTCCTACAGGGAGGCTCTGCTTAACCGTAGTAGTAGTAGTTGGGAAAAAAAAAAATCAAGCTTCTTTTTTTTTTTTTTAAGACCTGGCACCTCTTGGGTATTGTGCCTGCTGTCTTTTATGGATTGCCCAGCTTGCTGTACTGTACAGCGCTTACCAAACGATACAGCCTAATAATTCTGTAGCTAAGCTTGCTCTCTTTGTTGAAGTTGAGTACAAGTTTACTTAATATTATTAAGGCTTTGCATATTGCCAGCACTTTGGTCGTACTCCAGCGCAAGGGTAAGTAGAGGCTGTGAGAGAGTGCAGGTGAGCTTAAGCAAGCAGCAGAATCCTTGGCACTGAGAGTACGTCCGCACTTCGAGCAGGAGGTGTCATTTCCAGCTCGAAGAGACATACTCACGCTAGCTCTGATCAAGCTGGTACCCTAAAAATAGAAGGTGTAGCCTCTGCAGTAGGAAGGGTTACATGCCTTGGATCTCAGATGGGATCGTATTCGGAGTGGTGATCCTCTCCTGGCACTGGTGCTGCTGTGGCTCAATTTCTGTTTTTAGTGTGCTAGGTCAGTCAGAACTAGTGTGGTATGTCTACTCGAGACGGAAATTACACCTCCAACTCTAAGTGTAGACGTAAACCGAGTGGCAGTAACTCTGAAGCCCCTTGTGTGCCTACTCCTTTACTCTGAAGGTTTCAGAGGATGTGGGTGTGCGCACACACGTGTGTGTTTATATTTACATATAAAAAGGTGTGGACAGAGAAACATGGTGTTACGTTACCATAATGAAGATTGCATTTATCGTGTTAGCTGCCTTCTCCACTCTTCGGCCCCCTGCTTGATATTGGACAGAAGTAAATTTGCACTCTTACTAGGTTCTCCTGCTCTCTCTGTCCTACTCTATAACTTTTTCCATTTCATCTCCCTGTGTGACACTCCTTCCTTCCACTGTACAGGATCAAACTGCAAATATAGGGTAGCCCTCCAGCAATCTGATAGACCAATGCCAATTCCAGGTGGTGCAATGGAAGAGAGGATTGAGAAGCGTCTGAAATACAAATGAAGGATAAGGAGAGATGACGCTTATCAGTAAGTTTCAGAGGGGACCACAAACTTCAGAACTAAATCTATTCTAGCAGCCAGGAGCTGTCAGGATGATAAATAGACTAGTCTGTAATATCAGTTACCATACTAGGGCAGCGGAGAAGAAGAAATAATTCACACTCCAAAATCTGTTAAAATAACATTATTTGATTTAAAACCGCGACAATCTGGAGGTAAAACAGAAACACAAACCTTGATTCATCTAATATTGCAGATACTGTAGGCAAATCAATGGCTTTTCTGAAGCCCCTAAGTCAGTGCTGATACATGATAATTATCCACTTCCCTGTTAGAGCTCCTAAGCTTTTCCCCACATTTTGCTATAGCATTATTTTGTCAGACGGAAACAGTTGTCTCCGTCATCTCACATTATTTCATTATAACTCCCATAATAATTATACTCTGACTAGGCGTGAAAAGCATCAAGGAAATAACTATTTAATAATATTTTGCACTTATTGTATCTTTATCTGAGCATCTCAAAGTACTTTGCAAACTGTGCATGTCCAAGAGATTTTGATATGCATCATATCTCAAATATCCATGTTGTTCAATATAAATCCTCTTGACTAGCCCACAGCCATATACTTGCAGGATGGTGTGTCCTTTATGTGTAACCTTTGGTGCTCTTATTTCAGTTCTGTCCTCTTTTGATTGTGGTACACAGAGGCCACTAGTAGCAAAGTTTCAGTCGAGGTCCAAACACACTTAAAGTTTAAGGATGTTTCTGTCCATGGGGCTTGATTCAGCCCATTATAGAGGTAAGCATCCCAAACTGCAGATTCTAGATCTGGAGTTTCACATGTGAATATCTCCAAAACTGGGGGATTTTCCAGATCCAGAGTTTTGATTCAGGACCCTCTGTCAATATTAAACTTTACTTGAACACTTTTTGTGTCAAAGGTGCAGAAAGAAAGAGGGTGCATGTATAAGGATAATGCATGCCCATTTACTCCCCTTGCTTTCTCCAGGGAAGGTGGAAGGGAGGACTGGACAGAGCTTTGTGCTCCATCTCCCAGTAGTGTACCCCCCAGCACAGCAGTGCCACATACACACATGCGTGTGCGCACACACACACACACACTAGGGCAGGAATCCTGCCTCAGAGTTGCATCTGTGTCACAGTGCCACCCAGTGCTACTGCTGGAGTCGCACAGTTTACACACAGCGCCTTGCTGAGGGCTGTGCACCAAAGGCATCAGTTAGCCATGAATAAGAATTTTGCCCAGCATTCTGATTATTAGTGTAAATCTGTGTTTGCCCAGTGTTCTCTTTTAGTCTATCATGCAACTACTTGTTTAAACAGAATTTTAAAATGTACACTTGTCTCATCGCACAGATGTCCTGACTCCTTCAGACTCCATCACAACTCTTCTGTGTAAATATGTTTGTATCTGGTTTCTTAAGGCGTATTATAGCTTTGATGGACACTAATAGCTCCTTCTGAGCCATTACAGCTTTTGATATGAATACACAGTTATGATCTTTATAAAAAATATGTATCATTAAAAATGATAGACTGTTAGGACTCGATCAGCACCATGACAGACTGTCAGGTAAATCCCCATTTAACCAGTTTGGAGCTGTCACTAGTTTTGGTGTCAGTTAGAAGTATAGAAATGTTGTTTAATGGATCTCTTGACACGATGGCACCTTATGGCTCTTGGTGCTGGGCAAAGATTTTTTCAGCACTTTATTCTTCTGATGTATTTTACCAGTTAGCTTGTAGATGGTGCCCTATTGGTCTAAGCCTTAGGTTTACAGTATCTAGACTGCCTGGAGCTGCGGGTTCAAGTGTCATGGTCAACTCAGCCCTTTATATCCTCTGTCTATATTCTGGTGAATGCAGTCTGTCCCCTGCTCATCAGCAGGATATCTGTTGCATCCTTGTCTAAGGTACATATACTGAATTCTTCTGCATGGGCATTAATAAAAAAAACCCCCACAGTATATTTCTGAAAGAGCAGGAGTGTGCACCAGCATGCTTGGTCATCATTCAAACGCACCAATCCTAAAACGTTATGCAGCGTACTGTGCAAAACTCCTCCCTGTTTATCACCCAGATTTGCCTCAGTCCCAGAGGTGGCTGCATTTCAGTGGTAAGTGATTCCTTTGTGACACTTTTGGGGAACCTTTGGAATGGAAAATTCTGTATTAACAAAAGTGACTATTACTATTGTGAATGTTAATTATTTGTAGCATTTTTTATCATGGGCATCTGTTACCTCAAGTAATGAGTTCCTAGAGAAGCAGGAGCCTTAGTGGAGAGAGTTTGATGTACAGAACGTGGAATTGCATAGGTAGATATATGTTAAAGATTAAGGTTGCTATTACAGAAAGGAAATTGCTGTGCTTACAGTGCAGTTGTGTCCTGTAGGTTGCAACAGTACCATGGTTCTGTATTTGAATGTTTGTCTGCTCCTTCCTCCAGCAGAAATTTACCATTTTTAGTATATTTGGGGGAGAGGAATACTGAAAATTCAATATCATAAGCAAAGAGTTCTGTAAAAACTGATAAGCATGTTAAAATGCTGTCTCAAAAACCAAACAGAATATAAAACCCGCGTGTCTGCAAATGAGAGTTTTTTAGCTTGTGGAAATGCTGGCAAGATTTGAACATAAATATACTGCTGTCATGTGAAGTGTGTGATGAACTCAAATTGGAAAATGTGCATTGTGAAATCTCCTGATCTGCATTGCAAACTGCAGTGTGAGGACACATGTAACCATAAGGATTAATATAATATAAAGTGTAATATAGAGCCTTATTTTGAGGTAGGCTGTAGCTAAGCTTCTCTTACAACAGTGGAGTAAGTGTCCTGTATAGTCTCAGGGCATTTCAGTAGACTCATATTTTTCAAAAGCAATATTCTTTAAACTGTTTAAAGTGAGGTTTCACTTCATGCCTCTTGGAATACATCAGCTGCCATCTAGCACCTCTGTAGTCCAAGTAGATTATCACTTTCCTTTCCTACTTTACTCTGAGCAATGCAATGGAAGAGGAGAAATTACACAGCAGGCCTGTCTTGCTGCAGGTGCTCCTCACTGGGCGTGAGGGCATGAATCTTGACATGGAGAAACCACCCATTTGGGTGAGGAGGGTACTTCTGTGCATTTGACACAGGGTCACCCATTTTCTAGTGCTGTGTACATTTATGGCCTTAGAATATTCCCACCTTTAGTGAGAACGATTATTTATATAAGATACATACTGAAAGAAAGAAGGATTACTGGGGAAGAGTAAAAGGAAATTTACATTTCTTTATGCCTCTGACTGATACAATCTGTTGTCCTTAGCATGTTTGTTGTAAATAATATTGTGAATAATATTGAGGTTATTGCTGGAGAGGGGTCTGCATTTTTGAATCACACGCCAGTTCCACATTACATGAAAGTATGTGGCAGCCTTTAACTGAACACTCCATATATAAATTAGGAACAATATTATGGCATCTGTTGTATGTAATGGGGGAATATAACAGCTGTGCAATATGAAATAGTGAATCTATCAAATGATTACAACAAATTTTATAAATAATCCTGTTAGCTTGGTTGCAATCATTGTTGGATAAGATGAGAAGGTGGTGGTGGGGAGAGGTTCGGCATATCAAAAATGTTACAATAAGAAGTGTGAATTAATGCAGCCGGGTTTTGTCTAGCAGCTAGATCTCTGGAAGTAGCAGAGATTGCCCCATCCAACCAAAAGATCAGCCTAGGTGAGGTACCTTGCCTGTCAGTAATTGTAAAGCTATCAGGCACTTTACTTCTGAGATTTCTTTGATTACTCTGAATGGTGTGATGATGGATAAAGTCTTTGCAATATAAAAATCCTTCATTTTACTGTCATGCACACCTTACAGAGCCTTTGGTATCAGTTCTGCAAAGGTTCTTTGAGAAGGCTGGGAGAAGAGAAAATTATCTAAATGTTGGTGTAGCAAAGTGAAATATGCAATTACTGGAACATTTACATATGCGTAGAACTCAGCAATAGAATAGTAGTAGTAATAATCATAATAATACATCATGTTTATATAACAATTTTCGTCCCAAAATGCTTTACAAGATGAGAGACCAACGATACACTAGGATTACTTCTTCCATCTCTACAATATGTTTCACCCTCGAGGTGGCTGCAAGAGGTTGTAGAGAGTTTAGATTATGAGTGTTTTGGGGGGAGAGGAATACTGAAAATACCGGAGAGGGAGAGGAATTATTTAAGCTCAGTACCAATGTGGACACACAAACAAATGGATATAAACTGGCCACCAGGAAGTTTAGACTTGAAATTAGACAAAGGTTTCTAACTATCAGAGAAGTGAAGTTCTGGAACAGCCTTCCAAGGGAAGCAGTGGGGGCAAAAGATCTATCTGGCTTTAAGATTAAACTCGATAAGTTTATGGAAGAGATGGTAGGATGGGATAACATGATTTTGGTAATTAATTGATCTTTAAATATTCATGGTAAATAGGCCTGTGATGGGATGTTAGGTGGGGTGGGATCTGAGTTACCCAGGAAAGAATTTTCTGTAGTATCCGGCAGGTGAATCTTGCCCATATGCTTGGGGTTTACCTGATCGCCTTATTTGGGGTTGGGAAGGAATTTTCCTCCAGGGCAGATTGGAAGAGGCCTTGGAGGTTTTTCACCTTCCTCTGTAGCATGGGGCACGGGTCACTTGCTGGAGGATTCTCTACTCCTTGAAGTCTTTAAACCACGATTTGAGGACTTCAATAGCTCAGACGTAGGTGAAGTTTTTTGCAGGAGTGGGTGGGTGAGATTCTGTGGCCTGCGTTGTGCAGGAGGTCAGACTAGATGATCATAATGGTCCCTTCTGACCTTAGTATCTATGTCTGTGAGACCAGAGACTTGGTGTATATATTGCTCGTGATCTCTCATTTATTTAAGAGGAGCAAGGTATAATCTTATATTTTATTCAGATATAAGAATGTCCATACACAAACTCTCCCCCCTCCCCAGTTTAACTAAATTAGTGCAGCATCACACCTTTAGGCAACTAGTCCAATGTTGTGTGCAGACCAGGCCTTAAAGTTAAACTGAGCATGGGACTGTCCCATTCAGCTTTTACTTTACCGAGCTCCATTTGCTCTTAAGGCTTTTAGGCAGCCAATCCTTTTGAAAATAGGACAAATCCTTTGCCCCGTTGGTCTGTATATCAGTTTAGCATTTTACATCTTCCTTTCTTTTCCAGCAACCATCCATCACCCACTCCAAGGGGCAACCTGGGGAGTGGCCCATCGGGGGCAGAAACTGCAAGGTTCTCCTTGTGCATTTCCCAAATTATCCCACTGGGGGGAAAATAGGGGGGTAAGTGGGTGCAGGTAGTCCCTGCAGAAAAAACAGCAGGGTTAGTTGTGGATCAGCCAAGGTCCACCAAGATGTGTCCACTGCAAGGCCCTGTTCTTCATACTTGGGGACCTGCTGCCCCCACTTCCGGTTCCCCTGACATCTTGACTCCTCTTCCCATGCTAACAACGTGTGTGTGTCTCTCTCTCTCTTCCTATGGCTGATGGGGTGGGGCGTGAGGGGTGTTGTTGTTCATCAGAGTGGAGAGGGCATTGTGCATTAACTTTCTGGAGATTTTGTAACTGACGTTGGGGGATGATACCTTCCCACCGCTTCCACATGAGCCATAGGGATCACAACATGATGAAAGCAGCAAATCCTAGGGGATGATCTCCCCCTAGCTGCAGATCAACAGCTTATTTTATCAGCTTTTCTTCTTCCTTAAACTTTTAAAGGGGCACTACCAGATGTGTATTGGTAGAAACAAGCTTTTTGTTTTGTAAAATCAGAACCTGAGTAAATGGAAATATTGCTGTTAATTGTTTTTTAAACATTCCCACATTTGTGGGTTTTTTTAAACATTGCCGTGTAGTCTTTGCAACCCAGACATTACAGTATTGTACATGAGAACCAGAAAATGAGACCCAACACAAACTGAAGGTGAAACTGAAAAACAACAAACAACATAAAGAATGAGAAGTAGACATGGCCCCGTTCTTCCCTGCCCTTGCCCCCCACCCCATGGAGATATTAAAGGCAACTGCAGAGTAGCACAAGGACTACGACTGTGTCCTGCCTTTATACTGGTGACATAAATTCCAGGGGCAATGCTCCTTGCACTCCCACACAGCAGCTAGACGTAAATCTTGTGCTTGAAATGGAATGTGTCTGTTCAGTGGAGGCAGGAGGGCTCTTGTGCCCTTGTAGGACAGCGGTTTATGTAGAGATATTTAATAAGGCATTAAGTGTTTGTTACATTTCGTTAGCTTTTTCTGATATTATTTTGATTCCAATCAATAAGTTTTTTACAACTCTATACCTCCACTGGCTCATTGCAGGTAAGTTAGCTATCTGCTCTGTGTCATGATATGCTATAGTTGGACAATTACTGTATTTAGTGACTAGAATGTGACTCCTTGTGTGAAAACTGATCCTTTTATGTGGGATGTAATTGTTTCCAGGTTATTCAGTGCCTATTGAATTAGTATTGAAAAGATAATTTCATGCTTAGTTAAGTGATGAATTCAGTTCATTTCTAGTGAGGCAAAGTAACAAATGTGACTTTAACAGTATTAATTATATGCAAAGAAGAAAGTAAATACTGTACAGCTAACGAGCAAAGGTAAATTAACCAGGCATTTCTGTTTGTCAGCTGCCTATTCTTTTATCACTGCTGATGGATTTTAAAAGGGCAGGCAAAATCCCTTGAATCCAGATGAGGTCAGTTCTGATGAAAGGCTGTAGCTGGCTGGAAACTGTTCAGTGATCTGTGTGAAATGAATCTTGTGGCCAAGTCCTTATCCTAATAGACAAGATTTAGTGCCACAGAAACCACTACACAATTGGTCCAACACTTTGGCAGTCTGAGTATAGGGGCCAGGGGTCATGCAAGCCCCAGAAGACTGATTGGCCTCCCCCAAAACATGCCTCCAGTGAGGTGATCTCTCCAGCTCTTGGCTGAGGCACTCTGGCATGCAGTGTGTGAGAAACGGGGGCATTGCCACTGGTCATGCTCTGCCTGGCTTGTGGCTAATCATAGGACTTCAATCCTTAGGGCCGTCACTCTGGCACCTCACTCGAGCTTTAACTTTATGCACCTGTGTGTAATATTGTTAGAACTACAACCAAAAGGCCACATCAGTAAGGTCCTTGCTCCATCCTTAGTCAGACTGAAATCAGTGGGAGTTTGCCTGAATAAAGATGGAGTAAAGGGCAGCTGGGGCTGTTTCCCATCGCCCTCTCGCCAGATGGTGCACAGAAACTCTGTGAGCAGCATTAAAAAATATCACTCACTCTACAGTTGCATCCTCTGCAGGGAACCAGCAGGGGGGCTGCTTTCATCAACACCCTGCCCACCTGAGGTCTCCAGGACAGAGAGAGCAGGGTTACAAGTCATGTTATGCCTCACAGTTGTGGCCAGAAATTGAGTCATTCGTTCTTCTCCCTTAGTACTCTCCATGATCATCTCTGCCTGCATTAGAAGGCATTACCTTAACTGAGCAGAATTCTGATTTTTTGTTCTTTGCTGCATTCCACTCCTGACTTCTCAATTGAGATGACGTTTCTCTGCAGTCGAAACACTTCAGACCATTGGACATATTTGAATCAGAATTAGGCTGTTTCAAATAAAACTGTGTTTAAGAACAATGTACAACAGATGGAGATAAAAATTCAGTGAGTTTGATAAGATTAAGGATTCCTCCACAAAGAATAGTAGCAATTCCGGATCTGACTGGAGCTCTCCTCACCACAGAGTAGGATTTATGGAAAACCTTATTTAATCTGGAGTTACTCAGACTTTGAGTATTTCTGACACTAATAGTCAAAGGTCCATTGTTAGCTTGCTGATTGCAACTGATATTCTTGTAAACATAGCAAAACTGTATTATAGACCCTTAAAAATTGTTTCACAAAATACTTCTATTTTAACTACAACTATTAAGTATGTTTTTGTAACATCACACAAGAAAGATTCAAGGATAAGGGAGGTCTGGAAATGACCAGTTAAACCACAGCTTATTAAAAATAAACTTTCTGCTTTTCCTGGTGTCTCAAAAATAATTCATAGTTGATACAAAAAATTAACTGGTTTTAGAGTAGCAACCGTGTTAGTCTGTATCCGCAAAAAGAAAAGAAGGACTTGTGGCACCTTAGAGACTAACAAATTTATTTGAGCATAAGCTTTCGTGAGCTACAGCTCACTTCATCGGATGCATGCAGTGGAAAATACAGTGGGAAGATTTCTGTACACAGAGAACATGAAACAATGGGTGTTACCATACACACTGTAAGGAGAGTGATCAGGTAAGGTGAGCTATTACCGGTGGGGGTGGGGGGAAGACACCTTTTGTAGTGATAATCAAGGTGGGCCATTTCCAGCAGTTGACAAGAAAGTCTGAGGAACAGCGGGGGCGGGCGGGAATAAACTTGGGGAAATAGTTTTACTTTGTGTAATGACCCATCCACTTCCAGTCTTTATTCAAGCCTAAGTTAATTGTATCCAGTTTGCAAATTAATTCCAATTCAGCAGTCTCTCATTGGAGTCTGTTTTTGAAGTTTTTTTGTTGAAGAATTGCCACTTTTAGATCTGTATCGAGTGACCAAAGAGATTGAAGTGTTCTCCGACTGGTTTTTGAACGTTATAATTCTTGATGTCTGATTTGTGTCCATTTATTCTTTTACGTAGAGACTGTCCAGTTTACCCAATGTACATGGCAGAGGGGCATTGCTGGCACATGGTGGCATATATCACATTGGTAGATATGCAGTTGAACAAGCCTCTGATAGTGTAGCTGATGTGATTAGGCCCTATGATGGTGTCCCCTGAATAGATATGTGGGCACAGTTGGCAATGGGCTTTGTTGTAAGGATAGGTTCCTGGGTTAGTGGTTCTGTTGTATTGTGTGTGGTTGCTGGTGAGTATTCGCTTCAAGTTGGGGGGCTGTCTGTAAGCAAGGACTGGCCTGTCTCCCAAGATCTGTGAGAGTGATGGGTCGTCCTTCAGAATAGGTTGTAGATCCTTGATGATGCACTGGAGAGGTTTCAGTTGGGGGCTGAAGGTGATGGCTAGTGGCGTTCTGCTATTTTCTTTGTTGGGCCTGTCCTGTAGTAGGTAACTTCTGGGTACTCTTCTGGCTCTGTCAATCTGTTTCTTCACTTCAGCAGGTGGGGATTGTAGTTGTAAGAACACTTGATAGAGATCTTGTAGGTGTTTGTCTCTGTCTGAGGGGTTGGAGCAAATGCAGTTGTATGGTAGAGCTTGGCTGTAGACAATGGATCATGTGGTGTGGTCTGGATGAAAGCTGGAGGCATGTAGGTAAGCATAGCGGTCAGTAGGTTTCCGGTATAGGGTGGTGTTTATGTGACCATTGCTTATTAGCACCGTAGTGTCCAGGAAGTGGATCTCTTTGTTAGTCTCTAAGGTGCCACAAGTCCTCCTTTTCTTTTTGAGAAAATTGACTGTCATCTGAATTCCATTCTCTGCATTTCTAGACTCTCAATATTATTTCTGGATAAATTTTGTTTAATTGAATTTTCATATTTCTATATAGAGATCTATATCATTTGTAAGCTCAAAGTCCTCTGTTACTGGGATTGATTGTTTTTTACTTTTTTGTGGTGGGTTATTTTTTTAAATTTAAAAGCCTTAAGGCATTTTATGTAAATGAAGAACTGGGATCAGATGGTGAAATCCCTGTTACATCCTAGAATATCAGTAATACATTTTGATGCTTTATTTTCTTCTGCCAAGACTGTCTACATTACAGTCCTCTTGATAAGCACAAGCTAAAAATATGCTCAACGCTTTTTTGACACTTAACTGTCTCTACAGGCATGTCTGCACTGCGCATTTTCAGTGGCATTCCCATATAGCTCCCCTTGCATGTGAATAAATAGCATTGTAGCTGGGGAGATACAGCTTATGTGAGTAGAGTAAAACGTGCCCAAAAGGTGCAGGTACATTTGCCAGTATACACCCTATGTGTTCTCTTTTTTCCCAAGGCAAGCCTCCTTGCTTACACTGC
Source organism: Caretta caretta (assembly GCF_965140235.1). Classification (NCBI taxonomy): domain Eukaryota; kingdom Metazoa; phylum Chordata; order Testudines; family Cheloniidae; genus Caretta; species Caretta caretta. The sequence continues at coordinate 12,480,037 of NC_134219.1, forward strand.
CATTTTTAGCAGTGTAGTGTCCCACTGTACAGTTTTTCCCATCTGCAGGAAGACTCTGTAAGTCGGGAAAGGCTTGGGTGGGGGCAGCAAGGAAAGGCTTGGGCCACTTTCCACTGTGGAGCTTTTCCCTGCTGCCGGGAAAGGCTCTGGCAATGGGGAAAGGCTGCCAGTGTCCCCGCATCTGGAGCCCTTCCCTGGGTTCAACCTTTCCCTGCCACCTCCCCCAAGCCAGATCCTTTCCTCACTGTAGTGAAAGACTCCAGCAGCCGGGAGGTAACAGGGAAATGATGAAGCTTTTCCTTGCTGTCTCCCCCTGCCAGACCTTGTCACTGACGTGTACACCTGTAGAGCAGGCTTTTCACTGCAGCGTGTAGCTACACATACCCTATGTGCTGCTGCCAGAGGAGCACAGTAGACGTAGCCTATGGTGATAACCTTTGTAGACTTTCCATTAGGACTGACTATAATCTCCTTTTTTTCTTCTCCGTTGGCATGGGCCCCTGGGTCCTTATTGCATCCCACTGAAGCCAATGAGTAAATCTACCATGCAGCTGGGGAGGTGTCCCTCAATCTGAGTAGGCAGCACACGCTGCGCGAGCGAGCACACTAAAAATAGCAGTGTGGGTTTCGTGGCGGGGGAGCAGATCAGGCTCGCCACCCAAGCTTGAACCCAAGGGGTCAGGTGGGCATGTAATTTGGCAGCTAGCCCATGCCACCACCCATGCCAAATCATCCCCGCTGCTGTTTTTAGCTCACTAGCTCAAGCAGAGCTAGATATCTCTGTCTACCTGGGCTGGGAGGCATGCTCCCAGCTGCACTGTAGACATTCCCAGTGGGACTCTGACTCTATCCAGAGCCAGGAGTCTGTGTCAGCAAATTATGATGCTTGATTGAGAAGTAAGGTCAATTTGCAAGGTTTAGAGTATCCTCAACTTCTAGTGAAGTTCCATTAAATTGAGGAAGCTGAATACCTTCTAGGATGAGACCTTAATTTAGTCTCATCAGCCAAACCCTCCTTGATTTACTCTCATGTATAATCCATTGAAGTCAATGTGATTGCTATTGGAAATGAAAGGGGGGTCTGTTTGCATGAGGAAGACAGGTGCTCTTTGGCCCCAAATGAGATACAAGTTCACATAGAAAGCAGTGGAGACATCTGTGGTGAGGAAATCAGGGCTGGAAAATCCATTCTGCACAATAAGTGCCTTTGAAGAGGAAAGAGAGGGTGCTTGGTTCATGAAAGGCAAGTGTCCTGGGTGGATTTCAAAACATAAGAGGTGACATAAAACCTGTGCTACTACAGCTTTTAGCCATTGAAATTATGGTTCTGTGGCACCCTCAGCTTTAGCTCACAGCAGAGTTACGGAACAGTTGGCCAGTTAGGAAGGAAACCCTGGTTTAAATAAAAATGTCTGATGATTAGCAAAAACAATGAGAACTTGAGAAGAGTAACTGGAAAGTGTGCAAATATTTATTAAATAGGGTATAGATTAGAGTTTAGGGTGTAGAGTTTCTTTGGCCTAGATGCTCTACTTGGAAGGCAGAGTGATAAATGAAAGCTACTGGTTTGATGGTGTTGTGAAGCATCTCTGCTTGGGAACTTTGCAATACGCAGGACACTAGGAAAGACCATTTGGTCCAGCAATCTTGTCCCAATCCCACCTTCCATCTTTCTCACCACGCTTATTCTGTACCCTTCCTCTAAAAATATGGCCAGATCTTGACCCCAGTGAAGTCAGTCAATTTGACTAGAATTTAATAGAGCTGGGATTTAGACACATGTATGTGACTGCATGTAGATCTCAGTGGCCTTCTCTGCCATTATACTCATCACTCTTTTTATTTCTTATTTAACTGGATTATTCTAGCATTTTGGGGCCCAGTCATGCTTCCATTGAAGTCAATGACTATATTTTCATTAACTTTAGTGGGAGTCAGATCATGCTGTTAGTCAACATTCCCCTTCATTTTTCTTTTTTCTTTCTTACCCAGAGCCATCAACATTCCTTAACCAAATTAATCTGCTTTGTAACTTTGAAAACACTGAGTTGACTCCAACAATCATTTCCCTCCCCCCTCCCCTTCCACCATGAAGGGATTAAGCCCTACTTCTTTAGCCTTTACTTAGAACAGGGAACTGTCTTTTTGTTCTGTGTTTGTATAGTGTCTGACACAATAGGGTGGCGTTATCCTCCTTAGGATAGGGTTCCTATAGCTGCACACAGTACTCCTCGGTGGATCAGTGTTCTGTATAGTATCACCCTTTTAGATTTATATTCTCTCTCTCTCTGCTCCAGCATCTTTGTGCCACTGCGTGTGTGCATAATTAATGAGCCATGCATATTTTTAATTTTTTGCCTGGAAAAAGCTGCTGCTGAAAAGTTGCTGCAGTTTTTCCTTTTGCCCACCAGAGGGCACTGTGGTGATAGAACACAGCAGCCACTCCCAGACAGCTAGGGAAGAGAGAGAGCCTGCCTTCTTTGCAGTGTGTGTCAGGCCAGGTCAGGAGACAAGCTATGGGGAGACAGACAGCGTGGGGTGCTGGGGGAGTCAGATGGGCGCTCCATAAGGGCTAGTGGGGGAGGACAGACTGGGGCAGGCGCTGACTGTGAGTGGAGGCACAGGGCCACAAAGGGGATGGAGATGTAGGGCCACATGGTGATGGGGGAGGGGGTGTGGGGCCACATAGGGACGGGGAAGTGGCTGAGTGGGGGCACATAGACATATGGAGATGGGGGGCGAAAGGACACATGGGGATGGAGTGAGTGGGTGTCTGACTGGGGGTGGAAGGACACATGTGCCTGACTGAATGGGAGAGGCTAGGGATCAGCCAGGGTCTGCATGGGAGAAGCTCCCTAACAGTCCCTCCCCACCCCTGCAAAAAACCTGTTCCATATTTTTGCCACCAACACCCAACAACACTCCAAGTTCAGACCCAGTCTCCTTCCCAGCAATTATTTCCCTCTCCCTCAGCTCCTCTGTTGCCACTGACTCCCCCAGCCTTTGCACTGCTTCTGGGGGGTGCAGGAAATATGGTTCTGTATTGTAGTTTAAATGAATTATAACCGGAATTCTGTATTAATATGCCTAGTAAGGAATCTATTTGTCAAAAAACATTTCCTGAGTCTTTTTTGTTGTCTGTATTGTTACAGACATACTTGCTGACAGGTACTTTGAAATCAATGTCTCAAAAAAATTGAAACTGGTGTGATTATATTGCGTTATTTTGACAAATAAATATGCAGAATTTTGCAGAATTTAAAAATACTGTGCACAGAATTTTTAATTTTTGGCGCAGAATTCCCCCAGGAGTATTGTTTGCAGTTGTTGATTTAAACACTGCTGAGCTGAAGGTTTCAACCTTTTTTTCCCCTCCCCCCATGCTAACTTTTCTAGATCTATCTTTCATGAGCCTTTATGTCTCTCTCCTTGAACATATACTTCCTATTTTGATTGTTTGATCTGAAGTTGTCACGGTCTTTCATCAAACAAACTGGTGTGTATTTTAATGGCTAAGCAGAATATGAGAGCAGCGTGCCTGGGAAAACACTCCATTTTATTACTGTTGCTTATCTTTCTACTTCCATGAGAAATAGGGAATGCGTTTTATGATCTGTAGTCCTAGGATAGGTATCTTACATTTGTGCTTGCACATAGATGCAGTGGTGCCTGGTACCCGTGTACATCATTTGGCCCACCTTTGCCCAGGCTTAAGGGATAATGCTCACAGTGGTGGAATACATAAGGCAGTGAACAGCTTTTGCAGACCATTAAACACACTGAAGCAAAGCCCAGGCATTTGAGAAACCCCAAAACTGTTTGTTGTAAGTATAGCCCAGTGTCACAAAGAGAAGCCTCGGACAACAAGACCAGCATTAAATAAAAAGCTTTTCCTTTGCTTGGCCTTGCGAGGGCTGGAAAGTTCTGCAGTGCTGCCTTCTAATACATTCCTTCAATTGACTGAATACATCTTTCCTTCTTTTTTTGTAATAGAGTGGGTGTTTTACACAGTGTCACTTCTGGTGGAGCAGGAGATAGTTCCAGTGTAATTGCTCTGGATAAAAGCCGTGAAACCTCTTTCTTTACATCGATATGGAGGTTCATGACAGTCATTTTTTTCCTTCCACAAGTGGCCTCTTTATTCCCAACTTTTTTCTGTTCTTGCTACAATTCTCTCCTTCATACTTTTCTCTTTCTTATAGTATCTTTGCGACTACTTTTTTCAGCACTTCAAAGTTTTATTAGCAAGAATGCTCGAGGCTGAGGCATTCAGATATTACATGAATAAGTTGGACACGGGAATGGTTATGAATCACAACACTTTTCTGATTGTGAGACCTTTGTTTATACAAGTTCCACTGCTTTTGTAACTTCACTCATCTCTGACCTAAGAGTAACCTTTTCTTTTTCTTCAGTTTGTCATTATGAACGGATTACCTGAAATAGGATGTTTTTAAGGGCGTTGTCTTTTAAATGTGGTCATTTTTTCCTTGAATGTACAGACTAAGGATCCGTACAGACTGTTGAACTCCCAATGAAATCAGTTGATAAACTGTTGTTGATTTTCAGTGAGAGGTGGAAATGAAAAGTGGTCTCTGTGTCTATGGGTGCAGTGTTGTGCTCTCATTTATGGGTGCAACTACTAGCACTCAGGTGTCGGCACAATTATTCCTGCAAGTCAGATAGTTCAGACACTAAAGTGATATTATCTGTGCCCACAATTAGTGGCTAGTACAAAACTGGGTCTGTAAAAATAGATACCAGATTAGGGCCCTATACAAAATCAGGTCCTAATTTTCTGTTGATGTGAATGGAAGTTTTACAACCAGGGAAAAGAGAGAATCCTTAATATTTCATAGAGCTTCAGAAATACAAAGCATTTCTGCTGCATAGCTCTTTGAACTATAGTAAAGCGCTTCTTGTTTATAGATCAGTCATTGGGATTATATCTTCTATCAAAAGCAAATACGAAAGGAGTAATAGAATTTTCTCAGCTTGAGTGGATGGATATCTTCAAACCATATGTTGTAAAACACCTTTCATCAGATCAAGTTATCGTCTGAATAAAACACCGGTTGGAGATTCAAAATGGTGTTCAGCTGAATTACTTTCTTTCATCTTGTCTTTTTATTTATTATTATTGTTGTTGTTTTTATGGCAGCAATATATTTTGCATAGACTAATATACAACAATGCATATGTAAGCCTCTCTAATAGAAACACTAAAACATTGTAGGTCATTCCTGTCTCAGTTTAGCTGGTGTAAATCTGGTGCCTGGGTATGTTTATAATTATCCATTATGCCTGGTTAACCTCAGCTATTAAGCCCGATCCAGAACTGTTGGAATCAAGCGCAATCAAGCTGAAAGGTGTATATACAAAGACTAAGGATATTCCTACACCTCAGCAGGAAGGTGTTATGCCCAGCTCAGGTAGACATATGAGCACTGGCTCACGCTAGGTTGCTAAAAATAGCAGTTTGGCCACTGTGGTATGGGCAGCAGCTCAAACTAGTCACCCGAGTGCGTATCTATGGGGGTCAGGCAGGGTTATACTCGGGGGCTAGTCTAAACTGCCGCCCATGCCATTGCAGCCACACTGCTAGTTTTAGGTGCTAGCTTGAACAGAGCTAGCATGTATCTATCTACTTGTGCTTGGAATTACCTCACGATTGCGGTGTAGATGTACCCTGAGTTGGTAGGCCTAAGCAATGTCGGTTTATACTAGCTGAGGATCTGGCCCTCTGCTCAATGTATTTGAATTGGCTCCCTGGGTGTTGAGGACAGAAGTGTACAGCTCTCTGTGCATTTCAATAACATACTGTGCTTTTGTGGATGAAGCTGGTACTTGTACTTTTGCCCACCCTCAGCCATTTCTCACTCCCTGTTATGATCAGAGATGTTTCCCTCAAGAGGGTTGCACAGATTCTGGCTCAGAAGTTCCATTTTCATGAGTAGTTTCACCTGTAGATAGAAATGTGGGGAGAAGTCGGAAGAAAATGGCACTTTACACAAATATTTCCAGGATGATACTTTTTTCATTATATGGAACCGTGGGTTCAGCTTTGACGAAGTGACCAATGCACTCTTTGGCCTGTTGTGCATTTCATTTATTCTAGAAACGACAGACAACTTGCCAACTGCACGGTTCTGTGTATCTTTATAAAAGTATGTGTTTTATGGATCTCGTGAGTAGGTAATAGAACCTGGCTTAAACATGTAGAGAGTACTCTTCTTTGTCTTCCTTGTGATCCCTTTCATTGACTATTCGGCATGTTCGGTGGACCATCTCTAAAAGTGTGTGGAAAGGATAACCTAGCTAATATAGGTGAGGATATGTCTTTAAGAAATGTCACACTGTAGCACTCCCTACGGGTCATTTTAGGAATAACGGTGCAAGTCTATAGCCTTGCCTGCCTTTTCAGCTGCCAGGTAGCATGTGATCCAAAGGGAAGGGTAGGTATGAGATCTTATGACCCACAAAAACCTCAGCCCAGAATGTGAAGATGAAGTGAACCCTTCTAAATGTGAATTGTGCTAGCTGAAATCCCAACATTACTTTCTCTTGAGGTCATTGTTCCACTAGAGTGAGGAGAGTAGTGCTTCCTAAATACTTCCCTTTTCCTCTCCCCCACTACATAACTACAGAGTGAAAAATAAAATATGAACCAAAATGGCTTTGGGGTTTTTGTTTTGTTTTGCTGTTTCTCTGTAGTGGAGGTAAGGTTTATTTCTGGTATCACTGGAAAGTCTGATTGTGTCCCAAGATTTTATTAGGATTTTGAACAGGATTATGCATAGAAGGAAGAGTTCTCGTTATGAAAATATGGGCCTCAGCATAGCAAATTGTGTTATGCTGGCAGACAAAGGTCTTATATTAAATTCTGTTCCTTTGGTTTCTTTACCCCTGTGTTCCTAGTTTAGTAGTGACCCTCCTAGCTTAATTGCCACCTCTGACACACTTCCAGTCTTCCACATTTAACCTTTGTATAGCTATACCAGCATGGTCTAATGCATGTAGATATTGTCTGCATACTGGTAGTCCACCCTTATCTCCCTTCCTTTCTTGGCTGACACTTGTAGAGAATAGAAGATGTGAAATGCATTTTCTTGTTTAATGTCAAATAGCTGCAACATTGCTGAGGTGTTTCTTTGTTATTCCTCACCTTGCCAACAGCTGCTCTGGGAGAATGATACTGGCTGAGAGAGGTGTTTTTAATTGCAGGTACAATATTAATGTGTGGCCTGTTGCTTTTGAGTATATTCTCATGTTGTCTGCCTCTACCTCCTTCTCTCCTCCTGTCTTGGACTCTTGATCACTTGGTACAACTGACCAAAATACCGCTGCTTAGACAGCAGTGGTGATTGCAAAAAGACCTCGTCCTATTTGCTTTCTCATTGGCAGCCTCTCTTACGCTGAACTGTAAAATCATAGAACTGGAAGGGACCTTGAGAGGTCATCTAGTCTAGTCCCCTCCATGCAAGGCAGGACTAAGTATTATCTAGACCATCCCCGACAGGTGTTTGTCCAACCTGCTCTTTAAAATCCCCAATGATGGAGATTCCACAACCTCCCTAGGCAATTTATTCCAGTGCATAACCACTCTGACAATTAGGAGGTTTTTCCTAATGTCCAACCTAAACCGCCCTTGCTGCAATTTAAGCCCATTTGGTTTTAGCTTGCCATGGACCAGTGCTGTAAAGTTTGGATCTTAATCCAAAGTTTGGTAGCATTCAGCTATGGGGGTTTGGTCTAGGCCTGTTTAGATAGAAACATAGGCTGCATAATGCTACAAGTGAGAGATCTTTTTGAAAGAAGTCCTTGTATTGTGAGAATTCTAATGTACAGGAGCCAGATGCCTGTTGTCCCTTGCCCACATTTGTTGATATTTATGTGCCAAAATAAAGTGCTTGGTCCCTAGAGAGAAGGAACACATGGAGTTCTTATCAGCCTTCTGGGAAAAAAATTTAAGGACCAGGGAAGGTTGAATTGCATGTACAGACTACGATGACTCTTTGAGAAGGCAAATCCATGGCAGATAGTGGCACTGCAGGGCAGGAGCACATAGCAAAGAGCGAGATAATTTCACTTGTAGCCATTGGTACCCATTCAAAAGTAACTGCTCAGCCACGAACTCCGCAGCACCCTGTCAGGATAAATTCAAGGAGACCATGCATATGTTTGTTCTGTGTATGAAGTCCTTGGATGTGTAGGATAGAGAGATTGGAGTGCAGAACAAGGAGACAAATTTAAAGTCACTGACTGTGGATGGAAGCGAACTGACAAAGAGTGGTGTGTGGGATAATGTCAGTGGGGTTGGGTTTTTACTCATACACTCTGAAACAGGAATTAATAGTAAAAGGGGAAAGTACTACTGTGGATTTTAATTAACATTTGACATACTAGTTCTCCTTTAGGAAAAAGATGGATCTTCAGTTTATTCCTGCCTCGGGTTCTAAAAGACATTCCTACAGATTGGTGTACGTTTTTTCCTTTCTAAGGTTCACCTTCAGACTTTATACTGCTGCTCGGAAGTGATTTTGCTAGAGCACTGAACTGAGCGTGTAACAAACACATTTAGACAGCTTTAGTAAATGTAATCCTTAAAAATCTTAAAATAATGTGGACTGCTGATTTTAGGGAGTGGGGGGACTCTGTAATGTCTTGAATTATCCAGTTTTATATTATGTAAATCACTTTGTTGGTTTTATGCCAGCGATGTAGCATTTTCCATGCCTAGGTGCTGCTTTTAAGAGGTACTTTAATGCCCATCACTTTTAAGTCAGTTTGTACTGTGTTTTCTACATCATGGAATCCTACCAATGCAGAAACGATGTTAAAAGATTACTAATTAATATATTACTATTATTATTAGAATCTTGCCACAATGGCTAGCACAGTTCTTTTTCCCTGATCTTAAATGAAAATAAGATTAACATTGTGGTAATTTTATTTTTACTAGTGAGCAATTTGGCATGGGAAGCAAAAATGCAACAAAAGAGTAACACTGTCTCCAACACACTTCATTATTAGGAGGAGGGAAACAGTAATCAGATTTATTAATAGGGGATCATATATAAAGGGCTTCAAAGAGCTGATGTAAATGGAAATAGAGTTCGGTAAGGAGATTTGATTAACAACTGCTCTAATCAGCTACACCTACCTTCTAACGTTATAATCACGAGAACAATTATGTGTTCATGTAACAGCTTGAAAGAGGATTTAAATAAAAAAGCAGGGGGAGAATAATTAAATTTGACAATTTCACTAAATATGCCTGCATAGATGACCCTAGAAAATTAAATTGAAAGAATTAAAGTGATGACAGCAGCAGCTGGAGACCCTGCACCAAGTGTGGAAATAGAGAGTCTAAACACAGTACTGAAGAGCAAAGGGAATGATTCTAAATGTCTCATCACAGTTAATCCAAAACACATTTTTGTGCTTCCGGATTGATTATTAATGGAAGGCCCCTGGTACATTTATGTGGACCCTTGATTTGCTGAACTGCAATGTGTGTTTGTTCAGTTGGGTATCCGCCCAATAACTTGCTCTTCGAAGGGCTTTCCTAAAATTGTATTTACACAGACCTTACCTAAGAATGGGCATCCTGCATCAGACCACCAAAGATCCATCTATCCCAGTATCCTGTCTTCCAATAGTAGCCAGTGCGAGATGCTTCAGAGGGAACGAATAAAACAGGCATTCATCAAGCGATCTATCTGCTGTTGTCCACTCCCAGCTTCTGGCAATCAGAGGCTACGGACACCCAGAGCATGGGGTTATATCCTGACCATCTTGGGTAATAGCCATTGATGGACCTATGTCCCATGAACTTATCTAGTTCTTTCTTGAACCCCATTATAGTTTTGGCCTTCACAACATCTTCAATCAAAAAATGTTATATCCAAAAGCCGTGCTAGGAGCTGTGTATGCTACCCCTTCCCTTGCCCAAGCGCCACCTGTGAGTGCTTTATATTACAGTACCAGTTGTTAGTGATGTCACAATGATCTCGTGATAGCCCAGAAAGGAAAATAACTATACTAAGGTTTACATGCACTCAAAATCTCTAAAGAGGGAGAAGGGGTTGGAAAACTGAAAAACCCCTTTTCAAAACATGTACTGAAGATTCCTGAATGCAGATCTCATTTTCATCTTACACTCCCTAACACAAATTTTCACTGCCTTTATTAGTTTACTAAGAAAAATAGATAATAGAAAAATATCTATGCAAAAAGTACAGGAGATCTAGAACCCAACATATACAAAACAAATGAACTACCTTGGAGTCGAGAATACATTTCATAGCAAGCTGACAAAAAGCAGAGAAATAGTTGTGGAGCATGAGCCCAATTCTTTTCTTTTACACCAGTGTATGGAGCTAATCCAAACGTATACTGGTGCAAGTGTCTCCATAATGCCAAAGAAATGTAAAGGATCTTGTTGCCATTTTAATCACAGAGGACAAAGCAATGAAATATAGCATATGTGCAGCTGAAAATAAACTCTGCACCCAAAATAATCAAGTTGTAGACATACCATAAGATGTTGGAAAGAAGAATCCAACTTTTTTTAAAAAATGGTCTCTCGGTCCTCAGACATAGATAACAATTTACTATGTGTCAAAATGTTTTCCAATCCCAGCAAGAAAGAACAATTTAAACAATAAAGAGGTAGAACGTTGTGTTTGAACTTTGGAAACAAAGACTTGAGTAATGGTGGTGACACAAAAATAATACTGTTCCCATGAAATTTGAGACCACCTATTCCCAGATACAAGCAAAGGTAGTGTGGATACCATCCACCTAATATGTGTGGAGTACGATATATACAGGTGAGTTTTTCGAGAACTCTTGGTCTCTAAGAAGCTACTTCCAAAGTTCCACAAACTCCAGCTTGTTCAACTGAAATCCTAGACATACCTCTCACCCCTCCAAGGTTGGATGTGATATGTATCAAAGACCCAAAGTTAGGAACAGACAAAACTGCTCATGTAGGAAACTCAAAATGCTGTGAGATCAAACCTTTAGTGTAAGTAACTTTCTTTAACCTCTGGGTTTTTTTTTATTTCTAGTGATTCTTTTTTTCTAATCTAAATAATTTTCAGCAGTACAAGTGTGGAACATTGGTGACTTTGGGTCTAAAATGAATAATGCCCTTTGAAATGAGAGATATTTGAGAGAGATGTCATAGGGTAATATATATCTAACAGAAAGTCTGTAATATGGGTAATTGAAAAATGCGTATCAGTCTTCTACAGTTGAGGCAATCTGCCTAGTCATCTATGCATTCCTCCCACTTATACGGCCCCATCAGTTCCAGATAATGTCAGACAACATGGTGACCCGTTTCTTTTATACACAAACAAGGCAGGGTGAAATCTCTTCCTTTATGCATAGAAGCGATCAACGTATGGAACCGATGCATCAGGAACCATATCACACTCTCAGGAATATACCTATCAGGTGTACAGAACTATCTGGCAGACAATCTCAGTAGTCTCTTCTTCACAAAGTTACACAAATTTCATCCTAGTCGCCATCATAACCACCAGAAGGGTGAGTGAACTAGGAGCACTCCTGGCTGACCCACCATATACCATGTTTCATAAGGAGAAGGTTTCCCTGAGCTTCCCCTGAAATTCATCCCGAAGGTGATTTCCGAGTTTCACTTAAATCAGCCTATTCGCTTACCGGTATTCTTTCAGAAAACCTCATGCTTCCGAAGAAGAAGAGACTTAGCTCTCTTGACATCAGATGAATGGTAGCCTTCTATCTGCAAAGAACAGAAATCTGTGAGGAAAAGACTTGTTTGTTACTGTGACAGGGAACAAGCATTATCTGCTCAGGGACACTCTAAGTGGATCTCCGACTGTATCCTCCTTTGTTATCAGCTGGTGTGTATCACTCCCTTGGACAAAGTGCAGGCCCCTTCCACTAGAGCACAGGCAATCTCTCTCTAGCATCTTTGAGAATTACCTGCACTGAATATTTGTAAAGCAGCTAACTGGAACTCTAGTCATACCTTCATGAAAAATTATGCCTGGGTCCAGGGTTTTTCTGCAGATGTTGTCGGGACAGCAGTATTACAGACATCTATACCTATTACAACCTTGCCTTCCTCTCCTCCCCCACTTTGAATCCTGCTTGCCAATCACCCACATGTGAAAAACGCAAAGGGACCAGAAGTCAAAGAAAAAATAGACATTACTTACTTGTAACTAACTGGAGGTTCTTCAAGATGTGTGGTCCTTATCTCTATTCCATTACTCACCTTCTTCCCTTCTGCTTCAGATCTTTCTGATTTGCAGTAAGATAGAAACTGGAGAGATGTCTGTCTGTGCCACCCCATATACCTTCAGAGGGGAGCAACTGCACAAGTGCACACCAGTAGATGCTACTTGCTAGAAATCTCTGGTCTCAGGTGCATGAAGCATGTGACTACCCAGGTGTGGTATACAGATAGGGACCACGCATCTCAAAGAACTTCCAGTTACAGGTAAGTAATCTCCATTTCCTGCAAAAATCATTCTTTTGGGAAAACAAGCCCATTTTCCATCAAAAATGTTTTGAAAAGAAAATTTTTCATTAGTTCTAGTCTTTTGTGAAGTAATTTATCATTGATGGCAGTTTTATCCTCTGCTAAATTATATAGCATACTTTTATTACAGTAAATATTTTCATCATTTTCTTCCCTTGTATTTTCACCTGTGCTGTACTCACCACAGTTAATATGAAATGCACAGTGGTTTGAAATTGATGCATGAAAGGAAGATTGATTTATTTCATATAGTTTACAGTCTATTTTAGTATTCACATCGAGCACTCCTCTGTTCCCTCCACATCCATATTTTACAGCATTTTAACTGATTGATTTGATTTGACCCATCACTTTGATGGAACCCTTGCCACGGAGGGCACATGTGCATACCCCACAAATCATTTACTTGATTTGTTTCAAAACTGTTTAGCTTACCCTTAGGTTATTGTTGTGAACTTCCGGCCCTTTCATTTTGATCAGATTAACCAATCACGTGTGTTGCTGTCTGAGAGTCCCAACTCCGCATAGATGAAAGCTTAGTGTACTAACTCACTGCTCCCATCTTTTTTACAGCATTTATACGGTCTGGGTCAAATCCTTCTATCCTTATTCAGGTCAAATTCATATAGAGTGAGTAAGAACTGCAGGGTTCAGTCCTATACACACATAATGAACCTTGTACAGATGCTTCTAAATCGGATGAAGTGTCATCTCCTGTGTCAATTGCAGAGGCAAATGGTGTTGATACTGGTGGGTGAGTCGGTACTGAGGCCCAGAAGGTGTCCTGTACTTGCACGGGTACCTGAGGTTGGTAAGGATGTTGAGTTGGTACTGACTGGAAATGTATCTGTGTACCCTCAAAGAGTAAAGAGGAGCAAGAGCTACCTGCAGAAGAAGAAACACCACCTTATCTTTTGCTGCTGATTTCAAAGCCTTTCAGGACCTTATGAAACATACAGCTGAGACCCTATATATTCTGTTGGAGGAGATATCAGGATGATTAAAGTCACGCATGAGAACCAGGGTGTGCGATCTAGTAGCTTCTGCGAGTTGCCGGAAGAAAGCCTCATCCACCTCATCCCCCTGGTCCGGTGGTCTATAGCAGACTCCCACCACTACATCACTCTTGTTGCACACACTTCTAAACTTAATCCAGAGACACTCAGGTTTTTCTGCAGTTTCATACTTGAGCTCTGAGCAGTCATACTGCTCCCTTACATACAGTGCTACTCCCCCACCTTTTCTGCCCTGCCTCTCCTTCCTGAACAGTTTATAACCATCCATGACAGTACTCCAGTCATGTGAGTTATCCCACCAAGACTCTGTTATTCCAATCACGTCATACTTCCTTGCCTTCACCAGGACCTCCAGTTCTCCCTGCTTGTTTCCAAGGCTTTGTGCATTTGTATATAGGTACTTGAGATAACCTGCTGATCGCCCCTCATTCTCAGTATGAGGTAGGAGCCCTCCCCTCACAGACGTTCCTGCCTGTGTTTCCTCCCGGTATCCTGCTTGCCCACTTACCTCAGGGCTTTGGTCTCCTTCCCCCGGTGAACCTAGTTTAAAGCCCTCCTCTCTAGGTTAGCCAGCCTGCTCGCAAAGATGCTCTTCCCTTTCTTCATTAGGTGGAGCCCGTCTCTGCCCAGCACTCCTCCTTCATGGAACACCATCCCATGGTCAAAGAATCCAAAGCCTTCTCTCCGACACTACCTGCGTAGCCATTCATTGACTTCCATGATTCGACGGTTCCTACCCCGGCCTTTTCCTTCCACAGGGAGGATGGACAAGAACACCACTTGCGCCTCAAACTCCTTTATCCTTCTTCCCGAGCCACGTAGTCCGCAGTGATCCGCTCAAGGTCATTCTTGGCAGTATAATTGGTGCCCACGTGGAGAAGCAGGAAGGGGTAGCGATCCGAGGGCTTGATGAGTCTCGGCAGTCTCTCTGTCACATCGCGAATCTTAGCCCCTGGCAAGCAGCAGACTTCTCTGTTTTCCCGGTCAGGGCGGCAGACAGATGACTCAGTCCCCCTGAGGAGAGAGTCCCCGACCACCACCACCCGCCTCCGTCTCTTGGGAGTGGTGGTCGTGGAACCCCCAACCTCAGGACATCGCATCTCATGCCTTCCAACCAGCGGAGTCTCCTTCTCCTTTCTCCCCCGAGACGTATCATCTGGTCCACTCTCCGCAATGGTAGCTGTGGAGAGAACATGAAAACGGTTACTTACCTGTGTCTGTGTTGCTGGTACCCGGACATTCCCCCTTCTCTTCTGGAGGTCACACGTTGCCAAGCTTCTTCACTGGCCTCTTGGCTCTGCTGTGCAACCTGCTCTAAATCTTTAGAGCTTTGTGCCTGTAGAAGCATATCCTGACTTTTGTCCAGGAAATCCTCAGATTCTCGTATGCAACGCAGGGTCGATAACTGCTCTGCTGTTCCCCACTGCTCATCCCTCCACTCACAGGAGTCTCTTGAGGCAGAAGGTACAATCCCTTCCATCAATGGAAATGATCAAATGTATCCCATCAGACTTCATTGGGAAAGGATTCTATACCAGGTATTTCCTGGTCTCAAAGAAAACCTGTGGGGTAGAGACCAATTCTGGACCTCAGGACGCTAAAAACCTTTGTCTGCATTCAGTGATTCTAAATGGTAACCCAAGCAGCTGTAATCACCCACCCAGACCTCTCAGTGCATCGCCTCAAGGTGTGGCTACTCGGTGGTTCTCTGGTATAGAACTAGACTGCTCCCTAGAGGTACAGACAGGGCTGTTTCATAGCAAGAAACCTGCAATGAGAAAAATTTACCTGCTTCCAGACTTAGTGCAGTCACTGATCTGTGCTTCCTCTCAAGTCTCACATAACACATACACCCAATTACCTGTTCAGTTTTAAAAATCACAGATGATCCCTGAGTTCAGTTAAAGTTCACCTAGCTACTAGCACTGCCTTTCATTCCCACATTGAGTGGTTTTCCATCTTTACCCACCCAACTCTGACAAGAATTCTCAAAGGCCTCTTGCCTCCAGCTAAAGAACCAGTTCCATTGTGGGACTCCAACTCAGTCCTCAGTGTGCTGAGAGAACCACCGTTTGAACCTATGGTGAACTGTTCCTTCCTCCATCTATCTCTTAAAACCTCATTCCTTTTAGCCATTCCCTGGGCCAGGAAGGGAGGGGAGCAGAGATTGGAGCATTGATGGCTCACCTGCCATACGGAGTGTTCTATCATGCCGAGATGACACTTGGCCACACCCTCTCTTCCTTCCTAAGGTTTCCTCAGAATTCCCCATCAACCAAAAGATTCACCTGCTTGTATTTTATTCCAAGCTTCACTCTTCAAGAGAAGAAAAGAGCCTTCATAGTCCATACCTGCATCAAATTTCTATTCACTTCAAAGTGTGTCTCACCTGATACTTATTTTCCATTCTCAAGCTAGGATCTGACAAAAAGTAAACATTAGAAAAACTGTGGTGGCTACTATTATTTTTAAGTGTCTCAATTTACAACCAACTTGTCAGAGTAACTTTAGTTTTGGTGGAAAAACTGCTTCTGTTGGCAAGCCTCGCTATTGATCAGATTACATGTTGAGTTCTGGCTATGCAAGGAAAGGGGCAAGAAGTTTAGTCTGTTAATAATGGAAGTTTAGTCAGTCATTTGACACTTAATATTAAACCCGCTGGAGCTGATGTTCCGTATTTACATTACTATTTAAATTCCTGATAACTTCGCATTAGAATTTAGAGTTTAATTAACTAATCTTTGATTCTGGGCATGAGATTTCAACCAGGAGAAAAGAGCAAATTAAATTTAATCTCTTTTTTTAATAAAATAGCAAAAAAAAAAAAGTTAGCCTTCTTGAATTCTGGTGAATACCTCTAATTTTAGGGTGTCATAATTCAGAACCCCTAGTCCAAATTGATTTCAAATTTGGGAGAAAAGTTATTCCTCGGTACCAGAGGTCACTTATCAGTTTTGAGGCCAATATCCTTTTCTTTGTGGATTCTAGGATGAGGGCAAAAATTGATCTTATAATGGAAATTCAGATAAAATCTTAGTCCCTGATTCATGTAAGTACTTAAGTGTGTGTTTAAATCCATCCTTGTTCAGGACAGAATTTACGCACATGTTTAACTTCAAGTCAACAGGTACTAGTGGGAAAACTTCCCCGAATTGGAACCTTAGCTATAGAATGGGTATCATCTCCCAGACTCTTACTATTTCTCTTTCTCTAAATGGAGATATATTTTTCTTTAATTTAAATATTTAAACAATTTCTCCACTCAGTTGCTATAAATCTCAAGACTCGGAACCCATTTATAACTTTCTGACAACTTTCTGAATTCCCTTTTCATACTTCCATTTACTTTTAACATTTCATTTCACTTTGTGTTTACAGATAGACTGAAATTATTTTAAACCTCCTTAGAGGGTAATATAAAGATCTTAAATAACAGATTGCAATTTGTTCACCTTTTGTGCTGGACGTATTAATGGTTAATGACTTATTTGCTGTTTTACATGGGTGCTTCCAACTTCTTTTTCTTACAACAACAGAGGTCTTTGCTGAAATGGTCATACCTGGGTTATGATGGAAGCTATTCTGCCATTCTGTTTACGGTACAGTGTATGTCAAATAGCAGTCAAAGTAATTTGGGCATCACGGGAAATAATATGAGAGATTCTAGTGCTTTCTGTAGAAACCTTCAAATTCCCATTTCATTAAAAATTCCACTCTGCAGCTGGTAGCAGAGATTACTGTGTTTCACCATCTGTGCAGATTAATGTTTACTAAAAGAGAGCGGGTGCAACAGATGAGATGGCTGGCTTTGCAGATAAAACAAAAAAACTCGAAGTAGAATATCTTTTCTCGACTTTTGCATCTTACACCTGTTTCATTTTAATCGCATGACTAAATTGTTTAAGGCAAACAATTCCAGCTTTATAAAAAGCTGATTGATTTAGAAATTTCAGATCATCAAGCTGTTTTTGGACTTGTAATTGAACACTGTTAGTAATGGGAATATTTGGACTTCATTAGGAATTAGTTGAACACCTTGCATTATACCTTCTGCTAATCTCTGAATATGATTTCTTTACCCAAGCACCCACAATGGCACCAATTCGTGATACTGGAGAATAACACCAGATGTGCTATAGACTGGATTACCAATGAACAGCTAGCATTTGGAAACTCAATTGATTAAAACCCATGCTACTGTTGTTTTTATTTCCATGCCCTTCTTCTCTGGGAGCCTTTACTAATCATTCCCGAGGGCAGCCACCTTGTTTACGGAAACTGCATTTTTAATCAATTTGATGTCACTACATATCCTACCGTGTTACAATTTTCAAATTACATTAGCCTAATTTTTATCCAAATGCATAACAGAGAACAAAGGAAATATAGTGCTGCCTTCTTGCTGCACATCAAATAATGAAACAAATTGTTGGCAATGATCATTGTACTGGGTTTCATCACTAAAATTAATGGATTTTCCAGGAAATGGGATAATAACTTTGATTATTTCTTGAGAGCAAGTGGAAAGCAAAAACGGCAATTAAGGTAACCTTGAACCTCAGCGTTGCACTGCACCTCGGACCAGATGGTCATTTTATGCTTTTATGGCATGTGGGAGGAAAAGTGCATCCATTTAGGGCTTCTCCCCACCAGGGTAAAAGGTATTTTGTTGTGTTTTTAAGCTCATTAGTGAACACATTTTAACCCTCTAGTGGAGACAGGGCAAGTTGTTTTGTAATCAGAGCTTCTGATTTTCAGTTTTACCAGATAAACACTGATAAAACACCCCCAATACAAAATAAACAAATGAAATAATAAAAAATGAAATAGGTGGTGGTCCAATAAACTCCAGAAGAACTCCAGAAATGGTTACTGGTAGGTAAGGGCTTGTCTACACAGAGCTGTAATGCAGACTACGAGGCTGTGATTTCTTAAGTGCACTAAAATGTGGTGCATTAGTTGATCCGCGTAGACGTTGCTGGGGTACGCTAAAGGTTCCTTAATGCACATTAACATTGGGCTGTTTGAAACAATACAATTTTAAAGCGCGCTAGGTTACTCATCACAGTATATACAAAGAGAGAGTCTGGAAAACCCCCAATGTTTGGACATCTACATAAAACTCAAAAATTGATTAAAAAAACAAACAAACCCAGAAAAACTAAATTAATAAATCCGCCAAGCCAGACGACCTAATTTTAATACATGTTGGCTGGTCAAAGGTGAAACTAAAGAGGGGAGCCTAGGAATCTTTTTGTTTTCATTTCCATTCATTGCACCCCTTGGTTCAGGCTGTTATCACTGCTCTATTGTTAGCTGTAATTTGTGCAGTTCTTCCAGTAGTTTATCTTAATTATTCCTAAGGAGTAACAAACAAGCCAGCAAATAGTTTGGGGCTGTTATTTCAGTAATATGTAATAAACACATATTGCTGGGAGCTTCAAAGCTTCTCTGTTTCCCCTTGTGATGGAGGATGCCTCTTCAGAGTCATTACTCTCTACATTATATTTCAGATAGTCAGTTTCAGCTGGTGCATAAGTGTAAGAAATATAAATATTGTCTCTACTTTCTCTATTGACTGCATAGTATTTTGTAATTTTACCAGCTTGAGGAGCGCATAACTCTAATTGTTCTTCTAGTCTCTTATTGTGTTTTCTCACTTCCATCTCTTGATTTATTTGAATGTTTTCCTGAAGGAAAGAAAGCTTTCACTTAGGAAGCAAAATAAAATATCTTAACTGAGAGTCAGTCCTTTTGTAGTGCATCTTGCATATTTGTGTTGCTTTTTTGTATCTTAAAATATTTGGAACGACAACACAAGTAGAATAGTCTCCATGGTTTTAGATCTGACTAATAATATTTATTAGGTTTCAGAGTAGCAGCCATCTTAGTCTGTATCCACAAAAAGAAAAGGAGGACCTTAGAGACTAACAAATTTATTTTGAGCATAAGCTTTTGTGAGCTACAGCTCACTTCGTTGGATGCATGCAGTGAAGTGAGCTGTAGCTCACGAAAGCTTATACTCAAATAAATTTGTTAGTTTGTAAGGGGCCACAAGTACTAATATTTATTAGTGTTATGATGAGTTAGATGCTCTAGAAACATTGTTAAGATAGGAACAATTTAGAATGAAAGGGATTAAAATATATTGCTGATAGAAAGGTGCAATTTGTGTAGCTGTGTGGGAATTGAATTTTCATCTCATGGAAAATTCCGATGTTTTTACTTTTATTTTCGTCCTAAAATTAAATGACCATTCAAAATAGATAAAAAAAAAATTTGCAGAAAGAAAAATTCTGAAAAATTTATATTCAGAAATATATATATAAACCTGCTATTTCTAATAGAAACAAAGCACTTTATTTCAAACTTTCCTATCAAAAATTTGAAAAATGTCTTTGAAAAATTCCCACAATTTTTTTTTAATTTGACCAAATTTGGGGGCAAAATTTTCCGTTTTTTGAAAATTTTCCTCCCACTCTAATGATTTGCATTTTCTTCTTAGCTGAGACATTGTATCATGCACATTTCACTTTAAAGTGGAGCAGGTGGGAGCTCAGCTAAAAGGGTTGGGGAGCAGCCCTTCACCTCCCTGCATTTGCTGAACAGCACTTCCCAATAATGCCATCTTTTGCCCGGCTGGTGTAGTGAGAGCTCCTCCTCCTCCTCTTTCAGTCTGCTTAAACTACCGATCCTGTCCTGTGGAGATGGTTGACTGCTCTTTGGCTTTGAAGGTAACAAGTTACCTCTTGAAGATAACTTTTGCCAGTGGGACTTTAACCTGCAAGGACATATGTCCCGTGCGTAATGAAAATGACAAGGAGGAATGTTCTTCTATAATGAAAATATTGGAGAGAAGGTTGTACTATTAGCATAATGTGTTATGAAATCCAGAGGGGTTGCGTGGTCAGTAGCCATGACTGGTTGAAATTTGTTTCCTTACCTGGAAGTTACTGTATCTCTGTGTTTATCTAAGTGACACAAAACTGTAGGAAAGATTAAACTTCAAACTCCAAAAATGAATGGGACGGGGTAGTGATGGCTAGTGGATGCACTGGGAAAAAGCCATTATCCAAGAAAATAATACCCTAACTCTTAGCACAATACTTGTTTTCAAGACAGACAAATGCTCTCCAAACACCCTGTGTGGTAGGTAAATACAATATCACTATTTTACAGAACAGGTTGCTGAAAAGGAAGCTAAATGAGTTGCCCAAGGCCCCAAAGTGAGTCATTGGCAGAGTTAGGGTTATACCCCTGAGGTTCCTGATGCACAGCTCAGAGCACAATCCACTAGACCATGCTGTCTCTTAGCATGGAGTTTATAATGGAAACTCAGCACTGTGGTGCCAGCAGCCTGTTAAAATTATAGCAGGAACTTTTTGAGGAGTAGCGGGTCTGTTCAGTCTTTGCAAACCAAATGTGTTTTTTTTGTGTGTGTAGTCCACAGTTCATTTTAATATAGCTTTCTGCCAAGCAAATAATTTATGGAGCTCATTAAAGCACTTTTGAAGGAATAAAAGTCAGATTTTCATGGAAAAGCAGAAGAAAAATCAGTTCTTTTCGTAGAATCATAGAATATCAGGGTTGGAAGGGACCTCGGGAGGTCATCCAGTCCAACCCCCTGCTCAGAGCAGGACCAATCCCCAACTAAATCATCCCAGACAAGGCTTTGTCAAGCCTGACCTTAAAAATATCTAAGGAAGGAGATTCCACCACCTCCCTAGGTAACGCATTCCAGTGTTTCACCACCCTCCTAGTGAAAAAGTTTTTCCTAATATCCAACCTAAACCTCCCCCACTGCAACTTGAGACCATTACTCCTCGTTCTGTCATCAGCTACCACTGAGAACAGTCTAGATCCATCCTCTTTGGAACCCCCTTTCAGGTAGTTGAAAGCAGCTATTAAATCCCCCCTCATTCTTCTCTTCCGCAGACTAAACAATCCCAGTTCCCTCAGCCTCTCCTCATAAGTCATGTGTTCCAGTCCCCTAATCATTTTTGTTTTAATGTGAAATTTTTGGTGATTGATCTTTCACTTCTTCTGTATATGACTTTGAAGTGGTTAGCAGTATACGGTATGGCTAAAAACCATAAGTAATTTTTATTCTGCTTTTTATTTTACTTGTATGTGTCCATTGTTCATTTTAAATTTGTTTTATGTAAATTGGGTCTCCTGACATGAACCAAATAAAACAAAGTTAGATTAATTGGCTAATTTTCAAAGACTCATTCTGTGTTGATGGCAATCTTTTCATGAATTTTTTATTATTCTCTTGTTTAGTGTGCCAGTGATTTTCTCTGAAAAGATGGGGAGTGAGTTTCTTATGAATATTTTGGGTGGTGGACTAAATTCAGCTTTGACATAAGCAGGCGTAACTCCCATTGATGTGAACTGGAATTTCACCTGCTTTATATTTTTTTTTAACTTTAAGTGTAGTGTAATCCAGATTTTCTCCCACAATGTTTGGAAAATGGGGGCGCTAGCAAAGAACAGTGCAAGCTGCTCGGTTCTGACCACTTCTGAAAAGCTGGCTGTTTATTTAGGTAACTAGGAGATGCAGGGGCTTTTGCAAATCTGGTCAGTGATTAGTACGAAGAAGGTTGCTCCATGCTAGTGGAGTTTCTGCTGTTACTCAATATTTGTATCTGTTTGTTTTTTTTTTTAATTTACATCTGTGGGACTTTGTGAGCGTAAAGCTTTGCACGGTTGGGCTCTCAATTAATATAAATTTGATTGATCAATTGTACCATGTATTTTCATTTGCAGAAAGTGAGTGAACATATGTTGTTAGGCCCAAATCCTGTTTGTCTTATTCATGCAAGTAGTCACACTGGCTTCAGTGGACTTCTCAAATGAGTAACCAGGTCAGAACTTGGCATTTAGTGGTACCTAAATATCTTGTAAGAAGCCATGAATAATGTTCAAGTACCCTTCTGATGCTCAATAGCATGATTTTTTGCTGTGCTACTCTCTTGGATAATCTGATTCAAATTAAGTGTCTTCACTGGATCTTGATACAAGCTGTTTCTGCAGATCATGCCCTCAGCTGTTACTATCTCTTTTTTAGTATGAGTAAAGAAATCAGTCATTGTGCTGTCAGTGGAGGGTGAATATAAATTAAATACTTGAGAAGAAATTATGGGCTAGTTCTGCTTGATGCTTCATAAATTAAAGAGCTGAGTCTTTCTTACTTGCTGATCATCTTCCAGATTCACAGTCAATTTCACGTGTCTAAAATTCAGGGAGATGGTTATTTGAAATAGGGTGCCTGTGTATTTTAGAGGAATTTGTCCCAGTACAACTACATGAATATAGTTACCCATTGTGACAAAGTTCCTCCTCTGCCTCGGTGGGTTCTGCGCTTATTGGCGGATTTGCTCGCCTCAGAGATTCCCAGCAGCCCACAGTTTGGCCACTTTTGCTAGTGGCTCAAACCTGCCGTCCACTCAGCTAACCTCATCACTGGCCAGCATGGGGGAAATGGAGAACAATCCCCGCAGTCTCTGTGTCCCACCTAGTGGGTCGGGAACAGGCCAGATCCCTTTCCAATTTAGACCTTCCCTTCTGGTGTTTCTCACAGACCAGGTCAACTCCTCTTGTGTCCGATCAGGAGTTGGAGGGATGGGGGGAACCCAGGTTCACCCTCTACACTGGGTTCCAGCCCAGGGCCCTGTGGATAGCAGCTGTCTACAACGTTCCCTGTATCAGCTGCATGACCGCTACAACTCCCTGGGCTACTTCCCCATGGTCTTCCTCCAGCACCTTCTTTATCCTCACTGTAGGATCTTCCTCCTGAAACCTGATCACGCTTGAACTCTTCAGTCCTCCCGCAACATGCCTTCTCACTCCCTGCTCCTTGCGCACCCCCCTGCTAACTGATGGGAGATCCTTTTTAAACCAGGTGTCCTGATTAGCCTGCCTGCCATAACTGATTCTAGGAAGGTCTTAATTGGCTCCAGTGTCTTGATTAGCTTGCCTGTCTTAATTGGTTCTAGCAGGTTCCTGATTGCTCTAGGGCAACCCCTGCTCTGGTCATTCAGGGAACAGAAAAGTATTCATCCAGTGGCCAATATATTTGTCTTCTACCAGACTCCTGTACCCCACTGGTCTGGGTCTGTCACACCATGTTAAACCCCTAATGTAAGTGCACTCTCCTGATATAAAGTGGTGATTACCTGGATAAATTTTACTCTGACAACTTGCATTAGCAGTTTGTATCATTAGCTACACAGGTGCAAGTCTCAATCATTTTCCTACTATAGACAGGCTCAGAGCAGTGAGGACAGTTCTGGTGGTTCACAGTGCCGTTATTCTGGTGAATTAGCATACTCCAGCTTTTGACAAATGTTCACTAAACCAAACCTTCATTAAAGATCCTTCTTTAATACCAGAAACGCTTCCTCTTCCAATGCACTGCTGTTGAAATATTATTTCCTGTTACAATTCTGCTTCCCACTGCTTGGGTTGTCTCAGCATTTTTAGCAGATAACTCACTAACTAGCTCCCTGAATCAGAGAAATTCTTCTAACTATGGCTTCTAGAAACTGCAGGCATTAATAAAGTAGCATATTCAGTAAAGTTTCTGGTTTAAAAAGTGCAATCCTGATAGTTGAGGTCTGTGACAGATCATCCATTAAAATTAAGCATGCTGTTTAGGAAGATGCTACCCATCCAGATGTGGAACTTCTTGGAGTGTCCAGTGGAAATACTCTAGAATAGAGGAGAAAAAGCAGAGGTGAGAGGGAGGAATCCATGACCTAGTTTACAGCACATCTGGGCAGATTAAGGGGAAAAGGACAGAAGAAATGCAGAAAGAAAAAGGAGAGTATAGATGGTCATCAAATACAGAGAAACATGTTTTAATTTGGCACACTAACATAAAAATAATTTCTTAATGGAGCTGATCTGCTCACCTAAATGAAGAAGAATTAGGGCCATCTCTTAAGAGAGGAGATTGGCTGATAAAGGTGGTTTCTTGTACAGCTTTTATGCATATATATCTGTTCTGTCTGCCTATACTTGTATAGGTGGAACAGAATATGTATGTATTTAGCCTTTACAAGAGACCATCCTTATAAGCCAAAATCGTATTACCTTCAGTAAGTGCAAGTTTGCACTAATCAAGTCAGTTGAGGCTTTGCAAATGTAACTCCATTGTAGTGAAACCACAGTTGAAGATGGCAATAAAATACATTTAATAGCTCACTGCAGGGGCCTGCTATACAACTGTGGCTTTGATTCTTTTGCCATCCTCTCCACCTTGAATCAAGGCCAGAAAAGCAATGCCACTCCATAAAAGTCGTACCATTCTGTTATTGGCAATGTAATCTTTAAAACTGTTGGCTTGCAAGTAGGAAAATGTAAAGAGGATTTCTTGAAAAATGGCACACCTCTGTGAAAATACCGAGAGTTAGGAAAACCAATGAGCAAAGTTGTGTTCCCTTCCTTTCTCCCACCTCCCCCGAAACTAACACCCTTCACCCCCATCCCCCCCGCCCACTCCCTCCCGCCCCGTGAACCTCAGATACCCAGCACTTTCCGTAAAGATTAATTGGAAGAATATTTCCTGCCACTGCCTTCTGGGGGATCTCCCTCTCAAAATGTCCCAGCATTATAGTCATTGATGACAATGTCAATAGTGTTAATTTAGACTATTAGAAGATATGTACAAAATATCAGGCTCTGATGGGACCTGTTCAGTTCCAAGATTTGCAGTCCCATGCAGGCTACCTGGCCAATCCAACACTCTTTGGCACAGAAATAGGATTGTTTTTAATTCGCAGGAAAGGGCCTTCTCCCCATCTCTTGTCCTTTTCAGGGATGGGACACTCAACTGTTATCCTGTAATTAAACTATCACTACAAATAGGACTCTACTCCCAGCTGCTAAGACAGACCACCTCAGGTGCTGCTAGCTTGGAGCTGAGCTACCATGTCCTGCCTGCAAACCTTGCTGTCAGTTCTCACTCTCCAATATTATGTCTAAATAGAGGATTATTGGCTCCCACATCTGAGAAGTGGGCACCATCCAAATGAGAGTCCTCTTGTGCTACTCCTAGCTGAAAGGGTGGAAGTTCTCTTTGCTCAGATAAAGTCCTTCCATGTCCTCTCTGCTGCTGTTGGTCTGTGAGTGCTTCCCCAACCCTGTTGTCATAGCTGCTAAGACCATACCAGCATGGTCAACTGAAAAAGCTGCCCTGTGGCAGCACACAATTCCTTGTGATTCAGTTGAGCAGCTCCATGCCTTTCTTCCCAACCAAACTGTTGAACCACCTCAAGGTTATATCTGCGGGAAGGATGCTGTTGCCACAACCCATGAATCAGAGCATCCCATGATGGCTGGGCCCCAAGAAACATACCTGATTCCACACAAAGCCTTAACGGAGATCCTTGCGGATGCCTTACTACCCCTGTGTAGGCCTGGCACATAATGAAATGGCAGGTTCCTGGATTGAGAAGGATCTGCCACTTCAGTCTTGTCCTGTCACACCCATGGGAAAAGCTATAAAATCAAAGCCATGAGGTTACATATAAACAAGTGCCCCGTCACAAGGGATGGGGGAGGAGGATAGGTGAGTACTGGGAAGGAAGAGAGAGCTCAGGATCATTGGATACTTTACAGAGTGCAGCGGAAAGAGGCCTGCTTCTACCAATCACCACCTTTTAGGGGTGGCACTGCAGTCCACTGGTCTTAGGGTATATCTACACCGCACCATTAAACCAGGCTCATACTCAGGTTTTAACCTTAATTCTCCGGCTGTTCACACTGAAAAAACTCTAACGTGTTTGGATGTGTTTCAAGCTTTGGCTAGCTGGCCCAGCTGTGGGGGAGGAGGGTGTGCTGGACCCTGCATTCTGGTTTAACTTTGGCTAGAACCCACCCCTTTTGCAATGAGGATTCAGAAAAAATCACTCAAGTGCTAATAGCCCCCCCAGTTCTCTTACTACAGTTTCCCCTGAAGGACAGACAAGTTCTCCTGTATTTCATACAGTTGACTGGGAAAGGATCCATAAAGTGCCTGTGCACAAAACCATGGGGTAGGCCCCCAGACACATGAGCAATTGCAGAATCAGTGGGGACACAGTAGCATGGTGTGGCTTTGCAGTGGGGATGCTCACACCTGGTCTAGGCTAACCTGGTGCCAATTACCTGGATTAACTGTGTGGCATAGACATAGCCTCAGAGGCACTGGGCTACATGTATGGGGTGCTGCTATTGGCTGAGGGTCATTGCTGTGCCATCCAGAGCTTCGCCCACCCTTCTGGCCCTTCCCCCCAATCCAACAGTAGCTGAACCCTCATTTTTGTATATTTTGGGAGCTAATTCCCTCCCCCTTAATGAACAAGAGAATTCATTGGATTGCTGCATGTGTTGGAAGGGAGATTGTCAACAGCCTGATTCATCCATCAGCCTGCTATACAAATCGTGGTATTTTCTGAATGAAGCAGGAGGTGTGAAATCTTTAGCTACTGCTGCCCTTGCAGTTATATCTGAAAATGTGTCAGCCCTTTCATGATGTGTTCTCCAAATATCTGAAGAGGTGTTTACAGAGGGACACTGCATTTCAAAACAGCGGTTTGAAGAGCTACTTGCCATTCCTTGCCATACCTGCGGCATCCGTTATATATTTCTTTATCACTGCATCCTCAGAAATGTAATATATTCAGCCAAAATTATTATGCAGCATATGCTTATACTGGGATGTTGTGCTCTAGGTTTGTACAGGCGGAATATTTGTGTATATTCAGAGCTTAAGTATTAAATATAAAAGCCATAAAAAACCCCAACAATTATTGGTCTAAATTATTATCTTGGTTACCGCATTGCTGTAAATCCATGGTAGCTTAATTGGCAGTGATCTGATGGGTTTAAAAACAAAAAGAGAGTGGCATAGTTATGTCTCCAAAGCATTACGCTAAGGGTTAAATCCTGTTCTAATTCACATTAGTGTTAATCTGGAGTAAATCCAGTGAAAACAAAGGATTTACTCCCTGTTTTATATGCTGTAAGTAAAAGCAGAATTTTGCCCTGTGATGAAGCCCCACAACCCAAGCCCCGTGAGCCCAAGTTCGTTGACCTGGGCTCTGAGACTCAGTGCCGTGGGTTTTTCTTTGCAGTGTAGACATACCCTAAGTGGTCAGCTAAGGGTCGGGTTGCCCTGTTCTGAGCACACGTGACTGGCTAGGCGTGGTGAAGCAAGAGGAGAAGCCAGCAAAGGTTCTCTTCATGGAGTTTTCCTTGGTCCGTCTGTCATGGAATACACAGGAGGGCTTGACCCCCAAGCTCTGTGGAATTGCAAAGGTTGGGAGTGGGTAGGTCTGAGGTTTTATTTCAGGGCCATCTGTAATGGGAACTGCATTTCCAGCCAGTTGGAATTACCTTCATGGTCTAATCATCTTCAACACGTGCCCCATGCCCCAAGTCCCTGGAATTGAAGGTGTTTCAGTTTCCTGCAAAGGTTTAAATAGAGCCAAATAATTCCCACCTTTACCACCACCTCCTCCTCATCCCAAAAATGCAAAGCCAACCAGATGAGGAAGCCCAGCAAAGCAACAGCAGCTCTGCCTTTCCAAAATAAATAAAGCTGCATTATTTTCAGGCGGCTCTCACTCTGCTGTATTGTAAGCTCAGTGGTTTGAGCATTGGCCTGCTAAACTCTGGCTTGTGAGTTCAATCCTTGAGGGGGCCATTTAGGGATCAGGGGCAAAAATTGGGGATTGGTCCTGCTCTGAGCAGGGGGTTGGACTAGATGACCTCCTGAGGTCCCTTCCAACCCTGAGATTCTGTGATGAGCTTCCAAGCAGTAATACGGTCACCTTGGCTTTGCTACGGTGAACAATGCCAGCGCCTGATGCCGGCTCTTCTTGTAGCCCACAAAAGGGAGGTGGCGGGGAAAGCATATGTAAGAGTGTGTACTGAGTGTGTTTGTGGCTTGCAGACTTACTGATATACTTGGAGTCAGAATTCACTGTACAGTTTCATGGGGAGGAGAAAAACTCTAGTGTAGGGAAGTTTTGTTTGGAAATAAATTGTTGATGAGGCAGGAGGCTTTTAAACTAATTACAGTTTGATAGATAGCTAAGAGTGTTTTGTCTTCCTGAATCCATCATTTTTTGTCTGTGAGGCATGTACCATGGTTTAGAAAATGGCCCAAATCAAAATTCTAGATCTAAATACCCCAAAACTCTGGAGGAGTTTGGATAATAATAATAGTACCTAGTTCTTTTATATAGCACTTTTTTATCAGTAGATCTCAAAGTGCTTTTCAAAGGAGGTCAGTATTGTTATCCCCAAATTACAGATGGGGAAACCGAGGCGTAGAACAGGAAGTGACTTGGCCATGGGCCACCCAGCAAACCAGTAGCAGAGCCAGAAATGGAACCCAGGTCTCCTGAGACTTAGTCCAGTGCCCTAGGCCACAGAATTAAACTATGTAGCATTACTTAATACAAAATTTTTGTTGGCTTCTAGTTTAACAAGACTTCTTTTTCTTTCTGATGGTTGGGTTTTATTTCTTTGTTTTGGTTCATTTTCATTCTTGGGGTTTTTTCTTCAACCGTGTCCAAGTAAAGAAAGCTTGAATCCTTCAGTGGAAGGAGGTTCAAATTCAATGAATAAAGTGCTAGAGTTCCATCGCAAGGTTCGTACTAGATCAAAAATTTTAGGCCTGAGAACAGCAGACCAGATTTGGATTTTTATTTACTAATATAGAGATGTGCAATAATAATTAATCTAGTATTCTACTAGGAAATAACCCATTATACAAGAAAAGAATAAAAATGCGAGTGTTTTGTGAGGGTCAGTCTGACAGATGTGACACTATAAAATCGCTTTATCTACTAGTGAAACCAGCCCGTGGAAGCATGTGCCTGGCAGTGCAGAAATTCCACAGCAGTATATTAGCTTTGCAAAAGAATCTTTTCTGCCATTTGTTTATTTTTAATGCCTGACTAGTAAACCTCACTGGCAGAATGAATAATTACTACCATTCTGGTTTTGTGTTTCTTTCTTTACAGTCCCAATCTATTCTGCATCATCAGTATGAGATTCAAGCACATATAATAAATTAGACTAGCTGCCACAGCAGTGTTCTTACTGCTACAGATTTGCATCAGTTGACAGTAGATAAATTGCAAAAAAAACATGGAGGAAAAATACATACATTAAAACCATGGAGTGTTTTAAAAACTTTCTGAGGCCCAGGAGTTTGATTCAAATGCTGATTCAGACCCCAAGTCAAATTAAAATGTGAACTGTCTACATTATGCTGTCAGAATGCCTCCAAGCACCACTGTTCAGTTTCTGTGGTTCTGCCATGCTTCCCAGCAGCTCTGCAAAGGGGAGTGAGATGGGTTTGGTCACAGAGACCCCCTTGGGACTGCACCTGATGTACTGAAACTACCTCTGAGCCTGGTTTCCCTGCCAGCTTGGGACTTCAGAACCCTGTTTTGTTGAGCCAGACATGCCAGCCGGCTGCAACATAGACCCAGAGTCTGAACCATGCCCCCAAAGCTGCAGACTTAACTGAAAATGGCTTAGTAAGTACTCCTGTCTCCAGCACCTAGCTCCCAGTGGTATCCAAACTTCAAATAAATCCGTTTTACTCTGTACAGGGTAAACGTATATGGGTAAACTCATAAATTGTCCGCCTTCTATAATACTGATAGAGAGAGATGCACATGCAAAACAAAACACGCAGTTCTAAGCCTAACATGTGAAGAAACTGATTACAGATGAAATCTTACCCTCAGAGATGTTCCAATAAGCTTCTTTTACAGACTGGACTCCTTCCCAGTCTGGGCCCAATCCTTTCCCCGGTACAATCCTGGTTAGTTCCAGCTCAGGTGGTAAGAAGGGGATTTCTTCATGACTGGCCCCCTTTGTTCTGTTCCACCCCCTTTTTATAGCTTTGGCACAAGGCGGGAATCATTTGTCTCTCTCTGGTTCCCACCCCTCCTTCTAAATGGAAATGCACCAGGTTAAAGATGGATTCCAGTTCAGGAGACATGATCACATGTCCTGTGAGCTCCCTTCTAGTCCTCCTGGACTGGTCTGTAGGTATGCAGGGGAGACTTGCAGGTAAACAGAGTAATCTACGGTCAGTTGTCCTAGACAATGGGAGCCATCAAGATTCTAAACCACCATTAATGGCCCACACTTTGCATAATTACAATAGGACCTCAGAGTTATGCTACATATTCCTAGTTTCAGATACAAGAATGATACATTCATACGGATAGATGAACACACTCAGTAGATTATAAGCTTTGTAATGATACCTTACAAGAGACCTTTTGCATAAAGCATATTCCAGTTACATCATATCCACACTTATAAACATATTTTTATACAGCATTATGGAATGCAACATCACAAGGAGCTGGGGTGTCATTTTGCCCTGAATGTGTGTTGCAACATAAAGTTCAAGCTACCCCTGGGCAAAGTTATGGAGACAAGATGGCAGATCCTGTGCCCAGCAGTATATCCTTACTCAAAGGAGTAATATAGAAAAAGTTATCCTGCCTCACATAACAATCCCAGCAAATAGAAATGTCTTCTCTTTTTGGGTAGGCAACCTGAGTATTTCCTTGGGTGAATTCTGCAGGCTGTTAATTATGACACACAATTTTACTGCCTTAAGGGAAGACCAGAGCTATGATCCCGCATTGCACTATGGGGGTATAAGTGCCATATAACCAGAAGTTATGGGAAGATATTAAAAGAAAATTGAGGCTGAATATCTGGAAAAACTTTCTGATAGTGAGATCTACTAGACTGTGAAAGAGTTCCCCAAGGGGGAGTAGTGGAAACTCTATCACCTGATATACTTAAAACATGAGTGGACAAAGCAATTGCTATAGAGTATACTAAGGAACAGCCCTGTGTTGGCTTAATCCTGATCCTGCTATCCTTGTGTATCCAAAACTCTCTTCTTCAGTGGGAGTATTAAATGTACAAAGAGTGCAGGATTGGGGCCTTGATACATGACCCCTATTTTCCACCACCCCCTTCCCCCCCCATGAAAATACTTTACACGTTTTTAAATAAATAAAAAAATCCTAGAGTTTGATCAATTAGAATGATTAATTGCTTTGTCCTCATGTCAGATTATTACTAATTAAAGCAAGTGCCCATAGCTAGGCTGGTACATGTGGGTGCCCTATATACAGCACATTTATTTGTCAGTCAGAAATTTCCTTTCTGCTCCTTTATTCACAGTCCCTAGTAAGCAGAACATGGACCTGCTAACATATGTGATTAACTTTTGAACCCAGGATTTTTGAGTGGGTTTTAAATTAGGCAAGCTAACCCATCCCCAGTATTACTTATTATTATATTATTACATATATTTGTTTTTACTAGCAACGTTCTGAAAAGTGCATATTTCCATCCTGATGTGCATACATTTCTTTAAAGTCCACTTCTTGTAGATCTAGTCTACATATCATATGATGTGACAGTTCCTACTGTGGCTTTATTTTTATTGCCAAATACAAATGTTTGTCTGTTTGTGGGTATTACTGCTGTAGGTTTTTGGTTTGGTTTTGTTTTTATCCCACTGTCTTTTTAATGATTACATGTATCTTTCCTCTAAATGCTGCTTCTGCTTTTTGCTAGGGCGCTCTCTCTTTCCAAGTGAAGTGCTCATTGTCTTCCTGAGTGGGGACCAGTGCATAAGGGGGAAACAAGATTTGATTATTTAAATCATATGGACATATATATGATACTATTACGCAGTCAAATCAGGAAAACATGCACAGCTAGATTCTCCCACTGGTACAAATTATAAGTAGCTCCATGGAAATCAGTGGAATTATACAAGTGCAAACCCCAGTGTAAGTGACAGCAAAATCAGATGTATTGATTCTATACTAAAAAGAGACACTGGCAATTTAAAAATCACATTCCAGTCTGAAAAATGTCTACCTATAATTGTTTCAAGTATAGCCAAAGGTAACTACAACTGAAAAAGGGATGACAATTTTTTTCTAATTTGTTTTCTTTACGCCTTTGACAACATTTTGCTTGTAATCAATTTCACTCTTTCCCCTGTACATTCAGTTAGCTTCCTGTTTAGTTTGTGTGGGTCTTTCCCACAGCAACAAGAGAGAAAAGCAATTGTAAAAATAGGGCAATGTGAGTATAATACTACACAATTTGGTGGGGGACTCGAGAGATGTTTCAATACCTGAAACTGTTTTAAAACTTATCTTATGAAACGTCAACTTTCAAGGTGGTGATGCTACTTTACGGACTAGACTCTGCTTTTCAAACCAGCACCAATCTGGGGTAACTCTACTGACGTTGTCGATTTACACCACTATAACTGAGATCATGATCTGACCCCTGTATCTTAAATGAACCATGAAAACAATTGAAACAGAACAAATTTTGTGAGCACTGTTTATAAGTCCATGCTTTTCTTCACCCATATTTGACTTCTAAACTTTATTATTCTGTTATTTATCTAACTCCAGAAATGTGCACAGTGCTGTTCAGTAGGATGATTGTTCCAAACAGATAACAAGCTCCTGCTTTCAGAGCTCATTGTATGCGCATGACTGGAAACAATACAGTGCAGAACAAATCCAGCATGACATGTGCTCATTTTAGCAGAGTGCTGTGCAGATAGAGTGTTTTTCTGAGCCTTACTTGTTGGCTGGTGGGTGCTTAAGTTACTATACCAATTCTATTTTTAAATCTTGACACAGAAACATCTCTGATGGCATTATGGAACCTGGTGAAAGGTGGTTGTTTTGTTCTGTTTATTAATAATTTTATGTTACTGCTGAATAATAATGCAACCCAGATGAGGATACACTGTTTCCTTTAGTTTCCTCGGGGATATCCCAAGAAAAAGGAGGTTGGCAGCGGGATTCATCTGATTATATTTGTGTGGTTTAAGGGATTTTTCAATTTTATCTATTTATAAAATTACTTGGAGCTGAGGATTAAAGAGGAAGGTTTAATGCAGGAAAGCTGATTTAAGACTGAGGATCTTTCTTAGCAGCATCCATTTAAAGTTAATCTTTGATCATCTGCGAAGCTGATTACCTAACATGTAAAACCTATAAAAAAATCCTCTTTTATTGTGCAACAGAAATATTTTTTGTTCTTCCAAGTTCAGTTGATCACACCAGCAAATTCATTAAATCTGTTAATGAAGTACAGTCCTAAATGTAACACTGAAATATTGCCAGCCTTGGGGGAAAGCAAAAAAGAGAGAGAGATTGTGGGATTGCATCATTGTTGCTTTAAATAGTGAAATAGGATCATAGGATCTTAGGGTGAGAGATGGAAGGGAACTGTAAGATCATCTAGTCCATCCCCTTGCAACAGAGGATATATCCAACAGAGGATATATCAGTGAATACGCTTGATCTTAGCCAAAAGACTTATTTAAATGTGCTTGGAACAGAGCATGCTAGTGCTCCCCTTGGTTCCAGGCTGGCTTATATAGCACTGCCAGAGATTCATTGCTACCAGTACCGGAGCCAGCTACATTAAAGCTAGCGTGGGTATGTCTGCAGGAACTAAAGTTGCACCACATGATTGCAATGCACTCTCTGTGCAATCTTTAAAAAGCACAGCTGCTATAGGTGCAGTTTGGGGTCTTTTCTGGTGTGGTTTTCTTGACCATTATTGCCACTTGGAATTGTACTCCGCTTGAGGGGTTCTGCAGCAGGCAGAGAAACCCTCACAGATTACACACTCAGACTGGATGGAAATTGAGTTAATATAATCCATGGATCTGGCAGGAAGAATTCAGGAGGCAGTGTCCCAGAGTCTCACCCTTGGTCCATCTGTCTTCTCTCCTTCATAGATCTGGATCCTCACTAGACTCCTGCACAAGGGCTTCCATGAGTTTAAGGGGGAGGGAAGGAGAGAGAGAGAGAGAAAAAAAATTAGGTGACTGTAGCTCTCCTGTCCACCCAGTCCTCTTGCAAGCTAGTTCTACAGGTTTTGGCTCACTTCGTCTCACACAGAGTGGGGGGGAGCACTGAGGTCCCAAATACTGTGTGGTGGAGGACAAGTTGTGACTACCTGTACACATTAGTGTTTATGGAGGAAGTACCATTGTTGCCATTTTAGAGAGGGACACGGAGATGTTAAGAGACTTGCCCAAAGCTATGCGGCCACTCTGTAAATTAGTTGCGAGGTAGGAATAGAACCCATATCCCAAGCAATGGCCTGTACCTCTCAACTTTTAATATTCACATACTAAAGAGAAACTGCCTTCACTACAGCTAAGCCAAGTTGTATAAAAATCCCAGAATCCTTGGCAGGGCCCCACCTGTCGCACTGCAGGAACACATTAGACAACCACCATCCTTTTTATAACAGCAGCCAACAAGCACCTCAGTCAAGTAGGTGACCTAAAGATTGTTCAGTAAAATATTAGGCTGCTTCCTTAACTTGCAGCAAACTGACACTTTCCCTGGCTAACTGGGTGGGAGGTGGGATGTTGTTCATGATCGTAAGTTATTTTCCTTTGGAAAACACTCTTCTCCAAAGTAAAATGACTGATAGTTTGTCATCAGTGGAAAATAGGCCACGGGGGCACATGTTGCTTTGGTGTCAAGATGGATCTTCCTAGCACTGACCTTTTCATTTTCCACCTGATAGCAACTGGTTTTTGTGGCTGAAGGGACAAATCCTCAGCCACCCGGTAGCCCAACTGGGTTGGACACTGAGGAGCTCTGCAGGGGACAGACAAGGAGGAATCCTCACACCACCCCCAGCCCACTGGCTTATCTCAGACTAACAGAAGCCCAAAATGCCCATAACATAGCCCTGTTGTGTGGGAAGGAGCAAAGGGTCCATACGTACTAGTTGGCTCAAACTCTGGCCTTGTAGGCTGCCAGCAGGGTTTTGTACATGTGTACTCTTCCCCACCCACACACACACACACACACACGCATGTACGTATGCCTAGCTCCTCCCCTTACGCAATAGAGTCACAATATTTCCACTCTCAAGGGACAGTTGCCACAGCCAAAGTGGTTGGAGGTGGATTTGCCCCATAATGATTAATATGATTGGAAATTCCTCCTGACACAAAGCAATCTTGCTCTTGCTTGATACCTGCAGTCAATCATGTGTTCGTGTGAGCTCATCTTGCTTATCTGCCTATGTATTCAATGCTTCCTTATGAAATACCCGCACTGTACATGGTGCTGCTATGTAAGAGAATCATGACAAAAACCTCTTTCCCTGAATAAATCTCCATTAGCGATTTGCTCTGTCAGGTTGTCATTTCACATGTCCTCATAATATCTTGTCAGGGATCCACATCAAGAATTCACTTTTGGCAGAGATTTATAATCAGACGGATTTATTTATGAAAAATGGATAGAGCTCTAAAAAGGGGAGACTGTAATGAGGGGCATGGTGCTTAGTTACAATCAAGTACTTTGCTGTTAAGAGTTACCTCTCTGGGGACAGGCAGCAGATGCAATCTGTTGTGTAGAGAAGATGTAGCGATACCAGTTGAAGAAAATGGTGATAACTTGTTGAAAGAAAACATTTTCAAAGCCTGACAAATCCATCTAGAACTTAAACAATGATTTAAAAAATCATCACCTAAAGGCAATGCCAATAGTTTACCCTTATACTGTCATGTTTCATCTGAAGGCACTTTACTAACATTAATGACACCTCCCATCATCTATGTGAAGTAGGTATTATCCCCATTTTACAGAAGAATAAACTGAGTCATGTAAAAGTTAAATGACTTGCTTGTTCCTGGGTCTGAATGCTATACCAACTCTTCTTCCTGTTTTATTTACTCTGAGTTTTCCCATTGGAAAAACCATAAACACATCTTTTTAATTGAAGAGTAAAAGAAAACAGTGCTGTCCATTGTCCTTGTAATCCTAGTTATTTCCAACCAGTATTCGATCTGTAGTGAGGGGCTTGATTTTTAGCAATCCTGCTGTGAATTTCTTCAGTCAATACACATACTGTCGTCAGTGGGAATTTTGATGGGTGATGGGGCGAGGACTTAGCTTTCAGCAGGAAATGCAATTTGTGTCATGATAATGGGGAGAGACTAGTCTGTAAATTAACCCAAAGCAGATCAGCAAATTGCAATGACTCGGAGCCAGGTCCTGACATCCTTATTTCTTACATTCATTAATTTGTCTGATTAAGGACCAAACAAGAACTGGGTCCCAATGCTGCTCTCCACTTCCTGGAGTAGGAGGTAACAAAAGCCCATGGCTCTGGCAAGGGGAAGCATGGGAAGGGAAAGAACTTGTACAACATTTCAGCACAGCCCTGCAGATGCCCCTTTGCAGATATCCACATCTCCGGGTGGGGAGGAGTAGGCTAAAGGCCCAGATTATGGATGTGCAGCGTCTGCAGGAACTTGTGTATATTTTCTTCCCTTTCCATGGACCTTTTAAGCCACTCTGTTTTTTAATTCTCTTGCCATACCTTCATCCCTCCCCTCAAAAAAAAAAAAAAAAAAAAAAAAGATTAACTGTTCAAAGTGCCATCTGGAAGTGAATTTGGAAAGGTCTTGGGTTGTTAGGAAAGCTGATGGCACGTCCTCTTTTTATACCTTCAAAGCCCTTTATCTGTGGTTTTTACATTCAAATGAGACATAATACACAAAATCCCAGGCTTATACTTACTTTAGCTGAAAAAAATCTTGCTTCTCACAAATCAAGACTTCACATTATCTAGACATGAAACCTTTTCAGCTGATTACGAGCGTATCTGTATTAAACTGTAGTAAGGGGTTTGT
Organism: Caretta caretta; assembly: GCF_965140235.1. Taxonomy (NCBI): domain Eukaryota; kingdom Metazoa; phylum Chordata; order Testudines; family Cheloniidae; genus Caretta; species Caretta caretta. The sequence goes on from NC_134219.1 coordinate 12,517,349, forward strand.
TATGCCTTCTGCCACACAGGCCTATTGCACATGAGATTTATGTTTCACGTCTGTACTATAAGCCCTCCTGGTTGAAATGAAGGGGCAGGTCTAGTTAGTTTTATCTTGGAGGAGGCAGAGCAAACCTCACATGAAAAAAATAAAGTATTTTTGGGATATAAAAATGACCCTAGGTTTGAGGTGCTCCTGGTTAGAAATGTGTCATGGGCAGATCTGTATTACTACTGGCAAAAGGTTTTCTTGTTGTCTGTGATGTAGCTGTTCAGACAATTAAAGATTTAGAAGCACTTTGCTTACTGGGCGCATATTTGGTGGCACAGAGAATCTTTTTTAAGGACAGGGATCCACCCACACAGAGCCTTGGTGAAATTACTAGGGCTCTGTGTTGATGTAAGGTTCTAGCCAGGCCCAATCCAATCTCAGGATTGGGCCTCCGTGTGCCGTATATAGTACATAATCCATGGTAAACCCAGAAAGGAAGCAGCTTCCAAATGGAAGCTTAGTGTCATATCTTCAGAACATGAATGCTTTGGTTCAGTAAGTGACTGATGCTGTTTGTTCTTTGTTTCTGTACAATTTAGGCGGCTTGACTTTGGTAAGCATTAAATTGAATTTCAGTGGCTTTGTAAGAATTATTTTTTGTCACAAAAATGCTACTGAATACATCAAGTCACTGGCACATCTGTAGCTATAATATATAGTCACTAAAAATAAGGGATTTTTATGTTTTCAAAATGATGTGGACTGTTTAAAAGCTCACATTTTAAACAGCCCAAATAATACAATTTTAGTACCTTAAAGCAATAAAATAATCTCATTTACAGTAATTAAAACACATTAGGCTGATTAAAAATGCTCCACTGTATTTTTATTTAATGGCTAGCAGCTTTATAGCTTTGTCGGTATCAGTGCAAATTGAGAAGGTTGTGCTCTGTGACAGTCAAATAGGCACATTATTTGAATAGGAAGTTGGAAATGAAAAAGGTGCATTATAATTTATTTTTATGATTGATACTTCTTTCACTGTTGTATTTGTTTGGAGAGCCAAGCAGACTTTCAAGAATGGAAGTAACATGCTCTTTTGAGCCTCAGAATACTGGCAGTGTAAGTGTCCTGTATGCCACAGCTCAAGAAAGACTCCCAACAATGGTACCTAACCTGAAACAAAACAACCAAAAGATTCAGTGAAGACTCAGTTTGCCAAATACAATCCTGGTATAACTCTACTGATATCAATGGAGTTTCAGCCTGGATGAATTTAGTTCACTATCTTATAACAACTCCACCACCCCATACCAGGGTGTTAAATAGATTAGCACCAAATTTTTCTAAAACACCTAAGTCCCATTTTCAAAAGGGAAGTATACTCTGGTTTTTAAAGCTATTTGGGCACCTAACTCATTTTGATTTCAGTGGAAGTTAGATACCTAATAACTTTTAAAATCTGGTGTTCAGGAGCCAGTGTTATTGAAAGTCAATGGAATTTAGCCGAAGTGCCTAAGTCCCTTTTGAAAATGAGATGTTAGCTCCTGCGTCATGTAGGTGTCTTTGAAAATTTTGCCCTAAAACACCAACTCATTACAAGTGAATAGGACTAGTCATACTTGTATATGTACATGTGTGTTAGTATGTACTGAGTATGTGTGTAACCTGACCAATTGTGGTCACTAAAGAAGTGATGGCACTTTCAAGAAAAGGTGGGCTGTTAACCCTTGTGTCCTAGCCAAAATTCTAATTCTGATGTTCATGTTCTGCTGATATAAATTCCTTCTGTAACTTAAAAGCACAGAAGTTATTTTTCTGTCCTCGTTGCTGTTGTGTAGTGTTGTTGGAGCAGAATAACTACTATGTTCCACAACGGACGCCAAATCCTGTTCTATTACACCCTTGCAGCAACCTCATCGAAGCAGTAGGATTACAAGGATGTAAGACTAGAATTTGGCCTACCATCTAATAAAGTACTTTTGGATCTGTCTAGAGGAAAGATGGCAAAAGTAAGGTTTTTTAATTACATAGGTGTTCGCTATTATCTGTACTATTTATTCTCTCCTGTGTCTCAAAGCCATTTATCAGATGAACAAAGTTGTTCATCATGAGTGATTTCAAAATTCATTAGTAACAACCAATATGATGTTTTCCTAGGTTTGGTGTGTAGTTGTTCTTCACTGTCACAAATACTGTCTTAAAAGCTAAACATCTTACAGTATAGGGAACTGGTTGCTTTAGGCTTGTGTTTACATTGAGGACAAAGGAAAGCACTGTATACCATTTTTTACCTTATGAATTTGAAGTATATTGAATATAAATCATTCTCATGCATCATATGCTACTTTTAAAAACCAAAATATGCATTAAAAAGATTTATTCAATCTTAAGCCTGCCTTCTAGCATCAAAGATCAATGTGTAGTCTGATTAAGTTGTGCTCTATAGATTTCTGCAGTCAGGTTCATCAAAGAACCCATTTCTCTTCCTCTAATGATGCTGAACCTAAAGTTCTTCTCTGAAGTACTTTAATTTTCACTTGGTCATTACAAGAAGACAGTGACTTAATGAACTGCAAATAGAAGAAGAAAGTAACATAAATCATTTTTGCATCTTTTTTTTGTGGTATTAGCATAGCTGTTCGTTCATCATTATAATGCCTCCAGTGATTTCTTCCTATATGATAGTGAAAATTAAATTATGCTGCATTTTCCGTAATTCAATGTACCAATAAAAATAAAAAATCATTAGAATAAATAATCAAGACAAATTAATGTCAGGAAAGTATAATACTATTTTACACTGTGCTAAAATAACTGTTGCACAGATGATTGCTTTTAGGATAATAGTCACTAGACATTTATCATAAATAATCAGTCTGAAATTTGTAAACTCTTCTCCTATGAAAGGGCTTTTTCTTGTCATTCTTTCATGGTTTTTTCCCCATCCTCCATAAAACAATTGCCTTAAAAATATAAGCTAATGGTTTCATGCTTTAAACACTTATCTGCTCCATGTAATTGAAGTTAACATTGGATACTAATTTAAGACAATTTTTCTCTAGTTATTTTTTTGCTAAGCATTATGGTTCATTTTGTATAACTATTAAAAAACATACTGTCACAGTTCAAGGCAACTGCATCTATATTTCCCCTCTATGATGCACTAAGTCTCCCCAGAGATCAACTCTTTTGGCTGAAGGCACGCATCTTTCTCCCCCTCCTGACAGGGGTATTTCCAGGCTACTCAGTTCCCTCCCTACATTGTGAATTCCCCAGCAAGTGAGACTGCCTAAGCAGGCCAGATTTTCCTTTGCCTCAGAGGCTATAATAGGGTCCTCAGTTAAGATACCACACAGCTCTTCCTAAGCAAGCACATTTATTCTTAAGATAAAAGCTTTACAGAGAAAACACATTAAAAATAATGAGAACCTATACACATGCTAATTAGCTTACCAGAGATCACCCCATCTCCACACGGACTCTTGTTGGTATCAGTCCTTCCAACCCTTCCCTAATAATTGGGGCCGTCCCCTTGGACAGAAGGTCCTGTCCATTGTTTGGATCAGAAAGCAGGTCCTGGATCAGTTTAAACTTGGGCTATGTATCCAATAGACCGTTCTTAGTCTGTTGGCCTCTGGAGAATCCAGTTGAACTTGTATAGGTGAATTTCTCCAGGTGCTGGCACCTGTTGCCTAATCACCTTTCAATTTGTCTGATCACTCCCCAATGTTCTTAGTTCCTGTAGGGGCTGTGGTCATCTTCTCCCCCTCTTCCCCCCCCCCCCCCCGGAATTAAATACGATCACTAGCCCACAATGGTACATAAACTTAGTACAGTAAGATCTCCCAAAGATATTGCTGGACATTGCCCTACCTGTCACACATGCTACTAGTATATTTTAACCATACGTAGGATGGTAAATCAGCTGTGAGAAGAGTAAAACTCCTAAAGATTTTTTTTTTAAAAAAAAGTACTGTACATCAAATGACTGTTGCAAAGTAAACTGATGGGGCCAAATTCATCCCTAGTATAATTGCATTGAGTTTTGTGCAGTTGCATCAAATTTAGTTCATCACGTATATAATTTGAGAACAAGAAGTGAGAATAGTAAATGATTTTGTCTGTTTTTCACCATGACGAACTATGGACAGTCTGATACGCTGTCAGAGCAGATATAGATAGATATAATGTAGGAAACAGACTTCCAGAATTAATGTTTGAACTTACTTTTCTAAATAGTTATCTATGTGACTTTGGGTGAAAAAAACAATTGAAAATTGAAATGACTTAGGAGTCCAAGTCCCATTTTCAAATGTAACTTAGGCACCTAACTCGCATTGGCCTTCAGTGAGACTTCAGACCAGATCCTCAGAGGTGTTAGGTGCCTAACTCCCATTTATTTCGATAGGAATAAGGCACCTAAATACTTATGCTCCTAAATGAGTTAGATGTAGCAACATCTCAGAATCTTTAAAAGTCGGGGCCTTAGGCACTTTTGAAAATTCTACTTGGCACCTATTTGCATCTTTAGGTGCCTAAATACCTTTAAAAATCTGACCCTACAGGGCTTTTGTAAATGGGGTTTATTCTTCTAAGTCCCTGAGACGCTTCTTAAATTTTTACCCTTGAGTTTTATGGGGCTTGCTTTGCTCTTGATAAGTGCAGGCAATCCACATTAATGCAGATGCGGAAAGGAAAAAAGGTGACTATTTTACAGTTGTGCTACCATACAAATTTACATTGCTGCCAAATAATCTTGAAGAATGCTCTCACCTAAAGGAATATTGTCGAGATTGGTACAGCAGATCTAAGTCTTGGCCTAGACATACCATGACTGTGACCTCACTTTGAAAATCTATACTTTCACCTGTACCTCTTATGATTCGGAATGGTACTGGACTTACTAAGAATAAACACACTGGTGCTTGGGCTCTCTGAAGGAGTGTGCATAAAATATAGTTTTTGTCCTACCATTGTCATACTGTATTTACTGTTTAAAATGTATGTATATACTTTAGACAGTGGTTCCCAAACTGGGGTTCGCAAAATGTTACAGGGAGTTCTCGGGGAAAAAATTCCCTAATGGCAGACAGAGCTGTCCCTAGGGACCCTGGTCAGCAGCCCGGAGCCCCTAGACTTCCAAGAGCTACGCAGATCAAAGCAAGCATATCTATCACACAGAGGAGATTTAAACTTAAAGACTCCTTATAAGAAATGGAAAGGGAGGTGGATTTTTTTTGCTGTTTTTAAAATTAAATAGGCAGCTAGTATTGTTTTTAAAATGATGACAAAGAACAAGTTTAAGCTTTGTTGTAACGCGTGTTGTTTGCCTGGACTGCTCAAGACCTGAATGCTTGAGTAGGAGGAACGATGAGTTGGTTTCTTAAATATGTTCATGCTGTTTCACATCTGATACCCCTTGATGAAACATAGAGGCCTTCTCTTATAACTGGCTTATTCAAAGTGATACAAGCTACAAAAGTGAGATCTTGGAAGAGTGTTGCTGTTTTCATAATGTAATAAAAATACTGTAATTATAAATAATAATTAATAATAGTGTGTAATAAGCATGTCATAAAAACAAATTTTATATTTCCAAGATCACTGCTTTTATAATTTATACTCGGGTAAAGGAGAAAATCCCTGGAAATATTCATTTTTAGGAGGGGGTTCGTGAGACTTGACATTTTAATGAAAGGGGTTCACAGGTTGTTAAAGTTTGGGAACCACTGCTTTAGAGGGTAACAACCTCCAGATACTGCACTATTTGTTTTTAGGTCTGCCAGTCTTAATGTCCTTTGGAATTTCCTTCTTCCTCACCTTAAAATTTGTAGTTGCAGCTTTCACTTATGCCAGCAGTTAGGGGCCAAGTCCTGTTTGCCTTACTCACATGAGTAATGCCATGTCCTGCAAGCAGAGCAGGACTTAGTTTGAGGCTTGCATTAAGAACCTAATCTAAATATACTTTTTTCTTCTGTATTAAAAATTGTATTTGATTTTAAGAGTTATTTTTCTATTTACATATTAAGCTATATGGATGGACTGGACTCCTTACTAAGTCCTTAGTTAGGCAGAACTTTCACTGACTTTAAATGGAGCTGTGACTGAGTGACAGCTTCAAGATTTGATCCTATGAAATCATATTTTAAGAAACAAAATCTTGAGTCCCCAGGATACTTAGATTTCCAATGTCTGCTCCAACCTGCGTTGTTACTTGGAGCTTCCACTGAGCATATTTGTAGTCATTGAAAAAGCCATATCTCCAATAAAGCTGCTCAGCTCAAAAACCAGGACTTGGGAAAGGAAAATGTATATTTTCTGGTCACACCCAGGTTTTGAAGAAGATGGGGTTTGGAAGACCTCAAAAAAAAAACCCCTTTCGTTTATGGCTTTGAAACACAATTTGGTCTACAGAGGTGAAAAGCTGGTTCAGTTAACCCTCTGTACCAACTAGTCCTCTCAGTTTGGAACTTGATTAGTTTTGCAGCTGACGTTGGGGGAAACTGGTAGATTATCTAGGATCAGCACAGGGGATCCTTGAAAACTGATCTTGTTGAAGGCAGGACACATTTTAGACAGCGAACATCAGCAAAGTCCCTTTAATTTCCAAATGCCGACTGGAGTTTGCCTAGTGCTTAGAGTTTCTAGCAAGAGTCACTTCTGGGATGCTCATCAAGGGTTTATTCTGCTGACTTTGAGACCAGTAGCAAAACAACCCCTTCAATAGTGCAGGATCATGTCTCAGAACCAGGGGGGAAAAGAGAGAGAGAGGCCAATAATTACTATTTGAAAGTATGTGGTTAGTAACAGTAGAAGTTGTGACTGTATAAACTTTCCAAAAACAGTGGTTTCCAGTAATACACTGTATTTAAAAGTAATGAACAAATACAGTGGTCACCCTTTAAACTCTTCCTATTTTGTCTTGGATAATTGGATAGTGTTACTAAATTTTAGGTCTTGTCCTTACACTGAAATCAGTTAGAGCCTTTTCTTGACTTCAAGTGTCAGGGGGTAGCTGTGTTAGTCTGTATCCACAAAAACAACAAGGAGTCTGGTGGCACCTTAAAGACTAACAGATTTATTTGAGCATAAGCTTTCGTGGGTAAAAACCTCACAGAACTGAAGAAGTGAAGTTTTTACCCACAAAAACTTATGCTCAAATAAATCTGTTAGTCTTTAAGGTGCCACCAGACTCCTTGTTGTTTTCTTGACTTCCGTGACACTGAATCAGGTCCTATTTGCAATGTTCCCTATGGTTAGGGCATGGAGTACTTGCACATTCTGAGGTAACGTTATCAAGTTATCTAAGATAATTGAAAAGTTTTTATGAGGGATCCCTGTATGCAGAAAAGAAACACAAAGTAACAGATAGCGAATTATCCCATCAAAGGAATAAACATACATTCATGGTCATTCCTGACTATAGTAGATTTTTTTTATCATTGATGATAGTGCAACACTGTAAATCTCAGCATGAAGATATAGTATATTTTCTTGTTCATATGACTGTATAATTTAACATCTATGTATTGTAACATAATAGGCCAGATTCTCAGGTCCAGTTCTATTATTCCTATTTATTAATTGCATTGTCATATAGCCTAGGGAGCCCCATTTGTGGATCAAGACTCCCTTGGGCCAGGTGAGGCACAAACACAGACAAACAAACAAAAAAAAAAAGACAGTCCCCATCCCAAAGAGTTTACAGCCTAAATTCTGTGTCCTTCGCATTCCTTGGGCAGTGCAAAGCAGGTAGTCTGGCCACAGCTGACCAGTTGAGAATCCCATCATGGAAATGAGTTTTAATCCAGCATAAAGCTGGCAGAGTTGACTCCTTCACCAATCTCACACTGGGGTGATGGTATGACAGAAGTGGGGAGGAGGCAGAGCCAAACTTCACCCCCCTGGCACAACTCAGTTGGTCTTGGAGGGATCATGACCAGCTATTGTAAGTTAGAGCAGCCCCTAAGTTGCTCTAATTTCTGTCAGAGCCAGTGCAGCCTGAGAATCAGGGAGCTGTAACTGGCTACCTTACTCTCCTGACCTGCACCAAGTGTATCTCTTTGCAGATGAGAATCTGATCCCCTTTCCATTCTTTTTTACTCCTACATCGTCACATCCATTCACATCAAATACTTTTGTACTGGCGAATAGCTGTTAGGTTATAGAAACCCCATGAAATAGCCATCTGGCAAAATATTTAAAAGCTTCATACTCTCATTTGTAAGCTCATATTGCGTTAAACAAAATCATTTTTGTCACTGGGAGTAATATTGCCAGTTTCCTTCATTTTTTGTCCTTATTGGCTTTATTTCTATAACCTCTCCTTGAATTCATATAAAAAAAATTAACAAGATTAAAGTATGTATTTTCTGTATCAGTGAAGTGAGTTATTGCTTGTTGCTTGTTTCCAATCTGCAATGCCACTCGCAGACAGTTGGGTCTAGATACAACTCTGTGTTCTGGAAAGGCATCTAATGTATTGCACTTATGTATAATGAATGTTTATAGCCACTGAGGGCTATAAACTTTAAAAAATAATTATTATATCCCTTAAAAAATTAAAGGGAAAAGCTGCAGGGTGTTGCAGATTAATGCTCCAAAATTGCCAAATCCATTCTTGGGCAGCACTGTTTGAATAATGTAAATATTTTCAGTGCATGCATTTTGTTACTAAAAACTGAAATCAGTGACTAAGCAAGTCTATAAAGATATTTTTGGATCCTTTCTGCAAATTAAGAGGTTTCTTAACTTGGCACAGCTATACTTCTGTTTATCAGAACAGCATATTCTTGCAGAACTAAAATTCCACTAATTCCATCAGGGGGTAAATTTCCACAGCAGTAGCTTGAAATTATGTGCATAAACCCTGTACAGTGCTTTGCAGATAGGATCCCTGGTGGTTTTAAACATTCATTATTAAACACACAGAAACACTTAAGTTACCGAGCAACTCTGAACATGAAGGGGGTAAATCTTAAATGCTTGACTGATAAGCTATACAACTTACATGCCAATTGTATATCTTAGTGTGTTTTAACCTATTTTATGTATTGATTTGCTTATTCATTTATTTTATAAAAATGATTTTATTTCAACAATAGCTCCCCTGGGAGCCATTGTATAATAATAGGTATCAGCAACACAGTCCCAGAAGTGCATCTTTAAATATAATGTAGCATTGTGTAACATAAGTAAGATTACGGGACCTTCGGGTTCAGCTTCATCAAATCTCTACTGCATGCACCTTAAAGCTGCTCTTTCTTGGATTTCACAGATACAAAGGGCCAAATCCTGCTCCTCTTGAAGTCATTGGGAGTGTGGCCTGATCACTGGCTGGGAGGGAGGGAGGGAAAGAAGAATTCTACCCTCAGTTACTTACGTGCAATCCCAAGGCAATGGGGTTCCATGGCGTAGCTGAAGGCAGAATTCTGTCAAATGGATCCAACAAGAACTCGATTTTATAATTTAAAAAAATCAGCATGATTTTGTTGTGAATTTAATGAAAAAGATAATAATCCTTGTAGCTACTATATCCGTGAAGGCCTCAATTCTGCAATCTCTTGCACCCATGAATAACTTTGCACATGTGCATCGATGCTCTTTGCTCAACAAAACTGCTCATATTCTTAAAGATAAACTCGTATGTGTTTGCTGGATGGGTGTCTAATTCCCTTGCTTCAGTCTATGTGTGCTTTAAAGTGAGGTTCGTCTCTGAAAACTGACTGTAAAAATAGCACTGTAAGGTTCCAGACTTAGTGTGTCTCTCTGATTCCATATCAGTTTTAATTAATTTACCAATATAAAGCTATTTTTTATTCAAACTGCCACTCCTGGAGACTTAACATGGGTTGTGACAGTCAAGCTGGTTTCTTGCCTTTTCATACATAGCGGCCAGTAATAAATATACTGCAGAACACACAGAATTACTCCTCTGCCACTGAACTGAAGGCTAACAAGGTTGTGTGGCTGTAACACAGGGTATAATTTAATAAAACGAGTTGCACATGTGTAACTGAAGATATAGTTTGTCATTCGATACCTTTAGCATTTGTAATGATGTGGAAGGAAAAAAAGAATCCAGCTGCGGTCTTGGATCCCAAGTTGGGTGTTCAGGGCTGGCACTTATTAAAAACTTTTTTATTTGCAGACTGGGTACATCTGAGGTGAAGGTAGTAAGATGCAATGAGTATGGAACTCCAAGCAGTCTAGTGTGATTTTTTGTAAATGTTAAGATTTGTAAGGGGTGCTTGTATCTCGGGGTGAAGTACTTCTCTTCTCTGTGTTGAATAAATTTAAATAAATAAAATGTACTTTTACTGTCACATTTCAGAGCACCACCTCACTTTCATCCGTGTCAATATGTGCAAAGCAGAGCTATGGGGAACTGTTCAGAAAATACCTAACTAAGAAGGGAAGGGAACAAACCTCCACTTATGCTTGTGTGTGTTCCCCAATCCCCTTCAGTATGACTCCTGTCGGAGCCAACATGCCAGACGTTCTGCATCAATGCAAAAAAACAAGCAAAAAACCACACACACCCCCAGCCTGTAGGAGATGTGGAAACAGAGTCTGCATTAATTGCTGCTTCAGCTTAGGCATGGAAATCCTGTCTGAAATCAGACAGTAATGGAAATCTTCACCTCCAAAAAGCAACAACTGCTCTCATAAGAATTCCAGACTAAGAGGAACGAAATAGAGAAAATATGCTATGGGGTACATGCAGAATTGTTTCCAAATAAAATGTTTTTCAAAGATTTCCCACAAGGCATCAGCAGCTTCCTCATAACAGTTCACTCGCAAACTCGCTCCGGGAGCACAAGAACTGAAGGCATCTGTTCCATCTCCCTGCCGTTCCATGTGAGTGAGCACGTTAAAAGGTGCTCCAGCACTGAGTGAGGTACCTGCAGGATGGAGAAAAGTTGATGAACAGTTGACTATTGTTTCTGGTCTTATTGAGTTAGTCGGGGCAATTTCAAAGGAACCAAATGGAGTTAGGTGCCCTCTTCTTAATTGAAATTCAGTGGGAGCTGAATACCTGGCTGCTTTGGAAATCCCAGCCTTGGTTCAATGGTGTTGAAATAAATGAATAGCAACAATTCTAAAAGCAAAACATCTGTCCATCTGTCTTATGCTGCTCTGTTCATCGTTGTAGTATCTGGGAGCCAGATTTTTGAAGGTATTTAGGCACCTAACTTCCATTGGTTTCAGTATGAAGTAGATACTTAATTACTTTTAAAAATCTACCCCTTGGTGCTTTCCATCTAAAATAAATAGCAATTGCAAAGTCCCTAGTAGACTTCATGGGGTCTCTGGCACTTCATTATGGGAGTAAAAATTCTGCTTGGGGTAGAGTCGTTTTTCTTTTTCTTTTTTAGAGCTTATTGCCTATTTTCTTTTTGTTGGTTGGTAGGAGTTTAGGGAAAGAAGGAGATGCCTGTATTGTCTCTGTCTTATGGTGGAAAGGCTTTTATGAAGAGGGCAATACGCACTGAGAAACATATAAGCCAAAACCAACAGTTTTGATGTGTTACTTTTAAAAGTAAAGTATGCCTGCTGTATTTTAATTATGGATGTGTAAACCTCCAGACTTATGTTCCAAGAGAGCAAAAACCTCCCCTCACCTGTCTAGAGAGAGTAATTTTACAACATTCAAGCTCTGACACTCTCTCATTTACACCTAATGTAAATAAACAATGTGTGTTATCAACAGTTCGGTTTACCTTTTATTGAATGTTAATAATGAAAACGAGTGGGTCTCCTTTCGAGAAGTTGTCTGCATTCACCCAGATGTAAGGCTGTGCTCATGTATCAGGCAGTGTGTGCCTTCAGACTGGTAGTGTGCGTAAAGCTATATAAACGCTCTGTTCTGTGCAGGAAACTTGTCCACTGTGGTAGATTGGAGCCTCACGCAGCTTGACATTTGCTCAAACTTGAGGACATTTTTGTGCCAAAATAGGACGGCGCTGCATATTCTAGCTTCAATTGACTGCCAAAGAAACGTGTTGCATTTAAAGCTGTGCAACCGCCTCCCGAGTTTGGCTTGAACAGGTTTTGCAAATAAAGATGTGAGAATCCGTTCATGTGAGTTTGGAAGATCTGGGGGTGAAACCTTGGCTTCATTGAAATCCATAACAAAACTCTCATGGACTTCAGTGTGGCCAAGATTTCACCTCTGAACTTTGAAAAGATTGAACTAACCTACTTTCCTGTTGTCCGATCTTATTGCAAACCCCGTGGATGCAGATTGGGTTTATGCCTGGTTTCAGAGGCACCCCAGAAATGGTAGAGATCAGTTCTCAACTCGGCTACAAAAGCAGAGCACTGATTTCAAGCAACCCCATTTCCCTTTGTAAAACTGGCCAATGATGAAAAAATGAGACCGTTCTCAGTACAGAGTGGTATTACAAAATGAAGCTCTACCTAGAATACAAGGCCTCACTTCTCTCAGAAAACTTATCCTGAAGAAACTTTAAAGTTTAAATCTTGGATATAATTGTGTGAATCAAAAATTAGAGTAAATAATGGCAGGTTCCTATAAAGAGAGAATGTACAGCACACTGGGCCAGTGCCAGTGTCAAAGGGGTTAAGGGTGTTCATCCAATTAGCAATGAAGTCAATAGTCCACTGAATTCAGTGGGAGTAAGATGGAGTTCTTGTTGACCGAAAGACTACAGAAGGAGTTGGTAGCAAAGGCAGGATTAGAATTTGGGAGTTCCTGGTGGGCAGTCCCGTGGGCAGTTCACTAGACTACTGTGCTACTGGATAATGGCATCCACCTTCAGGCCCTTTGTCCACAGGGCGACACAGCTCTGCTCTTGGTCTGTGCTCAGTTCAGTCAGTGTTGGCCGCGTTGTGCATGTGTACATTGTGTGGGTGGGTGTTCTCAGTTGTTGCTGAAGTTCCCTCAGTAAGCAACTGTGGAAGTACAAGATGAGCAGCCTCCAGATATGAAGAGCTTGAAAGACTTACCTTTAGATTAGAGCGACATCTGTTAAATATTAAGGGCAAAATCCTGCCCTCCGTATTAGTGAGGGTAGAAAGCATAAGGAGCCTCTTGTCCCCACGTACCAGCAGATGAAGATTGCAGTCTTGCACCTGAGGATATTAGGATGGGAGAACACACAACAGAGATTGTCAACAGCACAAATGTCAGTTTGGCATACAATTTCTATTGAAAGTCAACATGCCTCTTGAAAATATCCCCTTCCGTGTCCGAGGGCATGTGGTATACAGGCTTGAAGGCATGGTCAGCCTTTGGATCACTGGCATATGTGCTGAGCAGTTGGCAGTCTACCCACTGTGCTCCTCTAATGCTTGACAATCCCTGGTTGCACTCAGGCGGTCTGCTTAGGCCTGGCAGAATAACTGTCATGCAGGATGCACCATCTGTACTTGCTCACCTGTCTCTTCCGTACAAGTGAGGTCAGTAATTTTGCACTGGGTATGTTGTTAAGGCTAATGACAGTTTTATCATCTGTGATCATTTGTTACACTTTTTTTTTTTTTCAAAAAAAGATTTCAGATTTTTTTTCTTTATTACACCCAAATTCCTGCCTGAGATAAAGAACACCCTTGAACCTGATGCTGTCTGTGCAACTGACAAACATTTAACTACAAGATCTCTCATAAGTTTAAATAGTTTGTGATTAATTTCTTTCTGCAGAGAGGCCAACACTGTACTGAAAGGAAAATATTAAAACTACATTTTTATAATGATGATCCAAGAGATTTAAACTCTCAGTGATTTTCCCTGATGCCATTGTTTAATCATAGGAATTGGGCACATAGCCACCACTACACTATCGGGAGCGGTTTAAAGCATAATATGGGGTTTGCTTTCTGGTGGTTCTTCATAAACAGTATATATGATGCTATTAAAGCATGTAACATGGGCTCTAAATAGAACCATCCTTTGCCACCTTAAATCCCTTGTTTATAAAGATTTTTACTATTTGATGATAATTTTCAGCACCATGTGATCTTTTTATGTGGTTGCAAGGACTAGTTCACATTGATGGCTGATACTGATTGGAGGAAGCAAATAAGCTGTAGAGACTAAAAACACTACATTGAGCAAACAGACACAGAAATGAAATTCTGTGCCTTGAAATGTTAATAGCAACCAAATGTAGCTTCTGACCCTGTTAGTTCCATGATCATTAAAGCATAGATTTGAGGTAATTTCTTATATACACTCAGGGCCTGATTTCCAGGGCACTGAGCACCCACAACTCTGCTCAACTTCAACAGGAGCTGCAAGAGTTCAGCAACCTTTGAAAATCAGGCCCAGAACTCTAACTTTAAAGTGCAAGGCTATCTTTTTCTTTTCCTTTTCTTTGCCAGTTTTGAACATGCCTCAGCTTCAGAATTTCACTGTCCAGGGGTCGGCAGCCTTTCAGAAGTGGTGTGCTGGGTCTTCACTTATTCACTCTAATTTAAGGTTTTGCATGCCAGTAATACATTTTAACGTTTTTAGAAGGTCTCTTTCTATAAGTCTAGAATATATAACTAAACTATTGTTGTATGTAAGGTAAATAAGGTTTTTAAAATGTTTAAGAAGCTTCATTTAATATTAAATTAAAATGCAGAGCCCCCCGGACCGGTAGCCAGGACCCGGGCAGCGTGAGTGCCACTGAAAATCAGCTCGCGTGCCGCCTTTGGCACGTGTGCCATAGGGTTGCCTACCCCGGTCTAATCTGTTGACCTCTCTACAGCATTCCTAGAGCAACTATTAGCTTGGTATCTAAGGCCTCAACTTCAACGTGACACTTAAGAATGTACATAACTTTAAGCAGGTGAGTGTTCCTATAGATGTCAGTGAGGCTACTTGTTTGCTTAACGTTAATCACATACTTAAATACCCTGCTGTATCAAGGTCAAAATGCAGAAGTCCTTTGTATAGCATATCTAGGCACATTCTCTCTTCTCTGGCATTCTTTGATAACATATTCCCAATGCTTAAACTCACTTAAAATAGTTATATAAATCTTGAAGGAGGAATTGCTCTTAACTGTAATAACTCTGTTTTGGGCCATCTGAGTAGAAGCCCTCAAAATGATTGATTTGAAAGACACGAAAGGATGGTATGATTTTAAATCAACAACAACAATAATGGAAACTGAGCATAGTCTACATGCATGGATTGAAAATCTGGGAATAATTAAGTGCAAATAAATTGTCCGTGTGTTGGGACGTGCATTCGACTGAGTTGTGCAGAAAGAGAAGACCCATTTAAATCGCAATTCAGAATATACTGGAAGGCAGAGTAATAGAAGATCTAGTGAAATTCACCACCCCCTTTTTCAAATGTAAAACATTATTTAAGGGTACACTCTTCCCAAGTTGGCATTCACCAGCTGTGTTTCAGTGTTAACCATTAGTTTAATTAGGAGCACTCTGTATAGAACTTATTGTTCCCTGTTCCCATTATAATTTTTGACAAAGTTGTTTGACTTCCATGATAAATGGAAAAGTTAAAAATATACAGACACAATAAAAAGACACAGTGGGCCCTATTAATGAATTCACTGGAGTTCAGGTAAGGATGACTTTGGCCTCTCACTGTTACTTGGGATGTGAGTTATTGTGAAAGCAGGAAGAAAGCAGTTTAAAATCCCATTTGTAGGATAATCCTGCATGACTGAACGTTCTAGGGAGGCATAATGTAGGTCTGTCTTCACTGGAGCAACTGTTGACTTACAGCAATGCAACTGAGAACTGTCCAAAGTGACCAGAGAGAGGTAAAAAATGTCCTTACCAACATAGTTTTAGAATCCATAAGGCATAATTCAGCCATAATACAGTTGTGCTAATGATATGGATGCTACAAGGTGATTATAATCTAAGAAATCTTGTCACACTGTGATGCAAAGCTTGATTCTTTCAAACTGGATCTGCATAACTTCCATTTACTCTTGCAGTGGGAGAATTGGCCATTGTATCCAAAGCAGAATTCACTCTCATTATCGTGGTTTCTCCACATGCATACACCATGCACAAGGCAGCACAGTTTACAACTGTCAGCAAATCATTTTTCCAGTAACTGCCACCTTGTAGTCAGAGACTGATTTGACAAGTGCTTTACGTATAAAATAATCAATTGGATGATGCATGTTAGAGCTATTTAGTAAGCCAAAATATATCTATTTGGAGAGGACAGAGCAGTTTATTTTTCCAGGCCCTCTCAGTTTTGCTTGTAACTCTTGTACAGCATCCAGCTGTTTGGTGACTGTAACAACAGTAAACTGTCAACTAGAATAAGTAATTTTCTTACTACATATAGTGCCTGATCCTTCACTCCCATACACTCAAAACTCTTCTGAGTATACATGAAAGGCAGGGTTGGACTCAAAATTAGTAAATCTTTTATGTTGAATTTAAGAGGGTTCTTCCTTGGGGATGATGCTTCCTTTGTGAATATTAGGGGAGTGCCAAAATTAAAAACTGAAACTCATATTCATAATACTAGTGTACAGCAGGGCTGAAGTCTACAATTATGTCTTTCAGCAACGCGAGATCAGTTATGCTAATTTACGTTAGCAATGCACACTGCAGTTGGACTACTGTCCACTAGGAGTCCATTTCACTTAGGCGTGAAGACTGGCTTGAATCAGAGTTTCCAGGCCTCTACCTAGGAAAAGTGAATTATTTTCCCTATACAGGTATCCTTACTGTAGGTATTTCATTATTCTACAACATTCGTGCTGTTTGTCATCCTTAACTTTGTGAATCTGAACAGCTAAGCATTGAGCAAAACTTGCCTATAAGTTTTTAAATTGCAGAATTTTTTAAATTACAGAAATAAAATGTTATAATATTACAGCATACAATTTATATATTACTATAATTGTGTATACTGTAGTTCTTGTCAATCAGGAGCATTTTTAATCTTGCAAATGTGCAGACACTTAAATACTGATAACATTTTTCTTTAGGCTAATAGTATGCAATTCAGATGTGCTGTTACACATCTACATGTGACAATAGAAGAGGATATTAGAATACATACTTGCTCCTATTAAAAAAATTGGACATGTATTTCTGTGTCGAGAGACCCTGCAGACAGTATGTTAAAAGCAGACTGAGTCATCAAGATCAGACCTAGCGTTATCTGTATGCTGTCCATATTACTAAGAAGTATGTCATTCTTGCACCCTTTTTACTCAGGTGGGCCCATATTTTACATTACTAAGAATGCATTGCCAGCTGTTTGGAGAAATGCAAATGTCAAAGCTAAATGAATAATTTGGGTAATTGGCACTCCCTCTTTGGAGAATGAATCATTAGAATGTTCAACCACCTGAGCAAACCAGCTTGCTGTACACACCTATAGATATGTGCTTTAAGACTGAGATTTTCAATTTGCATAAATCTCTTTAATTGTGATGGGAACTAGGCTTCCAAATCACTTCAGGTGACTGAAAATCTCAGCCTCAATTATAAAAACTGGTATAACGTACCCTACTGATAAATTGTGCAATTGTATTGTTTTTGGCCTACTGCATGTGAGCATAATCTTGCAACCCTACATACGTTGATATATGTTGCCCTTACATGCACAGATATTTACAGTAGGGTTAGAGTCTATATCTGCAATGCCTCTAGTTAGAACTGAAATTTATTGTTCACTCAACTCTTGAAAAATAATCTAATTCTTTTCAAGCCAAAACAAAATTGTGTGAATTATTCACCAGGGTCCACTATTATGAAATAGTTTATGGTGACACCAGAGAAGTCATTGTAACATATTGGATTATCTTATATCAAATGTTTGCTCTTTTATCTTTTTGTAGATGTCTTCAAACTATAATGTAAATCTTGACTCATCCATTGCAAATTGCCAAACCATGATAAATTGTCATATTATCAGTACTGTGGTGTTTCTCTCAAAACCGTGTCTTAGCTTTTATTTTAGAAGCGGTTTTTTATATGATTTTTAAGTGCCTCACTTCATCATAAAGTTGTGTATGCTGCATAAAGTTTAGATACATGTGGAACAAAAAGTAGGACTGTAGTCTTCTGCCTTTGAAAGACAATGCGTTAAAATTAACACACCCAGTTAAAGTGGAAGGGAAGACGAATTTACTTGTCTGAAATGACAGGTTTCAGAGTAACAGCCGTGTTAGTCTGTATTCGCAAAAAGAAAAGGAGTACTTGTAGCACCTTAGAGACTAACCAATTTATTTGAGCATGAGCTTTCGTGAGCTACAGCTCACTTCATCAGATGTATACCGTGGAAACTGCAGCAGACTTTATATACACACAGAGATCATGAAACAATACCTCCTCCCACCCCACTGTCCTGCTGGTAATAGCTTATCTAAAGTGATCATCAGGTGGGCCATTTCCAGCACAAATCCAGGTTTTCTCACCCTCCACCCCCTCACACAAATTCACTCTCCTGCTGGTGCTAGCCCATCCAAAGTGACAACTCTTTACATAATCAAGTCGGGCTATTTCCTGCATAAATCCAGGTTTTCTCACATCCCCCCCCACCCCCATACACACACAAACTCACTCTCCTGCTGGTAATAGCTCATCTAAACTGACCACTCTCCAAGTTTAAATCCAAGTTAAACCAGAACATCTGGGGGGGAGGTAGGAAAAAACAAGAGGAAACAGGCTACCTTGCATAATGACTTAGCCACTCCCAGTCTCTATTTAAGCCTAAATTAATAGTATCCAATTTGCAAATGAATTCCAATTCAGCAGTTTCTCGCTGGAGTCTGGATTTGAAGTTTTTTTGTTCTAAGATAGCGACCTTCATGTCTGTGATTGCGTGACCAGAGAGATTGAAGTGTTCTCCGACTGGTTTATGAATGTTATAATTCTTGACATCTGATTTGTGTCCATTTATTCTTTTACGTAGAGACTGTCCAGTTTGACCAATGTACATGGCAGAGGGGCATTGCTGGCACATGATGGCATATATCACATTGGTGGATGTGCAGGTGAACGAGCCTCTGATAGTGTGGCTGATGTTATTAGGCCCTGTGATGGTGTCCCCTGAATAGATATGTGGGCACAATTGGCAACGGGCTTTGTTGCAAGGATAAGTTCCTGGGTTAGTGGTTCTGTTGTGTGGTATGTGGTTGTTGGTGAGTATTTGCTTCAGGTTGCGGGGCTGTCTGTAGGCAAGGACTGGCCTGTCTCCCAAGACTTGTGAGAGGATTGTTGCTTCAGGTTGCGGGGCTGTCTGTAGGCAAGGACTGGCCTGTCTCCCAAGACTTGTGAGAGTGTTGGACCCAACACTCTCACAAGTCTTGGGAGACAGGCCAGTCCTTGCCTACAGACAGCCCCGCAACCTGAAGCAAATACTCACCAACAACCACATACCACACAACAGAACCACTAACCCAGGAACTTATCCTTGCAACAAAGCCCGTTGCCAATTGTGCCCACATATCTATGTAAGAAAGTGTTGTTTAAATACCATACCAAACTTTTGCTTCTGGAGTTGTCGCTGAACTTCAGCCAGGGACACTTAGAAACAAGTCAAGTTTCCAACTCTCTATCCACAGGAGGAATCTTTATCCTGTACATTATTACGCTTGTAAGTATTTTAGCACAGCATGTCATTCTATCCTTAGCTATAGATAGTTGTCAGTGGGTATAAAGAATGAATGATCTGGCACCACCAGAGAAGATGTTCCCATCATATCAGTCCACATTGGTACCACACATCTCTAAAGTAATAAATGCTGTGCTTTCACTCAGATCTATCGGGATTAAGAGATGACTTGGATTGGCAAGTAGCATGCACTGTAAAGAGGAGTTGCTGATTTACCATTTATAGTCGATTAGCATATAATTTTTCATTGGCCTTTTCAGGTCATGTTTATGTAGCCAAAGTTAAAACATGCATATGAATCTTATGAGTGTTAGAAAATAGCTTGCACCACAATATTCATTTCGCCTGAGCAAATGTTTCTCAGCCTCTGATGAAACCCATCCTTGTGTTGGATTGGCAGATGAGTCCCCCACCAGCCCCATGTGGCCTAGAATACGAGAGGTTACTGGTTCAAATTCCATAAAAGGCCCTTTTGCTAAAGTGAAAATCTTTTTAGGTCAGAGTAGATAATCACAAGAGTCTCTAGATGAAATCCTGCCCCTAATAAAACCTATGGAGTGTGTTGCCTTTGTCTTCAGCGGAGCCAGGATTTTACCTTCAGAAGCTATGTGCCTTCATGTTATGCCCCAGTACAATTAACAGTACCCTTTTCCTGCCCTTTTCCTCCTCTCTCCTTTTCTGCCTCTTCTTTCTTTCCCCCTTTTTTCTTTCTGGATTTTGCTCTGTATTTTTTTTAACTATCTGAACACTTTTTCATTGTTGTTTGAATTTTCCTGACGTGTGCTGTGGAGAGCAGGGATCCGCTCTGGCAGCTCAATGGAATTAAGTCACATACTGCACCTTAGTCGAGAGCATGGTTGGGCCTGTGGGCTGATGCCTT
This sequence comes from Caretta caretta, assembly GCF_965140235.1. Lineage (NCBI taxonomy): Eukaryota > Metazoa > Chordata > Testudines > Cheloniidae > Caretta > Caretta caretta. The sequence continues at coordinate 12,537,787 of NC_134219.1, forward strand.
GAGACTAGATTGTGCTTTCTTGTACAAGAGTCTGCTGGGTGGTGTGGCACTGCACCACCCCTGAAGGAGCTGTTTGAGTGCATGGGATGCAATCAAGGTGGCATACCATGCACCATCTCTGCCAAAGGAGGAAGGGCCCTGTCTCCAGACCCCTTAGCCGGCAGTTTGCTAGCTGGATAGAGTAATGACTGAACAGCCTCTGCTCCCTGGAACTGCTGTGATGGTTAGGTCTTGCAGGGGGAGGCAGTATTGCTAACTCCGAGCACTGAAAAATCATGAGTTAGCCCCCCATAAGTCACGGGATTTTAAAAAATAATAGATGTTGGCATTGTTTGTTTCCCCTCAGGGTTTGGAGCCTTTGGAGAGGATGTTTTCAAGCATTTTTCCACAGCTAGAAACTTACTTTGGGTTTTTTAAGGAAAGCTGAGATTCTCACATAATCACAGGTTTCAGAGTAGCAGCCGTGTTAGTCTGTACCACAAAAAGAAAAGGAGGACTTGAGGCACCTTAGAGACTAACAGATGTATTAGAACATTAGCTTTTGTGAGCTACAGCTCACCTCATCGGATGCATGCCATCCAATGAAGTGAGCTGTAGCTCACGAAAGCTTATGCTCAAATATATTTGTTAGTCTCTAAGGTGCCTCAAGTCCTCCTTTTCTTTTTGCGGATACAGACTAACACGGCTGCTACTCTGAAACCTATTAAAACACAGACGTATTTGTATTGTTCAAAAATAGGTGGTTTATTTTGTGGTGTTTTCAGACAGGACTACATAGCCCATATTGATATGTATGTTTTATACTGCAGGCTGTTGATATAGTGAAGTAGAATTCATGGGCAGTGAATGCAACTGATTGTGTGCTGAAAAAGAATAAAAAAGCATTGTGTGTCTCATTAGCATGGTGAGCCAAATGCTGTCTTCGTTTATACCTGTGCTAATTCAGAGTAGCACCATTTAAATCAATGTTGTTCTGGCTTTACACCAGTGTACTTGAGAACACAATCCGGCAAACCATCAGCCCTTCAGCTGTGTGCGAACTAAGCATTCTGAAAACAAAAGTAACAGAATGGAAATAAGAACAGAATTTGGTTAATATTAGAAAGGCAAAAGATTTTTGTGCAGTAGATTATGAGGTGATGTCTTGGTGTTTTAGTCTCTGAGGCACATTGAAATTGTAGCTTTATGTTCTGTATTGACAGGTTCATGTAAAATTCAGTACAGCCTGTTACCCCTTGGCAGCTATTCTCTGCAAGAATGGATGTGTCAGCCCTCATCAGCAGAGGTGGTGGCCAATGGAAGCCTTGCCTCAATGCGTCTGGAGTTTCCTCTTTAACAGGCTGCTGTGTGGGCGCTTTAACATCGTTGTCAGACAGACAGGCAGCTGTTCTGGGTGAAAAGGCCTTTCCATTGGTGCTAAAACTGGCAGATGTTTTCAATGTTCCTCACAACATAGTGACAGTTTAACTGAAACAGGCTGCACAGTAAGCGGTGAAATGCACTCTTGAATACCTGTGCAGATAACCTTGCATGTCTTGCTTAGTTACCTTCTATCAACAGCATATTTAGGTACGGTATATTCTGTAAAATCAATACTTGTCCTGACAGAACAGAAAGGAATCTGTACAGCACAGACCAGCCTGTTTTCACAGCTGCTAACTGTATATTCTCATTTACTGATGGAACTCTGAAGTGTGAATAGGAAGAACAGCAGAACAAGACATTTAAACATTGTTTTTAAGATTTCCTCCTTGGGCACTGAAAACTCTTTAAAGGTCCATGCCCTTTACTTGTGAATTATTTTTTAAAGATGGAGTAAAAATATCTGGCTACTCTAGTTATCTTCCAGAAATCAATAGCAAGAAAGCAAACTACTGTTTCTTTCTCTTCTGCCTGTGCAATTGTGGTTTCAGTGAAGTAAAATCACTCCATAGTGAATTAGATTAAAAAATACAGCATAGCTTCTGCATAATTCCCATCATATTTCTCTACCACCCAAGCATTTAAAATCCATTTCTTGGAGATGAAGCATTCATTTAGGGAGATTTACTAACCCACAGCTGAAATAGCTGATCACCCGTAACTGTCACAATGGCTTTGCACAGCTCAGTCTTTCCAAAGTAATGTAGATGCTGGCTTCATGGTGAGCAAACCCATCCCCAGAAACATCCAGCACAATATCAGATACAAAAAACCCCCAAGTTCTATTTTGTAGGGGGAAAGTTCAGATCTGCCAGTGAGAGGGGAACTTATGGTGATGAGTTACTTCATTCCAAACCTCCTGATACTTGGGATAGTGCATCTCCTTAACCGGGGTGGTGGAGTTGCCCTATAGCTGGAATTTCTCTTCTGGTTGGGACTGGTGGCTGTCAGGAAGGAAGACACAATAATCTTCTAAATGTTATGGCTCCTTATCTTGAGTCATCTTGAAATTTCATCCTGCTTGCTTAAGTTTAATACATTGCCCTGAATTTTTAACTGTTACACTGTGGCTAAAATGTTCAGAATTGGCTAGTGATTTAGAGTGCTTCACTGATTGGGTACTCAACTAAAGGCATTTAATAGAGGCCTGATTTTCAGCCAGGGTTAAGCATCAGCCCTCTGAAAATCAGAGACTTTTAAGGTACCTGAAGTTGGGTATCTAATAACTGAGGTAGCTAGAATCACTTGTCACCTGTGAAAATGGTGGTATTTTCAGTTCACAGGATGGGACTGCTAATGTGTTCTTAGGAATTTCTTTCAGGGGGATGCTGGCTAAATAGTTAGGCATATTTCCTATTTTGTTTGGGACTATAAGACCCAGGCCTCATAAATGTTTTATGAGGTTATGGGTGCTCAGCTTTTCTGAAAAACAGGCCCTAGATTGTAAAAATTAGGGATTTCACCCAATTCCAACTGGAGCCATTAAGACGGGTCAGACTTTCCTGAGTGAGGTTGAAGTCTAGGGAGCCGTGAACTCTGTTAATGAAACAATTACTCTGAAAAGTACGTCAGGATTCCTGTAATGTTGCCATTCGCAGAACAGAAAGAATTCACCCTGCTACTGATGAACTCTCTTTGTGATACTGTAGGGGAGGAACATCTTACTTTTTCACTCTAGAAGCTTTGTCCTTCTTTTAGTTATATGTCAGCTGGGATCTCACTGTAGCTGTGTATGCGCCTCGGGCGCAAGAGGGGATCTTTTTGAGTAGCAGTGTCTGTTGGGGCCGCACATGCCTGTGACTCCTTGCAAGGGCATAAAGGGCTGAGCAGTCATGACCCTCCCTTAGTTTCCTCCTACCACCTGTAGCAGCAAGACAGAGCCTTTCTAGTTTCTAACCTGCTCCTGATTTTTCTGTCTTACTACTTACATTTTCACTGAAGAAACTTCTGCTCATCCACCCCCTTCTCTTTAGATTTGGTCATTGTATAAAAAGAGAAAGAGAGACCCTCCTGGACAGCAGGGTAAGGCGCCTCACACCAACCAACACTCAGGACTCCAAATCCTTTGGGTTTATCCCTGCCCAACTTGTTATAGACTCGCTCCCCTGACCTATGGGCATAATCATTTGTTATTCTGTCTGGGGGGGGAAGAGCGCCACGTCCCAGATCGGTGTTCAGTGTGTAAATCCTTCTGCCTGAGAACTCATAAATCTAGGGATGTATGACCAGCACTTGAATACAATAATGATAAAGTGTGGAGTTGGGAAGTGAAGAGCTCATAAGGGACCTTAAGAAACCTCCCTGGGAAGTTTCATCTAGGGATACTTAAACAATTGATGCCTATCACTTCAGACCGAGAGGAGGCAAACACCTCCAAAGAATGACTGAAAGGGTCATCATCAATTAGTGCTCCCTTGAACACATGCCACATCCTGGGGTCCGGCAAAAAAAGACATCATCAAAATTGGCACTGGATACATCAGTGTTGAGACTGCCTCAGCGCTGGTCATGTCCGTGCTGACACCGGCAACAACAGTGTCTGCATCATCCTGGGTTTGGTCCAATGTCACTTGGGACAAATAGGTGTTGGACATAGTTGCTTAAGGCTATCCCCATTCATTTCCGCACCCTCTCTCTCTACCTACCCCCCTTCACCTTTATGTCTTGCACAGTAGAACAGGGTAGATGTGCAGCCCTGATGGACGCAGCTATTAAAAAAAGTCCAATCTCACTTGCATGAAGCATATGCACAGCTGCAGCAGGATCCACACGGAGTACCAACATCTCGAGGAACCACAGTTATTGTAGGGTAAGAAACTGTTCTTTTCCCCTCTTCTCTTTAATCTTCTTGTCCTACCCTATGGCACTTCCCCTCTAGATAGAGGATTCATAGAATATCAGGGTTGGAAGGGACCTCAGGAGGTCATCTAGTCCAACCCCCTGCTCAAAGCAGGACCAATACCAACTAAATCATCCTGCCAGGTCTTTGTCAAGCCAGGCCTTAAAAACCTCTGAGGATGGAGATTCCACCACCTCCCTAGGTAACCCATTCCAGTGCCTCACCACCTCCTAGTGAAATAGTGTTTCCTAATATCCAGCCTAGACCTCCCCCACTGCAACTTGAGACCATCCTCCTTGTTCTGTCATCTGCCACAACTGAGAACAGTCGAGCTCCATCCTCTTTGGAACCCCCCTTCAGGTAGTTGAAGGCTGCTATCAAATCCCCCCTCACTCTTCTCTTCTGCAGACTAAACAAGCCAAGACTGAACACCTGTATCTCTCTGAGGCTACATTCAGTGCTGTTTCATACATCAGCCGGCAGTAGGAGCTTTGGAGAGAGGATATTGTGCACCCAACACTTCCCTCTGCTCTTGAGAACTCCACTTTTGGCAGGGAATGTGGGGATCTGGAGTTTTCACCCCAGGGGTTCCTGTATTGCTAGTCTCAGTGTTGTGCTGCCAATATTTTGACAAGGGTCTCCCCAACACTTTCCCTCTTAGCTTGTGTGAAACCACTTCTAGTGGAGAGCACGTGGGCTGCAGACAGAAGCGGTGAAGGACTTGGCACATACTAAGCACATTTGCTGGAAATGTTTATATGTTGTTCCACCCAAAAGACATGTAAGAAATAGCATTATTGTATTCAAGTGCAGAAGTGTGGAGTTGGGAAGTGAAGAGCTCATAAGGAGAAGTTTCCATGAATAGTTTCATTAAAATACCTGCCATTTTGTGCAGTCTAGTGCATTCCAAAGGCAGAACTTTTCCTCTTCATATGTACTTTAATCTCCAGAGAAAAGTCTTCTCTGGCAGGATTGATTGAACATCTGGAGTGGCAGTAACCCCATGAGAGTGAGGGAAATCATCCTAACCTTCCCTTCAGTTTGGTGGTAGAATTTTTACAAGGTATTTTCCTTCCAACAGATCACGGGCTGAGGTTGGCACAACTGGGAATCAAACAGATCAGTAGAAAATTTGTGCATGGTAGAGCCAGGTTCTTCTCTCAGTAAATCAAATAATTTCAGGGGGAGTTACACAGGATTTACCATAGAGTAACTGAGATCAGAGTCTCAGCTTGGATCATTGCTTTTCCAAAACAGCATGATATTTATAAACAGAAACCTAGGCAAACAACTGCTAATTGAATTTCACTGTTTGGCTATAGGTTGTTTCCCCCTGAAAGAACCAGATGTTATCATTAATTAACACTACTTAATCGAGGTATTTTCCTTAGCAATTATTTGAATGAAAGAACGTTAGCAGTTACCTAGGATGATTTCAAAAGCCATTTCTGTATCCTCGTGTTCCACTTTAAATGTAAGATATAGTCATTAGTCCATTTTCCTTCATCCTTTGGTTTGATTTCCTTCTCTGGAGTGTTTTGCTTTGTTGTTTTTATTTGCTTTTTAAGTCAGAGCTGTGCATGACTATTCGAGATTTTTCCCCCACTCTGCTTTACTGCAGTGGTGGTATGAACACTGTGAATTAATTATTCCCATTTTGTACCAAATGTTTATAAAACATGATTAAATTTGTAATGAATATATTTTTCTTCATAATATTTGGATTAAAGTTTTTAATTTTTCCTGTTCCTTGGTTAGTCCTGTATTCCAAGGGCCTGATTTTCAGAGGTGCTAATTCCTGTGTTTCCAACTTTTGTGTTTTTATTAGGGCTGTCAATTAAAAAAAAAAGGCACAAGTAATCGTGAGATTAAAAAAAGTCACAATTAACCGCAGTGTTAAACAATAATAGAAAACCAATTTAAATTTATTATAAATATTTTAGATGTTTCTACATTTTCAAATATATTGAGTTCAATTACAACACAGATACAAAGTGTAGATTGTTCACTTTATATTATTATTTATAGTACAAATATTTGCACTGTAAAAAAGATAAATAAAAGAAATAATATTTTTCAATTCTCTTTGTACAAGTACTGTAATGCAATCTCTTTGTGGTGAAAGTGCAACTTACAAATGTAGAATTATTTTTGACATAACTGCTCAAAGCCAAAACAATGTAAAACTTCAGAGCCTACAAGTCTGTTCAGTCCTACTTCCTGTGCAGCGAATTGCTAAGACAAATAAGCTTGTTTACATTTACGGGAGATGCTGCTGCTGCTATCAAAATGTTCGTTCCTCATCATACTGAGCTTGCCATGTACATTTCCATCCATTCACCTAAAGTGCTCAGTAAAGAAGTTTGCATGCATGTACAGTAGCATATTTCAACCTAGTTTATAAAACCAATCAGTTCATGCAAGTTCATCTTTCATTTTCTAAGTATAATGTCTGAATGTGGTGGGGTGATTGGCAGGTGAGAGCATGGGATACGAAGATACATACACCTCAACAGGAAATCAAGAAAATCATAATATAAAAATGGATTGTGGTTCTGACATCATTCAGATCTTTGTTTCTCTTTCATCCCATTCCTTAAGGCTGCAGCAGACTTACCAGAGCCTTTCTTCCCCCTCTCAGGAACTTCCCCACTCCCAAAGCTTTCTGTCTATACTCTGCTGTGGGTTTTGAGTGATCTCTGACTCTGATGGGCCCAGCCGAGCCCATCTGCTGAAATCATGTGCACCTCGAGACATCTTTGAGTTATACAAGCCTCAGACTTCACAGAAGAAAAGTGTATCCTGCCCCTCCACCCACTCACATGCACAACTGGAAAGTTCATAGATTCCAAAGCTAGAAGAAACCACTGTGATCATGAAAATGGATGACCCAGGGCCACATCCTGTTCCCATTGACCCCACGGGGTGCAGGACTGGGTCCTGTATTTGCTTACATTTAAAAAATAAATATATAACTATCATCATGGAGTTGAGACCAAACGTGAAAAGCTTCAGCCCCAAAAGAATTTGTTTGAGAAACAAGAACGCTTGTTATGGGTGAAGGCTGTAGAATATATTGGCATAAGCTCATGCATACACATATATTTTACTCTTTCCATCACCCACCTCTCTTGTGTATAGCAGTATTGTAGAAACAGTCCCATGTTTATAGGCTGCACTAATGTTATTGCTTTTCTTGTATTCCTGTGCACATAAGCCTAATTAACAGCTATCAGTCAATTTGCTCATGATTTGATCAGAATTAATGATATTCTTAAGTAATGACTTTGCATATCTCTAGCAACCAAAGCCAAACTTGCCAAACTATTGCTTCCAGTAATTCAATTCTTCCTCTTTATTTTGGGGGATTAAATTACTCTAAGGCAGTTAGTCCTGTAGACATTTGTTGTCCGTTTTCTTCTGGTGCCTGAATATTTCTGCACTATTGACTGGGTTAGGGTGACCAGATATCCCGATTTTTGGGTCTTTTTCTTATATAGGCTTCTATTACTCTCCACTCCCGTCCTGATTTTTCACACCTGCTGTCTGGTCACCCTAGACAGGGTTACTGTAATTCATTGTCTCGGGTGTGTGTAACCAAAGTACAATACCTTTATAATTGTCGTGTGTACATGACTGTCTTACAAAAACTCTACACCTTTAAATATATTGTCATGATTTTGGGAAAGAGATTAACAAAATCTGAACCGTTTCTTCTACAAAACCCTCTTCCTCTACAATATTTTGTTACAGATAGGAGACAACAGAAGGTCCAAATAGCCATCATCATTTGTATGGTCTTATGCTGTCTGGGCTTCCAAGGGCCAGATTCGCCCCCAGTGTCATGCCATTTCTGCCAGGATGACAAGTCCTTGGCAGAGAGAAGTCTCCAGAGGGATATTGCAATAATAGAAAGTGGCCACAGTGTCCCACCTGCGGGGGGCAGTGCTGGCTGGGAAGAAGGCATGGCCATGGGCTGTGCTGCTTCAGTATATGCAGTCCATCAGTGATGTATCTATGGAGCCCTGACAGCAGATTAAACCTGCTATCCCCCAGCCCAAGCCCTGCAGGATGGCAGCAGCAGGAATCGTGCCTTACCCCCAAAGATGCTTTGTGTTGCTGACTGCACCTCCATGTGCCAAATGGGGCAAAATAAGCCCCAGGAGTTAAAAGGTTCATATTCCCTGATGCTACAGCATCTCAGCCACAGAAAAATACATAGCAAACGGGCACAAACTGAAGGGCTCACACTGCAGGTCTATAAATCCCTAAACAAAATGTCTATAGGAAAGACTACAGTCCATACCAGATGGTCTTGCAATAACCAACATTATCCTATACCCTGAATCTAGGAGATCCAGCTAATCTTTGAGTGTTTGCACTGGATATCATAAGCGGTAGCATGTGGTACTATAAAGAGCCTGTGACAACACACCGTTTCTACCTAGATTTGTCAGCTGTTCGCTTCAAGTTTAATTCATGTACTGATATTACAATGTCTTATTAACATTTCATTAATTACTATTATTTATGTGTATTACCTTAGTGCTTAGAAGCACTGGTTACCACCAGGACCCCATTGTACTAAGCACTGTACAAACAAAGAACAAAAAAAGATGCTCCCTGCCCTAAGGAGCTTACAGTCTCAGGCCACATCTACACTACAGGGCTAAGTCAGCCTAAATTACGCAACTCTAGCTCTGCGGTGTCTACACCGTGCTGGGTCGACGGGAGAAACTCTCCCATCGACTTACTTACGCTTCTCATTCCGGTGGAATATCGGAGTCAACGGGACAGTGATCTGTGGTTGATTTAGTGGGTGTTTACTAGACCCACTAAATCAATCGCCAGTAAGTGTAGACCTACCCTCAGTATGAGACAAGAGACAACAGAGGGAGACAGGCAGACAGATGGGAGAGTACTAGGAAACAATGAGACAGTATAGGTCAGCAGTGGTCTCAGCACACCAGTGGCCTAACTGGTGTCAAATTTTTTTAGGTCTCACAGCAGAGAAGAGTTTAAAGGAGGGATTTGTAGGAGGCTGATAAAGTAGCTTTGCAAATGTTTACAGGAACCTCTGCCAAGCATGAGGGGCAGCATAGAACAAAACATGAAGGTGCTTGATTGAAAATGTAACAAGTGGGTGATGGAGAATGGAATAATGGGCCAATCGGAAGTGAGAGTCAACCTTGGCAATACGGAGTAAGAGATGATAGGTGAGGAAATGATAGGCCATGAAGGGCCTTGAAAGTGAAGACAAGCATCATATGTGTTATGTGGTAGAAAAGAGTGAACCACTGGAGGGATTCCTTGAGAGGGGTGCTGTGGTCTTTGCAGCAGCATTCTGAATAGATGCGAGTGGTGCAAGATTATATTTGACAAAATCAGCACTCTCTTAGCAATGTTATTTGAAAGATTCAGACAAGGCCTGGATATGAAGACGTAGGCCTGATTATTGCCTAAAACATAGGTTGACCTACCTACATAGCTCAGGGCTGTGGAAAATTTCATGCTCTGTGCAGCATAGTTCAACCTAGCCCCCGCTGTAGACATAGCTAGGTGAATGAAAGAATTCTTCCATTGACTCAGCTGCTGCCTCTCAATGGAGTGGATTTACTACAGTGAAGGAAAACCTCCGTCCGATGCTGCAGCATGTCTACGCTACAGTGGCATCGCTGCGGCTGCGCCTCTGTAAGAGCTGTGTTGTAGACTTGTCCCTAGAGAGAGAGGTCCTGCGCAATGTGGAAAACCTTTGTATTTGATTTGATTTCCTTAGTCACTTCTCACTCATTTTTAAAACTACCGGCACAGCACCATACTAACATTTTATCAAGAAAAGCATCATGCACGGTGTTTTATTGGGCAGAAAACTGATTTGGAGGCTCACACCAGAGACTTTGGTGGGACTATATACAGTTAGATTAAAATGGCATAATCTTAACTTTCTGAACCTACATTTTCAAGAGTGGCTAGTTGTTTTAGGTGCTCAGGTTGAAACACCTTAAAAAGACCTGTTTCTTTAGATGATGGGACTGCAGCATTGTCTGAAAAACAGGCCCTTTTTAAGGCACCTTAGGTGGAGCAGCCAAAGTCACTCATCAGTTTTGAACATTTAGGTTCTTACTAATTATAAGGGGAAAATCCATCTGCAATTTCACATCCCTACCCTACCCCAAGTTAACTGTCTGTGGGGATTGGGGTTGGGTAGGGGAGGAAGCGTACCCCCAGAGGTGGAAGAGGAGCCCCGCTGCCTGCAACAGCCTTCCCCCCACTTGGGGGTGGAGTTCACTAGTGACTCTCATAGCTAAAGATCCAGTGTCCACATCTTCAAAAACCTGCCTTCTCGGGCACTGGAAACCTCCCTAGAGCTCTGGCTCCCCTTATTCTGCCCCACGCAGAAGAACAGTACCATATTCAATGCATTCAGGCCCTTATTTGTCCCTTAAATGAGTAAAGCACACTTGCTTGAGTATTACACATCATCAAAGAACCATACTCCTACTGGCATATACACGTCTACAGCAACTACTTTTGAACTTTTCCGTGTATAATGACACTGCAGCAAATATCTGTACATGGACTTGTAGATAACACTGCTGCACCTAAAAACATGCATTCCTGCCTGTGTATTTTATTGTCTGTTTACCTGCGCGCTAACCTGTAAGTAGCTCTCTAAACCACAACATTTGGGTAATTTTTTAAAAACTGCTTTAAAGTAAGAATGGGTTGGAAGATTTGTTCTGGTTCCTCTTACTTGCTGCCAGCGTGATGGTGTGTATTATGTGACAGTGAAAAACTGATCTGTCCTTCATGGAAAATTTCCTATAGAATATAATAGGGATGAAACCAACAGTAATCTATAGAAATTGAAAAGGATTCTGCAGCAATTCCTCTAAAAACAATTCGATAGAGACTTATATCCTAATTGTAAAATGTTTAATCCAACCTAATAAATTCAATGGAGAATTATATCTTGCAATATAATTCTACAGGATTAGATTAAACTTTGGAGAAAGGTTCTCATTCTCTATTAAGTTCAATAGGACTTTTGAATAAGGAAATAAGATATTTCAGACAGATACGTTCAAATTCGAATACCAAATTGCTTCTTAGTACCAAAAATGTCCTGTTTTATTTCCACTCCTCCCTTACTCTAAAAGAACAGGGGAACTCAAGGATTCTGGCTATGCAACTGTTTTAAATGATCAGGCTTAATATATAGTAATTAGATTGCAAAAACATTAATGTTTAATCACTTTTCGTGATTTGTGCTCTGAAGGTTTGATATTTGTATAATTAGTATCATGATGGGTTTTCTTCCTAAGCCGGTGGGCTCCCAAGCCTACATGATTTATGGTGAATTAAAGCATAACAGTATCACCAGCCCCTAGAGCAACAGTATTGTGAAGAAAAGCATTGGCTGATCATGTAGAGTTTTTTTCAAGGAGCTATAATCTGGATGCTTTTAGGGCTAATTTGCACACCTGTCTATTTTAGAAGTTTTCCGGTTTTACCCCTTGTGGATAAAGGTAATTTGCTAATTGGAGCTGAAAACACCTGTTTTTAAATCGGTATTAATTCATTTTGCTGTCTTAGAAATCCCAATAATTAGTTTTGCTGTGCAGTGCAAACAAAGCTACATACAATAAATACCTACTGATCTGCAGTTCTACCATCTCAGGCTGTGATCTTGATAGATCTTCGGCAATGGATATCACAGAGCTAAGCCAGGTTAAGCCTGGTTAACGCATGAAAGGGAGACCATCTAGAAGCCGGGTCCTATATAGGAAGTCGTGTTTGTGATTCAGAAGGTGAAATTCTTTCCTCAACATCAGTAAAGAATCAATGTCCTGCAGGGTGTTATCATTCAAAGGTGATAAAACCAAGATCCTATCACTTTCTATCTTTAAAGTAGGATTTTTATCTTGTTATGTAGGATATCAGTCGTTTTAGTGTCTAGGCGCAGAGAAAGATTCTGAGATTGCATGCTGTACCATTTTGCAGTTGAGTAACTGATGCCCCTCAGTTGTTGGCAATATTATGTTTTTGTCCAGTTTTTCAAAATATTTCCGTCTTGTCTGGTTTAAGTTTCAGACAGCTGTTCATCTAGGTTCTGGTGTCCTTCAGGGCCCAGGAAGGATTGCCAATGACACTACCTATGTTTGTTGTAGAAGTCCAAGGCATCTCTAGAGGTTTAACATATAAATTGAATAAGGTAGAGCATAGGAAAGTACTTTGTGGGACTCCACATGCAAAAGTTCTCTCAATACGGCAGCAGTTTCTTGTCACAGGCCTCTGCCATCAGTCTGAGAGAGTGTGTTCTGGTCCACATGGGGCAAGTCCATTCACTCCCATTAGGACTCACCAGCAGCTCAGCAACAGCTTGTTTTGCTCAATAGGGAGGCAAGGGAACGGCATTTCATGAGTGGCTAAGCCTGGTAAGAATTCACATGGCAAATTAAATAACTGTGTGCATCACCACTTTTGTAAACAAACAAACAAAAAGTGAAATATTGGCACCATTAAATCAGAGATGAAACTCCCATTCATTTCAATAGTGCCCTGGAGTCTTAGGGCCTTATAGTCTTAAATCTGGCTAATACTGATTTAGCTCAAGTTGATTGCTGACCGACTTAAGATAAATCAGTATAAAATCAAACTAATTTGAGTGTCCATACACAGGTGGCTTGCATGGTTTAACTAATCAATTTAAAAACACACCTTCAGTAAAACCGAAACACCTTGTGACATAGATGAGGCCTTTGAACCTCCAAGCATTCAAAAAACCATGAGTCAGGCCCAAAAAACCATGAGATTTTTACCAAATTAAAAAATATGGGGTGCATTTGGGTTTTCAAGCTGTTCTCCCCACAACTGAGGGCTAGAAACTTTTGATGTTTGTTCACTTGTTTATAAATGAAAGCTGAGACACTCAAAAATGCCCCAGTATCAGGGAGAAATACCAAATATCAGGAAACTTGGCAACAATGCATGCTATCGGTTATGTAACCAGGGACAAAATGAGAGCGGTTTGTTTTACCCATCTTTTGTATGCTGTAATCTTCTCCCACGTAAGATAAACCTAGAAATGAGAACAAATACATTTATAAAGTATATTTCATTTGTTGGACTCTGGATAGTGGCATCCTGTTCCCCGGGAAACTCCCTTTCCCACTCCAGGTCTCCTGCCAAGCTGGCTCTTTGTTCTTTTCTCTACTGCACAGCAGGAAGCAGACTTCATTTCTGCTTGCCACTGATCAGTGGCTGGCGGGAGCAGCAAGTCTGTGCAGTTGGTCAACAAGGGAGGTGGAAGCTGTCAGAGATGGGAGAACAGTTTCTCCTTAAAGGGGAGAGGGGGAGAAGAAGAGGCAACTATAACTTTCATGCGTTATATTGGAAAAAAAGCTAGTTCTGTATCCTTTTGAATGAGGTTTTGAACAGAAGCAGTGTGTTTCCATTGTGAACGGTGGAGTTTGGAAGTTTTGGTTCCTAGTCATTGTAGTTGTGTTGTAATGTACTGTAGTATTGTGCTCTAGTTGTAATGTTGCTGCTTTTACATGGATACGACTTTGATTACAGCTGAGGTCTCAGAGTGTTACTATTCAGACCATGTTTACAGCAGCAATGTTACCAATATGTAAAGGAGGCTGCACTTGGGTGACCCCAGAGAACAGGTTAACTATGGGCTGTGTCAGCTGACACTGGTTGCCCCACTATTGAGTAAAACCTTCACATAGTTCTGTCTCCTGGAAAGAGTTTCAGGTGTGTCAGAAGCAGCCCTAATGCGCAGGGAGTCTTATGGATATTGGAAAGCTGAGAATTCCCTAACCCAATTGCAGTTCCCATGGAGCAGGGGTGGGAACAAACCCCAGTATCAAATTCCACCATACATAACATGTGACATTTGCAGTAGCCACATGAGGTTCCTAAACTTCATAATGTGGAACTCATCTTAATGGAGAAATTTCCTCATGGACAACTTTCCTTGTGTTTGCGATTGCATAGACAGTCTTCTCTCCCAATCAAAATTGTATAAAATGCCTTTGGGGGACCCCACTGTTTACCTCTCTGCATTGTGAAAACTGACCATTTATTCCTACCCTTTGTTTCCTGTCTTTTACGCAATTACTGATCCATGAAAGGACCTTCCTTCTTATTCCATGACTGCTCAGTTTGCTTAAGAGCTTTTAGCGAGGGACCTTGTCAACGGCTTTCTGAAAGTCCAAGTACACTGTGTTGACTGGATCATCCTTGTTCAGTGCTTATGGATACCCTCAAATAATTCTAATACAGTGGGTGACACTAAGTGTTAGATTTAGATAAATGGAGTAGGATGCATCTAAACATCTAATATTCAAGGTGTCACATAGAGGTTAGGTGAAATGGTGCTACTTCCCAAGACAAAAGTTGGGGGAGGGTCTGCTTTGAGAGAGAGTGCTCAGAGATCACAGTGCTTCAGAAGTGACTGACACATACACATCCTCTTAGTGACTGCCTAAAATATGTAAGGGCTCTAGAGGAGTCGGCTGAAAGGACAGATCTCTACCTACTTCACAGGGATAAGCTTTGATTTTCTCTGCACTGTCAGTGACTACTGAACTTCTAAGAAAAAGGGAGAAGAAACAAAGGGAAAGAAGACAAAAGAATGGCATGCCAAAGAGAGAGAGAGATGGAGATGATAGCTAGAGAGGTGTTAGGAAGACAAGAAAGATGAACACTAAATGGAAAGTACATGGAGCAGAAGGAAAAAAGCCAACACAGAAAAAGTTTTGAATTAGGGAGAGATGCAGAAGACAGGAGTGTGGTAGGCTGGGGGAAATCAGACTGTTGAAGGGAACTACCTCCACTCTGGCAGTGAGTGTTGACAAGATGATACATGGTGTAGCACTAGACAGGCATTCAAGAATAAATTCACAAGGGATGGAGTAGTTTTTTTAGGAGGTACCATGAAAAGCGGTTTACTAGACCACTGCCACTATGTTACCCACAGATTGGATGGCCCAAAACAATGTCACTGCGAGTCCATGGAGATGGCATTTTGTTATAAAGGTGATATGATGTCACTTTAATCTATAGAAAGATGTTCTTGGGTCAAACCCGAACACGATCACTTCATTAATGTAATGTAGGTTGGACTGAGAGGTGAGGGGGCATGTGTGGCCGCCTTTGAAAATGTTAACGTTAACTCTGTTATGGGTCAGTGGATTAGAACTTCTTGCAATCTAGACCCTTTGGGGTATAGCCAGGAAGCTCACACAACTCTTTCAGAACAGGACTCTTTTGAAGTTACACGTTAGTCCTTTTGGACAGTGTAACCTGTTACCTTTGCATTACCTCACCTGGCCCTTTGCAGTGTTTTGGATCCTCTTCCTTTTCTAGACAAAAAATTCAAAAGGGGCTGGGGCCGCAGAGTTCCCCTCTCCCCATACATTTTAGAGACCTATTTCAATGGCAGTAATTGATTCCAACGAATCTCGCTCAGATTTGGAGCCCACCTATAGCTGCCAAACGATGACATTGTAAGGAGAGTGATCACTTTAGATAAGCTATTACCAGCAGGAGAGTGGGGTGGGGGGAGAAAACCTTTTGAAGTGATAAACACCCATTTTTTCATGGTCTGTGTGTATAAAAACATTCTCACTGCATTTTCCACTTTTATGCATCAGATGAAGTGAGCTGTAGCTCACAAAAGCTTATGCTCAAATAAATTGGTTAGTCTCTAAGGTGCCACAAGTACTCCTTTTCTTTTTGCGAATACAGACTAACACGGCTGCTACTCTGAAACCTATACATTAATTAGCTCACTGCCAGCTCTCACACATTGCACAGAACTGTAAAGCCCACTGTTGTGGGAGTAATCCTTGAATCTCTGACTGATTGCATATTTGCTGGGATTCATGTTATGAGATGGAATCAGTTTGTCATTTCATCTCCTAATAATTTACGAAGGAATTCTGGAAAGTTTATGGAAAGCAAATCAGCATATTTTAATACAATGGATTATTATTTCTTTTGAAAAACATCTTCAGATATAGGATTGAATTTCTAAATGGCCCCCACAGTTTTCAAGTATATGCCTTTGCACACAAGCTCATATGTGTATTTGCATATGCAAATGATAAAGTTGGGCACATGACCACCTGAGCTGTATATGTAAGTGTAGAAGTTTACTATGGTGAGAGAGAGAGAGATCCACAATTTCTCAGCCACGGTAGCTGAGGCAGACTGAAATTTTACCTCAAACCTGACTCTTCACATATTTTCACTTTTTTAATATTTGATAAACCTGGTTTAGACTAGCCAGCCAAAAATTATCATTGAATAAGTGTTCAAAACAGGAAACAAAGTGACATATCCTGTTCAAAAGAATGATTGCTTAGCTTTGAAAGGTGTGTTTAACTATGCATATTGAGCACTTTGTCTTTTCAACAGCCATTTGGGGATGATTTTCCTCTGACATGTAAATCAAGAGTAACTCCATTGGAGTTCCACGAGTGTAAATCCAGTCTGACTGAACAATGGATCAATCTCCAGTTGACATCCAATGGAAAAAGGAACAGACTCCGGTTGTGTGCAAACAAACAGCAAAAACTTCCCGGAGTCAGTTCCACTTAGCAGAAGTTATTTGATAAATATACTTTAATGACTCCCTTTCCAGATGTCATTTTCACCTGATGTTTATATGGTAATTCCCGCAAACTCGTTTACTGCGTGAAACATGAGATTCTGTGCTATAGTCATCTGTACGTATATGTGAGAACAGGAGGTAGGGTGTACCACATAGAGCGAAAATGTACAGTTTGAGATTTCCAAATGGCATCTTTAAACATTAGCGTAAAGATTTAAACAAGTCAAGTAACTCTGATGACAAAGAAGATAAAGATAAATGAATAAGGTACATTCTTTTTATTTATACACAACACAAGTGCTACATAACTGTCAAAAGACTGCAATATGATAGCTGCTAGGCATATTTTCCATGATAAATAAGGTGGTCACAGGCATTTAAATCTTGTAGTAAAGTGATACTGGATTTGAACCACTTCTTGTATTTAAAATACATTATTTTGGATATCATTAGCCATTCCTTAAATTATCATTTTGCAAATAGTTTGCCTAATAATTTTATTCCATTTAAAAAGTGTCTGGATTCTCATAGGCCTGTGAAATGGCTAAGAATGTAGATTTCTGCTTTTAAGAAAGTTAAAGCAGACAAGAATCTGGTTACTAGTTGCCCGTCCAAAGCATTGCACAGAGCCCACAAATATTTCTGAGAATACAGTTCTCAGCAAAAAGCACTATTTAAAAACATTTTAAAGAGCAGCCTTCCTGCATGTCCACACCTTGTTATATTTTTATTTATTTTTGTAACTGACTTTAACGTGCTATCTGGGCTTGGTATTTACCTGAAGCATTACTCTGCCTCCATTAATGCATCTGGAATTTTGTACCTGCAAATAAGTAGGCCTACACTTCTGCCCACAATGAATTTGTAGGTGCAAAATATTAATTAGGGGCCTGATTTTCAAAGGGGTTGCTAATCTACAGCTCCTACTGATTTCAGTAGGATTTGATGGCCCTCAGCATCTCTAGAAATCAGGTCATTGGTTGTCTGTCTAGTTGATTTGTGGGCATATAGCTGTAGCATATTGACAGTGTAATTCTTAACAGATAGAGAAGAAGATTCTAAGTAAAGTGTAGTGACCCCTTATGCATGAAACACCTGTCCCATACTAGTCTTGTCAGGTCCTTCAAATCCCTACTAAGACTCACTCCTACCATATGTTACCCAGTTGTTCATGAGTCTTCAGCATGCATGTATATAGAATGCATATAAATATTGTACCTATTTTTATATCCTTCCCCTACTTATGTCTCCTTTTCTGGGGCTAAATAGGAAAAAAACCAGCTGGAATTACCAAAACTAATGCCTGTCATCCCCATTACCTATTGTCAGTATGTTGTATCCCATTTAGCCTCCCTTCATTTTTTTAAAAAAATCCATAGGTCTTGATCCGCGTGGCTGACCTAAGTGTGGTCGAACCACACTGAAGACAATGGCTGATGAGCAACTTGCTCAGAGCAACTTGCAGGATCAGGGTATTTGACTTTATGTTCTTCAGGGCAGGAGCAGTCTCTTCCTTTATGCAGTGCCTAGCAGAATGATCATGTTTTGAGGATCTTCATCAATACCAACAACAAAACCTTCTTCTTCAAGTAGGGTCCCTGTGGTCTAAGGCTTCAGGTACCCATGCATCCCCATGTGTCTTTGATTAGAGAATTTTGGTAGCATTCTGCTTTCAGTCCACACCTGCACCCTACACATCCTTGGGTCCCGTATGGAGCATAAATAGGGTTGCACTGGCAACCATTTTTAGTTACTTCTCAGCTGCCTTCATCCTGAAACAGAGCATTGAGCGTGCCTGTTTCACTTACATTTAGGCATCAGAGGGTAGCCATGTTAGTCTGGATCTGTAAAAGCAGCAAAGAGTCCTGTGGCATCTTATAGACTTATTGGAGCATGAGCTTTCGTGGGTGAATACCCATTTCATCGGATGCTCCAATACGTCTGTTAGTCTATAAGGTGCCACAGGACTCTTTGCCGCACTTACATTTAGATGTTGTTTAGATAGATAGTTCAGCTTAGTTGTAAATACTAGTTTTAGAGTCTGTTGTTTCCTCTTAATTTGCTCTTTCCCAAGTGAGGGGTGGTTCTGGACTTTTTCATTATCTGTGGGATGCTGGGATCCCCAGGCTATAAGTGCGGTCTTTCCTTCCCAGGAAGCCATCCTGGTTAGTGACACTCTAGGTGTCTCCGTTCTTTGGGAGACCCTATATACCAGGCAAGTGTAAGATCTGCTCCTCCTTCAAGAGCAGATCTCGTAAAAACAGAAATAAAATTTCAACTGTTGATGATGGAACAAGACCTAGGACTGGCTTCCGACTCTGGCTCCAAGAACTCCCCTGTACACTGGCCTGAGAGCACATTTAGTGCCCCATGTACCACAGGATCTCAGTAACCAAGAGCCTCGTGGATTACAATGGCTGGTACCCTGTCCACCTCTGGGTCTTGTTAACTGAAAACCTAGAGGGATGCGGCACCTGAATCCTTGCCCATGGTACTGAGACCTTCAAATGCTAACACTGTACCAACAAGGGAGCAGAAGTGTTCTATAAGCTGGTCTAAGGCTTCTAAGAAGTCTTGGTCACAGACAGAGAATGTCCTTAAGACCTCAGGTCCCAAAGTGGAGTTCTATTGAGGTTCTGAGTGATTCCAATACTGTAAAGATGTCTGAGACTTTCTCTAAGAGCCACACTACCACTAAACTGGATTCAGTGCCAAAGACTTCCATATCGGGTGGTCATGTATGTACAAGTTAACATTCCACTTCAAAAACTTCTGCATCACCAGACTTTTCAGTATTCTTGGTACCTACACCCATGCCCCAGACCACTACCTCAGTACCATCTGAGTCCGAATCTGAACGTATTTGCTAAAAGCATCCAGTATCCGTAGCACTGTTACATTCCAGACTGGTCCCTACACTGGTACTGAGACCAGCCTCCACTGGATTATACTCTCATCCCGTTTACATCACAGGAGCTTATTCAAGGTATCTCTTGGTGTCGAATGAGCCAGAGTCACCATTACTTACCGGTGCTGTACAGCTGTCCACATGAAGATCTTCACTGACCCCACGTTTTTTATTGAGACCACTTACTTCACCAGCATCAACCATCCAGGGTAAACAGGTATCACCTCACCTCCCTTGGAATATGTTGAGGATGAGTCTCCTGATTAACAGATTTTGGTTCAGGGATCTCCTGTCTACTCAGCAAGATTCCACTCCCCTACCCATACTAAGAGAACAGAGGACAGATGACCTTGACTTCCAACTGTCCAGTGTGACCAACAGTGTCTGCCTCCTCCTATGGACACCCCCCCCCTCCCGATCATTCATCTTCCAGATTTTTTCCTGAAGCCACATCAGACTAGGCAGGAAGCTGCCTTCCTTACCTTGGATGTCAGAAAGGTGTTAGCCTTCTATCTGGACAGAACCAAACCGTTCTGAAAGTCTTCCAATCGGTTTGTTTCAGTTGTGCTCCAATCCAAAGGCTCCAGAGTCTCCACTCAGAGATTCTCAAGGTGTATTATTTCATGTTATGATTCTGCCAACGTTCAGCCCCCTTCTAGGGAGCTAGCCCATTCTACAAGGTCGCAATCTACTTCTCTAGCATTATTCAAGGATGTACCAGTTGCTGAAATTTGCAGAGCTGCAACCTCAACTTTCAATACATAACCTGTCTCCAAGGTCTGTGTTTTGGTGCATGCTTCTATATCAGATGCTGCAGTTGGCAACACAGTTCGGCCTTCGGTATTAGACTCTGCTCCAAAGCTGCTCCTCTCTATTGACGATACTGCTCAGGAGTCGCCTAAAGTGGAGCACCCGTAGGGACGCTTCTTGATGAAGAAGAGGTTATTCACTTTATGCAGTAATTGGAGTTCTTCCAGTGTGTCCCCCTATCTGCTCTCCTTTCAGTCTGCTTCAGATTTTCCTCTGTGGGACTTTCTGGTAGAGAAGGAACGAAGGGGAATTTCTCTGCACAGCCCTATATATCCTTACCGGACATGGGGATGCACAGGGTGTATGTATGAGCCAAATGGGTGCTGCTACCACAAATCTCCTATCAAAGGCTCATGTGGACTCATGCACACATGAAGTGGAGCACTCTTTAGGGGGGACACATCTCAAAGAACTCCAGTTACTGCACAAGGTGAGTAATCTCTCCTTTACCACAAGAGGTGTGCTTTGGGGTTTTCAAAAGCACTCCTTGTTGGTCTAATTTTTCTCCCATAGAAGCTTTACTGTTTACTTAAATCAGAGCAAAGTTAAGCAGACACTGAGCATTTATGAGAATCCTGCCTGAAGGCTTCAGTGGTCTGGCACTGAGGGCGAGGCAGCAACAGCAGTCCATGTGTATCAGTGGGGGAGCGCTGAGCACGGGAAGGGAAGCAAGAATGACGGGCTGTATGGGGTTCTGAGAAGAGTCAGCGTTCAGAAAAGGAAACGTGAGCCTGTAACGTTGTCAATTGTAGCGTAACACAGAAGTTGGATCGGGAAGGCTTAACATTTTTGCTGAGCCAGCCAATGGCTATCATGGAAAATGTAGTAACTTACATCTGTAAATTGGAGTTTAGACCACCTCATAAACTACTGTGGTATGTACAAGAGCTGGCAGACTATAGCTGTGAGATAGGTAGTGGAAGAGAATATGCTAGGTACCATATATCTGGGGCATGCCAATTACTTTTAGTTTCCTACTTTATTTGATAAAGCAATAATAAGAAAGTAAATACTTGATTTGGTCTGAATACTATGGAAATGCCCACTGATTCAAGTAATCTCATAAAAAAGCAGAATCCAGTATTTTTGTGTAAGATGACACACAATAATTGGTATATATAACAATACCTACCTTTTATATAAAACTTTTTATCAGTAGGTCTCGAAGCACCTTAGAAAGGAGGTCAGTATCATTATTCCCATTTTACAGATGGGGAAAGTGAGGCACAGAGAGGAGAAGTGACTTGCCTGAGGTCACCCTGCAGGCCAGAGGCCAAGCTGGGAATAGAACTCCGGTCTCCTGAGTCCTCATCCAGTGCACTATGCATTAGGCCACGCTGCCTCCCATCGATATAAGGAATATTAATATAAACAATATTAATTTTCAAATATACCATGCAAATTTATAGTAAGCCCAAGGTCACATTTGGCATTAGCCAACTTGCTTTATTTTGTTTTGTGGAATGTCAAAAGTCTGATCTGGGCAATCATTTTCTTGCTAGAATACACACATTAGCAATAAACAACCTTTTCTTTTAGCAAGTCAACAGTGATGCACCTTGCCTGACTCTGAGTTTTTAACCGAAACCAAATCATTTTATCTTTCTCAAAAAATTCTTTACCAATTCTTTGTCACTGTTGATTTTCGTAAGTGCTGCCATTGCATGTGATTCTCTGCTACTTCAAAACCTGCTCACAGCAGTATACTCCCAAAGGTGATAAAACACATTTGCTTTCCACTGAAAAAAGCTTGAGGGTCCTGCTTATTGGATCTCTTTTACAGACAGGCCATGTTGATTCTATTTGTATGCATATTAAACTATGAATTCCACACACAATATTAGTAGTTCTGCCTTAACAGGGTAAAGGCTGAATTTTAGAGTGGAATTAAGTTCCAGGTACGGCAAACACAAATTTCTAACCTTCAGGGAGTGGCTAGATGGTAAACATCTAGGATTCAATTCTTCCCTGACTTACTCCCTGAACTTGCAAACTGCTCCACACAGTGCTTAAAGTGGCCTGAAAAAAACAGGATGGTCTGTCATAATCTGAGATCAACAGCTTTGGTAAGACAGTGCTTGAAAGCGCACCACTCAGCGACCTGGCTCAATTAAAAGAATTTGTTGACAGGTCTGCAACCCCTTGTGACAGCCCCTGCACACGCAATTTGAGCACTGGCTCCACCCAGGTGGACCCCTTGCAGAACAGGTTTTCCAAGTGGGGCATTACGTGGGGTTGAGTGGAGTTTTCTAGAATGTAAGTGAAATTGTTTTCAAACTAATTTTTTTCCTAGGAACAAAAATGCAGAACATCTCTATATGCTGGACAGGTACCATAAGCTGCTAAATGCTCCCACAGCTATCTTGAGAAGTAATCCAATTGTTCTTCGTTTATATTTATACTGTAACTTTAGGAGATATTAAGGAACCCACATCTTATAAAAATGTGTATTCCCCCTTCTCCAGCTGTTATGAATCGGAGAGGTGATCAGTATGGGTTCAACAGTGATTTTTGGCAACTGTCCCCCCACCCCCTGTTGAGGTTCGTATGGAGCTGCACTGGCTCAGCAGGGTGATGCCTTCTCAAGGTGGGAAGCCAACTCGCTGTTACATTCCTTAAGCAGTTCAGCACAGGCAGTCTGCCCCCTTTGGCGTGGCCAGCACAGGTAGCAATATTAGCCCCACACAGTCTTTGTCCTCTTTTGTGTGCAGGGATTCCAGTTGTTCCATTGAGTGTTACAACGCATCTGATAGATGTAGCCGTGTCAGTTCCAGGATATTAGAGAGACAAGATGGATGAAGAAATGTCTTTTACTGGACCAACTTCTGCTGGAGAGAAAGACAAGCTTTCGAGCCATGCAGAACTCTTCTTCAGGTCTGGGAAAGGTAGTGCTCTGTGTAGCTCAAAAGCTTGCCTGCCTCTCTTATCAACAGAAGTTGGTCCAATAAAAGATATTACCTCACCCACCCTGTCTCTCTAACTCATCTGATAGTCAAGAACTAGAAAATACACCCCAAATATCCAACCACCAGAGTGAAAAGAGTGATAAGCCTCTATAGTGTTTGCACTTCGAAAGATCACTAACGCAACTTCATTAGTAGCGGAGACCCTGGTCACAGATCAAAAGGATATTAGGAAACATGAAGGAGCTGCTTAATTGATTTCTAATCCTTTTAATCTTCCCTTCTGCAGTAAGATCTGGCATTACATGCTCTCTATACATGCTTTGTAAATGATGCATCTTGTGTCTTAGATCTATGACTTGTTAGAAACAGCAGTCAGTGGGTCAGCCATTATTAAAAATATAGTTGCAAATCCAATGCAAGACACAAAATTAATGTGGTATGAAGACTATTACCATTATGTAGAAGTCCTATAGACTTCAATAGGAAATTATAACTTTATTATGAGTGTTTTTTAAAACCATCCTATACAATTCAATATAAGGATAGAAATTTCTTTTAAATTCTCTTGGATGGTTGAAAAATACATAGGATAGACTTCTATCCCTGCTACACAATTATAAAGAAAAAATCCTGTAGAAAGGGTCTCGTCTGTTAAATTCTGTAATTGTTTACAGAAATCACTTATTCATTGAGTCTAAGGCCAGAAGGGATCGTGATGATCATCTGGTCTGACCTCCTGTACAACACAAGCCATATAACTTCCCCCACAATAATTCCTAGAGCGAATCTTTTAGAAAAATGTCCAAACTTGATTTATAAATTGCCAATGATGGAAAATATAGCACAAAGCACAAATCTTGGTAAATTGTTCCAGCGGTTAATTATCCTCACTGTTAAAAATGTACATCTTATTTCCAGTCTGCATTTGTCTAGCTCCAACTTCCAGCCATTGGACCATGTTATACCTTTCTTTGCTAGATTGAAGAGCCCATTATCAAATATTTGTTCCCCATATAGGTACTTATAGACAGTCACCCCTTTATCTTCTCTTTGTTACACTAAATTAATACAAAGAATGCTATAGGAACCCTATTGGTTTTGTCCCTTTTAAATTCTGTACGTGTTTTCCATAGGGCATTTTATAAGCAGAAAGTATATCTAGCACTATATAGACAGCTACTACCTGATTTTGTTTCAATTAATTTCACTGGGAGCAGAATCAGCCCAAAATTCAGTATATGTACAGTGCAATATGCTCATCCTTTTAAACTCAAACAAAGCTAGCTCTACACTGACCATGCCATATATGATGTGCAGCACCATCAGATCCACATCTTTAAAAGAGAAGAATTTGTTGTCTGTTCTGCTGCTTCAATCAGCGTAGAGATTTGTTGGTGTGTTTGGCTTAAGTGCTGTCACAGCTCTGGGTGGTTAATTTAGATCAAGTGCTCTTATCAAAATGTGTGTGTGTCGGCATTCAGACTGCAGGGAAACTGCGTTCTGGGAAACGCCTACAAATGTGTCACAAAATGCAGAAACGATTCACATAAATACAACTAAAACTGGCATGATGTAGAAGAACAGAAAACTCCATGAAATCACTAGGGACATCACTATACAAATGTAATTTACCTGGAAAGTGGATGGGCACCATGGTCCTGAGTGCAATAAAAATCACTGACATGACTCACTGATAAATATAACCATGCTGACTGTACATCTATAGAAAACAGCAGTGAGGAAGCTGAACGAATTACAGTGACTTCAGGGTAAAGGAAAAACCACCGTACAAATCACGGAGTTAGAGATTCAAACACAAGGGCTAAAATGTTCATACCTAAGCTCCTCAAGGCAGGCATCTAGATCAGAGTGGTATGATTTTCAGAGTTGTGGCAGCTCAGCATCTCTTAAAATCAGGCCACTTCTATTAAGGTGCCTCACTGTGAAAATGTTGACCTACGCTCTCTGTCTTACGAGCTCTGGAAGGTTTTTAGGGAGGGAGTGGGCTGGGGGGGTTGTGGGTTTGGATGGGATTTTTTTTTAAATAGATGCTCATATTTTTATATATAAATTAAAGAAAAAACAAGACTATTTGGGTCAAAGGTGTTTTTGGACATAAGATTTTGATTCAGGCCCTTCTTTGTCTGCATTACTATTCTGTAGGAACACCCATTATTTTTAATTGCATGTCTCTTTGCTGTACAGAGTGCAACAAGTGACTTCAGCTCACTGCAGTTACACGTGCAGAGAAAGAAAAGGCAGGTGAGTGTATCCCAACCAACCATAACTTATAGGAAAACAGGTGAAAAATACAGCTCCATAATGTTTAATATCAAACTCCTGGTGAATGAAGATTAATGGAATACGTTCTCACCAATCAGCTGCTTCATGCTGAGCAGCCACAACTTCCACTGACTTGAGATTTGTTTGAGTCTAAAACTGTTCTAGTTTAAAATATAGAATCATTCAGCTTAAGGAAACAAGATTGCATTTATCAGAGGGGTAGCCGTGTTAGTCTCTGATACTGGGTACCATGCAAGGCAATGAATTTAGCCATATGAAGTGGAAATCCATCAACTTCATGAGAACACTTGCAGAGATACAGACAGAAGGTGCCACCGGACTCCTCGTTGGTTTTGAAGATTGCATTTATAAATTTCTATTCATGGTCTTATACTGCACTCATTACCATGTTGTCAAGTTGTCAGTCTCACATAAAAAGTACTTACCATTAACTTCAGTGGGAGTTATGGGTGGGTTAATCTGAAAATTCATTTCTTCAGTTTATTCTGTAAGCACAGCATTTTGCTGAGAAGCAATTAGATGGTTCCGTTATTTTAATTTTACATGCTTTATCCCGTATAAAGTTAAATTGTAAGTCATTTTGTGTTGGGGGAACACTCATCAGTGGACAAAACAAAGGGCTGAATTTCCAAGAGAGTTTGACATACATGTACGTACACCTACTTTATCACGCAAATGGACATTTGGATTATTGTTCATGTTTTGCACATACACAGTTGTCCATTTTGTATGCACATGTAGGTTTTTTGAGTACACCTGTTGCATTCATTTCTGAAACTCTAGCCCAGAAGAGCAAAAACTACCATTTTTTCCTCAAGTTAAAGCTTTTATTCATGTTATCATCACATGTATGGGATGATAGTCCAATAGCTGCACAGGCATCTTGCTGTTTTCAGTTTAAATGTTTACTTTACTAACACCCATGTTATCATAATATAAGCTTTCTGTCCATTTAATCAAGGAATGATCTAAATTATCATTCAAGCACTGGCTTCTCTTTGAGTCACATCAGGAAGTGTATGAACAGATGGCATTTGAAGACAATTTAGCATTCTATGAAATGTGTCAACGTTTCTTACATTCACAGAAAAACAAAATGATTTCCAGCACAGTACTTGAAAACTGTTGTTGAAATGATAAATGATTGCTTCTTAACTCTTATGTCCATATATCATCTGTTCTTTAATCAGCCTTTTTCATTTAAGTAATGTGATGAGCTATAAAAATAATTTGGAAATTTTACACATGTTCTGTATCTAAATACTCTATGCCAGAGGTAAAAATATTTCTCCCTGTTACACATTATGGATGTTTCCAGTGATTCCTCCACACTGGAAGGGAACAATTGTTGGAGAATATTTGTTTGTAACTGAGGAAAATAGGATGCTCCTTCTGTTTCCACAGTTGCAAGCTCTGTGAATTGAAAGTAAATACTCTCTCCCTCCCAAATGTAAAGCACCTGTGAAAACTCACTCAGGGGCGTACTGCAAGAGTCTTACTCACTTCTTACCCTGGCAAAGCTCCCATTGCAGTCATAACAGTGTGAACCTATTCAGCAGGTTACTTAGGTGTGTGCCTACATTTAGCGTGTGACTTATTTCACAGAAATCAGTGGGACTATACAAGTGCTTAACCTCACTGACTTGGGGCCTAGCAAATAAGGAGTTGTGGGTTGGACCTTCATTCAACTGATCAATTATTTTTAGGATACTAAATCTCCTTTTTTCAATGGAGCTATCACTGTAACAATTGCCATTGGGCTTCATTTTATAATTGAAATGATTGGGAGTTTTGCTGAATTAAGTACAACAGAATTTGGACTGTTGACCTCATTCCACAAGAATGTCAACAACCAAAGGATTACAGATTACCATTTTAGTAAAAACTAGTCTTGTAAATTCAGCTACTTAGTCAGTGTCCTACTTTCAGGATAGTCATAGCAAACAATTCTGCATAGTCTCTGCTTATTAAAAACAGAGTGCCAAGATCAATATAGCAATATTTTGTAGGAGAAAATTCAATTTATCAAACAGGTTTGACATTTTTAAGATGATTAAATTCCTTGTTTATTGGGCATCATAGAGTCTTTGGGAATATTTGGGGTGGAAGTGATAAAACTTGAAAAATAACAAACTTTCAAACCTTTAAATCACATCAGAAAGTGGATCCTTCCTTAAAAAAAGGGGGGGGGGGAGGACTCAAAGTCTAAATCTTGCTATCCCAAGTTATACTAAATCAGGCATTGATTAAATTGCTGCTCCTGCTCCCATTGACTTCAATGGTCCAGGATCAGAACGTATAATCTAAATACTCAAGAAATTGTTTCAGTTGGCAAATTGGAAGATTTGTGTGATTTCATCATTTATTTTTAAGACATACCTAGGTCTGGCCTGTATGAGCTTCTATTTCAAGGCTCTGATGCAGGAAAGACTTAAATACATATATAAGTGCTGTCCTGGATAAAGAAGTTTTCCTAAATCATGCTGCAGATTGGCTCCCATTAAATAACATTGAGTTATTGTTTTTTTTTAAAAAATAGATACATACTGCCTACCTGTAGGACGGATAAAATTTTCTAGTTTCAAGACTGTACATTAAAAATAATGATATAATGCACATCTTCTAGGGCAGTGTTTCTCATCCTTTTCAGTTTGATACTTTTGTTCAAAGTCTATATGTTTTCACAATCCCCCTTACATTTATCATAAAAGTAAGAAGAGAAAATTGTATCAGTGATGACAATGACAAATCTGCATACTGTGTGTTTGTGTTTCAAGTGGTTGATAGAAAATACGTGAATTTGAAAGGTACAAGAATATGGGAATAGGAGGATCTTTGCATTAGATTGTAATAAAATTTTCATCTCCTCTTGACACCCTCCCCCTGATTGCCTTTTGTGGTTCCCTGGTTGACAAACATTTCTATAGTGTAACTTTAAAAGGATGTTTTTTCAATCCTGGTTTATCTAGCACTCACCGCAATGGGAAGGGGAGATATAACCTCAAAAGGGGTGTTAAAAAAAAAAAGAGGAGAAAAGAGATGCTGATTCATGACTAACTAGTATACACAACTTTAAGAGATTTCTCCTGAGAAGAGGTGGACCCTGAACTTGTCAATATTATGGTGTCAATAAGATCAAATGTTCTGCAACTTTCCTCAGTTTATATCATTAAATATTCGAGGTGGATAAACTTGCCTTTTGTCTTGGGAAACCTAAATTCATATCCGGTCTGGGTCAAGGCCCAAGTAGGAAAGGCATTTGGTCATCTCATTCTAGTTCCTAGCAGACGTACTTTTGTTGTTCAACCCTATCACACGGTGATAGCTCGCTCTTCTCGAGAGAGCGTCTTCACTGCAACAGAAGGGAAAGATAAAAAGACATGTAATAAGGAAAGCGTTGGAAGTCTGGAATGACAGATATTGTCGTGGTTGCATGGGGAAACTTGCATACCACCTCTTCAACTTTTTCCTGGTTGTAGCTAGCTCTCTTTTAGGATACTCCAATGTATTCAGAAATGGAATTCCTTCCTTCTCTATCATGCTAGTCATAGCACTTTTTAAAACTGTAAACATATCAGTGTGTGACAAAATGTCCACGTGACTCATGTTTTAATTCCCATATTTCCCTCTTATTGCATAATATTAGTGTGGTGTAACAAAAGAGCAGTCTTTACTAAATCTGTCTGATTATACTGAGTTCCCCTTCAGGGCTCCAGAGTCCTAGAAAACCTAATGCTGTTGCAGAACGTTCTACACCAGTGGATTTGTCTTTGGGACTAGAAAAGTCTTTCCTTCACCTTGACATGGCAAATTTCAAAATCCCTCATTTACAAGTAAATGAGGCTCCATTCCTCATAACAGTTTTTTAGGCATTTCAAAATTCTGTGTCATTCAATCTGTTCCTGGGTCAGTGTAGGATTGTTTCCTACTTCTTTTTCAGTCTACGTTTAAATACCCCAGTGCTGGGGCTTTCACCAGTTTCATTGGGAGACTATTCCACAGCCTAACACATCTCTCATTTAGAAAGTGTTTTCTTATAACTTAATTTTTCCCCTTTCTTAAAATACACCACCCTAAATAACTCCTCTTCACACTTAGTGTTTATACCTTTCTATTATTAGCTGTATTCTCAGCCTCCCTCACCCCTCAATTCTTCTCTTAGCTCTTTCATATGAGTTTTTTATATATTTCCCCGTATACATCCATTCCTCCAACTCTCTGCTTCATTTTTGTTGCTCTTCCCTGAACTTCCTCTTTGTTAATATCTTTCTTACAGTCTGTGGCCCATAACTGAACACGGCATTCCAGATGCAGTCTCAGAGGGTAATTACAGAGTTTCATCTAGCTGACAAAGACAGCAGCTTTTCAGGGCATTCAGCATCCTGGAGAATCTCATGACACTAAAGCCTGCACAGATGCCTGGGTATTGAGAGGCAGATGCACAGAGTCTGTGGAAAGGATATTAGTGTAGGAAACAGCAGAGTGAGTGAATGCAGAAAACTGTCAACTAAATAAAAGACACAGTAAGAGCACACGTCAGTGCTGCAGTCTTTGCTATAGTTGGGATGTTAAGCATGTGCCGCATTAACTGAGAGTTCTTTTGTGGGGATTGCTTCTTTGTTGATGAATAAGGGGGAAAGTCTGGGATGTGTTAAAAGTTGTACAGTTACCTTTTACTGACTTCTTTGAAATTTATACGTTTAGACAAAGTTGATCCAACTCATTCCAAATACTCTCTGGTGCTCCATACAATGTCTTTATTTCATTGTTTCTGAATGTGGTGTGCACAATTAATGCATATGCCTTCCTGAAAATGAAAACTATCCCTGTGTAGGTGACATGCCAGTCCGTGGTTTTCTGTGTACAAGTCTGCAAATAATTCGTTTGTACCATAGATGCTTGAGTGATGCTGTATCATCCAGAGCCCCTCTAGCTGATTTGGGATCATTCAGATTTCCCTTGCTCTCTGTCCCGAAGTCCCATCTTGATCTGACTAGAAGCTGGGTTGTGTAGGTCAAAGACCTAGTCAGTTGAATCCCATCATCCCTAATGCCACTTCCATGTCCCCCAACAGACTCTAAACCTACAATACATGGCTGAATTCAAAGCTTGGTGCAAGGTCTTCTAATTCAGTTCAGTCCATATGAGACCATTTTAATCCTCAAGGTCCCTTTCCTTAAATGGTCTTAGGGTGGCTTTCTTCTTCTTTACCAGTTTTTCTTTTCATAAGAATGAAAGTTGTCCGCAATATTTTTAAGTAGCTCCATTCTTCATCTAAATATCTTGAAAAGCTTAAGGACAATATGTGTTCTAGTCAAATATGGTGACCATAAGAGAGAGATACAAATTGACGTAACATGAAAATATCTTTCCTAAGGCCTTTGTCAGATAGTTACATATGGTACCTTTGATTATCTAATTGTAAGTATCTTTAAAATATGTTCCCCAAAAAATCAGCACTTATATATTGTGTGAGCAGGTGAAAAAAGTGTCTTTGTTCCTCTGTTGGAGAGACATGCTTGGAATGGCTTAAGATAAGAAACAGCATCTTGGTATACCAGGCCTCCACTTCAGTTGATTACTTATACACTTGTTATTTACAGAGCACTGTGTATGGAGTTGTACAGTAGGTTAGGGGACAGAACAAACAAGTTCTTCCCCAAGGACCTAGCAGTCTAAAGCCGCAGTGGATAATATACAGTGGAACCAAAAACAGAATAGTGTTAAGCATGTTATAGCTGGGATGGTTCACAGAAGGGGAGTCTTCAGCAATTTTCTGTTGGAGGGAGGAGAGAACTGTGTGTATTCATTTAGTAAGAGGATACTACACATTTATGGCACCAAGTTCAAAAGGAGCAGAGGTGATAAAGGGAATGATCAGAAGAGACAGGTGGGCAGCCCAAAGGGGACACACCAAGGAAGGGAAGATGGCACTGATATGTGCGCATGCATGCATGCAGAATGGCTTTGAAGAAGAGAAGCTAGCATAGAGAATGAAATAAGATGTCGTGTCGACCGGCTTTTAGTGGTGGAAAAGGGAACATAATCTAGCTGATTACATTGTGGGACTGAGGAAGGTATGGAGACCGTCACGGTGTTAGCTGCACTAGTGAAGACAAGAAATTTACAGAGAATAGACTAAAGAGAAAACAGCATACCATTTATTTCTCTAAAAGATTTCTGAATCCCAATGTGAGTCTAAAAACAGGAAAGGACTTAATGCCTATGGTATTAGAGAAAAGGAAAGAGGAGAGGGCTTGGGGGAAAGACCGATATTGTGAATTTCAGCTAAATTGAGTAGGGCTGGTCAAAAAATATTTTATTTAGTCTAAGGAAAACAGTGTTTTTATCAAAATGACTTTATCGGTGTCTGTTTTCCTTGAAAAATTGTCATTTTGGCTTGTTTTGTTTTCAACAAAAAATTTGGGGGGGGAGTATGGAACCATTTTCTAACCAGCTTGTCTACTGAGTCTGAAGTGGTTGTGAAATACCCCAGAGACGCAGGGGAAAGAATCCAGGGGCTGAGATGTATTTAGGAATTTAGTCTAAAGATATCAAAATTGAGGGGAACTGGTAAGATTGTACAGGGGGCACACGTGTGTGGATGTATAGAAGAAGCTGAAGAGAGGAACCAGGATGGTGCTGTGGAAGACTCCATGAGAGAACAGGAAAGATAGCGTTAAGTGTTTGTAATCTCAGAAAGATTTGTATTTTTTTTTTTAGGCATCTGACTCCATGGACTATATAGTTTATGCATGCTAAATTAAACCATGTTTTAGTCTTTCCTCTTCATTTAATTTTTTTTTCTTTTGCAGTTTTTCAAAGTGATTGGAAAAGTTTTTAAATATCCCTTACACAGCCATCTAGCGTGGATGAGCTTTCCAAAGATCCACTTCAGGTGGATGAAGGCATTGGAATTTGGGGGAAAGCAAAAATAAGTTCAAAATAGGGAAATGGCTTGTTCAATCTCATGTATACTGGAATTTCCCTATTTTCTCGGCTTAAAAAGTGCAAGAATGCTTTTGGAGTAGATAAAATGAAAACAATACAACTGCACCCCAAATAGGCAGGATCTCAAATGATTGTGATTATAGGCTTTCACCTTGTTTAAAGAACTATCAAAAAGCCAGGCCATATTAAACGGCTCTCTCACAACTAAGAGAACACTGAAACTTGCTGATAGGCAGAATAGCTTGTGATTTTTGCATTCAACAAAAGCTTTGTCTTGACACAAAATGAATTTTATTGAAGTCAAATTTCAAATTATCTAAGCGCTAGTTTACCTCCAGACATAAAGGACTCAGGAAATTATTTTGAGCTAGCGATGCATTTTTTGTTCCATGACAGTAGCACTGGAGCACAGCTTGATATCAGCTATGTAATTGGCACTCAACATAATATTTCACAATTTTTTCTCTGCATGGGGCAGCTTTTGTCACTGAGCAAAATTCATACCTTTACAAAAATGCTTAGCATAAATAAGAGTGACTTATAAAACATTTGACTTGTGAATAATGTATTGCGAATGGATCACTACCAGAAACTTGCAGTAGTTTTACGAGAAATATGGAAGCATTTTTGCTCCCAGACAAAATTTAGCAAGCTGAGTTTTGCAAGTTTTTCTGTTAATTCCCTCATCTATATTTTCAGGAAAGGGTTGCTATGCTTATCTTGCTGGAACTTGGATGATATGGCTCATCTTGTAGTGTATGTAGTGGGGTTTCCTGTAGGGGATTCAGTACATTTTACATGTCTGGGTCTGTTTTTGTGGCCATAGTGGTTAGGTAGTTTCAGAAAGTAGCAACCTACCAGTCACTTAATTATTTCAGAGTGCTTATGAAAACTTAATATGCATAATAAGTTAAAACATCCAGGCTGCATAATACTCTGAGAGAACAAAATAAAACACCCTGTTTTGTCACGTTTTACACAATTGTATCAGTCTTAACTATGTTAGTTTTTGATTGCATCACTAAAAGGAAGAACTTTGCATTCACTTCCCTTACCTTAGTCAGCTAGCTATACAGTATGTTCATTAATTATTCAGTCATATCTAATGCTCTAGTAGCAAAACAGCAGTATGGTTTTGCCATCTTATTATTATAGTGGGGAGGGGTGTGGACAGAAGTGTTTTTCTTCCCACAAGAGTATATTAACCTTCAACAATACTTTTTATTAAGTGGTGATCCTGTGTGTAACGTGCACTCCTATAACATTGATTACATCACTGTTTAGTGTTTAAAAGATGCTATTCTGAGTGTCTTAACAAAGCTTTACTGTTAGCAAAGCATGAAAACAATAAGGTATAAAACGCCCTTTGATTTAAAAAAAATCAGCTATCACCTATATTCCAAGTTGATCGTGGTTCTCAAATCTTATTCATTAGCTACAGTTCTGATGGGAGAATTATTGCAAATGTACATGTACATGTTTTATTAACAAAAATAAAATTTGAGAATATAAGAAATTACAAAAAGCAAAATAAAGAGAGTGTTTGGAAAGTCTGAACAAATGAATTTAACGTGGGATATTAAATTTAGCAAGAGGCAATAAGATCAGATCAATTCTCAGAGTCTTATGACAGTCTTTTTACATAGGTCAACTCATTCCATTCTGTATAATTCCCGGCAATTAATTTTGGTACCAGTACCAACACAGAACCACTGATGTTCAGTATAAGTCCTTTTCAGTTTCCAGTTAATCTTATATTCCAGTTAAATTAGGAAAATGCCCATACAGTTCAACCAAATAGAACTTTAGAGTCAGAACTTAGTAATGAAGCAACTCCCTAAATTTCCAAGAATGTCAATTCAGTTCAGGGTCACCCTTCCAAAGGTGATCCAGTCAGAGCCTGGACACACACAAATATCATGGACATATACATGGACACACACAAATATCACTCATCACACCCCAATATAGTACAGAGATAATGATTTTAAAGCTATTTCTAGTTTCTTTGTACTTTCTCAGTATTGTAGGGTTCTATGCCACTTTACCACAGTTTGGAAATATAGTTAGTCTTTAGCTTAAAATTCCAGTCTAGCTGGTCTCCCTCTTACCTGAGAAGGTGATTATTCTAAACACTGTGGGTCTCTGTGAAGGCTATTATCGCTGCAAACACAGTTTGTTACAGATTGCAAGGCTAAGTTAGCTTAATGAATTCTTCAACCTCAGTTCTTTCAATTACTTATTGACTTAGCACTATTTCAAAACTAAGGTTAGTGAAATACAAGTATGCATCATACACATAAGTCATTTATGGTGTTTTAAGTCAGTGAGTACTTTCAGAGAAGTATTTAGATTAAAATAATCAGGTTGCCACTTGAGCAAAGGTGGGGTTTTTTTGTTTTTGTTTTTTGCAACTTATCAGCTGAAACTAGTATGAAGGTGTATTTTTGGGCGCAAGTGGATGAGTAGTTTCTCAAGATGGATAGACCATTCAGGTAGTTAGTTTCATTCAAGGTGTTAAGACAGTTGTATTCTGGTTCTTTCTGGATTTTCACAGCTCTTGCAGTTCACTTATATTATTTATGCATAAATAAACTTAAAATTAGTGTTGTGGGCTGATAACCAATGACTTGCTTTCATCCTAAAGACAACTGTATTTTGGTTGTGGGCAAAGCAGTTTCTATATATTGTCAGTGTGCAATGTTTAAAAGTGCGTGGGGATCAGTTTGGATGCGATAGGAATATGTTCTTATGGCTTGACTTCACAAGTGTAAACTATAATACCTGGACAACAGAATGAAAGCCATACAGAGGTGAACCCAAACAACTCTCAGAATATTTTGAAATCTTATACGGCATCTAGATGCTGGTATTTTATCAAGGACAATTAGATTAGGTTAGATAGATGCAAATGGAAGAGACTGTGAGGAATTCAGACAAAATGGTTTCAGATTTGACAACATTCCAAGGAAACATAATGCAATTGATAGCTAAGGAATTTTAAAAGGTCCAGTTGGTTAACAAAAAATTAGGAATCAGGGCTTCAAGAGAAACCTTAGTATGCTAGATGATCTCATGTACAAGGAGCATAGAGGCCAGATATTTTAATTGGCATGCTGTCTTCATTAATTGAGACAAAAGAAGGGCCGTATATATTGTGAGGAAATGCCAGGCCTAAGATATGTATGACAAAAGAAACTGATGTTTATCAGCAGATGAAGAAAACCAGCAAACACTTCTTTTTGCTGAGAAAGGTGTCACAGCATCAGCCCTATGCAACTTTTTTAGTTTGTCTGAAAATATGCGGGTTGTAAATTATAAAATACTAAACACCGCAGCAGATAAGAGATGTTCAGACCCATCCTGCCTGCTCACCATAGCAAAACTGTGTATTTTGTATGTTTTCCTTGTTTGCTCCAACACCACAGAAATAACTCAGGGTGACATTCGCCCTGGTGCACAGGGGCAGCACAGCACCAGTGCACAGTTAGTCTGAAATCCCCATCGTGCATTAATGACACACAGGACTTTTGCTGGTGATCTGTACAGGGGTCAATTTCACCCTTAATGGTCCTAATCAAACTGTGAGTATGATTTTGTCAAGTCATAGGATATATCTGCATAGCAGAAGCTGTGCGCAGGACAGCCTAGTTATCT
The DNA here is from genome assembly GCF_965140235.1 of Caretta caretta. NCBI lineage: Eukaryota > Metazoa > Chordata > Testudines > Cheloniidae > Caretta > Caretta caretta. The sequence goes on from NC_134219.1 coordinate 12,574,212, forward strand.
TGAATCCAGCTAGCTGAAGTTACAATAACAGTGAAGACAGCAGAGCGTGGGCTTCAGCACATCCCGAGACAGATTCTGAGTATGAACTTGGATCACTAGCCCGCTCTGAAGCCCACACTGGACTGATTTAACTGTGGTTGAGACCCACACTAGCTGTATTGAAGCTAGCTCAAGTAGGCTAGGCCAGCTGTAGTTTTGCTGCATCGGCTCATCTGTGAAAGCTAACATTCCCGTTTGCGTATTGCAATACTAAGAAAAAGATAAGTGACACTAAAATCATCAGCTATGTCTCTCGTTAACGTAATGTAAGTAGAATGCTTTAGATAGATAGAGCGTGTTTCTGCTGTCAAGGTATTATTCTTTGCAGGTTCTACTGGATCAGCTTTAGCCTTCATAGTCACTAACAAGCAAAGATTAGTGTACTAATGTGGTCAGGGAAGTATAAAAAAGAATTTTATTATCCTTGGAAGTCAGCATGTAGCTTATAAACACTATGGGGCATTACAGTGGACCAGGAACAGTTCCATACCTTTAATTCCTGTGGGATGTAATTTATCTCTTGATAAGGAAGACCTTGAGGTTCCTCTCTTTAAAATTATATTTTTGTTACCAGAATGGAATATACATCTTGAAGCACATTATTTTGATCACTGAAAATTGACAGACTGTGCTTGTTAGCCAGGAAGTTTGAATTTTTAATTTGAGATTTGTTCCAGGTTTTCTCACAGATCAATCATTTAGGGAAGTAAACAGCCAAAAGCGCGCTGTAATGAATGGGAAAGATTCTTAATGCAAACGTCGCTTTTTAAAAAAAAAAATACATATATGCTGAAACAGGATGCATTTCATTTGGCAGGTAAATGGTTTAATTCTGCTCATTAACAGCGTTTCCTTTTTGAAAACCTTCAGACTAACCAGATGAAAAGATTATTTTAAACCTTGCACTTCTCTTCCCTATTAATTTTTCACACAGCCCTTTTTTAAATCAAATATTGATGCTGCTGCCTGTTCTTCAAAGCTAAGCAATTATACTGGCGCTCCCTCCCACTGCGCGGCAGATTTTAATGTTTGGTTGGGGGGTGGTTTTTTCCCCCTCCCAAGCACAGCATAAGATCTACTGGATTCTTGCCAGAAAAGGAACTCTGGGTATATCATTTATCTGATGGCCTTCAAGCAACCTGCTGAGGCTGCACCCTGAAAACACACAGCTGCAGGCTAGTAATGTGTGTGATGCGAGTCAGAATTCACTATGGTCTCAGCGATACCATCACCTACGAAACTGCAAGCCGCGGATACTAGTCGTGTCACTTACCCAGAAAGATCTGCTTTAATTCCTTTCTTGGCTGGGGAAGTAACAATGGTATATACATAATGGCAGTATGTAATGGGCCCACAGTGCTCTCTGCTGGATGCAATTAAAAGTTGCAGGCATCATGTCTGAACAGTATATAATTATACAGAGTGGGAAATAATTTGAATATATACATTTATTTCAGTTGCTGAGCCCAAGAAGACTGAGAGCCAAAGATACTGTAAATCATGCTTTTCAATAACTGAAGTAGATGGTGTTTGTTAGAATAAAGAAAAGGAGTACTTGTGGCACCTTAGAGACTAATAAATTGGTTAGTCTCTAAGGTGCCACAAGTACTCCTTTTCTTTTTGTTAGAATAATTTTTCTATAGCACTTTTCATACGAGTTGTATCCCAAAATGCTCATTCTTAAGGATGGTTAAGAAAATCTATAGAAAAGTTGTTATTTTCTCTGTAAATCTGCTGTTTTTTTCCGTAAGGGTTAAAGGGTTAAGATTCTTAGACTTTTTTAAAACTCGTTTTTTTTAAAAAAAATTTAGTTGTTTTCCTGTAGAATTCAGAAAATTGACAAGTTCAGCCATTTATATGAACTGTGAGTCTAGCACCATGTCTCAGGCACACCATCACTAATTCATCTAGGGTCCTATTCTGAAATCCTAATTCAAGCATGGCTGCAAATGAAAGCAGTGCCTAGATCCCCAGAAACTATGCAACCTGCTTATACAGGGTCCCACCATCCCATTGGCAATGGGGAGGAGCAGGTTCCCACTCTAATGATAGGCACTTGGGAAGAGACTGAGGGGGTTCTGCAGCCTGGGTTAAGTCACCCTGCTGTCAATTTCAGAATGGCCAGTGTACAGTGGTTTATGCAGCCTGTTACTTCTCATAGTAGCTACTGGCCAGATGCTGCACAAGTGGCAGGGAAGAGCAGAAGGAGTTCTTTGTTCCCACTCCAGGGCTGGCCATCTTCAGTCCTTGTGCTCCCATGAGAGGAAGCACTGCTTCTGGCACTAGCCCTCCCCAAAGAGGTGAGGAGGTGGCAGGGGTCTTTGGACCCCATTCTTCTTCCACAACAGCCAGCAGAGCTGGCTACTTTGGAGGAGAGCATACTCTGCAGCCCCTTACAGTGTGTAGCAAGGGGCTTGCTCTCCCTGCTCCACGGACATTGTGCTCCTCATCACTACCAGGGGTGGTCTGTGCCTTAAAGGTACAATTAAGCCGTACTTCTAAATAGCCTGGTATCTTCTGATGGAGAACATTGAAGAACTCCATTTGTTTCCCATTTAGGTCCCCTGGTAACATGTTGGGAAACCAAGACAACAACATAAAACTCCTTCTGAGACCAACTGGATGCCGTAAGCACTGTATTAAGAAAACATATGTGCTTGTAAAAAGAAAAGGAGTACTTGTGGCACCTTCGAGACTAACCAATTTATTTGAGCATGAGCTTGTATAACCATTGCTTTGACATTAGGAAATGTTGCACAAAGCTGAGCAATGGGCATTTGTGTGTTACATTTCAGACATCAGTTGTTATGTTTAGTTGCTACTCCCAAAGTCAGATGTCAGCTGTTGTAAGCTTCCACGGAAGCCTGTATAAGGCATAAAACCTTCAGGCAGTTCACACTTTGTATATGAAAGAAGCTTTACAGTATAATTAATTCAGATTGACTAGGGTAAAAGCATTGCAATCTGGATTAAAATCTGGTTGAGGGGCTGTAAGCAAAAGGTAGTGAATTTAAAAAAATGATAAATGTGAGGAGGGATGGTCCAGGGTGCTAGACTGGAATCTGAGTTCAAGTCTCTTCTTCTCCCCAAACTTCCTGTGTGACTACGGACATGTCTCTGTGCCTTTGCTCACATCTGTAAAATGGAGATAATTCCTACCTTGCAGGGATGTTAAGAAGATAAATACATTAGAGATTGTGAGGAACTCAGGGACTTCAGAACAGGGAGCCAAGTAAGTCCCTTAGGTGGATGGCTGGAACAACAGTCATACAGAGTTGTGAGGTGATACAGTAGGGTGCTGCAGAAATCCAGGTTAGGCATGAGTTCATTTAATGTTTCTTTTAATAAGCATTTATTCAGATTACTGTATTTTACAAATGCAAAATTTGAAGGTGATGTTCACAGCAGCAAAGACAAAAAAAATACAAAAGGCATAAAGAAGCCTAGAGAAATATAAACAGGTGTTAGCACAATAAGATGCAGCTTAATATAATATAAAATAAAAATCTGAGCAGGAGATACTTGGAAAGTAATATTTCTGGATAAGAAGTGAAAACGAATAGCAAACTGAATATAAGCTTCTGGTGTGAACTGATGACTAAAAACAGTCAATGCAATATGTTGGCAGAGGACCCATGTCAGTCCACCTGGAAGGGGGAAATTTCTTGCTGTATTGCAGTGCATCTTGAATACATGGTACGGATCTGGGATCTGATTCAGCAAAGTACTTAAGCACTTTGTTGCACTGGGGCCCTGGCCAATTCAAAGAATACTCAGCTCAAAGCAGTAAAAAAAAAAAATGGTTTAAACAAGTGAGAGATGGAAGAAGGATTAAAAACTGAATACTACACAGTTTGGCTCAGAGGAGATATAACTGCTTACATGTATGTGAAGCATGTATACACCAGGGAAGAAAAGGATTGAGTTAGGGTGATCCAAGGAGTAATCAGATGAAATTTAGCACTGGACAATCTAGCCTGAATATGAGAAGAAAATTAAAAACTAATTATAATTATATTTACCTACCTTGGGGTGCAGGGCAGTGAGAGTCTTTAATTGTTTTATTCTTGCAAAGCAATTTGAGACTGCCCCCAGATGGAAGGACCTAGCTTTATATTAAATTAAAACTATAATTTTAATAGTAAAATACTATCTGAATCACCTCACAAATCCCATCAGGCGCAGTGTCAGGCCCTGCTCCAGCGTCAAGTTGCAGAATGCTCTCCACCCTTACTGAAGTCAAAGGGAGTTGAGGGCACTTAGTATCTTACGCATGGTATTCAACCCTTTGCCCGATCAAGTAAAGAATATGGTGGGAGCAGGGAAATAGCAATTTAAAGTGAGCCCTGGGTTTTGTTGGTTTTTGACTGGCTGAGTGCTGTGTGGTTGGAGATGCCTGGAATGCCGTGACAGTTTCTAGGTAGTACAGCCTGGGGTGTGTTCTGTGCTTGAAAAATACCCAACTAGGTGTGATGCTGATCTGCTCCTATGGTCTACTGCAACACAGAAGAACTGAGTTCAGCTCCAGTCCTGGAACAATGTCCTCTTTTCCATGCAAAAATGTATAGGAGGGGAAAAGTCACACACACTTTTACATGGAGTTCCTGAAGCATTATCCCTGGAGGAGGAGTCAACATTTGGGTAGAGGGGCAGTAGGCATAGCCTCCAATTGCATACAGCCCTGAAAATCCACAGGTAAGCCCATGTGCAGTACAGTGGATCTCAAGGCTTCCATGCAGAGTGCCAGCCCTTGCTGCAAGGCCCACTGCAAGAGTGGTAAATACATAAAATATTAAGGTCACTCATGATCCATGCTGCCATCAGTGGGCCAGCTGCTGCTGTTATTCCCCCCCCCCCCCCCCCCCGGTGTACTGGCAGAAACCAAAATTAATGATACTCTAAGTATCATTAATAGTTTAACTGGTGATCAAAGACTTTTACACCCTGGACAGGCAGTGCTGGTTCCTTTTAGTACTGGAGCGTAGAAGACTGGGGAAAGAGTTAGCAACAAGGTGGCAGGAGACAGAAATGTGAATATTGCAGGATGTAAAAGTGGGGCTTTACCACACCTCCAGTGGACTTGTCAGTTCTTGGTAGTTTGCTTCCATATGCAGCACTGGGATTTCTCTGGGTCCTTCGCATTTTCAGCCTCTAAAGGAGAAACTCATCTGATCTTGCAGATAAGATCCAAAGACATCACAGCAGGCAGGCAAACGCAACTGATTTTCCTGGTTCCTTATATTCACTACTATTTCACTGGCAGGCGTTGATACTAGATAAGAAATGCTGTTGGAAACTGATCTGGAGCCCGCTGTTTGCCGAATAAGCCCAGCATTTCGATGGAAGCACCGATGAAGTGAGCTGCAGCTCACGAAAGCTTATGCTCAAATAAATTGGTTAATCTCTAAGGTGCCACAAGTACTCCTATTCTGTCTTTTGTAAATGTTCCTGGAAAGCAGAGAGCATGTATTGCACCTTGAAGAAGGGTCCCAGAGGACAACGAGACAGGGAATCTTTTTTTTTTCCTCTATTCCCCACCTCCTCTTCTTTCCTCTCACACTCCTAGCTTCAAGTTGTTCAAACTGTTCTACCTTAGAGCTGGCAGATTGTTTCTCTAGGACACTTGTGCTGCTAAGGTTTTTGAAAGCTTCATGTTCTTTCTTTGTCTAAGCGCGAGGACTCCGCTTACAGGAAAAGTTACGGGAAAAAAATCTAGTTCAGGACCGGGTAGGGAGGGGAAGAATGGCCTTACAGAGGTTTTAATCCTTTCGACAGAGGCAACTGGTAACTGCTGATAGTGGATGTGGAGGGTACAATTTAAAGGTTCTGATGATATGTAGTGAGGTTCAGGGCGGGTACTCAAGAGACAAAGGAGTTTTGATTTCTAGAGCTACCTTTGATGTCCTGTTTTATGATACCATGTAATAGCAGATGGAGACTGTTCTAAAAGAGAGCTACACATGAAGAAGCTGTATTGTATCCATTTGAAGAACAGATATTTATTAATCAGCCCTTTCATATGATCTTTTAGAGCTCTTGTGGTGATAGCACCCAGTAATTATGTCAGGAATCACTTCGTTAATATAACCGTATAAAATTATTTCCCCTCTCCATTTGAATCTGCTGTCTCTTCTGGGTTTACAGGAAAACTGGCTCTCTTGGGCATCACAAGTACCAAAAATCTCTTGCTAACCATGATTGTCTCTTCTGGTATCGATAGTATCACAGAATGATGAATATGGGGCATCATTACCAAACCTGTGAAAACAGATTTCATGGCAGGAGGACAGTGGTTTGAAATAATTTTTGGAAGTAAATTAAAACAGATTCTGTGCTCAATCTCCTGTGCCCAGTCCAGTTAGCAGGGACGTTCATCTCACATTTCTGAGCTTGCCTACAATTCCATTTTCTCTTTACAGTTCACTTATAACTAGAAATGGACCCAAAGCTAGGACACAGAATCCAAACCACTCAGAAACATGAGGAAGATCAAATCTGGGTCCAGATTTCAACTTCACAGGTCCGGTTTATTTTTATGATGGGGCAGTTCAGTACTCCAGATCCCCACACTCTTGTGAAGTGGCTTGGGTTTGGATCTGAAGTTTAGGGACTTGAATTTGGATCAAAGCTTCACAACTGACCCACTTTTGCTGGTAACATTACAGAGTTGAATAGTATGACTTTGCAGTTTTTAATTATAATTTATTATAATATATTCTGACATTAATGCCCCAATCCAGCAAACTCATAAGCATACGCTCAATTATAAGCATGTGAGTAATCCCACTGAAATCAGTGGAACTGACCAAGGGCTTGGGTTTACGCACAGTTAAGTACTCTGCTGGATTAGGGCTTTTAGAAAAAATGAAATAAAATATCATTGTTACAGTTTCAGGGGAACTGCACTTGTATTCTCCCCCACCTTCCCATAGACCCTAGCCCCCACTGCCTGCTCCAGTCCCCCCTTCTACCCATTGCCCCGAGCTCCTTTCGGCAGGCTCCACTGTTGAGCTGTGGTAAATGCAGCTGCTGCCAACCAGGTTTCACTTCCTTGCTCCCACCACCACCTAGTGGGGGGTTTAGCAGGAGTGCTCCATGCTGGTGCATTTCTCAGGCACATTGCCCTCTGTTGTGCTTAGCCCAACTCCCATGCATCACCTATACCCCTAGAATAAGGAAGAAATGCTTTCGAAACTGCTAAATCATGGAACCATTGGGAAAAGATAAAGATAGCAAAATATTTATTGAATTTTTCTGTAATGGCCATAAAGATCTGTCAAAACTTCAGATACAACTGTGGATCAAATGCTAATCATTTACTACTCATGTATCTCCACTGACTTCATTTGTGCTGCACGTTTATAACTAAGAGCAGAATTTGGACCTTTTGTGACTACACAGATGCTGTACGTGTATTAAAGCTTTATTTACAAATGCACTATAAAATGGCAGCATGTGCTAACACTGCTATGTTGTATCAAGATAAAGAGAGGTATTATGTGCACAAAGCTCCGTGAAGCAAGAATTAAATTGAATGAGATTAAAGAAAAAACAACTATCAGGAAAATGTTAATAATTGAATTAAAACCGATCAAAGCTGGGATATTCCACAATTAAGGTTGAAATCCCCTAGATATGCTCCATTGTGCCTGGGGATTTTATCACATGTAAAATTATGCCTGTAGGGAAACACTTTGCAATATCTAAATGAAATGAGGTGAATTGAAAATGTGGTTTCATCCTTAACTTTGAAGTTATTGGATTTGGATTTTTTTGCCAGCTTCCTATTGATTTTTTTATTTATTACAGACTTATCCAAAGGACATATGATAGATGCAGGTATTCATTCCATTGAGGAAGTGGTACTCTTCTTTCCTAAGGGCAATTAGTGCATATGTATTTTTATACAACTCTGTTGAAGTCAAATAGGAAAGCACAAAATAAAATAAGGTTGTTCTACAATATGTCATGAAGTAACACCAAGGTCATGACTGCAGTTGTGAGAGAGATAATGTTAACTCACATTGTACGCAGTGTTGGTCCCAAGATATTAGAGGGACAAGACGGTTGTCGTTTGTTGAACCATCTTCTGTTGGTGGGAGATGGGCTTTTGAGCTTGCAGGGAGCTTTTCTTCAGGTCTGGGAGGTGTACAAGATGGAACAGATCACAAAAAGCAGTCACTCTATATTTAACCTCTGTACCATCCTCAAAGGAAACTGCACAACATGTCCAAAAGATAAGCCTGGGAGCTTAAATTCATAATTTTGTTAGATACTAAAAATCATGGACTGAATAGAGACATGGAATTTATGGCTTATTACAACAATCTACACTCCATTAAAATTCCCTCATCTTTTTTTTTTTTTTTCTCCCTATGACTGGAGAGGTCTTAACAGGCCACTTCACCTTGAATGATCCCTTGAAATATGTGTTAACTACTTATGCTAAACAATCTGTTCCGCCTTGTATTTAGCGGTGACACTCTGACTACATTTCCCAGACCTGAAGAAGAACTCTGCGTAAGCTTGAAAGCTTGTGTCTCTCTCCAAGAGTATTTGGTCCAATAAAAGATATTACCTCACCTACCTTGTCTCTCATGCTGAGATGTCACTTTTCTCCATCCTGTTGGGGAAAAACATGTGTCTTAGTGGAACTTGGTTGTGAATTTAGTAATGCATGTGACTTTGCCTCCCACAAAACAATAGCTCAGAGTGTGAAGTGCTAAAATAAGCCAGTCAGCTTTTACAGTCACTCACTGTTAAAAGACAGTGGGGTGGGAGGAGAGAAACCCTTTTGTAGTGGTAAACACCCATTTTTTCATGGTTTGTGTGTATAAAAAGATCTTCTGTATTTTCCACAGTATGCATCCGATGAAGTGAGCTGTAGCTCACGAAAGCTTATGCTCAAATAAATTGGTTAGTCTCTAAGGTGCCACAAATACTCCTTTTCTTTTTGCGAATACAGACTAACCCAGCTGCTACTCTGAAACCTGTTAAAAGACTGAGTGCATCCGATGAAGTGAGCTGTAGCTCACAAAAGCTTATGCTCAAATAAATTTGTTAGTCTCTAAGGTGCCACAAGTCCTCCTGTTCTTTTTGTTTAAAGACTGAATCTCAACAGTTGCTGAGCGCCTTCATTTCCTAGACTTCAAATTCATAGTAAATGGGTTTAGAGCCTTTTTTTTTAATCATAACAAAATTCTGCTGAAAACACAGCACAAACTAAGTAGATTTCCTCTTCCTTATATCTAGAGTCTTCTTTACGGACATTGCAAACCCATTACACCACAGACTATTGAGATATGAAACCTAAATTTAAAAATGAGGTTTATGCTAATGATGGTCTTTGCTTAAATTCTGTTTTAATGTACAATATAAAGTAAATTCTAATGTCAATAGAACAGTATCACTTGGCAATATTCCCAATTACACTAAATACTATAATACAGACATTATTGCTCTCAAAGTACTTTTGTGTCATAGTGCAAATTATGTATGTATCCTATAATATGTATATTGTATGTAACACCTACAGAGTATTACTTGTGGATAAAGGGTTTTTTTTTATTTCACAGAATGATAAGCAATGAAGAAAATTATCATTTCAGTGCAAATTTAGTCTTTTTAATCTGCAGAGGTTTTAAATGAAGCTTTTATGGTCTATTACACATATTAATAAGAGTCTTTATAGGTTGACCATACAAGACACTATCTTTATTGGTTTCTTCAGAGTCATTATGAACTACTTTCAGAGTATTCCTCTGAAGCATCAGGCAACTGACACAAGCCCTTTTGATCCATAAGAACAGCCATAGTGGGTCAGACCAAAGGTCCATCTAGCCCAGTATCCTGTCTTCCGCAGGGGCGTGTGCCAGGTGCTTCAGGGGAAACGAACAGAACAGGTAATCATCAAATGATCTATCTCCTGTTTGCCCATTCCCAGTTTCTGACATCATATATGCAAATTATTGAGAGGATGAATTTTTTGGCCATTTTGATTTACAACCTGACTCTAGACCCTCACGTTTGAAAGATTCCTCAAAGCCCCCATCCCTTCCCTCTGTACCCCAGGATTTTCTATTCTGTGGTCTATGTGAAAATGAAATGGGCGGGGGGGCTGGATGTTCTATCCTAAGTATATTTCAAAAACCTGTCTTTAAAATGTTGTGAAAAAGGATGTCCAGACAGATGTCTCACCTGATGAAAGACAATATTTTCATTACTGCCAAAATGGTAAATATAATATAAACTTTTAAAAAAAAATAAATAAGATTCTTGCTCAAAATATACTCAGTCTTTGCAGCAACACTGTGTAGGCAGAATGTTGAAATGAGTTTTAAGATAAGTTTATTTTAAGCAAGCAAAATGACCCTTGTGCAAGACTATTTTACATACATCAGAACTGGAGGCTACAAATGCTCATTAACAGTTTCAAACATAACCTCAGTCCTGTTCCTGTTTATTAATTACTGATTTGATTTGTTCACCTCATACAAATGGGCCAAAATACAATAAATACATGCAACTGGTTATTGCTGACTCATCTGCATCAGTCCTGTCCTTAACTTGCCATTTTAGCAGTATGGGTTATTTTAATTGTTGTGTTTGTGTGTATATACTAGAAATCCTATCCTATATGTAGAACTCCACAGTTTATTTCTGCAGCATAAGATGGCAGATACCATCAGCCTCTCTCTCCTTGAACAGTTTCAGATTTTGCAACCAGCCACCAATTCTGTGGAGGTTTCTCTGACAAAAACACGGCCTATTGTACAGTGGTTAACTTGGGAGGGTGGGGGAGACACATGGATTTTTTTTAACCTCTCAATCACTTATTCAGATGTGTTCCAGGTCAGTGGTTGAACATAAGTTCTCTCTCTCTCTGTCCAATTGCTGGTTGGCAAGCGCCTGCATCAAACACTCACTTAGAAAGTTAAGAGTAATTGCAGCACTCTCAAGAAAGAGGACAGGGATTAAATGGGTCTGGGGACTTTTGGTTCAACCTGGTTTCGGGAGTAAATTTTTTTTTAGAAGTCTAATTGAGGAGCCTACTCCCCATTTTCAAAAGGGATTTAAGGAACCTAATTCCACTGAGACTAAGGTTCAAAAGTGCCTTAGTCACTTCTGAAAATCTGATATAGGCTCCTGCCACATAGGCGTTTTGGAAATGTTACCCACTGCCTGTAAGTGCTACCTCAGTAATAAATGCTAAACATAAAAGTATTCCATTGTAACACACTAGCTTAGTATATCACGTCTCCCTCTAGTGCAGGGGTTCTCAAACTGGGGGTCAGAACCCCTTAGGGGGTCACGAGGTTAATACATAGGGGATCGCTAGCCGTCAGCCTCCACCCCAAATCCCGCTTTGCCTCCTGCGTTTATAATGGTGTTAAGTATATTTAAAAGTGTTTTTAATTTATACCAGGGGGGGGGTCGCACTCGGAAGCTTGCTATGTGAAAGGGGTCACCAGTACAAAAATTTGAGAACCTCTGCTCCAGTGTGTGGGCCCAGCAAGGATAGGAGCCTGACATACATAGCAGTTCAAGTGGCAGGAGCAAGTGTATTTGGAGTTGCAGGTCTCCAATTCTATCCTTCCTGGCAACTATAATGTTTCTGTGTATGTGTCCATGCAGGAGTTTCCTTATTAAGTGTTGGTCCCTCCAAGTCGAAAGAGAGGCACACTGGAGGGTGTAATGAGAGAGGCTTGCTGTGCTACTGGTACGCTGTACCTGTTGTGTGCATAGAGGATTTCTATTCCAAGCACTCACAATGTGGCCTCCTTATAAGTGCTGCATTTTTGAAAGGAGATAGAGAGGAAAAAAGAATATTATCCCTTTTCAAGAATCTGGCCAGCTTACTTTTTTTCCACATATATACTATAAAGGGTTATTTGAGGCATCTCTACCTTGAGAAAGAGAATGGTGGCAACCTCTAATTTAAGATTTGTATCAAGCAGAGTAAGAGAATGGATTGTGAATATTTTGTAGTTACTAAAACTAACTGAATGTTCAATGAAGTGTGAATTTCCAAATAGAGAACCAGCAAAATGACTTTAAACAATTTTCCTCACCACTTGTATTTGAAACTACACATTACTTGTGATTAGCAATTTTATGTCATTCATAAGCAGTGTACTGTAACTGGATTCAATAAAACTGACCTGCTTGCAAATATTAAACTAAACTTGATATTTAATTACTATACGTGCTAAAGTTAAGCCAGAAAACTAGAGGGCATATATTAAAAATTCCAATCATGTTGAATATGAAACAAATAGCAGTATTCACATTTACTGCTTTACATGAGAAATGTATTTTCTTCCCCATTCTAAATTGAAATAACAGCAAATAAATGTAGAACACCTGTATCAAAATAAAAAAATAGAAGCTATTTCATCTTACCCATTTAGTTCTGTTGCACAGTTTGTAACTTTTTATAGCATACTATGCAACAAAAGAGGTCATTTAAACACAGTAATTAGTATTAAAGATAAAATGTCACTGCAGCTATGTGAATTACTACAGAACCAATGTACTATAGGATATAATACATAATTGTCAAGCCTTTAATTTTAAATTAAAGTGCAACAAAGCAAACCATTGCTACACTTCCTTTTGATTAATATTAATTAACGTTATTTGCATCCCTGCAGAATTTTAGGAAGTAAGCCTCAGTCCCATTCTGCACTCAAATGAATGTTTTTCCCTACAATAGCATAAATTAAAGGATGTTCTTACATTTTTTTTCATATAGTTAATAATTTTACAGTATATTTTTCATTATTTAAAATGAAACATTTTTCTGCATTAAATTTCTTTTCCTTCCATTGTATACTAACTGGGTTGTTATTTTAGAATCACTTTTGTTTATATTTTATTTTACAAACAAAGCATATCTTTCCATTCTTTTTTTAAAAAAATAAAGATTAATTTTAAAAGGAGATGGGACACAAGAACTAACAAAGGTTAATTCTGTATCGATGTAAAATGGGAGATAAAATACAGAACATTCTTGTCAAAATAGAGAGCCTTATAACCGAGATCAATGCAGGTTTTACCATTGATTCCAATGGGAGTAGAAGGCTTTTGTAGCATCTGGTTTGAGACAATTTTCTTATAAATTTTTTATAAATTTTTCAGTAAGAAAAAATGAGTTAAATTTCTGATTTGTTTAAATATACTGTGAATTATTTATACAGCAGTTGAAATGTTCCCCTTTCTCAGTGCAGAAATTCTGTAATGAAGTCATTATTCAGGTCTCGCATAAAGAATCTTTTCACATATATGCTTATTTAGAGGTATAATAATCCCATTCATTGTGTTAACCACATGCCTGTGGCTAAAATATGTACATGGGGATTGAGCAAAATATTTGAATATAAAGTATAATATTTAAAAGCAGAACTTGAAATACGTCCTTCAGTTGGGTATTTAATCTCATCTTTTTAAAGATTTATGGTTGGATTAATCTGAAGGTGTTGAAGTAGAAAAAGCTTGAAGTCTGTATCATTATTTTCTCGGACTCACCACTGGTTTAGAAAAAGTTCATTTTATATTGTTTGTTCATTTTGTTTAGGTCAGTGGGACAATGTATAATACAGGGAGACATGTTTCTCTACGATTAGACAAAGAGCATTTGGTGAACATCTCTGGAGGGCCCATGACATACAGTCACCGCCTGGAAGAGATCCGGTTACACTTTGGAAGTGAAGATAGCCAGGGATCAGAACATCTACTTAACGGACAAGCTTTTTCTGGGGAGGTATGTCAATGTACTTGAAGTTTAAAATGAACCAGTATGAAATACCTGCTCTCCATTTCTGCCTAAGAGTAGTGTCAAACTAATTGCGGCTCATGAAAAATTATCTCCTTTTCTCCATTTTGAAAAGAAGAGAAATTTTTTTTAATTGTGCATTGTAATACATGTGTATCTCATCAAACACAGCATGTTCACTGCCAGGTGTGTGGTGCAATATAGGGACTGCTGTGTTAGATACATGCTACTCACATGTTGATATAACTAAATTGCAGCTGAGGGGTTGGTTTTCCAGGCTGGGGTTTTCAAGGAGACTAAGGAAATTAGGGGTGAAATTCTGGGTTATAGAAGTCAGTGGCAAAACTCCCAACAGTTTAATAGGACCCTTAGTGCTTAAATCTCATTGAATTTCAATGGGTTTGGGGCACCTCCCTTTTTTAAGTTGGGATTTTCAAAGGAATTTGAATAGAATATTAACTAGCTATCCAAGAACATTCTGAAATTGCAGCACAATATTTTTTATTCTTTAAAACAGAAAAATAATTTTACAATCAACAGCATGAAGACCGTAAAAGCTTCCTGTAAATTAGACCCAGACAAAATGCAAGGTAGAACATGAAACACTCAGATTTTTACCATTCAGAGTCATAGTTTCAGTTACAGGAAAAGAATCTGAATGCAGTGCGTTTGCTATCTGTGTGGTTATCCATGACAAGTGTCATTGGGTTAGTCCATCATATTCCTAAGAAAACTCAAAACTAATGATCAAATTCAAAAGTTAACCAGAAAGTAATATTGAAGGTGGTAGTTGTGGCTAAAGAAAGTCTACCTTTATTGCTTATCATTGTCCAACATTTTCTACTGTACACCATAATCCTGTGAACGGCATGCAATGCTTAACTTTACACATGGTGAATAGTCCCACGGAAGTCAGTGGGCCTGCTCAAGGGACAGAGAGTTAACCGCAAACGTTACATCTTTGCAGTACCAGGACCTGACTTGCGGGCAAAGGAGATACCGTAGAGTAGTGATCCTGCCATCTGATACATGGTTCTCATCAGTCTCTCAGGCTGTGCCTACACTAGAGACCTTCCAGCAGCACAGCTGTGCCTATGGGGCTGCGTTGCTGTGAGGTCTCCCGTGTAGCCGCTCTACGCGGACGGGAGAGAGCTCTCCTATCGGCGTAATTAACCCACCCCCAACAAGTGGTAGTAGCGCATCGCCCGCCGACAGTGCTGTCCGCATCGGTGTTCTGTTGGTGTAACTTATGCGGGTTGGAGGGTGGGGGTGTGTGTTACCCGCAAAAGTGCTAGTGTAGACAGTGCCTTCAGGGGCGCATGCACTGGTAGCAAGTTTTTCAGGATAGATACATGGTGATGCCGACAGACTATGGGCAGGACTGAGCTCAAAGGGGACAATCATTCAGTCGCTTTGCATACAGAGGGGATGCAAGGGTTTTAGTCTCCCATCCTTAGTTTGTGTTGTACCCAGGGGCGCTGGAACAGGGGGCTGTAGTCCCATCACTTTTTACCAGGCTGTAAGGGTGACAGATTGGGGAGGGGGCGGAGGTTCCCTCCTCCTTTAGGAAGCTTTCACCACTGCTAGAAATACCCATCTCCCATGAGCTTGTTTCCTGCTGGTGAAGCACTTAGCACACTACTGGCAGTCTACAAATTCTAAGTAAATCATTAAATTAATGCTTCAAAAGAACTGCATCTCGCTACGGGTATATGAGAGTTACCTTCAAAGACATCCCGAGTACCCTGTTGTCATTCCTTTCGAAGACCAAAAGGAATAGTTTCCAGCAACAAAGCACTTATTTATTTTGCTGAAGATGAATAATCACATTACCATCTGTACCATCTATCACAAATTCTGGTGATGAGTCAATTAATGCATGGCATTTTCTTTGGCATTGTGCAACAACAGTTATCTGAAGAGCAGCAGATTAATTGCAGGCTTGTCAAATGATATTATAATTGATGGTAATCATTTGCTTTGTTTTGTATAACTCTGTGTAGATGTATAATATAGTCAGTGGCAGTGTTTTCATAAAATTATTCATGTCTTACATAACTGACTAGTGGATGCCTTGTTTAAATTCTGTGATAGATGGACACGTACATTGGATCCAGTGTTTAACTCCTAAGTGAACATTGAGTGTTTTAATAAATACGACCTTGCTTTGCTAATCACATCTAAATAGTAAGAGTGATATTCAATACAAAGTAGTTTGCTTTAACAAAGAAGCAAGAAATACGGCTGAAATATAACCCTGTATTTGATTTGGCATATCAGCATTGTTTCAGAAAGTCACAGGAGAGATTGATGGATTAGAAATATATCAGCCATAAATTTTGTGTGTGGAAGGAAAAGTCACAGAGTATAGACTGTAATGAAAGGTGAAAATGTATAGCATTGCAGCCCAATATTTAATACCATGCAGCAAAAGCAAAAAAGGGTGGTTAAAAAAAAATCAACAGCATCTTTGACAAAATAAGAAAGACCTAGAGGACAGAGTACAGCTGACAGATGAGAGAGGGAAAGTAAATTAGGTGGGACTTGGGAGATGGAGCAGTTGGAGAGAGAACCAACAAATAAAGAGCACTTCTGACAGGTTAAAAAACACAACCAGCATTAACGAGTATGAGAACCAGAAAACAAGTGAAACGGAGGGAGGTGAACTGAAAGGGCATGGAAGGAATGGCCAAGGGTCCAGAACTTTTTTTTAAGCTTTGAAACAGGGTCATCCTGCTACGTCTGTCTTAGTACATAGGTCACCATTAAAGCCAATATTTGCCAACAGATACAGCTCCTCTTTCTCAAGTAAAAGAAGAAAACCGGTGACCACTGTCAGTCATTATGAATGACAGGAAATACAATACATGAACTAGACATGGGGCTGAACCTTTTGAGATTTGGCAGTGTTTGGAGCTGGCGCTTTGCTTGGACTTGGACCATCTCTTATGTAAAAAATCTATTACTGAATAGCTGAGTCACATTCCCACATACTGTGCTGTACCCATAATACAAAACAGAAGGCCAAATGGACCCTGTTGTATAGAGTTGGTACAACTCCTCAGCAAAGAACCAGCTTTCACACCATAGCTGTTTTTGCCCTCGAGAGTATAATTCCATCCAACAAGCTCCACTTTTAACAACGGTGATTTTAGATAAGCTCTCAGGTCTGGAAAGGGTTATTTACAATGTTTACAATTCCCAGCAGTAATACTAAGGAAATGATACACTAGTTAATGGCTAGCTGACTTTATGGAGTAACATATGCTTTCGGGCCTGCTACTGCCCATAGCTGTCACTCTAGTGGTAGGATAATATTGGTCAAAGGAGAAAGAATAAAGAAAAATACAGTACAAGTATAAATAGAAAATGCACTGCTTAAAATATTCCCAAAACACCTCAGCTAAGAGAAAATAAATGCAAGTCTAGGACCTGATCATCAAGAGCATTTCACTGTGCCCAAATGCAATCCCACTGAAATCATCGTGACTCCTCCGAGAATCAGGGTGCAGGACTGGTGCCAGAATTGGTATATTTGAGCCCATATAAAGGAATTAACTATTTGCCATGAATTTCAAGTCTTTTTGCACCTAGTTTGTACTAATAATTTATGAACATCTATCCCACCATTGGTCTAGCAGTGCTGGTAGATGTGGTGGGAGTTTTAGTATAATTTGGATACAGGCATGATTCTCAAATCTACACACACCAGTGCTAGGGAAAAGTTTGAAAATCCCTAGTGTGCTAAGGAAATCTTGAAAACCTTTTCCACTATCGCTAACACTAGTACAGTTGAATCTGTGTGGCAATGGGGAGATTTTTTGGCAAAATTTCTCCAGATCTCCAGGGCTTGATTAGGGAGTTGCTGATTATTGTTGTCTGTATTGTGGAAGCACTTAAGAGCCCTAATCATGGAGCAGGGCCCCCAGCGTGCTAGGTGCTGTACAACCACAGAACAAAGACTGACATTGTCCCAAGGAGTTTACAGACTAAGGCCTGGTTTACACTTAGATGTTTTGCTGGTGTATCTGTATTGGTTGAGTGTGATTTTGTGTGTGTGCACGCACCAACATACCTATGCCAGCAAGAACCCTACTGTAGATGCAGTTACACTGGCAAGAAGTCCGTTTGCCCATCTAGGCTGTTTTGCTCAGGGAACTGATAAAAGGACTCTTGCTGGTATAAACTGCATCTATGCTAGAAGCATAGACTAGCATATAATAGCAAATCTTTCAAGTCTAGATAAGGCCTAAGGCTTGGTCTGCATTAGCAATTTACTGTCAGTGTAACTACATCACTCAGCGGTGTGGAAAATCCAGTTATAGCAGCCTAACTCCTGGTGTAGACAGCGCTATGTCAACAGGAGGGCTTCTCCTGTCAACATAGCTACTGCCTCTCGGGGAGGTGGAGTACCCACATGAGATAGTATTCTCACTGAAGCGCTGCAGCCTTTTCAGTGTAGACAAGTCCTGAGCTGCTTGAGCTCACACTGAATGTGGTATGAGGGTGCTTTACACACTAGGGGAAAATTTGTGTTCTTACCACATGGTCCAGACATCTATTTTTCTAGTCAAGACAACATACAAGTGGGCAAAGACATAGGGCAAGCTTGACAGCAACAGGGTAGTGGAAAATTGTGAAGACAGAACCCAGTAATGTCAAACTGTTTAAAAATGTATTAGGGTCTGAACACCACTAGGGATTTGTAATGTGTGGCCTAATTAGGTGTTAAAGGATGTCAAAGGAGATCTCTACAGTAATTGGCAAAAAGAAAAGGAGTACTTGTAGCACCTTAGAGACTAACAAATTTATTTGAACATAAGCTTATGCTCAAATAAATTCGTTAATCTCTAAGGTGCCACTAGTACTCCTTTTCTTTTTGCAGGTACAGACTAACAGGGCTGCTACTCTGAAACCATACAGTAATCTGGCTACCTTTTAGCACCTAATTATCACTTCACAGTAGACTGTGGGCAGATAATTGAGAATTGTAATGCTTAAAGGTCCTGAAAACAGCAGAAGCTTTTTAAAATATATGTAACATTCTATCAGGAATGTGTTTGACTGTTTCCAGCAACATGGAATAAGAAAGGATTTGAAATATGAGTCAGTTAAGCAGTTGATTCTTTATCTGGTGTGTAATTAAGTGGGCTCAACACACTTCTCGCAGATTAATGCATTTAATTGTACTATGAACATTAAAAGAGGATCTCAAACTCAGGGCGTGGTGTACACTTAAAAAATTAGATTGACATAGCTACATCGCTGAGGGGTTTGAAAATTTGTGCACCCTAAGCACTGTAATTAGGTTCAGTCAAGATGCAGCTAAGTTGACACAAGAATTCTTCCATCGACCTAGCTACTGTCTCTTGGAGAGGAGGATTAACTACAGCAATGGAAAAAACCTTTTGTCAATGTAGAAAGCATCTACACTGTGGCAGTACAGACATGGCCCACATGAAGTCCCAGGTGTGTACACTACCACTTAAGTCGGCAAAATTCATGTCACTCAGGGGTGTGGGGAAAAAAAATCATTTTTCAGGCCCTTTGATTCAATGTCACTTCCTTCTTTGAATCCCTCATCCCTGTCACCATCTACAAAGTTCTATACAGCTCTGCCATACACATGAAGAACTTGGAGCACATGTTCCTTCCTCAGGAGGGGAAAATTAAATAGTTGACAGCAGTGAGAATAGGAAAGGAAGGCCTGCTGCCTCCCATCTAAACATCTTCAGGAGACTAACATCATCTTCTTTCAGGCATAGGATCATTGTGTGAAGCAGAGAAGAATTCAAGCAATAATTAGTACAGTCTGTTTATACCATACTGGGTTAAGTATTTAGGCTTATGTAGCTAAAGAGGCAGCTTGTGCCCTCACTCCTGTAACAGTGGCTGAAGAGGGCTGCGAGCAGAGGTGTTCTGAGATTTTACACCTGTACAAGGCAGACACAGGCAGAATGCCTCTGCTATGCATGTGGGATAGCACACCTGCTGGGAAACAAGGTGCAACATGCATTCCTCCAGCATCTCCTACCAGCTGCTAGTAGGCATGCAGAGGGAGAGGGGCTCTGATCCCTCTTCTTGGTTCTGTGACATCCAGTTAGGCTTGCTAGCCAGCCAACCTGCCCCTAGTAAGCAGGGAGCATTAGCATTGTGCCTGGGTCCTGCACAGCTGTATGGTAGTGGGGGAGGAGGTGTCTATGCTTTGTGCACCCATGCAGGACAATTCAGCACTTGGCCAGAAGGCTATATAGTAATATGTTTCAGAGGAACAGCCGTGTTAGTCTGTATTCGCAAAAAGAAAAGGAGTACTTGTGGCACCTTAGAGACTAACCAATTTATTTGAGCATGAGCTTTCGTGAGCCACAGCTCACCTCATCAGATGTGTAATATGTGTACAATACTGTTAAAAACAAAGTATAAAATATCCATAAATGTCATAACACACAACAAACTATATCCCAGCAATGTCCAATATTAAAGCTCTAAATGGTGTGTTTTGTTTCCCAAATCTCTCTGGTTAATTTGCTTTGACATATCTATAAGCCTTTTTCCTAAAAACAAAGTGAATCATCTGAGACGCACAGATTTAATTGTTAATCTGTTGATGGATAATAAACAGGTCTGCAGATTAAAATATGAACTAATTACTGTACTCAATTCCATTTACTTGATTTCATGTTCCATTAAATGTTGGTGTCACTTGTTGTGGGAGGTTTTAGATTTATTTGTTCTGTAATGAGTTATGCTAGAGGGTTCCAGAGGGATAGATTCCTTCAAATTGGAAGGTAAAAATGAGTGGTATTCGCTGCAGTAAGTGAACTGTCTAAACATCTATCAATATGTGACAGTAATAACAATCCCAAAACAATGTGTTGAAATCCAAAAGTTCTAGAAGCAGCAAAAGGGCAAATATTTAAATAGTGCCCAGAGTCATTGTTTCTGAATAAGGAAAATTTTGCTTTTAAGCTTATTGGGTTGTATTAAGAGCTTTTATTTACTTACTTTCCTGGAAATTGGGACAGGAATATTTTGCCATAAAGCAATATGAAATATTAGACAGTACAGCAAACTTCCTATGCTGTCTGATTGTAAAGAATTGCATTTTAGTGTCCAATAATATTAGGAAGTGGGACTTTGGTTGTAATATCTTTTTTAAAATGGTATGTTTGGATCCTAACTTAAATTCCCTCTTATATTCTTTGGCTGAACAGTCGCCTTCTGTTGATGGCTGTGATAGCCTACTTAAATAACCCAACTCCAGCAATCAACAGCTATGGGAAATCATATGGTAAAAGTTAAGATGTAATCACTGCATATCACTGACTGTGTTCTCATCTTCCTTCCCCCCCCCCCCATTTATTTATAAACAACAAGTCTAAATCTTTTTTAAAACTTGTGTCTTCAGTACCTCTGAAGATAGAAGCAGGATCTCCAGAGAAGGAATGAGATGTTAGGGAAAGTTTTGTATTAGATGCAGCTGAATCCACTGGACAAAGCTTTTAGTCCTGGTGTAATTTCATTGACTTCAATGGGAGTGTGGCAAATTGCCGGCACTACTATGATGGGTCTTCTGCTTTCTCTTCTTTGGGGGGGGGGGGGGGGGTGGTCAGGGCACCGTTTCTTGCCCCTGAACTGGGGTATTAATTGCCCCACTAGTGTCCTAGAGGAGGGGAGTGGAGAGGGAGGGACCCGGGCCTGCCTTCTATTCCGGGTCCCAGCCCAGGGGCCCTAGGGATAGTGGTAAGCCACTAGAACTAGCAGTTCCTTCCCCTAGGCTACTTCCATCTCCTGCCTGTCACTTATGGGGCTTCCTGCCCTCCCTCTGCACAAACCAGGTGTCCCTTTACCTAGGGTCTTGGTATTCTTAACCCACCACAGCACTTCTCCAAACTCTCCTCTGCTTCCCTCCAAACTGCTCTTTGCTTGAACTCCACCAAACTGCTCTTTGCTCCAATGCCAATCCACTTTGCTTCAACTCCTCCAAACTGCTCTCTGCTCCAACACCAATCCACTCTGCTTCAACTCCTCCTCTTGTCTGATTGAAGCAGGGAGTTTTTATCATGTGACTGGCTTCAGGTGCTTTAATTAATTTATAGCAAACTTTCTTCCCTCTAGAGGGAATAAGGTTCCCATCTAACACTCTCCTGCTGCCCTGTGGCCAATGCTGTATCACAGGGAGTTATATCAAGGAATAATATGGCATAGAAATGTAGGAATGGAAGAGACCTCAAGAGGTTATCTAGTTCAGTCCCCTTAATTTAAGGCAGGACTATGTAATAACTAGGCCATTCCTGGCAGGTGTTTGTCTAACCTGTTCTTAAAAACCTCCAATGACAGAGATTCCACAACCTCCCTAGGCATTTTTTTCCAGTGCTTAAGTACCGTACTCTGACACGTAGGAAGTTTTGTTTTAACTAAAGAAAAAAATTTAAGAGCCTATGGATATGCTCACATTGTCATTTTTCTACCTTTTTGGAACAACTGTTTAGTATATCATCTTGGGCTAAGAAAAAGCATCTAAAAAAAACCCACCAGAACTACTGTAGGCTATTTGCCATGGATATTTCTGGAGCGTGTGTTACTGTAGTGTCTAGACACTTCGGATAAGATTTCCAAAAGTGACAGAGATTTTGGAGCATGAGGGAGATTTTCCAAAAGCAATATATGGCAGTTAGGCACCTAACTCCCTTTGAAAGTTCATTAGAGTTAGGAGACCAATTGCCATTTGCGTTGTTGAAAATCTTCTTACCAGTCCCATTGACACACAATAGGATTTGCACTCCTAAATCACTTAGACCTCTTCTACACATGGAGATATCCAGCTATTTCTGGATATCTCCATGTATGGCCCCTGTTATTCTAGAACAAGCGTGCTGTCCCTGAGTAATTATGTCTAAACAAACCTTATCACACCTTGGAAAACCCCACTCTTTGTATATCCTTTTATCCATACATTTGGGGGGCAAATATACACTATTCAGAAAAATACAAGGATGGACTTTACCATCTGATTACAACAAACTCTACTTTAATCCACAATTTAAAATTAATTGAAACATTCTCCAAACTCTGAAAGGGTAAGCACAGGGGTATTTTAGTTAGGAAGCAAGTGGGGAAAAATACCTAACTGATAAATATACTGGTGTTCTCTGCTGCAAAACTTTCTTCTGTATAGACTACCCCCCCGCCGACACTCATGGGAGTATCAGGCCATCCATTAGCAGGATTGGGATTCATACACTGGAAAGCAGTACAATGATTTAGCTACCAATGAACATAGGTCTCGTGTATGAAACTGAAAAATGCCCTTGCATGGAACCATAGCTGTTGCATTTACTATTTTGAGTGAATTAGAACAATTCAGGAAAAAATATTTTTTTCTATATGTGTATTTTTCAGTAGCCAACTGTTCTTTGGGGGCGGTGGGGTTAAACAAACTGGTGAGAACTGGACGGTCACAGCATATAATCTAAATCCCTTTTGGTGCCTGAATTTTAAACTCCAGCATCATAAAGCAACAAGGTACAGTTTTTCTGCTCAGGGAAGTAGCTCTGTAGGATTTGCTCTTTTAAACCTTTGGGGCATTAAAACATTCAATACACTAAACCTCTAGTGTCACTTATGAAGTATTCATTTCACCCGATTTTAGATTTTAATTTGCTTAAGGGTGACTTGACTTGCTGTGGGGTGATGTGTCTTTAATTAAACAGCCAAGGTACCTCCACAGGCAGAAGACTTTGTTCATTTTTACAGTGGTTTTTAAATAACTGGTAATGATTTTTCCATAAGAAGTTCTATGAGTTTTAACTTTTTCCTAAGTGCCTTTAACATAACGTTCCAGGGGAAAGGAGAAATCTTTACTGAACCACTTGTACGAAAAACCTTTACAGCTAACAGAAGGTAAATAACGCAGTAGTGAGCACACGCATACTTTATCATCTTTTTGCATAAACAAAAAACAAACCCTGAAGTCCTTTACCCAGGCTAACCTAGCATGAAAATCAATGGAGTTTTGACTGAGTTTGACAGTAACCTTTAACTGATTCTACACAGGGACTGTCCGGTGCAATTATGCCAAACAGACCACTGGCACAGGACTCCAGACTCAGGAAATGGCTGGTACCTGACACTTCAGAGAAAGCCCAAGCCACTTCCAGAAATCCCATTTACCCACCTCCCCGCAATGAATCTAATTAATCATGTAATTCTGCTGATGGCGCAGGAACTTCCTTAGTGACTCTCCACAGATGATTAGTTTGCACCCTGATGAATAAACTTTGATTTCCCATGTCATCTTAGCCTGAATGGCTACAAACGTTATTACCAGGCTATAGAGCTGGTCAAAATTTTTGTGCCAAAAAATGGGGCTTCACTGAAAAAAGTTTTCAAGGGGAAAATGTCTTAGTTTATTTTCTGTAGAAAATTACTCAACAAAACATTTCCTTTTCACATTGAAATTTTTGTTGTTAACCCTTTTCTGCCACTGAACACAAGAGAATGAATGCAGCTCGAGTTTGGGGGGGGCGCAGGTGCGAGGTTACCACTTTTTACCCACTCTAACTTTTCCAAACTTCCTCATCTTTTGAAAACTTACAGTCTGGGAAAAGGAAATACTGTACCTTTGCAAAGTTTGGGGACGTTCAGAAGAGTCCCTGAATGGAAAAAAGATATATGTTGTGGGGGTGGAACTCTGGACATTATTAATTGTGTTGCACTATGGGGGGGAATGATAATTCAAAACTTTTCCAAAAAGAATTACAAAAAAATTTGAATGGAAATAACTTAGAAATGTTACACAACATTGTTGCTAGCCTGCTGTAAAGTCATAAGTTATCCTGTTGCAATATTTGTCTCAAGGACCTGCGGCAGTGAAATCTGTTGGCCGACTACATGCTGCATTGAGCAGTGTTCCCATCACCTGGGCCAAATTTTCCTCCACTCTGGATAATAACTCATTTTTGTTGCTCTGCTCTGGATAATGGCTTTCTTGCTATGAGAAAACAAAACCTAGACACTGTATTGCAGTTAAAGGACATACATTTTAATATTCTATCTAACAATGGTATTTCCCTTCATTCAAGTATCCTGTGTCTGCTTTTTGCTTTTAAATTTCTATTGTGATGCTTCATCAAAGGTGAACTTCAAAGAGCAGAAAAAGCTGGGCCTGTGCCTCTTTTTTTGCTCCTTTGTGATATATGGAAAAGGCCTGAAAAGTTTTTTTTAATCCCCCTCCCTCACACGGTTTGTTTTTTAGAGTAGTAATTCATGTCTTGTCTGCCTTGGAAAACTAGTGAAGGTGCCACTAGTACTCCTTTTCTTTTTGAAATGGTGATATTGCCAAGTCAAGGGAGTGGAAGTTGAGCAATTGACAGTTCAAAATTATTTTACTAACATGTCTATTTCTAGTATGGTATTTTGGGTAAAGAAACCTTTGTTAAAGGCTAAAAACCCTTTCCTCGCCTCTTAATTTAAAGGTGTTACAGTCCCAAGAGATCCTCCAACAAAATCTGTCTAGCTAAGGTACTTATGACCGCCATTATCACATTGTCTGAGCATCTTGCCATCTTTAATTTCTCTGCACAACCTCCCTATGAAGTTGGAAAGGACTATTATCCCCATTTTACAGATGGGGAACTGAGGCACTGAGAAGTTAAATAATGTGCCCAAGTCACAGAAGAAATGTATGGCAGAGCAGGGACATGAACCCAGGTGTCTCAAATGCTAGGCTGGTGCCCTAACCATCCTTCCTCTTCTGAAAAGACCAGACTTGATATTCCTGACGTTTCTAAAGTTCAACAACGGGTAGGAAAATAATCTTTGCAAATATTATACATCATAAAGTGGATATCAGAAAAGGGCACAAGCCCAATTTAAGAAAGAAAATCCCTATAGTTTTTTCCAGTGACTTATTTTTCTTGAAAAAAATGAGAAAAATTAGCATTATTTTTGCTAGTTAGTACATGCCATGTAAACTGCCCTATTCTCTAAAGTGTTTAAATCCATCCAGAATTACTAGCAAAAACTTTTTTAAATCAGTCAACTCCATGATCTCCTCATCCGCTTCCTCCTCCAGATTATAATTATTTACTAATAAATAGCAGCCTAGCTTTCGACCCTTATTGCTAACTCTCTAACCTTCAGTTTATTTCAACAGCATTTCATTGGTCTCTGTCCCTTACCTTGTGCTTGATAGTTTCTTCTGCGAGATTTTATTAGCTTATTAAAAAGCCAAGTAAATCATGTCAGCTGCATCTTCCTTTTCATTACATTTGTTGGAGAACTCTCTCAGGTTGCAGAGTTACAATTTTTTCATACAGAAACCATGCTGGTTTGACCCTACTCAGGCTAGACTTATCCAACTGTTGTACTCCTCTCAATTAAAATCATACAGATACCACATACCATAAAGTCAATATACTTGTAACTTCAAGGCATTTTTATTTTACAACCCAGTTTACTTTTATTGATACTTTCTGCAAACTAAAAAGGAAAGGTTTTTTTTTTAGATGCTCAGTTTGTTTAGGCAAAAATTGTCATAAAAGATTATTGATTAAGAAATTATTCAAACCAATAAAGAGGCGTCGACCTGAGTTTTGGCTAAAGCACAAGAATAAAATCTATCTAAAATGATTACAATAAAGGATCAGTTTTTCAAGATATTCATGCCTTAAAAGAAGCAAGCGTCACAATGATAACACTAAAAGGATTAGAGTTGACTAGGCTACAGCAAATTTCTTCCAAGTCACTGTTCTGTCCATTTATCTCTTAATGTCACATCTCCTTTTGTCTGTCTACATTTTTTTCTTTCTATAAACTAGTGGGAATTAATGCACACAAATCTGACAAGGTTTGCTGGATTAAAAGCAAAGGTAGGAAGGACTAGACTGAGTCACTCTTTAGTACATATCCTTTTTTAAAATCCCAATGACAGAAAAAAGTTCTCTGACAGATATTTTACTATGGGCACATGAAAAGGATTTTATACTTGTTACTTGGAAAGTTCTGTCAAAGGCAAATGAAGTTCTACATTTTAGCTAGAAACGGGAAACCCATCAATACCAATTTCCTTCTCTCACTCTCTATTGTTGTTTATTTTTTCTATCCAAGGCATGGAAACACCAACACTACCCCATCCTGGTAAGCCTCTCCCAATGATGGAATCAGTAACTCCTTTTTGAGCTATTCTCCTACATAGGGCTGGACAGAGCAAGCTGTAATCACAGTTAGTGATATTCCTTCAAGTGTATGCAGTGGTGTTGTAGCCTTGTTGGTCCCAGGATATTAGAGAGACAAGGTGGATGAGATAACTATTACTGCACCCACTTCTCTCTCACCAACAGAAATTGGTCCAATAAAAGATATTACCTCCCCCACCATACCGTCAAGTGGATATTTCTCAGGTTAGGCTTTGCTGTACCCATTTTTTAAAAAATCAGATACAGCATGATTGTTATCCACTGGGCATTCCTTTATAAGGTCAGTTTTGCCCTATTCACTCCCCAGCACTAATAGCAAGCTAAGCAGAAAATCCAAGGACTGAGGAATCACTCCTGCAAGCAGCCAAGCACTCTGTTCTCAATCCAGCAAGAATTTAAGTACATGCTTAACTTTAAACATGGGGGTAAATGTGAGTCTAGAGGTGAGGAGAGGGACAGCTCAGTCTTCATGCTTAGTCAGGACTTGATCCTGAAGCATTTAGGATCATGAAACTAAGCTAACCCTCTCCTCACCTCTAGACGTCTCTTTGCTACAGGTCAGGATTGACATACCTTGGCAGATCTCTTGTGGAAGAAGGCTTGTACGGTTGCATCGGTCTCCCAGCCAGTCACTACAGAACCTTTTCACCAGCACTAAAACTCATTATTTTAAAAAAGGAGGGGAGCAGGTTTCCAGATTCAGTTCTGATCACATGATTTGTGCCAACACGTTCTCCAGCAAAGCAAGAATCAAACTCTTATTTTTCTTTTTAAATAAGGGAGCAAATTAAAAAAAATATCCCTGGCAGTATGTATAAATGATGACTTGCTGCCTTTGTATGAAAGAATGAATTCTGATTTAGAAGACAAAAGGCTCACCAATCCCAAGAACACAGTGACTAACAAGCAGGTTCAGGAGAGACTTGTTGACATACAATTCTACTCTTTTTCTCATCAAGGAAAAGGAAGGGTCAATAAAGTTTCATTCAAAGTTTCCTATGGTACCAAAAAAGTGCAATAAAAATAATTATTGTTATTTACAGAAGTACAAAGCAACACAACATATGTGATTTATAGTTTCTCAGGTCACAGATTGCTCTACCAGGACACATCGATGCCTGAAGCTCTAAGACACATCCCAAAGTTGTACCTTTTACGGTACAGTTCCTAGATTGTCTCAATAGGTTCATTTAAACTTATTCATTTTTGTGTATAGTTTACAGGAAAGGCTTCATCTATTCTAGGATTGGTGGTGGGAGCCAGTACTGCCTACAAGAATTATAGCATTTTGTTCCACATCACGCTGATTAGCAGATTACAGATGGTTGATTTTTACTTCTTAATACTATAAAACCTGTTTTTAAGGAAGTTCTCTCACTATGTGGATTAATATTGGTTTAAAAATACTGTGGGGGGGGGGGGAGTAGAATACATCATGTGCACACATATGGACAAAACTTTCACCCAAAAGGTCATCAGCAGGATGAACCCTGGACTTTCAGATCCATGGCATGCACCAATGAGGCTAAAGGAATAATAATTATCCTTTATGTAGACAAGTCACTAAGGGAGAATTGACAAGCTTTGCCAACATGCAACACAGCTGTTTGCCTGGAGAGCAGTAGAATGTTGCAGATCAGGAATCCTGGGTTCTCTTCATGGCTCTGGCAAGTGAGCATGTTCCACTGGTTAGCCAAACCCACAGATTTGACCTATTAATTTTGAAAGGCAATGATGAGACTTGGGTTTGCTATATGAGAGATTTAGTGTCTGTTCCCAGCTCTGCTTGAAGTGACCTTATGCATCTTCTAAGTTATTTCTAAAATAGGAGAGTGACACTTCACTGCCCTTCTAAGGCAGAGTATAAGGTCTTGCTCAGTGAGGGCTCTTTAAGTGCAGAGAAATATAAACAGATGAGTCCAGAACTTCTGGCTCCTAGTACTGTGTACTTTCCCCATGCTTCTGGGTATTTGGATTGGGAGTCTGTCTCTGCAGAATATTGCCTGACTCAGCAGTACAGCATAGCGGCCTGATTTAGCTGACTTGCAGATCATCCCACAAAACCTGGTGCACTTGAGAGCTCTGCTAGAATCACATCTACCCTAGCTCTTGCAATGTTGTTAACTCCAGAAAAACTAATCCACCAGTAGCATCAGTGAGACATTTTCAGCAAAAGAATTTGTGTAGACACCCTGGAAATTATTTTAATCTGCGTTTGGGAATTTGCATGGTAGGCTTTTTTCTGCCCTGGTGTCAGAACATCTTGTGATCCCTGCAGATCATGGTCCATGTGAAGCCCAGAAATGTGCTGAGTTAAGAAAATTTGCACCCTTTGATTTGCAATTTACAGACTGAGTGCCTCCAACTCCTGAGCTGCCCAAGGCACAGTAGAGAAACTATTCTTCCACCCAATTGGTAAAACTGTTCCCCAAGGTCCTTAATTTTAAAAATCTACCCTTTGGCTCCCAGATTCTAACAAACAGCTATTCCAATCTCATAGGATTTTTAAAAAATGAAGCAAGATGATAAAAGGAAAAAATTACAGGGGGGAAAATCAATATCTAAAGTTCCAAGGATCCTTTATCCTATGGCCTATTTGAAATATATATGTGTTTGAAATATTTTAGTTCTCCAGCCCTGGGTTTATATTTAAAGAGAGAGAATTACATTGAAAGATTTCAAACTGAGCAAGTTTCCAATAAGCCAATTTAGGGATTGTTCCCACAAATCTCTACACATACTAACAGCCCTATTGAAATGAGTAAAGGTTTCCTGGAAGGAGGGGCGGCTCTACCAATTTTGCTGCCCCAAGCAGTCGCAGCCGAATTGCCGCCGCGGGACACGGACTGCTGCCCCATTCTAAATGCCGCCCCAAGCACCTGCTTGGAAAGCTGGTGCCTGAAGCCGGCCCTGGCAGGAAGAGGCCTTTTTTAGCCAACTGGTTTTCCTGCTCTCTCACGCTAATCATTTTGGAAAAGAATTGAACTGAGAGCGTTCACTGCAGCATAGCCAGGCATTAATGGTGCTGGTGCAAAAACATGCTGATCCTGAACCACGTATAGATTTAGGTCAATTTTAAACAGAATTAGAGGCAGACAGACCAGAACAAACAATTTGTATCTACTATGTCACACTCATAATATGGCTGCTGCTCCCAGCGTGTCTTTCAATGATTATATCCTCTCAACACAAGATCCTAGGGATTACATTAAACCAGCAGTCAGCTCTATATGCTGAATATGGCTATAAAGCACGATAATCTTATGTTGTCACAAAGTTTTCAAGCACAAACAACACATCTCATTGCAAGTTGCCGCAACCACTTGCCATTGCTTCCTATGGATAGTCATTCTCATTTACAAAGGTCATCACAAGAGCTCAGGATGATGTGATGACCATAAAACTAATGAGGGCTGTCCCTGTCTGTCTCTGACTCTAGTGCAGGCTTGATTGTTAAAGCTGCTGACTCTTATGGTTTCCCAATTTCAGGTTACTCTTTGGAAGCATAGATTATATGAAGTAAAGGAACCATGCATTCATAAAACCTAGGATTCTGGTAACAAAATCAACACAAGCTTTGCTCTTGCAAACTCGTCAGAACATCCTAAAAGGTAGCATTCATTGTAATGCAGACAGCTTCTGCAAGCCCCTTCGCTGTACTTAAGCCTTTGGGGCAAATGTATCCCTGGTGCAAATACTCAAAGACTTTTGTCTTAAATCATTCAAGTTGTATTAGGGATACATTTTACCATTAGCTGGATTTAAATTAAGTTTATGTGGAGTTGGCCCATTCCCTCCATACTGGAGGGGTTATACCCAATGTGTATTCAGTGTGTAGTGAGATACATTATTTGCTGTTCTCCATTTCTGCCCTGGCTGCAGGTGAGTACTGTAATGGGATTTGCAATTACAGCAAAACTTAGTTATTCCCCAAACCCCTTAATCTTACCTCACTTCTTGGCAGAGACCAGTAGAGCATGGTAGCGAAGTCTCTTAGTACTAAGACTGATAACTTTACAGAGTGTACTAAAGCACATTTACTAGCATAATATGAATTAGTATAAATAATTCACACTGAACTACACTTGTCTAAAGGAAGTACATCTGATGATGGATGGAGTAGCCTTGATTTCTAATAGTCTTCCCCACCATTACCACTTACTACTTTTGCAGTCTGCAGGAAGTTTCCTATTCATTAGTAAATGCTTTAGAGGTTCCACTGCCTTGATGAAATTTGAGAAGATGAATTTCAGTGCGTTACTAGTAAAAACCTGGATATTTACCATCTTAAGTAGTTCAATTTATTGTGATATTTGTGTATTTCCTATTCTAAGTATAAGCAATAAAACAAATTTTGTTGTATATGGTGCTGTGAACATCCTTTTTTTTAAATGAGATACAGGGTATAAAATCTGTGCTTTTACAGACAAGGAAACTGAGAGAGATTAAGTAACTTGCCTTAGAGGCACTGAGGTCTAATATATTAATCATGGGTCCTGAACTCAATAGAACTGGGTTCTAATCCTCCTCCTGATACTTACTTGTTATGTAAATTTGAGCAAATCAGTACCTCTCAGAGTCTCTGTTTTCCTCAATAAGTATCGGAAATATTACCAAATAATTGTAAAGTTCTGAGTAAGAGCAAAATATTGTAAACAGCACAGAGTGCCATAAGCTGCAGATGCCCAGTGCACTAACCCACGCTGCATCTGTGATGCACTCACACTTGTGACCCTTCGGACAAAACTAAAAATTGTATATGTTACAGAATGAAAAAATTCCATTCACCTGAAATTAAACAACGTATTTTTGGCCAGTTTTGCACAATCTAATGATGGCACATATGGAGGAGTGAAATAAAGGGCTCAAATTTACCACAATATTCCTTATTTTTGACAGGTTCCTTTGTTTAGAATGCCATAAATATCTGCTAGCACAGAAGCACGTATCAGTTGTGTGGCTTCAGTACATCTTTCAGTTGGTCTTGTAAACCCATCAATATTTCTGCTTATAATCAACAGTCTTTGGGCAGCTTGAAGTAGATTTACTAATTCTTTGCTAAATGACACTTTATTTTGTGGCTGGGGAGGCAGCTAACAGCCCAGAGTGAATCACCCAGTTATTAAATCTGAAAAGCTACATTGTAAGAGAAAAGTAGGGAAAAGGTATTTCCCCAGAACCCAGTGGAATCATTGAAGCGACACTTAATCCAGCTGAGAATTTGTTCCATAATGTTTGCAGAGGGGAGAATAAAGTGCAGTAGAAATCTGGAAGAAACTCTGTCTCCTTTTTGGTCACTGTTTTGATTAGCTATGGGCCTGAACCAACAACCCAAATCCAACACCTCCACATTTTGCGTGAAGGCAGGTCCAGAGGATAACATTGCAGTGCAGGCATTCAGCATATACATTATAACTACTTAGATAGATGCTCACACTATAAGCATTTTTCTTCAAAGTGCTTTACAGTCAATAACAAACTCATTGTCATAACTAGCAGTTACCCTGCATGATAATTATTACACCCATTTTCAAAATACATAGACTGAGGCACAGAAATCAGTATTATAGGCCAGATTAGAACTCATGACTTCCTGGCTTCCCTTGGTGTGCTCAGCCCAGTAGGCTTTGACCAAGTGGTTATTCCAAAACTTTTCCATGTGGATCTATAAAGGGAACTTACATGTGTAACTCTGGTCATTCCTTCTGTTGCAAAAATTATATTGTACATGCATACACACACACACACACACACAGTGTAGCAGTATGTGAGCAGACACAGCTTCAAAGAAAATTTTCTTACAAGTTACACACACACAAAGACCAACATTTTTACCAATCTAGGGGAAAAAAGTTTTAAAACGAGCTTTTTAAAGTTCCAAACTTTTCACTCAAATATACCATTATTAATAGACACTAGATGCTATTAAACAGGAAAGTCTTAGCATGTCTGTGAAAATATGTTGCATATGCTAAATATGCAGAATCAAATATGTCATAACTATTACTCAAAATAAAAGTGTTTTATGTAAGTTTTAACAATATTAAATTCAATGAAGCAGCTAGAATAATTTACATGGCTACATTTCTAAGGCTCCTGGAATGCTGGTACAGAAATTACCTTTTTAAAACATCTCTACACATCCTCTTAATATCTTGTAATTTTTTGAAAATATATTCTCAAATGTATTGAACCATTTAACGAACTTGGCAGTGTTCAAACTTTTAGAGATGTTGACCGAGTCTTATCGGTAGATTCTGCAGCTGTAAGAGAAGACATGTGTGTCAGATCGTTGTTAAAGCAAATAAGAAAACTGCTGGCCACAGACTTTTTCAGTGCCTAAAATGGAATGTTGGATGCTGAGCTCTTTTGAAAGTCTGCCTCGATGTTAATAGCTGGCTAGGTTGCAAATATTTTTGCTTTGTTGCTTAAGGAGCTGCCAGAAATTGAAACACAGTGTTTCAACTCTTTTCAAATCCCCTAATTCTACTTACGGTCATTTTTCTCTCTAAAAATCCTGTCCAGTCTGAGCTCTCTTGAAGCACCGTCTCCCTTAGACAAAATGTGTTGGTGAAAGTATGAATTTGGCATGGCCACAGCCGTTTTTGCTCTCACTGATGCCTGTAGGCCAATCCTGAACTCCTGAACAACCTCCTCTCTCGCCCCCAGAGTGAGAAGCGATTGTATCTCCTGGAGAAGGAGTTGCTTGTGAGAAGGGTTCCTGAAGAGGGACAGGGAAGGTGGGTGGGAAGGCAGGAGGGAACAGAACTGGATAGAATATCCCACCCCTATCATGCTCAGAACCCAGCGAACTGTTGTGATCTGGGACCAAGCACGGTAGAAGTGGGATAGCCAGTTCACAAAGAGTGGGTAAGGATCCAGATTGAGTCCTGGTGCTCCACCCTTGGGAGCACCTTCAAAAATTAGGTTTCAGCCCCGGGGGCTGTTTGGACAAGCCCTGGCCTTGGCCTGAGGAGGACTGTGACCGGCGCCTCCTATTATTCCTGCCCCTTCTTCAGGCTGTGTCCTGCCTCCAGAGTCCGGAACAGAAGTGGGAAGGGGGCTGGGGTTTGAAGGGTTTCCTCTGTGGTGCCGACGTGTGGATCCCCAGGGACTTCAATGTCGCTCTGGAGTCTTTCAGACTGTGCAAGCAGGAGTCTGTGTTCTCGGCAAACAAGCCCGCACAGTCACAGGGCAGGTCTTGAATGGTGTTCTGGAACTCTGGGGGTATGCCTGAAACCTGTAACCAGGCGCTCCGTCTCATGGTGATTGCTGTAGCCATGGTACAAGCCACAGGTCCAGCTCAGGCTAGGGGAGCCTAGAGGAAGGTCCTTGACCCCACCTTGCCCTCCTCAAGAAGCGCTGCGAACTCCGGGCATGAGTCTGACGGGAGCAATTCCTGGAACGTAGCTAGCGCTCTCCAGGAATTGAAGGCATAGCAGCTGAGCACCGTTTGCTGATTAGCAACGCGAAGCTGGAGCCCCTTCGGTCGAGTAGACTTTACGGCCGAAGACGTCCAGCTTCTTAGCGTTCCGTGACTTTGGGGCAGGACCTGGTTGACTGTGCCGCTCTTTGTGGTTCACCGCATCCACCATTAATGTTCCAGGCTGAGGGTGGGTAAAAAGATGTTTGTACCCCTTCTGCATCACAAAATACCTCATTTCCACCCCTTTGGCCATGGGAGGTATGGAGGCCAGGGTTTGCCACAGCACCTTTGTGGTGTTTTGTATGGTCTTTATAAGGGGCAAGGCTACCCTAGAAGGACCTTCCAGAGCAAGAATGTCCACCATTGGGTCAGAGTCTTCTGGCATCTCCTCACCCTGGAGGTGTAAGTTTTGGGCCACGCTCCTAAGAAGGTCTTGGTGAGTCCTATTATCTGTCGCAGGGAGTGTGGTGCTGGAGGTGCCAGCCAATGCCTCATCCAGCGAAGAGGATGATGAGGCCCATGGGACAGGGTCCTCCTGACTCTCAGGCTCTCTGCAGGCTGGCTCGGGTATGTCTGCCCTATTTGGGGTGGACTCTGGCACTGGTACCACCTGGGGTGCTGACTTGAGAGTTGCATCTGCTTGCAAAGACCCAGGGTCCTTGTCACATAGGGGGTCTTCAGGTGCTGTGGGAGTATGGCATGGCACCGACGTGGCTGAAGGAAGAGCATGGGATGCGGACATCACAGACGTGGGCCTGGAGCCCAGCCCTTGAGCCTAATGGTAGGCCCAAGGAGTCCAAAAGGGCCACTGTACTGGCCCCCGCCACTGTGGGGGCCAGGATACCACCTACGCATCCTGCGATCTGTGGTGCCGGTACCAAGATCAGTACCGACTATGTCGAGAGGTCAACGACTCATTATCAGAGTCTGACGAATTGTCTAAACCCGGAGGGGCAGAGCCCAGCGGTGCTGGGGAACGGTTCCCTGGTGACAGGGAGCAGCGCCATTGCATCACTGGCTTGCCCCGGTGTTGAATGGGTGGCTGCAGAAGGTGTTGTAAACTGCGCAGTCCCGTCGCTGGGCCTTGTGCTGCCACCTGGATCGGTGCCAGTGGTCACGCCTGCAGGGCCAGGGACTGTGCCATCATGGCGATAAAGTCCCACACATCCTCAAAGGTATGCGGCCCGAAGGGGAGATCAGTCTCATCCTCCAACGCCTCCTGAGTCAGGGAGTCCACTAGCAGAGGACTTGAAGGAGCCCCTGGCAGGGTCGGAGTCGACAGTGCCAGGATCTGAGGGCCAGGCCATGGATGCCCTGAGTGGGATCCCTGTGCTGTTTCCTGGTGGGGACCGACCCCTGTCCACCGCCACCTTCTTATGCAGCACTGGGGACTGAGAGTGCAGTCGCATGCTCAAACCCGCTTTATGAGCCGGGGAGCGGTGTCCATGTTCCCTGGAGGAGTCTTTTTTCAGTGCCAAGTCATCCTGCACTGAAGCCGGTGCGCTGTGCACCAATGTTGCCGGTGTCACTTCCAGTGCCAGCTGAGGGCAAAGAGCCACCTCCATTAAAAGGAGCTTGAGGCAATAGTCCCACTCCCTCTTCATCCTGGGTCTAAAGCTCCTGCAGATGGAACACTTATCTGTTTGATGGCCCTCACCCATGCACTTAAGGCACGACACATGCGGATCACCCTGGGTATAGGCTTCCCACAGCGTTCGCAGAATTTAAACCCCTGAGACCGAAGCATATCCGGGTCAGGGGAGCTGGGAGGGACCCCCCCAACAGAGGCTAACTACCACTAAACTACAACTTGCAAGAACTATTTACAACCTAACTAGACTGGCACTTGTGAAGCAAGAGACTGAAGGAAGCTCCGACTGTCACTGGCAGTAAGAAGGAACTGAGCAGGCGGTGGGTTGGCAGTGTCCTATATACACCACCATGAGGGCACCACTGTAGGGGGCTCCACTGCCGACCTGACGGGTACCCCTAGAGGAAAATCTTGTGACAATCGTGCACGCAGCGCACGCACACACCCATTGGAATGGACATGAGCAAGCACTCGAAGAAGAACCATACTTACAACGCCACTGCAAAAGTCCTTGGCTGTGGCAGAATTCAGCAACACAGTTAAAGCAAGGTTCAGTCCCATCTGCACTGCAAGAATGATCTATGCTTGAACCACATCCAGAGGGACCACAGTGTTTTATCAGGATCTCCTGACACAGCAGGAATGAATTACAGTGGAACACAGGACCTAAATTAGAACTATTTTGCCAACTGTGAAATTTTTTATTCACAGGACTTTCGTTCAACTGAAAACTGTAAATATCCTGATGTGTCAATAAAACAGGTTCCCCTGCACAAAGCTGTGGGTGAGCTATAGCCAATTGTCTATGCCTACCTAATAACTTGTCACTGTTCCACACATGGAACTCTCATTAATGTCAGCAGGAGTTACGTCTGTAGATCAAAGCCAGGATATGGCACTAAGACGGTCTCTGTGCTACCAGCCTTGAACACACCATTTGTAAAGTCGACCATGAGCATGAAAAGGTGCTATAACCAAACTCTATTCCATTATATCATTCTCTGAAACTCTAGAAGTTCCAGCAAAGATAACACTGATACCAGATGATTTAAACAGAACTTCTGGGGGTGGCCAGAGATTGTAAAGGGTTAACAAGGAGAGGACAAAGCCCTGATGTTTGTAAAGCTAACAGGTACATCCCCAGTTTTCAGGCACATGTGGTGATCATAAACATTGCATGAAAGCATAGGATGAGTGAAGAGGATAATCATGTCTAGTTGAAACAGGGAAATTTAAGCAGAAAATTCATTATCCAAGTTTCAGAGTAACAGCCGTGTTAGTCTGTATTCGCAAAAAGAAAAGGAGTACTTGTTAGTCTCTAAGGTGCCACAAGTACTCCTTTTCTTTTTATTATCCAAGTTAGAATTTGAACAGGGTCAACACTGCAGCTTTCAGAAAATGTGCCATGAGATCTTTAATGACCGGAAGTAGTTAGGAACACAATTTTACATCTCATCCCAGGAGACTTATAGATTCTATCTGGAGTTGTCCTAGAAATCTCATTTCTTTTGTTCAAGCTCACAATTATTTGAACAAACCAATTCCCCTGGTGACCTGCCCTCTTTTCTTCCAGGGTGATTTTCTTCTACTTGACTCCTGTTCTACACAAAATAATTCATCATAGAGATGGCATTTTTTTTCTTGCTGTAAAGTGTCAGTTTCTGAACTAGATCAAACCACCCTCCTGCTCGTCTATATTGACTCATTTTAATTATTGAACCTTTCTCCCAGAAAAACCTCTTCATGCTGCTTGCTCAGAAACTGGCACTTTTAAACGTAATTCGGAAACTTTTTCCTGGGGAGATCAGAGAACATAACAGACACAAAATTCTATCTCTAAACAGAGCTTACACTTCAGTGGAATTATTAAGAAGTGAAATGAGTTATCCTTTTATTCTGGAGTGTTCTTCTGTATCTCTCTCTCTTTATATCTGCAGTGATTAACTGGTATTATCAGATTGGCTACTTTAATTTTCTCTTTGTAAAGACAAGATGATGGTGACATATATTTTGTTACCCAGAAAAGGCTTAATTAAATATAATGAATGAATTACAATTAGTGAACTATATGCTTTGCATGGAAACTACACCGATTAATGTCATCACACCTCCATCAGATATCAATCTTTGGTTAGATTTCACTTCAATAACATGCTGTTCCCACTGCCATACTCTTACATAGGATTCTTTCTTCACAACAGGCTAGCAAACAGTTGACATTGTTACAGTGTCAATTGAAGATGTAGAATGGCTCCATTCATATTATATTTCATACAATATGAGTTCTTGTTTGTATAATAGATAAGTAATTAGATATTTTATCAAAATAATGGGCATCTGCACTATTGCTCCATAACTCAAAATGTGTTGTAACAGATGACAACAGCATCGGAGTTCAAGGAATGACTAATCTAATCTAAGTTTATATACAATCATTACAACCTAGCATGTCTTAACACATGATAACAAATAGGGCAATACACCATAACAAAAGTAGATACCTATATAATAATGTACACATGATATACTAGGGGAATGTCTACACTACAAAATTAGGTCGAATTTCTAGAAGTCGGTTTGTTAGAAATCGGTTTTATATATTCGAGTGTGTGTGTCCCCACAGAAAATGCTCTAAGAGCATTAAGTGCATTAACTCGGCAGAGTGCTTCCACAGTACCGAGACAAGCGTAGACTTCCGGAGCGTTGCACTGTGGGTAGCTATCCCACAGTTCCCGCAGTCTCCGCTGCCCATTGGAATTCTGGGTTGAGATCCCAATGCCTGATGGGGCTAAAACATTGTCGTGGGTGGTTCTGGGTACATATAGTCAGGCCCCCGTTCCGTCCCTCCCTCCGTGAAAGCAGCAGCAGACAATCGTTTCACGCCTTTTTTCTTGAATTACCTGTGCAGACGCCATACCACGGCAAGCATGGAGCCCGCTCAGGTAACAGTCACCGTATGTCTCCTGGGTGCTGGCAGACGTGGTACTGCATTGCTACACAGCAGCAGCAACCCCTTGCCTTGTGGCAGCAGACGGTACAATAGGACTGGTAGCCGTCATCGTCATGTCCGAGGTGCTCCTGGCCATGTCGGCCATGGAGCGCCTGGGCAGACATGGGTGCAGGGACTACATTAGAAGTGACTTGACCAGGTCATTCTCTTTAGTCCTGCAGTCAGTCCTATTGAACCATCTTATGGTGAGCAGGCAGGCGATACGGATTGGTAGAAGTCCTATTGTACCATCTTCTGCCGGGCAGGCAAGAGATGAGGATGGCTAGCAGTCCTATTGTACCATCTTCTGCCGAGCAGCCATGAGATGTGGATGGCTTGCAGTCCTTCTGCACCGTCTGCTGCCAGCCAAAGATGTAAAAGATAAATGGAGTGGATCAAAACAAGAAATAGACCAGATTTGTTTTGTACTCATTTGCTCCCCTCACCCCCCCGTCTAGGGGACTCATTCCTCTAGGTCACACTGCAGTCACTCACAGAGAAGGTGCAGCGAGGTAAATCTAGCCATGTATCAATCAGAGGCCAGACCAACCTGCTTGTTCCAATAAGAACAATTACTTAGGTGCACCATTTCTTATTAGAACCCTCCGTGAAGTCCTGCCTGAAATACTCTTTGATGTAAAGCCACCCCCTTTGTTGATTTTAATTCCCTGTAAGCCAACCCTGTAAGCCATGTCGTCAGTTGCCCCTCCCTCCGTCAGAGCAACGGCAGACAATCGTTCCGCACCTTTTTTCTGTGCGGACGCCATACCAAGGCAAGCATGGAGGCCGCTCAGCTCACTTTGGCAATTAGGAGCACATTAAACACCACACGCATTATCCAGCAGTATATGCAGCACCGGAACCTGGCAGAGCGATACCGGGCGAGGAGGCAACGTCAGCACGGTCACGTGAGTGATCAGAACATGGACACAGATTTCTCTGAAAGCTTGGGCCCTGCCAATGCATACATCATGGTGCTAATGGGGCAGGTTCATGCTGTGGAACGCCGATTCTGGGCTCGGGAAACAAGCACAGACTGGTGGGACCGCATAGTGTTGCAGGTCTGGGACGATTCCCAGTGGCTGCGAAACTTTCGCATGCGTAAGGGCACTTTCATGGAACTTTGTGACTTGCTTTCCCCTGCCCTGAGGCGCATGAATACCAAGATGAGAGCAGCCCTCACAGCTGAGAAGCGAGTGGCGATAGCCCTGTGGAAGCTTGCAACGCCAGACAGCTACCGGTCAGCTGGGAATCAATTTGGAGTGGGCAAATCTACTGTGGGGGCTGCTGTGATGCAAGTAGCCCACGCAATCAAAGATCTGCTGATATCAAGGGTAGTGACCCTGGG
Organism: Caretta caretta; assembly: GCF_965140235.1. Lineage (NCBI taxonomy): Eukaryota > Metazoa > Chordata > Testudines > Cheloniidae > Caretta > Caretta caretta. The sequence goes on from NC_134219.1 coordinate 12,614,578, forward strand.
AAATGTGCAGGTCATAGTGGATGGCTTTGCTGCAATGGGATTCCCTAACAGTGTTGGGGCCATAGACGGAACCCATATCCCTATCTTGGCACCGGAGCACTAAGCCGGCGAGTACATAAACCGCAAGGGGTACTTTTCAATAGTGCTGCAAGCTCTGGTGGATCACAAGGAACATTTCACCAACATCAACGTGGGATGGCCGGGAAAGGTACGACGCTCGCATCTTCAGGAACTCTGGTCTGTTTCAAAAGCTGCAGGAAGGGACTTTATTCCCAGACCAGGAAATAAGTGTTGGGGATGTTGAAATGCCTATAGTTATCCTTGGGGACCCAGCCTACCCCTTAATGCAATGGCTCATGAAACCGTACACAGGCAGCCTGGACAGTAGTCAGGAGCTGTTCAACTACAGGCTGAGCAAGTGCAGAATGGTGGTAGAATGTGCATTTGGACGTTTAAAGGCGCGCTGGCGCAGTTTACTGACTCACTTAGACCTCAGCGAAACCAATATTCCCACTGTTATTACTGCTTGCTGTGTGCTCCACAATATCTGTGAGAGTAAGGGGGAGACGTTTATGGCGGGGTGGGAGGTTGAGGCAAATCGCCTGGCTGCTGGTTACGCGCAGCCAGACACCAGGGCGGTTAGAAGAGCACAGGAGGGCGCGGTACGCATCAGAGAAGCTTTGAAAACCAGTTTCATGACTGGCCAGGCTACGGTGTGAAAGTTCTGTTTGTTTCTCCTTGATGAAACCCCCCGCCCCTTGGTTCACTCCACTTCCCTGTAAGCTAACCACCCTCCCTCCTCCCTTCGATCACCGCTTGCAGAGGCAATAAAGTCATTGTTGCTTCACATTCATGCATTCTTTATTCATTCATCACACAAATAGGGGGATGACTACCAAGGTAGCGCAGGAGGGGTGGTGGAGGAGGGAAGGAAAATGCCACACAGCACTTTAAAAGTTTACAACTTTAAAATTTATTGAATGCCAGCCTTCTGTTTTTTGGGCAATCCTCTGTGGAGGAGTGGCTGGTTGGCCAGAGGCCCCCACACCGCGTTCTTGGGCGTCTGGGTGTGGAGGCTATGGAACTTGGGGAGGAGGGCGGTTGGTTACACAGGGGCTGTAGTGGCAGTCTGTGCTCCAGCTGCCTTTGCTGCAGCTCAGCCATACACTGGAGCATACTGGTTTGATCCTCCAGCAGCCTCAGCATTGAATCCTGCCTCCGCTCATCACACTGCCGCCACATTTGAGCTTCAGCCCTGTCTTCAGCCCGCCACTTACTCTCTTCAGCCCGCCACCTTTCCTCCCGGTCATTTTGTGCTTTCCTGCACTCTGACATTTGCCTCCACGCATTCATCTGTGCTCTGTCAGTGTGGGAGGACAGCATGAGCTCAGAGAACGTTTCATCACGAGTGCATTTTTTTTTCTTTCTAATCTTCACTAGCCTCTGGAAGGAGAAGATCCTGTGATTATTGAAACACATGCAGCTGGTGGAGGAAAAAAAAAGGGACAGCAGTATTTAAAAAGACACATTTTATAAAACAGTGACTACACTCTTTCAGGGTAAACCTTGCTGTTAACATTACATACATAGCACATGTGCTTTCGTTACAAGGTCGCATTTTGCCTCCCCCCACCGCGTGACTACCCCCTCAATCCTCCCCCCCACCCCGTGGCTAACAGCGGGGAACATTTCTGTTTAACCACAGGCAAACAGCCAGCAGGAACGGGCACCTCTGAGTGTCCCCTGAAGAAAAGCACCCTATTTCAACCAGGTGACCATGAATGATATCTCACTCTCCTGAGGATAACACAGAGATAGAAAGAACGGATGTTGTTTGAACGCCAGCAAACATACACTGCAATGCTTTGTTGTACGATTCCCGAGTACGTGTTACTGGCCTGGAGTGGTAAAGTGTCCTACCATGGAGGATGCAATAAGGCTGCCCTCCCCAGAAACCTTTTGCAAAGGCTTTGGGTGTACATCCAGGAGAGCCGCGAATGCCAGGGCAAATTAATCCTTTCACATGCTTGCTTTTAAACCATGTATAGTATTTTAAAAGGTACACTCACCGGAGGTCCCTTCTCCGCCTGCCAGGTCCAGGAGGCAGCCTTGGGTGGGTTCGGGGGGTACTGGCTCCAGGTCCAGGGTGAGAAACAGTTCCTGGCTGTCGGGAAAACCGGTTTCTCCGCTTGCTTGCTGTGAGCTATCTACATCCTCATCATCATCATCATCATCTTCGTCCCCAAAACCTGTTTCCGTGTTGCCTCCATCTCCATTGAAGGAGTCAAACAACACGGCTGGGGTAGTGGTGGCTGAACCCCCTAAAATGGTATGCAGCTCATCATAGAAGCGGCATGTTTGGGGCTCTGACCCGGAGCAGCCGTTCGCCTGTCTGGTTTTCTGGTAGGCTTGCCTCAGCTCCTTAAGTTTCACGTGGCACTGCTTCGGGTCCCTGTTATGGCCTCTGTCCTTCATGCCCTGGGAGATTTTGACAAAGGTTTTGGCATTTCGAAAACTGGAACAGAGTTCTGATAGCACGGATTCCTCTCCCCATACAGCGATCAGATCCCGTACCTCCCGTTCAGTCCATGCTGAAGCTCTTTTGCGATTCTGGGACTCCATCATGGTCACCTCTGCTGATGAACTCTGCATGGTCACCTCTGCTGATGAGCTCTGCATGGTCACCTGCAGCTTGCCACGCTGGCCAAACAGGAAATAAGATTCAAAAGTTCACGGTTCTTTTCCTGTCTACCTGGCCAGTGCATCTGAGTTGAGAGTGCTGTCCTGAACGGTCACAATGGAGCACTCTGGGATAGCTCCCGGAGGCCAATACCGTCGAATTGTGTCCACAGTACCCCAAATTCGACCCGGCAAGGCCGATTTAAGCGCTAATCCACTTGTCAGGGGTGGAGTAAGGAATTCAATTTTAAGAGCCCTTTAAGTCGAAATGGAGGGCTTCATCGTGTGGACGGGTGCAGGTTTACATCGATTTAACGCTGCTAAATTCGACCTAAAGTCCTAGTGTAGACCAGGGCTAGGTAATACATACTGTCATCCTTATCTGCAATTCGGCAGCTATTATGGTTAAAGATTATTCTAAATACTACATTTCAACAATCTGGAATTTATCTGCCATAACAATCAGCTCCATTTCATCTGTGTACCAACAAGAATGTTCTCTTCCTTACCAAAGTACAGTGAAACTGAGTAAGAGAGGTGGAGACAGGTGAGGTATCAAAACTAGTGAAAGGTATTAACTATAGATGGGTCAAATAAAACATTTATTTGTGAATAACTGGATGAGGGGAAATTCCAAAATCCACAAGAGATATTGTTTGCAACTAATAATGTTTTCACTCAGCTCTAAAAAACTTATGATATCGTCATTGCTAGTGGATGAAATTGCCAGTGTACTCCAACATATTTATAAATATTTGTCCAGGGCACAGTCTCATGAAACTGGCACAAATTCAGAATTGAACTCTGGCATTAAGTCACAGCCTGGTCTACACTGGGGCGGGGTAGGGGATCGACCTAAGATACGCAACTTCAGCTACAAGAACAGCGTAGCTGAAGTCGACGTATCTGAGGTTGACTTACCTCGCGTCCTCACGGTGTGGGGTTGACTGCCGCTGCTCCCGCCTCTTGCCGCGGTGGAGTACAGGAGTCGATGGCAGAGCGATCGGGGATCGATTTATCGTGTCTATCCGGCGGGTAGTGGTAGACGTACCCTTAGGTTGTTGCAGAGGTGCACTACCCACGTGCACCGGGCAAGTGTGACCATTCCACAATCATTAAAAGAAGTGGCGAGCACACTCCCACTGCGTTCTGGCCAGCAGAGAGGGCTGGTGTGGGGCAGGAAGGGCTGGCTTGGCTTTACCTCCTCCCTGCCCCTCTTCGCCACCCTCTTTAGCATGGCTCCTGTCTCTAGTGGAATAGTTCTTGTGCTCAATAGAGTCAAAAGACTCCCTTTGTGGTTGGTTCTAGTTGCATGCCTATGCCCTCCCATATGCCCACAACAAATGAACCTGCCTCAGCATCTCAATGTCATGCAGAAAACAAAAGAGGACTCCTTGATTAGGTCTCAAAAATGTACTTATTACACATTTCAGTACAAAAATTACTGGACAATTTTTCCTGCTAATTCTGAGACAACTGTTTCCTGGGCTAACAAAACAACTCAGTCTTCTGCTTCAATTTATTTAAATCGGGATACACTTACCAACTTGTACAACAGGAACCTTCTTGAAATTGTTATTAAAACATTAAAAAATTCTGCTTTGCCTGCTTAAAAAACATCAGCATTACTCTCAGTCTCTTCTTTCCCTCAACATGCTAGATTTCATGAAAGCCAGAGAAAAGCAGAATATAAGAAAAACAACCCATACCCAGGCCTGCTTCAAGCCCAGTTGCACCATCCAGCATATTTCCGTATGACTATGTAAGCTATGCATTTGAGAGTTGGGAATTGGCAATGAGTTACACTTATGATTTCATCAGAAAAATAAATTGTACTACCTGGCAACCTCAGTGGAGTCTTTCAAGGATTGAATGGATATACAAGCTGTCTCTTACTTTGCAGTTCATACTGAACACAAAAAATGGAAGCAATTGGGCCTGACCCTTATTCATTCAGGACTTTCAAAATGAGGACAGCCTCCTTGAACTGGACCTGAAATTCAACTTGGAGTTATTGCAAAGCGTAGAATGCCAGTGTGGTGCATTTTGTGCTGGTCTGCTCTCTGAAAACTAGCTTGTGTGCTAGCTCAGGTAAAGAAAGTTTCAGTAGTCTAGTCGCAATGTAAGAAATGCACAAGTTACTTTTGGTAAGTCCACATCTCCATATCCACACAGTCATTGGTCTCTCCACTGAGATGGGCAATTAATGCTATTTGTTTTTGTGATGAGGCCTTCAGTGTAACTCATTTCCAATCCCCATCCCCTGAACTATCCAGTCCACCTCTCCCATTAATTCATAGCTCAGACCTACATATGTAAATACATCAGATAACGCAACTTTGATTGATGAAAGCCGAAGTTTTTGGTTAGTTTTACTTATTCGTTGCTGACCATCTTTCAGTGAGCTTTACATCATCGGAGCAAAAGAAGAGACAAAGTACTCCTGATTTTTTTAAAGGAGGCAAAAAAATATTCTTATCCTTCTCAGAGGATTTAGAGGATAATTTCAGGATGGTTCCTGTTTACAAGCACGTACATATATCCTGAGCTACATAAACTCTGAAGCAGAAGGCTTTGGTGTTTGGTTAGCCAAGGAATCAGTTATCCCTGAGTCAGCGGGAAGGTTACTTTTGTACTGAAACATGTAATGAACCCGTTTTTGGAGCCATTATCAGGGGGGTTCTTTGTTATATAGATGAAACTGAGAAGTTGAGGCAGCCTCATTGTTGTGGGCATAGGGAGCAGAGTTCTGAGGGATGATATGGAACAGTCTGCAGGAGTTTGCATACAATACGGTTACTAAAAATTACAGCGACAGCTGTGAGTTCGAATCGACACAGCATCCTTGTGCTCTGACTGGCTGAGGTGATGCCACTGAAGTAGAATTAATTATATTTGGAAGCTTTTGGTAGGAAAATGACCTCCCTCCTCCCCTTTCCTTTTTTTAATTAGTAAGATAAAATGTGCAGGTGTGTGCTGTGGTGAACGGTTCTTCCCACCTTCTCTCTGAGGTGGCCAAAAGGCATTTGTCCGTCCCTTTTGCAGTGAATCCTGAAGCATGTATTCTTACAATATGCAAACACTTCTGTGTGTTCAATATCGTTTTACTTCCTTTGACTGATACTGTACTGCATTCTTCCAGCAGTGGCTATCAACCTCCTACTTCCTTTTTTCACTGAAACTACCTTAAGGCTTTTAGCCTCACGTGTTTTATTTGTCCTTAAGGCCCAGTTCTCTTCCCTGATCAGTATAATGGAAACTCAGTTCATTCATGACAGGTTTCAGAGTAGCAGCCGTGTTAGTCTGTATCCGCAAAAAGAAAAGGAGTACTTGTGACACCTTAGAGACTAACAAAGCTGTAGCTCACGAAAGCTTATGCTCAAATAAATGTGTTAGTCTCTAAGGTGCCACAAGTACTCCTTTTCTTTCAGTTCATTCAGCAACTGTCCTGTCCCGTTCCCCCCACCATCACCAGCATTCGGTTCTTTGCTGTAAGACATATTCTACCTTTGTCTGCCTTCAATTAAATTTTCTCATCTGTTATCTCAGGTTCTTAAATGATTCACGTCCTTTTGGTTTCATGGTGTTAATTATTTTTTGTGCCTTCACAATTATTTTCATTCTACACATTTGCAAATCTCTTTCATTCAAAACAATTTACATAAACAACAAAAGTTTGTTGTACCTGGAAACTTCTAGTAAGCTGGCAAAGATACCATTTAGGGACATGGGTTGTTTTCTGCCCTGTAGGCAGATGTAACCCACTGTGCCATCTCTCCTCTTAATTTCTGACTCTCCACCTTACACACAAAATCCCAATGTGAAATTTTCTCAAACAACTGCCAGAAATATAACCCTGTAATATATCATCTCATCTGCCACAATATTAATATCCTAAAGGAACTTTCAATAATTTAATAAAACATTCATTCCAGAACGCTGTTGGCTATTTTTAATCAAGCTGTGCTTCAAATGTTTATTCATTGTAGCTCTCAGCCTATTTTCAAAGACATGATCCTGAAGTCACCAACTTTTATATTCATCTCCTATTGTTTCCCACTTTTATTAGTCTTTTAAAGGTTTCCCTATTATCACTCTTCATCTTTTTGAGATCAGAGTGCTCTGCAATGCTGTTGCCCAAGCCACTTATCCCTGGGGGCCTTACAAGACCTTCAAAACGGGCCTTTGCACAGCATTAGGAGACACATGCTCCATGACAGTAGTCAGACTTCGTAATAGGGTTGGGTGTGCTGTCTATCTTAGGAGCTTGTATGGATCCCCTTTGATATAGTACCTGACCACCGCAGAAATCTTTCACGTATTCATCCTCACATCAACTCCTGTGAGGAAGGGTAGTAATATTTATCCCCATTTTACAGAAACTGAGGCACAGAAACTGAGTGACTTGCTTTTGAACATCACACAGGAAATCTGTGGCATAGCAGGGACTGCTAAGTCCTAGACTAGTGCCCTAACCACTGGACTATCTGAAGAGTAAAGCATTTAAGAGAGAGAACCATTTGTCAGTAAGCCATGCAGCAAACATCCATGTGGCTGTATTTCCTAAGTTTGCAAAGATGTTAATTTAGAAGGGACACTTTCACAATAAAAATCTGCTTTTCAAGGAAGATTTTACCTGTTATAACAACTATAGATTATTAAAATTGAAATAAATATTTTAATCTAGTATATTTTTCTTTATGCAAGTTTTCTTTTTACTAGTTTACCTAGGTTGGACAGTGAAAATAGGTCAAGCATCAGTTTCATTTTCCAGTTGTCTCATGAACTAACATTATGGTAATTTAAATTTTGAGAACCTTTGCCCATTTATTTCACCTTTCTTTTGGTCACTGGAAAATATTCTTAATTCACACATGTACTTGTCATAGGCAAAACTGTTGAATTCTTTTCTCCTTTTTTGTTTGTTCCTAATTTATAGTGTTAATGCTAATATTTTCTTTGACCATCGAGTCAACACCGAGTTTAACAACTTTTTGCAGATTGGTATAGGGGATTTTTTGTCAACATGAAGGTTTTCACCAGCCTAAGTCAATGATTAATGTCAGTGTGAAAATCCTCCTCTCATTCTTTTATTCTTTGATCTGTGTTTGCTGTTGCACATCGCTTATACAGTACAGGAATATCTGCATATCGTACTTTTCTATTGACAGGGTAAACAGATAGCTACACTGGTGTTACACAGAGTGAGAGAGAGAGAATGGCTTCGTTAATGCAATTCCATCATACAATGGCCAAGCATCAGTCTCCTTCTGAAACAGTGTCTCATGGTAACACAGTGACCAAAAAATTAGTCCAGGCCATCACTGCATCATTTTTCTTATTTGTAGAAACCACTTAATAGATTGACCACTAGGACATGCACAATTCTTCCAGAAAGTCAGAGCCCTGTAATGCAACTGGATACATAAAAGCTACATCCTATCTAGGCATGGTATCTGAGCATCTAGCATACCTGACATGAAAGAGTAGTCAAAATTACTTGTAACATTCTTTGGTCAGAAATCCCTTTACATGCTGATGGGAGATGCAGCAAGGGCAGTGGCTCAGGGAGTCCCGTAAGAAGTTTGTGGTTGATCTTTACCGAAAATACCATTCCTATTTTTTGGGAACAGATGCACCAGAAAGTTTAAGACACTCACTCACCCTTCATTTGTATGTCTCAGTATAACAAGAGGAATTACCTAAACAGCAACTGTTAATTAATTGTAAAAGGTCATATGATGAGAGTAACTCATGAGGTTAGCTCCTTGCAGGGGAATCACAGACAAAGCTTGCTAGCCATTACTCTGCGGTAATATCACCATTTGGTCATAATAAAGTTTTTTACATAATCTGCAGTTTAAGTATTAATTCCCAGTGCATAACTATTTTACGTAGGTTTCACAACCAGGTACAGAGTTAACTACTGACTATTGCATTTCATATCAAATACCTTTATACAGGTGTCTTTTCACAAGCTAATAAAAGATGGAACTCCTCTTTTAACTGCATCTTCCTAGCCCTAATCTATTTGAAAGGAAAAACTAGAATCCTGTATTTTCTTATTTGTTTAGGGTAATTGGTGGCATACGGTTATGTATTTAGATGAGACGACTATTAATCCAGTGTTAATGATGCCCGTAGTGTGGGTCTGCTTTTTTTTTCTCCTTTTTTAAGATATACAATAACTGGCCAAAGCAATAAAATGCAAAAAGCAATTTGTCACCAAGAGGCTAAACAAAAGGCCAAGAGGCCTTTATTTTTAATACAATGAGGATGCCAAAGATACTAGAGATTTATAAAATAAAATGATATGAAACAGATGTTTTTGGCATTCTGCTACTTTGCTGTATTAAATTTAATTAATCTTTTTAATTTACTTTAATCTTGAAACCACACAGCAGTGTGATAAAATGCTAAGTAAACTGCTGGAAGTCTAGGTGGTCAGGTAAAATTTATTTCACCAATATACCAACATATAAAAGCATACCACTCCTGTGATTTTAGCAAAATAAAACAACAAAAGACAAGTAGATGTATGGATTAATTAATAAGGAGTATGTGAATAATAGCATCTTGGGCAACATTAATATTTCTTGGTGGATCACCCTGTGAGAGAGAGACAAATGTTTCAGTTATGCAAAAAGACAACTAACATGCATCATAACTCTTAACTACTTAAAGTGTGTCAGCAATATTTTCTAGTACCCAATCTTCCAAACTTTAATCTCCTTGAGAGGAGTCTTTGGAGAGACTTTGCAGGATTGGACCCCCAGGGTGAAATCCTGGCTCTACTGAAGTCAGTTTGAGTTTTGCCTTTGGCCTCAATACAGCCAGGATTTCACCCAACAAGAGGATTAAAGAAAGGTGTTTGTAATTTTTGTAATTATTTATTTTACCTTTTAAAGTAATAGCAATATTTTTTCATAGCAGGATCAAGAAGGTGGCAATACAGCACAAAAATATTAGTTACTGTACAGCTGCAGGCTATAACAGACTATGACAAACTATAATCTACCTTCTCCTTTCTGAAGTAGCTCTGGAGTGACCAAAACAGTATGAAAGTATATTCATCATTTGACAAGGGCCTGCAAGTTGTTCCTTGAGAAATAATTAAGGCTGTTCATTAAGGAGGACCATGGGTCTAAGGTGGAAGAATAATCTATTGGTTAATAGGCTCAAATAATATTTTTGAGATCAGTGTAAACAAATACATTTGCTTTTATGTGTTTTTAAGGATTTGTTCCAGCTCATGCCAACCAGGGCGGATTTTTTGATCTAATGGCAAACACAACTGTAATATTGTCTCGTTTGTTTTACATATCTTCAAAAAACTGGCTGTTTATGATACTCTAGAACGCAAGTTCTCTTGGGCAGGTATCTGTGCCTTATGCAATGCCAAGCATGCTGTAAGGAAGAGCTTAACAAAATAATAAATGAGAAGTTGTCCAAAGAATACAGTGCATGAAATAAACTCAAAAGACTTTTAAGACTTGGAATTTACTAATCGTGACTCTGTCTTTTATATAGTAAAAAATCAGAGATACAGACATATTCTTGTACACATATGGACATCCCTACAGGTGTCAGGAAAGCTCAGAGCATGTGTTCTAATGTAGTCTGTAGATCATTTCACCAAATTTTGTTAACAAACATACAGTGGTTGAAACCCTTTGGTGGGGGGGGGGGGGGATTTTTAGAAACAAGCGAGAGCCGAAAAAAATACACATTGTCCCAAATACAGTACTAGCTCAGCTACTGAAACAGCATCTGCTGACTTGGAGTGCTATGTTTTTATATTTTGCAACAGAAGTGCTTTCAGATGGTCATTGTAGAACTGATCCTGAAAGAAATGAACTGTCCATCTTCACATCCCATTCAAGCCATTGAGCATTTAGGACCTTTTGAACCTTGCAGGATTAGACCCTATGTCATAGCATCAGCAAGATTGCACCTTCCACTGCATCACTGTTTTCCACTCAATTCCTGAAGTGATGAGTGGTATTGGCAAGAAGGAAAAACAGCAAGCAAGATCAAATGTGCTAAAAACCCTGATATATCACTCACAGTGGCCAAATGCCATAACGTCTTGCAGGACACCTACTTTCTTTCACTTATTTAGACCAGGGGTTCTCAAACTGTGGGTTGGTACCCCAAAGTGGGTCATGACCCCATTTTAATGGGGTCACCAGGGCTGGTTTTAGACTTGCTAGGGCCCGGGACCAAAGCCCGAGCCCCACCACCCAGGGCCAAACCCAACGGCTTCAGCTGTGGGTGGCAGGGCTCAGATTACAGGCCCCCCTCCTGGGACGATGGGGCTCAGGCTTTGGCCCTCCCCACCAGAGTGGCGGGGCTCGGATTTTGGTCCCCCCGGCCTGGGCCAGTGGGGTTCAGGCTTTGGTCCCCACTCTTGGGGTCATGTAGTAATTTTTGTTGTTAAAAGGGGGTTGTGGTGCAATGAACTTCGAGACCCCCTGCTTTAGACCATATCTAAAAATTACTTTTTTTTTTTAAATACAAAGTAGATGGTAATGTCTGTGTACATCACAGAAATTGCAGAATCTCTCTCACAAAACGAGGACAATAAACTAATTTCAGATCCAGAGAATGAATGTGACAAAAGAATTCTGACCTCTCTCCTCTTCCTGAGGTCTATTTTAAAAGAACTATAGCAACATCTGTATTTTAAGATATGACAGTCAAATACTTTATTTCTTGGTTTTCATTCATTACAGTTTCATTACTGAATGGACGCCAATTACATTAAAATTAAATCTATTCCTTTAACTGTTGTTAATAAACCTTGTATATACAAAACTTTATCTTTTTTTTTTCCTTAATGAGATCTAAGTCACTTGCTGCAAAGACTTTGCATCCAAACACTTAACTTGTCTACCAGAGCAATTCAGTTTGCTTCTCCTTTCCTGCTGGACTGGAAATATGCTCTGAACTCTGTGTTCACTCTAAATCAGGTGTCACAACAGTTTATTGGGCGGCATAGTATAATAAAAAATGTTACAGTTACAGATTAGCTGTTCATAGATAGATTCATAGATATTAAGGTCAGAAGGGACCATTAGGATCATCTAGTCTGACCTCCTGCACAACACAGGCCACAGAATCTCACCCACCCACTCCTGCGAAAAACCTCTCACCTATGTCTGAGCTATTGAAGTCCTCAAATTGTGGTTTAAAGACTTCAAGGAGCAGAGAATCCTCCAGCAAGTGACCTGTGCCCCATGCTACAGAGGAAGGCGAAAAACCTCCAGGGCCTCTTCCAATCTGCCCAGGAAGAAAATTGCTTCCCGACCCCAAATATGGCGATCAGCTAAACCCTGAGCATATGGGCAAGATTCACCAGCCAGATACCCAGGAAAGAATTTTCTGTAGTAACTCTGATCCCACCCCATCTAACATCGCATCACAGGCCATTGGGCCTATTTACCATGAATATTTAAAGATCAATTAATTACCAAAATCATGTTATCCCATCATACCATCTCCTCCATAAAACTTTACCGAGTTTAATCTTAAAGCCAGATAGATCTTTTGCCCCCACTACTTCCCTTGGAAGGCTATTCCAAAAGTTCACTCCTCTGATGGTTAGAAACCTTCATCTAATTTCAAGTCTAAACTTCCCAATGACCAGTTTATATCCATTTGTTCTTGTGTCCACATTGGTACTGAGCTTAAATAATTCCTCTCCCTCTCCGGTATTTATCCCTCTGATATATTTATAGAGAGCAATCATATCTCCCCTCAACCTTCTTTTACTTAGGCTAAACAAGCCAAGCTCCTTGAGTCTCCTTTCATAAGACAGGTTTTCCATTCCTCAGATCATCCTAGTAGCCCTTCTCTGTACCTGTTCCAGTTTGAATTCATCCTTCTTAAACATGGGAGACCAGAACTGCACACAGTATTCCAGGTGAGGTCTCACCAGTGCCTTGTATAACGGTACTGTTCCCTGCTGTCATTCCCTTTGTTTGGAGTCCTTGTCATTTACAAATCAAGATGGTTATATGCTCAATTATAACACTTGCAGGTAGGACAAAGGTTATTTCCATTACTCCCAACAGCAGTAAGGAGAACATTCTGTGTAATGGACTGTGGGATTTTAAATTCCATAAGTCTAATAATTCTCCATATCTCAGTGCTAAAGAACCTTGTATTGTTCCCTTGCAGCGATCTAACGTTTAATCTAGTATGCATATGTAATCTCATGATAAACAACCATATTTCACAGGTATTTTTAAAAGATTGCTGAATAGAAGCCATAGAATTTGTGGTGCCCAGGAAAGCTAGCACGGCAGTCTCCTCTTGCTTGGCCAAATGGTTTTGATCAAATGCCACAACGGAAGCATTCCACATGACCAGCTATGCAGCATGCTTTACTGGGGTATGGGATCAAGAGAAAAGTCAAGTAGCGTATCTCTTGGCATCCAGAAAGAACTGCATCTGACATCGGATCAATCTAATAAATATTTCGAGCTGGTCTCAAGCAAAATATACGTGCGTAATAATTAAGCTTTTTAATGATATACACATGCATATATACATACATACATGCTTCTTAAGGGAAGGAGTTAGGCCCTTTCCCCCACATTAGCCAGAAACTGATCTATAATGTCAACAGTATGTTATTCTGCAAAGAGGAAGCCTTACCAGACTGAGCAGTGCATGTAAACAATTCAGTGCATGGGATACGGGATAGTAGACTACTCCTGATATACTGTAGTCAGCTCATACTGATACTCCCAATGCTGCCAACCTCAGATATCTAAAAACTTGTGTGTGTGCTTCTGGTCCAATGCACATTCTTGGAAGAGATGGAACAAGGACACATTTTGGATTTTCATTGACTAATATGAGAGTGATAAATCTTAATTCCCTCCCTCTCCCTGAAAAACAGAACTTCTGTTGCTCAAGGTAAACAAAGAACTATCTGTTGTTCTTTGGCAAATTAATCTTAGTGGGAGAGTCTTCCAAAGGAAATCAGTAGCATATAACAAGAATGTATATTGTTTAAGAGCCCTGAAACTCAAAGCAGAACTTAAAGGGATTTTCCTCACTGTATGGACTGTGAGTTTGTTAAAGAAAAAAGAACAATGCCATCACTTGAAAGGTGAGATTTGTCTAAGGAACAAGCTTAACTCTATAGGGTCTAAGCACCACCCTTTACGGAAAAGTCCTACTGAACATTATAGGGATTAAACCGATAGAATACAATAGGTATTTCACAAGTTTCTATAGAAGTTACTTCTGAAAATTTATAGACTTTAATAGAGAATTATATATGAATTTCTTTTGTGGGGAAAACAAAATACCCGTGTAGCACTGCCATGCTCATTGTACTGTGACTTTAAGTGATCGACTATGCAATTCTTTAATTTATCCCCCATTTTATAATTAATACTTATATGTATTAATCATATCTCCAATCCCAAAGCACTGTACGAATATAAAACATACAACCTAAGGATAAATATCTTTAACAGAAAAAACAACAAACTAATAAGCCACCTATAGGACAACCTACAAAGCTGTAAGTTCATCACACAGAGAGTTACCACAGATAATACAGTCACCTTAAATACCTCACCTCATTCTTTCTGGAAAAGTCCAAGAGTATTGATAGGCCTTCCAGGGTGCCCTAAAGCTTAAAAAAATCTGGGCTCTTTTGGACCAGTGGGGAAAAGGATCCCTCCCCAAACAGAAACCACTACCCTGCCAGAACTCTCCCCAAGGATTTCCACTGGTTACAGCTGCAGCAGTAACAATCTATGAGATAATCAATATCCAAACCTTTTATATGTGATGTGATCTAGCAGGGCAGTGTCTCCAGGAGCTCCTGGCTGAATCCTTTTGAGATTCTCATTTCAACTGCTAATTTTTTTGCTGCTATGGAAACCTTTTTGAGCACTAAGACAAAACTATAAAAAGGCACGGGAGGGGCAGCTGGATCAAAAGGACAGCCAAGATAGTGGAGCCATGCAAACAGAAAGCACATACAAGAAGTTACCTTAAATCCAACTACAATACTGGATAGTGGGAGCCTGCCTGCCCTGGGAATTTGGCTTGATTCCAGCCATTAGTGGCCAGCCACATATATGCGAACAAACTCCTGCTATTGAGAGAGTAAACTGAAAATTGCACTGGGGGATCTTGCCCCTACTTGAAATCAAGGCAAGCTGCACTGGTACAAACTGTGCTTTATAGCAGTTTATACGAGAAGTTTGCACTGGTACAGCTACACTGGTGGATGAGATTGGTACAAATCCCAGCCTAGACAACATCTCTGTTTCAGAACTCAAAGTATCTCTGCAATTCCTCCTCAGACTGAATAATTGAAAGGCGCAGACTACAGTATTTCAGAACCAGCTAGCAGCAATAGAACAAAGAAAGCAGCAGCGTCTGATTCAGCTCAGACTACACACCCTCATCTGCAACTGTGGGAAAACAGTTGTTTACTTAGAGGATAAAACTGAATATTCTTGAAAATAGAAGCTGAGGACTCTGGGTCTCCCTGAATCAGATTAACAAGCACTTTGCTCTTTCAAAAAAAACTCAGAGACAGTTTAATGCTCTGTATTAAATTCTGTAGGTATTTTCCTTAAAGGCAAAACCTGCAAAATTAATGCACACTCTCTCTCTCTCACACCCACACACACCCCATTTCTTTATGCAATTTTTATGCTTCTGCGTATTTGGGGAATAGTTTTCAAAAACTAATTCCTCAACCAGTTCAGTAGCCTGTAGGTGAATACCCAGTTACTGGAGACAAGCACATTTGGGGATCTTCAGCATAAAGCTTTTTTTTTTTTTTTTTTTTTTTACAAAAAAAAACATTTGTAATACAATGAACTTCTTGTGCTGGAATTAAATTGAAGTAGCTGCAATCCCCCATCTGCTCAGTTGATTTAGAGTAGTTGGCTTGTCATTATAAATGGAGTTTAAATCTAGTTGCCTTGAAAAATTAAGCCAATCTGGTTATTAAAACGTTTGATGTAGTCAATTAATATCATGAGAACCAAGATCTATGTGTCCACTCAATACCAGTCCCATGGGAGTTTTGCCACTGTACACAATGGCAGCAGAATCAGGGCTATCTAGCAACGCATTTTAACTAAATTGCTTATCAGCTTGATTTTGATGGAGGAAATTGCTTGTTTGGAGATTGTATTTGGTGTACATTACCAATATGACTATTCAGCAATTACTAACATAAATTGATTTTTGTTGTTAATTAGCATGTTATGAACAAAGGGAATAAAATGAATGCTTTAGAAGGTTTTAATTTTTATTATATACAGTGCTGTTTGGCAGGTCAGACTCATCCAAAGGGACTTTTTGATTAACAGGTAGTTGGAAGGATTTGTTGATATGCAAATTACTTGTTTATAGAATTTGAGTTCCCGGGGGAGAGGGGAAAAGAGAAGGAGAGTTGATACAATCTGAATTTTTAACTGTTTTGATGTATTGGTGGCAGGGTTGCTGCAGCAGCCAGAGTTGGTCCCAAGATACGAAAAAGATAGGGTAGATGAAGTAATATCTGCTCTTGGACCAACTTCACTTGTTGAGAGAGATAAGCTTTTAAACTTCACAGACAAGTGGAGCTCAAAAGCTTGTCTCTCTCACCAACAGAAGCTGGTCCAATAAAAAATATTACCTTACCCACCTTGTCTCTCC
This sequence comes from Caretta caretta, assembly GCF_965140235.1. Classification (NCBI taxonomy): domain Eukaryota; kingdom Metazoa; phylum Chordata; order Testudines; family Cheloniidae; genus Caretta; species Caretta caretta. The sequence continues at coordinate 12,630,943 of NC_134219.1, forward strand.
CTCGATTTATTAGGTAATTTTTTCTTTTTGGCCGTATGACTAATCATGGTACCATAATGATACTAAAGCCTAAATCATTCCCACTATGGCCTCTCACTGTGTCCATTATTTTACCTCATTGGAAAGGTGGATTAATCAAGGCCCTAATTAGCAGAGCTGGTTAGAAAAAAATTGAATCTCAGTGTTTTTACTGTGGAAAAAGGGACATTTTTCGGCAGCAATTTTCACAGAAAGAATTTCCCATTTTTTAACCAGCTCTTCTTAGTAAAAATAGCTCATTCCACACTACGGTAGTTAGCAAGGCTGGAAGTTGGGCCTCAACCTATGTTGAGGGGTTTTTTTTTAAACATACTATTTGGGACTAGCCCTGGAGCAATTTGAACAGTTGGGAAAGGAGGGATAGTCTGTGCGTGCAGGGCTATAGGAACAGGGAGCTGGGAAGAGGCACCAATTGGAAGCACTGGTACAGGTGAGGGGGTTTCAACCAAATAGTACAAATAGGATGACCAGATGTCCTGATACTAGGGGCTTTGTCTTATATAGGCAATTATGCACCCCACCCCAGCCCACCCCGAAAAAAGTGTCCCAATTTTTCACACTTGCTGTCTGGTCACCCTAAGTACAAATGTTCCTCTGGATCAGAGTGTGTTACAGGAAAGAGAGATTAATTATAGGACAGTGGATAAATTAACTAGTCAGCCAATTTCCCATCAGGTCAAGCCTGTTAATTCACCCACGCATAGATGCCCACTAATCACCTGCAATTTGAGCTCAGACATTTGGCATGGATTGCAGAGCCCCATTCCAGCATTATGATTTCCCTTCACTCCACCTATTAGTCTTGATCCTACAAACTCTGTCTCTGGAATGGGAACTGGGTGTTTTCTCACTGTTTCTGCATGTTGTCCTCAATGGGGATTCCCACTTACAAAAAAGAAAGATGAAGTCAGTCTCTTATCTTTACTTTACTCAGTCTGGCCAGTCTTGTACTCACAGTTTGGTTCATTAGATTAACAAAAGCTGACCTAGGTAACTCAGGGACTTACTAGACGAGAAAATCCCATCTAAAGCATATTTCATGACCTATTTCCTCACAAATTCACTGACCAGCTTGGGCTGCTGGAGTGAATGCTAGTAAATAAAATCAGAACATAGGCTGCTGAGCTTAAGAGTGTCAACAAGGGCACAGTCCCCATGGCTAAGATGTTCTAAAAATTCAGTCATATCACAAGCTGATGACTAATAAGCCTGGAACCTCTGGTTGCAGTTTAGTGAAAACTCCCACTAATTCTTCACAAGACCTTTAGAAGACATGCCACAATAGGATAGTTAATGCTTCCTCCAACTCTGCTGGCTCTCAAAGCTCAGAATATGACTTCGTGGCCTACTCTGACATTTTTTCTTCCTGCTTCCAGGTTGTTTGTTTGTCTTGCTTAAAAATTTCCTACCGTGCCAGTTGTAGGAAGGTCAACTGATAGTTCACAATCCAGCAGAGGAGAAAAATAGTAAAAAATTAATACATTGTCAACCATTTTGACCCTCACACTCAGGTTTTTTTGTTTTGTTTTGGGTAGTTAAATGAGAGTTATAAAAGATAAAGCTGTATGCCAAGGGTCCAGGCCTGCTCAACATACTAAAGCAAACAGGGAATTTATAACCTCATCCAATATCCTTGAGGCTGAGAACTATGCCTTTATTGAACATGTATGTAGGGGTTGGGTGTTTTACTTTATGTGAATCAGGGCAGCAAGATCAGGCATTTGCACATAATATGCCAGATGCATTTTGCGGTCAAGGCACCTTATAGGAAAAAGTAGTATCTGAATACTCCCAAAGTTTATAAGGCATCATTTATTCCTCTCAAGTTATGAATAATGAGGCAGTAACCATGTAGGTTATGCTTGATTTAGAAACGTATGCCATAACTTTGATTGCTGCTGGCTCACATATTAATGGACATACATATTTTGGTGGTAAACAAAGGCCTTAACATTATTATTTTTAATAAATACATCGCAAAAAAGTCAGGTAACTCTTGCTACACCAATCTTTGCTACTGTGTCCTTGCACAACTGGGGCACTAAGCATTCTATCTGTCATAGGGACAGAGTCATTGTGGTTATTAAGCCCCATTTTAGCAAGATTTTTCTCCATGAACATGATCATCTCATGTGGGGAAAGCCTTCTATGGTGCAGCTTCTTTGCTGGCTATAGAAGACTTTAGCCATTTGGAGGGTAAAAGAGAACCTTTGGTCTGATATTAATCTGATATTGTGAGCTAAGCAGAACAAACTTTGTGAGTTCAAGAAGTATGAATGGAACAAAACTTTTCAAAGTTTCTTTAAATTCAAAATTCCAAGTTTAATTCTGCCAACAGTATTTGATATTAATATACAGAAGTCAGTTTGTGTTCTCATTTCATCTGGTGTAACTCCTTTGACTTCATAGAATATCAGAGTTGGAAGGGACCTCAGGAGGCCATCTAGTCCGACCTCCTGCTCAAAGCAGGACCAATCCCCAACTAAATCATCCCAGCCAGGGCTTTGTCAAGCCTGATCTTAAAAACCTTGAAGAAAGGAGAGTCCACCACCTCCATAGGTAACCCATTCCAGTGTTTCACCACCCTCCTAGTGAAAATTTTTTTTCCTAATATCCAACCTAAACCTCCCCCCACTGCAGCTTGAGACCATTACTCCTTGTTCTGTCATCAGCTACCACTGAGAACAGTCTAGATCCATCCTCTTTGGAACCCCCTTTCAGGTAGTTGAAAGCAGCTATCAAATCCCCCCTCATTCTTCTCTTCTGCAGACTAAATAACCCCAGTTCCTTCAGCCTTTCCTCATAAGTCATGTGCTCCAGCCCCCTAATCATTTTTGTTGCCCTTTCCAATTTTTCCACATCCTTCTTGTAGTGTGGGGCTCAAAACTGGACACACTACTCCAGATGAGGCCTCACCAATGCCGAATAGAGGGGAATGATCACGTCCCTCGATCTGCTGGCAATGCTCCTACTTATACAGCCCAAAATGCCGTTAGCCTTCTTGGCAACAAGGGCACACTGTTGACTCATATCCATCTTCTCGTCCAATGTAATCCCCAGGTCCTTTTCTGCAGAACTGCTGCTTAGCCAGTCGATCCCCAGCCTGTAGCAGTGCATGGGATTCTTCCTTCCTAAGTGCAGGACTCTGCACTTGTCCTTGTTGAACCGCATCAGATTTCTTTTGGCCCAATCATCTAATTTGTCTAGGACCGTCTGTATCCTATCTCTACCCTCCAGCGTATCTACCACTTCTCCCAGTTTAGTGTCATCTGCAAACTTGCTGAGGGTGCAATCCACACCATCCTCCAGATCATTAATGGCTCCAGTGGAGTCACTCTGGATTTTCACCAGTGTAACAGACAGCACAATGTAACAGTTTTTTTAAATTTTAAATCTGAGTTTAAATCAGAATTCCCAAGTTCGGGAAATATTGTCTATTTTCTGTGCTGATCTTAGGTCCAAGTATTCAGATATTCTGAATTCAGATACTAAAATGTAAATCATTAGCTCAGTCCTTTTCTACCTGCCCATGTGGTGTGTAGCTATATGAATCTACTACCCAAAGTTCGTACTTTAAGTCAGCAGTGGCCACTATGATAGTCTGAGCTATAGAAGTGCTGTGGAGAATGCTTCATGACCAGATGTTGGGGGAGGATCATTTCTCCCAGTTGCTGGTGAGCTCCCCCTTCATAAATCCCATTTTCTATGGATTTGCAAAAGGGACAGAGATTTAGACCTTAATGACATGTGACCATTTTCTAAAATCTATTATTATTATATAACATACATGATGCTCTGTACCTGGCATAATATCACACCAATTAGTACACAGTGAATCACTGTAAGTTCAGTCAGGGTCGTAAAAATGCTTTTTTATGCCATGAAGGTATTTTCTTTTTTTTTCCTTCCTTCCTTTGTTTGTTTTTGCCAGTGGATTTCTTTTTCTCCCATTAAGTTAAGTTTTAATCATGATGACCCTCTGAGGGTCTGGAGTTTAAATTCCAAATGCCAGGCTGCTGGGCTTTTAAAAATGCTGGAACAGTGGCACTAATTTTTCAGTCTTGGTTGCCTAAAGCGAGGCATCTCGGTAAGTTGCCTGATTGTCAGAGATGCTGAATACCCACAGTTCCCTCTGACTACTTTGGGAGTAAAGGGCATTCATCACCCCTGAGAAATCAGGCTATTTATTACTATTATTTATATTGCAGTAGTATCCAAAGGCCCCAATCAGATTTGAGCCCCTTGTGCTGTGTGACATACAGGAAGAGAAACAATCCCTGCTCCAAGGACCTGACCACCTAAAACACAGTTTTTAAATTAAGACAAGATGCAGCCAAGTTGATGCAACAAACAAGCAGGAGGAACCAGGGAAGACAAGCGTTAATGACAGGTGCTTAACTCCGGGCAACCAATTTGGAAAATTTTGGCCAATGACATTAGTCTCTTGAATTTTAAACAGCTACAAAACGCAACAACGTTTTCTGTCTTATATGTTTGTGAAAATATTTCAACCCCTGAAAGCTCTGAGTTTGAGCTGATGCTGAAGAGTACATATTACTTGATGCCTATGGCAACTATTGTTGCAGCAGGGAAATTATGCCAACCCCTGCAGTGCACTTCATATGTGGTAAATTCACTTAACAGCAATTTAGAAGACGACACCCTGGTGCTGTGCCAGTTTGAGCCAGATGGTCATGGAGATTATTAAAATCATGCATGTTGCAAAAACCTCTGAAAAATTGCACTGTTAGAAAGTTTACTAGCATGGTGGGGATCCTAATAAAAACAATCAGGATATATATCAAAATAGTATTTACAGACAAATTCACGGTATGATTCTCCACTGTTTAATCATAATTTCCCCCCCTGCATCTTTTAGGTTCAACTAATCCACTATAACCATGAGTTGTATACAAATGTCACAGAGGCTGCAAAAAGTCCCAATGGCTTGGTGGTAGTTTCTATATTTATGAAAGTAAGTATTTAAATTTCATAAATATTATCTAATGTTTAAATTACTGAGATTTTGCCATGAACAGAATTTTAGAATTAGCACTAGTCACCATCGTTTGTATTGGGTCAGCGCCTGTTGCTTCAGTCAGAAGTCAAGAGACCCCATTGCGCTATGCACTGTACACTCATAATGAAAGAGACTGTCCCTACTCCACAGAGCCTGAAGTCTAATGGGGAAACACACCATGTGGGGGGAAAACAGTTTGGTAGGGAGGACAAGGCACAGTGAAACGAACATATTTGATACAATAAACGACAGCTATTGCAGTTTATAGTTTCACATTAAAATGCTCAGGGAAGTTATTAATTCTGCAGATTTGAGGTGTCTGAAAAGATGCAAAAGTGAATATATAATTAAAATTAACCCTTTTCTTGTGGGGGTGAGGAATGGGGAGAGAGAACAATTGCATTTTAGAGGAGTGGTGACTGGTTATAAATCAAGAAATGAGTTTCCCTATCAATGTCATTTAAAACACCTTAGATTATCACAACTGAAAGAATGTTGAAAATCTAGTTGTCTTTTACTTTTTTTGCATTTCACACAGGTAGAAGAACATACGATTATTATCTATTAGCCTTCATACCAGACATGCCCTCTACACTCCTCTACATCTAATGTTAATACTCAGAGTTTATTCAAACACTTTAGAATCCTCCTCTCCTCTTATTACCTCCTTGCGGCAATATCCTCCACCTTGCCTTACTAAGTGTTTATTGCAAAACATTAGCTGCTCCTACAAGGGGAACAATGCTCTGATTTACTATGCACCTCAAAGTATCTAGCCCATGTTCACAGAAATTATATAGAGTCAGTCTTTAAAAAAAAAGAAAAAAGAAAAGAAAAATCCCTTTTAGTATACTCTGATCTAAATTTATAAGGATCAAACTTACTGTCAAAACACCAACCTCATAATTAAAATATCTATTTCACCAGTTATCTTGGAAAGTTGGACCTGCTTGGTGCCTTTTGTACAGCTCTAATATTTGAGGTATTTGTCAGAAAGATCTTCAGATTATCTCTTTCCTCCCTGATATACTGTACTGTGAGGCCAGTGAGTTAACTGTAGTTTGTGCAAAGGGGTAGAATTGAAGCATCTCCTGGATACTGCCCACAATTTTCAGTTCTGTGTGAATAACTTCATCATTCCTGTGTACTACTTTAGTTGCACTCCTAATGTAATGAGTAACCCGAAGTGTAGAACCTGATTTGTTGTTTCCCTTCACACAGATACTTGGGTCTTTGCCCTCCATATATAGTGACAGTGCATGTTTTGTTTGGAATGTCTGAGTCAGTGTAAATCATTCCCTGAAATAATTGTGCATCAAAATAGACAAAGTATTTGATGGCCACTGAACAGAACTGTCCCCTACTGCCAAATATTTCAGTAGGTTTAAATGTTGAGGGGTAAAAAATATTTCACAGAGAAAAGCACTGAATGCACCAGATCCTGTTCCATATACCACTTGATCAGGCATGCCCTGGCCACCTCCTGATATTGGGGGATGAGCCGATTCGGGGGAGAATCCCCTGCTTGTTCTATGGGGAGGAGAAAAACAAACAAACAATCTGGGGAAACAACTACAAGGATTTCAGAGGTTTCCTGTTCCTCAAATGGTGAGGATTCAGAACAGAACCTTCTCAATGCTTGGGGCAGTTTGGAGGTGGGATTCTGGTTCAGACCCATAATGGCTATATTACACATTTTATGACATTACCAAGCTTCACAGTAAAAGAGTTTTGAAACCTGCATGTGTCACAGCAGCATCCATCCAAATCGCTAAGAAACGTACTGTAACTCAGACAGGACAGGACAGAAGGGAGAATTGATTAGAGTGCCAGGAGGCCAGGTACAGAACCTCAACCAAGCTACATAAATGTGTTGTATAAACAGGACTTTAGAGGGCATGTACTAAGTGACAACAACACTTGTTAGCTCTGCCACTCACAGTGCAATAAAATATCCTAGGATGAATAGCAAAACTAAAATGCTAATAAATGTAATATTCTACATACAACCTTCCACAGTATGCAATTCGCTCAGTCAGACTTCTCTTGCAGCCTGCATAGCCTGGTGTTGGGAATCTCACAGATAACATACAATTCTAAATAAAGATAAAAAGTTACAAGAAATAGAGACAACAGAGAGAGGAGGAGACCTGAAATAGGAGATACAGGAGATGTCACGTGATATGAGAGAATACCAAGTAGAGTGCTAATCACCTATAAATCCACCCAATTCAATTATGCTGTGATCTAGACCCTATTTCACATTTTTATCCATGTGTTTATTTTTCCTTCTATTTTCCATTGAATTTATTTTTAGCTGCAAACTTTCTGACCACTTCTGTTAGAGACATATCCATCTATAGTTCATTATGCCTCTCCCCGCAAAAGTCCTGCAAAGCAATGACATAGCTATCTTTTTTTCCATACTTTTCTCTCTCTCTTTACACACACACACACACTATATTTTCCTGAAAGGTGAGGCTTGTAACAAAGTTTTTGACATTCATTTTTCTCCCTTAGGTGTCTGAATCATCAAATCCATTTCTAAATCGCATGCTAAACAGAGACACCATAACAAGAATAACGTATAAAAGTAAGTTTCTTTTTATTCACCATGACCGTCAGCTGCATGTAGTTAATGTACAAGCATATATTTAGTGAACCACAGGATGTGAGGGACATCTCGTAATGGACAAAAGCTATAAGGTTTGTATTGCCAGTTATCATTTGATAAATTTGGGGACATAACAAAATCAGAAGAACCTAGTAGAGCTATCAGTCCATATAGTATGAATTTGGAAGTTCAAAGCATATGTTGTGTTTGAAAGAGCAATAAATTAAACTAAATTCTACAAATATACTGTTCTTACATGGGGGAAATGCATTTGTGTTAAAAATGAAAGTTACATGCCGAACAGTGTGGATTATATCAAATCAGAACATATTTTAATTCACAAAATATTACCTAGTTCCTAGTTTCATGATCATGTATTTTAACATGCAAGTGGGTATTTCCCATATTATTCAATATTAAGCAATGGTTCCTTTTTATTAATTGCATTTAAAAAGATGCTATGTCTACTGAATTGCTACTGCATATAATGGTAGTAGTATGAAGATGTCATGAAGATAAGTATTGTACATTTGCTGTATGTGGAATGCATTTAAGTGAGAATGTTAGTAATTCCATACCAATGAATGGAAAGCTAAAGCTTAAATGTCAGCTAACAATGAAGGTAACTTTAAGGCAGGAAAAATATAAACGTCTTGATTAAGCAAATTAAATGTCTTCTCTTTGGAAATCCTAGCCCCATTTTGCTTTTAAAAACTAGGAAAGTATGTAGTTCAGTGGTTAGCTAGGGGAGTGGCTATCAGGACTCTTCTGTTCTATTCCCAGTTCCGTGGCCTTGGGCAAGTTACTTAAGGTATCTGTGCCTCAGCTTACCCATCTATAAAACTGAGTTTACCACCATAAACCTCACAAGGGGTTAAGGTTAATTTTAAACCTTAAAGTCTTGCAAACCTCATTTGCTTTGGACTGAGCCTGAAACTCCAAGGCACTCTGAAAGATCCATTAAACCTTGACAAGTTTCATATTCGTAACAAAACTTGCCTGATCTCAGGTTTGTCTGTGAAAGGCTTGGAGAATTTCTTCTAAATAGATATTAATTATATGCATGCTCCCCTATTATGGGACGGATCATGCCCTCCTATGGAAACCCGCTTTTTCCCTCCCCCGCAGTGGTTACAACATTAAGAGGAAAAGATTAATATATTAAGTTTCAGAAAGGGACCATTATGATCATCTAATCCAGTGGTGGGCAACCTGCAGCCCATCAGAGTAATCCGCTGGCGGGCTGCAAGACAGTTTGTTTACATTGACCATCCCCAGGCATGGCCGCCCGCAGCTCCCAGTGGCCACGGTTCACCTTTCCCGGCAAATAGGAGCTGTCCCTGTGGCCCATGCTGCTTCCCGCAGCTCCTATTGGTTGGGAACGGCAAACCGCGGCCACTATGAGCTGTGGGCAACTGCGCCTGTGGATGGTCAATGTAAACAAATTGTCTTGCAGCCCACCAGTGGATTGCCCTGTTGGGCTGCAGGTTGCCCACCACTGATCTAATCTGACCTCCTGCATAGCACAGGCCATAGAATTTCAACCAGTAATTCCTACATCTTAAAATAGCGTATATATTTTAGAATGACATCTAGTCTTGATGTAAAGACTTCAAGTCCTGGAGAATCCACCATATCCCTAGGTAAATTGTTCCAATAGTTAATTACATGCTATTAAAAATGTGCAACTTATTTCTTCTCCCCACACAGGTACTTATGAAAAGGGGAAGAAAAAATTAAAGAGACAAACTTTTCCCTCAGATCTTTCCTTCACTGGGTAGGGTTTTCTCCCCACCCTTAGAGAAGTAGTAGGGGGTTAGGCCAAGTTTGTAGATTGTCTGCTTTCCTTCCCCCAAATATCCTGGCAGACAGCACAGCTTCATGGTAGCTAAAATGCTAGGGTTTCTCTCACCAGCCACTGCCCCTAGAATATTCTGAAGGGATGAATCACAGCACAGTAGTAGTTAAGGCATTAATTTTTCTGAGGATTCCCTGTGGAGCGATAGGGAAGAGATATGTGTTCCCCTTGCTGATTCTCCAAATCCTGAAGTGTGGATTCCTGGCCCAGCACAGTACTCTTCAGGGGCCAGACAGACATCTGGCCTATGCCACAGAGGAAGCTCTTCCTCCTCTATCCCCCCAAACACTCCCCTCTCCCCAAAAATCTATGGGAGGGAAGCTGCTTCTGTCTAGAGTGTAGATACCATGTTCTTTAACCTTTCAGTGATTATTTTTCCTTTTCTCTGAAAACAAACTATGAAATCTGTTCCAATCACACTGAATTTAGGTCATGAGATGAGCCATGAATTTAGGCATTAAGGTGAAAATGCAATATATAGGTAGTTTTAGATATCATAGTCAAATGTTACTGGACCCGTTTTAAAATTTTAATTATGGTTATCATTGACCCGCATAGCTGTTAAAATCAAGCCCTAAATAGATACAGTGCACAATGAGCTGCCGCAGTACACTGAGCTTACTTTCTGCAGTAACAAGTATTGATTAGAAGTGTTTTTAGTGCAAATTGGGAATGTGAAAAAGTCATTGAAAGTAATTCTGCAGTTGCCGTGCTTGACGGATTATAGTGTCATTGCTGAAAAAATGAAATTACTTCATATATTACAAGGATTTCTACACTGCATTTAACAGTTGGGATTTTTTTAACTTGTGCTTTAGGGATCCACAGTGAATACTCGGTATACTCTTAATAAAATGGCCAGTCCCAATTACTTCAGTGAGAGCCTGGCCAGAGTGACAAGTATAGATTGGGTCCAAAGTCAGGCACAGTAAGTAGGGCAGTTCAAGCAATGATTAAAAATGTAGTAAAAGATGTTTAGTCTGTTACATAATAAGCCCAAGGACAAAATGTATCAAAAGGGGAATTTGAAATGTAAGAAAATATTAATGGTTAAAATGGACGTAACTCCCCCCCCCCCCCCCCCTTGGCATTCAAAAGTGGATTTTAAATGCCTGTTTTAGTCTTCTTCCAGTGGCTCAGCACCAAAAATTGGATTTGAGCAGGTTGAAATGACTGTTCTTTTAAATAGACTTAGTCAGGAACTATATGAATATTTCTAAAGAAAAATTGCTTTAATATTCATGTTTAAAGTAGGGCAGCTGAGGGGCTGAAGGTGGTTTACTTTTATTTTAAGACAGCAATATTGGTTTTTAAAACTGAGATATGCCATGCTAGTTTATGCTTTTGCTGGCAGAAGAGCCCACACTTCACTTAATGTTGGATAAAACCAGCACTTTAGCTTTCAAGGAACCTGTGCAGAAATTTGGGCTTCATGTGCTGCACCAGAATTACTGCCAAGAAGCCATCTGAAAGGGAAAAGCTGTTGAATTTTGGGCTTACTTCCTTAAATTTAATGCTTAACACTTAACTGCCTCGCAGGGGAACATATGAATAAGTATCCCAATCTTAGATTCGGCCAAGAGAATTTTTGGCCAAATTTATGGACAGAGTCTCAAATTTCAGAGGCTTCCATTTTTGGATGCCCAACTGTAGACACCAAGGACCTGACTATCAGAAGTGCTGAGCTCTCAAAGCTCCAGGCATAAGCAGTGGGAGCTATGGATGCGCGGCATCTCTGAAAATCAGGTCCTCAGTGTCTAAAGATGGGCATCCAACATTAGAGGCCTCATTTCTCAATCTGGGCAGAAGTAATTTGTCCAAGGCAACAGGTGGAGACACTCAGAGCTAGAATTAAAACTTGGGACCACTTAGTTTCCTATCCTCTTCCTATCCTAATCTCTAGACCGTGCCTTTCTCCTGTTGGATTATTGTTTTTGTACTTGGTTTTATCTCAGCACGGGGAGCTGGACTAGATGACCTCTCAAAGTCCCTTCCAGCCCGACATTTCTAGATTCCATATTATGAACCTGGAAGATCCAATGTGATAGAGTAGTTTTTAAACACTATATTCTCTGTAAAATATCACTATGTATTTGAACCCTAACTATCCAGACTCAAAAGCCCAGTCTTGCTCCCATTGAAGTCAATGGGAGTTTGCCACTGACAGCACTGGGATTAGGTTCTACCATTTTAGCATGTTGCATTTTTAATTTTGTAAAGGAAAGTATATAGCTTAAATAGTTTCTTAGAGAGGGCTAATTTTGTTGTGTGTGGTTCTTGCTATGAAGCAGGGGGGATGAGGAAAATTAACAAATGCAGAGAAAAGAATGAGAATGTCAACATCCGTAAAGAAAATTGTCAGAGTCAAGACCTTTATGTAAATTAATGTGAAAGCTAATGAAATGTAATTTGTGTAGAGAAAAGTTCATGAGTTCAGAAATTGTCCTGAGGCATAAGCAGCTCAAGATAAACAGAATGTGAGTTGCAGATAGGAATGATGCTTAGATTTTATCAAAGTCTGAAAACAGTTATTAAAGAAGGATATTGACAAAGGATGCAGAGAAGCCTCACCCAGAATAACTTTGAACATTATGAAGTATATACCTTCAATAGAAGTCATATATTTTAAAACACATCACATGAAAGGGTGGCAGTCTATTACTACTGAAAAAGCAAGATTTCCGTGACGTCTGTGACAACGTCTACTAGAAAAAAACTTGACTAAGATATGGAAAAATGGGAGTGGTGGGAAGAGAGAGTGGTGGTTCAAGGCTTTTCTCAGGCCACATTCCTAGGGGAGTCTGCATATTTTCAGTACGAGTTTGGACCAAATAAGGACTCAGTTCAATATTTGCTTTTATTGGGCTACAATATTTTCTTCCACCTCTTCATTACCCTTTTCATCCCTTTCTTGGGGCACATTAAGATGGAAAGAGAAACTCTACCTCTTCTGGCACCTTAGAGACTAACCAATTTATTTGAGCATAAGCTTTCGTGAGCTACAGCTCACTTCATCGGATGCATACTGTGGAAACTGCAGAAGACATTATATACACAGAGACCATGAAACAATACCTCCTCCCACCCCACTCTCCTGCTGGTAATAGCTTATCTAAAGTGATCACTCTCCTTACAATGTGTATGATAATCAAGGTGGGCCATTTCCAGCACAAATCCAGGTTTTCTCACCCCCCCCTTTTTTTCCAAAAACTACACACACAAACTCACTCTCCTGCTGGTAATAGCTTATCCAAAGTGACCACTCTCCTTACAATGTGTATGAAAATCAAGGTGGGCCATTTCCAGCACAAATCCAGGTTTTCTCACCCACCCCCCCTCCCCCAAAACACACACACACAAACTCACTCTCCTGCTGGTAATAGCTTATCCAAAGTGACCACTCTCTTCACAATGTGTATGATAATCAAGGTGGGCCATTTCCAGCATAAATCCAAGTTTAACCAGAACGTCTGGGGGGAGGGGTAGGAAAAAACAAGGGGAAATAGGCTACCTTGCATAATGACTTAGCCACTCCCAGTCTCTATTTAAACCTAAATTAATAGGATCCAATTTGCAAATGAATTCCAATTCAGCAGTTTCTCGCTGGAGTCTGGATTTGAAGTTTTTTTGTTGTAAGATAGCGACCTTCATGTCTGTTATTGCGTGACCAAAGAGATTGAAGTGTTCTCCAACTGGTTTATGAATGTTATAATTCTTGACATCTGATTTGTGTCCATTTATTCATACCACACAACAGAACCACTAACCCAGAAACCTATCCTTGCAACAAAGCCCGTTGCCAACTGTGCCCACATATCTATTCAGGGGACACCATCACAGGGCCTAATAATATCAGCCACACTATCAGAGGCTCGTTCACCTGCACATCCACCAATGTGATTTATGCCATCATGTGCCAGCAATGCCCCTCTGCCATGTACATTGGTCAAACTGGACAATCTCTACGTAAAAGAATAAATGGACACAAATCAGATGTCAAGAATTATAACATTCATAAACCAGTCAGAGAACACTTCAATCTCTCTGGTCACGCAATTACAGACATGAAGGTCGCTATCTTACAACAAAAAAACGTCAAATCCAGACTCCAGCGAGAAACTGCTGAATTGGAATTCATTTGCAAATTGGATACTATTAATTTAGGCTTAAATAGAGGCTGGGAGTGGCTAAGTCATTATGCAAGGTAGCCTATTTCCCCTTGTTTTTTCCAATCCCACCCCCCCCAGACATTCTGGTTAAACTTGGATTTATGCTGGAAATGGCCCACCTTGATTATCATACACATTGTAAGGAGAGTGGTCAGTTTGGATGAGCTATTACCAGCAGAAGAGTGAATTTGTGGGGGGGGGGGGGGGGCGTGAGAAGACCTGGATTTGTGCTGGAAATGACCCACCTTGATTATCGTGCACATTGTGGGGAGAGTGGTCGCTTTGGATGGGCTGTTACCAGCAGGAGAGTGACTTTGTGTGTGTAGTTTTTGGAAAAGGAGGGGGGGGTGAGAAAACCTGGATTTGTGCTGGAAATGGCCCACCTTGATTATCATACACATTGTAAAGAGAGTGGTCACTTTGGATGGGCTTTTACCAGCAGGAGAGTGAGTTTGTGTGGGGGGGGGGGGGGTTGGCAGAGGGTGAGAAAACCTGGATTTGTGCTGGAAATGGCCCAACTTGATTATCATACACATTGTAAGGAGAGTGGTCACTTTAGATAAGCTATTACCAGCAGGAGAGTGGGGTGGGAGGAGGTATTGTTTCATGGTCTCTGTGTATATGTCTTCTGCAGTTTCCACAGTATGCATCCGATGAAGTGAGCTGTAGCTCACGAAAGCTTATGCTCAAATAAATTGGTTAGTCTCTAAGGTGCCACAAGTACTCCTTTTCTTTTTGCGAATACAGACTAACACGGCTGTTACTCTGAAATCTACCTCTTCTGTCATTCCCATGAATTGCTATTTAGGGGGGTCTGTAATATGCACTGTTCACTTTCTTGCCATAAACGTGCTCCAGCTGAAAACAGATGTAGTGGACCTGGTTCATCCCAGGCTCCATTGCTCAGTTTCAAGCGGAAAAAATAGACCACAACTTAAACATAATTCAACCAAAGCATCAATGTGGGCAAATAGCTCTCAGATGAACTGAACACTGGACAGCCCCAAAGAATCAGATTATATCTTGCGGGACCCTGAGACTCAAACAAGCTAATATGGGGCCTGATCCAGAGGCCAGTAAAGTCAGTGGGAGTTTTTCCATTGACTTCAATCAGCTTTGCATCAGACTCAAACTCCAAGGTTTTTTTCCCCCTTTGGGCCCCACAACCTGGTAGATAGCTCACTTCTAACCCTGTTTACATGAATTCAGGGTGCCACCCAGGTCAGGCTTCATCTGTGCTGGAGTGTTTAAGCTCTTACTTTCACTCTGTATAGAAACTCCATGTTCCTACCCACCTTTGTGCCTGGTTTTTGATGATCTAAACCCAACCCTCACATGCTCAGTTGGTTACTCCTGCTAATCTCAGCCTTGTGACTTCCACTTAAAGCTCTGTCGTTTATTTCTTGGATGGGATACACAGAGCATTGTTATTTTATAACTGCAGTTCAAATCTGTGGCGTTATTTGTAACTCAAATGGTACTTACTGAGTGCATTACATCACAGTAAGCAAATAGATCTAAGAGTGGGAGAGCGGCACACCAGGAAATATGTTACAAATGATTTAGGGACTAAATGGTGTTTGACTCCTGCATAGGTACACAAGGGAGGCAGAAAGCCCAAGGATCCCCTGTTCCCCATTCAGAGGTATATCACAAAGGGAGTCCTCGCATTCAGGGCATGCGGTGACACTACAGTTACTTCTACCATATGCAAAGGGGGCCAGGTCTAGTCCCTACAATTCTACACCAGAGACGGGAGTAACTGCTGCACTCTCCCCAAGGGTATTGCATCATCAGCCAGGCTCTTCTTGCGTTCCCAGAGGTTCTGCCAGAACCACATGGTTTCTTGGACTTCACACTAGAGTGGGGGTGCACCACAACAGCTCAGTTCAGCCCTTTGTTATATGCCTCAGTCCTGCCCTAGATCATGACGACTGTTGTCTGAGGAGACTGAACAGGGCCACTTATGCAGGTTAAAAATCCACATTAAGAATAATAGGCTAAATTCACCATTGGCATAAAACAGGGGCAATTCCACTGAAACAAGTAGAGTTTCCTGCATTTATACCAGCAATGAAGTTGACTGCATGTCTTCCCCATTTGATACCTTGCTGTATTGCTTCTAGCCTAATTCTCATAGTGCCCACCTATAGCAGAGCAGGTAAAATAAAAACGATGTGACCCAAAAATAAGCCATAAATTACTAATATCCCAGATCTTCACTAATTTCTTAGGTTGGCTCCTGGTAGAGACTTCAGGGCAAATTCTGCTCTCGTTTAAACCGTTGCAAACCCATTGCAGTTAATATGGATGTCAATAAGAGAATTTGGCCCTTGGCGTTTGAAACTATCTATTGTTACTGATTCCATGCCATTTAGAATGAACTACACCAGTCTCCCTGGTTTATAAATAATTAGAAGGATGTTCATGTGGGGGAAAGAGGCGTGTAATGACTCCTACAAAACAATCATGAGCAAGAAAGAATGCATTCCATGCTCACTAATTCCAGCAAAATTATTGCTACACTGCTAAATATTTTTACTAATAGGGCTTAGTGTATTCAGTCCTCTTTAGCTGTTAAAATTTAACACCAGTCTAGCTCACTAATGCAACAGCAATGGTTTAGCACTTTCATCTGGAACATTTTTTGGCTTGGAAACACATTCAGAATCCCAGGCCTTAGGCCAATGGAGGCTGAACATGTTAACAAAGGTGATAGACTCAGTCACCTAGGTGAGAGTAATAGTGTGTTCCACTCTATTAGTAGACCCCACAATGGATATATATAACTGCATTCAGATTGACTGCAAGTACAAAAAGGGGTGGGACTTCAGATTTCTCACAGCCAAGAAAGTACACTGTGGAGACATCTTTCCTGAAATAAAGAAGATTAAGTCTGAACAGATTTTAAATAGATATCAGGCCTGATCTTGTGTAACCCACTGGTGAATGTGTCCAGTCTCTACCCAATCACTGGTGTTTATGAATTATATAGTCCCAGCTAGGGAGACTTCACTGTTTAGTTCATACTGTAGCAACTCATGCATTTAGCTCCCTAAATCCCCAGTGTGTTGGTCAAGATAGCAGCCATCACATTTGCATTCCCTGGGCACTCCAACTATCTACTGCCTGAGACAGGAGTTTGTGATGCAAAAGGGTCTTTTTTCCCCCCTCACACACAACATAGAACAGGTATTTTGCCTGAGTAAGCCTTATCCTTTAGCAGCAATCTCTCAAATGGAGATGAAATATCACATTTTTTAAGTGCTTGCCTGCTTCCTTGATCATTGCAACTTTTCTGCTTTCTTTTTGGAAGGTAGGAGAGGGAAATAGAGGAGGAAGGAGTGGAGGTTCTTTGTTAATTGTGCAATACCATGAATGTTGATCAAGGACATTTTATGTAAAAATTGTTGTAAATGAGGATATTGAAACAATAGGTACAGATTTTATTATACTAGTGACACAAAGTAGAGCATAAATAAAGTAAGTTGATATACTTCACGAGTGACACCTGGAGAAATGTGGCTTATATGACACCCACATACTGCAACTGAATCAAAGACTCAAGTCATTTACTTCTATTGAATCTTCACATGCTTGACCACACTTTCATGACTATTTCTGCTGCTGTCAAAGAAAAGAGTGTAACAGGTGAAATGAAGTAACTGCCTGACTTGTCAGCTGTTTAAGATGAAGCTGTCTACACCGAACACTTTGGCTAATAAAAGCTAAAATTTAGCATGAATTTCATAACTTTCTTAAAAGTGAACACAAAAATATATTTACAATTTCAAGAACTCTTTCCCTCCCCTTTTTCTTTTTTCAATAGCTTGTCTAAAAGATGTATTGATTGTAAATTAATTGCTCATTAACATGCTGTTTTTAATTCTAGTTAAGTTTACAATAAATGTTGTATGGGAAACTTCATATAAACTCAGTGGAAAGTCATGACCATTCTGATATAGATTAGAAGTGATAGACTAAGACCTCAGTCTAAAGCACATGATCACAAATCTTGCCCTGGTCTACACTGGGGGCGGGAGGGTTGATCTAAGTTATGTAACTTCAGCTACATGAATAACGTAGCTGAAGTTGACATACTTAGACCTACAGTGAGTCAACTGCTGCCGTTTCCCCGTCGACTCTGCCTGCGCCTCTTGCGGCGGTGGAGTCCAGGAGTCAACGGGAGAGTGCTCAGGGGTCAATTTATCGCGTCTAGACTAGACGCAATAAATTGATCCCCACTGAATCAATCGCTGATCCGGTGGGTAGTGTAGACATACCCTTATCATTTGGTTTCCACTGCATTTGCTTTCATACCTCCCCATTAATGTCAATGTGAGTTCCTTTCATTTACTGAAAGGAGAAGAAATGTACTTAATCTGCAGCATGGCAGCACACCTTCCTTGCCCACATAGTATTTGCTTTACTCATGAACCATACCAAACACACTACATGCAACTGAAAGCAGCCTCTGAGATTTCACCATTACTTCATCTTACCGGCCCAGCTTCCTCAGTGATGCATCATATTGGTAGAGGAGACAGCTGACAAGTTTAAATGTAAAGTACCCCAGCATAACAACTAGTAAGGAACTGTTGAAGTCTGAAATGCTGCAGAGAATCCTGGAAAATCAGAGTTACAGCTTTGAAAGACTTGCAGAAAGCACTGTAGGGTCAGTGTTATGTAACAGCAATAAATACATACAACATAGCAGGGGCTGAGCAGGTTTGAGGACTCCTAAAAGTTATATCCATTTCTAATCATATGCTATCACATGTCCACACTCTGCAGTCATTTACAAAGGGACACCTCATTAATACCACAGAGGATATGAAAAAAGTGGGAAGGCCAGTAAGTTTCTTTACAGCATATTGTCTCACCTCTGACTTGAGCATTCTGAGTTTATACTGCATCCACTCCCAGTGTGCTCATTAAAGGACAGCAGGCTTCACTGAGCAGCTTTATCATCATACATTAACCTTAACAAGGCAGAACAATCTTTTCTCTCAAACAAAGGTAATTAAGCTTTAATGCTCTTGGTGTTCCCATGGTTTTGTTGAGCAAAAATTGTTCATCTCTCCAAAAATATGGAGAGTCGGCATTCTCCAAAGGCTGCTGCATCCAAATCAATAAATACAACTTCAACCAGCTTTAAACCCAAATACCTAAAACAGGGCCAAATTCTCACTGCAAATGCTTGTGCTAAACTCCCACTGAAGTCAACAGAAGCTGTGAGCAAGCACCTAAGGGCAAAGTTACTATATTAAAATCATAATATCTGTTTATGTCCATGTGTTGAACAATCAATTTGTACAGAGCACAAGGTATATTTGTTTGACTTTCTAGTTCAGTAAAACTAAGGTTGAGATTCTAGAGTAAAAGGCATGTGCAACAAAGTTTGTCGTGTGAAAATATTGCTTGATCTAGATCATTTTTCCCCTTTATTCTCTAGATGATGCATACTTACTACAGGGACTTAATATTGAGGAACTTTATCCCGAGACCTCTAGTTTCATTACATATGATGGGTCCATGACCATTCCACCCTGCTATGAAACAGCAAGTTGGATAATAATGAACAAACCTGTCTACATAACAAGGATGCAGGTAAACTAAAATGAACATAATGGACCTAGTAAATGTCATCAGAAGAATACATATTTTAAATGTATATTTTTGTAGCATCATATTTGAAATTACGTTTCTCTCTTTGGTTTAGTGCGATACTGTATCTTAAACTATGTTTGTTTTGTAATTTCTGCACAAGGGGGTGCTAGAATAACTAAAAAATGCGCAAGTGCAGAAACATAATTGGGACCCTCCCACACTAGGTCAGAAAAGACTAAGAACATTAGAAGAGTGAGGCTTGTGGTCTGATGAGGGATTGTGGCAGCCAGTTTATGTAGTAGGACTTGAGCTAGGACAAAGAGCCTTTGGGGAAGGCTCCAGTCTACATTTTCTGGCACAGAAAAAGGTGGCCGGATTGATGCCAGCACGTGTGTCAAAAATATGGAAGATAGGCCTTTGGTTCCAGAGTGACATATTGAGGGCTACTGTTAGGTAGCAGCAGCATAGAGCAAGCAGTAGGAGCTAGATTCATTCCATTATGTAGGCCAGCTGGGGACCACATTGGTGGAAAATCTTGGCAGCACAGTTCAGTTGCTTTCAACCCCCACTGAGCGCGCCACAAACAGCAGATCTTCAAGTGTGGGTGCCTGGGAAATGGGGGGTCAAAGGGTGGCACCCTCTGGCAGCAGGCCACAGCACCATCAGTGCACCTGCGTCACTTTCCTTTCTCAGGGTAACCGGAGAGCTCCACTTCAGGCTCCCTTGCTTAAATAATATCCCTCCTTGGGACTGGTTTGTTACCAAAGCATAGTTCCAATAGTCTGTAACAGAAGTCCCAAAACATAGTCCATATCATCCCCAGTCCACATTGTCCTTAAAACCCCATTCTTCTTAGCAGGAAAACCATCACCGCCACCCCCAGCCTCTCCGCTTGGAGTGCATCCTCATCATATTCTGGTGTCTTCCACCAAACCTAGGCTCCTTGTTGGTCCCCTTCTGTCCCTTTGCCAGGACAGCCACCCCAGCCTTTTCAACTCGAGTGCAACCCCTCTCTTCCCAGCGGGAACCCCCACAGCCTCTCTGCTGGGAGGTCATCCTGGCCAGAGGAGCATCCCTCACTTCCCCAGCCCTCTCACTGATCCCCTGGGCCCAGCTCTCTGGTGACGTAAGTGGTTAAGCACTTATGTTGCACCCCTGCCTTCAGACCTCTCTGGCTTAGGAGACAGCAGGCACCTCCCTCTGCTCCCTCCGCTCCCTCCTCCTCACTTTTGCCTTCCAGCCCCGGCTCTCTGGCTTGGAGAGGTCAGCTGGCGAACCCCATTTGCTGCTCTCCTGCCTTCACTCTCTCCCCCCCACTGCAGGAAACACCTTCTGGGTCTGGCAGCTCTCACTTGTGCCTTTTCCTGACTCTCACTCAGACAGCTCTGATTCACTGGGTCTCCCTCTATCAGATTCTGCCTGGTCCTTTCTATCCCCCAGGTACTGCCCTGCCCTCTTAATTGGCCAAATGGGAGCCTATTTTGGCAGAGCACTGAACCTATTTAATTTACTGGGGCCAACCACCGTGTGACAGGTGGCAATGTCAGCCAGGGGATTCACTGATTCACCTCATCCCCAGTGTATCCTCCATTAGTGAGAATCCTGAGAGCCCTAAGCAGATCTTAAAGCTGTTTTCTCACCTGGTAGAATCCTCAAGAACTATTAGAAACACAGACTGTCCTCCCCCAGAGTACAGCAGCTCCAGCTAACACAGCAGAAGTTATCTAGTCCAAGGAATGAAATAAAGGATGAGAAATTAGGGCTCAGAAGTCACATTGGGGTTTCAAATCGTGTCATCTTTGCCAATAAGATGCTACCGAAAGCATGCAATGTATTTTAACTGCATTGTATTAATTCTGTCCAACTGTGCATGGGTTTGGGGAATACAATTTGTTGTTTCATTCTAAATGGGTAGAGTAATTTAGGGGAGGCAGTTGAGAGAAAATGGGTACATATCATACATACTAAACTTCCCAATGAACGTGCATATTTTCTACAATAAATATTTTTGTTACGTTATTACAACAATAATGAAAATTGTTTAGTAGAAAATGAAGATCAGAATGTTTCTATAGCGTACACTGGTACTCAAAGGACATCATCTCATGGTAGCTGCTGCTTGTCAGGCTTTACTGGTTAGATGCATACTACAATATTAATACTACAAATTGATTTACTGACTAATTATACAGTATACTCAGACTAGAGAACTGATGCAAGGCGGAAGATTTCCCTTGAAGTCATTAGCACTTCTACAACATGCAAAACACACCTACCAGTGTAGTTCTCTACAAAACTCTCCAAGCTCATTAGATTCCCCCACTTTCCCACAACTCTAACTAATGAGGTAGCCACCAGGAGGAAATGGTAATGAATAAATGCCCTTTAACCTTTAGATTGCCACTTCAAAAGTCATCGTTAGATGGATAGCTGTTTGGTCTTTTGCAGTCCAGCTGCTAGTGGACATTTGCCCACCCAACAAATACCACCTTCAAAATTGGCAACTTTGTTAGTAGTCATGATAGGTAAAGACTGTCCCATAAAGGAGTCCCAGGTCAAGGCCAAACCTCATTAGGAGGGCAATGTAGGGAAGATTGCACTGGTGTTGACCAAGGTAGATCTTTCAGTGAATAGAGAAGATTTCACTCTCCAAGACTGTCAAGTCCCATGCCTTCCAGAAGCACTAACTTCTTTAAAAATACAGATATGGTGCCAATCAGGCTCTGCATTCAGATTTGTGTGGCATAACCAGTACTTGGGCACTTTCACCCAAAGCTGTCTTCTCAATAGCAAGCCAGAGTAGTTACCATAACACCTTTGAGCAATTTTCTCTCATCATTCACCAAATTCCCTTTCTCTGCATCTGCTGCCACTATCTAGTACTATGGATTCCATTTACTTCCTGGTCAGCCAAAGCTCCCTCGTGCCATTTCCATTTATTCTGCACAAAACTGGAGGCTCTCTTTACAATGGGGCTTAGAGAAACAGGATCATGACCACAAAGGAAATGGTTTTGTCTTTACTTAAGGTATCCCAGTTGCCTATGGGTCTAAAAATATGTTTAGTATAGACTGAATCTCTGTCAACCCACCCCAAATTCCAAATCACAAAAATATTGTTAGTATGCTTTGCATATGATGATTAATCTAAATAGTCTTCAATATTGTTTACTTAACTTAGAATGAAGAATAATACTATAGGACCTTGTTTTGTGTTTTGTACAGATGCATTCTTTACGACTGCTAAGCCAGAATCAGCCATCACAGATATTTCTGAGCATGAGTGACAACTTCAGACCAGTCCAGCCTCTCAACAATCGATGTATCCGAACTAATATCAATTTTAGTTTACAGGGTAAAGATTGTCCAAACAACAGAGCACAGAAACTACAGTATAGAGGTAGGTTTTACATGAGGCACTCTCCAAAACAAAAAGAAAAGGCGGACTTGTGGCACCTCAGAGACTAACAAATTTATTTGAGCATAAGCTTTCGTGAGCTACAGCTCACTTCATCGGATGCACAAAAGCTTATGCTCAAATAAATGGGTTAGTCTCTAAGGTGCCACAAGTACTCCTTTTCTTTTTGCGAATACAGACTAACACGGCTGCTACTCTGAAACCTCTCCAGAACAATAATCTCTACACCTATGTAGAGCTCCTTTCCTCGGAGGATCCTTGTTTGATTTACATAATGTTGTTTTAGTAGCGGTGTACAATGGGACATATCAAAGTGAATCAATATATAAATAGGGGGGATAGGATCTGAATATAAGTGTCAGATTTCAGCTATCAAGTTTAGAATATCTGAAATCTGAGAAGTTTTACAATGATACACAGCATCATAACACCTCACTCCAGTTTATGACAATAGGATAATTTGTAGCTGTAGGTTGTTTTTCTTGAAAAAGAGGTATGGCACGTGCAAATGAGAATCAAAACATAATTGTGCAGATTCTGATCTCAAGTGGAGTAAAATAATAGGCCATGTGACAATTGAAGGAAATGTTATAAGGAAATAAAATGTACTTCTGCTCTGAAAGGTGACTTCATAAAATTAGTAATGTACGGTTCCACACTGATTATCTCTTAGGTATTTCCAGAACACATCATCTCACTTTATAATTATGATTTTTCCAGTTGCAAACTGACGATCTAGCTGAGTTCGCTTTAGTTTTCACAACATCAACAACAGACGTTGTGCAATTGGAACTCAGTTTACAATTTCTGTTGATGCTGTTACCTCCAGAATAGCATCCAACTCCCTCTCCCAGGGCTGTGTTGGCTCCACGGAGATCATGGGTATAAACATTGGTAGAAATGGGATAGTATTGAAAGTGAGCAGATATGATAGACTTAAGCAGCTCAATTGAGCAGTCAGGTGCCATTGTGCAGTTGAATCACACTAAATAATTTGATAAAAACACTATGTGAAAAATATCAGGAAGGATGATAGTAGAAGTGGTCTGAAATGGGAAATTCAGGTTTCAGAAAGGAATGATTTCTCGAATATTCCAAATTTTTCAGTTTTCAGTTCATATTCCTCCCCTTCCCGTTTTTCTCTTTTCCACTGAAAAATGAGTGAAGGGGGTGAGGAAGGGGTAGAAAGGAAAAAAAATTCTGAAAAAAGGCAAAAACATGACTAAATATTTCATTTTCCAATTTAAAAAATTATAATAATTTCCTATTGAAAAAGATATTTTTCATTTAAAATTTTTTGACCAGCTCTAGTGTAGTGGTAAGACTAAGAGCCACATTCTCAATTCATAATTTTGAAATTACTCAACAACTATTTTCTATAAAATACAAACATTGAAGGCACTTAATTTTAAAAATCAGCAATTTTATATTTGGTGTTTTGTAAAGTATAACTGTTATTACTTTTCTTTCAGTAAATGAATGGCTCCTCAAGTAATTAAGACAAACAGGAAGAACCCCTCACCTCAGTGGAATGCTACTACTGTGAATTGACATAATCTAGAATGCACCCAATCTCATTCACTCTTTGGATTCATGACAGTATGTGCAAACGTGCTGCAAGAAAAAAGCTGCCAAGATGGAAACGTAACTAAAAATTCATTCATATGATTGATCGTAATAAAAAAAAGAAAGAGACAATAACTACAGTAAATGTGATTACAATTTTGATACAGTTTTCCTGAACTAATTTAGCTTCACAAAGAAAGACTTTTCAGCCTTTGTACATATGAAATTCTTTCTTTCCTCCCCTTCAAAAAAAAAAAAAAAAATAAGAAAAAGGTGGCTCCGTACAGCATCAAAGTGGAGTTGTGTTCTGTGTGCCAAGTAATCCTTGGAAAGCTCTCATTCTATCCCTATCATTAACGGATACTGACAAGACAGAACAAGAAGATTGTAGAGGAAACTTATTTCTCGGTTATGATCCTTCTGTTTATTTAATTAAAAAAGGACAGACATTGAGAGATAAGTAGTGTAAATATATCACAGCAGAATATAAAAGAAATTGAAATATATCCCCCTTTGTCACATATCTGTAGTAGGATTTGCCAAAATCAGAAATGATCCATTTTCTGTTTCTTGTTTTACAAAGGTCATACATTGTGTTTGGTTACTGTTAACAACTCAATAAATGTGTTTAACAAATTAATTTAGTACACTCGCTTTGGTTTATTTTTCCTTTCTGAAATGATAAGCCTCTAGCACTTGAGGCAGCTTTACTTTTCTTTTTTACTTTATTTGTTTGCAGCCAGTTTAACTGAGTTAATGGCAATTAGGAATGTATTTAACAAAGCTAGTGTAACTTTAATTCCATTTTATGGTTCATCATTAAGAAGAATTAGGCTCCAGAAGCGGAAGGCAACTGAAAAATGGGTTAGTTTAAAATTACCATTTCCCGGTTTGAGTCCATTATTGAGACATACAAATTCAACCTTGTAAATTGCTGGAAGGGATATATTTTCTTTACAGATGTAGCAGGAGCTGACCAAGTTAAAGCTAATGCCTTTTTTCTTGTTTATAATGGTCATTCACCGTGTTTGGTTACTGTCAAGAACTCAATAAATGTGTTTAACAAGTTCACGTGTGCATATTTTTGATGTTCTTGTATATTACCAATCTTAAAGTTGTCTAATCAGTTGGGTCCCAACTAACCAGGAATCATCCCGCTCTCAGTGATCTACCATGACAGCTGTCAAGTATCAGGGGGTAGCCTTGTTAGTCTGTGTCCAGAAAAAAAACAAGGAGTCCGGTGGCACCTTAAAGACTCACAGATTTATTTAGTCTTTAAGGTGCCAACGGACTCCTTGTTGTTGTCATGACAGCTGTGATCATAATCGGGATGTTGCATCTGATCGAGCCAAAGGTGAAACTATCAGGGGCCAAGTATTCTTAGTGGCTGAACCTGGGGTGTGGAATTCCCTGTCACCAAATATCAGGGTGAGCCCAATTTTGCAGTGTGGGCACAGTGTAGAGCCTCTCTTCACACAGACCTCCCCTCAGTGACAGCAGGGGCAGAACAGCCAGCAGCATTTCTCCTGGAGACAAACAAGCAAGAAAAAAAGGCTGCTTTAAGAAAGTATCGTACATGGTTGAATGGTGAGAATGGAACTGATGTAATTGTTCATAGTGTGCACGGCCCCCAGCTGGTGAAAAGTGCATTATGAATCCTAGAATATCAGAGTTGGAAGGGACCTCAGGAGGTCATCTTGTCCAACCCTCTGGTCAAAGCAGGATCAATCCTCAGTTTTTGCCCCAGATCCCTAAATGGCCCCCTCAAGGATTGAACTCACAACCCTCGGTTTAGCAGGCCAATGCTCAAACCACTGAGCTATCCCTCCCACCACAAATACATAGGCTAGATACACATTATTGCTTAGCTACACTCAATTATATGGCGGTCAACATTATTTTCTTAGCTGTAGATTTGTGTGTATGTTCTTATCCTAAATTGAAAATATACACTACAGTGTCAAAGTTTGTGAGTACTGAAACCAGATAAAAATGTGACACCTGGACTCAGTGCGACCAATCATCATCACTTCTGCAACCCCACTGACTCTAAACGTGAGAAATTAATCCTGAGGCGGAAAAGGGCGATGCCAATTGCAAGTGGCATTGGACAGAGAGCTACACACACCGCTGCATGGGGCACGGAGTGGCAGTTTGCCATCATTCCATAGGGTCACCTGTTGTACTGACAGCAGCAGGTTGTAACTTACATCTGTGAAATAGCTGGCAGCTGTTCATCGGGGTTTGTCTGGTGACAGAAGGTAGGAAAGATAAGCCAAGTCTCCATTCTGAAACTTTTAATAAGTAATAAAACCTTTTGGGTATTTCACCAAAAGCTAGCTGAGGGGATTTTAGAAAGAAGGAATGACATGATAGAAAATGCTGGTCCCAGTGAGGATTCATGCTGTGGATTAAGTGAAGCTGGTATATAGAAGCCTTGCAAATAGAGAAATGCAGTAATCACACAGGGATATCCCACATGCATTTGTCAACATTTCCAAATCCATTTTGCAAACTAATGGACTCCATCTCAGCAAGATTTTTTTTTAAATGATAGAAATATTGGAGATAAGTCCAAACTACAGCACATGATCATTTGGGTACGTTCATATCTGGATTCACAAATCAGAGCAGCCCCTTATCATGGGCCAAATCGAAACTCTGAACTCCAATACCCACAAACATTGGGAACATACAGATCATGATTCCAGTTTTGCAGCTTCTCTCTCCAAAATCAAACAGAGCTGAGCATAGATACAGAATGTCATTCCAGAGGCATAACCTGGCATAAAGTGGAACCCCCAACATCTATGGCCAATCAACAAGACCTGTAGATAGCAGTGCATTCTCAGGCCACAGTGATAAGAGACTGAAAGTGCTACATGAAAAACTGAAATGGCAAAGTGCTAAGCCAAAGGTCTGAGTTATATAAAAAAACCATCCTACACAGATCAGATGCAGACTTGCTGATAGAACCCACAGGGGAATGCTGAGAGAAGCAGGAATGCAACTTGGGTTGGGTTGGGAATCGTAACCATACTTTTTTTGTATGATACCACTACAGGGCAGAGTTAAGGTTGTTTAAATGTCTTAACTTTGCATTTCTTACCTTACCCTTACAATAAATCCAAACATGGTAAGGTAACTGTCATTCCGGCTTTCCTACGTTTATTTTGGTTGATTTGGGAATAATTACAACACCCCAATAATTTAGTTTTACCCATAAATAACCGATCCACTCTTTTACTTCCATCTTAATGTAGTTTTTATGGACATAGATATAAGGGCCAACGGAGACATTCAGCCTTGGATGCAGGTCCAGATTCCAAAGTGAACCAGTGTTAAAACCCGGTTTAGACATGAGGTTTTGACTCAGGCCCATCTCTATAATAAATTCAGAGTTAAGCAGCTGGTAAAGCTGAGCAAATAAATAAATAAATTGCCGTTTGTGACATATCAAACTTTTATAAATTTTAAATGCAAGAAAACTACAGAAAAAGTAAGAGCCCAACATTTAGTACAGGGAAAAGGGAGAGCAGAGAACTATATGGAAAGATTAGCAGAATAAGGATGAACTCTGGGAATTTTACATCACATTTGGTTGTACAGTGTTTGCGTCGTCATTAACAGGAGAGAGGAAAGTAATGGGAAAGATATTTAAAACTGAAGTGATATTTCCAAAGCCTAGAGAATGGAGGGGAATCAGAATCCATATGGAAATTTGCTAGTATTGATGTCTAAAGCTGGATTTAAAAATCAAAAGGCCTTAAGGAAGAAAATGAGATGGTACCATTTATGTCTCAGGTCTAAGCAAGATTTTCCTCAAGATTTCTTCATGCAGTTGGTCCATTAGAAAAGGGGAAAGATATGTCCCCCTCGCCCTTTGGCACAAATAGTTTAGATAGGTGGCTTTAAAAATCAAACTCCCCATGCTCCAAAGGCTCTTGGATAACAGACCAAATTACCCTGGAGAAATAAGCAATTGCAAACTACACATCAGAAAGAGGTGGTCCTAGGCATTTTCATAACCTGGACATCTCTACTGTATAGTCCTAGATATTAGGTCAACGTGAGAAGTTATTGGGGAAATGGCATATTAATTATTAACATAGTTGAAAAAACCTGTTTTGAGGATATACAAAGAGGGAATGAGAAAGACAGAGACAGAAGCACAGTGGAAAAGAAATGTTTGCAATACACTAGAAAATGTGATAGGAACAAAGAGAAAGCAAAGCTCTCCCTTTCCCTCTCTCCCTTATTTCCGTTTTAATGACACAATAATACAGCAGCAAGGGAAGTTGATTTCAGGTCTTGATTCTTTTCAGGCATAATTTGAAATTTGACAGTAACGAAGAACAACAACATTTGATGCCGAAGTTTTGCCAGACGGATGGCCCCGTTCATTAAACATTTATGCTCTACGCCTGTGTTCCATGTACTGAAGACAAAGCCACAGAAATGAAATTTCATCCAAGCACCGTCCATGCTCTTCTGATAAAGACGTTCAGCTGAAATGCTTGAATTAAAAACTAAAGCACTGACATTCCGTCAACTGATTTACAAATGAACATTTCAACAGGGGTGGGTAGACAGGCAGTTCTGTGAATTCCTCTCTTTAAAGAGTGCAAAATACAATCTCTCTCACGGGTACCTTTACCAAAGGGTAAAGCAGAGTCTGAATTCTGTGGGCAAGGATTTAAAATCATTCAAATAGCAAGCTACCAGCAGAATCTTGTAATTGGCATTCAACATTGTTATGCTTTTGCACTACATTTCGCACAAGGCTCATCTGCACAGACCAGTGCCTGGGGCTTCAAGTCTGAAAGAAAACCAAGTCTCCCACGATCAGACTCTGCTTAGCCCGAGGAAACATGCCATCAAATAAAGCTAAGATAGATGGATAGGCTATTACGATACCCCATGTCACCAGACTAAAAACCAGCAAAACAACATGGGCCAGTGAGATTCAGATCTCATGCTGCTGTAAATCTGGAATAACTTGTCTGACTTCAGTGGAGTTACACTAGTCAATGAAACTAAGATTAGAATCTGAATCCACATCCTGAAGAAAATCATGGTGTCCCTGCTAGCTACCAACGTGAAAAAGGCAGTGATACCCCCCATGAAGACAACTCACAAAGGACCCACACTCTCCTTATCTCCTGCACTAAAACTTTAAGACCAAACCCTAACATGAAAATGAAAGACCTGAAAACTTTCTGAAAGTAACAAACTGAGCCCCTTAACACTGCAGTACCTCTCTGTGAGCAAAGAGAAACTTTTTGTCATGCTAAGAATTTCACCCTCAACATCTTTCCTCTTTTGTCTGGTGCCCTCATGCTCTGCCATGGCACCTGAGGCGGCTACTCTAAGCCCAACAGGCACAGCACAGAGGAGCTAAGTGAGGGCCAAACAAGTCGGGGGAAGATAGGCTGAATTTGAACAACTTCACTGAGGGGCACTCCCAAATGAGTCATCAATTAGAAGATGAGATGGAAGAATCCGGGCAGCTAGGAGCACAAGTGGGAGTTGGTGGCCCACATAATGAGCAGTGGGTACTGGGAGCATGTTGAAAGGAAAAGGGAGGGACCAGAAGAGTGGGGAAAATGTAGGGACCTGGAGAAGAAAGAGAGTTTAAAATAATTCAAGTAAGGAGGAACAGAGCACTGGGTAGAAGGGAAGAGAGAAGGACAGAATAACCTGAATTGAGAGGTTTGATAAGACAGAACAGAGAAATCAAAAATACTGAAAAGATGAAAAAGATGTACTGAAATATATATTATAAAGAAAAAATGTGAAGGGAAAGAATGGGAAGAAGAAAGAGGAAGAATAAAAAACAGCAGATGTAGTAGTTATTCTTGTAGTGTTTAGCTGTTTCACAAAGTTTGTTTCCAGAATATTGCAAATACTACAGAAATGAGTGATTTTATGTATCCTCATATTTTAAGGCCCAATTAGACTGATGCACAAGTTTTTCCCTGCAATTGTTCGTGAGTGCAGTTCTTTGTGACATGAAGTTGTAGTTCACATTCTACACACACACACACACACACACACACACCCTACCTCTATCTACATCGAGAGGTACAAGCGTTCTCCAAAACACTGAACGTGACTATGTAGCTGGAAGTGGCTCAGGAGACCTTGGGCCAAATTCAGGTCTGGGGTTAATATATTCAACAGCACTCAAGTCAATGGTGTTGCAACCCCTTCTAACAAGTTTGAACTTGGCCCTTAGTTGTGGCTGGGAAGTAGGCATGGAATCTAGTATCCCTTGGAAGATACTAGAACAAATTATTAAACAATCAGCTTGTTAGCACCTGGAGGATAACAAGGTTATAAGGAATAACCAGCATTGATTTGTCAAGAACAAATCATACCAAACCAACTTAATTTCATTCTTTGATAGAGTTACTGGCCTAATGGATTGGGGGGAAGCAGTATATGTGATGTATCTTGATTTTAGCAAGACTTTTCATACAGTCCCATATGACATTTTCATAAGCAAACTAGGGAAATGTGATTTAGATGAAATTACTATAAGGTAGGTGCACAGCTGACTGAAGGATTATACTGAAAAGCAGTTATCAGTGGTTCGCTACCAAACTGGAAGGGCATATCTAGTGGGGTCCTGCAGAGGTCAGCCCTGCATATGGTACTACTCAATATTTTCATTAATGACTTTAATAATGGAGTGGAGAGTATGTCTATAAAATTTGCAGATGATACCAGGCTGGGAGGAGTTGTAAGCACCTTGGAGGACAGGATGAGAATTCAAAGTAACTTTGACAAATTAGAGAATTGTTCTGAAATCAACAATATGAAATATAATAAAGACAAGGGCAAAGTACTTAATTAGGAAGGAAAAATCAAATGCACAACTACAAAATGGGGAATAACTGACTAGGTGGTCCTACTGCTGAAAAGAATCTGGGGGTTATAGCAAATCAGAAATTGAATGTGAGTCAACAATGCGATGCAGTTGCAAAAAAGGCTAATATCATTCTGGGGTGTATTAACAGAAATATTATATGTAAAACATGGGAGATAATTGTCCTGCCCTGCTTGGCACTGGTGAAGCCTCAGCTGGAGTACTGTGTCCAATTCTGGCACTACATTTTAGGAAAAAGTCCAGAGAAGAGTGACAAAAGTGATAAAAAGATTTAGAAAACCTGATTTACAAGGGAAGATTAAAAAAATCTGGGCATATGTTTAGTCTTGAGAAAAGACAGAGGGGGGCAGTCTTCAATCTGTTAAGGGCTGTTATAAAGAGGATCAATTGTTCTTCATGTCCACTGAAAGTAGGCCAAGAAGTAATGGGCTTAATCTGAAGCAAGGGGAGATTTAGGTTAGATATTAAGAAAAACTTTCTAACTATAAAGGTGGTTAAGCTCAGAAACAGGCTTCCAAGGGAGGCTGTGGAATCCCCATCATGGGAGGGTTTGGGGTTTTGTGTTTTTTTTTAAACAAGTTGGACAAACACCTATCAGGGATGTTATAGTTACAGTTGGTCCTGCCTCAGCACAGGGGGCTGAACTTGACGATCTGTTGAGGTCCCTTTAAGCCCTACAGTTCTATAATTCCATATTTTACTTCCTTTATTTTTTTGAATTTAGTTTTTAATATGTCAGATGAAAAATACCGAAGTGCATTTTTAGAACAGCATAGAACCTGACAAATTACACCTCCTTGGGCCATCTTGGAAGAATCTGTTTAGTGGAAATTATATTAAAGTAATTCATGTGATGTAAACCTTAAGTGTTCTACCATGACAAAGGGCTTAAGAAGTAGGGTGCGTATTCAGTAAAACTTGCTTTGAGTTTCCATGGGTTGAAACTTGCACAGAGCCCTCAGAAAACTTCTCAGGGCTTTTTCACATTAGTTTTTGTTTTCTTTTAACAGAAGTAAGCCCGGGGTGAAAGTAAGGTGTTATGGGCCAGTACAGCGTACCGGCAAAAAGTGGCCACCTGTACCGGCCTGTACCACTGACTTTAAAGCGCTGCCGTGACAAGACCCTGCTTAAAGCACTGCCATGGCAACGCTTTAACATCCATGCCCCTTTCCACCCCACCCGGGCCACCAACGGGGGGGAGGGGAAGGAGCAGCTACCCTGGAGCCACCGATTTAAAAGGGCCTGGGGCTCCAGCCGCTGCGGTGCTGGAGCCTCAGGTCCTTTAAATCACCACTGGAGCCCCAGATGGCGCGAGCGGGCTGGCTGGGGGACGCTGACCCCCCCCAGCCCCATCCCTTCCACCCAAGGCTGTCTCCCCCATACTGGTAAGAGAGAAATTTTACTTTCACCCCTGAGTAAGTCTGAAATTATTACAAAATATAGCACAGGATTAATGTTCTTTGCAAGCAGTTTCATAAATATTGTAAAATGACTGTCACAGCTCAGGGCAACAGAACTTGTGGTCCCTCAAAGGCACCCACTCGAGGCTCCCAGCTGTTCTGTCACATGTTGTCAAGGTTCCTCCCCCACTCTGAACTCTAGGGTACAGATGTGGGGACCTGCATGAAAAACCTCCTAAGCTTATCTTTACCAGCTTAGGTCCAAACTTCCCCAAGGTACAAAATATTCCACCCGTCGTCCTTGGATTGGCCGCTACCACCACCAAACTAATACTGGTTACTGGGGAAGAGCTGTTTGGACGCGTCTTTCCCCCCAAAATACTTCCCAAAACCTTGCACCCCACTTCCTGGACAAGGTTTGGTAAAAAGCCTCACCAATTTGCCTAGGTGACTACAGACCCAGACCCTTGGATCTTAAGAACAATGAACAATCCTCCCAACACTTGCACCCCCTCTTTCCTGGGAAATGTTGGATAAAAAGCCTCACCAATTTGCATAGGTGACCACAGACCCAAATCCTTGGATCTGAGAACAATGAAAAAGCATTCAGTTTTCTTACAAGAAGACTTTTAATAAAAATAGAAGTAAATAGAAATAAAGAAATCCCCCCTGTAAAATCAGGATGGTAGATATCTTACAGGGTAATTAGATTCAAAACATAGAGAACCCCTCTAGGCAGAACCTTAAGTTACAAAAAAGATACACAGACAGAAATAGTTATTCTATTCAGAACAATTCTTTTCTCAGCCATTTAAAGAAATCATAATCTAACACATACCTAGCTAGATTACTTACTAAAAATTCTAAGACTCCATTCCTGGTCTATCCCCGGTAAAGACCAGCATATAGACAGACACACAGACCCTTTGTTCCTCTCCCTCCTCCCAGCTTTTGAAAGTATCTTGTCTCCTCATTGGTCATTTTGGTCAGGTGCCAGCGAGGTACCTTTAGCTTCTTAACCCTTTACAGGTGAGAGGAGCTTTCCCCTGGCCAGGAGGGATTTCAAAGGGGTTTACCCTTCCCTTTATATTTATGACACATGTCATGGTAGCGACTTGTTTGTGTCTCTCTCTCCTGACCATGGTTTTTCCAGGCTGCACAGTTCCCTGCCTATGCTGTGATCTCTCCAGTAAGCCAGACTGCCTAAACAGGCCAGGATCTGAGCTTTGCTTTCTCTCCAGAGATTAATTGCCAACAGTTACACGGTATCACACAGCTCTTCCTAAGCAAGCACATTCTTAAGGTGAAATCAGTAAACAGAAAACATATTTTTTAAAAATAAAAAGAACCCACATGCATGCTAATAAGCTTACCAGAGATCACTCCCAACTCCAACAAGTATTATGGTCAGAGTCGGTCCTTCAAACCTAACCAATGGGTTTTTCTGTGGTAACAAGTTCATAACAGCTTTAGCTCATAACTAGCACACTCATGAATAGGTTAACTTTCCCTTTTTGCAGCTTGGGCTTTAATTTTGAGACTCTGGGAACAGGGAATCAGCAGATAATGATCCTCTCCTCGGAGAGTAGCTACAAAAGGCTTGGTTTTTGCATAAGTGTTTGTGCTGGGGGGAGGGGGGACTGCATTCACCTTCCCTTAGATATATTAATAAACCTTTAGTTTTCAGTTTACTAAAGGACTGGCTACCAGCGTGAGTTTTGGATAATATCTGAAGTATATTTTGACCTGGGGTGTGTGTCTGGTGCTTTGGAACCAGAAGAACCGAATGTGTGTGATTCTTGGTTTTAATAATCACTTATCACAGAATTCTGGTTTGTCTGGGTGGTGCATGAGGGGCTAGAGTGCCTGAAGAAGACTGTCTGTGGCCTCATAATAACTAGTATAGTGTTTTGGAAGCACACATTTGTTATTGGCTTGGTGAAATCTTACGATAGAACATACCACCAGTTTGGGGTACATGCCCTGTTTTATGGCAGTCTGACCTACGATTGGCATTTTTAGCTGTGTCCCATACTAGGCAGTGTGACATCTGGATGGAAAAAGAGCGGGGCTAGAGGAAGCTGTCTGGGTAGATAGTGAATGAGCATGGAGTTACCTGTACTGTTCACTTATCTATTGAGTAGTCCCAGACATCTAATATTAAGGTTGTGGCCTGATTAAAACCATATCAAGTGTCTCCCGTCCTTCTTTCAGTGTAGCTGGACAATAAAGAGAGGTAAGCAATTGTGAAAGAGTTAGTGAGCTAGTAAAATAGTTTAATCATTCCATTTAGAGTGGATACCCATGTAGAAAGTATTCTAAAAATCAGAAAAGATTGACTGCAAATTGTTTTTCATATCTAAACTTTAAAGTGACAACAGTCATTTCAATGCTAATTTCAACATTATTTGGAACAAGTGGTACCTTGTACCATTCATTAGGGATGTCATAAACATCCCACAGGTTATGGTGTCTCAAATCCAATTACCTTCCTATTCAAATAATGACCTTGAAGAGTTTCAAAAAACAAAAACACAAAACTCTTTTAGCTGTTTTTATGGCTATGTGGTGTATTGAAATAATGGAAAAGCTTTGTCAAAAGGTGGTCCTGGTAACACTTGTTTTATAGAGCTAAGCATTCAAATACGCTGTATCGTCAGGTGAGTAAGTATGCTCTTAAATCTTGACCAATTTCATGGTGAAATTCCCACAGTGCAAAACATCTTGTAAAATGAAGGTGCTTTAAAAAACAACAACAAACAATGCAGCGCCCAGTACTTTTCCTTAGCAACTCCCCACATACCCAGGCAAGAGAGAACCAGAGAAGGTGCTAGTCTCCTGTAAACTACAATGCTTGATTTTGTTTTTGTCTTCTGCCAGTAGCAGTGCAATGACTATTTCAGCTCATGGCTGAAATTTATGTACTACATAAGTTTGCCTACCCTGCATGTACCCAAACATAAAGTGTGGATCTGACAGCTGTGTTGTTATATTGCTTTCAATTGTATTTCACCACCCCAGAGGCAGCCGCATTTCATTCCCAAGGGGGCAATTTATCTCTATAGTTTATAAAGCATTTTGTGCTCCTTTGAAATAGAGGGTGGCATTTAAATGCCAGATATCACTGGGTGGAGAGAGACTGAGCAATTGCAACCCTGGATAGCATAATTGGGCCCAATCCTCAGGTTTTTCAAATTGAGCAGCAGCAAGTTGTGCTTAGCAGCTCTCAGGATTAGGCCCATGAAATAGACACATTACGACAGGTTTCAAAAATGAAAGGACCAGCAGAAACTGGTTACCTTGCAAAAATAATCAAACAAAACTTCACAGGGAATGTTTTAGAGCAGCCACTAAGAGAAGGCACCTTGAGAACAATTCTAAGAGCAAGTTACATTGTATTTCCCTTTTAATAAATTCCTTAATAAGTAGAGATCCATAAGAGTTACGTATTGCTGTAATATTGAAACAACACACAGAGATTGCAAAGGCCAAGTGGTAACTGCCATGCTGAGCTCAAGAAGAAGTTTATGCGAGCATTACAAACAAAATCAATGATACTGTGCTGTACATACTTCTTTATACAAAACCTTACATAAAATACAGGACCAGTAGGGCTACTGCTTCAGAGAAACATAACACAAAAATCAACATGGAACTTCCTCCTTCACATCAACATAGTTAATACCACAAATCCCATCTTGCTAGGTCCTGTGAACTCTCAGCACCCATTGAGCCAAATCCTGAGCTCCTTAACCAGATGAATTCCCACTGACCTCAGCGGGATCTGAGGGATGTCCAACACAGTGCAGGATGGGGCTCAGATTTAAAAAAAAAAATTGAAACTTAAAATTTAAAAACAAACCAGGAATGCCAGAGCAGCATTATGGTCTGACTTAAAATCCCCCAGAGCCAAGACATTTAAAGTTCAGCCTGTCACTGGAGCCTAGTGAGCAGTGGTTACATTTCTGCATGTCTCTAATATTACGCTTCTTCCTGCCTTATATTCAAATTTGCTTCTCAATTACCTTGTGCTTCAGAAAGTACTTTTTCATGACTTTGCATACCATGCTAATGCATAAGATAAGTAGGCTGGTAATAAGCTCGTTAAGTTATACTGTGCTTTACAGCATTATGCAGTTTCCCACGGAAAATTAACTACAAATTCCTCCTACACCTATGCCTGGGATGTTATTCACCTATGTATTTATTTGCTTGCAAACTCCCCCCCACATACACACACACACACCCACCATTATTATAACACTTTTCGTAATGCTAATTACTGTAATGATGTTTGAAGGGAAAGCATGTGTGGCAGTCACTGATCTTCCTCGAATGGTTAGAAAGATTCATATATCACATCCCTAGCATACAGATGCTACTGTCTTCATCTTGTGTTTTCAGAGCCCTGAGGAGTTTCATTTTTTTAAACTGATACGACAATTTCTCATGCTGTCAGTTCCAAACATGTATATTGACAAGAATGTCAAGAAACTCTCTTTTGTGCATCTATTTTCTCTCCCCCACTTATTCAAAGTTTTACAAATAATGAGAAAGATGACTTACCCTTTAAGGTGAAAACAAATTCAAAGGAGACAATGCATTTAAATTCCTGCAACAGTATGATTAGCTGATCTTCTCCACAAAGCTTATTTTTATGGCTCATTGTCATTCAACTAGTATTCAACCTTTAGTTCAGGAACTGGGGAAAGGGACCTCAATAGATCGTTTTATCTGATAGCTGGTGGTGCAGTTTCAGACCAGCATGGTGATAAAAAAAAAAATCTAACTAGATGCTGTAAAGGGTGCTGAAATATATTTGTTTATCAATCTCAGCTTTATATTCTTCATCACAAATATCTTTCCACTATAATGAAGACGATTCCAGGTCAATTGTCAGAGAAGTCTTGAGACATTTTCATTTCTACCACCTACCTTTCAACAGCCAATAAATAAAGAGAAAAGTTTAAAAATAAAGCTTCCTACACAATAGGAGCTAGATTCACAAAGGGGACTTAAATGCCTCACTGCCGTTTTAGGTACCATGAATCCAACATTTAGGTGCTACTGACATTCACATTGCTCTGCTGCCAGCTAACCCTGGAAGCATCTGGGTTTCCACTACTAAAATCCCTGAGGAACCTAAAATTTCTGCCGGCGGGCATACAAAAAGCCACATAAGTCCATGTCAGGCTGCTCGGTGCCTATCTCACACCTAAACCCAAGAGGATTCATGAATTAGGAGTTCCCTCCAAAGTCCCCAGCAGGGCCCAATCCAGTAGGCATGCTCAAAGCATGCTTAACCTACACAAAAGATGACAAAAGGAAGAGGCGGGGCTGATGCACTCCTCCCTTTTATCCAATAGCCCAATGACTGGAGCACTCACCGGTGATGTGGAAGACGTGCATTCAAATCCGTATGCTGCCTGATTCAGCGAGATGACTTGAATTCAGGTCTTCTATTGCCCAGCTGCATGCCCTAACCATTGGGCTATAGGGTATTCTGAGATGGGTCTCTGTCAATCTCTCCAGCTGTCGCTGTTCCCTATTGTATGAAATACTTATATAGTCACTGAGACAGAGATAGAGAGAGGATGACTCCAGGATCTCCCACATCTTGGGTGAGTTCTAATCACTGCATGATTGAGTATTAAGAAGGCACCATCTCCTCCTCTTCCGTTTTTCCTGAGAAAGGACTGGCTTACTCATTAACTTCAAGAGAATGTTCATGACTTTGAATCCTGAGCAGAGGTAGGTGCCTCACTCCCTTTGAAGTGTGCGACTTCTGTCATACCACTCTGTCCACTTTTCTTACTGGTTAGCTTAAGCAGGTCCCTGCTCAATGTGCTGACTTCTATGAATCCCTTTTTTAGGCACCTAACTCTCCCCACGCTTTGTGTAGGGAACCCAGATGCCTCATTTGGGGTTGTGAATACTACTAGTGGCAGAGCTCCCGAAAGTTAACTGCAACAAAGCTGAGCCTGGCAACATCTAAGTTCCCCTTCTGAATCTAGCCCTAGAAGCCTGAAATGTAAGAGAGCCTTGTAATGGCATAATCAACCAGAGATGGGTCTCAGTCCATTTGATCCCAAACTGTCCCTAAGTTCAGGAGCATATGGATGCAGAGCATTCAGACAGCACAGGAATGGTATAGTGTAAGAATATGAATGGAAAAGAATATAGGCCAATATCTAATGACAACCACACACTTAGAAAATCTCATTCATGTTCAAACATGACTGGACTTGATGAAAACTAATTTCAATAGTCGAGAGTGCTTTATTTTTTTAATTTAAATTTTCGTTAGCGCTTATCCTGAACCCACAGAATATTAAGATTTTTTTCCAGACTCTCGCAATGTTTCAAAGGGTAATGAACTAAATAGATTATTCAGCAGTGAAAAAATTCCACATCTGAGGTGACCCATTAAGTATAACCCAATCTTCCTGTTTCATGGAGAAAACAATAAAGGCTTTTTTTGTTTGTTTTGGGGGTTTTGTTTGTGAGTTGTTTTTGCTTGCTCAAGCAAAAAGCAATTTCCATAGGATGTTTTGCTCCAACAGCTTTGAACTAAAAATACATGTTCTGCTCAGACTGCAGATTTTACTGTAACTGCAGATTTTACTTTCATGGACAACGACCACTAATGAAAGGTCAGCTTCTGAAAACAATCACTACCTAATGGTAACTGAAATCATCATTGTTTTTCCTCTACATTTAGAATAGAAACTGTCCCAATTGTCGATAAATGTTGACCCTTTAATGACCACTACAGACCTATACAAACATTCCTTCACAGATACTAATGCAGATGGTCATGTCTGCAACTAACATGTGCTTATATTTCTGAAGAAATTCCCAATACATCACATACCACTGGAAACAGTATTTTTTTTGAGCCACTGTAGCAAAACTTGACATATACAATATATAAGCATAATATAAGTTTTATTGTGTTAGTATCATGCACACTCACCCTCCACCCACAAAACAAAAACATTATTGGACCCAATCCTAAAGTCTTTATTTTGTCAAAACTGAAAATATGTTTCAGGAGTGCACTACCTGAGTAAGGACTTCAGTACTAGGACACAGTAAGGACCTGTGTACTAGTATTAGTAACCTAGAGAGTATTAAAGTTGGGGGGAGGAAAAAGAGGAGAGAATGAAAGAGTTAGAAGTAAAGTCTGCAAAACACATCAATATTTAATGTGCATTTGTTCATTCTCACTAGATTTCTGGAGCCTGAACACACCACCACCTTATACTTATACAGCATTTAAACCTGAAGGATCCCAATGGTCAACTACTTCATAGATCACCAAAATGAAGTCACCTCTGGGGTTGAAACAGCTTCCGTTTAACAGTGCATGGCGCTGCCCTACAATTAAAAGCGAAGTATACTGTATTTCAGCTGAAACTCCGGGTGAATTTTAAGTGGGCAGGTTGGCCAGGACACCATGGCTGATACTAAAGCTGTTGCAGAACTGGCAGTTTAACTTTATTTACATGGGCTCATGCCAACATTACTTTTTGTTTCAGTTCACACAGATGCATGCAGCTCTCCAAATATTAGTGTGTTGATGATAGACTGAAATTTGACGTATCACCTGGTTTCAAGCTCTTCACAAAACCAAGGGAAACGCAGCAGTTTTGTGTTTTACTTTTGATTAGGGTGACCATATTTTCCTGTGCTGAATACAGGACACCTGGTAAAATTACTCATATTCAAGCAAGTTCAACAGCAATCAATAGTACAAACGTTCAAATTAACATCAAGTTTAGTGAGCCCTTGTGAAAAAGAAATACTGCCTAGTTGGATTCTTTTTATTTACTCTCTTATCTTTAAGGCTTTAGGGTTCATACGGGGAGGGGTGACACACACACACACACACCCTCCTCTGTCACACAGGGGAGGTAACCGACCAACCCAACCCTCCCTGCCTAGGGCTCTCCGCCCTCCATGCCTGGCTGGGCCTCCAGGATGGACCTGCCCCTCCTGGTACCACATCTTCCTGAGGCAACACATTTGGGGTGGGGGGGAAAGAACATGCAGGGTCACATGCCCCCCCAATTTCTGCCAGAATGTGGCCTGCAGCATCCTTTCGACATTGGGAGGGAAGGGATGGGAGCTGCTTCCAGCTGCAGGGGAGGAGAAAAGGGGGAAGGGATGACCTGGCCTGTGTCTTAGCAGAGCTCATCTCTTCCCCTCCTCACCGCTCCCATGTGGCTGGAAGCAACTTGTCCCTTCCTGCCCTCACAGAGAGAAAAGGCAGCTAACACCTTCAGGCTGCTGCTAGCAACCAATATAGCCCAGCCTCCTCCTGTCCCTGGGCTACATCGCAGGCAGCAAGGGGTTAAGCCCTAAGGATGCATTGTGCACCAGGGCCCAAGGAACCTGACTGCAGGAACACTGACTTCAGTGAAACCGGCCAGAGAGGTGGCTCAGCAGAGGAGGGTGCCTAGGGAACGTGCTTCCTGGGGGAACGACCGAGATGGGAGGCAGGTGAAGAGGGTGCTAAGCTCCTGCCCCGGCGGCTGCTGTGGAGCCTGCAAGTTCGGGGTGCAAACAGACGGGACATTGCTCCCCTCCTCCATCACTCCAGAGCTTAGCTTCCCCATGCCAGCGCTGTGCAAAGCCCGGGGGACCGGCCCAACCAGAGGCAGTGAGGGAAGGAAAGAGCCTGCCAGCCAGGCTGTTGGTGAGCCGAGCACTCCAACCAGGGGCTGGTTCTCCACACAGCGCTGGGAGCAGGGCGCGCCCTGCTGCGGGAAATATGGAGGAACAGCAGGGCTGTGGGGTGAAGGGACAAAGCAGGGAGAGGACAGCCAGAGAGGAAGCACATAAAGGGCCGATGGGTGGGCAGCACAGGTGACATGTAACTGGTCGCTACCTGACATCTGCCCGCACTGACCAGCCACCTCAGCTTGCAGCACGCAGCCAGTGTCAGGTGGAAACAGGACAGGTGGCGGAGCCCTGCCGGCTGAGAGCTGGCATGCAGTGTGGGCTGCACTGACAGACCAGCGGGGGAGCGGCCGGCCTCGTGAGCTGCGTGTTCGCCCCACCACCAGTCTTGCACACCCAGCCCCATCGCTGGCCTCTGGACCCCCCCAACTCACCACTAGTGGGCGGGTGGCTGGTGAGCAGGGATCCACCAGCAGCAGGACCCGCCAGTACTGATGGAGGGGAAGACAGAAAATACGGGACAATTAGCCCATTTTTAAGAAAAAGTCAGGACACCTGAGGGCTTAAATACAGTACTGTCCCTTTAAAACCAGGATGTCTGTTCACTCTACTTTTGGTTCTAATGAATAGGTTTGAATCAAAATGTTCTCAAGCCTTTCGTCTAAGTCGGCCTGTGGTTTTCACTGCAAATATTGACCCATGA
The DNA here is from genome assembly GCF_965140235.1 of Caretta caretta. NCBI lineage: Eukaryota > Metazoa > Chordata > Testudines > Cheloniidae > Caretta > Caretta caretta. The sequence goes on from NC_134219.1 coordinate 12,672,916, forward strand.
TTCTACTTAAAACCATAAATCGACTCAGATTCGCTCATGTGACAATGCCTTTGTTTTATGTCTCAGCCAAAAAAGTGACACCTCTAGCAAGACTGTTACTCACCACAACCCCCAACAGCATGGTTATTGAACATGAAAAGCATTAGTTCCATGCAGATTTAGAAGGAACAATGCCATCTACTGGCCCGGACACTAATTCCTGCAGTACACAGGTGTTTCTTTGTCGTCTCCCATCCAGGTACTGACCTGCGTGTGATCTTTGCACCCACTCTCTGATCTTTTAGTATAATTTATTGTGCCTGTATACAACATAAAAGCCTACAGCAGATGTACCATCCTTGTTAAGATAAACCATGGAGTTGCAAATAGCTAACAATGGAGTTGGAAGCGCAAACTACCCAAGGGTATTAAGACAGCAGTTACCTCCCACAGGGAGGTATTAAAACAACATTGACTCAATGGCCAACTTACCATGCATCACTTGATCCAGTGCAGACATCTGCTAATGTTCAAGCCAAATTCAAGCTACTGTGAATTCTCATTACAAAGTAAATACCTAGAACAAGAGAAAAACATGAAAAAAAAAATTTACTTTGGGGTTGAGAAAAGTTCCTGCTAGTTTCCCCACATAGTGCATAGGAATTGGGAGTAACCCTTTAAATAGTTTGTGAGCCCTCTAATGGCCCTCACTGTCTCATATTTCCATTTGTAGATAGTCTTGGGCCAGGTTGGTCTTGGAGAAATGCTTGCCATGAGCTAAGGAGGCAACTATATCTTCTATTCTGGGTAAAGGATACTGATCTGGATGTAATGCTGAGTTAATGGTAACCTTGGCCAGTCACCACAGATACAGACATCCCCACTCTTTTTCATTACTGGCACTATGGCAGCATTCCATTTGCTCCAGTTAATCTTGGATATAATTCGAGTCCTTTAAGTGCTGATCTTCTGCCTCCACCTTTGACTGTATCACAAAAGGTAGTGGACAAGCGTTGCAAAATTTTGGAATCGTTCTGCTTTGTCCACGTGATGCAGATATGCATGCACTGAATTTTGACCAGGTTTCAGAGATGAAACATACTGCTAGGAGGAGTAATTAAAAATGTAGGATGAACAACAGATTTGGGATTCATATTCTATTTCTCTCTTTTTAATATAAAATCAGTCCATTAAATCCTTGTCTGTACTGTCATCTTTCACCTTAGAAGGAAGGCATTAATATTTAAAGAAATTTTAAGATTCATTTTAAGGTGTGTGAAGTACTCGAGATTTTCTGGTTATCAATCTGAGCCTAATCTAAAGTATCACATAAAAACAGTGCCATCTGCAGCAATAAATATGCACTCAGAATAACTTCATTGTCACGAACAAGAAAGATATGCCTCATTCTCAGATAGTATACTATAGCTGGCTCCTTTTTTCTGATACAAATACCGTTCATTTTATGTGCTGCCTTTGCATGCTAGCATACTTCTCTTGTAAGTGAATTTCAGCTTTCATATATTATTTTGCACAACTTTCCTCTAGGGTCCCATGCCCACTGCCCGATGGCGTCAAACTTCTAATTCTGTTTTCCCCTACACGCTTTTACCATGCTATCTTGGGTCTTCCAGGATTTTCCCTTTTTTTCACATGAAGCCTATTACATTGCCTTCTAGAACGGACCATTCTTTGGTTAAATAGCATATGCAGCCAGAGTCACTTGTCTCAACACTAATAGCCTCCTCAGTAGCACCAAGTCAATGTTATTTCAGTAAACACTGTGTTCCCACAATCAATTCCAATAGTTGTCATTTGTATCAATCTTTGGCTATTTATTCTCTCTTCTCTCCCTCTTAGTTCCTCAGGTGCATACTAAGTGTGAGCCTAATTGTGCAGCATACAAACTTCTAGCACAGATCATTCTATTCTGATGAACTGTATGTGAGCAGGTGACCAGACACTTTTCATCTCTCTGACCATGATTCAGATTTAGATACATCTTCTATTAATTTTAATGGAAAAATATTCTAATTAGGCTAGTCTGCTTTAAGAAGGTCAACCCAGGGGTTTATTCTTCCATGAGAAATGCCTGTTTTCCTTAAAAGACATTTGCCCATGGAACAATCCTTCTTTCATGTGCTCCATGAGTTTTACTTACAGGCTCATGCATGTGAAAGAACCATCCTCACTTTTAGCCATCCATTTAACTCCTGTCTGCTCTCACATATTTGCACTCTATTATGTACAACATGAACAACTGTATTTGGATGATTGGAGGCTTTCAGCAGCCAGATCCAAAGTCATTATAACAACAAAGAACAAATCCAGCAAGAATGAGCTCATCATCTATATATTACAACCATTTGTCAGACCTATAAATCTTACATTTGGGCAATCCTTGGCAAAGTTCTGTATTCACTTACAAAGAGCTACATGTTGACAAATTTGCCAAACAGTATAACCACATTACAAAATGGTGAGGTTATGGGGCTACTGGAAATCCGAGAGAAGAGTTAGTTGAAAGCTAAGATGTACACGCGTCTCCATAGGATGTTTAAGAATGGAAATGGCTAATTATCTTTGGTGGAAATTTGCGGTTATATCCAGTGATGAGCTGCCAAAATCTGAAGAACTCGTTCCTTCAGTCGCTCCAGGTCTTCAGCGGCACTGAAGGACGTGCCGCCGAAGTGCCACTGAAGACCCAGAGCGAGTGAAGGACCCGCTGCCAAAGTGCCACCAGGTGAGTAAAAATTAAAAAGGGATTCTCAGCCAGGGGAGCCTCCCCAGCTGGGAGCTCAGGCAGGCCGGACAGGACAGTCCTGCGGGCCAAATGTGGCCCGCGGGCTGGAGTTTGCCCACCCCTTTAACAACCAGTTCTAAACCAGCTTCAAAATTTAACAACCAGTTCGCGCAAACCGGCTCCAGCTCACCACTGGTCTGGAAACTTTAAACCAACAATAGAAAGCAAAAAGCAACTTTTTAGCAACATTCATGTTAAAAACCAGGCAACTGGCAACTCTAAGTGGCAATATCACAAGGACCTGGATCAACAACCAGGTGTCCTACAATATGTCGTCATTACTAGAGCAGTAAATGAGTTTTCAAAGCTACTGGATAGCAGAAGACAATAAGCTATGAAGAGTTTTATAAACATTTTCCAACACAAAAACATTATTCTCTGTAACAGTTGAGGTTATTCATGTACCACAGCTACCAGCCCAAATAGTAAAAAAACCCAATGAAATCCAATCAAAGAACAGCTCAACAATTTATAGAAAGCATAGGATTCATCCAGCTCTATTTCAGCATGCATATCATCCAGCACAAACATATGCAACCACTTCAGATGTTAGTAACATTGCTTAATGCACTACTGAAAGGTGCTTTGATACTATGGTGAGGAAGGCAGTAGAAGGATCTACATAAAATAGAATAAAATCCCAGCATAAAGAGAAATAATCAGACCTAATTGTTAATTAAGAAATTGAAGTGGCTGCCTATAGGTCAGACCTTGCTGTGGTTAAGAAGTGTATCGATGTGTAAATTTCAAAAATCTGATTTTTTTTTAGATAGGTCAAAAACATTTTTTGTTGCAAAGAAGCCATTTTAAAATAAGTATTCTCCTCAGGCCCTATGCTACCAGCACTCCCAGCTATCTTAGAGACACCACTGACTTCTTGAGGAAACTACAATCCATCAGTGATCTTCCTGAAAACACCATCCTAGCCACTATGGATGTAGAAGCCCTCTACACCAACATTCCACACAAAGATGGACTACAGGCCATCAGGAACAGTATCCCCGATAATGTCACGGCAAACCTGGTGGCTGAACTTTGTGACTTTGTCCTCACCCATAACTATTTCAAATTTGGGGACAATGTATACCTTCAAATCAGCGGCACTGCTATGGGTACCCGCATGGCCCCACAGTATGCCAACATTTTTATGGCTGACTTAGAACAACGCTTCCTCAGCTCTCGTCCCCTAATGCCCCTACTCTACTTGCACTACATTGATGACATCATCATCATCTGGATCCACGGAAAAGAAGCCCTTGAGGAATTCCACCATGATTTCAACAATTTCCATCCCACCATCAACCTCAGCCTGGACCAGTCCACACAAGAGATCCACTTCCTGGACACTACGGTGCTAATAAGCGATGGTCACATCAACACCAATCTATACTGGAAACCTACTGACCGCTATGCTTACCTACATGCCTCCAGCTTTCATCCAGACCATGCCACATGATCCATTGTCTACAGCCAAGCTCTACGATACAACCGCATTTGCTCCAACCCCTCAGACAGAGACAAACACCTACAAGATCTCTATCAAGCATTCTTACAACTACAATCCTCACCTGCTGAAGTGAAGAAACAGATTGACAGAGCCAGAAGAGTACCCAGAAGTTACCTACTACAGGACAGGCCTAACAAAGAAAATAACTGAACGCCACTAGCCGTCACCTTCAGCCCCCAACTAAAACCTCTCCAGTGCATCATCAAGGATCTACAACCTATCCTGAACCTAACCTATCCATCACTCTCACAGATCTTGGGAGACAGGCCAGTCCTTGCTTATAGGCAGCCCCCCAACTTGAAGCAAATACTCACCAGCAACCACACACCACACAACAGAACCACTAACCCAGGAACCGATCCTTGTAACAAAGCCCATTGCCAACTGTGTCCACATATCTATTCAGGGGACACCATCATAGGGCCTAATCACATCAGTCACGCTATCAGAGGCTCATTCACCTACGCATCTACCAATGTGATATATGCCATCATGTGCCAGCAATGCCCCTCTGCCATGTACATTGGTCAAACTGGACAATAAAAGAATAAAATAATAAATGGACACAAATCAGACATCAAGAATTATAACATTCAAAAACCAGTCGGAGAACACTTCAATCTCTTTGGTCACTCAATTACAGACCTAAAAGTGGCAATTCTTCAACAAAAAAACTTCAAAAACAGACTCCAACGAGAGGCTGCTGAATTGGAATTAATTTGCAAACTGGATACAATTAACTTAGGCTTGAATAAAGACTGAGAGTGGATGTGTCATTACACAAAGTAAAACTATTTCCCCCTGTTTATCTCCCCCCACACACACAAACACTGTTCCTCATATGTTCTTGTCAACTGCTGGAAATGGCCCAGCTTGATTATCACTACAAAAGGTCCATTCCCCCCTCCCCTTACGGGATCACTCTGGTTACAGTGTGTATGGTAACACCCATTGTTTCATGTTCTCTGTGTATATAAATCTCCCCACTGTATTTTCCACTGCATGCATCTGATGAAGTGAGCTGTAGCTCACGAAAGCTTATGCTCAAATAAATTTGTTAGACTCTAAGGTGCCACAAGTACTCCTATTCTCCATATAGTGTACCTGACCTTAGATTTTGTGTGCTTAATTTCAGCTGGTAGCTAAGACCTCCAAGATGAGGATGGATAAGAAATACAGGATAATCCCTGGAGTGTCTTGCACTTTGAAGGCTACATTATGCTTGATACAGTTTTCCTCCACCTCCTTCTGATAGAGACCATGGAAATCAAAGCAGTTCTTAAGCCTTAGTTGCTGCTCTGTCTTTGCACCATGTTACTCTGTGCACTCCATAGGTCACCCCAGTGACCTCAGAAGATACTTACCAGTATACCGAACACTGCAGTTAGCATGAGGAATTGGGGGGGATGAAAGAGATGGTACATAGTAGGACGATGATTGTTGGAAGGGATAGAAACAATGACTATATGAGAGATAGCAAACAATTAGTTACTGTATTAATCACCTAGCTGCTATAGAAGAATGTTCTTTTATCATTGTGATAAATTAGATCCAGGACTTTCTAATGTCCCATGGGTTCAGAAACCTCCCATGGCAGCCATGTGTGTAACAATTCTTTTATGACCTAATTATATATCTGCCATAGAAATATGACTTTATATTATAAAACTAAAATAATCGCAGAGTATTGCCCACAAAAGAAAGAGACACCCCTGCCCCACCATCACCATTATCTGAACACAGTACAGGAAGAAAAAATAAAAGTCACATTTGATTTTAAATAAATCACCTCCAAGTATGGGGTGTTCTTGCTTACAAAAGGCCCCTATTAATACCATTTTTAAAAAGCACAAAATTTGACCCCCATCACATTTTCCTTAGATCACTGTCCAGATTCACATCTTGTAAAGTTGTCTTTTATATTTGTATGGCCATTCCAATAAAACAGTTTTTCTAATCCATGCTTCCTGGCCAGGCCTATTTCCAGGGACCTTTGAAAACTTAGAAAAAATAGCTGCAGAGCAGAAAAAGGCATATAATCACTCACATCTTTGAGAAATAATTGTTTTTGGGCAGGGAGATGCATTGAGAGAAGGAAGAGGAAAAGTTGTTCCCTTCACTACCTGCTTCTGATGGGGGGGTCCCTTCGAAACATGCTGCTTATTCTCTCCTCCTTGAAGGCTATTTCTGACCCCAGAGAAAGTCTTGAAATGCCATTTTGGGTTTGGAATTTTTTTAGTGCTCTCTCTATGTGTGGCAGCCATCATTATTCTCTCTCTAATCGCTACATTTAATTAACATTTTACAATCCACATTAAAAGGTGCAGGAGTATTTAATTAGCTTGATGCTTATAAAAAAAAGACAGTTGAGGGGGAGGAAGTCAGTGAAACAGTCAGGGGTACATTAATGGCCTTTTATAAAAACAGCAAGGATTTTTCTCACAACCTTATTGAAAAGCAGATCCTAAAATGTCCCATACAAATCAGGTGAATAGAGCACAGAGTAAAATCAGGTTAATTTCTTTCCCCATTTGCCACAGCTGTTCCATGGTTGATATGAAGTGAGTCTCATTGGACACATAACTATATCACAAAACCTTTCCAGCGGACTCCTTTGCTGGCAGCCTCAAGCAGACATACTAAGCATTATGATACACTAATGGCCTAGGGAGAGTTAATTACTGTCTCACACCTAGAGGACTCTGTGGATCAGGCCCTAGGCACATTGATGGAACACAGAGCACATGGGGAGGAGACAGTGGGACTTGTATACAGCACTTATTCAGTGGCAATGCATGTTCTATGCATAAATGGAGCTTTTCAAGCTGGTCCATTTTACCAGCACCTGATGCCTGATCTTGCACCACTGAAGAAAAAGTGAGTGTTGCCATTGGTTTCTATGAGAGGACTGGTCCCTAAATTAACAAACAGTAGGAGGAATGGGAGAAAATTCTCAATAGATTTTCCGAGTCTTGTTTATCTGCTGTAATATTATTTAATTAATATGATCCCTTACTAATAAACAAATTATTCTTAAAATGCACATGAGCAATCCCATTTCTTTTTCATAGTTGTTCCACAAATGATGCATCTTGCTATCTTTATGAATTAAAAATAGTAACATTTTAAAAACATTGTACACTGATATCCTCTCTTGTTTACCTTCAGCAAAAGTTTGTTTTCCTCCCCTGCTCCTCTGAGTTTTCTTTAAATTTCTTTTTAATAAAACAAAACTTCCCTTGCTACCTCTCTCCTTATCTTTCATATGATAAGCAGCAGTTCATTGCATCTCTCCTCTCATTTCCTTTCGTGTGTGTTTAACCTCCTGAGTATATACGCTCCTGTGCTTATTCTTCTCAGGTAACTTGTTCTTTCATCAATTTCCAAAAATTCCCATCTGCTCTCCTGTCTGCTTTCCACAGTTCACTATTTCATATTCTTTAACTGAATTTTGGTCATTAAGCCTGATTTCCTTTATATTTTTATGACCTATATTTTACTTGCAAAGTTTCATTCTAAACTTACTTTTGAGGTCTAACAAACAGGGTAACTTCAAAAAGAAAACAGGAAGAACTCATGATTCAATGTTCAACAGGTGCTCAAGATGCAAAATTCAAATCTGGAGTTTAAACATCACAAAGGCTCAGACAGAACAAATCACATTTGGCTAGGGTTCATTGCCCAAGAGCAGTAATCAATGAGCAAAGATCCTTTCAATGTTCATCTGCTCATAGCAAGTCTATGTGAGACTTATGTGTCCCACATTGCCATAGTAATTGAGCACCTTGCAAAAATTAATGAATTTATCCTCACAACTCTGCAAGATGAGGTGGTCAACTAGAGAAAAATTAAGTGACTTGCCCAAATCTGACACATGGGAAGTCTGTGTCAGAGCAGGAAACTGTACTCATCTCTCTTGACTCCCAAATCCTCTGCTTTGAACAACATGACCATCCTCCTCCCCATGTTTAAGGCTTCAAAAACCAGGTGGGGAGGGCAGGGAGAAATCAAGTCTGAGATTTTCAAAAGTGATTCATGATTTTGAGAGCCCACCCTAATGTGTCTTATAGGGGCCCTATTTTCAGAGGGCAGGGGAATCCGCATTCTATGAAAAATCAGATTCTTTTAAGGTGTCAGAAGTTGGGCTTGCAAAATCACAAGTCACTTTTTGAAAATCTCAGCCAAGGTCTCTGTAAATATAAAATAAACCTGCCTACTGTACCCAAATATTACTCGTAACCCATAATCACTCCTTGAGAGATGATGCAGGCTGAGTGCTGCTATTAGAAGCAAAGGCTTAGATTAAATTCTGGAAAGGCATTTAGTAGGAGGAAGCAACCCTCCTGCTCTAGCCTCAAGGTCACAGACATGGAACATATCCCACTGTTCATACAGGAGTAGAGAAGCTGACACTGAACAGCAAGAATAAACTTCACCAAAAGGGAAACATGTTGGTATAACACCCTTCAGACATTGGCTCCGAAAGGCTTAAGTGAGGAGATGGATTTCCAACTAAGGCAAAATTGTTTTCTCGAGCAACAAGAAAATATCCTGAAGGCTTCTGCTTTCAGTCATCTGTGATGTATATGGAGATATCTCACATCACTAGCATTAGGGAAGGTAGCAGGGTTTGGATCCTGTTATAAGGAGAAGAGGGGGAAACACTGGGCAGTTTGCCAAGTCCAGCATCTGCCAGTACTACTGTTGTTTTTTTTTTAAAGGAAATAAAAAGTATTCCTTAAGTTATAGCCGTTGTCGTCTGAGACTCTTGCTACTGTTATGCATTTCTGTGAGAAGGATTGCCATGCTCCCAGTGTCAAGGCAAGTGCTGATGTTTCAATTAAAGCTTTTAAATCTTGTGTCTCCAGAAAAGTTCAATATTGCAGTCACTAATCTCTCTTCTCCAACATGCTCCCAGAGCTTGATAGGTCTGACCTTCAATCTTTCTTTGCTTCCCTCACTTTCTCTCCTTATGGTTCTGTATATATTCACTTTGGCAAAAGTTCACCTACTCAGTTTTCCCCTGAGATTTAATAGCCATAATTTTCTTCAGCATTACAACTCAGACCTCATCACTGCGATGTTTTATATTCCTGACGCTGAATCTGGAGGTTGAATAGCGTTCCCTGGTTTGTTCTGGGATAAGCATTGAACAACTTCTGTAACAAGGAAGGAGTCTGCTAAGGAAACACGTCAGTGCCACAAAACACTCAGAAAGTCAGCAGTATATATTAGGTTTCAGAGCTCATGCTCAAATAAATTGGTTAGTCTCTAAGGTGCCACAAGTACTCCTTTTCTTTTTAGTATATATTAGGTGACTCTTAGCACTCTGGAATGGTGTCAGATGATCAGAACTGGAGACTGAAGCCCTCTAACTACAAATCAGATTCACAACAAGCAAGAGAAATACAAGTTTCCTGTGCTTACTGACAGGTTTCAGAGTAGCAGCCGTGTTAGTCTGTATCCGCAAAAAGAAAAGGAGGACTTGTAGCACCTTCGAGACTAACAAATTTATTTGAGCATAAGCTTTCCTGAGCTACAGCATGCATCCGATGAAGTGAGCTGTAGCTCACAAAAGCTTATGCTCAAATAAATTTGTTAGTCTCTAAGGTGCCACAAGTCCTCCTTTTCTTCCTGTGCTTACTGTCACTCATTAACATGCCTCACCCCGATCTTGTTGAAGGTATGCAAGACCAGCTCACCATCCTGTCCAGTCAGTCTTTGGGTGTCTCTGAGGAAACTACTAAGAAAGATGTCCAGATATGATGGAGATGCAAGTCTATTGGAAACTAGACTGAAATCCTTCCACAGATTTCACATATACCTGAATCCCATTCTGGGTTTCATTTAAGTGGCAATCACCACCAAGCAAAAAAAGGCACTAATGATCTGGATTTGGAAGGATACGGTATTTGCTTTAATAAATGAACCACTTAGAGACAAGATTTATATTACACCAAATTTAAAAACAATTGAACAAAGTATTAACTTCTCCAATGGCATACAATAGAAAGAGAAGAGTCAGAGAGATCAACTAACAGAGACAGTCACTGAGATGTGAAGAGTCAAGGATATTGGTAGCACTGGTATGAAACAATGTAAAAAGGAACCTAGGGACAGCCAAAGCACCAACCAGAGTAAAGCAACAGTCAAACTAAAGGCATAGCCAGTTATATTGCTGAATTGCTCTTAAATACTAAATAGCTCTCACTTGTGTTTTATTTAATTGATTTTTGTGTCTTGAGCACAGCCACACCTGTTGTATTCTTCTAGTAACTTCTTTCCACAACATTATCTCTGTAAACAGTTAAACACGAGGAAGATACATCCTCAACACGTTTTTCTGGCAGATACATTGTGCTCAGCATTTCTGCTATAGTATGTTTATTTGTGATTCCTTGCATTAGCAAGTATGAAGTTCCCAAATCACTAATTGTCTGGTATTCGCCAGTCTAGCTGTTTGTTTGTTTGTTTTTAATATATATTTTAGAGATGAGGGAGAACAATTTGGGTTCAATATGTCTCCAGCAGAACAGTAATGGTTTATAACGAATATCTCTGGCCAGTCTACAGTCTTTAATCATTGGAGTAGTCCAGTTGTGTAAGGATAGCAGGTTTGGGCACTTAATCTGTAGAAAGAAACCCTGTTTTACAAATAAATATTTTAACTGTAGGAGAGGTAATGTAGATGTCATGTCTTACCAAATAAATTCTAATGGTGTTTATATTAGTGAAGATTAATTATTAAAGTATTAAGAACCTGAAGCAACATAGGTTATAAATAAGGTATGAGCACTGGGTATTTATTTTCACATTCTGAAGGAAGTGTCTCTGGTGGGTAAGGGACCTGAAGCATGCCATAACTTCTATGTATTTTTATTAGTACAATAAATCTATAACTATATGATATACTAAAGGTATGTCTGAGATACTGCTGAATACACAGAGTGATACACAATAACAAATTAGTACTGCAGCCAACATTTACTGGTCTCTAAAGGTTTCAGTAAATATGACTGAAGAGTAAAACATTTTAAAGAGATGCTGTAGCCAGAGTGACATGTTTAAGGCATTTTTGAAAGCCTTCTGTATTGCTGCTACTGACTACTTGAGAAAATAAACCACAATCTGGAAGGACTTGATTGTACAAGGTGCTAAACGACTGCACCTTTTAGGATCAAGCCTCAAAATTTAAAATTGTAAGTAGCAGGCTATGGTGTCCTAAAAGGCAAGCAACTGTTGTACTGTAAATATCACTCATGACCAGTATACTGCCAGCTAAAAAACACCATATTTCCTAGTGAACTTCCCTTTCAAATCAGAATATTTTGGCAACTAACATTCCACCATGTGTTAAAGGAACATGAGTGCTGAAGTGGCAGACCAAATCTGTCTGTTATGTTTGAAAACACCAGAAAGATTAAGTAAAGACTCCCATGACCTTTTGAGCTTTTAATCTCACTTTTAAATTCTTTATCTTTACCCCACGTGACACCAAACATACAAAAGCTATACATACCTGTCTTCTTAAAAACTTAAATTTAAACTTATTACAGGAGATTATATTTCTTACAAAACTCCAGCTTCCATGCAAGTGTGAAATATAAACGTCTATTCTGATCCCAGACAAATGTACTGTAATCTGATATGACAAACTGGGAAATATCTGTATTATTTATGACCATGGTACATGCCTCTGGGTATTTGTTATGACAGGTTACTTGCTATGAAGTTAGATCAAAAGGCTTTGTTAAAGGAACCAAACAGGAAAGGTAAAACAATGGCCTAGATAAAGAACATCCCATAAATACAATAACCAGGTATGGCTTTGTCTACGCTGGAACTTTGTCATCAAAACTTTTGTCATTCAGGGGTGTTAAAAAAAACAACTCCAAACAATAGAAGTTTTACTGACGAAAAGCGTCTGTGCACAGTGCTTTGTCTGTGTAGTGTAGACAAAGCCTATATAATAACCATGAAGAGAGACTCCCTGACCCCAACTCTAGTGACATAGCTCTTATGCCAAAGCTGAGAAGTGCAAGATCAAAAAGAACACCGAAGCCTCGTCTACACCTAAAACTTAGGTTGACATAGCTATGTTTTAGGGTGTGAAAAATTCACACCCCTGAGACACGTAGTTAAGCCAACCTAAGCCCTGGTATAGACCTGCTAGGTGAATGGAAGAATTCTTCTGCCAGCCTAGCTATCGCCTCTTGGGAAGAGAATTTACTACAGCAACGGAAAAACCCCTTCCATCACACTAGGAAGTGTCTACGCAACCATGGTGCCACTGTAGCGCCTGTGGTGTAGACAAGACCCTGGGCCTAGGAAAGGGAGGGGACTTGGTTGAGCTAAAAGAGATTGCTATGGGAGCATCAGCAAAAGCCGACAGGCTGGCAAAGAGACACACAGAGGCAGAAATATGCTGTGAGCAGGACAGTCTGTTTCTCCCAGCCAGAGAAAGGAGTTAGCTGGGCTGAAGCAAAATTACTTCTTAATCTTTCCTTACCAGTTTTTGTAAAACAGATTTACGCCCTTTGTTTTATGTGCTTTCTCCTTTGCGGGGAATGAATAAACAATGCTTGTTTTGAACATGCTGGTTTTGAGTCACAGCAGGACTGTGGCCCTGCCCTCCTGTTCAGCCTCTTTCCCCCAAGGCGCCGCCCGCCACTCTCATGGGGAGGACGGGGTGGAAAGGAACGAGCAACGGGCGGGCATGGGGGAGCAGGCAGAGAGGAGCAAGCGGGGGATAAGGGGAGGGGCAGAAAGGAGTGAGCTGCAGGCAGGGCGGAGCAAGGGGACATGTCCCCGGTCTGGGCATCTGGCCCCTTCTGAATGTGGGCCCAGCGCCACGTTGCCATTGGCACCATTGTAAACCCAGTACTGAATCTCAGTGGTCAACTCACTAGCTGCAGGTCCCCAGAGTGAAAGGGCTAGGCCAGCAGTGATTCTCAAACTTTTGTACTGGTGATCCCTTTCACGTAGCAAGCCTCTGAGTGCAACCCCCCTTTAAATATATTTAAAAGTGTTTGTAATTTAGAACACCACTATAAATGCTGGAGGCAAAGCAGGGTTGGGGTGGAGGGTGACAGTTCATGACCCCCCCATATAACAACCTCACCACCCCAAGGGGTCCTGACGCCCAGTTTGAGAACCCCTGGACTAGGGCATGTTGCATTAACACAATTGGGAAAGAGGGGGCTGCAGCTCAGAAATGCAAAGTGTGTTTGGACAGCCTGGTTCCATTCAGAGCTAGATGCAGGAAAAGCCTTTTACCTAGAGGGTGTACTTGAAGAAGCGGTATAAGGCATGGTTCACTCTGTAACTGTGACAAATAGTTTCAAAAATGAAACAAAGATGACATATCTAAAGGGATATCTGACATCACCTGAAAGATGTATTCAAGCCTTCCTGAAAATGGTATTTAACTCTTTGGAGACTGCTGACATAAAAGCATCCTCTTAAGCATGTGTTGGCTGCCCCCCCCCCCTTTTTTTTTTCACTTTGGTTCCCCATCCAGATAAAATGGGAGGGAAGTGTATGAATGTACATTTTGACTATATCTCTTTACATTGTGTAAGGGCATGCCTTTATTTCAGAGGAACAAGGGGTACCCCTTAGGATAATCAGGTGGTTATCTAGAGTACCACAAAGTATGAGGACCACTTATATTATACTGGGATTCCCAGGGTCACTCACTAATAGTTTAATCTCAAACACCAGAGTTTGCAATTATACAGCCCCTACTCCAAAAGGTGTCCCTGTGTCTTGCAGGTGCAGTGGATCGTAGGTAAAGATAGGCCTGTATCTAAACTTCTCTCCAGTGTTTGGGATTTGTGCTTACCCCTAGTTCTGGGGCACATTTGGGAACTTAAAATACTCACTGAAAGGAACTGATCAGAAATGGCTGTGCTCTTCTTAAAGGGGAAATTACACATAGACGAAAATCAGCTGGGTGGCTGAGCTAGGAGTGTTGTTATGGAAAGGGAGTGATGCAAGGGGTAGAGGAAAAGGCACTAAATCCTTTCTCCACTTAGGGAATTAGTATCATCGAGGGCCGTTCTTGTCTGATATATATCACATGTAGACCTATCCTACAACTCTTATTCACCTACATAGCTCATTGAACTCAATAGGACTGTTCAAGGACCGTCTGGGCAAGTCAGAGTTGCATGATTGGGTCCCCATTCAAGTGTCACATTCCAGAACCTGTAATTTGATTCAATGCTTGAAAAGGCCACATAACCCCAGTTGCTATGTGCATGCAATGAGGATAGCTTGAGGGTTAGATGGAGATTCTGGAGACAAATCTGTCCCATGCTCACTGCTTAAGCTAAAGCTGTCTTAAAATAATCCCAATGCAAAAAACAGGGAGTTCAACTATATTTTTGCTGCAGCTGACGGTTCAATATTTTTCCACAGTTGTATGAAAACCACATAGGTCTGAATTCAAATATTTTTAGTTTGTGACAGAAAATGTTTTATAATTCTCTTTTCGTTTTAAAAAAATAGTGATGGGATTGCAGGGTGAAAGGAGATCTGGGGAATTCCTAGAATGCAGGAAGTGAGTTCACACACATAGCCCTGTTCACCGTTTGCTCCCTATGAGAAGGTTGCATTGGTGGCATTTATCATCATACATCTATCCAGCATATAATCAATGGTAACACAAAACAATTCATTATATTTACCAATTAACTTTCATATTCTCTGCCTCCCTCAAACACTGGATGTAATCACCCTGCTGGACACCAACATGCGGTAATTTACCTGCTCAACAGGATTTATCACTTCACTTACATTAGCAAGGAAACCCACAGCAAGGCTGGCAGTACCTGCCAGAATCCCCAGCAGCCATTATATCCCATCTACACACCTGGAATGACATCCCAGCCCTATGTGCCCTGCCACCAACCATGAGGAAGTTTCACCTCAGTCACAGCAACGTGATGCTAACTGGCTGAATGCATCCCTGCAATGAAGCACTTATGTGCATTAGAGCAGTTACTCCTATGTATAATACATGAGGTAAGCAAATTACCCACTACAGAAAGAAAATCTTTCATTATAGAGAATAGCTATATTTTTGTTTTCCCAGCAGCAGCCCTAACAAGAACTGAGAACTTCTGGCTCCCAGGTAAGAAAACAGTCATGATGAAAAGCTACCATGACATATTTCCCAGGATATTTCACTCCTGCTCCCCCTGTAGTCTAGTTTTTTACTTAACACTCACGGCACTTTCTATATAAGGATCTCAAACACTTTAGAAATATCAGTGAATTAAGGCTTACCACTTCTGCAGCATCCTTATGTGCATCCTTCCACAAAACAGGGGGTTGATAGTACTTTAGCAAGTCACACAGATGTGAATGTATCTACATGTTATAACAACAAAAAGCCTCAGACAGCAATTATAGCAATTGGCTACATCAAGTTCTGTCTGGTTTGCTCTAATGCAATGACAACTTAGTAAATACTTGTCTGGTATTTTGCAGAATTAAGAGGTAATAAAGAAGAACATTTTGTAACAATCTACGTATTGTGGTCACCTTTGTATTACACATTTATACAAATTTATTGTACTTAAAAATCAGAGTCTAAATAATGGCATGAAAACAGATGTGTACCATTGTCACCACAATCAATCATTCACCTACAAAAAAGCAAAGCCTATATTCATGTGGATTTGTCAGAGTAATATTACAGGACCACAGTATATCTCGGCTGCATTGAGAACACTGAGTTGGGTGACAGAATGGTCTGTGTAAATTATATTAGAAAGGTGATAGCATATTGTGCCTACACCTGTCTCATTAGGGCTGTAATAAAATTTCAATACAGTAACATATGACATGTCTCAGACAAAATAAATGTTGATATTTTCCACAACCTTCTTCTGCTGTTAAATGTGCATCATTCTCACTTTCTAGAAAATAAATCTTGCAAACTGATAAGTGTTATGGTTTGCTGGGATTTTTGATAGCCATCTGGCTTCAGTACAATTGCATTGGTACAGAAAGTTGCTTGCCAAACTATTGTCTGTAATCATCATTTAAGGAACATATGCTGGCAATGTAACTGACACTATTCTTTTAGAAAGCCAGTTATACATTTCTACCCTCATTTTCAGTTCATATCAAATAGCCAGAGGTTAAACTGGCACAAGCAAATCAACAGACATGAGCCATGAGAAAAACCCACAAACTCTGCATGAGATTGCGGTGGCAATGTATTCAGATAAACTGCTGTGCCTAGTATGATCCAGATGACTCTCAAAAAGCTACTTTGTTGCCATTCATACTCCCTAAGTTAACTGTAGTGTTCGTTAATGAACATGCTAGAACTATAGCTATAAAAATGCCTCATTGTTTGGGGGGAAAACTCAGGTACTACAAGGAAATCAATTTGCGGAAATGAATACAATTTAATAATAATACAAGATATTCATGAGGCAGTTGATAGAACAGGAACTGGGGAAACATTTTAATGCAGAAATGAGTAAACATGTTCAGGAATAATTCACAGACTGGTTTGCTACTATATGTAGCAATAATTTTAGGAGCGGTTTTACATAGAGAATGATGAGTATGAGAATTAGATTTTGATTCAAGAAGTCATAATAAAATTGGGTAACTGAGGAATTCAGGTTATTCTTGCTATCAAGAGATAATTTTTTGCTGATCATACTTCTCTATCCCTGTCTATCTATGAACTCTTCTCTCTTGCATTCGAGTGTCTCGAACAGGGCATTCTACTTTTTATTTGGGAGTGTATTTTGCCCTGCTGCTGTACAAAAACAAAACAAAAAAAACTGATCAGTCACAAAGGCCCATGGCCTGATTTGCAGTCTTTCCTATGTATTTTGACTAATACTGCATGCAGGGTTTGTTACTGCAATCCTGGCTATCATGTGGTATAATAAACTGGAGCAGGTACTGATCCTGAACAGCTGTTGACTATTCACTTCTCTTTAAAAACTGTATTTGTATTGAAATAGTGCCAAATTCTGCATAGAAAGAATTGGGAGCTTAGAAGGAAAAAAAAACAAGAAAGGCGCATGAATGTGAGCTAAAAATATGCTTAGAACTTGTAAGGAATCTCCACAGACAGCATCTTTCATATCAACACATACTAGGAAAAGACAAGGATTTCTACAAAGTCCTAATCTCGTATATTCTTAAGATTGTCATCACATTTCCTGCAGAGAATACTAAAGAATTTTCAAGTGGCATTTCAGTACTGCTTGGCACCATGGAGTCAGTTTTGATACTGGCTGGTGACAGCATACCTAAAATAAATAAATAAATAAAATCACATGATTCTCTCTAAAGTCTTTTGCTGGCTACTGCAGACCACAGGGGGAAAATATTTCTAGACCTGATCGAAAAACAAGAACAATTTCATGAAAAGCATCAAAACTTCAAAGCAGTTTCCCATTTTGCAGCATTCTCTACAAACGGGCGTTCAGCACTTCAGGCCCTTGGCTGCATGACCTAAGGCAAGTCACATAATTTTATTATGCCTCACAACAGCCACCTTTTAAATGGGTGGAATAAGACATACCTGCCTCACCACGGTGGCATAAGACTTTATTAATATCTATAAAGTGCTCTGAGCTCTGCAAATGACACATGTAAGTGCAAAGTAAGCTACCTTTTTCTGGGCTTTGCTATTTGAAGTCATGACCTTTGGGGAACATTTTCAAAGCAATGCCTGAGATTTATTCATAGGATTCCCACTGAGTTTACTTCAGGCTAGGCAGCCAAAAATCCTTCCCCTTCTCTGGAAGTGTACCATCTGTGTTTTCAATACCTTTGTATTTAAATCCCCTTCCAATGTATTTGTTTAAATATGCAATATACCTAACAGGTGCAATGAACTGTTTGCTGAGCACACATTGAGATGACAGGGTGACATGGCTACTCTATTCAGCCCATTCAGAACTGTATTAGTACTGACATGGAAATGATGCAGATGTTGGATCATATTAAAGAAGTTCTGTATTAAAATCACAAATAAGTTTGATCCCCCATAGTTTAAATTCCAGGGTATTACTAATTAAGAGGTCTCTTGGTTTTTAGTACTGTTTCTCTCCCTCTATGTGTGCAAGCTCTAATTGCGTTAGTACATTCTAAGACAGTTTGTTCTCAAAGCAATTCTTTGTAACAACTACACACAGAGAGAGAGACTCAAAGCTATACTCTGTAACAACAGAAACAGCACCCAAAGACTCCCCACCCTTTTGTTGTATTCATCTCGCTTTGTTAACAATTGTGATTAAAATAGAGATAGAGGATGTATGTGGATGGATGCTTGGTGTGGATAATAACTGAATGATCAGGGAGGTGCCAGCCTAAGAATCCAGTGTCCATCGGCTAAAGAAGGCATCAAGTGGAAATAACCAGAGGACCCCCGGAGGGCAGACTGGAATCCACCCAACAGCCTCAAGAATGGGAGAACCAAAGAACAAGATAACATCTGGCAGCACGGAGCCATCGGGAATGTGCCATCTGCTGACTGATTCAGCAACAGCATGATGAAACAATTCCCATAGACTGGCATAGGAAGAAATTCCTATAAGAATGGACTCTAGAAAGTGAGAACTTTGGGGTCTGATTCTGCAAACCAACTTCCAGGAGCATCAGATGAGCATCTGACAAGGCCCTGCTCCCTCCTCATGTCCAGGCCACCTCGTCAGTGGCTTGGCATGAGCAACTCTAAGGCTGGTAACTATGATAACAACCTTGCAGAACCTGTGTGTGTGTGTATGAATGAATGTGTGAATAAATATGAAATTGAATGGAATGTTACAACTATAACTAACTGCTTACTATGATTCTTTCTGTATTCACAATAAATGTGGCATTTTGCCTTTTCCCCTTCAATAAGATGCTGCCGGTTTTTATTTTATTGGTATAACACAGATAGTTAGGCATTAATCCTAGGAGCAGGAAGGCCTTCAATAAACTCAAAGTGCTTTCTAGCATCTCGCCCCCTCAGTTGCAGAAACTGTTATTAACACTGAAAAGCCCAATCAGGCCTACAATATTAAGTGCCTTTCAACACAGCTAGAATGACTCTTTTCGGACATTGTGCCCTGGATTTGGCATATTAGACTTCAATATGTTACTTCATGCCCTCTATGGAGATCTTTACAGGGTATGCCGACGCTGCTAGTGAAGGTGTGAGTGTAGCACAGGAAGGCATACCTATGCTAGCTTTAATCTAGCTAGAATGGGTGACCTTAGTAGTACAGATTTGGCAGCACGGGATTCAGTGTGGGATAAGAACTAGACTACAAGCCTGCCAGAGAACATGGGTAGGTACTCTGGTTGGTAACCCCTGGCATCACGTCTACACTATTATTGTTACCCATATTAACTAGATTAAAATTAGTACAGGTGTGCCTACCCATGCTACAATACCATCTTCACTTGCAGGGTAGACATACCCACAGTATTGAAGTACAGTATAATAAAGGCCAAAAAGGATTTACAGTTTTAATGTAACTTTGAATTTCTTTGTTTGGAGGGTTTAAATCTAACTGATACTAGTTTCTTGTAGCTTTTTGGAATAACTTATTTATGTTTTTCTTTATCGTATTTTAAAAACACATATATTCAGAGATTTATTAAATTCCCTATACACTTCATTTAACAGAATTATCAGGTAAATACATTTTGTGCACCTTTAAAACATTACTATTGGACCTGATTATTTCAGCTGTAGGGTCCATAGGAAGACATACTTAACTAACAGCATCATGCCTGCGATCTCACATTCACACACGTACACCAAGCATGAGAGTAATTGTCAAACCCTTCAGCACTACCTTCACTCTGTAGCATAAAATAGTTGATCAATCTTGCTGTACAACAAACAAGTGGCATAATGGGACATCAAATGAGGGGGGCGGAAAGTTGGGCTGGTAGCTGAAAAAGAGTATGCACTAATAAGGAAAGCGAGCACTGCCAGGGAGAAATGCACACAGCTTCTGAGATGTTTGAGGTATTATTTACTGTAGCCAATAGAGGTCTTGCCACATGTACTGACAGCATTCTAACTCCAGTCTGGAAATGTACTAATTTATGGAGCTATTCAGTTCCCCCCATAATCAAACACAACTTTCATGAAGTCCTTGGAAGATTTGCATGAGCAAGGATTGATAAGGAGAGCCCTTAAGAGATTTGTGTGCCTCCAAATAGGGTAATATGAAGCCTACAGGGCTTGATTCATGAACTTCTCCCACACAGCCACCCCCCTTTTACTTTGCTTTTATACAAGTACAGGGCTATCCCTCCCCCACTGATGAAAATGGCCATGAGAGAGAATAAATCTACTGGAAACGCCACATGTTTCATGTTAAGGAATTGTTCCTTCTCAAACATGGAGGGATTTCAGACCTCATGGACAGGAGAGCAATGTGGCTTGCAAACCCAAAACACAGCTAGGATTCAGCAGGGAAAACAGACTGTTTAATTCCCAAGGGGATCGTGGGTCTTTCCATGGTGCTGCTTCTTGTATCCACAGCTCCCTTAAAAGCCATGCTGCCATTGGCCTCTGCCCTGCATCTGTGTCCTACCCCTTTTTGGTGATGTTTAGGAGAAGATAGTGCTGTTTGAAGAATTTAATTATGTATACATGCTTCAGATAGTTAGATATTAAGTATTCAGTTTGCACACACAAAGAGTTTGATCTCACACATCTAAGTTCTTGCATATATAAAAAACTACCTATAAAAACTGTGCATGCAAATTTGCTAGTGCAGTTCTAGAGGCTATTTTACAGTTTGGCCTTAAATGTTGAGGAACTTCCAGCTTGAGAAAGTTCTTTAAAACACTATATTTTTATACAAAGTATGTACACAAGAGAAGTGCCAAAAAGGGGATAGGTATTCAGAAATTTGGTCACCCTTTCTAGCACCCAAAGAAGTCTCCCCAGCCAGCAAGCCAGAATATTTAGCCAGTTTCTTTGAATATTAACATAACAGTGAATAAGTAATGTACAATGTAGTATGTTAACATTTTATTGTAACTTTGCTTTAATAAAAAAGTTATAAAACAAACCAACCCATTACAAGGTGGCCAACATAATTCCATTATTAACAAGAAGGTCCTGAAGACAAGCCAATGAATGGCAGCCAGCTTGGAGTGACCAGCAGAGAATATGTTGGGAATTATTTTAAGAGATCAGATTAAGAAAATGAAGTGTCTCATCTGACACTCATTATAAGACTTTCAAAAACAATTTGAAAACAGAAATGGTACGGGCATTATAGCCTGTGTTTGAGTTGACAAAGAATGTTTGACACAAGGAGTTACATGTAAGGTGTAAAAATGACAAAAAGAAAATTGTATTGTTGGATCAGGAACGGACTGAGACCCTTGAGGAAAATAACCCAGCCACAACTGGAACTTTCCCAACATTAGAAATAGCTTAGTAGTGGAATCATACTGACTATGGTGATTACTGCTGGAAACCAAGATTTTTGTTATTTAAAAGGCTTAGCTGTGTATGTCAACAGGAAAATATTCCTATTTTGCAAATAAGAGTGAGCCAGGCGGTGCAGGAAATAATAATGTGGGCCAGATCCTCAACTGCTATAAAACAGCACAGCTCCATTCAAGCCCATTTGCATCAGCTGAGGATCTGGCCAAATATATGAAGTGGTTGGTAAAAAAAATGCATATGGAACTCCCCAAAAAAACAAATAAAAGGAAGCAAGGTAACATCAATAACTTTAAAGAAAAGCCTACATGACCTCAATACAAGAGAGCAAGGGAAAGACATATAGCAGGAAAAAGCAAATGGAAATGAAAAGGGGAAACAGCCACTTCTGTTGTTACTTTCAGTACAACTGTCTCATTTTCTTGGTTTTAAATTATGTCACAGAATAATTACAGTTCTACAAAATTAAAGGTAGGTAACAATACATAATTTCTCCCAGGAAGAAATGAATGGGTGAAATGTTGCACTAGAAGTTTAGTGAAAGGGGTTGGGATTATTACCAGTAATTTGATGAATCTCCTAAAGTAGCAGCAGAGCTATCCCTCTGTGTTCACAGTATTTACATTGGTTCTAATTTTCTAAGAATTAGAGTGTCACTACATTATGAGCCATATTTTGTAAAGATAGAGACTCTTGGGTGTGCACAGATTTGCACACCTGATTTCATGTTCCCATCAACTAATTATCATGCAAACAGATGTCAGCAGTTTATTTGCACATGCAGTTTCCCAATTTGTATGTTCAATTAGCAGAAAATGCCTGAATAATGAGTGGACATTTGTCCACATTTCTTCCCGTAAATCTTCACTCTTCATAAAAATGTGGTCCTAAAAATATTTATCTTCTACCAGTGTCAAGTACAAATGGAGTGAAAACATAGGTAAGGTAAAAGCTTAATAAGAATTAAATGTAGAGCTTGTTCAAAATTTCAGCTAAAATCTTTTTGAAGTCTTTCACAAACAATTTTTGCTGTTTTTGAACTCTCTTATACAGTGTCTCATCACAGCTATTGATATCAAATAAAGAACCTGATGACAATTATATTTTTAGAGAGAGGGCACCCAGCCAACTTCTCCCTAAAAGTAACAGAAAGACTGCCGTTGAATTCTATTCTATTCTTCAGTGAGTCAGTGAAGGTACAGAAAATAAAGACTGAAACAACTAAAATTAAGTTAACAACATAGTTAACCCCTGGAGAACTCTACCCCTCATAAAAACTTACTTTGTAAATAATATTTGTTTTTTGGCATAGTTGAGTAATCTAAAGAGACTGAAGAGCATAAATTATTCCACCAGACATTGACAAATTTATGCTTACTCAACTGGCTTCAGATCCGTATGTTTCAAGTGGTAGCACAGGAAGAATTTCTATATTTGACTAAATTTTAGCCATCTGTTCATGAGCAATTTGCCAATAGGAAGAAACCAAAATTTGTTTAATAAATTACTTGTCATGAGTTGTTCACTCAACTCTGCTGTGGATTCTGCATGACTACGAGACAAATCCAGCTTGAGACCAGCCTGAAGCAAAACTAGCAAATAACAGGACTCTTTCACTTCCTATACAGAGAACTCCAAGTGAAAACAAAATATATATTAGCAATAACGCCAACCCACAGATTTTATTAAGATTCAGACAAATACTAAGGACTTGATTTGTGCAACACTCACTAACATTGTGACAAATTGTGACCCCTTAACTCACAATGGTAAGGCAGTTACTCATATGAACTACTCAAGAGAAATACTCACATGTCAGTATGAATAAGTAATAATCTGGCCCATGGAGTAGTTTTCTCACCCAAGTATTCTCATTGAACAGAATGAAGTTTTGGAAATTTTATATTACTTTTTCCATGTGCAGATACAAGTGTGCCAGTAGACTTTGGCTACGCCAGACTTGCGTACACTCAGGGGGAAAAGGAAGGAGTAGCAATAAGAAAAAATAATTTTCAATGTACAGTACAAAAATGTCTGTTTGAAAAAAGTACTTCATTGGTCTGAAGTTTTCCTTGTTTCAGTTATTAGAAGCTGACAAGGTAGGTCAAATAAAAGTAAATAAATAAATAAAGACTCTCCAGTGTAAAACATTGTCATTGGAAACACGGTGGGTAATTTTACAGCAAATTAACATTTAATCACAACATTTTGCACTGCTGATTTGCACAATCATTCAAGTTCTTCTGAAATCCCATACAGATCTATATCCAGCCATAGACAAAATTAGCTATGTGCCGATTCAAACAGAATAAAAAAATCCTCAACATTTGCTTTACTCTTTTCTGTACCTTCAAAGTACATTCTGCTGATTCTCTGGTACAGGCAGATAACAGACTTCCTGTGTTGCAGGACACCCTGAGGTTCAGCTGGTAAGAGAGAAACTAAACAAAGGTCTGGGTTCTTCTGAACACAAGGATATTGATGCCCAGGAGAAGAACATGAATTTTGTTGCCTGCACCAATACCTACCTACAGTAAGAAAGGCTATATGTTGTCATCCTTCTTCCAGGACTGACTCCCTCCTTAGTGAATGACATTGACGATAAGTGGGAAATGCACAGTGACTCTCACTAGAACATCTTTCTTGGAAAGTAATGTGGCATATCTGGATATGACATCTGGAAATGAGGCTAACAGGATGGCCATACACCCAAATTCACATCCACTACCATTCCCACCCCAAAGAGAGCTTTCCAATTAGTCTCCATTACCCCAGATACATAAGAAATCTGGATTTTCTCTCACACTCTAGTAATACTAGAAAACTGGACAGCTGGTAGGTGAACCAGCTAGACAGCACCTTTGCAAGTATCAGTGATGCAATTCATCCACACTAGCCACTCTGTTGGTTTAAGATTTGCCCTGCATACACATTTTTACTATGCCACACTAAAAATGTAAGTACCAACCTAAAATAGGTGAAAAAATCATCTTAATTTTCAGTGGGGCTTTTGGACTTGGTTTGACAAATTCAGAGCAAGGAATTTGCATAATTTCCTATTCCACCAGCCCCATACACTTTGGGCCTAGTTGGCTTTGAATTGGGCCGGATGGGCCATAGCAGTACAAAGCCAAACTTGCCCTGAGATTTACTGACAGCTGGATATGAGTGAGTGTGTCCAGTGTGAGCAGCATAGAACTGGATGATCTCCATTCTGCTCTGAATTTTAAGAAATGCCCCAATCACTAAAAAGAATTGGAACTCTGTTTTTTCTGAGAGTTTTAATAATAGAAATTCACTTTTTTGCTAGCTGGTTAATGTACCTCTTAACCTTCCAAGTAGATATAACATTTCTAACAGTTCAATATTTCTAAAATGAAACAAAACTAATTATAAAAGAGTCTTAAATCATAATTTAGCTATGGAACAAATTGTTCAATGTTACCAAAAACTGGATCTAAAAAGGTCCTTTAGGATTTTGGACTCAACAACAGACTCTCTCATTCTACTTGATGCTCCTGGTCAGAAAACAGCATAAAGAGCAGCCAGAGAGTTTAACATGTTAACCTCTCCCCTACTTACTCATTAGAGAAACCCATGTGAAAAAGAGCTGGCAGATTTAATTATGTGTGCTGAAATTAAAATAATGAACACGGGTGGTAATTGCCCCCAAAATTTTAGCCATCTGATTTAAATCAAAGCTGTTTGGAGCATTCTTAATTACAACTAATATTTTCAAAACCCAGGATGAAATTAAAATGGACTATTTATTTCTTCAGATGAGGAATTCTTATCTTTTTAACATTCTGGTCAGTTTTTACTGCTGTGAATAAAAATGAAGGCACTGCAAGTAGTAAATTTTGCAACATAGAAATGGAATTCAGCTCTTGAGATCTCGGCTATGTTTGTCATTTTACTTCCACCTTATAGCAACACTACCATATTTCATTATTGTTGGGCACTGAAGAAACAGAAAGCAGAGCACCTACTTTAAACTCTTTAACAAAATGCTTAACTTTTACAGAACCCAGATGAGAGCTTCCCAAATAGCAGGTTTCAGAGTAACAGCCGTGTTAGTCTGTATTCGCAAAAAGAAAAGGAGTACTTGTAGCACCTTAGAGACTAACCAATTTATTTGAGCATGAGCTTTCGTGAGTTACAGCTCACTTCATCAGAACATCTGATGAAGTGAGCTGTAGCTCACGAAAGCTCATGCTCAAATAAATTGGTTAGTCTCTAAGGTGCTACAAGTACTCCTTTTCTTTTTCCCAAATAGCAAGAGATCAAAACAGCACTCTCAACACCGTAGCAAGTGCTCCTCTTTGGCAGCAGCTCTCAAAAGGCTCTACAGTTTTCTCTCCATACTAATTAATTGAAAACAGCTGCACTCTAAAACAAATCACCTTTTGTCTATCTGAAGGCACCATTAACCAACAGGAACACAGCAACTCCCATAGACATCTATTTAGCCCATATACATACACCAATAGATAATTAACCTTTTACTTACTGAATTAAAGTACTATACAATGCACATATTTAATATTTGTTTCAAAGTTGTAGTCTGAGTGTTGATCATTAAACATCTTGAAGATATAAAGCTCTATAAGTGCTTTGTATTATTCTAATTTTAAAAACAAAATCTTAACACAATGCAGAACTTCTGACCAAAAACCATTATTGTACTGTGTAATCTGTAGGCATGATAAATTTGTAGTATCCTATACACTGCCCTCAGGGGAGGAAAAAGTTAATTCTTTGAACTGATAAAATTCAAAATCTGCTAAATCAGTTACCTTGAAATTTGGTCAAACAAACTGCACCTACATTGAGGCCCTGAAAGATTCAGACTTGGTGCTGGCTGATGCAATGCCCCATTGCCTCCATGATCCCAGGTACAACAGGACTGAACTTGGTTGATTTGTAGCTCATTGTGAATATTTATCAGTGAGCTACACACCCCTAAAAGAAGGGTTGTAATACAGCGGCTCAACTTTAATTATGTTATTTAAATATGCACTGCTATTGAAAATGTATTTACATACATGGCTCAGTTCACATCCTTGGGCTTTGGAATAAAACATGTAGTGAACATTACTAAGTATTATCCAAAGGACCTATTGTACCGTATATTCAAGAAAAGAAGCAATCCGTGACACACAGTTATTTTATATCAAATCAATATGTTTAAGCAATATGTATACACACACCATTATTTTAAATATACATCGGCACTTGAATTCAGACAAGTCCCACCAGATGTCACTATGAAATTGCAATTTATAATAGCAGTCAATGCACCTGTCCTAGCAAGTGAGCAGTAATAGAAAAATACAAATATGTCCATATAAGGTAATGTACTACTAAAGTAAAACTGGGCATTATTTGTCTGTGCATTTTATTCCATGTAGCTGATGAGTCCAGCCATTAGCAATGTCTTAAAAACTTTAGGCATCCAACTGTGTTGGACCGTGTGGAGCCAAATAACAGGAAACCCAGAGGGAGGGGAGTAAATGCAGGGAAAGCCAGGTATGAGATAGCATTTTGCCACCACATTACTGTCTTCGCCCTCTCCATAGCCACAGCTGGATCTCCACGAGATCAAGTAGGACATGGCCAGAGGTAGGAATCTAGCGAGCAGCCACCCAAGGCGGCATGTTTCTCTCTCAGAATAGAGCTTCCTCTGCGCTCAGTTGAAACAAATTGCACAGAGTGTGTGGGTGGCTTTGGCAGAATGGTAGGGTAAGGCAGGGTAGGGACCCAGGGGGAGGGAGAGGCCAAGATGCACGGAAAGCACTCTTATTCCCTAATATCTTGGCCATCTGTAACGACTGTGTGGGCCACTCAGATGCCAGCCCCTCTTTCCAGATCTGGAAAGTTCCCAAATAAAGGTCACGTAACTAGAATGGTTGCTCTTCTGTTCAATTCTGTGCAGGCAGGGGAACTTTGGGCCCATAGCATTGGGCGGAGGGAAGGGGGGGGGGGGTTCAGAATGCCTTACAACCCACCGTTCAGATCTCACATTATAAGAAAGTAACAACAGGGACAAGATTAAGTGAGAGAAAACAAGGGATGCAGTATTTCAATAATGTGGTTTCTCAGTCCAGACATGTGTTTGTCTTGGTAGTTTAATAAAGTTTGCATATCTTAATATACAAAATAAGAAAGATGAAGAGACAAGGAAAGGAATGTAATTTTATATATTGTGGGCATCACAGAAGAGAGCAGACTTTTCACTAATTTCAAGAGTAACGGAAATTACTTGATGGAATATAGTAAAGAGGGCATGCTTACGTAGAGGGCAACATGAGTATTTTTTTTTAAAAAAAAAAGAAAGACTTGTCAGAGATACAAAAAGTGCATCTACACCAGGTGTCATTTGCAGAATGAAAAACACCACAACTGAAGACAGTATCACCAATTGCTGTAGTTTCAGTGTTTCCTGTAGTATTTTCTAGAAAGAACCACCTTGTTTATCTGAATGTAATGGAGACCACTGCGTGATTTCTGATAATCAAGGTTTCAGGTACATCAGGGAAATTTTTTAAGTAATTAACAGAAGGGAAACACAAGACCCCTTTTAGAAAACAGGAAGTTTCTGGATAGCTGTGATTTGATTTATACATCATGAACTGTATAGACTATCTCCCACAGAGAGCTATGAGGAGTCCGGTGGCACCTTAAAAACTAACAGATTTATTTGGGCATAAGCTTCCGTGGGGGAAAAAACCCCACTTTTTTGCATCTGAAGAAGTGGGGGGGGGGGTTTCCCCACGCAAGCTTATGCCCGGATAAATCTGTTAGTCTTTAAGATGCCACCGGACTCCTTGTTTTTGTGGATACAGACTAACACAGCTACCCCTGTGATACTTGGCACAGAGAGCTAGTGATATCATACCACAGTAAAAGTTCACTACTGTCTAATGGTGCTCACTGTATATATCAATTTTCCATTAACAATAAATCAGAAACTATCATTAGAGCAAGCAGTTATTGAAAACAATTGAGTGCATCACTTATTAATGTTCTATAAACAAAGAGTATCCACGCACCATTATCTGATGCATTTATCTAATCCTCTGTTTCAGCTGTCAGATGCCCATTGGCATGTATCGAAATGTAAGTCATGTTCAACAAAATGTTAGTACTTCCTCCTCTCTCTTTTTATCTGAGTCTCATTCTCCCACAGCCAGAAGGTTGCCATAGTTGCAGAGATATTAACCAAACAACACTTTATTACTTTGACCCCAGCTGGTCTAAAGAAAGAACGGACTCTTTTCAGACAGTGGCAGTGGCAATTATAGAAGAAAAGAGGAAATAAAAGAGCAGCTATTTCACACACTCTAGACTACGCTGGCATCTACTTTATTTTGATTACTGTATTTACTAGGGATGAATAAGAGGTATGACTGTGGAATTATTACTTCTACTCATTACTTTCACATGACTTTAAGTCTCATGTATCTGTAACCTACATGTATAATTGCTAACAATTTATAAAATAATTATTTTAAACAGTATATGAACCATTGATGGGAAGACATTTGATGAGCTCTGGAGTGCAGGAGCTAGCATAGTGAAGCTACAACTTAGGAAAAACCAAAATCAATTTAAAAATGGGAGGCTGAATTGTGTGTGCACGTTGTAATTATCATCCACTCTGCTGATGGGGAAATTGAAAAAACCATAGGTGATAATGAGTAATGTAACTAGGAAAACAACTGGCAAGAGTTTGGAATAGAACACAGATTTCCTGATTGGCAGCCCTTCGCTCTAAGCACAATGTAATATTTCTTTCTATACTGACAAGGAAGGTTGCAGGGTATGTGACACTAAAGGGTAACTTGACAGGTTTCAGAGTAGCAGCCGTGTTAGTCTGTGTTCGCAAAAAGAAAAGGAGTACTAGTGGCACCTTAGAGACCACTAGTACTCCTTTTCTTTTTGCAAAGGGTAACTTAGCTCTCACTAGTCATTTCATTGGCTGATAGTCATGTCACTCGGTATGCTGTTTTGGAGTAGGGTTTTTTACGTGTGTTTCCCCCCTCTCCTTTGTGAGGTTTCGATGATACTCTCTTACATATATAGCTGAAGGTAGCTCTTAATAAAAGCTTTGTCTTGTATTGTGTATTCACAAACACCGTCTTAACTATTACTCCGAACAACAAGGCTAACAGACCGTTCTTTAAAGTTTCTTCCCATGTGTACAGCACAGTAAGTTTTGCATCATTCTCTGTCCTGTTACTCTCCAGAAATATGTGCAATCTAATTTTCTCCATGATAAAGTGAAAGATACATACCTAATATGATACCCCAATTTCACATATAGTGGTCGTTGTTCATTTGTACTATAATCGTTGTTTTATTATATTTTGTTTTACAAACACAATTTTAAAAGTATATGTATTCATTAACTTCTGGTTGGTTAGTTCTAGCCATTTATGAAGTGCCAGAAATTTCGGGAACAATAAAACACACATATTTTCAGATGCCGAACAAGTTTACCTTGGGCACCTGTCTTAGAAGTCAGCAGAATTGCTTAGCCACATTTTGCTTTAAACAAAGAAACCCCATTGCTATAGGAATTATTTTCTGCCTTCTGAAAATAATGTTTTAAGAAAAAATTTCAGCCCACATCCTGTAATTTGTACAATGCTACCTCTCTGCTTCCAAACTACTCCCTTTAATCCCTCGGGTGTTTCTAATATCCTTGCCTAACAGCTACTTAATCAATTAAACTTTGTTAAATCAGTTACAAAGCCCTCAATGCCGCAATTAACTTGGCATATATGCTACATTCAATGGTTATTTTTAACCATTTATAATCACATGCTTCACAAGAAAAACACCCAAAAAGAATTAAACTAACTTAATTACAATCAACTAAATAAAGTGACTATTACCCCCTTTAAAAACCAGTTTATCCAAAATTAATGAACTACAGGTAACTAAGAAAAGGAGGGGATAAATGTATACAAGAATATATTCATTTTACTCTGGGAGAATTACTAAATTGCTATAAGAAAAGGAGTACTTGTGGCACCTTAGAGACTAACAAATTTATTTGAGCATAGCTTTCGTGAGCATCCGATGAAGTGAGCTGTAGCTCACGAAAGCTTATGCGCAAATAAATTTGTTAGTCTCTAAGCTGCCACAAGTACTCCTTTTCTTTTTGCAAATTCAGACTAACATGGCTGCTACTCTGAAACCTTAAATTGCTATAGTAAATAAGATGTAACTGCAATAACATGGCTTCAGTAAATACATCTTTTACTAGGACTTGCATTCAACTAAAATACAAATGCAAGTTTTTATGTGAAAATGTTCCACAATCAAGTATATTATACAATACATGTAACATTTCCTTTTCATAAATTAGAATGTTCAAGTCTTAATTCTGTAGAACTTTAAGGGCCACATTGTCTCATCTATATTTTAAAGACAACCCCTCACAATTTCAGTGGCCTGGGCAGTTATGCTTAAAAACTGATGTGACTTTGTACAACAGATGTTTAAGAATCGATTTTTATGCACCACAGAAGGCAGAAATACACTATGGGAGCACAACGCAATTTCTCACGGCATTGTCACTTCATTAACACTCATGTTCTCTATTTCTGTCAAAGCAACTATTTAGGTCAGCCTTTGGAAAATTGTTTCATCAGAAATTCTTACTGTTCTTTCAACAGGCAAACTAAGCAGTTGGTACAATTGACTGAGCTTTGGAAAAGCAAAAAAGAAACAGAAGTTTTTGAGGGATGGGGTGTTTATAGTTAACCATAACTCATATATATTATACATTCATACATTCAGAGTGCTTTACATACATCAGCTAAATAGTGCTCAGACACATTTTTTGAGGTAAGTAAATATAAAATAAGGATTATCACCTCCATTTTTGAATCGGGAAACTGAGACAGAAATTGATGATGATGACGACGACGACGTCGTCATTTGATCACAGGACAACAGACAGTCAGTGTCAGAGCCAAGATTAGAATCCAGGAGAACCTGATTCCAAATACAATGCTGGTTCTTCTAGTCCACATTCCCTCAAATTA
This sequence comes from Caretta caretta, assembly GCF_965140235.1. Classification (NCBI taxonomy): domain Eukaryota; kingdom Metazoa; phylum Chordata; order Testudines; family Cheloniidae; genus Caretta; species Caretta caretta. Next base: position 12,704,712 of record NC_134219.1, read on the forward strand.
ACTACTATTGAGGGGACTTGGACAGGATTCAGAAGACTAATATTTTATCAGGCAGCAAATGCAACTGGAAAATGTTTTATACTGTCACACAAGATTTGTATGTGCCTACAGCAGACAAGTTAACGAGGTTGCCAATGACTAAGGATGTATAAAGCAATCAGAAACCTCTGTTCCTGCCTGAAGCGTATAAACTGTAGCAAGGAGTAGTGAATTTGCATAACCCAGGTTAAATATTTTAAAGATTTCTTTCATCACCAAATGCATAAAATACTAAAGAAGGATTTCATTCCAGTATGGCAGTACTTTAAACAACACTCATTTATACCCCACTTGTTTCACTCCAACTATTATTTATTGGGTGCCATCAAAATGCTCAGTGCCATATGAACAGAAAGATATGGGTCTCCCTCAGGAGATCACAAAAGCCCTTAATAGTTATCAGTTTCTCTCACATGATCATAGTGAGACATATGGTTTGGGAAAAACACCTGGTCTGACACACCATGTTGTAATCAAACTAAGGCCTAAATTCAGGACATCTTTTTTATGACATAGAAGCCACATAACTCCTTTTGGCAACTTTTGAAAAACAAACATAGATGGCTTAAAACCTAGATTTTTACAGACCGATGCCCTAACAGCCTTTATGACAGGTTTCAGAGTAGCAGCCATGTTAGCCTGTATTCGCAAAAAGAAAAGGAGGACTTGTGGCACCTTAGAGACTAACAAATTTATTTGAGCATAAGCTTTCGTGAGCTACAGCTCACTTCATTGGATGCATTCAGTGGAAAATACAGTGGGGAGATTTATACAGATAGAGAACATGAAACAATGGGTGTTACCACACAGACTGTAATGAGAGTGATCACTTAAGGTCATGTTTCCACGGTAAACATCTGATGAAGTGAGCTGTAGCTCACGAAAGCTCATGCTCAAATAAATTGGTTAGTCTCTAAGGTGCCACAAGTACTCCTTTTCTTTTTGCGAATACAGACTAACACGGCTGTTCCTCTGAAACCTGTCACTTAAGGTGAGTGATTACCAGCAGGAGAGCCGGAGGGGGGACGGGACACCTTTTGTAGTGATAATCAAGGTGGGCCATTTCCAGCAGTTAACAAGACTCTCTGAGGAACAGTGTGGGGGCGGGGGGAGGAATAAACACGGGAAAATAGTTTTACTTTGTGTAATGACCCATCCACTCTTTGGTCACTCAATTACAGACCTAAAAGTTGCAATTCTTCAACAAAAAATCTTCAAAAACAGACTCCAAGGAGAGACTGCTGAATTGGAATTAATTTGCAAACTGGATACAATTAACTTAGGCTTGAATAAAGTGATGGTAAAGTGCTGAATATAAACTTTTTTGTTCCTTCACATGCTACCACCATACTGCAAAACTTGTGAGGGGTCTCTTCATAGGGATCTCTTATTTTTTTAAGTCATCAATTGACACAATGTGCTTTATGATTTTAGCTATTGTGTGAAGTTATACTTGTTTTCTAGTGTCTACTGTATGTTCGCTGGGAAAACAGAACATTTCTTGGAGAACTATGGGCTAAATTCTGTTCTCAGTGACCCCAGAATAAAATGTAAGTAGTTCCACTGACTGCTGTGGAATTACTTGGCATTTACACCAGTTTCAATGATGGTAGAATCAGGCCCAGTATCCACTGAAAGTCGTGGTTATCCTGGAAATTGACTCAATGAATGCTCATTTTTATAGTTAAATATTTCTATTTCTAATCTATTACTATTAAAAATAAAAGGCAGTTTTTCCCAACCCCCCAGAGTTAAGTAAATATCCTGGTGCTTGCTACTGGGTTTTGAAAAGAAAAGAGTTTCTTCATTTAAAAATAAAAGTCAACTCTAATTGTCCACCCGAAGTAGTGGTTCCCAACACTGGTATTTAATATCATTTATAGGGTGTTTGGATCTGTGGCTTTGGCTCCAGCTAGTATTGCCAAAGAGTTCAATACACCATATTATTTTCAGCTGATGTTATTAAAAGGGATTTCATGAGATGAAATGACCTCTCTGAGAAAATAAACCTCACTGCTAAAGCAAGATGATAAATTGCAATGAACCTGGTCAATAAAGAAATATTTACAAAAGGAAAGAATTGAACAGAGTCTCTTCCTCATTAGCTATCATTCTAGTAGATGAGAAATTGGCTTAGGGTTCTTATCCCCTCTTCATCTGGGCACCATTTAATGAATTCCATGTTGGATCCCTTTCTCTGTAGATCAGTGAAAGTCAGAAACATTAATCACTGCACTAGTTACACTAGTTTTCATTTATTTTACTGATCACGTTAAAACCAAAAGGTGAAGAGAACTCAGATGTTAGTTGGAGAAGGAGAAAGGTACATTTTGCTCTTCTCACTCTCTAATGAATACTTATTTTTTTCTATTGTTAATTCAATGCTTGTGGAATGTGGCTGGTCTGATCGCACCGGAGAGTTCGTTCTAGCTAAGATGAAGCTCAGACACTACCCAGCTTATGTGGCTGGCTTTTCCAAATGTCCCCATGCTTCTTTAATAAGCCTCAATCCTTACTTAGAAGGATCACTTCCAAGTACCTGTCTACACTACAAAACCACCCAACTCATGGGAACCACTTACACCACTCATGTGCAAGAGTTAAAAGTTGTAGTGCTGCTGAAAACCTAATTGTGTTGCAAGTAACCAAATCCCTATGGCATGATATTTGCCATGTGGGTCAGCTCCACGAGGGAGAATAACTCATTCTCTGTACCCATTAGTCTTGCTGCCAAACAAAGGTGTCAATTTGTGTTTATTGGAGTGGTGGCTTTTGTGAAAAGAATACCTGTCCACTATGCTGAGACCCATCATCTCATTTCACACAGGCCACTGAACACATAGTAATCACAAATTTTGGTATTGACCGAGCATGGGCTTGAACTGATAGCCAAGCAGTAACATAGCTGGAACCATCACCTAGTACCTTATATTTATATAGGAAGTTAATGCTCCCTCCAGAATGTAAATATTGGGATTGCTCATCCACAGTTGAAATGTGGCTGTGTGGCATGGAGGGGGGATACATCTGCCATCCTACTCAATCAGTACTATACCGCAGGTTTCAGGAAGAAATGTGGACGAACAAGGTATATAATTTAAAATTACCAGGTTAATTTAGGAAGGCAGAATCCAATTACCCAAACTGCAATTTGACCAGGAGACTGGTATCATTTTTGCTTTTGTTCTATGTACCAGCTGACCTAGGCTAAAGCAAGTTTGTGAATGAGAAAGTTTAGTATTTTGGCATCTGTTTCCGAAGTATCACTGCCTATTCTTAACTGACTGCTTGAGGTCACAGAACATGAATTTAAGGCCTGTTCCTAACAAGGTTTTGAATGCCCTTCCCTTCCAATTGTTGAAAGCATTGAGCACCTTATAGGATTGGGTTCTCTTAGACAGCTCTTCCTTCATCAATCAGATCATATTTTACATATGATAGTTTACAAAGTCTGAAAGAACTAAATAAAATGTTCTGAGGTCACACTACAGTAACAACAAAGATATAAAGCACAGAGACAAGCCAACACCTCAGCACAAAACATCCTATTATTCTGTGATGAACATAAGAAAAACAATAACCCTGGAAAAGCCTGGAAGTTCTCTAATATTTTACCCCATCAGTGTCCTTCATGAAATGTTAAAGTCACTGCCATATTGAGAAATGATGTATCGGATGGTAAATCATATTGGAAAGGAATTATAAACAACAATGTATTTGTGCAGTTGTTACAACTGTGTATTTTAGAAATGTGTCATTTTATTTCAGGGTATGTGAACAGGATATAATCAGGGAATTTAAAATATAGTGTAAAAAGAAAAGGAGTACTCCTTTTCTTTTTGCGGATACAGACTAACACGGCTGCTACTCTGAAACCTGTAAATATAGTATAGTTATTCTGCTCAATAGCAGAATGTGCTTCCAAAAGCCATGTGGTGAGCAAGCGTGTTCTTCTTCTCCCTCCCCTTTTATTTAAGGCACGGGGGAAAGAGTCATAGTTCTCCAAGCAACAGAGTTTGGGGAAACAATATTAAAGTAGCTTAAAAATTCTACAGACCCTATAGTCCACCCAGAGAAATTTAAGATGAGTAATTCGTGAAGCAGTTCAGAGAAAATAAAAAATCCTAATCCTTTACCTACAGGTTTTCTGGTATTTATTAATTGTGTTATGGTGTTCCTGGAGGTCCCAACCAAGATTGGAGCCTCATTGTAGTAGGCACTGTATGGACAATTGTAATGGAGTCCATGCCCCAAACAGATTACAATCTAAACAGACAAAGGGTCAGAGAAAGGAAGTATATTTAATCTCCTCTTTATTAGTAAGGAAGTGAGTGACAGAAAAATTGTAACAAGTAACCAGGGTCACACAGGGAGTCTGCAGCAGAGCTGGGGAATGAATCTACATCTCCTCAATCCCAGTCCAGTGCCTTAACCATTTTACCTTTCAAGAAATAAATGCTTCCCCACCCCCACTTTTAGAACCAAACATTTAAGGTGCTAAAATCTTTACATATCCTTTAGTTCCTGGTTTCGGCTTTTGTAGGTGTCCCTTATTAACAGGCTTCAATCCTTACGTAGGAGGACCACCAAGTGCCTACCTACACTCTAAAACCAACTAACTCATGGTGTTGTAACCAGGTGCCATTTCTCGCAATGACTATTTACAACAGTTAACATTTGTAACGCTGTGTTGCATAAGTAATGGAATCTCTTGGCATGGGGAAAGATCTGATAAACAGGCTGTCTCTGTGGCCTTTCCAGCCAAGATTGGGAGTCAGTGTTCCAGAAAACTTGTTGTAAAGCCCGATTTTGTTCGCACTTGAGGGAATATTCAAAATATACTATTTAGTATCATCAAACACTTCTCTTCAAAGCTGTTTAAGCCTCGACACTCCTGTAAGAAAACTAGATATTATTCTCAAATTGGAAATGATGACAGAAGGAGAGACTTCCCCATGGATTTAAAGTTGGGATTAAAATGAGCTCAATTTCCAAATTTCTCATATTCTCCAAATAATACATTACAATTCTAACCGCCCCCCTTCAAAAAAAAATTTCTACCAGACAATTGAATGAAACGAACCCATGTTAGAAGAGACCCCATGGATAGAGACGCATTTAATTTATTTGCTTTCTACATATATTTGTGTGACTACACACTTTCAGATGCTTGGTCCTACAAGATTCAAATGGTCACGGGACAAAAACAGCAGAGTTATTAGTACTGCAACAGGATGTGCAGTCTTTCCTAAAGGATATGTCTCTTTCCATAGAACGTTACTCAGGAGTCTTTGGATTATTTTATCTGACATTTTGTTTGGGGCATAATATTTTACACCTTTCTTTTTAACAAATAGAATTAAAAAAATCAGACAGATGCTGTTTTAGGAGGCCAATTTATGAAGCCCTGTCTGCCAAAATCTAACATAGTAGGAAATGTTATATTTCACTGCCATTTCCCTTATGTAAAGTGTCTTCCATTTGGCATCTTGTCTCCCAGTGATGCCATTTCCAATGTCTACAGCCAGACAATATCATGTATGGAAACTCCATTATTGCTTCAGTTAGAATCATAGCACCCCCTGATCAGGCCTCACCCCAGAATAATTATCCTTTATTAAAATTATCAGAATAAATCTTCAATATTTGGTAACCAAAATGTTTGTTACTCATCTGTTATTAAATGCAAATGAAATTAACTTGCTATACTGGTTGCCATTTTAAAAAGCTCCATAATACATCACTTGCTGTGTTTCCATAGTTTTATCATATCAAACTGTATTTTGTGGGCTCTTCTACATTTAGAGTAAGAAATATACTATAGCAAAGTCAAATATCACAGCAAATGGGTGATGACCACTGTACATTTCTCCCACTAAGGAATTCCCTAAAACTCACTGAAACTTGAGCACTGGGGAGAAAGAGAGAAGGGAGAGTTGCTGATCTAACCACATATTCATATACCACTGGTTACATCTCCAGACTCCATTGCTGTACTACTGACTGACTTTTAAAAATCTTCTTTTCCTTTGTAAGCACATGCAGCTATTTTCATACAGCTTTCAAGCTGCTGGAAGATCCTAAAACTAACAAAAGCATGGCCTTCAGACTGAGTACATCCTTAGGGAGGGAAAATAAGATGGTGTACATGTAGAGTTATCTTTTAAAATCAATGACAAGGGCCAAATCTTCCACCAAGATTATCTGTTCCACCATTCTCCCTAAGCACTTACCATTCTGATTAACTTGCAGAGAGTGGGGGAAATAACCTAGACAGAGAAAAAAACATCCTGGATATTGGCAGCAGGGTGGAATTTGACTGTATGTTGTTGCCCCCCCCCCCTTTTTTTTTTAAAAAAGAGGAACACCAGCTTCACTCCACTGAGCTGGATTAAATACCAGTGAGTTATTGCTTCTGTCCAAAGCAATAAATCCATCATAGAAGAAAACATTTAGGAGAGTAGTGTCCTCCCTTCAGTATCTGAGAGAATATTTGTATTCCCTGAGCCTATTTGGGTCTGCAATAAGTATGTGCGTGTGTGTGTTCTCTCTCTCTCCCTCTGCATATATATTTATAGTGTGAATCAGGTACCTTAAGTTAGGCTGTCTCACTCCTAAAGCTTCTTGAGGATCACCTGAGTCTCATAAAACATCATTTTGTTATTTTAAAGTGTAAACAATTGAATTATATACCAGTAACCTGATTCAAAGGACTGTTAATCAGATGCAGAGTGAGAAAGTTTTAGAGGATGATCTATTCTTGCAACACTTCTGGATCCCTCACTCAAAGTTTCACAGCTTCCAGATGGCTCATCAGGAACACGCAAAATGATTGTTCAGAACATTCTGCCTTGCAGGCAGACCAGGTGAACATCAGATTAATGACCACCTATGAAGGATTGAGGCTTTAGTTTACATTTTTATTTTTAATCTCAGGACATAAGCAATTGGCAGAGATGGTGCTCAGACCGTTATTTTAAAACTGCATCACCTGGCACACTCCTTTTCAAAGAAAGCTATCGCAATAAATTTTAAGTTTTAAATACAAGACATAGTTAAAACTAAGGTTGGAAGGATTAAAAAGGTCAGTAAACATTGATTTCAGCGTACACACACAGACTAAAAATATTCCCATCGATGATGATCAAAATTTACAGATAGGCAAAGTAAGAAAAATGCTGCATAAGAACTTATTAGAGTTTGATTTAAGGATATTTTCTTTGTTTATTTTGACATGTGATATTCTTTTAATGGTTATAATTAGGCCATTATATAATACATATATACATAATATATATTGTATTATAATATAATATATAACATAATCTATATTAATAATATAATTATTAATATAGATTAATTGCAGTTAACTCACACGATTTAACAAAAAATTAATCACAATTAAAAAAATTAATCACGATTAATCGCAATTTTAATTGCACTGTTAAACAGAATACCAATTGAAATTTATAAAATATTTTGGATTTATTTTTACATTTTCATATATATTGTATTCTGTGTTGTAATTGAAATCAAAGTGTGTAGTATTTTTATTACAAATATTTGCACTGCAAAAACGATAAAGAAATAGTATATTTCAATTCATCTTATACAAGTACTGTAGTGCAATCTCTTTGTTGTGAAAGTGCAACTTACAAATGTAGATTTTTTTTGTTACATAACTGCACTCAAAAACAAAACACTGTAAAATTTCAGAGCCTATAAGTCCACTCAGTCCTACTTCTTGTGCAGTCAATCGCTAAGACAAACAACTTTGTTTACATTTACAGGAGATAATGCTGCTCTCTTCTTATTTACAATGTCACCAGAAAGTGAAAACATGCACTTGCATAGCACTTTTGTCACTGCCATTGCAAAGTATTTATATGCCAGATATGCTAAACATTCGTCGTATGCCTCTTCATGCTTCGGCCACCATTCCAGAGAATGTGCTTCCATGCTGATGATGTTCGTTAAAAAAAGTAATGCATTAATTAAATTTGTGACTCAACTCTTTGGGGGAGAATTGTATGTCCCCTGCTCTGTTTTACCCATATTCTGCCATATATTTCATGTTATAGCAGTCTCAGATGATGACCCAGCACATGTTGTTCATTTTAAGAACACTTTCACTGCATATTTCACAAAACGCAAAGAAGGTACCAATGTGAGATTTCTAAGGATAGCTACAGCACTCAACCCAAGGTTTAAGAATCTGAAGTGCCTTCCAAAATCTGAGAGGGACGAGGTGTGGAGCATGGTTTCAGAAGTCTTAAAAGAGCAACACTCCGATGCAGAAACCAAAGAACCCAAACCATCAAAAAAGAAAATCAACCTTCTGCTGGTGGCATCCGACTCATATAATGAAAAGGAACATGCATTGGTTTGCACTGCTTTGGATTGTTATCGAGCAGAACCCATCATCAGCATGGACGCATGTCCCCTGGAATGGTGGTTGAAGCATGAAGGGACATTTAGTGCATCTGGTATGTAAATATCTTGTGACACCAGCTACAACAGTGCCATGAGAATGCCTGTTCTCACTTTCAGGTGACATTGTAAACGAGAAGAGGGCAGCATTATCTCTTGCACATGTAAACAAACTTGTTTATCTGAGTGATGGGCTGAACAAGAAATAGTACTGAGTGGACTTGCGGGCTCTAAAATTTTAGATTGTTTTATTATTGAATGCAGCTTTTTTGTACATAATTCTACATTTGTAAGTTCAACTTTCAAAATAAAGAGATTGCACTACAGTACCTATATTAGGTGAATTGAAAAATACTATTTCTTTTGTTTTTTTCCAGTGCAAATACTTGTAATCAAAAATAAATATAAAGTGAACACTGTTCAGTTTGTATTCTGTGCTGTAACTGAAAATGTAGAAAACATCCAAAAATATTTAAATAGTATTCTAATATTGTTTAACAGTGCAATTAATTGTGTGATTAATTTTTAGTAGCATGATTAATCAAGATTAATTTAATTGCTTAACCACCCTAGTTATAATACTTTAACTTTTTTGAATTGCAGCATCAACTCTCATTAAATAATTATTGTCTGACCCTCTCAGTTTCCCAATACTGTGAAAATTTAAATTGATAAAAATTGAAAAAATGCTTACAAAAATAACCTAGATGGTCTAGATAATACTTAGTCCTTGCATGAGCCCTGGAAACTGGACTAGATGACCTCTTGAGGTCCCTTCCAGACCTATGAGTCTATAATATTATCCATCAAAACTATTTTAAAAAATTGACTTCTGCCAAGCCTAGTTAAAGCCATGTTGTTGTCTTCATAAGTCAAGCATAACATAAATTGTTTGAGAAGTTGAGGGCAAAAAGGAGTATAGGACCAGGACACAGAGAAATGGTTGTGTGTGTGTAATATCCACTTCTTGAGTTCTACACTGTCTGTATTTTATTTTTGGAAAAACCATATAAAAAACTAATTAACCCACACACACACACGTGCGCGCACATGCACACGGATTCGTCCTGTGAAGTGCTGAAACCCTCAACTACCACTGAGGTTAATGAGCGTCAAGGTCTTCACCATTTAGCAAGAACGGGTCCAGAATGTCAGACAAAGTGTCCATGCCACGTGTCCACATGAGGCAGTTTCCTTTTTACAGCAGAATTACAAACCTATGAAAAATGGGCTGTGTAATGAAAATGCCAAAGAACTTTGACTATAGCAGCCCTAGAACATACCACTTTGATTCTGGAAATTACAACATGCACATAAAAAATGATACACTAGGGAACCGGTAAAGGTGTCTAGTAAGGCTTGGCATAGAGAATCAGGCACACACCCATACAAACTAACCTAGAAACCAACAGATTTATTGTGACCTTAGAACAATACTCAACTGGCATTAATTATAGTTTTAACAGCCTCACTATATTGCAATCACAGCACATTTTACCATCGTGACATCCTGAGCATGATACATCAGTCATGCCACTATGATGTCTTTCTCACAGATTACCTGTAATACCTCTACAGTCCTGCCACATCACAGATCAAACAAATTGCCTAATATTCTCATAAGTAATCCAAAGTGTTTGCCCCGCATTTTCCTTTGCTATATACAAGAAAAACCTCATTACAAATGTAATTGAGAGCAAGAAATAATCAGTAACAGAATTAAGCTAATGGTCACTGACTGGAAGGAAAAGTGATCATTCCTCATTGATTTTATGGTTATATTAAACATAAGGCAATGAATGAGAAAGCAATGATTCTGTCTGCTGGTTATGCTCAAAGATAAAATGCAGATTTATGCTTGAAAAATACAAGATACTGGCAGAATAATAATCCACTGTTAATGACTTCACTGTTTATTCTGGAGTTACTGTGCATGATGTAGAAAAAATACCAATTCTTAACCTATGCAGTTTTTGGAGCCATGTTGGTCTCAGAATATTAGACAGACAAAGCAGGTGAGGTAATATCTTGTTTTGGACCAACTTCTGTTTGTGAGAAACACAAGCTTTCGAGCTTACAAAGAGCTCTTCTTCAGGTCCTGATCACTCTCACCAAAGAAGTTGGTCCAATAGAAGGTATTATCTCACCCACTTTGTCTCTCTAAACTCTTCATCCATTTGTATTTCAATACTGTATTTACATTACTATTTCTTTACGTTACAGCATAATTGAGATCTGAACAGCCACTGTATATTTCTTCTCATTGATTCCTTAAAAAGACTGTACCAATTTTAAAATAGTTTGGTTCTCTGACCTTCTTCTATTTTTAAAATTGACATTATGACCTTTTTATTAATTAAATATCTACCATTCATCAGGTATTTTTACTATGTCATAACCCTTATAGAAAATCCCTGTGGAATTTATGAATATATTTGGACTAGCCCATAGAATGTATTCAAAGTTAGAACCTCAAAAATATTGCGATCTGCAAATCATGAACATTGCTGATTAGCATCTTAGAATTGGTTCCTATCAAATTCTGCTGTTTTAAACTAGTTTGCTATTTCAAAGTATTTCAACAGATTTTTCATTTAAAACAGACAGATATAGTCACCACTGCAGGGCTATCTACTCCTTTGTCCCCTTTCTGGTGTCTGAATGCTTCCTCCCCAGGTGACAGCCTCTTCCTTTTCCCGTCCTCAGGGACCGGAATTTTATGGTTCTTCCAATCCTAGCCTGGGATCAGGATACACTACCCAATCACTTACCCTACAGGCCTGACTGGGTTTCAGCCCCTGCATTTCTTCCCTTCGGAAACCTCTGACCAGTGATATTGAACAAAAGTCTTTTTAAAGAAAAAATATTTTTATTTAGTCGCTAGAACAAAGTATTAGAGAAAATAGAATTTTAAAACAGACAGCCTACACACCTATTTAGTCTCATCTAACAAGAAGCAATGGTTTCAAGTTGCAGTGGGGAAGGTCTAGGTTGGATAGTAGGAAACACTATTTCACTAGGAAGGTGGTGAAGCACTGGAATGGGTTACCTAGGGAGGTGGTGGAATCTCCATCCTTAGAGGTTTTTAAGGCCCGGCATGACAAAGCCCTGGCTGGGATGATTTAGTTGGTGTTGGTCCTGCTTTGAGCAGGGGATTGGACTAGATGACCTCCTGAAGTCTCTTCCAACCCTAATATTCTATTAATCTTACACTTCCTTACAAGCTACATGCAATATGCTTTCCTCTTGAATTACAGGAATTGAACAGAACCAACTTACATTCTCTTAGCATGCCCAGCTCCTCTTGTTTATCTTTGGATAGGTTTTCACAAAGAAGTAAATTGGGTGATCAGCACCCAGGTTTGCCATACCTGAGATATTGTGTCCTCACTGGTGCTACCCTCATCTGTGGATCTGCTAGAGCTTCTGGGGACATATCCATGCCTTTTTGAGAGGCAAAAAATTGAGCCACTTTAGGATTTTTTCCCAGTGAGTTGTAGGGGAACTTGCTTGTCTTTCTGGGCACATGGAGGAATTGTGGAATGGCACAGGAGGGCTATCAACACCCATTTTAACCCGTGTCTTTGCTGCAAAGCGGATGGGTTACCCTTACCAGCCCAGGTAAAAGTAGTACTCAGATTTTAGCCTCTAGTCCCAGGCAATCCAGCTAACCAAGGTTGGAAGAATCACTAAACGCAGGTGAGAGGGTTGTGTGTGCACTTGTGGACAGGAGGGGGAGCAGGGGCTAGGGGCAACATCCATGTCAAAACCTGAGTAAACTTTGAATTGCAGACATCTCTTTGGGGGTCTCAATCTGGACTCCCCTTGTTCAAACTGGTTTGGCTGCTCCCCGTGAAAGCAGGCTTGAGCAATTAAGGCTAATCACTTTGGCATTGTCTCTTAAAGACCCTTAAGTCAACTTTTAATGACTTTTAAAAAGGGCCTTCTCTTTCTTGCCATTTTTGCACTAGCCCTGTGACCCTGACAGAACTCTAGGTGAAATGTCCACCCAATTTATAGTGTACTAGTGACAGGTCCAGATACAGTATCAATAATTAAAGCACACCCCGATATTCCTCTGTCACATTTTTATATTTTATATATCAGAATCAGGCCCACCTCCATGTCAGAAGTCTATGTCAGGAGGAATAAGGCTCTTTTTGTAATTGTAAGGTGAAATCCTGGCCCAGCTGAAGTCAATGAAAACTTTGCTGCCGACATCAATGGAACCAGAATTTCACCCCTAGCGTTTAGTGACGTGTTCTTCTATTCTGAAATTCTTTTACTCCCTCCTGGGTTCATCTTTGTGATGGCCTAAACCCCCTCAATTAAGCAGTTGAGTGTATTTTCCCCAGTTTGGTTTTCTGTATATACACCTGTACCACAGCCGTCTCACAATCTCTACATTACGCCCTTTGGAGTTTATTGTCCTCAATACCTGAACTGGAAAGGGGAAAAAAAGACTCAAAATGATTAAATCTACAGTTAAAAGTTGTTGCACTGAAGGAAGCCATGAGAAAGCATCTATGGCATCCAGAACGAGATGTTAAACTCTGAGTAATGTGAAAGCAGAGGCACTGTCAGATTTTCAACAATATCTAACAAAACAGGCTGTCTGCTTGAAGATTGACTGAGAGGAATAATTCCCTCTATAGGTAGCAGAAAGTAGCAGAAAGCCAGCTAAGCAATATTGCATCAACTATTCAGGCATTATGCTATCTGCTGTGGGGAAAATATTCCAGTCAATTGTCTTGGATCAGATATTCTAGATCTTGCATTCTGAATGAAAATCCCTAGCAAAGCAAGCTTTACTAAGATACAGCATGACTAATCAAATATGTTATATCTCTCTGTTACAGAAATTGAAAGGCACTGGGATTCTAATGTGCACTATACTTTATCTGTACCTCATGGATTTCAGAGCAGATTCCAATTCCACTGACCTCAACTATCCTAGCTGCTAGTTGAAATATGCTGTTTAACTGAAGCCCAAACATTTTGCAGAGATGTATCAGTTTCCACAAAACTTTTACTGGGCAAGTTTTTGGGTCCAGAGCAGAGAGAGACTTTATAGCCCAGTGGCCTGGCATATGGGAGACCCAAATTCAAATCCCTGCTCTGCTTAAGTCAGAATGATCCAGGATGAAAAACTGTGCTCTAGATCAGGCAAAATAGGGACTTGAGCCTTGGTCTCCCACACCGTGGCCCAGAACTATGCACCCACACTACAGAGTATAACATTGACACAGAAAGAAAAATACATTTCAAAATCTTGAAAGATGCTGCATGACAGAATTGTCATCTTCAGATCAGCTCTAATGACCACTGTGTAGGACCGTGAAATTGGATCATTTATGAAAAGTTTTAGGCAGCACGTACTTGATACTTGAAGTAACAGAAAATCTGAATGCAGTCCTAAATGAGTTCTCTGATAAGACTTGTTATACTTAACCATTCCGAAATCATCTTTAAACTATCGTGCACTTGTTCAAAAGAGAAACTTTGATTGCAATTAATTAAAATGATGCTGCACACTCAGGCCTTCTTGCCCCCAAAGTAGCAACATCCAACTGTCCAACCACTGCACCAAGATTTTCCATGCTGACATGCCAAGCCATTTTCATCCGAGTTTATGTTGTGACAAATGGCAGTAAAGGTGGCAAAATATTAACAAGTACATGGGTTAAATCCTTAGGATATGTACAGTCCTACAAAAAGAGAAGATACATTATTGATAATGGCTCACAATTTAGCTCTATTTAGTGTCTGATCCAGCAAGGTGCTGTGCCCCCTTTTGTAGCACTTAACATACTGCAGAAGGCCTGCTGCAACTGACCCACATATAAAACTTTAATAGGCTTTTTAGTAGCAAATCTTACCATTGATACTTTCAGAGAGTATGTATGTCTTTGTGTTTCAGTCGGTCTACTGTCACTTTCTTTACAAGATTGTCCCCTTCTTATGATCCCTGTATGTTTTAGATTTCCTTGTTTGCACACATCAATTCATATTTAGTAGACTGAAACAATGAAAGCCTAAGCAGACACTGGAATCAGGACAGTTTTTTAAAAACACTGGCTTATGTGGGTATAATTTGTTTGCACTTTTGGAATTTGTTATAGTGGAAAAAGAATCTCGTTGCATCCCTTTAAAGTTGGAGAATAAGCAGCTAATGGAGTTGGAGATATAACAAACCATCAAGAGCCAGAACTTTCATTTACACTTGTGTAGCCATGCTGAATTGCATGAGTGTAAATTTGAAAATGGCCTTTATGCGTAAATCCTTCAGTGCTTACATGAACAATGAAATCAGTGAGAGTTTTACTTGTGTAAGAATGCAGGATTTGATTGTTAAGTTTTTAATTAATAGTTAAATTAATTATAGGTTACACTTTCATGGTTAATAGTGATGTATTCTCAAGTAAAACTATACATTAATAAGCGTACAAGGCTCTCAGTGAAAGCATGCATCCCCCATTCCTATAGGTTCTACTCACAGAAATTATTGAAGTCAATGGGAGTTTTGCTTGAAGAAGAACTGCTGGCCTTGTTCCCTGGTAAACATATCTTGCTTGCAGTAGCCATCAGATCATAAACATGCCTCTATACCGGACTAAATATTAATTAATCAAGTAAAACAGTAATTTAATTACTGGAAAGCCCTTACTAACAACCATTAAAATAAGGCTTGGAGGGTTTTTTTAGTTTTGAAGCTTAGAAAACGGGCAGGTGAGAGGAGGAATTAATCTTTGAACTAGTGATGCAAATAAGTGATAGGAAACTGTACTACCACAATAGAGAAGCCACTTAGAAAACACCACCGCTTGTATTCCTCTGGTCTATCTACATTTGCATATAAAAGATAGAAACAAATATTTAATTGTTTTACCATACAATAGAACATGGTCCTGTGCTCAATGAACTAACTAGGTCCCATAGACTTTAACCCTGTAGCACCAGGGATTTAGAAACTAAATGATAGTGGCTCAGTTTAGATTTCCAGATACAGCATTCACTATAGACATTAAAGACAGAAAAAAAAATGTACCAATTAGTTGTTCAGTGGGCAGGGGTGGCTCTACCAATTTTGCCACCCCAAGCAGTCACCGCCGAATTGCCGCCACCCCTGGAAGAACAGCGGAGCTACCGCCCAAAAGCCTCCGCGGCGGGAAGAGTGGCAGGGATGCCACTGAATTGCCACCATGGGACACAGACTGCTGCCCCATTCGGAATGTCGCCCCAAGCCCCTGCTTGGAAAGCTGGTGCCTGGAGCCGGCCCTGTCAGTGGGAATGCGTTTTGATAAAGTATTTGAAGATGTCTGCCTGTCTTTGCAGCTGTAAACTTCTGGGAAAGCCCCAAGATGCTTTGTCATTAGCATCTCAACAGCCAGCTGCAGTGGGATTTATTTTGGAAGACATCTGCACAAAAAGTAGCACACTAATTAAAATAAAATTCTGGGTCAACACTTTGCATATGGATTAGCAATTGCAATTAGTTCGCCATATATATTCTTCTTTGGTCCCTTCATTTTTGCACTTGTTATACAAGATTCTGTACTGTGCTGCCCAAAACGTTTTGCTAAAAAACAAGTGCAAATACGGATAGACAAATAAGGATAGACAAAGTGCAAGCATTAGTGTAATGCAGTTGGGTCTTTAAAGTTTTGTGTGGAGTTTAACAAAGTTGTTGCTGACACTGTAGTCTCATTGAATTACACCTGGTGTCAGAAATATTCCTGAAAAATAGATTACAGCCTCCTTTGCACATTAAACTTAATAGAAATGCTGCAGAAAAGTAAAGGAAGTTCATGCAGTAACTTTTGATTTATGTAACAACCACAGTGACTGACTAAAGTCTGAAACTTCACTGTTTCACTGGAAGGAAGCCTTAGAAGTTTATAATGCATTGACATTTACAGTAGAGGATGACTGCTACCATTGTCAGTAACTTTAATAAATATGTGAACTTTCCAACTCTTGAAATAATGAGATCTCTTCCCGTCTCTGATATTTTGTTATCAGAACTCCATTACCTGTCCTTCCCAGCCCTATATACAATAAAGCATGCACAATGAGATACCTTTTTAAAACATGATGAAAAATTTCACATTCATGGCCTGAATCTGGGCTGTTTAGGCATTTACTTCAGTGGGAATTTCTGGTGCTCTGAAGTTTCAGGCCTGTAATTCTACCCCATTCTTTACCCCACAGAAGTTGCGCTAATTACATGGATGTAATTGAGAGCAGAGTTTTGGCCCTGTAAGAGTTTTTCCTCAGGGCTGCAGGATTTGACACTTTGTTTTGGGAGAGAGCATGGCTTAGTGGACAGAGCACTGAACTGGGACTCAGGACATCTGGGTTCTATTCCTGGCCCTGGCCCTGCCCCGCCTTACTGGGTGACCACAGGCAAGCCACTTTGCCTCTATTCTTCAGTTTTCCTTTCTGTAAAGTGGGGATAATAATACTGACCTCCTTTATAAATAATTTTTGAGATCTCCTGAAGAAAAGTACTGTGTAACAGCTAGGTATTATTATTTGAGCTTTTTGAGAAATATTGCCACCCACAATCTTTTTTAAATTGATATTTTTTCTATACTTTTTTGGATTTTTGTTGAAAAATCCCCAACTTTTCATTCCACGGCTGACATTAAAAATGGAAGATGACATGGGCAATTAGAAAATTTTTTCATTGAAAAAACATTTTGACCAACTCTACCGCTAGCCCATTTCCCTAATAGAAAAACTTCTCTCTGACTATGCTGTATCAACATTAATCCCATAGAACAAGGTCTGTCTGGATCACAATTACACTGAAGGCTGACGAATATAAAGACAGTATCAGCCCGGGACAAGACTCTCCAAGACCCACCACAGATTAAAGGTACAGCAATCTTCTGCCATATATGAATCTGTAACATGGAACTTTGTAAATAATGGACAAACGAATTCATGGCTATTAACCCTACTTTCCTGATGCTTAGAACATTCTATATTGTCTTAATAGATCATAAATAGGTCCCTACCAAATTCACAGCTGAAAAACACATCACGGACCGTGAAATCTGGTCTCTCCGTGTGAAATCTGGTCTTGTGTGTGCTTTTACCCTATACTATACTGATTTCACAGGGGAGACCAGCCTTTCTCAAACTGGGGGCCCTGACCCAAAAGGAAGTTGTGGGGAGGTCGCAATGTTATTTTAGGGGGGTTGCAGCACCCTTACTTCTGCATTGCTGCCTTCAGAGCTGGGCAGCCAGAGAGTGGCGGCTGCTGACGGAGGACCCAGCTCTGCAGGCAGCAGCGCAGAAGTAAGGGTGGCAATACCGTACCATGCCATCCTTACTTCTGCGCTGCTGCTGAGAGCGGCTCTGCCTTCAGATCTGAGCTGCCGGCCAGCAGCCCCTGCTCTCCAGCTGCCCAGCTCGAAAGGCAGTGCCGCCGACGCCTGCAGCAGCACAGAAGTAAGGGTAGCAGTACCACAACACCCCTACAATAAATAACCTTGTGACCCCTTGACAACTCCTTTTTGGGTCAGGATCCCTACAACTACAACACTGTGAAATATCAGATAAAAATAGATGAAATAATGAAATTTACGATTTTTAAATTATATGACCATGACATTGACCAAAATGGACCATGAATTTGGTCGGGCCCTAATAATAAATTATAACTACTACTAAGCAGCAGTGTTATATAATGTGTGTGTGTATACACACATTCTCTACAATTATATACTTAATTAAAGTTATATATTTAAATTTAAATTCTCAGGTTTGATTCATTTTGTATGGAAAAAAAATGATACAAAAAAGCACCTCACTCTACCCAAGATTCAGTTGGTTTTCTTACATGATTTTGGTGTAATTTAGATATGGAAAGACTGTGACAGGTATGATCATTTCCTGCAATATCCTAGACAAACTTTACTGAATTAAGTTAAAGCTTACGGTAGTAAACATATGTATCACTAAAAGAAAAGGAGTACTTGTGGCACCTTAGAGACTAACAAATTTATTTGAGCATCAGCTTTCGTGAGAAGCGTATGCTCAAATAAATTGGTTAGTCTCTAAGGTGCCACAAGTACTCCTTTTCTTTTTGCGAATACAGATTAACACGGCTGCTACTCTGAAACCTGTCAGTATACATCACTGTGGGACAAGGATTATATGTAATTACATGGGGTAAGGGGACCATAGCCCTTCAGGAACTATGGACAGGGCAGCATGGGAGTGTGCGATTAGGCAAATCCACTCAGGTCTAACACCTTCCAAAAGGCAATACCACCTGGAGATACTTCAGGGAATCTGGTTTGAACCAGTGTATTCAAGACCAGTAGGACTTCTGCATAAATAGCTTGAGTTTAAACTGACTCAGGGACAGCCCATGGATAGGACCTTCTATCCAAGAGAGGCCCCAATACTTAGGGAAGGGTTGGAAAGACTAATGGTTACCAGAGCCCTTGTGGTGATGGTGGGGGATGATTTCTGGTAAGCTTATTAGCACGTGTGCAGGTTATTGTTTTTAATATGTTTTCTTTGTAATGCTTTCATTTTAAGAATAAATGTGCTTGCTTAGAAAAAGCTGTGTGGTAACTTAAAACTGCGGGCAATTACCCTGTTCATAGCCTGCAAAGAGAAAACAAAGTGGAGACGCTGGCCTGTTTAGACACTGTGTCTAAACAGGCCAGCGTCTTCACTTTGCTCTCTCTTACTGTCTTGTGGGAATATCACACCATAGGCAGAGAACTGTGCAGCCTGGAAATACTCCAGTCAGGAGGGAGACAGACATATGTCTCCACCCAAGAGTGGAGATGCCTGGAGAGCCGGAAGCCTAAGAGAAGGTGCCCTTGCTTGACAACAGAGAGGAAATATAGGTGCAGTTGCTCTGAAATGTGGCAAAGGTTAACTTCTGATCCTATTCTAACCTACCATATCAGTTTTGCTACTTTAAAGAAACAACAGACTAAATCCTGTAGTCCTTCCTGTCTATGGTCTAGAAAGGAATATCTAAATTCAGCTCTTAGCAATATCTGTATATATTAAGGATTATTCCACCATGGAGAAACACTGGATGCCCACCAGTGTAACTGAGAATAAAATTTGGCTCTCAATCCCAACTCAGATTACGATGAAAATTTTTATGGCTCATTTTCAGGCACAAAAGATAAATTTCTCCTCTCAGTTACAACTGTGAATATCCATTTAATGCAAGTTACACTGGTGCAATAGAGGCTAATTTTTAAATTAACGAGAGGAGGTTTTTGGATTTAAAAATTCCCCTGTAGTGTCTGCAGCTCAGACACTGCAGCACTGTAATAGCCCACAGAATTAGCAAATGAAATGATCTGTCCAATGGAAAAAAGTAAAACAACTAAGCTGTGAAAAGTTGATGAGATTTTTAAAGATCTTTCAATTGCAATAATCTCCTGTTGTTTTAGTAACAAGCAAAAAATGTAATTACTTAGGCATACTGTATATGATTTTTAACCTGATAATCTGCCACATTTTCAAAATTCCATAAGTGACTTCAGCTCCTAAATACATAGGTCACTTTTGAAAATGAGACTTAGACTCCTAAGTCACTTAGGGCAAAATTTTCAAAAGTGCCATATCCCTTGGGGCTATCTCCAAGAGTATTACAGATTTTTGTACTTGTGGGCAAAACTGTAGATCCCATCCCTGCCATCTTTCTAGGTGCTTCAGATAGACTACCTTATTTTGTTCATGACTATAATGTAAGAACATAGTAAATAAAACAACTCCTTTGATTTTATCCTTGTATATCGAACAATAAGGATGAACACGATGAAAGGTTGAAGGTATTAAAAGGTTTTGGCATCATCAAGAAGGTGGTTTCCGTTTAAATGTTAACCAACATTTTCTAGGAATTCTAAAGAATGCCATGATGGAAACAATATTAGTAAGAACAAAGAGTAGAGACTGGCCTTAGCAACTAATTCAAATTGCGAGTCTGGGTATGAACTTCCAATGCTTCACAGGTTTGGGGATTTCGATTTTTGGTTTAAGCTTTTCTTATTTAGAAGAATTACAATGAAAATTTAAGAATTAAAATCAGCAGTTAATAGAATCCCTAAAGTAATTAAATTGTAACAGAGCATGCAGAAGTTCACAATGTAGCAAACAGAGCAGCACTCCAGAAAGTAATCTTCTTCCATAAAGTACTTTATGTACACATCAACTATGCTCAACTCTTGTCTACACTTCTATATAAAACTAAAAAGCTCAACATTTCAGCCCAGCCACACTTTAGTCCAGGATTTTCCAGAGGTTGTAATTCTGCTCTTGGTTACGCCAATGAAAATGCAAAGTGGTTCTCATGAAGTCTACAGAATTACTCCGGATTTATACCAATGTAACCATGAGCAGAATTTGATTCACATGCTGTGTTCACATACAGTGGGGTTAGCAGTTTTTGTAAGTTATTGTTAAGGGCTTTTTCTGGTCTCCATTATTATAGTACCTGAGCACCTAGTCTGCTTATTCTTACATAGCGTGAAATCTATGCCAAATAAATTGGCTTCTTATTTATTTTAAATTACTAGATTAGCCTAATTAGAGAGAGAGTATAACATTCTACATTTATTGAACTTACAAACAATACATATGTTAAAGACATGAAGAGCCTTTGTAAGGCATGAAACAGCTTCAGGGGTTGCCTACAAAGTAGGATGTAGCTTCAATGTTTCTCCACCTGTTTATATGGATTCCTGACCCATATCCCATTTCCTGGTCTCATAACTCTTTCTTCATTATTTAAACAGAATTAATTTGTTTTCTAGTGGAATACATAGATATTCATACTACATTGTTCTCTAAAAATGTCTACAGAGATAGATTACCCTGAACAATGGGACAGTGATTTAAAAGCCTTAAGCAATGCTGCTAACAAGTCCATTAGCACATTTTTATATTTCCACTAAGGCTGTTTCTTTATAGGCTTGTAATAACATTCCCAGCTGGAAATATCTTTTTAGATTCAAATATTTAACGTGGAACCAACGAGGAGTTTGTTTTTTCTGCATTCCGTATCAAAAGGCGGCATTCTACAGCATATTAATGTGATGTGTTGTAATAATAGCATTATCTCCCCTTCAGAATGAAATTGTGTGGGGTTTTTGTTCAAGTGTCTACAGGCCAACATTGGCATAGTCTCATAAATGGGGGAAATAAATATTTTTCCTCCTTAAGCCAAGACAAAGGTTGTTGCTGATGAGAAAAGAGCGTAGTGCCTGAAATAAAAAGAAAAGGAGTACTTGTGGCACCTTAGAGACTAACCAATTTATTTGAGCATAAGCTTTCGTGAGCTACAGCTCACTTCATCGGATGGGTGCCACAAGTCCTCCTTTTCTTTTTGCGAATACAGACTAACACGGCTGTTACTCTGAAACCTGAAATAAAAATGTGACCATATGAAAAAAAGCCAACTTTCACTGTTGGTAGAAATACTTCTTACCATTTATGGTTTAGAAAGGGATAGAAACAGTAAGCGGTCAATACATTTCTTTTGGCAATAAACAGATCAGAGAGCAAGATGCACAAAGCAAGATGTGGAGTAAAGACTCTCCAATACAATAAAAAAAAACAAAACAAAGGGTCATGCGCATTAAATTGATGGTAAAGACAAAATAAACTGTGTGTGTTCTGCAAACAGTATTGCTCCAAGCAGGTGGCACCAATCACATCATGCATATAAAACTGACCATTGTTGAGAGAGAGGGGAATTCTTCCTAATTCGTATACCACAGACAAAGCACAAAAGAAATCATTGAGCTACTTTAGAGTTAACAGGGAAAGATTTGAGAGGAAAAAAAAAAAGATAGTAGATAAATGGTTTTTCAGAGGAAGATTTGCTTTCAAGCACAAAGAAAGAGGAGATAGGCATAGAGGGCCTGATTCTCCATTGCTCTGCAACTTGTGTTTTCACACCAGTACTAAGTTAGTATAAAGTGGTTGTAAAACACTACAACCCAGGATCAGGCACATAGAACAACAGTAATAGAATCAGAAAATTCAATGCATTTAAGTACTCCTTGCCGGAGGAAATTTGTAAAAGCCATTTTTGAAATACGAAACTGCAGCCTGGAGATCTTCACAGCATTACACTCACAACCAGTGCAAAGATTCAGCCTTCAAGCTCATGCCTGGTAATACTGCCAAGAAATAGAAATATTCCTCTTGTGATATTTGTTACTTAATTGGCAATCAAGTGTAGTTACCTCAGGCTGCAGCAAAGAATAGTATCATGGATTGGCCAAAAGAGCAGTATACCCAGCCTAGGACACATTTGACTACAACAAAACCCATTAAACTATAATTATCCAGTTCCATACCTAACATCTTGCACATAAAAAATATATTGCTAAATGGGAAAGTTCCATCACAGTCCCGTTACTAATGGGCTAAAGACTGAAGAAGGGTAACAAAAGCAGCTCATTTATTTAGAAAATCTCAGGATGGTGCTGAAAAAAGGTCATTTTAGAAATGAATTTAGTAACTGTCTATATAGCTACAGAATATAGTTCTGATATGAGTCATGTCTAACAATAGAAGATTGGTGCCCTCTCGGAACACAGATGAAGGGACATTTAAAAGTACAAACTTAGAGTCAGTGGAGGCCAGATATTGCACTGACCTCTGAACAGTTTTCCAATCTTCTGGCAGCTCTGAATTGTATCCAAAAGTTTTCTTATCTTCAATGGCAGAGACATGCACAATCTTAATGTGAGTTTAATTAAACACTCCAGGGAGCATATGCAACACTTTCATACAATGTAGAGTTCTGTGATGTACTGGCTTGTAGCCCTTACTTTTTACTACATGGAATATCTCAGAGCTGATTGAGTGTTTAATCAAACTCCTCTACTAGACGAGTTGTATCTTAAGGTCACTGGATAATGGCGTTCAGTTTCCTTACAATTTAAGTGTGTGTGTTTAATTCCCCCATCCCATGTATGTAGTCAGCTGACACAGGTCTGTATGGAACAAGAGTTGTGTGAATATGGGGTATACTGGGGGTGGAGTGCTCTCAACCTGTTTCATTTAGTAGAAAAATACTTGATTAATCATCGAGCCACAGAGAGACAGCAAGAATGACTCTATAACCCGGTGACTAGGGAACTCTCCTAAGAAGGGCTAGAGACATCTAGATACTAGTCACTACTCCCGAATAAGGATTCAAACCTGGGTTTCCCACATTCCCGGGGAGTGCCCTAATCAATAGGCTCATTGGGTATAAGGGTGGAGGGAAGGAGGCTGCTGCCGCCACAACCAGCTCCTTCTCCTCCTCCTGTTTTGTGAATGAATTCCTGTCCTTTTGAATCATTTTAGCTTGAAAAATTGAATTGTTTTGGTACTGTTTGAAATGGTTCATTCTGACATTTCAGAATTTTTTTTGTTGTGTTTTGGTTGACTGAAATAATTTGTCAAAATCTACGTGAATTCGTGAAAAGTTTTGGTTGAGCTAAATTTACACTTTTCATCAAAGAAAAAAAGTTTGAAAAATTTTGCCGACCTCTATATGGAATTCAAAATATATCCACAGAATACAGTTCCATAAGCCACAGAATAGTGTCAGAAAAATTTAACAATACATGTTTTATTTTCACTTTATGACGAAGATACTTTGAGATGCTCCTGGTTGGTAACACAATATGGTCTCAAGCAGAAATATCACACACATCTACAAAGAAGTGTGCAGTTGGAATCAGAGACCAGACATTATTAGAGGGAGATGAATAATTTTAACATTATCAATAATCTGTAGTTCCCTACTTTTGTCACACCCTGTGGTAAACCATCTTCCTCCATACCCTACTAATGCAGCCAGTGTCTTTGACTGTCATGCTGGCAGAATACTCAAGTATTTTCTCCCAGATTGCCTTTCATAAGAGGTCACAGGTTGTTTTCCCTAAAAACAAACAAAACCAACAAAACCAAAAACGAAAAACTCCAAAACAATCAAAGATGCTTATATAAAGAAATATTGAGAATAAGCCATATTAAACCAGAATATATCTTTCCACACTTGATTCTCAGCATCATTACAGTTTCAAGGTTACTTTGGCATGCCTTCCTTAATGTCATACTTAAGACAAGCTTAACTAAGGGCTGTACCAAGATATCCCAGCTGGTGGTGATATTACAGTGTGTCTCATGCCATGCCCATTGAATGTTTTTCAGAGTCACTCACAATTATAATTGCTGTCTCTGGGTGAGAAGGTTTGGGCTACTTTCTTCTCTGTACTCCATTTACATCTTATTTTCAAATAGACCTTGCCCCAAGTGGTTAGCTTTGTCTTAGCTTCACAACCATGCTTTTGAATGTTAATTTTCCTGGCTGGAGGTATCAACCTGACTCTAGTAAACTGTCTTAAAAGATGCAGAGATCATTTCCCTAGCATTAAATTTTAAAATTATTTCTTCACTATCTTACACAAGTGAATTACTAACAGATTAAAGCGGATATGTCAGACTAACATAAAATCAAGGAAAGTTTGACTCATCTGCACAACCATTAGCTGCTTTCCCCATTTTTTCCCCACAATCCTATTACTTCCATGTCATATCTAATACTTTCAATCCTAGAATAAGTGTGTCCATATGGGCAGTTATACTAGTATAACTATAGTAGTTGTGATGCATGACCAGAAAGGGTTATACATCCTGCAGGATGAATGACTCAAATTCAACCATTAAAGACATATGGAGAGATAACGTTTATGTTGTTGTGTATTTACATATATATTGGTAAGGATCAACAATGTAATCAACCGTTCCTGTCTATGCTGTATTCTGTTAATTCTGAGATCAAAAGAACATCCTAGCATTTAAATAAATTGTAAACATGGGATATCGCTGTATTCATCTCTCTTTGAAATGTATAGCCGATCATCTGTGAATGATGAAAAACAGGCAATTTCCTTATGTTAATTCGTGTAGCTCAGTACCAGTGAGTACCAGTACTCAGTACCTACTTCAAAGTCACCCTGATTACCTGTTGTAAACCAAGGGACTCCAACCTGTCAAAGAAGGCTTGAAATTGTATAAAAGATGTTTGAGTCCCAATCCTTTGTATCTCAGATCTGCTTGAGGTTTCATGCAAGGGAAGTCTAAGCCATCAGGACTGAGATCCCAGTTCTGACTGGACCGCCCTGAAGATAAACATTGGACTATAACCTAAGGACTAAATTCTAAAAACTCTTTGCAACTACAAAGCTTACCGTCTCTGCTATGAATCTGAATCTCAAGATTGACTCATGTCTGTATGTATATTGATCTTTTAACCATACTTACTCTCTCTTTTTTCTTTTTAAATAAATTTTAGTTTAGTTAATAAGAATTGGCTGGAAGCGTGTATTTGGGTAAGATGTGGAATATTCATTAACCTGGGAGGTAACGTGTCTGATCCTTTGGGATTGGTAGAACCTTAGAACCTGATTTATATGGTGAATAAGATTTTCATTAATCCTCATCAAATCTGACTTGGGTAACTAGGTGGAGGCCTGAGGCTGGGTCACTTTAAGGGAACTGTGTTTTGGACTTCTGAGTAACCAGTAAGGTATAACAGAAGCTGTTTAGTGCTGGCTTGGTAAATCTAAGTATTGGAATATCCACCAGCTTTGGGGATTGTCTTCCTCTTTCTTTGCAGTTCACCCAAATTGAGTGACCTCAGCTGGCTCCCCTGGGATCCTGGTCACAGTAGTATAAATATATTGGTAAATTTTCCCAAAAAGACAAACCCTAAAGCAAACATGAATGCAGCTGGCTTCAGAGGTTAGGAGGCAAGAGTGGTAAAAGCTGACCCTGCCCATGCAAGGGAGATAAAAGTTAGATAGTGACCTAGACAAAATGTGAAGAATTGCTAGTGTGCAGGATAATATTGCTGAGCGAAATAGACTCCACACCCTTGTAAATGACAGAGTAGAAACCAACAGGACATGGTTGGGAAAGCAAGGAACTAGAACAAAAGTGCTTTCAAAAATCCCATTTCATGTGATAGGTCTGAGAAATCATTTACAAAAAGTTCCAATGAGGCAAAGCAGCATTAGTGCGCTCAGGCAACATCCACAGTCTATTAGTTTTTCCAACAAGGAAAGAATAGAGAGGTATGAAAGGTAAATAAGCCAACAGAATGCAAAATGCACAAGTATGAGCAGTCTACTGGCCTTTCCCTAGCCTGAGGATTTCTTCGGCCCTTATGAAAAATTGAAAATAAACACTGGAGACAGAAAAGCTTGGGAGTTAAGCATGCAATGAAAAACAAACAACTCCCCCACTTTATTTAATAAAAGAAGAGCTTAAAACATGAAGCCAAAACTAGGACAAACCATACAGAGAAAGATTTTCTATATTTTCAAGCTTCAGGTAGAGATTGCAGGCTGACATCACCCTGTGTGTTCCTGTATTCACAACATGACTTGTTTATTTGAAATGAAAACCTCAATGACAGATTAGTTTGAAACTATTTGTGTTTCCCATTTAGGTTTAATATTCTGTAACAAAGTACAAAAACTGGGACAAAACTTGTACTGAAAAAAGTGATAGTTTCAACAAGCAGTAAGTTCCCAGCAGTCCGGGTGGAAATGAGGTTTGCATAAATTCCATTATGATTTTAATGTGTATTTTTGATTTTACTTAATGCCATGTTTTGCAGCAATATAAATTGAATTACAGCTGCGCTATTTGTGCTATTAGGTAGTAGTTTGGGTTCTCTCCTGGAGCCAGGTAAAATTATAAGTTTTATCTCACCAGGATTTTGAGAAATAGCCAATATAGTTCCTGAAATGGCAAAAAAAAAAATTCACATTCAAAACCTCCTTTAATTGTCTCCTTTCCATAGGACAAAAACCACTGGAGGATTGAGGACTTAGGAGACAAATTCTAGGACCATATGATGACCTCACATCAGAGCACTACATAGCATGTAAACAGGTGAGTCTGGACTCTGAGCTCAGTCCATCAAAGCAGCTCCTCGTAAAGAGCGGGAACTGCCTTGAATAACTCCTTTGACAGACTGAAAATCAGAATGCAGGGGCGGCAATTTGCACATATACATGTATAAAAATAGATATTATTGTAATATACAAGCAGAAAAACAAACACATAGTATCAACTATTCATACACCCCTTTAAATCCCCACATCTTATCTCTCCACATTAGAAGATTGCTTTCTTTTATGAGGGGATTGCTATCGTATTCTATAGTAATGATCAAAAACACAACATCTCGTATTATTGATGCTGCAACAATACTGTAGTATAACATGGTCTTTTAAGGTCACACGCCCCTCTAGGAACAGGCTTTCTGACTGAACCTACATGACTGACAGCTTTTAAGACCCTTTTTAAACCCATTCTCTTCCTCTTGTCGTAAAGCTTATTTCAATTCCAATAAAGGAATCAGATCCCACACCTTGAGTCACTCAGTTTCCTATATGCTCTGTTCCCCAAAACACTATTTGTTTCCTATTTGTCCTCTACCCAACATATATACTGATGTTTCCTGTATATGATACAGCCATAGTAAAAAAAACAACAAACAAACCACTTGTACAGCAGTCACACTGGAGAAATTCATCAATTTTACCTTGGATATATAAAAGTCTCAGTCTTTCCTAGGTATTCCTTATTGTTAATCTCTTTCTATATCTACAGTATTAAGTTGTCTTGGTATTTAAATATAAAGGCATATATTTCTAGGCTTTATATGTTCAAGTTTCTGTACCAACATTAACAATTAAGGATCTAATACTAATGAACATATTACTATATCATCACCTACACAGTTTATTTGCATTCTGTATGTACCATACAGACCATCATCTTAAGGGAGTTGCTCATTGGTCCAATTTCCCCATGCCCCCGGTTTCCCTCAGAAGGTTGAGCCAGACCAGGCATTCCCTTGTGCACTCAGAGGAGTCTCAGGACCCAAGAAAGAAGTATATAGTGCAACAGATATGGCAACTTCCTGCAATATACTTGGAAGACCTTACTGTATTAAATTTGTGAATTATTGTGGGCCAGGATAGTATGTAACCTCTTGGGGGGTGGGGGGGGAAGAGATGATGTGACAGATGGGTGACCTGGGAGTTCAAAAGACTATACTGAAAACGTGCCAGACCAGTATGGATTTTTAGAACAAAAATGGATTTCCTGGCAAATCCCTAGGGAGAGGTTAATGCAAATTCTCCAACTCCAGCTATGCAAAAATACAGACTTTTGAAGATATGCTCTGCAGAGAAGGGTATTTGTCTCCTCATTACCCACTACAGAAGGACAAGGTCAAAGGCCTGAGCTATATAAAGAAATCATTAATCTGCCCACTCTCAGTTCTAGTTCTGGATCTAAGATAGATGAACTTGTAACCATGGGGAAAACCCAGTTATGGATTTTGAAGGACTTCAGCCTACGCCTCTGGTAGGTTGTAAGTAGGGGGTGACCTCTGATAAGCTTTTCAGCATGTGTGTAGGTTCTTTATTGGTTTAAGATGTTTTCTCTGTAATGCTTTTACCTTAAGAATAAATGTGCTTGCTTAGAAGGAGCTGTCTGGTAACTTATAACTGAGGGTCATAGCCCTTAGAGAGAAAGCAAAATGCAGGAGCTGGCATTTTAGGCAGTCTGGCTTGCTGGGGATATCGGAGTGTAAGGTAGGCTACTGTGCAGCCTTAAAATTCATGGTCAGGACTGAGACAGACCAGAGTCTTCACCTAAGAGAGGTGATGACTGGGAGCCAGAAGCCTAAAGTGGCGGTCTTTGGTGGACTCACAGAGGGAGTGACATCAAGAGTAGAGGAGCACAGATGGGTAATGAGTACTAGTGGGCTAAGCTAAGGGCTCAAAGTGAAAAACTCACTGAGTTTTAAACCTTGCTCCAACACGGACATATTGTGTAACTTTGGCAGTCATTTGACTTCTCTGAGACTCTGTTCCCTCATTCATGAAAAGGAATAACATTACCTACATACCTCATTTGGGGCTTGTGAGGGTTTGCTGATATTTATAGAATACTTTAAAAATGTAAAGTGCTAAATATTATTATTTCCTATTTCCTCTGCTCCCTTGAAGACCTTTCCCAAGCATCTATGGAAACGGGAGAGCCAGCCCCTGTTAATGTCCTGGATGGAGAAAGCATACAAGCTTGCTACCTTTTAAAGATGGTGGGAAGGCAGGTTGCAGAATACTATAGTCTTCCTGAAAGACACCAAAGGTAATTTAGTGTGTCTGTAACCCAAGAACCTTTTAATGTCAATTGGCAAGTGTGTGCAGAGGGGGTTACAGGAATTTTCTTGGGTCTGCCATGTTTATTCTAGTTCCAAGAGTGTCACACGACGTCTCAAATAAGGGCCAATATCACAACAATCATCAATACCATTGAAAAATGCATGTACAGATGTTGTGTAAGGAGTTATGTATATTAACTGAAAAACATGTTCTTAAAGGTCTTCTGGGGACCAGTCCCTAGACACAAAGGTGAAAAACAGGTTTGCTGGCAGACAAGTAATGTTTATCTAGCTGGGTGTTTATGTATAAATTGAGTATTATAAAATTCACAATGGGCCTATCATCTGTCTGAACTGAATGTTAATGAAGGATTGTGGGAACTTCAAAGAAAGAAACTAACAAGAGGAGGAAAATGGGGGGGAAGAGAAACATATCTTGAGGCGCAGTACAAAGATTTGTTCTACTATATTTAGGAGACAAAGAAGATACCCCTCATGGAGGAAGTAAATGGACAGTGAGTTTTCCTCACAAAAAAGGGTTATCAACAAGGCTTGGCTGAAAAATGCTGGAGAAAACTTTGGGTGAGATAAGCTTCCCCAGACAGAAGGGTAATGTGAATTAAGTTTAGTCTCTAAAAAGCATGTTATGGTTTTGTTTATATGTAACCATTTGTTTCCAATATTTTTACTCATTATCACTTTAATCTCTATTCTTTTTATTTTTGTTTTCACTATAAATATATCTCAGTGCTGTGGTGTTAAGCAAATTAGTGATCCTGAGTTGAATCTCACAAGCTGTTATGTACTGTTCTTTTGGGAACAGCAGGCCTGGTAATTCTGTGAGTGTTCAGTGTATAAGTGGCTGCACACTGCAGGGAATGCTCCAAGGACTCAGGGGTTGGTATGTGCCTATCGCTACCTCTACAGAGAGAGCGAGGACTGTGGAGGTCTGGAAGGCAATGCTTGTATTGCCAGATGTCAGTGGTTTCAGGGAGCTGATCCAGAGCAGGCACAGACAAGTCTTCCTCATGCTTAAGGGCAGGTGGTGGTGAGGTGCATCACAACCCCAGGTACCCCTGGGAAGCATCACAGTGTCCTGGGATTTGGTGGAAGAATGGTAAGCAGAGTTCAGTGGGAGTGAGGTTTCTGCATCTGTGAGGATGGATAGGAACAACAGCCCCTGGTTTGCCTCAAGCTAGCTAAAAGTTCTCTCTGCCATTTAAATGAGCCTCAGAGTTTGATGTGGAATTTTCACACAGCCCTACTTATTATATACTTTATCATTACCAGCATATCACAGTTGATTTCTATGAAAAACTCTTGGGAGGAGTTTTTTTTTTGCCAGCAGTACTTCAAACTTGAAGATTTAAAAAACTATATTCTTCACATATCTTTAAATATGAGCCTAGTTAAAACAACGATTAGAAAATTATCCATAATACATCAGTGGCCACACTTCAGCTCTTCATTGTCCAAGTTTGTCACCCCCATATAGCCTTAGGGTGCTTTAGAGATTATAATGCAGTTTACATCTCATTGTAATACTAATTTAACAACTGGAAGAAGAATTCCAAATAACTTATCTGCAACTATTAAGAGATTATTTACACTGTTTGCTAATGCCACATTAAAATATGGTCTGAATATAACAGTGACTCTATAAAAATAAGAATTGTGTATTGCCACATCTTGTCTTTTCCATTGTTACAGGCCACATTTGGATTTCATAGAATCACAGAAGGCAGAAATGAAAGACTGATTTGATCCTCTCTGCAAAACAGGATTGTTTTCTACAGTACATTTTCTTGTGGTCTTTCTAGTTGGTTTTCAGAAGTCTCAAGTGATGGGGCCACCTGCATTTTTCACCCAATGAAGTTCTGAGGGGCTACGATGTGCAGCATGAGTGATAACTATGGAGACGTACATGGTTTTGGATTAGCTACAATATGAACTTCCAGAATGGCTTGCCAAGCAACAGAGGGCTAGGTTTATTTGACATGGCATTTGTTATGTACCTTGGCAACTAAGAGGAACACTGCCCTTACCTTTGGCAATTAAAGAAACTTTCAAAATTGCCAGGTCTCTATAACAACATCCTCTCAGCTCCTACCACTCAGTAGAAATGTCAGAGCCCCATTGCCTTAGGCCCTAAATGCTCTGAAATTGGAACAGTTGCTTCCTTCATTCTGCATGGTCAAAGTTTTCTAGTGTCTGGAACCATTTTTAATGAAGAAATTTTAAGGGGATGATCCTGGCTTCTCACTTTAAATAGGAACGTTTAAAATTTCATCTGCACTTAAAATATTTTGATACTTCTCCTGTGTCTCCAGGACTCTGTAAAATTTAATAAGTCATGTTAGTCTAATTTGTTTACCAGATCATTGGTTCCTGTTGGCATTTGTTTGGCATTGGTTCCTGTTCCCAGGCATTTTTAACAACATGCCAACTCAGTAGTGTATTGCTGTCTTCTAGTCACGAATAATGGGCAGCATACAGAACACTTTGAAATGAATGATTCTGCTGCCTCCTTCGTATTTAAGCATCTTTGGGAAACTCCTTTTCAGTCTTAAAAGCATTAAATACAACAGCCTCATTGCTTTTCAGTTCATGGTCTCAGTTTTGCTCCCACTGAAGTCAATGGAAAGAATCCTGCTAACTTTAACAAACACATGGTGAGCCCATTGCAATTAATAGTATAAGCCACACAATAACCTCAATTTCTGCTTGTCTTGCAATACATTTCTCAATTCATATGATGAGCATAAAGCCTTTTTTACTCTATGAATATTTTGAGTGTTTGCACTCAAGTATAGTATATCCTATGAGACTTCCCTCACTTATTAATTTACCAGTGGTTCTCCTGAATAGTCAAGAGGGAAATGAAAGTTCTATCTTCTCTGCTTGCTGCTTCTAAATCAGTCGGTTAGATGGCAATTTATTTATTTAGGCATCTCATCAGCATGCACAAAAAGGAAATGAGTTAGTGGCTGCCTTTGACATAGGATGCATCTTCAGGTAAAATGATAGTGCTGAATATTTTTACCCAATTAAAATTTCACATACTTCAGTGGTTTGCAGCAAGGAACAAAGGAGCATAGATAGTGTCTTCTGATGGACTATCTGAATATTTGATCTAACAATGCATTGCCATACCAATTTATATAATCAGACAGACACTACTTCACAGACGTATGTTTCCATAAAATTAATGCATTAGCCCAAGAGAGGACTTAATGCAAAAGTCTGAGATCACAGTGAAACACAGTACAGTTTGGGGGTCTGTCTCCCTCCCCTCCCCGGTGGGGATTTATAGTTGGGTCCCTGGAAAAGTGGCAAATCTCTGGGTATAAGAACCTCTTGGAAACACATAGGGAAAGAACCCAGAAGTGGTGGGAGGAAATTGACTGTTCAATGAGAAAGTGACCTGCTCTGGGATGGTAAAATGGTATACAGTATATTGGGGGGTGGGAGGAGGTTGAAAAGAGATGGGGATCAGAAATAGTCTGTGGGCTCCTGGGTGTTTGGGAGGCAGTTAAGGATGAAAAAGCAGGGCAGAGGTATTTCACGTCACACTTGACAAGTACAAGGAGTAGCAAAAGACTACTTTAGCCCCCCAGGTAGCTGCCCTGGACTCCTAGACTGAATGCCCCCGATACACACAGTGTGACAGTTGAGGGAGACCCACCATCACAAACAGAGAGGAGGAGAGGAATTGCATCCATGTGCTCATTGATTTGCACAGATGGTTCTTATTTAGAGAAAATGACCCAGTCACTAACTGCATCATCATACTTCTCAGCCAGCAGTACGGCATTCTCAGGTCAGGCCATGCATTTCTGGAAAGTGCTCCCTCTAGTGGTCTTCCAAAGCCAGGCTGAGTCAGGGCATGGCAAGAGGCTCATTTGGGCCAAGCTGTATTTTATTTTAAACAGAAGAGGTTAGAACTTCCTTTGTAATGTGGAGTGACAGTTCAGTCACTGGGTGGTTTTAAAGAAGAGGTCTGGATTTTGCTCTTTTGCATGAAGTAGAACAATTCCACTAAACGCTACTTAAAATGAGAAAGCCTACATCGAGAGGCATGGTCCTCTTCTGGACAGAAATGAGGATGCCCTTTATTAAACATTGCTCTGAAAGAACTGGTCTCTCATGAATAACTAGTTAACTTCAGTACAGAGACTCTTTATAAGGAGGCTGCATGGGTTGCTGCTTGGAAGGCAGAGGGTGGAGTATCCCTTTGAGAATATCAGGTATCACATGTAGAAATGTAATAGATACTACACAAATTAGTTAGATGGTCCCCAGCTGATCGCAATGGAAATAGCATACATTGCTAAATAAATGCATATATCAGAGATGGGCCAGGTGAGATGTACCAACAGTACAGAGGTGGCCAGGGAGGGGAAGGGAAGAGAATAATTTTGCCACTAGATAGCTGAATGATCAAAAGAATAATTTTCAGTGAGCCAGTCTGCAACAGCTGGTGCAATATGTTCATGCAATACAACACTGCCTCCTTACATTTACATAGACCCAGCAAAAAGTGCTGTCCCACAAAGGTTTCTGGAAAAAAAGGAAACCTGCAAAGCAACATATTGTCTTCTATAGCGAGGGACGCTATAGTCCAGGGGGAATAAAGTGCACTTTCTACTGGACACCACCAGCATATATATAAACTTACATTTAAAGCTCCAAAAGTCTGATAAGCTCTGCAGAAAGGTGTCCTCCTTGCTCACTGTCTTGACTCCAACTAACACCAGATTAAGCAAGCTCTGTCCTCCTGAACTAACCTCCCCAGTTTCTTTATCCTGGGTGGTGTTGGTTGCTAAGCAACACTTCAGAGGCCACACAGCTTTCCCAGACTAATTAACAGATTTCACCTGAGCTTCCGACAGTTGCTAGGCAACAATCACTGGTATTTTTCCCTCACAAACTACTTCCAATCCTAAAAGGACAAAAAGAAAAAAATATTTATCACTGAATAAGTGTCAATTATCCCCTTGCTTTTTTTGTCCCCCTCCCTCAAGATTAATCAGAAATAAATAGGTTTTGAATCCGAATGCTGGTCTGTAGAGCAGCTCTGTTACATAAATCAAACTCATTCCCTCTATGATGGCAGCAATTTTTCTCAGGAGGAAATGGTGACCAAATAGAAGGACAGTTACGGATAACTGGCTGTGGAGTTGGGCCAGAGATCAGGTGACTCGTGTCTGACCATCTTTAGGCTGCTAAACCTTCTTCTTTGAAAAAGCCTTTCCACTATAAGAACAAACACTCACACCACTAACACCCCTTTGTACTCCTAAACCTCTGGCAACCAACAACAAAACCCTCCAGGACCAGAAACACCTCGCTCCTATTTTTAAGTCTGAGTAAAAATTCCAAATGTGATACAGGACCTGTATAGGTCAGAGGCCAGCTTAAGTAATACAGCTGATTTCCCTCTTTTAATAGCTAGTCAAGACTGAGGAAAACTAACCATCTTTCAGTAAGTTGGCATCTAATGACTTTTACTCATATTCCATGAAGAGGAGGTGGATATAAAAGTCCAGGTAAGAATAAGAATGCTACTACTCTGGAGTTGTATAGTGACATTAATCTGAAGATTCTAAAGCACTTTACAACTGGTAGGCAAACAATTCCCTCCACGTCACATATGGGGAAACTGAGGCACGGGGGAGATTAAGTGAGTGGACCAAGGTCACAGAGTTTCTCTAGTTTCCCTTGAAAAAGCTGCCGTAGCAGTGAAACCCTCATGCAATCACACAGCCCAGGGCTTGACCTATGCTGGCCAAACCATGCAGATGATATCCTTAGTGGTGGAAAAAAGTCTGGATATGGTGTAACCTCCACAATGATGTTTTACCTTTTACATATTAGGAAATCAAGCAGCAAACATTTATATGTGTAACAGCAAACAATTCTTTGGGTAGCATATATAACTGGTAAAGGCTCTTTTCAGTAGTACTTTTCTTCCTTTCACCCCATAATGTATCTGCACATCTCTTGCTTTCTGTAACAGAGTGGCCATGCTCCTTCATTGCTTACAGTATTTGTAGCATGCATTATGAAGGTCATTTGTTCACTTTCAGACATATTTGGGTTACTCCTGTTTTGATCTTAATTATTTTGTTCAAAAACAAAACAAAACAAAAAAACACCACAGAAAAACCTCAAATTATCCACTCAATGTGCAGTGACAGTCAAAAAAGTGAACAGAATGTTGGGAATCATTAAGAAAGGGATAGATAATAAGACAGAAAATAGCATATTGCCTCTATATAAATCCATCTTACTCCCACATCTTGAATACTGTGTGCAGATGTGGTCACCCCATCTCAAAAAAAGATATATTGGAATTGGAAAAGGTTCAGAAAAGGGCAACAATAATTATTAGGGGTATGGAACGGCTTCTGTATGAGGAGAAATTAAAACGACTGGGACTTTTCAGCTTGGAAAAGAGACAATTAAGGGGGGAATATGATTGAGGCCTATAAAATCATGGCTGGTGTGGAGAAAGTAAATAAGGAAGTGTTTATTTACTCCTTCTTATAACATAAGAACTAGGGGTCACCAAATGAAATTAATAGGCAGCAGATTTAAAACAAACAAAAGGAAGTATTTTTTCACACAAAGCAGTCAACCTGTGGAACACTTTGCCAGAGGATGTTGTGAAGGCCAACACTATAACAGGGCTAAAAAAAGAACTAGATAAATTCATGGAGGAGAGGTCCATCAATGGCTATTAGCCAGGATGGGTAGGGATGGTGTCTCTAGCCTCTGTTTGCCGGAAGCTGGGAATGGACGACGGGGAATGGATCACTTGATGATTACCTGTTCTGTTCATTCCCTCTGGGGCATCCAGCATTGGCCACTGTTGGGAGACAGGATACTGGGCTAGATGGACCTTTGGTCTGACACAATATGGCCATTCTTATGTTATCCAATGGGCTTTGGATCATGGTCTTAATCTCCTAAATGTCATATGTATTTTACAACATTTGGAAATAACAGCAGCCGAGATACTATGTAGTTTAAAGAGAAGAAATGACAGAGTCCTCACCTACCTCCTTTATATTTGTGGCTGTAAATAGCGTAAACTTGATTGGTAGGTCTGAGTGTGGAGAATCGGTTTTACAGATAATATCATGAAAGAAAGCACAAGCATGCCTTCACCATCAGTGATATTACTGCTACTCAAGATTACAGGTGCAACCAAGGCTATTACTAGGTGGATAAGAGCTTCCTGGAGTAGATAAAATAACATGTCAGGCAAACAATGTAACCCATAGTGGAGAGGGGTTAAGCGTAGGAACTGATAAGTGTTTTGTAACGAAATATCTAGAACATGAAGTAATGCATATAAGTCATTGGTAGGACAACTGCTACCGCATTCTGTTCATGACATAGTAGGTGCTAGAAAATAAGGGTGTGGTTTATGGCTGTTATCTTACAAATTTAATTTTTAATTTTTTGCTTAAGGGTCTGTAGCACCTCTTAGGCAAAGATCTCAATGTGTTTTACAAGCATGAACTGAGCCCCATAAAATCCTGTGTGGTGGATATGTTCTTCATTATACAGTTGAGGAAACGGACGCTAAGAGAGGTTAAGACCTGGATCCACAAAGGGATTTAGGGATTATAACCTTGAGGCACTTAGGAAATCACCGGAACTCAGTGGGACCCACAAAGTCTGAGTTAGGCACTTACGCTCCGTAGACAATGAATGAGAAGAGAGAGAAACCTAAGAACGTGATCCACAGAAGCCAGTGTGCTAGGCTGGGAACTGCCTAAACTAGCCAGTGGGAGATGCCAACAAGAAGAGTGTGTCTTAAGCCTCTCCCCTCCCACAGAGTTAGGCGCTTAAGTCCAGGCTGCAGGGAGGTTCCGAGGTCCGGTGGTGATTCACTCCTGGGAGCTCCTCTCCTGGACTCAGAGCACTTGGGCCCCTGTGACGTTTCACTCCATATTCTTTATGAAAATATGCTTATGATATGAGTATGACATAACTGAGATGTCCTTTATTCAAGGTGGGTCTTGTAAGAGATCATTGGAAAGGTTATGATTTACTAAATGTGATTATCCAATTTGTATGCCTGCATCATTTCTGTATCTGAAGTTAGGAATATTGACTAGGTATCTGTATTTCAACTATGCTACTTCGGGTGACACCCACTGCTAACACTTCAGGTACAACCATGGAAAAGCCAGACAGGGCTGATGACCTATCAGCGAGGACAATGGACTGTGAAAAGGCTTGGCCTTCCTGTGGACCTACTGCCACTGACTCACAGATGCTCTGATACTGTAGAATCAAGTGGTTTTGCCACCTGATACTAAACATTACCTGGGACTTCTTGTAACTTTGCAGTGGAAGAGGAGGGGGGTCAAGTTTGGGAAACAGGATTCCCAACTTATGTAAATCCTATTTAAGGGTGGAGAGGAAGGAAAATGGGACTCCTCCTCTCCATGGCTGGTCTGCCCAAGAAGAAAGACTGCTAAAGCCACTGGAAGGGAAGGCCCTGCAAGTGAGTTAGATGGAGAAGCGTCTCTTTCTCCCTGGTTTGTGGATCACACTGGGACTTACATGTAAGATAAGCATGTGGATGCCTAAAGTGAAGCAACAGTACGTGTGCCCAGAGGCAGAAACAGGGGTGAGCAGGAAACTTACCCTGAAAATTTAGGTGCTAAGTGAATTTAGACACCTACAGGTATGTCAGCAGCCAAGCAAGGGTTTTGTGGATCACAGTGAAGTCTAAAACTGAAATTTAGGCTATGTCTACACAGCACTTTTATCGGTAAAACTTTTGTCAGTCAGGGGTATGAAAAGAACACTCCTGACTGACAAAAGTTTTACTGATGAAAAGCACCAGTGTGGACAGCACTTTGTCAGTGGGAGATGTTCTCCCGCTGACAAAGCTACCCCGCTCGTTGTGGGTGATTTTAGTTTGTTGGCAGGAAAGCTCTCTCCTGGTGACAAAGAGCAGCAACACTGCATACCTTACTGCGGCTAAGGTGCGCAGTGTAGACATAACCTCAGCTGCCTAACGCAGAGATGTAGGTGCCTAAGTACCTCTGGGGATTAGGGCCTAAGGGCTCGTCTACACTAGAAGCACTACATCTGGTGAAGACACTCTATGACGATAGTGGAGAGCTCACCGGTTGGCATACCAAATCCATCGCTGCAAGAGCTGGTAGCTACATTTGATGGGAAAAGCTCTTCCACCGACAGAGCACTGTCCACACCAGCACTTAGGTCGGAATAAGTTACGGTGCTCAGGTGGGTGGTTTATTCACAACCCTGAGCACCATAAGTTATATTGAAGTAAGTGGTAGTGTTGACCTAGCCTAAATGACTTGACCAAGGAGACACAGTGACTCAATGGCAGAGATGGGTCTAAAACCCAAGAGTAAAGACTTAAGTCCTCTTATCTTCACCCTGCTGCCTCCCAGTTATATGGTTCTGTTTCATTGTATTTGCAAGTCACCTTCAGCCATTATGGGCTTTTTTTCAAAACTTTATTTCTAGTCTCTCATTTTCTCTTGGTTTGTTATACATTTATTAGGTGTTTACTAATGGAATAAGATGAGAGTGAGGAGAGAAAGAAAGAAAGCACATGTAAAATCATAGTGCTAAAGTCTCCAAGCATTGGTATGTCCTCAGGATTGCCATAGAATTTGAAAATCTGATCTTCAGGAACGCAATATTATATATCAATATGCTACAAAGAAAAGGGTTCAAGGTAAATTAAAATCTCCCTCTGCCATAACATGAGCATGTCTGCTCAATGAAACAATTTTAGAGAGTGTGTGTGTGTGTGTGTTTAGGAAAGGGGGGGAGAGAATCATTTTTCATAGAAGCATAAAGATTTTAAGCAATTCCATAGATTCAACTGGCTAATTGGTAGGGATAGGGAAACAAGTTCAAATGAGGAAAAACTGACCTGACCTGCTCCCAAAACATGAATAAACCCCAAACCGAATGCTCATTGACATATGAGAAAATACACTTCCCTTTCACCCCATTTATTCATCTCTGCATTGCTCTGCTTCAACTTAAATCAGAAGCAGAAATACCAAAATACTTTCTTAGTCTTTTTGAGCCAGCCAGTACCTGGGTGGATCAGAAATCTAACAAAGCCTATTCTCATGAAATTTCCAGCCCAGTTATTGTAGATGGCCGACAAAAAAATCCTAGGTCCAAACACCCCTAAACCCCAAGGCAATTTCAGAATCTGAATTCAGACCTGAAACCAAATTTCATAACTGGCATATTGTGACGAGTTGGCCCCTCATCCAGGTTGCCACCTGATGAGCTAGTGTCCCACTGGTTCTGCCCGTTTCACCAGCCTCAGTTTTTTCACCCTGTCTTAGCTGTGCCAGGCCCTCAAGCCTTCCTTGGCACGCACACACAGGTAGGGACAACCTGTAGGAGTAGAGCTCTTTGCATACTGTCTGGTGGGCATTTCCCAGATGAAAACACAGTTGTAATTGTTACATAGTTAATATTCCTAACTCCAGATACAGAAATGATAATGCATACAAGTTGGATAAACACAATCAGCAAATCAGAACCTTTCCAACAATATCTCAGATGACCCATCTTGCATAAAACATATCTTAGTTATGCCATATTCATATCAAAATATTTCTATAAAGACTATGGAGTGTAACGTTAGATATAGCTATAATGGAACAAACCAAACCCACTACAGGCTTAAAATGAAGCTAGAGGGGGTTGAAATTTAGGTGCAGGTCTCAGTGTTCCAGCTGGGCCTCGTGTCCACCACTTTTTAGTCCCAAAGAGATCTGGGAAAATATGGTTGTTTCAGATAAGCAGCCAAAGAGAATTGAAGCTCCAAATGAGAACTGAACGAGTAACACATATGGTTTTTAAACTGTTGATCAGCCTCTCTGAAAGTAAAAACTCTGCACTTACTAAGGCAATGTTTTCCCAGCATTACACGTAACGCTAAATAAAAACTTCAGCATTCAGAGATTTTAAACATATATAAATATTTTTCTAATGCAAAAATTAATATTTCACGTGGGTAATTCCAGTTACTCAGTTCATTCATACCTGGATATCATTCACTAGAATTTTAAACAAATAAATTCCCCTCTTCAAATGAAGCTTTATGGCCTTGGCTAGCGTTATTGCAAAGAAAGCAAAGATGACGCAATATAGCAATCACGCAGTACCTTCACTCTCATTTAAATAAATCTGATCTGTGAAACACACTTTAAAAACCCACAGTATCTCTCTATTCTGCGTGTTCTCTTCGTGATGAATGCTTTTGTTTGGTGAGCAGAGTCCTTGACTAATAAAATGTTAAGTGCTAAAGGGGTGAGGGAAAGGAGGATGTAGATGTTGATCTGTGAAAACAATTAACTATACAGAGATGCTAATAATTTGTTTTTAGTACTCCTTTTCTTTTTATAATACCACGAGACCTTTGCTCACAAAGGGGCCAGTCCTGCAAAATGCACAGTACCTCTTAGAGGTGCTGAATACCTCCCATTCCTGTTAATTTCAATGAGAGAGGAGAGAATGCAGCACCACGCAGGATTATGCTCAAAGCATTATATGCATGTTGCATAATATCTATACAGAGCGTGTACACCTGAATTACAAAGCACAAGGAAGACATAGGTTAGAAACTTTCCACACACTGAAGTCGGGTGCTGGAGGAGGGAGGTTGCTCAGTGATGTTTTCAATTTGTTTCCGATGAGCCTTTTTAGGGCAAATTTAAGCTACTGTTTTGCAAGTCTCACCCACTATTAGTGCTTTTCCCCTCAATTTTTAAAATTGTTTAGCCATGCATACGAGCTTTTACCAGAAAACAGAAAATTCAATCCCCAAAAGCCATTCCAAACTGTCTGTTGATTAGCTAGATACTTGCCTTGCTATCACACATTAAGTTTGTTGTGTTACCTGTCAGCTCTAACAATAGGTTTCAGAGTAGCAGCCCTGTTAGTATTCACAAAAAGAAAAGGAGTACTTGTGGCACCTTAGAGACTAAAAGTTATTTGAGCATAAGCTTTCGTGAGCTACAGCTCACTTCATCGGATGCATTCAGTGGAAAATACAGCCAGTGAGGAGATTTATATACATAGAGAACATGAAACAATGGGTGTTACCATACACACTGTAACCAGAGTGATCATTTAAGGTGAGCTATTACCAGCAGGAGAGCGGGGTGGGTGGGGGGTACGAACGACACCTTTTGTAGTGATAATCAAGGTGGGCCATTTCCAGCAGTTGACAAGAACATGAGAGGAACAGTGGGGGGAGGGGGGAATAAAACATGGGGAAATAGGTTTCAGAGTAACAGCCGTGTTAGTCTGTATTCGCAAAAAGAAAAGGAGTACTTGTGGCACCTTAGAGACTAACCAATTTATTTGAGTATAAGCTTTCATGAGCTACAGCTCACTTATGAGCTGTAGCTCACGAAAGCTTATGCTCAAATAAATTGGTTAGTTTCTAAGGTGCCACAAATACTCCTTTTCTTCATGGGGAAATAGTTTTACTTTGTGTAATGACCCATCCACTCCCAGTCTCTATTCAAGCCTAATGTAATGGTGTCCAGTTTGCAAATGAATTAAAATTCAGCAGTCTCTCGTTGGAGTCTGTTTTTGAAGTTTTTTTTGTTGAAGAATTGCCACTTTTAGGTCTGTAATCGAGTGACCAAAGACATTGAAGTGTTCTCTGACTGGTTTTTGAATATTATAATTCTTGACATCTGATTTGTGTCCATTTATTCTTTTACTTAGAGACTGTCCAGTTTGACCAATGTACATGGTAGAGGGGCATTGCTGGCACATGATGGCATATATCACATCGGTAGATGTGCAGGTGAACGAGCCTCTGATAGTGTGGCTGATGTGATTAGGCCCTTTGATGGTGTCCCCTGAACAGATATGTGGACACAGTTGGCAATGGGCTTTGTTGCAAGGATAGGTTCCTGGGTTAGTGGTTCTGTTGTGTGGTTGCTGTGAGTATTCGCTTCAGGTTGGGGGGCTGTCTTTAAGCAAGGCCTGTCTCCCAAGATCTGTGAAAGTGATGGGTCATCCTTCAGGATAGGTGGTAGATCCTTGATGATGCATTGTAGAGGTTTTAGTTGGGGGCTGAAGGCGATGGCTAGTGGTGTTCTGTTATTTTCTCTGTTGGGCCTGTCCTGTAGTAGGTAACTTCTGGGTACTCTTCTGGCTCTGTCAGTCCGTTTCTTCACTTCAGCACTTCACTCTAACAATGTGAATCTTTTGAAGAAAGGGATAACAAATCTGTACATCACAGATCTTTCAGACTTCACAGTAGGATTAACTATGACACAGCTTAAGGACTCCTATAATGTAAATCTCAGTCCCCACCTATTAAACAGAATTGACAGGTACAGTCTTGGTATGTCTGAACCTCCTAAAAAGTTTTAATCTCTTTCCAAAACACCTGCCACACACACCCTTAATTCGCTCCATCCACCTGATATCAGAGCACTGGGTTTCTTGAGACAGCTTTTGCTACTGGATGGTGTGAAGCTGGCAGGCCAGATGCCAGATCTTGCCCAGGCTGCAGGCATTAGCTAAGAACTGACAGACTCATAACTGGAGACCATACCAATTCACCTATATGTTACCCATTTTGAGCAAAACTATTAGTCTTATAAGAATGTATTTGGTGTTCAAATTCTATGAAATGTTTGTAAGTTGTTGCATACATTAGTCTCACTTGTCAGTACTCCATGCTATCAGAAAATCTGTAAGTTTTGCTTTATAACTTTTGAGAATGTTTGCTCTGAACCTGTGAACCCAAACATGGGAATTGTTCCCCCACACACACACACACACCCGAGCCAGAAGGACTATCAAAGTCAGATGGGCCATCAAGGAACATCGCAATACAAAGGATTGGTTAATGGCCCTGTTGCACCTTGGAAATGCTATGTGCAAGGAAGCTTATCCTGTGGACTTGGAGGCTGAATGAAGGAAATAAAACAAAAGTCACCACAAAACTGAGCAAGAAAACCCTGATCTGAAGGCCGGGTGTGAAAAGATAGGTCAGATTCTATGATACATTCAGTTCTTGATCTCTCTGTGGTGACTGCTAAGCAGGTGGCCACTCATGGTGATGGTTTTGCTCACTGGGGAATGGACCCAAGCCAAACCCACCCCAGAAAGCCAAAGAGCTCTCACAATTACTTTCAGTCACTACTGACCTGAGCTGCAGTCAAACTGGTGATGAAGGGATGAAAGGTTATCATATTTACAGCATTCTTTTTTTTACAGATGCATAAAAAAGTCAAATTTTTGCCTCTCTCTCTCTCTCTCTATATATATATATATACACACACACACAAAAAAATAGGGATAATTTCATAAAACTTTAAAAAAATACTTTTTCAATGTTCAACTTTCAACAGAAAAATAATCAGTTTGTTTGTTCCATTAACTTTTTTTCCTCTTCAATTTCTTAGGTTTTTTTGTGTATTTTGTATTTTCTGAATGTGATTTTTGATTTCTGTGTATAACTTCTGAGACATCTTGATTTTCAAAGGGTGGGTGCTCAGCACTCTCTGAAAATCTGGCTTCTTTATGGTGTCCCAAGATGGATTCTTAAAACTGAGTGTGATGGGGGCTCCGTGCGCCGTGCTGAGCCGGGACACCCCTGTTGGCCCAGTTCGGGGGTGGTGCACCCCGTCACCCAGTTGTCAGGATTTCCTGCTAATTCAGGGAGTTGCAGCAAGGTGGGCTCCAGTGCCCTGGCAAGGCCACATAAACAAACAGTCCATAGACCCTGAGCCTCCGGGCTGGGACCAACAACCACAATTGGAGTTCTGGCCCTCTGGATGGGGCAGAACAATTATGAGTCTGTATCCCCTGGGCAG
Organism: Caretta caretta; assembly: GCF_965140235.1. Taxonomy (NCBI): domain Eukaryota; kingdom Metazoa; phylum Chordata; order Testudines; family Cheloniidae; genus Caretta; species Caretta caretta. The sequence continues at coordinate 12,749,298 of NC_134219.1, forward strand.
GGCAGAACAAACAAGCAGTCTAAGCTCCTAAGTCTCCTTGCTGGGGCAGGCAGTAGCAATTGCGGAATCGGCCCCTTGGGCAGAACAAAACAGCAGTCAGTCTGTAGCCTATGTGCGGGGCAGAACAAACAAACAGTCTATGGCCTCTAAGCCTCTGGGCTAGGATGTAGAGCAGACTGTTGCCAGGCCTGGTGGCCTGTGGGGTGTGGTAGGGGAACGCGGCCCTGCCCTTTCCATTGGGTTCTAACCCAGGGCCTAATGAAGCCAGTGAACTCCCCATTAGGGGTTCAGGCATCGGCTTCTACTACCTTCCTTGGATCACTTCCTACCACAAGTTGTGTCCTGGGCATCTCCTCAGCTGGCACCAGCGGCTTGGCTTCCCCATCAGTTTCTGCAGTCAGCGAGTCGTCCACAGCATAGTCCTAGTCCTCAGGCTCTACCGGCTGGAGCATCGCCAACACCTCTACAGGAACCTGCAGTACACGTCCTTTCTCCTCTGCAGCCAGCCCCAGCTGAGCTGGGCTGTTGCCTTTTATCTGGCTCTCACCTGGAGCATTCGCAGCAGGGGAAAGGAGGCGTGGCCTCCTGGGCCCACAGTGATTGGTCCATCCCCTTGGGCCAGTGCAGGGTTGGTACACCCCATCGCACGGAGGTATCCAAAATCATTCATCACTTAAAGCCTTTGGGTCAGGTGTCCATACTCATACATATGAAGTCGTCTATATTCTGTCTTTGATATCAACCATCATGTGTTGACTCATTTGTGAGCCTGCTCTTTGCTTTGAGTCCACCTCATATTATCAAAGCCTCACTAGATCAGGAACACTGGATGGGATGCCCCTTCAGTTTTATTTTATCAGCATTTATTTTCCAGCTGAATTTAATTACCATTAGTTAAATCACACTATGAAGGTGCTAGTCACAACTGGATAGTTAAAGCTGAAATGGATTTTAAATTCCTGTTTTTCTCTACCGCTCAGTTGGCTTTTCCATGTGAAATTGAAATTGTACAGTGCTAGTTTTTATGCCCTTTGAATATTCTGTGGCTTTTTTGTTTGGTTTCTTTTCTAAATTTTTTTAATACAAAGTTTCTGAAATCTGTCTGTGGTTGAAATTTGTCCATGACAATCCAACCTTTTTTGATTGACTGATGTCTTTTGACCCACTTGGAGACTGACTGGATTGCAGGATCCCACTCCAAAGAGAAGTGAAGACGGGGGCCTGTCAATTGAAAGAATGTACACATACAGGACTGGGAAAGAGTCCAAAAAAACCATGGCCCCTGGCATATGTACTGTAAGGTAGTTTAACTTTTCATTTCCTTGCTTACGTGTTGGATATATTGTGTGTACCAACATTAACTGTTTAACAGCAAAGTTTTTTGTATTAAGTCTCTTGAGTTCTGTGTAAATGGCATCTAATCCTGTTTGTGGACCCAAATTTGGCCTGACCACAAGAGACTACTGGCAACCTATCTAGGAGCAATGGGCCCTTAACAGTCTCTGTTAAATCCACCTTTCTCCCAGACTCACAGCACACAGTGAAGCTGACAGCTCATCAGGATTTGGCACAGAGCACTTAGCAAACTGCTCCTGTAGTGGAAGGCAAAAAGTACAGACTCCATTTTCATGAGATTAAAGTTTTATATGTTGAAGGGAGACTTGGGCTCCTTACTAGTGTGAAGAAATAAAAAAAAACATGAATTACTGTTGGAGAGCATTCTGTTCTAGAATGTTGTGCAACCCTCTGGGATTTACAAGTTACGACGGATGAATAGTGAGGTATGATTGATTTGTTTTTTCCCAGGTAGCTTCAAATCATCATTATAAAAGCTCAGTAAAGGCTATTTTCTTGGGTTGACGAATCCAAGCAGAGATTTCTTATTAGGCTAACTGTGAATGAAAATCTTGCATGCTGTAGCTATTCTAGTAATTATGCAATTAAAGAAAAACATAGTCCTTTCAATTATTATGATTTTAATATTGTGCACCTGTGGATCCTCATTCTCTACTCTGAAATTCTTCCCCAGGACGTACATGATCTCAATTTTCAGTACAATACCCGGGACTGCAACCACTTACAGTTTTTAGTTGCTATTATGAAAGTTAACAGTTAAATCCTCTCCCTGCTTTAGGAAACCAGCTAACACTCCCAGCATCCCTGGCAAGGACTACATTCATTTCCCAGTTCCAGGCAGTCACTGCCACGGGGTTTGTGGAGCTAATAGAAAGTGCTGGACTAAAGATGAAGAGAAGGATTTTGGCGTCTGGGAGGAGTGAGGCCTGTAGGAACCTGTAGTGTACCTCCTCCTCGGACCAGCACTCCTAACTGAGGCCCAGTCTAAATCAAAAAGTTAGGTTGACCCACCTATGTTGCTCAGGAGTGTGAAAAATCCACACTCCTGAGCAACCTAGTTAAGCTGACCTAAAGCCCAATTTAGACAGCACTAGGTTGATGGAAGGATGCTTCCATCAGCCTAGCTACTGGCTCTTGGGGAGGTGGATTACCTATGCCAATGGGAGAACCTCCCCGATCAGCATAGGTAGTATCTACGCTCAAGCACTGCAATTGCGTCACTATAGCGTTTCAAGAGTAGACAAGCCCTTAACCTGCCTCTCCCTTTGCTGATGATTTCTAAGTGGACCATGGCCATAGGAACCAGGAAAAGCCAAAAACTGAATAAGAAGAAGAAAAAAAGTTTTCTGGTTTTCTTGAAAACTTTTCAGATTTTGTTTCATGAAAATTTTCAAACAAAACTGGTTTTGAAAATGTTCCCAAAACAAAACGTTTTTTGAACCAGCTCTGAACAGAAGGCTTACAAGAGCTGTGCAGTTCTGGTTGAATAGTCATCAGAAGGCAATGGTACACGTATACACTAACAAGCAATAGCAGGGGTTAATAAATTATACAGCAGAGCACTTCTGAAGTATTTTGTGGTCATTTAGCCACAGGGTGGGTCACTCCCCAAAATGGTTAAAGCCAGGTGGTAGCCCCGGTTCACAGCCGTGTATCCTTTCAGTGCAGTACTAATTCCTTTCCTCACAATGGGAAGATACAGTGTAACACTAAGGCCTAGTCTACACTGGGGTAGCGAGGGGCGCACGAGCGAAGTCGGTCTAAGTAAAGCAACTTCAGCTACGAAAACAGCCTAGCTGAAGTCGACGTACTTAGAGCTACTTACCGCAGTGTCTTCACTGAGGTAGTTGACCGCTGCCACTCCCCCGTCAACTCCACCTACGCTTCTCATTCCGGTGCAGTACCAGAACTGACAGGAGAGTGCTCGGTGGTCGATTTATCGCATCTTCACTAGACACAATAAATCAACCCCCACTGGATCAATTGTTCCAGAGGTAAGTGTAGACATGTTAGAGTTACACCATATCAGGTCTATTAGATTTACAATTTATTTTAATTTTGTGAGCAGGTGTGTGTGTGTATGTGTAGGAAAGCCCTGTAGATCTTATATTCTTAGTTTAGTCCACTTGGTTTCTGAAGCAGTAGCTCACTGGGGGTGAAGACCGGAACATATTGTTTCAAATTCCCTGAATCAAAGTTACCCTATCACTATGACGCTAAAAAGCTGTTTATTAATCCCAGATTGACTTAATTTTTTAACCTCCTTCCTCTTGCACCCTCCCCCCAACTAAACACAAACAAAAAACCACCCTTTAGCAAATGACTCAGTTCTCTGGACAGTAAATTGGCTCAATTAATAAGAAAACTGGGGAGTCTGCTATGAGGTTTACCCCATTTATCCTGCTGTGGAGGGGGAAAATAGCTTTGACCATCTGGTCATACACCTTTCTCTACTTTGTACAGACAGATGACATTTTGAGAGATTATATGCCCCATAAAATATAAAAGAATTATATCTAATATATAATATTGTGTATAATGTATAAATATCTGTGATTATTTTTAAATGACCAACACACTAGAGAAAGAAAAACCTTCAGAAGATCTTTGATTAGGTGAATGATTCTGGAAATTGTAACATCTGGACTGCAGGATTTCTGCCAACAAGTCATTTACATATCAAGTCATTATTTTTCTGTCATCTGCATAAATGCTTCTGCTTACATTTTTTTTATTGTGTGTGTCAGAGAGAAAGCCAAAGATTAATAACTAAAATAGCATAAAGCAGTATCAAGAATATGAATGACACAGAGCAAAGGAGGCATGCTTCTGCATAAATGCATTTAATCTGAAATCCACGTTTCACATGCACTCTTCATATTGTGTTTATATAGACCAAAGCTTGTTTATTTATGCTACCAAGACATTTCACGATTGCAGATATGTTAACCATAAACGAGCTATTAGCAATCCAACCTGAATCAAAAGTCAGCTGGGACTGGTAAGAAGGAAAAATTAGACAGTCTTTAAAAAAAAAAGAAAGACAATTAAACTTTCCTAAGACCTCTTGGGGTCCTATATATTGTGTCTGAAGGAGAATTGCTGTTTAGCAATATCAAGTCATTCGTTAAACATGTCAGTGATTAATAGGAATTTATAATCACTGTTTCAGAGGAAGATTGGACAATAGCGGTCACATCATTTATGCTGAAGTGCCTTTCTATGAGTCAAACTTGTTTAAGAATGAGGTTTTCACTACAATAAGATTTAAATAAAGTCAGTTAGACTGCCATATTTAATGAGATTTTTTTTCCTCCTTATATTCATAACGATAGATAGATTAGGAGAGAAGGATAGTCCAGTGGTTAGAAGTATAATAGCCTGCTCCACCAAAGACTCTGGGCAAGTCACTTAGCCTTTCTATTCCCCATCTGTAAAATGAAGATAACGCTTCCCACCTCAGAGATATTGCTAGGAGAAATTCATTAAAGATTGTGAGCTGCTCAGATACTATGGTGGCAGGGGCCATAAGTACCTAAATAGAGAGCATTAGTTATCTGTCAGATGTCTATATAGCAATTAGGCCACAGACATGAAGTAATTGACACTTGCACAAAAGTAGTTACAGCTAAAAGATTCAATCTTTTATGGATAGTCTTATGGTTACAGAACTGGACTAGGAATTATTAGATTTGGGTTCAAATCTTGTGTCCGTCACAAATTTCTTTTGTGACTTTGGACAAACACTAACTCTCAGTACCTCAATTTCCCACCTATAAAATAGGGTGATTATACTTCCTGTCTCAAGAGAGGTGTTTTGAGGATACCGTCATTGATGATTGTCAAGCACTCAGCTCTTATGCTTGCAGTCTCACAGACAAGTCTATAAACAGATAAAAATACTCTCTTCACATTCATTTGTGAGGGATATTCCATATTTTTCCATTGGAAAAAATGGCATGCTTCACAGTTCAGAAATATTTTCCATGCTACAGATTGCATGTCCCAAGAAGAGCAATGAAAAAATAAGAGGGTTTTGCTGATTTCAGAAATTTATTCTCTCAGGATTGGAATGACATTGCTAGTGAGATCATCTTCCCACAGTGCAAGGTGCATCCCAGACCAAAACAGTGCAAGTTTCAATAGGGAACTTCCCCTCTGTGAAAGGAATATAGCACTTCTGTATAAATCCAAGACCTAGAATTTTTTCACTTACCACATTTTTTACTGAGACAAAACTAGCTAAAAGAGACACTTGAGGAGACAATGAGTTTATCAGCCCAGAGTTCTCTGCCAGCTGCTAGTTACTTTTTAAATGGCATTAGTACATGTGATGCATTAAGCTTCTTGAATGTTTTCTTCACTACAGCTACTGGTAAAAGTCTGGGCCCATTCCTACTTCCATTGCTATCAATGGCACAACTAAGCAGATTCAAGCCCTGGTAGTGTCATTTATACAACCGCATAGATGTACAATGCACTTTACAGACAAACAAGTGACTGTTCCTGTCCATAGGAGCTAACAGTCTAAGTCAGACTCTGTGTGTGTGAGTGAGAGAGAGCAAGAGCACGAGCTTCAAGATAAGAAGCAATGCCCAGGATGAAGTCATCTGATTTTCGTTTTTGAGTTATCATTTGCTTAGTTTTCAGTTATTGGTTGCACTGGAAAACTTTTAAACACAAAATATACTTTGAGGAGGAATTATAAGATATTCATTGGAGTTATTCTCTATTAGTAGAGCTTGTTGAAAATATTCAAACTTAAAAGGGTGGGGAGAACAAACTATCTGCAAAAACTTTCACCGAGTTCCCATTTTTGAACCCCTCCCTAAGTATAACATGCCCAAGGAATGGAATAAAATATGGAAAAATGTTTTCCCTGGGAATTGAAATTAAAGGGGGTGTTCAAATTTACACGGGGTAGGAAAACGACTAGATTGGCAACACTGCAATGTAACTAGTTAAACTGGGCGGGAGCAGTGTAGGGAAATCCCAATGACTATATGTCTCTATATGCCCTAGGTTTGATGTGAGTCTGCAATGGATGCTGCTTTGATATGCCAGTCTCAAAATGAATATGGTCCCATCCTTCCATTTTTATTGAAATGTCTTGGCATACCTATGATTTCATTAATATCTCTAATTTTAATTACAGGGAATTCATAGGGAGAGAGCACTGTTTATTCAACAAGATGCAACTGGACTGTTTGGTCAATAAGAAAAATTAAATTATATAACTGGTACTTTATTTCAGTCATAGGAGACATTGACTTTAAAAAGCTAACCCAGCTTTCCTTATTTTTTCACATGCAAAGAAAACCTTATCCAAATCCAAATGGAACTTTAAAAAAAACCTCCTAAAATGTGCAAATGTAGACTTAAAAAGTAAAAACTGGTATTTCACTATCCTCCTTACGAAAGATTTATATGCAGCTGTTAGCGACAAGTATTTTGTATATTGTATTTTATGGATTTTTGTAACTAATTCAGTAATAGATATCATGGCAAAAATTTTCACAGTTCAGTTTTTTCTTTCAAAACTATGTTTTTAATTAAGAAATGGATGTACAAACATGCTCTTTTTTTCTTGTATTTCAGTGTTGCCCAAATGTTGCCAAAGTTATACAAAAATAAGACCATTTTTAAAATACAATTCACATTTTTGAAGGCACTTTACCATTGTAGCATGCAGTAGCTCAGTGTTTGTGGTGTTCATAACCTGTTAATATGAAGATTATTTTTTTTTAAATTAAAATGTCTTTTCCTAAAAAGCACATTTCTATTCTTGTTTTGCTGGTCAACTTTATTTTAATGAATTTTTTAGCTAAACTAGGATTAGGATAGGGTATTCTTGCTCAGATACTAGAAGGACTCTAGTGTAATTAAACAAACATACTAATCTTTTGTATTCATAACCTGCAATTGCCCTGAGGAGGAGTATTCAACTTCGAAGCATGCTGATCTCAGACTGATTTCTTTTCAAACACAGAACTAGAAACTGACTGATAAAGCAGCACATATTGTACAATGCAGATTCCTATGAGAAGGAAGCTGCCTTTATAATGTGTCCAATAAAGCACCAGAACTGTGTTGATACAGGACTTTTAGGGGCACATTTTCAGCCTGGGAATTGCATGCACAACTCCCATTTCTGCTAACTATTGGACTGAAACTAATTTCTTGTGCTCTATCCTGAAATTTTACCGCTTCATGGCTAAGTACAGCCAAGCCACCACAATCAAGCTGTCAAGGTTCCTCCCCCACTCTGAACTCTAGGGTACAGATGTGGGGACCTGCATGAAAAACCTCCTAAGCTTATCTTTACCAGCTTAGGTCAAAACTTCCCCAAGGTACAAAATATTCCACCCGTTGTCCTTGGACTGGCCGCTACCACCACCAAACTAATACTGGTTACTGGGGAAGAGCTGTTTGGACGCGTCCTTCCCCCCAAAATACTTCCCAAAACCTTGCACCCCACTTCCTGGACAAGGTTTGGTAAAAAGCCTCACCAATTTGCCTAGGTGACTACAGACCCAGACCCTTGGATCTTAAGAACAATGAACAATCCTCCCAACACTTGCACCCCCCCCCCTTTCCTGGGAAATGTTGGATAAAAAGCCTCACCAATTTGCATAGGTGACCACAGACCCAAACCCTTGGATCTGAGAACAATGAAAAAGCATTCAGTTTCTTACAAGAAGACTTTTAATAAAAATAGAAGTAAATAGAAATAAAGAAATCCCCCCTGTAAAATCAGGATGGTAGATATCTTACAGGGTAATTAGATTCAAAAACATAGAGAACCCCTCTAGGCAAAACCTTAAGTTACAAAAAAGATACACAGAAAGAAATAGTTATTCTATTCAGCACAATGCTTTTCTCAGCCATTTAAAGAAATCATAATCTAACACATACCTAGCTAGATTACTTACTAAAAGTTCTAAGACTCCATTCCTGGTCTATCCCCGACAAAGACCAGCATATAGACAGACACACAGACCCTTTGTTTCTCTCCCTCCTCCCAGCTTTTGAAAGTATCTTGTCTCTTCATTGGTCATTTTGGTCAGGTGCCAGCGAGGTTACCTTTAGCTTCTTAACCCTTTACAGGTGAGAGGAGCTTTCCCCTGACCAGGAGGGATTTCAAAGGGGTTTACCCTTCCCTTTATATTTATGACACAAGCCCTTTCTTGATACTCTCTGTGGCATTAGAGCTATAAAAGTCTAAACCTGAGGAGCAACTTCCTAATAGACATCAGTAATAGCAATAAATGCTGAGGACTGTAATGCCATTAGACAAGTAATTAAATATTTTGCACTTTATATAGTTGTTTACTATCGGGATCTCAAAGTACTTTAATTATGCTTCGCCTCACTCGGATTAAGTATTATCATCTCTGCTCTACAGGTGGGTGAATCCAAAAGTGCTTAAGAGACTTGACCAATGTTGCACAGCAAGTCCATTTGAACCAGGACAAATCCTCAGCCATTCTGGATCACAGTGCTGTCCGCTAGTCTAAAAACCACATTTAAGTCTGGTTTGTAAAAGTGACTTTGACAAGCTATTCATTTATAGGTGTGTGGATTCCTATATGTTTGATAGCAGTGTTACTGAAGGAGATGGTCCTTTCAGACTTTAAAGTGTGTGAGTCTGAGATTATTTCTTAATTCTACTAAAATTAGACACGGGCTGGAATAAACATTCTTTTAACCAGATTAAAGTTGTATTTTGTGAGTAGAATTCTCACAACTTACTATTGTAAAAATAATTTTAAAAGTATTTAAAAAAAATCAATAGCAGGTCTAATGTGGACAAAATGAGTTTTAAAAATATGAGACCAATTTAACTTTATTAAATAAATAAAACAACAACAACAAAAAGTCCTTTTAACAAAAAGTTCAATGCAGGCACTGTTAACAGCCCAAAAACTGCAGTAGAGTGCTAGCGTAAGAGGACTTGAAAGTGAAATTGCCGAGAAAATGACAAAAACAAAACTGATTATTCAGTTGTTACTGCTCAAGCCGAAAGAAATGTAAATAGCCAACAAACAGTGTAAAGAGTGAAAAGGGAATTTGATATTTAAAACTTCTTTCTGGTGGTGATAATTCAAGGTGATGTTTGAAGTGCAGGTTAAGAAACTGTTGGGGTTTTTGGGGGAGTTCCTTTAACATTTGGAGGGGATTGCGCTGCCCAGTATCATCATTTCCTGAACATCCAGGCCAACAGCAAGTTTTGTTGTTGGCTGGCAGTTCACCGAGGCACAGATCTAGAACACTGCAGGTCATGATATACATGAGTACTGGGCACAAATGACGTGTGACTTCCCAAATGCCATGAAACCACCATGGTTCTGGGCTGCTTTAGAGGTAGGAGGACCAGGTTGCAAAGAGGCTGCCCAGGGAACATGTACAGCAGCCAGCGCAGAAGGGCTGTACACTAAGGGTCTTACCTACTTCCAGAATGGGCAGAAGAAAGAGCCAATATAGTCTCAGATGGTTAAATAACCTCTAATATGTTCTAGGGCAGGAGTGGCAGCTGCTCATCCTGAGACTAAATACATAGACAGGAACTTCCCAAATTTTGGAACTGTTAGGCAGACACACATTCTCTGCTGGGTCCATATCTTTCACTCCCTCTCTCACTGTTGGTATATGTGGTGTTTTACACCAAATAAGTTAGACATATTCTTTCATTATACAGTCCTGTAATACTTGGAGTCTGAGCCAGAGTACAGGTCTGATTCCTTAATTTGAGGCCAGTGACCATGCTGCTTTGAGTTGCCCAAGGAGTTTAAACATTGCAGAAAAACTGGGCAGGATCCCAGTGAACAGTACATCCCTCTTGCTGTGTGTAACTTTGGAACTCAGCCTCCCTGCTCAACTATCTAGATGATTGATTAGTGACTTGTGCATCTGCCACATGCTTCACTACAGTACTGTACTTGTAACAGCTCCCAAGAGGTATCTTGCTGGCTCCCAAATACAGGCTGTGCATGTTCAGACATGTAGGCTGATCCTCATGCTCCGAGTCTCCTCTTCATCTTATCAAATACTTGTAATGTTTTCTGCAGTGAGTTTGATGGCTCAGCAAAAAAGGAAAAGGAGGATGTGACGCTGGCAAACCAGGTGCCAGCTTTTGCCACTATTTTAGGCCTCAGCCAAGCACTGACAAATTCTTTGCTAGAAACCAGTCTGTTTCACCTGTATATTGTTATGGTTAAGATGGGTATTGAACTTAAAACAATGTGTTTAGTGTTTGAACTTTATGAAATCCCTGTAAATTGCTGCATGCATTAATCTCACTTATAATGTCTTTATCATATGCTCTAAGGTAATATTTAAGTTGTTGCTCTATAACTGTAAAAAAAAAAAGTTTGCTCTGAAACTGTGAACCCAGGATCCTCTCTTGTCCATTAAGAAGGGATATCAAAACTAAATGGGTCATTATGGAACATCACAATACAAAGACTGTAATTGCTCCCTCACAGCACAAAGAGGCTACCTACAAAAGGGTTTGTCCCATCAGCTTGAATTCTGGAAGAAGGAAAGAAAAAATGTTCTTGTCAGCTATTTTCATCTCTATTGCTGTTTGGTCTCTCACAGGGCCGAAGCTCCGAAACAGAAGCTGAACTCTCCTAAGCCAACCTGGGTTGTCCCTAAAAGACATTCAGCTAACAGATTACTACAGCTCAGTCATCTTTTGGAACCAGAGACTGCAACTCATTTCTGTATATATGCTTGCCTGCTTTAACCTTGTAATAACTCTCTCATTTATTTCTTAGTTATTAAATCCTTAGGTAGTTTACTCTAGGATTGGCTGCAAGCATTGGCTTTGATGTGGGATCTAAGGTACAAATTGACCTGGGGTAAGTGACTGGTCTCTTGGGACTGGGAGCAACCTGAATATTGTTGTGATTTTTGGTGTAGTGACACACCTATCACTAAGTCCAGCTTGCCTGGGTGGCAAGAGAGACTGGAATGCCCAAGGAGACTGTCTGTGACTCCATGGTAAGACCGTTATAGTGCCGGAGGAGTTCACCCTTGTTACTGGGTTGGTGAAATCTAATTATAGAACATACCACCAGTTTGGGGTCTCTGCCCTAAGGCTGGCACTCATGGTCATGAGCCGCTCCAGACAGCTTGACAGAGGAGACACATTTCTTATGTGCAGGAGTTAAAGGGCAGGGAAGGAGGAAGGAGAGCTTTAAAAACCCCTCCTCTGGGCAGGGAAAAGGGGAAGGGAGAGAGACAAGCTCCTGGGGAAATAATCTGCTCCAGGGCGAGAGGCTAGGTTCCTTCCCATAGGGGAAACAGCCAAACCTGAGTGCCTGCTAAGGGAAGGACTGACACCCCAGGGCAACTAACAGGATAACACCCTGCACCAGAGAGGAGGCAGCGAAAGTAGTCCCTGGGGTTTATCATTTATGAGACGGTTTCCTTTTTGTTTCATGGAGGATCACCCCTTGAAAACATGACCAAGGGAGCACAGAAGGGGAAAGGCAAACCCTGCCCTGAGTGGGGCTGATTACTCCAGGCCCACCATCGCCAGATGGGGAAATGCTCAGTGTGGTGAGAGGAAGGGGGTGCCTTGCCACATTGCTTAAACTGGGAAACCTTCTAGGTTTTAATTTTGGATACTTAATCCATAGATTTTAATGAATTGCTGGTTAGTTATCCACTCTTTTACTAGACCAATTCAATTCTCTCTCATCTTAGGAGGTTGTTTCAACAGTTGTTTTTGTTTAGCTGAACTTTTATTAAAGGTCTCATTGCATAATAAACCAGTATGTCTTTCATCAGCTTTTGTAGCACTGACATGTAAATAAGTCAAGTAAGGCCTGGATGACAGGATGGATTATTGCACTAGTCCTGTCTATAGACGTCACTGTAATTTAGGAAAGCTCACCAAAATGAGTTTAGCGTACTCAACCTGGTCAGTGTTTGTGACAAGTCTGTGATTAAAACAGCAAAATTACTTCAGGGTAGGATTGAGGTGCCTGGGTAGAGAGGTGTGGAAAGATTGCATAACATAATGGCCCGTTTTGGGCATTTGAAACCCTGTAGTTCAGTTATTTTGCTTGGACTTTTAGGGGAAAGAGAAGACTTTGTTCCCACACTCCTTCTCTATCTAAAACCATAGAGAACTAGAACAGAATTGAACCTTGAACTGAATTGAATCTAACTGTTCCAAGTTTTCGGCATTGATGCAGATGTCCTTTTTGCTTTCACAAGCTCTTAATTTTACTTTAATATCTAACAGTCAGAAATTGGAGCAATACTATTGTTGTGTCTTTTGCTCTTTACGCAACAAGAATGTGAAGAAATCACACAGGCACAGTTGGGTTCCAGATAACGGTTTCCTAACTATACACAAATATGCATCCTGCTGCACTGAGACTTATAAAACAAAGAACGTGGGGTGACCATTACTAGAGGGATCGGAAATATTTAAAGAGCTATGACACTATTCTGATACAATACAACTACATATACTGGATTTATAATATTAGGGATGAACAGATTGTTTTTTGAGATGCCTAGCTTTGCCACCTGACTTATACACAACACTAGCTTGTGGAGTGAGATATCCCTAGAGTGGAATTTTCAAAAGTGCCTTCAGAGCACAATTCCCAATAGGCTCTTTTTAAAACCCCACCTCTAAACCTTTGGTTGATAGTTTTAACTCCTCCTTCTGGCTCTCCCTTGCCAGGCATAGTTAACAGTGATGTCAGGGCTGGGTTCTTCTGCTAGTACTTCTCTTATGGTTCTCACTCACCCCAGGCACTCAACTCGGACAGCCTATGCTATTTGCTTTGCAGCAGGCTTACCATTTATTGCAACATGAGAGATACCCCAATATACTTACAGTTACACAGCTGATTTATAGGAGGGTCAGAACCTCATTTTGTTTTACTGGTCTTCGTAGTTTTGATCAAGAATTTTAGCTAAAATGAAACCTGAAGGGGTTTTTATGCTCAAATATGAGTGCAGGGAACAGAAGAAACTTCAATTAGTATAGAGCACTGAAATGCTTTGCCCAGAACTTGTCTTCTGCATTCATAACCTGTGATTACCCTGAAGGGATTTATTAAAATTCAAAGCATGCTAATCCCCGAATGTTTGATCTCAAACATAAAATTGGGAACTGACTTTGATATATATTTAAAAAAAACCCATGCATCACAATGCAGTTATCTTGTGAAGATGCCTTAATTTACATTGTCACGTAAAATAAGAGATTTGTGTCAATACACGGCTCTTAACTTCAGAGCACAAACAAGAATCCACCCTATATTTTTGGGTTCCATCTGCTGTTTGATTTTTGGTGGATTTAGAGCTTATGAAAAATATTAAGACCATTTTCAATAGGCATAAATAACTGTATAACCTGTGTAGCCCTTCCTCTCCCTACACCCACAAATAGACTGCCATAAATTGAGGAACACAAGCATATTAAGCCCATCTCTTCTTGATATGCGCTCAAGACACATAACTGGAAATGGGATCCAGATTTCCAATACACTATAAAGTTTAGGAGTGTTGGTGATGGATTTGGATCATTATAGAGATACAGGTCCACTAGCAAAATTTGGATTCAGACTCCTACTGTGACTAGTCTCCCTTCATCTCTTCCTACTTACAAAGTTCAGGGATGTTCATAGCAAAGTTTTTGATGTGAAGCAGTCTCTAATTTCAAAGATATCACTTGATAACACTGATTCATACAAAATGCATCTGTTGACCATTGGAGCAGAGAATTGGGGACCATAGAATTATACAGTGACAGCCATTTTGTAACTTAACAGGAGCTATGCTGTTATTATTTACCACCACCTAATAGTGTGCCAGGCACTTTGCAGACATTATGGTTGCTGCCTGGATGAGTTCATGGACAGTGTGTGCTGTGAAACTTGGCAATAATAAAATGGGGTCTAATCACTTTCTTTCATTTGTTTACAGTTTGGTTTTCACCATGAGTTGTTCTTTTAGTTTTCTGTTTGAATAAACCTTCATTGTGTGTTTATAAATATTGAACTAGTCATCTGAATTCCTGGCCCATGAAAGACTCAGATGAAACCTCTTGTATTAGAAAAAGTGCTAACAACAGGAAAGAAGAAGGATGATTTGTTCATCTATCAGTTCGTGAGGATTTAGCTGAGGAAAATCCCATGTACGGATGATTATTGGGTATATATTTCTCTAGAGGTCTAACTTTTAAAGCTAATGAAGCATTTTCTTCTATATATGTTTGAAGTGGGGAAAGTGGTAGGCATCAAGGTTGGGGAATGGCAGAAGAATGATCATGAGTTGTTTAAAAGAATGTTCCAACTCCATGGAAGAGGTTCATGCAGTGTCCCTTGAGGCAGAGAAGAGCAGGACTCTCTTATAATAAATATAAAGGAATTCTTAATCCAACTCTCTGGCACTTTAGCTCTCAAACTCTATAGCCTATTTTGCCTTATGTCACCATATAGGTGGATCTTAAATCCTGGCGTAGAGTGAGAAGTCATGGAAGGGTCTGCAAGCTAAACTGCACTCAAAAAAACCTTCTGTGATCAAAATCAGGTGGTCTGAAGAGGGGTGCGTGTGTGGTCTTTGTGTCCTTTAAGACTTACCTGGCCCTATACTTGCAAAATAGCTTTACAAATGTACAGGTCAATACAATTCTTTTGGCCTTAATATATCCTTTGTGATGGCTTTCCCTCCACCCCCTTTTTAAATTAAGCCTGTGAGGGCTCCTATGGAGAACATGTTATATAGTTCTATTTAATATTAATTGCAAAATATTAGTGAAAATACCAACTTTGTGCCTGGGAGCCTGATTCTCGAAATAGTCCATACAGATTAAAAAGGTATTTAAAAAAAAAAAAAAAAAAAAACCACCACCAATGCCTGGCTGCTGATATCCACCACCTGGAAGCAGTGATTGCAAATCTGAAATTGGATTCACCAGAGGAGGCGGCTATGTTGCTTGATGCTGAAATAGTCTTTGATAGAATGGAGATTGAGAAGAGGGTTTTCTTTATTGTAGTTTAAAAATTGGGTAAATACTTTTATAAGATGCCATTAAAATTCTGTATTTATACCACAAGGGCAGTGGCGATAATCCAGTTTTTTTCACTATCTTTTCAAATTGCACATGGGAGGATTAGGTAAACATGCACCTCTCCTCCTCCCTTTTATCATCACTTACTCTGTTCCTTATCTGAGCTCTAACTGAATAGGTTTAGAATACCCACCAAATTCCGGGTGCTGAAATGGATTTTTCTTTGTGCATTTGATTGTTATCACTGAGCAATTCTGAAAATCAGGCCACGTGGGACTTGTCCAAGGCCACAGAAGAAATTGGTCAAAGCCAGGATTGGAACTCAAGATTTCCTGTCTCCTCATCCTGTGTTCAAACCACTAGACCCAAACCTCTTTTGATTGTAGATGGATGTGCTAATCTAAACTGGTGTATTTCATGTTTTGTGAAGAAGTTGGTTTACACATGAATAACAAACAAGGAGAATCCTTAAATATTTGGCTTGTATTTATTGAGGCATGAGCTGTATTTTTAAAATATGCTCTTTTGAACTGTAGTTATTAAAGCTGGTTGGAGCATTTCAAAGCTGAAATGTTTCACAGAGACTTATTGGTCAGGAAGAGACTTCAGTTTAGACAGAGAGCGTGCACGTGTGCCCTGGACCCAAGAAACCTTTCTGAATCTAAATGCTCAGCTGACAATTCCATTCATGAAAACATTTTAAAATGTTTTGTTTTCATTCCAGTGTGGAATGAATCTTGGGCCTCTGTCAAGATTGAGGACTTCACAACCCAGCCACTATCTTAGTCAGACCCTCACCTCATTTCTTCCAGATCCCAGGCAACAAGAAAGACCAATGAACCTGTTCAACCATGAAGACTCATGGATTCTGACAAATGCCAAAACCTGCTAAAGGACCACAGTACTCCAACTCGCACTGTACACTAGCCAGGACTATTAACACACTGGCCCCAAACTGGCATTTTCCTCTGCAGCGCCAACTCAGATCTCTTTAGTTTTCTGATACGGTGCAGTAGACAAAGAGAGAGGGGTGGAAACTCAAGCGTTCATGGTGGGAAAACGAAGGCTGAACCACACAGTATGAAATACAAATTTCTGAAAGCCTATGAAGAAGCTGTATTACAGGTTAAGAGATACTTCCTTTCCCCTCTCCTTTTAGGCTGCCAAATCCCATCTCAAGAAGCTATCTAGGGTGGTAAAATGTTTCATCACACCTGAGTGCCTACAGGCTGCATGAGAACTGGGAACCAAGCACTGCAAAGAATTATCATCCTATGTCAGTGAAAAGATCATGCACATTTGAGAAGCCTTTCCAAACAGCATGGATCTGCCCTGCCTGCAATGATCAACAAACAGCCCACCTGCATTCCTGGAGTTCTATACGTTCACTCTTCAAGAAGCTCAGACCACCTAAAGAAGGCTCGACCCAAGACTTGTGAATCTGACCCATGCCCTTCCTAGCTTGCGAGCATCATGAACAACTGGCTGTTTCAGTCAGGAGTGGCACCAAACACTCCTTCAGAGAAGGAATCTTCTCTTCCTCCTTCCAACACCCAATAGTCCAATCAACACTGGAAAAAAACTGGATATATTGGTTCTAATTGCAACCACTCAGTGTCAAACCTCCAATTCTGACAAAGGCATAGAGAAGCTAGCCAAAAGGTAACCACAAGCTTTTTCTAACTGAAGCTAATATTCTCTAGACCCAGCACAATCTGAATTCAGGCAAGGATATGGAACTGAAACCACTTTTCTGGCACTGATGGAAGATCTCCGGCTGTCAATGGATAGAGGGCAGACATCCATTTTCACCCTCCTGGACCTTTCTGCAGTGTTCAACACTGCTGATCGTGATCTACTGCTGTCTAACCTGAGAGGTGGCAGGGGTCTGGGGAAAATGGGCTTCATTTTTGTGCTTCTTGTAGGGATGCTCCCAAGGAGTGTGGAAACTGCTTCTCCACCACCAGACGCCTTGCTTGTGGAGTCCTACGAGGATCAGTTTTCTGTCTGGTTCTTTTTAACATCTACATGCAACCACCAGGTGAGCCGGGACTCAAGTCAGCAATATGCAGATACAGCTCTACCTAACCTTCACATACAACCACCAACACCAAAACAGCCTGCTGCTTGGACAAGATTAGCTCATGACTGAAGCAGAATCAAAGCAAAACAGAGGTGATGCTGGTGGGCAGAGGAAAGCATTTGGAAGAGTTCACAGCCATGGTGTAGTCTCCTTTGGTTGAAGGGACACATCCACAGTTAGTCAGATCAGCCTGTAGTTTAGGAGTACTCTTAGATTCCTCACTGACACGGAGCTCTCACTTGGCAGCATTTGACTAAGAGACTCTGTTCCATCCTGGAAAATGACGACTTGGTCTCCGTTATTCACGCTGCCATCACCTCTCCGATGGACTCCACTGGGTACAATGCAGTGTACCTGGGCATGAAGCCCTTCAGCACTTTGGAAACTCCAACAACTACAGAGCACTGAAACACATTTCTTCAGCCACCACAGACTGCAACCTTATAATAATCACCTCCAGGATTGATGAGCCACTTTGCAGTCAGAGAATAGTTGCCATCCTGCCCGGAAAAATATATGGGAGCTACTGCTTGGTGTTCGACTGGACCCAATAGATCTTTTTAGTCGGCTGGGCTCCCTCTCCCCACCCTCCACTTATTTTCAGCCTCACCACAAGCAGCGAATGGACATGGAAACTGAACTACATAATTGGGTTTTCTCTACAATAGAATTAAGAAATACTATATTGCCAGACCCCAGTGTTAAAGTGTCATGAGTTGGACCCCCCAAAATCATGAGATTGACTTAATTATGACTTTAAAAAAAAACGTAGTCAATTTTGAGTTCTTTTTATTTGGCAATTTTGAAAGTTTTGAGACTTAGTTGGTTTGAACCCGTACGGCTCATGTTTTCAAGCTTTTCCCCACAACCGAGGGGGCTAGAAATGTAATTTTTTGTTTAAAATATTAAGGAAGCTGAGATTCTCATAGATTCATAGGACTCCAAGAGTTGGTGTTGTAGGAAAAGCACCAAATATCAAACTTGAGATAAAATCATGAATTGGCAACATTGGGATAACAATAGCTAGCTCATAAATAGTACTTTTAATCAGTTGGTCTCAAAGCTCTTTACAAAGGAGGTCAGAGTCAGATGGGGAAACTGAGGCACAGAGTGGCAAAGTGACTTGCCCAAGGTTAGCCAGCAGCCCAATGGCAGAGCTGGGGATAGAGCCCAAGTTTGAGTCCCATTCCGGTGCTCTATCCATTGGGCCAGTCAGCCTAATATTGTTTTTTTTTTTTTAATCTAGTAAATATTAAGTTTGTCTGAGAAGAGTTTGAGCTGCAAATTCAGACCGAGGCGTTCTCCAATGTTTAGAGTGCAGAATCCAAAGTTTCTAGCTTGGCTCTTCTCTATATTAATTTAGACTCATTCTAATAGTTGGGTTTGCACAGACATTAAGGGCTGGATTCTCTCATCTGCTATAACTAACTACTTTGCACTGCTCAAATGGCACAAATTGGTTTTATACTTACCAGAGGTGGTCAGGTGATGGAGTCTTAGCACCAATAGTTCATAGTATAAGGTCAGGCAAATAACTTCAATCAGACGTACATTAAAATCACAAGCTTGAGACAACATGGAGATAGTCTTTAGGGGATCACATTTTCAGCTTTTCTCCACAACCGCCATGGTTAGAAACTTACTTTTTTAAAATTAAAGCAGTGTCCCACATAATCACATGAGTCCAGGAGCTGTTGCTTTAAGAAAACCACCGAATATCATGAGACTTGCAATAAAAAAAAAATCACAAGACTTGGCAACACTGCAATCACCTTTAGTGTCTAGACATATATAATATTACAGCACCAAGCCCCATCTTACATGTACAGACTGATTCACCTGACTGCTACTTGTGTACAAGGTGACTTATTGCACCAAATCCTGGTATGGCTTCCTGCTACCTCTGTAACGGTAGCATGACAGCTTCCTAAGTACTGACAAATTTATTCTCAGAACACTTCTTGAGGAAGGCAAGTATTATACCCATTTTACAGATGAGGAGCTAAGGCACCAAAGCAATAAAATGACTTGCTCAAGGTGACAGAAATCTATGGCAAAGCCAGGATTTACAGGTCTCTTGCATCCCAGTCCAGTGCTTTAATCACAAGGTCACCACTGGGTTTTTAACATCTGTGTTAATTCCAGATTACAACATTTATAAATTTCATGTATATTCTTGCATACCTCTAGAATCTTCATTATATTCTATGCAAGTAACTACTTACTCAACTGTTTACTTTCCTATAACTATCTTTTTGAATCACAGATAAATTGGTAAAAAAAAAAATCCAAACGAAAATAATTCACCAGTAAGATTCATTATTTTTTAATAGAAACATCAATGTTTGTTTTACTAGAGTGAGATGTTACTGGACTCCAGTACAATATTCAGTGTCTCTGGTTATGGTTTTAAATCACTTTCACTAACAGAGCGCCATCAGTTTTGCAGCTGATGTATAGCTGTTGGAGAGTATTTGACATTTGCTGCTTCAACCTTGACTCTTTAAATAAAATAATAATTCCTTTGACACCACTGGGGTGATTCCTCCAGGTGGCATAGAAATAGATAAAGTCATCTAAATACATTTTCAAGACTTGGCATGACATGATTTAGCCACATTTATTTTTTTAAAAAGCATGAGACGCCAGATTCTTTTGCCAGGAAAAATGTGGATTTATTATAAGACTGCAAGCTAAAGTCATATTAATTTTGTTCAAAATGAGGTATATGCTGGAACTAGAAGGAATTGCTACTAAAGGTTCAAATCTTAAATCAAGCGCTGCTTCAAATAAGGTCATTAGTGACAGACTGAAATGTTGCAAAGATTTGTTACCCTAAATGACATATGCTTGTAATGGCAGGGGAAAAAGTTAATGGGTTGCTGTGACCCTAGGCGCCCCTGTATTCACACCGTACACACAACTGTACCAATATGCCTTGTGAAGTATCATAAGAAAGCTAACACCACACTGGTTATTAATATCATTGTAAAATGATGTGTTAATATGTAAAGTCATTAATTCCTTGTGTATGATGTTATTAGAACACTGTAAGATCAGACAGCCTGTCCTAGACAAAGATGATAAACAGAGCTGTCCTAGAAAGGTGGGTTTATCTCAGTTTACATATTATCAGTACTCAAAGCCACTGAGCTGAACAGTCAAGGGTTGTCCTGATCCTGAACTTGAGAGAAAGAATTAACATGGCTCCTGCACCCCAGAGGAGGACACAATCTCCAGGAGGCCCTCCTGACTTAGAAGACATCCCTTTGGGGATGTAAGGAACACAGAGAGAAGACTCCATCTTTATCCGTCACCTTAGGAGAGACAGAAACCAAGCTATTAGATCTCTGTGATGGGTCCTGACCAGGCTAAACAGGAAAAGGCTGGAAAGAAGGCTATGAGTGAGATAAACCATCTTGAACAGAGACTGTATCTTGCTAGATGAAATTTGACTTTTAGATGTGTGTTTTCACTTTTATTTGCTTATAATCATTTCTACCTTTATCTCTTTTACTTGGTATCACTTAATCCCTGCACCTCTGTTAATAAACTTGTTTTGCTTTCATTATGGGTCATCAGTGCTGTGTACACTCAGTAAAGTGTGTGCTGCTAGGAAGCCAACAGATCAATGTGTTTTACTGTCTTTGTAAAGGTAGCAAGCCTAACATTTTCTTTGGGAGGGTCCAGTGAGAGGGACCGGTCCCTGCAGGAGGACAATTTTGGGAGTAATTCAGGGCTGCAAGGGTATTAAGTTCAGCCTGCGAGGAGTAACCAGGCTGGGCAGAGCCAGGGTGAGGCTTCTGGAGTCAGAGCTCTGAACCGAAGCTGCACAGCCCCAAGATACCTAGGGTTACAAAGCAGATGGTGACCAAATGCATTACTTGCCTGAGTGAACCGCAAAACATCCCAGTTGCACATGATCTATACTAGATTAGAATCAGTTGTCAATAGTAACTAATCAGATATTGAACCAGTATCTGTACTGACAATCTCTTCTCTTTTTAATGAGGTGGCAATGAGGGTTAAGCTAAGCAGGAATTTTGCCCAAGAGGTCAGAGATGCCCTTCTGTTTTTCTCTACGTTGTTTTCTTGTATATGTTTTAGGTAAGTTTCCAGTCCATCTCTAAAACACCATTTGAGTTCTGAATGTTTATTACTGAGGACTGCCATGGTAAAGTAAAGTGCTTGATCTCCCATCCTCAACATGGCTTTCAAATTCTGTTGTGCTGGACGAAGGGATTCAGGGTTAGGACTGTCTCATATGAACTACTGAACTGAGCACTCTTTCATACTTTCATTAGACTTCATAAGGGACCGGATTCAACACCCACATATGAAATTCTACACACTTATTCCAGATTTATACTGCTATAGCAGAACAGTAACAGGCTCAATGAAGTTATTCCAAATTAACGATTGCAAGTATAATATGGCCTACAGAATACTTAACCACATCCACTCCAGATTTTAAGTTTCATGTACCACGTGCTGGGTAATAACATGAGACGACTCCATGTTTCCCAAAACTAAATGGGCTCTTCAGTAAAATAACTATTTACAGCGATGTTGCAACGGCAGCTAGTATTCAAAACATGTGGACGCAGACTTACTTCTTGGTGTCTCCTCCAGTTTCTTCTCTCCTGTAGTCTGTGTTCCTCCCTCCAAGTTCCAGGTAGATTGCCACAAATAAGAACTTAAAACTAAAAAGCAACTAGCTTTTTATATAGGCAAAGATCACTTCACTTACCCCTGGAATGCAGCTTAGTCTGTTATGGAGACCTGTTCAACCGTGCACAGTAACACTGCACAATAGTTTAGGACAGTATATGAAGAATGCTGTGTTCCACTGAAATATCAAGGGTAAGTTAAATAAATTACATTTTGTCATCCTTGAGTTAAAACAGGATCAGCAGTGTAGCAGGATCAACAATCCTTCTCTGGTAAAAGTGCCATGAATATGTAATGGCAACAAATGAACAGATGATTAATTTTGATTCATTTACATTTTTAGCAATGTGCATAATGAATATTAAAGCAGGTGCCAATGCTTAGAACCAGTGCCACATTCATATATGTACTGATGTCTGTATCCTCATTTTGGACTTGAGTCCAGCAGAAGATAGCTTACTGAGCTTGTTAGAAAACAAGACAATATTTAATTACAACAAAATTTTCTTGGGCCATGAAATGAGAAAGCCTGAAGTTCATTTTTAAAAGATGAGTCCATCAAAAAGCAAAAGGGAGTATTTGTAACACTCCAGTATCGTACACTCATGTCATCTCTGCAAGTTACAGAATCTTCCACCAAGCTACCCAGAAGATCAAAATCATTATGCTGTAGCATAGAAATGAGGTGAAATTGCTAATATGAAAGAATCACTAATATTGTATTAAAGACATTTGTTTCAGCAAAAATCATTTAAAAGTCTTTGCAAACTCGAAATGTATGTAATATATTAGCACACAGTGAAGTTGCAAGTGTATTATGAAAACTGTTATTAGTAATGAACAAATTAGTAACATTATCCCTTCTTTCTTTGTGCATATATAAGATACATTACAGAACATTATGTATACCAAGACTATTGTGCATAAGGATTTGATTTCCTAACTTGAACACTTAATCAGAGTCCAAGTGGTTCTTTAACATTTGCTTGTTTGGGAGAACAAAGAGGGAATGTGATCTAGGATTAAAAGAAGGAGAGTGAGGTTCCTAGGTACAATTTATGTCTGTGCCACTTACTAAGTGAACAAGGACAAGATATTTAATCTTACACAGGTAGGATAAGAAGATTATACAGGAAAAATGTTCTCTTTCACAGGGTTATTCCAATTTCTTGATCAAATGAGTAACTATAAACATGTTGTGCCTAAATTTGACCCTGGGTGACACTTCTCTGACTTCAATGAAGCTATACAAGTGATGAGTCCTACCCTAGTGTACTTCGTACCCCGCCCCCCAAAAAAGTCACATGGATCAACTAGGTTATTGTTGTTACCTTTGTATTAGAGGGTTCTATTCTGATCTATGCCCTTTATGCATCACTGAAGAAGTAAGCCTAGTATGATGCTGAGCTTCTGGCTTCTTCTTTGCCTCCCTGTGACTGGGGCATTTAACCGAATTGAGGGTTCAATCCATCAGATATTTGGCTTTTTGCCACTTCTCAGGATGAACCAGCATTTAGGGCTCAGTCATCTAACTTCTACCAGCTGGAGTTGCTTCACATGGGTGATTGACTACATCTAACTTGCTTAACATAGTCCCTGCAGACACTAGTCCCCTAAACAACATATGTTTTCTCCCCCCATTGTGTTTGCAAAGGTTTGCTAGGAATTCACTGCAAGACCAAGGTGTCCATTCCTTAACTTCAAGGCCCCCCCCCCACACACACGCATTAATAGTTCAAGCACTATATTGCAGTACGTTTTGTAAACAGTTGTGATCAAGTGCAACAACATATGTGCTACCAAGGCAACATCGCTATCAAAAAGGGAAAACATTCTGCAGAAAAGCTGACGCCTCTACCCATATGCAACCTGCCAACCTAAACCATCTCTACCTGGCACCTGTCCCCCAGTGAAACTGGCATACCACTTTGTGAGTCGGCTCAATGCCATTTTAACATATGAGCTTTACTGTTCACAGCCAACTGATTATGTGTGTGTATCCATTCTGGGATAGGAAGGATTCCAAGCAGTGGAAGCCAGCACAGCTTTCTCTCCTGCACTTTCTGCACCTATGGTTTGTGGGGCGGGGGCTGCTATGCTGATTCAAAGGTAGATTAATTTGGAAAATTCAGTAATATCCTCTACAGCTGCTGCAGGGGGATAACGTGTCCAGTGAAAGGATTACTGATCCGCGAGGGAAGAGAGAGAAGTGTCTTTGCAATGTTGCCAAACTTCTGCAAACTAGGTTGTATTGTGCAGTCTTCTGGGGATCTCCCTTCCACGTGTGGAAGCACCATAGTGTCTGCTGATGAGGGTAAAGTTTTTGTAACAACTTTGTATTAGTGTGGCCTGAGCCATAGCCACAGGAGAGGAGAGGTGAGATAAAAAAGAAAAATACAATACTGTAACTTGTCACTTTAAGGCATATACAACTCTGCATGGAGCATTTATCCCAATAGTCTCCTTTAAGAAGCTAGTCTTTCCGTTTCCCCATTAATCCTTCCTGCCTCACCCTCTGGCTAGCTTGGGGGAGCTTTTAGTTTCTCCTCAAGGCCCCTCCTTCATTCTTCCATAACTACTTCATCATCTCCCTGTTCCAACAAAGCTTCTTGGTAATTCCTTCCCCTGCCTGCCTTAATGTGTGGTATGAACACTCCCATCGAAAATTAGAGTTATATATTTTTGTAACTCTTCCAATCCCTGCCCTCTCCCCAACTGAAAAAAGCACTTTGTATCGAGAACAAAATAAAACAACTGAAGCTGATAAACCAAACCATTTTAAGGCTATGATGAGCCAGAAGAATTTGGAAGACTCTTTAAATACTTTAAGACTCCTCTTCTAATGTTTGTCAGACATTCCAGAAATATTCTGTCTTGGCATGAGATATGGCATGCATGATTTCAGGATCATTCATTTATTTTAGGTCAAGTTAGGGGAGGGAATTGAAATTTAGGCTTTTGTTGGAACTACCTTTAAACTTTTAACTATGGAGCAGCTACTGCCATTACAGAACATAATGCAGCAGACTTGGTAAAAGAGTTAACATTTGTCTTATCTTAGAGCAGCAAAGCAAAAATCCTTGAAAAATTTCCTTTTATTAATTCAAACGCTACTGAAAGTCTAGATGCCAGATACAGTAATTAACAATTAAAAATCCGGCCTCTAAGTCTCCCTTCCTTAACTATGATTGTCTGCTATCACTTCTGTCATATTTCTGATCTAATTTAGATTGAGAGATCATTGGTGCAGGGACCGTGTCTGTTAATTTGCTTGAAAATTGCCATGCACATCACTGGTGTTATTAAACATAGACGGTTCAAACCATTCCTTCTGAGTGCATGGGCAGAGGCAACAAAACCCCCGCAGGACCCAGCCAGGACAAGTAGAAGGGAGGAACATTGCTCCTTTTGCTCAACTCAGGAGCACCTCTGTGGGCTTCAGAGTAGGAGAGTAGATAGGAGTGGGCCAAAGGCCAGAGAGAACAGGGGCAAGAGAGAAGTACATTGTTCTCTGTCAACACTGCAGGACTGCAGCAAAGTTCCTAGTAATGTCAATGGTCACCTATGTGCCTTTTGCTTGCATACCTCCCCATGCTGTCCTGCCTGCTCCAGGAGCCGTAGAAGCCAGTAGAAGGTTCCCTGGCAGAGCAACTCCATTGGAGCCATATTGCTGCTACTGGGATGAAGTGAGCAAGATTTGACACTCCCTACCCTACATATCAAAGCAGATCTCATACGCTATGCCCTTTATAGCGTGTATATTTAGAACAGATTGAGAAGAGAAGGGATTATGGCAAAATTAATTTAAATTCTATGAAAAAGGTTTCTCATTATATTATTCCAGCAACTTTAATAAAGTTGAAGAAAAACTTTGCATATCACGGAGAATAACATTTCTGAAGATAAACACATGGACAGCTCTGCAATTCTCCAGAATTAGATATTATGTGTGCACGCACCTGCACAAATTTGGCATTTAGTCCAGCCCCTACCAGTGCAGGTTTGCTCCTCACTTTGGCTGTGTAAAATATTTTGGATAAAAAGCTTCCCCCCATGAACTCATGTAAAAGAAAAAATTCCCAAATTGCAACGTTTCATTTTGACATTTTCAAAAAAGATCTGATTTTTCAATTTGAAATTAACTTCCATTTTAGAAAAGGATTAAAATACCAAACGACACATTTCATTCAACTCTAACCATTTTTTTTCCTCTCCACTTTTTTTTGGTTTGGAAATCCAACTGAAAAAAAATCAGTTATTTGCACAGCTTGACTCTTTACTGTATATTTTCAGACCTGAAGCTGGGGGAGGGGAAGAGAGAGAGAAATTATTCAAACACTTTTGAACTCCTAAAATTGATGCATGGCTGTATAACATTGGCTCTGGCAAGCACAGCACAGATTAAATTCAGAAATCTCTGCCCATTTCAGCCTCGCATGAATCCAGCTTGTACAGTGAACAAGAAGAACAGGTGCAACCTCAAGAGTGAGCCCAAATGATCTAGACCAGCTTCCCTCATTAAATAAGCTCCAAGTCCTTTGGGTAACTATACAATTGCTACTATAGCCAGGCAATGTTCTCCTGCAGACCTCTTGGACGAAGTTTAGGATCTGAATAAGCACAGCCTTGAACAAACAGAATGCAAAAGCACACTGAGTGGTGTTAGCCCCATACATGTCTAGATGCATATGCCCACAATATTAGTATTTGATGATACTTTCTCTCTCCACCCCACCCCAAAAAATCCAGTCTTCAGCAGCCCCCGGACAAAGTCAAAATCAATGGAGCCAATAATCAACTGTTTTTATTATGTCCTGAAAACTAACTGAAAATTTCTTCCTTATAATGTACACGGATTCCATATTTCCATTTTAGTAACCACATTTCAAACCATGATGATCAAAGGGTTTTGC
Source organism: Caretta caretta (assembly GCF_965140235.1). Taxonomy (NCBI): domain Eukaryota; kingdom Metazoa; phylum Chordata; order Testudines; family Cheloniidae; genus Caretta; species Caretta caretta. The sequence goes on from NC_134219.1 coordinate 12,776,365, forward strand.
AGAATGTGAAGAACTTAAGATTTCAGCAGAGGTCACTCATATCTTTGGTTTCAGCCAAGTCCACTTATTTGTATCTGTTAACTTGAAAAATAATGGATCTCCAAGTCCATTGAATCAGAAGGGAAATCTAGAATAAATGATGCACCACCTCTAGGGACAGGGCTTCAATTCAAGGGACAGATGAAGCTGGCTGGCTTGTGTAGCTTAAAGGGTCAGGGATAAAATGAACTCTTGGCAGCTGTAGTAGTGTCCCACTACGGATGATGTTTTTAACCTCTACTATAAGCTTCCAGTACTGTAAATCAGGAAATGATAAAAATGAATATGTAATGAGCAAATAGCACCTTGATGGCTTAAGCTAGACTTGACACTGCCAGGACAACCATACCTGAATTTGTGCCAGCCTGAATTTGTGCCAGCTGTATTAGGGAGTACACGCACATTCCACTCAATGTCAAATATAAGACAGAAAATAGAGATGTGCTGTGATGTAGCAACTGCAGTGAAAGGTTATAAACAGAGCAGGCCCTGGGTTCAAATTTGATTCCAGCTTTTCATACTGCCTAACCTGATTAGAAGCTGGACTCAAGTCAGAGGGTTGAAAGCAAATCTAATTTGCAACATTTTAATTGCGGGGTCCTAGTTAAAAGGAGTTACAAAAATATAGACAGAGAAATTCTTAAGAACTTAAATCTTTCTGACCCTGCTATATTCCTACCATGAGAAAGTTATTTCTCTTGAGTCCTTCAAGTCTTTTAGGCCCTGATTCAGCAAGGTGTGTAAGTATGTGCCTAAAGTTAGGCACAAGTCCTTTTGAAGTCAGTGGTAATACTTAAAGCTAGACATGTGCTTAAATTAGGGTCTTACTCCTAAATTTGTTGATACATGCAGAAGAACCCCGTCAAAGAGATTAAGTCTCAGAGTTTGAAACTGTGCACACAGAAAAGAATTAGTATGAGTTTGCAGATATGTATAATAATTGCATGTGCAAATGACCAACAAGACATCTGTATGGGCAGTTAGAGTGCCATCATAAGCAATGGCTGCAAATGTGTGCACAAATTATACAAATGCTTTTTTGCATGTATAAAAATCTGGCCTCAAATATTTAATAGTTAAAAGTAATTGACTGCTTATCAATAGTACTGACAAGCGTTACATGCAAAATATTTACATACAACTGTATAGCAATATAATCACCTGTAAAAAAATATCTTCAGAATTAAACAAGTCTAAAAACCTGTAAAGCCTGATGTGTTCAGTTGAAAGGGGAATGAGGTGCTACAGTTTCACAGGCATCACAAGAGAAGGTCTCCGTGAAAGATGGCATTTGCTGCTCTTAAAGACTAGATCCTTTTACACATGCAACAAACTTGTGCCATCTTAACACATAGGCATAAGCACAGGTGGCCAACAGTCCATGTATGTATATGAAGTCTGGTACTGGAAGCAGGATTTCCAGCGAAGAACACTGAAGCAGCTGTCCATTCAGAACTGACACACTTCTTCTTAAGAAGATATGGTCATCTGGTATGCAGCTCTAACCTTAATTCGTTTCTGCAGCCACACAAAATGAAGTTTGACCTTGTTAAAATCAAGCAGGAACATGCTGGAGAGATCTGTTTGAACACAGCCCCTATCCTAGAGCTCTGAGTGTGCCTGTAGAATGGGCTAAAACAAAAGTTGTTGCAGATATGATAGTTTGTTCAGAATTGGGTCCACACCACCACTGTGGACTTTGATAACACTTCCGTAGCCATTCACAGAGCAGGGGAAGCAGGGAGAGAGATGGAGAGGGGGTTGTTTTGTTGCATGTGTAAATGGAGCCTAAGGCAAAGAAGTACTATAGCCGTGGTTATTTTTGCTGTAAAAATATTTTCATACTATGCCTCTGACCCATGCAAATAGTTTAACAGAACACTCTAAGCTGATTTTTTACAGCGATTTCCCCCTGCCAGGGCTGAAGCATGAAAATAATCAGAAATGATTATGCAGTCTTCAGTAAGAGTGCTAAAATAAAAACACTATTAAACAGTTCTGAAGAATGCTGGAATTATTATACATACACTTGTATAATGAAGATAAACTGGAAAAAGTTACTGTTGGTGAATTATTCAATCAGTTAAGATTCTATATTGTCCATGTACACACACACACACACACACCCTTTTGTTAGAAAAGAAATAACTTCTAGGCAAATACATGCATATTTTCATTCTGTATTTCAGAGTACCCTTCCCCAGCTATTAAACCATTTTATAAGTATCTTCGCAGTTCAAGGAGCAGTGTTAATTTATGTCATGAATCCTGCAGATGAACGGAGACAGTTTGAAATTTGCTCAGTGACTGCCATCTTGTGGCTACAGCAATCTCTCTTCCATAATATTTGCTGCTCCAAAAACATTCTGGGAACTTGTGTGCTTTTACTGTTCTTTGAAGTATAAAGGATAAATCCTGGCTTTTGCTGCCAGAGTAATGCTTGGAGCAGAGATTCTCCACACCATTTTGTCCATAAAAGGGCAGTCAAAGTCAAAGGCAGAATGACTCCCAGAGCAGTGCACCATATGGCTGGTCCAAACAAGCAGCAGCATGAGCTACCCTCAAGTATTTCCTTTAGGCGCCAACAGATGTGTAGCGTAGGCCGGATAGTCGACCCCCCAGCCCTCCAAAGAACAAACACCACATGGGATCACATTACCAATTAGACAAGACAGCATTCCTGATCTTATTTTCAAAATTTTAGGTCAAAAACTCTTGAGGACAAATTGCAAAATACCATTGTTCTACCTCAAACTCTTCATCTAGTCTAGATCCAACTGCCACATCATTGGACCATATCTACATACATCCTTTCATCTCAAGACACATTGGTCCAATATAGCTAGCCAGTCAAAAAGTGTGTGGGGTTTTGTTTTGTTTTTTTTAACTATTTAGTAACTAGTCATTGGCTACAACAGAACCATGTGACTATCACAACCAGTTATATAGCATTTAGCAAGAACTGAGGCGGAGTTTAGAAAAAAGTTCTGAATAATTTAATAGCCACTAAACATTTGGAGCTATTTGTAGCAAAAGTTGGCATAACAAGGCGTGTGAAGGTGGTGGGAAAAAAATAATAATCAAACCTCCTCGCATTCAGTGCTTTAGGATGTTTTAATCTTTGTTTCCGCCCAAAAAACAACAAAAATCTAAAGTAATGTGTCCAGGCTCAAAGAGTCATGTTAATTGCATCCATCCCTCTTCTCGCTTCCCATCACTCTCTGAAGATTCTTTCCAAACAACTAAACAAACCTCCTGTAGGTATCATTCCACTCAGTGGTACCTGCAGCCATACACATGAATTAGGGTAACCATCGTCCCGAATTGGGCAGGACAGTCCCAAAATGTAGAGTTCAAGTCTCGGTCCTGGGCTGAATAACTCCAAGACGGTATTTGTACCAGATTCCCTGCAGCATCACTCCGTGCCTGCCCGAGGCTCAGGGGCAGTACCAGTCTCTTCCCGATGGGGTGGGAGCCCAAAGCTATCCAGGGAGCCCAGGCCACTGTGGATAGCCCTGGACCATCCACCTGCCATGGGCAGCATGCCCCGGAAGGGCAGTGGCATGGGCTGCTCTCAGGCACCCAGCACCCCAACCAGGGCAGGTAGAAGGTCTGGGGCTCCCCAGGCATCTCTTACCACAGTCCTGCTCCAGCTTCTGGCCTGGCCAGGGCCACAGCAGGGCCAGGGTTCCTGCATGTGTCATGCTTTTGCCTTTTGAAAAAGTGGTCACTCTACACATGATACGTACTGTTCTCTGGCTGCTGGTGACTCCTTGAGGTCACGTTGGTGAGATCCCAAGGCAGGAGGCCGCCACCCCACTACCCACTCAGGTTGGCCCTGCAGACCCTGCATCATGAGGGCTCCCTGTGCACTAGGTCACACCACCACTCAGTTTTGGGCCCTCAACCCGTGTGTCAGGATGCTGGGCAGCAGGGCCAAAATTGAGTAGCACGGCAGCCCGCACATGCTGACGCAGCGGCTCAGTCTCCTGCTCCTCTCAGAACTGGGAAGCAGGATGGATCTGACATTTGCCAGCAAGGACGGGTAAGGCACAAAGGACCCTGGTAGGGTAGGCAGGAGCTCCCTGGACTGAGGCTCCCAGGAGGGTCAGGATGGTGTGGAGTCACATGCATACCATATGAAAAATTTCTGTAGGCTCCCCAATCCCATTTTACTGACGGGAAAACTGAGGCACAGTGAAATGATTCAATCAAGGTGACACAGCACAGTGATATACACGCACCTCTGTTTTGGTTCCAGTTCTGAGCAATGCTTCTTATCTGTTCATAAAAAGCTCTTCTTGTATTTTATGCTAAAAGTAAAAGGTACAAAGTGGTGCTGGGTTTTTTTAATTCAATTTTTCTAAATTGAATGCCTGTGGTTCAGAATACACTTTTTAGACCTCATACAGGGCTGTGCTATTAGAGTAGCAAATATCTTTCACTAAAGTCACTGCCATAGAATTTCACATAATAAGGCGCTGCAAATTTTAAACCTAATGAGACTTTTCCAGAAAATAAATGTGTATAAAAATGTATCATGCAAAACAATATCTATGCCACCCAATAAGCATTTTGATCCCTGCTCACTGACTTATTGTGTAGTTTAGCACATCTCCAGCATGAAATATGAATACATTGTAATTCTGACAACCACAAAACCCAGAGGCAGAAGCTTGGAAAGGTTCCCACCGTGAACTGTGAGGGAAGAGAAATTGCCAAATTCTGTAATGTTCATTAAAGGGACAAAAGTAATTCAAAGTCTTAAATTTCACTAACAGTTTTTGACAGAAAGGTAGCCTTAAGACTTCTCATATATGAACTGAAAGGAAATGCTGGGAAGTATTAAAAAAAAAAAAAGCAAGTTCTCGTTCTGAAAGAGTCATTCAAGCTAAATGCAATTAGAACGTTAGTAGTTCCATCTAGATTTGCAGTAGTATCAGGCAATAGACTTACCAAGGACCACACATCTCTCCTTCGCTGCTCCACCCTCTTCCAAAATGGTCTTTCTTCCTCTGCCGTAAAGAATATTTATTTACATTTACAAAGTGCCCATCCTGTGCTCTGGGTGACTTACCAAAAAAAGGGAAAAACTAACAACTCAACAGATAGACAACAACCGCCATCTGTTAGAATAATCTAGAAGACATTCATACTTAACCTTGCCAGCATCTACCCTACTCCAAACATTATTTTCAGTCCCATCTCCCACACAGAGTGTCTTCTGCTCACCCTCAGTTATTCTTCCTCCCTCCCAAGAAGGGACTACAAAAAACAGATTTGTCTTTCAAAGGTCACCAAAGAAAGGTTCTGATAGCTCAGGGGGGAGGTGAGGGGAAAGAATTCCAAAGCCAAATAGCCCTTCACTCAGAATATCCAGCCAACAGTCTCCCACATACACCAAGAAGGGAATGGTCACTTATACTTCTCCAAATGAGGTAGCCCTTCTGAAGTGTTATCTTAAATGCAAAGCTGGAGGAAACAGTGTAGCTTCACAGTTTGACACACCCCTGTTCTGCTCAGAACCATGTCTACATAGAGCTGTTAACTAAGCCTTCATACAGGAATGGTAACTTACTGGTCATAATGGGTGGGATTCTCAAAGGCACTCAATATGGCCTTAACTTTGTTCCATTGACTGCAACAGGAGCACAGCAAGTCCAGCACGGTCAGTTTTGGTAAATCCCACCTCATATCTAACTTTCATGCTCATTCTATTGAGCAAAAGTTATTGACAGTCCTTTACTTAATGGTATTGGGTAAAATTTTACCCTCAGCACATAACTCACTTAGAAGCAGAAGTCTCACTGATTTAGGCTCTTAGGAACCTATGTTGTATTGAAAGTCAGTGAGATTTGGGTGCCTTTGAAAAATCTTCCCATTGCATTAAATGTTGTATTCCACATAAAAACTACAGTGTAACCTGTAGTAATGGACTGACAAACCAGTTTTCTTCAACAAATTATCTCAACAGGCTAAGATTTTTACTTGAGAAACTCAGAAGTCATGTTGAAAGTTATTTTTAATATACCTATTAAAATACATACAGCTTAGTTTTAATAAAATACTTGACAGACTTAATAGAAACAGGTTTTCATGTGTAAATGGTATTTTCCATAAAAGAACACTTAACACGTTGTTTCACATACATTTAAGGCAGACTCATCTAACATAAAAGATTATATTTAACTGTCTGGTGTTTCAGTATAAAACTAAGAGCAATAGACAGGCATATGGAAAGGGCAAAGTATCCTGTGCATAACCTGTGGTCCAGAGCCTGCAAATACTTATGGATGTGAATAACTTTATGAAGGACAAGTTGTTCCAGTGGGCCCACTCATGTGTACAAGTGCTTGCAGAATCAGAACCTGTATGTGAATCCACTGCATCAGGTATAAAGCAGCCCAGGTAACCTTCTAGGAAGGGTGTTACTGTATCTGGGTGCTACCAGTTGAGTGGTGAAGTAGTCACTTAATACAAGAAACATTACACTGTAAGACACTTGGCTATCTCACAGTGGTCAGTTAGAAAAGGTAGGGTCCTCAACACACTGTGTAGTCAAAAGTGTTTGATAATCTCATTGAGTTGTCAATTATATTTGCACCGTGCTTTGAAGAGGACAAGTGCTATAAGGATTATGTAAAGATAAAAGCGTGTATTAAAATTAATGGTAATTGAACATTTTCCATCAAAACCCAATTTTCCATCAAAAAAGTTTTTGACTGAAGGAAGAAGTTCTTTCTGTGAAAGAGGGTCTGTTTCTGCACACACACACACACAAAAATCATTTTTGTTAAAAAACAAAAAGCCACAAATACCCAAAACTGGAATATTTTGATTCAAATCTGTCTCTGAAGTGCCTCATGGGAAACCTAACCTGTCCAAGAAGTAAAATGGGAGCCTGGGGCACTTGATTTACAACATGAGAAATTTTCAGCTGGAACAACTTTTTCTAAACCCCCTCCCCCAAGTCAACATTTATCACAGAGGCTGGGGAAACGTTCCAACCAATTCTATTTAAAATGTTGCTTAAAATTTGTAGAGTTTTCCCTTAATCCAATGTTAAATACATTACATTTATTTAGTGTCTTTCTACCAAAAGGATCCTGGAATATTTTACATGCTATGGTGATGAATTAGTTCATTCTCTACTGAAATTCAGACACTGCTGGAATCGAATGTAGCAACTCTTTAATATTATTAGACAATACTTTAGTACAGAAAGGGAAGTCTACCGTAACCAACTGAAAATAGTAATTCATTACCCAAAACACCAAATAGAAAGCCTTCTCTATGAACTACAGGTCTGCATCTGAGGTCTGCATCTGATGATTAACTCAAAATCTATTTTAGTTAATACACTGTTCTTCCAGCTCTTTATGTGTGTTGTGTAGCAAGTGTCACTACAGAAAGAATTACAAAAGAAATCTGAAATTGAAGTATTTGGATGACTAATGCAATAGCTTCCAAACATGTATAACATAATACATAAATGTTTAGTCTCTCTCAAAGTGTCAGCAACTGTATCCAGGATTAACATAAAACTACTGTCAAGTGTTTGGAGGGAAGCCTTCAACCAGTGAATTGCAGTTCCCCTCAAGGAACAGATAAAAGTACAAGTAGTTTCTTGTCAAATATAAAATTCACACTTGAATTTTAGAAATCACACGTTTCGTTTGGTTATGTGGTTAAATGAAAAAGGCAAAAATTAATGCAAATGTGGAAAAAAGAATTATTCTGCCAAGAATGCTCCACTCAGAAATTCTTTTGCTTAATAGATTTGTAGTATCCTAATAAAAAGCCTGATTCACAGACTGCTGAAATCAACAGGAGTCTTTTCATTGACTCCAGGGGGCACTGGATTAAGCTTAAAGAGAAGAAATGGGTTCAAACATAAAATTTGGATCTTGAACACCTTAAAGTTTTAGCTTTTGAAAAATCCACTCAACACTGTATTTTCTGTTCTTGCAAAAAGAACCAATAGATCCACAGGTTAGGTTTCATTATTTTTGATCGGATAAAAAATTATGTATCTAAAGCTTTACTGGCCAGGGCTCAACTTCTCTTTCAAAGTGGCAATCCCATCTTTCAATGAGACGAAGGCAGTAGGAAGATGCGGTGGGGACTTCCTGTCAGCTCTCTAACCAGTCATGGTTCTGTGGAGCAGAGTGGCCAGCTTCTCCTACCCTAAGGATAGATGAATGGGAAGAACTTCTTGGGTCACTGAGTCCAGTCCCCTGCTGTCATAGGCAACCATGTCATATCATCCTGTTCATAGACTTATCAAGCTCTATCTTAAACCCAGTTGGATTCCAGTGGTGGCTGGAGACTTTTTTGACAGGCGAGATACAAATCACAAGTTAGTTATTTCCATCCCCTGCCCAATGTATAATTAATATAGCTATTAAAAACTTAGCAATTTATAGGCAGACTGGGGTGGGCTCAAGCCATCACTCTGGGCTCCTCATGAGCACATGTGGGGCCTGCTATGTGGAGGAGGGGTCCAGGGCATTACAGGACAGCCTCCTGCCCCAGCCCTGCAGCCCCAGTTTAATGGCTACAGTCCTGCTGCGGCCTCACCAAGCAGTTGTTAACACAGCAGTGCCCTTATAAAAGGGACTCCTGGGCTGAGTAAATTGTCATGGTAACAGGTCCGCTTCATGAGTCACTATTAGCTATAACAAGATTTGAGTCTCATGCAGCACTACACTCTTTGAGCTTTCTGGCATTGTGGTTCACTACTGGAGAGAGGGAGTTGCGACATTTCAATCAAATCACAATTTGTCCTTAAATATTGTTATCTTTCTCAATTAAATAAAAAAAGAATATGCAAAATGTATTTTGTAGCATTTGGTAATTCTTCGTTCGGCTGTGCCTCACTTGTCTGGGAGGATGTGCCACCCTCTGCTAGATATCTTCTCCGCCTCCTCCCCCACTCCTGCCTGTCCACTAACACAAGGCCTCATGGAGCAAGACTGGCCCCTCCACAGCTATGCAGTTGACTGGTGGATCCCCCACACGACATAAGACATGGAGAATGTATTCCTTTCCTCACTTAAGGAAACCTTCTCCCTCCCCGCCCTACTCCCTCACCCAATCCTCCCTCCCTCAGGTGATGTAAGCTGGACATGGCCCTCTCTACAGCTTGTTATTATCACTTCTGAACTGGGCAGACAACAGTGAGACTTTCCTCCTCTTCCCAACAAGGGGCTGAGAAGTGATGGCCAAGCTGCAGCTCCTCAAATTACAATTAAGGAGAAGAAACAAAGTCTCCACCTGACATGAGGCTCTCTCCCTCGTCTCCTAAAGTACAATGGTCCCAGTTACCGGTGTTCTTTTCCCCCTAGCTCCAAAGGATTCTCACCCTCCTTTGTACTAAGGTCTGAAGCTTAGAGCCTCAGCAAAACCCATCTGGAACACCTCAAGACTGTCTTGTCTCCTTCATGCAGCCCAAGTATATAGTCTGCAGACAGACTCATCCATTTGTATCCTTACTAAATGTATGAAGTCAGCAGAGTTGCATCAGGCATGAATTTGGCTGATATTGTAAAGCAATATCTATTATAAAACTAATTTAAACGCAGTTCAATGTATTAGAGAGCGGGAGGTCAGAAAAGCTTCCTAAGAAAGTTTCCATGCTCTCCACGAAGGGCAAGTAGAAGCAGGTCAAAGTCTCAGAACTCATTGTGATTCTTCACCATTTCAGTCTATGGTTACCCAAAACAACTATTCCAAGTGAACCACAATATACTGAAGAACACTGGATTTTTATTTTTTTTTAAATTTATTTATTGCACAGATGAATTTATCAACAGCACTGGAGCATCAGGTTCAGAAAAGAAATACTGCACTTCCAGGCCACAGCTCCTCTGCTCCGATCAGTAGGAGACTAGCTTCTAGGGCTCTATTATTGTCTCCTCCAGAAATTGCCAACAGTTCTTATTGCATTCTGGTAGCAGCTGTCAAGATCAGGGTCCCCATCATGTTAGGTGCTTTGTATGTATGCACGTATGCGCACACACACAGAGAGCTGGTTGCCCCAAAGAGCTGGTGGTCAAATTATGCTAACTGCAGTAGATGATAGCTTTGTGAATGCTGACTCCCCCACATCCACTAAGAAATGAACCAAGCCAAATTCATTTCATATAGAGGCCAATCCATTACGGTGAAATAACATTGCCACTATGAAGCCCCTGAGCTGACAAAACATCAAGAAGGTTCTCTCTATTCAGGAAAGCCATGGTGTTTTAGATAGGGAGATGAAGCCAGAGTTAAAATGGGAAATTAAACTTGGATGACAACTGGAGTTCGTATTTTCTACTGCATGCATCCGATGAAGTGAGCTGTAGCTCACAAAAGCTTATGCTCAAATAAATTTGTTCATCTCTAAGGTGCCACAAGTCCTCCTTTTCTTTTTGCGGATACAGACTAACACGGCTGCTACTCTGAACACTATTCAGACTCACATTCTCTTTATTCCACCTGAAAAGATATCCTGCAATTGCAGCCCAATCATTTAGCAATGTAGCAATACAGAGATAAGAGAAAAACATTTGAGTGCAGAGACAACATGGTGAAGCAATGGCACAATTACAAAAACATACTGTGTGAAAAGTGTTCCCCTGCATGAAGTTATAAACACATTTAACAATGCTTATTGCTTGAATTGTTGTACAAGTTATCAGTAAAGTTTCCCTTTGGGGGACTGCACAAATTACAAGCTGGTCTTTCTCAAGGACATCCAAAACATAATACTACTTCCTTCAAAGAAAACACACAAATAGGTTTAATAGTATCCAATAGTTTAATGCCTGCAGTTGATTTTGCATGTTCTAAAATAAACATGGGAGGTGGAAATAACGCATGACTCTTTACCACACTGAAGACCCTGTGAGTTTTGCTATTAACTTAAATGTGGATTTAACCAATTTCAACCAATAAGTTTTTATTGTATATCCCACTTACTGTATATCCCACTTTCAAGTATGATCCCAGTGGAAGGTCATAAGGGAGGTTACTGATATACATTTCAGATCTCTTGGAAAGTGTCATTCCTCCACTCCAGCAGAGAGACCTGCGACTTCAGCCGTTGGCAACATTCTGGTCAAAGCTGGTTAAGGAAAAGGATTGCTGAATGAGACAGCCAGTTTCCATTACCAGTGGGCACACCCTCCATGCTTCCACACCAACCAACAAAACCAACCAAGATGGCCTGATGTGGAAAGTCAGTGACACATTCGTGTAATAGTCATTCCAGCAAATATATTGAGAGCTTTCAAACATTAGCGTTAACAAGATATTTCACAGGACACACACGTTTTAGTCCAAATTCATCCGACTTTGTTAGAGTCACACCAGAAGTAAATCTGGTTCACTCTAACCATGCAGCTTGGCTACCCTATACTGCACTACTCCATTATCCTCCCCTTTCTGATTTCCTAAATATTCTGGTGGGAATGGAAAGATTTCATGAGACCAATGTGCACTTTATTGGGTCCTGCTGAACCAGAACAGGCTTCCCCTAAAGAACAGGCCAAATGAGAGACTGGAGAAACAAGCTACTTGCTGCCCTGTGATGAGACTGGGCTGGAGTAGGTTAGCACCAAAAATACTTTCTATCATTAGTAAGAAGCTGGGAAAGTGCCCTTCAACAAACTTCTCCAACCTCATAAGAGGCAGCATAGTCCAACAGATAGGGCCACAAAAATGGGAGTTAGGAGACAGATTCTATTCCCTGCTCTAACACTGACTCTCTCTGTGACCTTAAGCAAGTCATTTAATGTCCCTGCACCTCAGTTTCTCCATCTGTACAATGGGATAACAAAAACACAACTGCATAAAGTGTTGAGACCCATAGATGAAATAGGGATATAGAAGTTGTCAAGGCTGAATCCCAACCGTCACTCCGAGTGAAGAAGTGGGGCCTGCAAGGATTTTAAAAATTAATACTCGTCACTCCAGGCTTGTATTAAACTCCCAAGGTTACAGCTTTTCTCTGACCTTGGCAAAAGCTGCACCCAAATGCAAAAAAAACCAAAAACAAAACCCCTTTGAGCCCAGGAAGGAGCTCTTGGGAATTCCTCCCTGTGGGGTACCCTCAAGCCCCCCGCCTCCCCAGGGAAGAGCTGAGAAAGAAAACAAAAAGGAAATTAGCTGTGGCTATCAGCTAATCAAACAACATGCAAAAACTTCTTAGGACACCAAAAATCCAATCCTGTTCCTAAAAAAAGGTAAATTTTATTAAAAATAAAAAGAAAGAAAAAACATTTGGAATTTAGGTTTTTGCTAGATTTTAAGAGAGCAATTCCAAAAATCAAGCACCCAAAATAGCTTTCTTGGGGGTTCAGCTTAAAGGTTACAAGCAAACAAAAGCATCTGGGATTAGCACAGAGGAATACACAGGCCAGTAAGAAATAACCCTAATCACGTCTAGCTAAACATTCTGATTTACTGATACATTTAGAGTTCAGATAAGTAGTTCTAAGCATGATCTGATCATACCTGGCTTAAGCTGCTTATAGCATGGTTGCTCTGTCCCTCCAACCCAGAGAGCAACAGACAAAGGGAACATTTCTTTCCCAATTTTAAAAAGTTCTACCTTCCCATTGGCTCTTTTGATCAGGTACCCACATTTTTTTTCCCCTTTACCTGGGGAACTTTTTAACCCTTTACAGATAAAGCAAGTAAAGAATAGCTACCAAGAGGGATTTTACAGCTAACTGCTAGGCTGGGTGTCCATCAAAGGGAGCTATCCCCCCCCCTTTATCTATCACAGAAGTGTGTTGGCTTTCAATGGCATTTGTGCTCCTAATTGAACTGGACCAAAAAAAAAAAAAATGACCTCTCTCCCCTCCCTGAAAAATGTATTTTGAGGGCCTGAAATTATTTGCTGAATTTTGGGTCAAGTTCAATGAAAAGCTTCAGCTGGAAAAAAAATCAAAAGTCTCAAAACTTTTCATTCTACTTAGTTTCAAAACAGCATTTTTATTTCAAATATGGCAAATTAAAAAACAAGAACCACCACAAAAAGGGCAAAAAAATGCCCGACACAGCTGAATTAAAAAGAAAGATGCCCCAAAAAATTGTTAGGAGTCAGCCAAAATGTTTTGATTGACTTGAAAAGAATTGGAAATTTTGTTTTTGGTTGTCTCAGAACATTTCAGTCATCTCAAAAGCAATTTTATTTGTTCTTTGATTTGACAATTATGAAAGAAAAAAAATGTTTTACCCGAACCAGGTTTTTTTTCCCTGATTTTTCAGTTTCCCCTCAACTGAAAAACCTACTCTTGTTAGCTCAGCTCTACTCCAAAGTCATTTAGATGCTATGGAAAATATATATATATTATATATATCACTATATGATTATTTACTCTTAGTTTGATGAGAGGCAAGGAATCAGAGCAGTTCTATTCCAACTTAAAAAGGAACACAGTTGTCAAGGTTCCTTCCCCACTCTGAACTCTAGGGTACAGATGTGGGGACCTGCATGAAAAACCTCCTAAGCTTATCTTTACCAGCTTAGGTCAAAACTTCCCCAAGGTACAAAATATTACACCCGTTATCCTTGGAATGGCCGCTACCACCACCAAACTAATACTGGTTACTGGGGAAGAGCTGTTTGGACGCGTCCTTCCCCCCAAAATACTTCCCAAAACCTTGCACCCCACTTCCTGGACAAGGTTTGGTAAAAAGCCTCACCAATTTGCCTAGGTGACTACAGACCCAGACCCTTGGATCTTAAGGGCAATGAACAATCCTCCCAACACTTGCACCCCCCCTTTCCTGGGAAATGTTGGATAAAAAGCCTCACCAATTTGCATAGGTGACCACAGACCCAAACCCTTGGATCTGAGAACAATGAAAAAGCATTCAGTTTTTACAAGAAGACTTTTAATAAAAAATAGAAGTAAATAGAAATAAAGAAATCCCCCCTGTAAAATCAGGATGGTAGATATCTTACAGGGTAATTAGATTCAAAAAACATAGAGAACCCCTCTAGGCAAAACCTTAAGTTACAAAAAAGATACACAGACAGAAATAGTTATTCTATTCAGCACAATGCTTTTCTCAGCCATTTAAAGAAATCATAATCTAACACATACCTAGCTAGATTACTTACTAAAAGTTCTAAGACTCCATTCCTGTTCTGTCTCTGGCAAGAGCAGCATACAGACAGACCCAGACCCTTTGTTCCTCTCCCTCCTCCCAGCTTTTGAAAGTATCTTGTCTCCTCATTGGTCATTTTGGTCAGGTGCAAGCGAGGTTACCTTTAGCTTCTTAACCCTTTACAGGTGAGAGGAGCTTTCCCCTGGCCAGGAGGGATTTCAAAGGGGTTTACCCTTCCCTTTATATTTATGACAACAGTCAATTTAAAAATCATACTACTGTCAGAGAAGTTTATCTGTTATTGCTACAATTATGACTAGAACTGAAAAAGATTAGAGGAAAAAGTATACTCTATTTTTTAAATTTGTTTTCTTTGCTTGTTGGACTAATTAGTCAGTTTCCCTCTGTGTGTGTAGATCTAGGACACAGCACCAGAGAAGGAAAAAAAAAAACACACGACTTGAAATATAGGAAATTGTGATTGCAAAACTGAGTGGCTAGGGAGACTCAGGGGCAGATGTAGAGCTTGAAACTACTTAACTTTTTTAGACTGACTGTAATTTAAGTTTGCAGTTTTGTTGTAGCCATGTTGATCTCAGGATACATGACACAGACAAGGTGGATTAGGTAATATTTTGAAAGAGAGGAGCTTTCAAGCTCCACGGAATTCTTGTTCAGGTCAACACCACTCTCCCCTTTCATGACACTCTCCCCTTTCATCAGTTTATTAACTGATGTATTCAGATTAGACCACATTCATCCCTCATGTAACTCTGTTTACTTCATGAAGCTACACCAAGAATATCCTGCACTGTGGTTGAAAGTGTGTGTTACTGAATATCTTTGGGTATTACAAAATACAGATTAAAAATTAATGTCATGCCAAAGGCAGATGTTGTTATCAACCTCAAGTTGCTTAGCTCAGCAGCAATTTTGAAAAAATCTAGAATTTTCGTATCAGGTATAAATTCTTTACACAGAATGAAAAATCAGCAAAGATACAGATTAAATGTACTCAGAAACAACACTGAACCCATGTCTAATGTAGTGAGTAAGATATTGCATATATTATTCTACAGGAATTAACAATTTAGGATACAAAACCATTAAAGCAGATAATATGATGCATCAGACAAAATGAGAAAGACCAAATACAACCATAAATGCCACCGCAAATGAGGAAGAAAGGAGAAGTGAAAAAATAGAAGAAAATTAACTGCCTCTATTATGAGTCTCCATTTACAGTTTCAACCTTTTGTTATACATTGTCTGGGAGATTAATATTTAGTATGACCGTGTTATGTGCACCATATTTGGCAACACTTCACACATTTGTCATGAAATTGTTGTCAACACATGAAGAGCTAGACTAATTTCTCATTGTGAAAGACCCAAGCTTACTGTTATTAGCATAACACTATTTGAAGTGGACTGAGTTGTCTTAAAAAAGACAATTATTAAGTCCTGAAAACACTCATCCCATGCTAAATTCAGATTGTGAGGATTTGCAAAATTGGATGATGGATTGTTTGGGTAGTAGGGGCTGATCCTGATTGGGGCAGCTGGGACTTGTACTGCAATACAAATAATTTCCTGTATCTGTAAGAAACTTGATAAAATGGGCCCAAATAGAACAATGGAATTATTACCCTCTCTTTGCAAGAATGTACAATTTCATAAAATTCACTTTAGCTTTTCCTATACGTCTGTATTGTATATACACCCCAGAAATCATTTTGATTTACTGAATTGTAATTAAAATACACATTGCAATACATTTAGAATGTATTTCTTTAAAACACTGGGAGATGGCTATTAAAAATAAGCCCTGGAGGTCCTTAGAATTAGAGGTGTAGTAAACCAGATCCAAAAACCCGAGCCCAAAACTCAACTTCTCTCATTTAATGAATTCAGCCTGAACCTCTTTAAAATGATTAGTACTTTACAGAAGAACAGGAGATCAAGCTGAAAATTCCAGGCTACTTTGAGATTGTTTTACATAAAATATTAGTTGTTTAAATAGATTATGTGATCCAAGCATAATTTTTTCCCCAAAAAATTATTATTGGAAGCAATAGGCCCAATATTTTGGGACAATTTATAGGCTGAAATGGGAATACTCCACAAAACACCAATGTAATCCAGTGAAAGAAAAATCAGTGGTAACACAAATCACTGTAAAGCCAAGCCACACACGAAAAGACTTCATGTTTCCGAGGTGAAGATGTCCAAAAAAGTTGATGCCCCTAAAATACCTTACTAAAATAAGGCTGCTCGACCTTAAAGGGAAACCTAGTCCTGATTATCGGCCATCTAATATCTGATTGCAATGAGGGCTGTACGTACACTGTGACTTTCGTGTGTGACTCACGAAAGCTTATGCTCAAATATATTTGTTAGTCTCTAAGGTGCCACAAGTCCTCCTTTTCTTTTTGCAGATACAGACTAACACGGCTGCTACTCTGAAAACTGTAACTTTTAGCATCATTACAGTTGGTCCTGGGAGAAACGGTGAATTCAGTCACCCCAGTCCACACACCATCATGCCAGGTTATATGCACTCATTATTGCCATTCATATTGGAAGAAACTGGCATCTACTATAAAAAGTGTGATTGTGACCGTTGTTTAGATGACCAGCTGTTTTTAATGTCTCAGACTTCAAACAAAATTCACTCACTTGCTCCTCAACATATATGCATTTTACATTTGAGCAATCACCTCTCACTGTATGCTCTTGTCCAGCAGTGACAACCAGTCAGGATGGGTCTGGCTTATTATTTATCATTGGTATTATAGTAGCAACCAGGAGCACTCATCATAGCTTAGTTTGGCCAGGATCAAGCCTTCTTGACAGACAGTCCTTTCCTGAACACTCTTCAGAAGAGGAAGTCCTCCATTTCCTACCCTTATAGCATGTTGCAAGGACCATCTGTTTCAAGCCTTGTAGTGTATGTCTACATCACAATGGAAGCCAGAGTTCAAACTCAGGCTCAAGCCAAACCCCTTTCTGTCCACACACAAATTGTGCTAACACAGGACTCATGATTTCAGAACCCCTCAGGGGTGGAAGGTCCAAACCTGAGTCAAGCCTAGACCAAGGGTTCAAGCTCTATTGTTCTGCAATGTAGACATAGCCCCACTTGACTAGTGCTCTGGGAATCCACCAAAATTAACCCAAAATCCCATGGGCTGATTTTCTTTGTCCTTTGGATAGTCAAATTCAGTGGACAGACAAGTTTTCCAGCACCGCACCATGACCTAAGGGCTAGAGCAGCCACATTTTGGGAGGACACTAGAAAGTTTGGGATATTTATGCTTGGACTCAGGCCCACGTAGTGCAGTGTAGACCCTGAAGCCCCAGGTTGGGACTCAGAGTTCAACTATTCCTAATCTGGGGTTACAAAAAGAGTGTAGATGCTTGAGCCCTAGGTTAACAAATCCAGGGTCTGTTAACATGAGTTCCGCTAACCCTGAGCTCACATTGCAGCGTAGACAATCCCTTATTGAGGATATTATTTTATTACTTGCCAGTCATATTTATTTGGGAACAGATCCCTTTCTTAACCTGGGAGAGGAGTTGGTTTCCCCATGCCAGCTGACTGTTTGATCAAGATGAGAATTCGGCATGGCAGTTTTGTATTTACTTCATATCGTGCTTTTTGTTAGGCATCCAATAAATGAGTTAATAATAAACTTTAGCCTTGCTCTTGGTTAATATGGGTTAAATTACATAAAGAGGACTCATTAATAAGCTTTTTTCTGTAGTAACTAATTCATACAACCCCCGCCCCCCATAAGATAGTCACGTACACATTGTCATCCCTGTTTAACAGAGAAGCATATCGAGAGGTAACTTGCCTAGAACTAAGAGAATCTGTGTGGGAGCTACAGCTCACTTTATCGGATGCATCATCATCCAAGATTGCTACAACATAAAACATATGGCAGAATGTGGGTAAAACAGAGCAGGAGACATACAATTCTCCCCCAAGAAGTTCATTAATAAACACATTTTTTTAAATGAGTGTCATCACTATGGAAGCATGTCCTCTGGAACGGTGGCCAAAGCATGAAGAGGCATATGAATCTTTAGCACATCTGGCACGTAAATATCTTGCGACACTGGCTACAACAATGCCATGTGAATGCCTGTTCTCACTTTCAGGTGACATTGTAATTAGGAAGTGGGCAGCATTATCTCCCGTAAATGTAAACAAACTTGTTTCTCTTAGTGATTGGCTGAGCAAGAAGTAGGATTGAGTGGACTTTTAGGCTCTAAAGTTTGACATTGTTTTGTTTTTTAGTGCACTTATGTAACAAAAAAAGTCTATATTTGTAAGTTGCACTTTCATGATAAAGAGTTCGCACTACAGTATTTGAGAGAGGTGAACTGAAAAATAGTATTTCTTTTATCATTTTTATAGTGCAAATATTTGTAATAAAAATATAAAGTGAGCACTGTACACTTTGTATTCTGTGTTGTAATTGAAATAGATATATTTGAAAATGTAGAAAATCAAAAATATGTAATAAATTTCAATTGCTATTCTGTTGTTTAACAGTGCAACTAATTGCAATTAATTTTTTTAATCACAATTAATTTTTTGAGTTAGTCATGTGAGTTAACTGCGATTAATCGACAACCCTAATTTGCTTCAACTAAAGATGAGCCTAGAAGACCTGCATGCAGCAGTTTAAAATACACAGAACTAGACTGTGAATGGATTTCCAACTGCTTTTGTAGTCAGACTCTGGAATTTGCCAGGAAACCCAAACCACATAAAATAGAGAGAGTCTTGCATAGAACAAGAATTCCTGACTTACAGTTCTTGGGTTCTAATTCTGACTGCTAAAGAATTACTTTAAACAAGTCTCCTAACCTCCTCCTCCTCCATTTCACCCTACTCACCTCAAAGAAGTGTTAAGTGTATGAAGAGCTTCAGTGATCCTATAATGAAAGGGGCTCAGAGTGCAAAATATTATAAAATATAATACAGTGCCAGTCTATTACAGGGTTTAGAACACTTCATCATCCTTGAAAGGCATAGTGTGTGATGTTTTTTAAACCTTCTAAATCCAAAGAGAATTTAATCCAAAAACTATTCTGTGTAGATGACTCTTTGGAAACTAGATAGCCTTTAAGTCTATTATGTGCACAGCTATCAATGATCTAACTTTGAAAATACTTGTAATGAAATAAAATACGGTACTGAATAAAAACAAGCATAAAAGAGACAGTGCATTTCATCCACTTTTAATCTTTATTTGGGAACTTCTGTATTAAAAAAAACCCAAAGCTCTGAAATTCACACTGATTTAATAGCTGGTTAAACATCAATTAACACCAGCCAACAGTTTCCATTAAAGTGATTTTTTTTTTTTTTTTTTTTACTCAGACAATCCCTGTCAAACAGCAGTCGATGGCAGACCCTATAAATAAGCTAAACAGTTCCCAGGGGGTCAAGCCACTTAAGCAGCTTTCATGATTTAGTGAATATACATTTTCTACTTAAGTACTAATATGCTGCTATTACCACATGAGATGAATTTATCCACAGCTCCCTTCAAGGTCAATCTGAGGTAAAGGAAGTGCTATCATCAGAGGGAGAACTGCAGCACGAAAGAATGAAGTGGTTTTCCCAAAGGCATAGTAGTCACAACCAGAAATCAAACCCAGACTTCCAAAACCCGAAGACAGCGCTTCAGCCACAGGATCAGCCTTACATGATACCAGGTTCATCCGGATAGCAGGTGGTGGAGTGGGTTGGTTATAAGACTAACAAATCTATTAGATAAAAAAAATTACTAAAGGCCGATAACAGTTGCACTAGTGAGCATTATAGTGGATAACAAAGAAGGGTTAGAATAGAAATTGGGACTTAAGACTGATCCACACAAGTTTTTTTGAACCAGTATAACTCATTTGGATAGGGATGCGATTTTCTTAACCAAAATTGTTGCAGTGGTACACACCCCAGTGCGGACACAGTTATATCAGTATAAAAGTGCTTTATACCAGTATACTTTATTTCCCTTTCCTGAGAAAAACAACTATACAAAGTAACCTTATTGTGATACAATTGCAATGTGCCACTTTAACTATATTGGAATAGTTTGAGCAGAACAATTGGTGTGAGTGGACAAGTCCTTAGTTGCTCATATCTTTCTCAAGTTTATTTTGGGATGAATTTTCCATGCTTTGCATCTCAATCTGTCCAAAGATAAACTTTCATGCGCATGAAAGTTTAAGAAAGTTCAGCTCAGTCCCTCGAGGATTAGCATTTAACTCAAAAAAATATTGCTAATGTCTGAAAGTCCAGTACATTTATGTACAGTACTTGTAAAAGTACTCATGCAGTACCACCATGATCACCACTACTCTGTTTGGTTACTCACTAATCAAACGTCGGTGCCTTGACTGACAAAGCTCTGAGTAACCTGGATCACAACACAAAGCTTTCAAGAGCATGAGCAAAACTAGTAGATAGGGAACACAAAAGCAATATGGAAATCTATGTATGATTTTGACCTGAAAAGCATATTAATAAATGCTGTCATTCTCTTGACTGCATCATATTTATGTCTGTATTAGGTCTCCCAAGAAGGGGGAAGCCAAAACCAGACTTACGACAAAAAGTGTCCCCTTTAAGAAGGCCTCCAAACCAACCTTGGCCATCAGAGTTTCTAATTCTCTTATTGTTCTAGGAGGCAGGAAGGCATTCTCCCTTCCTCAACCTGCTGCCTAAGGGGAAGGAATGATTTAACAAAGTTCATAAGGCCCATACCTCAGAGCAACCAAATTTCTAGACAGAAAGAGTCTCCAAAGCTAGTATCCGAGGGCCCACAACCCATAGCAGTCAACATGGCTGCTGGTCCCATCTCTCTTTTTCTCAGCTTCCTTTTCCTGTTTATATGTTGCCTCAACCTGAGGGCAGGTTGCTCCTTGACTGCCCAGGCTGCAATTGGCTGTAAGCCCAGACTGTCTCTTAAAAAAGTAGCACACCCATCACAACGTCCCCTTCTGCGAGCACCTATCAAAGTTAGTTTTGGATAGAGTCATTCTTCCCTCCCTAGATGGGCAGAAAAGGGATTGTTTGATAACAGAGACCAAAGCATAGAGGAATCCTTTCATCAGTCCAAGACTAGCTGGGGAGACCATCCTGTAAGAATGAAATATTGGGTGACCCTTTGAGGGTAAAAGTTGTATCATACGAGTGAGTGCTAAATGGATACACTACTGGAAGTGGCTGAAGTAGGAGTCTGAGGCAATAACTAGTACATAATGATTCATCGCTCTGCTCTATAGATGAAAAAGTACAGCAATTAATTTTCATTGCAAAAAATAATTATTAATTGAAAACATGAGACTATTGAGATATGCATAAGTGTTCAAATGTTTATTTTATTACTCTGTTTTTCTATTATCTTGAGGAAAACTAATGAACTTCCATTTACAGTTTCCAATTTATTGATATTGACATTATATACAGTTTGTCTATGGTTTAGGATTTCTACTTTTTCCTCTGTCATGCTGCTGATTTCCAGATTTTCAGCTCAGCCCTCAATCCCAGCTCTCAGAATGGATAATACTACTCTTAGCACACAGTCATATTTGCCATTTGACTTCCAGCAACATGACTCCTGCTGGTATATAAAATAGAAAGCTTTGGAAACCATTGCTTTTGGAGAGGATTCTACCTATATGTTGTCTAAAACATTAAATACCGTGGTATTAATGCGCCAAACAAAAATTTGATTTTATTTTATATTTATATACATGTGTGTGTGTGTGTGTGTATATATATATACACACACACATACACACACACAAAAGCCTCATTTCTTCCTTTTCCCATGCAGTCCCTTAATAAAAATTATACCCCCTCCTCCTGTGTAAGAAATTTCTTTTGCTGGTATTATACATATAAAGGGAAGGGTAAACCCCTTTAAAATCCCTCCTGGCCAGAGGAAAAATCCTTTCACCTGTACAGAGTTAAGAAGCTAGGATAACCTCGCTGGCACCTGACCAAAATGACCAATGAGGAGATAAGATACTTTACAAAGCTGGAGGGAGGGAGAGACAGAGTCTGTCTGTGTGATGCTTTTGCCGGGGACAGAACAGGAATGGAGTCTTAGAACTTAGTAAGTAAGCTAGCTAGATATGCGGTAGATTATGATTTCTTTAAATGGCTGAGAAATTAAGCTGTGCTAAATAGAATGGATATTCCTGTCTGTGTCTCTTTTTGTAACTTAAGGTTTTGCCTAGAGGGATTCTCTATGTTTTGAATCTAATTACCCGGTAAGGTATTTACCATCCTGATTTTACAGAGGTGATTCTTTTTTACTTTTACTTCTATTAAAATCCTTCTTTTCAGAAACTGAATGCTTTTTCATTGTTCTTAAGATCCAAGGGTTTAGGTCTGTGGTCACCTATGCAAATTGGTGAGGATTTTTACCAAACCTTCCGCAAGAAGTGGGGTGCAAGGGTTTGGAGGAAAGACGTTTCCAAACAACGCTTTCCTAATAAATAAACCCAGATAAACGTTTGGTGGTGGCAGTGGAAGTCCAAGGGCAAAGGGTAAAATAGTTTGTACCTTGGGGAAGTTTTAACCTAAGCTGGTAAAAGTAAGTTTAGGAGGTTTTCATGCAGGTCCCCACATCTGTACCCTAGAGTTCAGAGTGAGGAATGAACCTTCACAGCTGGGTAATAAAATCATCCTCTTTTTAAGCACTGAGTAAGTAGATTTTTTTTTAAAAATTGGATGATGAATTTTCATGACAATTTTGCAAGACTAAACACAGACACAACCTGTGTTCCTGGAAAAAGCTTTCTTGAAAACATGTGTGTTTCTGGATCTCTAAGTCAGTCAGGCTTGAGCCAGACTTGATACTGTCTCTCCTGTATTTCCCTGCTCTTCATTATAAGAGACATATGAAAAAGCTCCTAAGAGATCTCACACTAAATGTATTTTGTACTTATCTTCAAAGCATCTTACAAAAGTTAATAAAGCCAGAGCTTTCATTTTCACAGTCATTTCCCTGTCAGCGCTGCCTAGTCTCTGCCTGTGGCACATAATACTCTAGTCTCCTGTGGACAGTAATACTTTGATCTAATTTCAGTTGTTGAGTGCAGTGTGTGGGTGCTGGGTGGTGTAGGTGTCCTGTGATATACAAGAGATCAGACTAGATGATCTGTTGCTCCCTTCCGACCTTAAACTATATGACAATGACCCAGCAGGAAAAGGCAAAAAGAATTTCAGTGGGAGTTTTGCTTAAGTAAAGACTGCAGAATTTGTCCCTAAATGGACTTCTGCACATGAACAATCCATTGCCACAAACCAGGGATCACAGTAGAAAAATTCAAAGACAGAGAACATAGTGGCTCCCATCCCAATGGTGGGAGGTGACTATAATGTTGAGATTAATGGAATTACTCAATTGGCTTAAAGAAAAGGAGTACTTGTGGCACCTTAGAGACTAACCAATTTATTTGAGCATGAGCTTTCGTGAGCTACAGCTCACTTCTCAAATAAATTGGTTAGTCTCTAAGGTGCCACAAGTACTCCTTTTCTTTTTGCGAATACAGACTAACACGGCTGTTCCTCTGAAACCTGTCAATTGGCTTAGTAGCCTGTATTTACACTGGCAATGAGAATCCATGTCCTCCCAAGTGCTCTGCCCTCTGCAATGCGTACTCCATTGCCAGGCTACACACAAGTGACTGCAAAGCTCCGACTTTTCAGTTCTGTTGTATTTAATATTTTATATACTTTTTAAAAAGGAAAGCAAAGTTGGTGATGGGAGTCTATACAATATTATTTACTGGGGGGGGGGGGGGGGGGAGTGTTACCATCTTACCTACCACACAAATACTGATGATGATGTGTCATGGAAAGCCTTACAAAACAGCTTGTGAGAAGAGTCTGCTTCTCCAAAGCAATTCCCAGGGTTGCTTTTCTTTTTCCAAAGAGGTTTTTATTGCCTAAGTACATAAGGGAGAGAATGGCACAGGGGCCAGACTGTGGGTCTGCACGAACATACAGTATTGTAGTAAAGCCCTTACATTTAATTTCAGACTTAACCAACAGTAATAAAAGCAAAAGGAAGAGGAAAGGAAAGTTAGAAGGAGATATAAGGCCCAGTCTTGTCCTCTGCTGTGTTAGTGCACACATAAGAGGAAGGGGAAGGCTATAGGGAGTTCTCTCCCCCACTCATACAAACAGAAGTAGATGTCTATTTCACACCAAGTGTTGGAAGCAATGAATTGCTAAAATACCATCCATGCACCATTTTCCTCAAAGGATTAATCTGGATCTGAGGAAGTACACTCAGTACTTCCATATGCCATCTATAAAAGATGCAAGGCAAACTAATTCTGTCTTGAGAAGTTCATTGCACGTCATCCCTGGAACACATTGTGCTGGACCTGCCATAGGATGTTTTGCTCTTCATCAACATGTCTGAAATGCCAGTCCAGTGGCTACTTACTGCACTTTCATGGGTATTTTTACCAAGGGCAAGATTTGGCCCAGAGAGCTTGATGAACTAGTAGGAGTAGGAAACCAGTTTAGGTGAATATTGTATGCAATGGCTAGCAGCCTCAATCAACCTTATAAACTCAATGAAGTCCAGGAAAACTTCCTGCATTCAGATGAAGGATGCTAGGCTTTTGCTTCTGAGGGCCAATGCTCATTCGTATCCATAGCTTAACAAATCCATAGCCCTCTAGGGCTTCATAGTTGTCATTATGCTCAACTTAGGGGAAAGGACATGATTTATATGTTGAACTTATGCTAAGTTTTTATTAGGAGAAATAGAACTTTAGCCCTGAAGAGACTCAAATCCTGTGGCTGCTAGGAGTGTTCTTAGATTCACTGGCCGGTGAGCTAGCCCACCACTGTTCAGGCACCCACATTAGTATTTAATGAAGAGCTATGTAGAACTCAGCATTTCTCTTCCGAAGAAAATTGATGCAACAATTTTCTATCTATGGCATTTGTACACACTAGGAATCATTGTGAATCCAAGACACTAAAATTCAGTCAGAACTACATTTTGCATGATTTTGATGTGAGACAGTAAGTCAGCTCAGGTTCACTAGGCCAGCTTTGACCCACGGTAATCTTGGGTGAGGCATATAGCCTCTACGTATCTCAGGTTTTATCATCTGCACGATGGATGAGACATTGTGAAAGAGACTTCCCAACTCCACCCACAAAATGAACTACACCCAGGCAAGTTGCCAAAATGAAGCGCCACTCCCAGCAGATTGCTCAGATATTCAAAATATGACTGTGTTCTGTCCTGGCTCTTTGAGCTAGACTCCCCATAGGCGGCGTCAGAAAACGTCCATGGGCTCTGCAGGTTTCAGGAATTGCACGGGTGACACACACACACACACACACACAGAGACCAGTAGGTTGTGTGTCTCTTTTCCCCCCCTCTCTACTCCTCCAATGATCAATCCACTGAGAATGAAAGCTTGTTAAAGCTCTCAGCTTGACAGCCTGACTCATTCTTTTAGCTATGGAAGTCCCCAGTTCAGGTCCTGGTGTCAGTCTAGAATAGCTGCTCTCAACCTTGCCCCTTTCAGCGGTCTGATTTGTCTTGCGCACCCCCACGTTACACAGTCAGGAGCGGATTTATCATGAAACAAACTGTGCGGTGGCACAAAGCCCCCAGTGACAGTGAGGCCCCCAAAATGCAGGACAAATCTCTGACAACCTGCTCCTGAGTCCTGGCCAGTGGCGCAGCAGGGCTCAGGCAGGCAGGCTGCCTGCATACCATGCCTGGTGGCCCCACACTGCTCCCAGAAGTGGCCAGCTGCTGGCATGTCTCTGTGTGCCCCTGGCGGGTACGGAGGCAGCTCTGCGTGCTGCCCCCGCCCCGGGCAGTGCACAGAGACCCCTGCTCCCCTCTCCCCAAGGGGCGCGCCGGGACATGCCAGCAACACCACAGCAGGGCTAAGGCAGCTCTCTGCCCACTCTGCCTCCTTCCCTCCACGCCGCTTCACCCACGGAAGCGGTTGGCACGTCCCTGTGGCCCCCGCGGGGGGGCGGGGGGTGTTGGGTCTCCACGCGCTGCCCCCCGCCCCAAGCACCAACTCTGCAGCTCCCGTTGGCCGGGAACTGCAGCCAATGGGAGCTGCAGGGGTGGTGCCTGTGGGCACCAGCGTGCGGAGACTCCCTGACTTTCCCACCTAGGAGCTGCTGCCAGAGGGGTGTGTGTGCTGGTCGCTTTGGGAGCTGCCCCACTCAAGGTAAGTGCCCCCCCGCCGCCCTCCTCCTGCACCCCAACCCCCTGCCCCAGCCCAGAGCCCGCACCTGGAGCCTGACCCGCACACCCCCTCCTATACCCCAACTCCCTGCCCCAATCAAGGTATCTCATTTTATTTTCATTTACTTCCCATTACTTATAATGTAGGAGGAGGAGGAAGAAAAAAAAGAATGAAAAATGGGAGGGTGGTGGGGAAGAGGAGGAATGGAAGAATGTTATTTTTCTTGGTTGGGTTCTGAGGGGGGCCCCCCGGAAATGAAGCTGTGCACAGGGCCCCACTAACTCTAAATCCGCCACTGTACAAAGTACTTAAAAACTACTTGCTTACAAAATCAGACATAGAAATACAAATGTGACAATGCACTATTACTGAGAAAATGCTGACTTTCTAATTTTTACATATAATTATAAAATAAATCAATTGGAGGAATATAAATATTGTACATACATTTCAGTGTATAGTCTATAGAGCAGTATAAACAAGTCAGTGTCTGTATGAAATTTTAGTTTGTACTGACTTTGCTAGTGCTTTTTACGTAGCCTGGTATAAAATTAGGCAAATATCTAGATGTGTTGACGTACCCCCTGGAAGACCTCTGCGCACCTTCAGGGGTATACGTACCCCTGGTTGAGAACCACCAATCTAGATGGCAGCCATCACACCTACACACAAACTTACTTGTACCAATGCAAACCCCTACATTTACAGGGACAAGCTAAACCATTGTGTCCACATATGACCAGTTTAATTAAACTGGTGTAAGTTTGTGTGTTGACAAGCCCTAAACTACAAGTGGAAGCTAAACCAATATAAAGTTTAAATGAATGTCAGTGTCCACACACAAAATGGCACTCGTTTAACGTCACCCCTCTAGCTAAACCAGTGTGATCATGTGTGTGGACAAGGACGGACTTGTTTTTAAAAGAAAAGCTGAGATTCCATAGCAAAAGATAGACACTTTGGAGGGGTGCCAGTACACCTTACCACCATGTACCACCCCATTGCAAGCACTGGGTGTGATAAAACTTACTCTACTTCACAGGAGAGTTAGATCGCTTAATTCATGTTTGCAAAGCACATTGAGATGCTCAGATGGAAGGTCCTATAGAAGGATGAAGTAGGATGTTATTGCTAATAAATTATGAATTAAACACTTCTCAGACATGGAGATTTAAGGAAGACAGATGAAGTTATTTGATCAACTTAATTCCCTTATTTAATGAGTGAAGACTCATAAGTACTGTGCATTTGAATCCAGCTCTTACACAGCTTTATCTTTAAGAAGTAAAAGGCATGACTGTAGTGGGCTAAAGTAGATTTACTTTCCTGGTGTTCTTTGGAATGGATATCTTGCATGATTGAACAGAGCTTTGTTCAATTCTCAAAGCAATTTACCAGAAGTGAGAACAGAACGCTTAGTAAAGCAAGTTGGTCAGTCCTGGATGATTACTTCTTATTCCAAAACAATTACAATAAAGGGAAAATGGGTTATGTTGCTGTAAAAATATGATTCTTTCCAAATAGTAGCAGAGTAACACATGAATACCCAACCAAAGCCACTACACAGAAAACAAAAACAGATCCATATCATGCCAGAAGATGCCTTAATTCTATTTTTTTTAAGGTACATATGGAGAAGAATACATGCCTCAGGAGACTGGCAATTATGGAGGGGAAGTTGTTCAATTCTACATTATCAGTTCAAACCCCACCAAGGTCAGCAGCGTGCAACTCATTTCTGCCTTACGGCTCTCTGGTGGCCTTTATTAAGTGAAATGGTGGTCTCAGTACTGTTCCTGGCAGAAAGATAATCACATCACAAAACCCATCACATGCTAGCACTAGGGAGAACCATGACTGGGGGGTGAGGAATTGTGCATCCTAGGCCAAAATCTCTCATCTAGACAAGACCATCTGAGTACTACCTCCAGTAGGTTGCTGGAAAAGTAAGCTGTCATTGCTTGCACAGCACCTGCTCCATAGACAAATAGATTATTTCGGTCCTCCGTTCTGGAAGGACAGACTTTTGGTTAAAACACTAGCCTGAGACTCAGAAAAATTGGGTGCAATTCCTGGTTCTGCCACATAGTTAGTCCCTCTGTGCCTCAGTTTACAAATGGGGAAATTATGGCCTCAATTTTCAAAGGATTCTGAGAACCCATGCCTCTGAGGTCACCGGAAGCTGAGGGTGCTCAGCTGAATTAGAGTCTAATATTTCCCTATTCCAGAGAGGAGATGAAGGGGTAAGTTCATTAAATGTGTGAGGAGCGCAGATAGTAGAGGTCACAGAAGGAAATAAAAAGAATGTAATACTTCACCTCCACACTAAATTTGCCCCCAAATAAATACTCTCTGAAGAGGACAGAGAGAAGTTTCAGCTGCTGAGATTTTAGAAGTGGCCTCATTTAGCTGAGTTTTAATCTTTTATACAAAAATAAAATTAAAAAACAAAATTTTTCCTTTTGAAAGTGTGTCGAGCCCACAGAATCTGTAGCCATCAACAGATCATAAATAGAGGCGAAATTAGTCACATTTTCCAACATAGTCAAAGCTACTCCAGCCCTGCATTGCATGGGTATGATATTATTGCATGAGGTACAGAAAGGCTCTTTGCTTCCCCAACGCATTTGCAGGGGGGATTATCATCTACATGAAGCACTCAAGAGAACAGGAGCGGGTAGGGCACCCAGCTATCACACCTGCTGATACACTTCAGACACAAAAGGGAATGGGTTGCTGGATAGGGGCTATGGCCAAGAGCACGAGCTGTGATTGGCAGCTCAGGTAGGCAAGGAATGCATACAGCTCTGTTTTAGAGAGGCGTTGAAGTGCACCCGACTCACTCTACACTTTCGAGCTCTATACTGTGCTGATTGGATGTCAAGTGCCAAACACAGCCAACATCATTCTGCTCATGCCTTTTCCTGCTCAGCCACATTTCACAAAGGCAGGTTTCCCTCCTTAGATTTTAATTAGCATGTGATGGAGGTTTTTGGCAACCCATCTTCTATACATGAAAACATATAGCATATCTGGTATTTTTTTTTTATAACAATGCTCTTTGATCCAAACAAAATTGAAATATTAAAGGTAAGAAACCTTCTAAAGGCAAAGGATTATCAAATTCCTTAAAAGCTTTTTTAAGTAGATTTAGTCAATTGAGAATAGCAGAGATTACATAAAATAAGGTTAAACAAAAAGATTTGCAGTAACACAGGGAGAAGTGCAACTTTGAAAAATAAAGTAGAATGTTCACTAATTGATATTAAAGGGAGAAGAGTTTGTGTAGCTCGCAAGCTTGTCTCTTTCACCAGTAGAACCTGGCCCAATAAGAGATATTACCTCCCTCACCTTGTGTCTCCAGTATTCTGGGATCAACATATCTGCTACACCAGCCCTGCAAACAGGGGAAACTAGACATTTATCTTCAACTCTTTATGGGCAAGACTCTGCTGTTGAATCTGGATGGCAGATTCCAACTCTTATCACCTGTTTTACCTATGTGGTTGCCAAACCCTTGAGGTCCTTGAATGGAAGATGCTCCGTACATGCATATGTATAATTTTTAGTTATATACAGCTCCCCAGAAAACTAGTGATATGCTATACTGACCGCCTCTCAACGGTCTGCTGGACAATCTTCAAAAAACACAACTCTTTCATGGATTCCCCACACCCCACTACCCACCCATCATTTTCTCCTAAGCTTTTCCTGCACACAGTCAGCTTGATGTCGTTTTGACCAACTACTAAACTATTCCTAGGGCTGGCACATATTTTTGTATATTTAGTGCGTGTAAAAGTTATCTTACTGGAAGGGGGGAGGGATAGCTCAGTGATTTGAGCATTGGCCTGCTAAACCCAGGGTTGTGAGTTCAATCCTTGAGGGGGCCATTTAGGGATCTGGCGCAAAAACTGGGGATTGGTCCTGCTTTGAGCAGGGGGTTGGACTAGATGACCTCCTGAGGTCCCTTATATTCTATGATTCTAAGCAAAGGATACAGAAGCCTTTGGTTTACCCACATCACAGGTAGCATCAATGCAAATCTCACAGTGCCAGCCATTAGAGGTTGGGTCCAATCCTCTACTGCCTTACCCCTTGGGTCACTCTTTACCTCTATGTCAAAGGTTGAATAAGGGTAGCAATTTACACCAATGTCAATTTGCACATGTATAAATGACAAGGTATAGATGCATCAATCTAAGGGTATAAAAGGGTATTTTAACATTTGTCTCTCACTTTTTAGTGTCTTTGCAGATATTGCCAACAAGGCTGCTAATCAGTGCTAAATCTGGAGATCATTTTATGAGAAGGACATCTGTTTACTGGGGAATCAAATGAAACCACCAACTTATTTCACATCCACTAGAATAATGAGCCGTCAGTCATCATTTTCTATCTACCAGCCTGGATTTGAAGGGGAGGATTTACACTCCCAGGAGAATTAGTCCACACCTAACTGTAGTGCAGCATTTAGGCAGACCACCTGTCCTCCCCATCACATTTAATCCACCAACTAGCTCATCACAGCGTGCTCTGCACTCTCAAGGACAAGTTGCAGATCAACATTTGAAACAATGTTTCTGCTTTATGATGGTTTAGTCTTTGGAAATATATTTTTAAATGAATTAAGTGCTGCCACCTGAATATTAAAACAAAACATCTGCTTTTGCTGCCCGTTTGCACCGAGGGGCACTTTGGAGAGCCAGGTTATTGTGATTTATATGCTACTCGTGTTCAAAAACAATTACTTTCAAATGAAACTGACGTCATTTGTCCTGACATACTGTAGCTGTGCATAAAACGCTCCTGTATCACTCGATTTTTTTCTGAATTAATCTGCTGGGTTATGAAACCTGCTCATTTTACATTTTAGGAAGATTGCATCTTTTTTTAAAAAAAAGAATCCCCCTCCACACACGCTTAAAATGATACTAGAGGCTTTCATGAGTAAATGCTAGAAGCAATGCATTTGTCATCCTGTAAATGAGGGAAAAAAATATAGGTAAAACAGGAGCTAGATTAAATCTCTTATGATTTTACAAAATTAAAACTCTTTAGGTCAGGAGCCGTTTGTTCTATGTTTGTACAGCACCTGGCACAATAAGATCTTGGATTCTTAGGTGCTACTGCAATACACAACAAAGAATGGGAGTGGATTCAGGTCCTGTTTGATCCAAACTCAACATTCATTTGCGTGCGAGAGTGAGACTAGATTAGATTTTTAAAACCTTTGTTTTTGGCCTATCACCACAACAGGGTTATGAGCATGTTATTTTAGAGTTTTCAATGGTTAACTGTGTCCAGTCCATTGTCTCTAGCTAGTAGTAGCATGTGAGGCTAGGTTACATACAGCCCTGCTCCTTGAAGCAACACGTCCATGTTAGTATTAACAACCTGGAGTTTGGAAGCTTTTCAAACATTGTAAATGTCCCCTAGACCAGTGGTTTTCAAACTGTGGGTTGCAACTCAGTATTGGAAGGCACTGGGTCACAGTGGCTCTAGTCAACACCGCCAACTGGGCCGTGAAAAGTCCCATCAGCAGTGCTGCCCGGCTAAGGCAGGCTAGTTCCTACCTGTTCCGACACCACACTGTGCCCCAGAAGAGGCCAGCAGCAGGTCTGGCTCCTAGGCAGGGGGCCACAGGGCTCCGCACACTGCCCCCACCCCAACCAGTGGCTCTGCATTCCCATTGGCCAGTTCCCAGCCATGGGAGCTGAGGGGGTGGTGCCTGCAAATGAGAGCCATGCAGAGCCGCTTGCATACCTCCACCTAGGAGCTGGACCTGCTGCTGGCCACTTCTGGGGTGCAGCATGGTCTGCGGTGGCAGGAAGCCTGCCTCTGCACCCTGGCTGCACTACTGACCAGGAACCACCCCAACCTCATGCCCCAATCCCCTGCCCCAGACCTAAACCCCCCCCAACCCAAACCCCCCTCCTGTATCCCAAACTCCTCATCCCCAGCCCCACCCTAGAGCCTACACCCCCAGCCCAGAGTCCTGACCCCTCCCACACCCCGACCCTCTGCCCCAGCCCAGAGTCCCTTCCCACATCCTGAACTCTCATTCCCAGCCCCACCCCACAGCCCTCACTCCTGCACCCCAACCCTCTGTTCCAGCCCTGAGACCCTCCCACATCCCAAACCCCTCATCCCCAGCTCTGCTGGGTCACAGGCATCAACAATTTTCTTCAGCTGGGTCACCAGAAAAAAAGTTTGAACGCCACTGCCCTAGACAGGAGTCAGCTCAGCAATCTGGTCTGTGCCTTTACCCATTTGTGTCAGTTGTATTATCAAGGACGGAATGAGATTGGAGGGAGAAGAAGGGAACAGAGTTTGCTTCACTGTTTGGGAGGGGCAAGTCCCTTAGAGTTCTATCAATTACTAGACATAAGACTGGTAGAGCCATAGCGGTGTTTATTTACAGAACAGGTTCAGGACAGACAGCAGCTGCACGTGCTTCCTAAATAATACGACTCTGGAGGAAATACCTCGGAGGACAAGGTAATTCAGTCTCCACAGCCCTTTCAGTCCTTGGACTTTGCTACAACAATCAACGAAGGTGCTAGCTGTGATATTCAAATGACAAACTGCCATTTGTCCAACAGAAGGTAGACTGAGAACACAAATATATTTCACATAGGTCATCAGCCAGGCATCAGAGGCAATGCTCTCACTTACCAACTTGACCTGGATTCAAACCAGTCTCCTCGATGTGGGAGACTCCATATCCCATTCTCAGCTACATTATAAGGGCCCAAACCAAAGAGATCCATCTATTGGTCCCAATCATCTTTCTTGGGCAAAATTCTCAACTCAGAGAGAGTTTTCCTTGAATGAGAAATGTATCTACCGAGCACAGATGAATAAAAAAATAAAAACCCTATCCTACATCACAGTTGTTTTTTTAAATGTTATTAGACAAGGAGACCATATGAGAAAATTAAATTTTGATTTGAACTTTAAAGAACCTTCAGCTCCTTTGGGTAACAGTTCAGCTGAGAGAACATTTAGCCATGTTAGCCATATTAATACGTAGTTCTTTTAAGTGCAGAAGGCTCAATTTATAAAAAGTTAATGTACTTTCTGGGGGGCAAAGTTCTCCATGAAATTTACTCAAAAACATGAAACACTTTTGCAAACTCCAGTAAAATTTTTCCTGTTCAGAAAAGGAAAGTCCTCTTTTTATACATCTTTCTTTTAACCTGAAAAGAACCATGTAGGTAAAGATACCACAGAACAAATATCCTCACAGAACCTAAGTACCAATGGTAATTCTGCTAAGAGGGATGAATGAGCACATACATAAGAGACATATCCTAATTCATGCCCCCATAGATTTTGGTTTTGGGGGCAAAGTTTCAGCATAATTCAGGGACATGTTTATAACATAGTTAAGTGCCATCTACACAGTAAGACCTTGTTATGTTTGTCCATAAACAAAGAACAGTCTGAATGACTTTCCTTATAGGAAACAAACTACACAAGAAAGAACAAGGACAGTCTCTGAGGGCGAGTGTGAGCACACAAACATAGGACATATGCATCTCTTCTCTACAATATGTTGCTGCAGCAACTCTGCTTCACAAAATGGCTGCCTGTCTCACACTGTTTTTAGCAATGTAAAGTTGTAGTACATGGAAAACAAGGCAAAAAGGTTACATTCCTAAGCGTACCATAGACAGGACCATGTTTTAGCCATGTTTGGGGATAGCTGTGTTGTGAACAGATTTTCCAGCAAAGTTGATTTTTATAGCTAACATGGATGTGGAGCAGGGTATGGAGCAGGCAGGTGATAACACAGTTAACAAACTTACTAAAACTTTGTAGGGCAGACACACTAACAGTTAAATGGGGTGCTTATCATAAAGGTTTCCATCACCACAGCTGTGCAATTCCTATCTGATTCTGATACATACATTTCTGACTTTACTAAGCACTAATTAACAACAAGCACACAGGTCATGTTATGGAAGGCTCAATTTAACTCAGTGAGGAGGAAGATGGAGTATAGCTCCTCCCTCTTCTGCTTGCTGGCAGTGTGTAATTAGCTCTCAGGCTAGCAGTGCAGCTGTTGCTAGTTGACTGAGAGCAGGCAGGGAGGGAGCCAGTTGACAGGAAGACGACCAAGCAGCAGTTGGGCAATAACACCCCAGTTTCCTGTCCTTAGAGCCCTGTATGGATACAAAATTTGTATCTACATCCCATCTGCAAAAACAGTCTGCGGATATAAAGCAGATATCTATGGATTTGCAGGCTGTACCTGTCCTGCCAATATTTCCTCCTGCTCTCCAACCGGACAGTAGACTGTTTTCTGGTCAATGACCTCTTAATAGATCCTGGAATCCAAACTTTGTGGGTATCAAGCATCTCATCATCTGAGAGACTGGATCCTGCTTCAGTTAAATGTTGGACTGGTCAACCCCATGACAGAGCATTTCCCAAATAAGTGACCAATTTTAGATTTGACTGAAACATCCCTGGAATTTCCAGGCACCCTTTTCAAGTTCTCTGGAAAACTCTTATCAGGGGCAAAAAGTTACCAACAAATGTGATGACCCTAAAACCTCAAGTCTCACTGTTAAATTTACTGGCACGAGTAACTGTTTAGGGCCAAACTCTACCCTTCATTACACCAGTAAAATTTCACTATCTAAAAGTGCTCTTAGACTTAACACATCCAAGGTATTTTGTAATAGTTATCAGTAGCTAATAGGCAACTTTTCAGATAGCATGATGAAAAACCTGAGCTGTAACTTGTAGTCCAAAATGGAAAAAATCTGTACTCTCTCCTATAGAGTTTAGCAGGATCAAGGTGGAACCCTATGACCAGTGCACCTACAGAAACCATTTTTTAAAAACAGTATTGTACTGAATTCCTGTTTTTACCTGATCCACATTTGAGAGACTGGTCAGGGGGTGAATAGCTGCAGGTGAGGTTGTCATATGTGTTACTTCCCAGACTATATTGTTCAATAGCTCTCAAAATAGAAGGAATGAATTCCACATTTGTCATAACACGTTATGAGCTGAGCTGTAGCTCCCTTTGACTTTTGGTGGAGTGATGGCTAAAAGTCAGGCCCTATATAACCTAAGTAAAGGTCTGATCCTACAAACCCTCACGCAATGTTTTGCCTGAGTAAAGGCTGCAGAATCAGGCTCAAAGTCAGAAAGTCAAAGGAATTAGTAAACTCAAAACTACTTAAGTTACATTTAAAATTCCCATCCATCCATAGCATTAACTTGGAAAAAAAATTAAATATATACAATGGACATCATTAGAGTGGTCTTGCTTCTGCTACAATACTTAATGATGCTTAGAAATTCTCTGGTATCACCCTGAGTGCAGAGAATGGCATTTGATGTTTATGAAGTCTTAAGTAGTTAATTATGCCGAACAAGAGAGCTTACAATAAAGTAGATGTTAATAGCTGGAGTACATCTATCTTTTCAACTTCATCACTTGGATCACAAACAATTTTTAACAATTACCATCAGAATTTACTAAATATACTTTTTCCATAGGTTTCCCTCTCCCCCCTTATTATACTTAATATTTGCATGTATAGTAGCCAAATTCCAAAATGGGTCAGCGATTGATATTGCCTTGGGGGGCTAGCATCTCCATTCAATTCTCACTTCAGCTATCATAAGAATTCAATACGTTTCACAGAAAAGTGAACTCTGGCTATGTCCTTGAGATCAAGGGATCATTTGCTATTAAGATGTGGCAAAACTATCAGGGAGAAAACTAATGAAGCAACAATATACTCATCAAGCAGAATGTAATTTAACTGTGAAGCAGCCCCATTGGAAATGCTAGATAACTTTGCTTAGACTTACAGCAGCAGCAAATGTTAGCAGCAATTATTCTCCTCATATTTGTAGGTTAAGTGCTTAGGTCTTTTTTTTCTCTCCCCCTGTGTTTGTCAGAGTGCTAGGAAGGAAAGACTCCCAGGGAACAGCATGCCAGGGAATGGGGAATTGGACAATCTACTATGTTTGGGACCTCTGAAAGTGCCAAGCAAGAGGGAAATACTGATCTTCTTTAAGAGTAGGCATATTAAAGACAACAGCCACAACTAGAGACACAAACAGGATTCCACACATTTGGAGTACCAGCTTTGTATCGCTTGCTTACCAAGATCCACACTTGACCTGAAATTGTCTATTTCTTTCTTAACAGAGACATCTCAATAATACACTATAAATAAATATTACAGAAGAGGAAGGATGTTCCTTTTGGCTTTTGAGTGTTTTCCTTGCACTGAGAATTTCTTCTCTTGAGGTTTAAGAGTGAGAAATGGATTCAGATAATGGATGAAAAATATCTAACTTTCCCTTAAGCTGCCAGCTTAGACTAGTTTCTTCCAGAGCAGAGGAAAACATGAACTTGGTGTTACTTTCCTACGTAACAAATTATCCAAAAAATACAACTTACCTCCCACTGCACCGGAACTAGTATTTCTCTAATGAAAGTAGAAGCTCCTACCTAGTTGACTCTACAAACAAACACTGAATCTCCTTGCAGCTACTTTCTGTTAATTGGACGCTGTTAGGCCCCAGCCAGTCCCACAGGTGCCTAATTTCAGACAGTCACTGGTGCAGCAATTCACAGCAGTAAGGACTGAAGCAGAGATCTACAGTAAAAACCTGCCTTTTCAGTTCAGGCAGGAATTTGGGCTCCAGTAAAATTCTCCAGAGCTGGGTTTGAATATGCTCTGGAATGTGGGGAACTAGAGCCCTGGTTTGTTTGTTTATTCATTGTAGTATGTGTGTTTTATAGTAATTTGTTCTGGTGTCCTTTCTGAGAGTTTACTCCAGTAATTCAACTGATGATAGGGATGTATTTACCATTTTCCTCACCTCTGCTAATGTTGGGATTATTCTAGCAACTAAAATAGTAAGGCCCACTGTTTTCAATAGGAGTTAAACACCTAAATATCTTGGGCCTAAATGCCCCCACTCATAATACACCTCCTCTCATTGTTCAAGCACTCATTTGTTCATTGTTTTATTTGGAAAATATATGCTACTCTATAAATTAAACATTCCAGAGAGTCTCTTCCCTCTAGGAAAGATTGACATATGGTAAGAACCAAGAGGTAAGCTTGAAATGCACTGAAGTGAAATTTGGTTCAGTTGTTTTAATTGCACAGAGGTGATGAAATCAATTGCTTGAGGTTTGTTCAAATGGTTGGTGAGTTGTTGCAGCTGTTTTAATTTAAAAGGTATGCTCAAGACATGCAGTTTTTACATGTATTGCAGAGTTAGCTTTTTTTTCGAGGTGGAGGTGGGGATATTTTGTGCATGCAACTGGATTTTGGATATGTTTATTGAAATACAATTAATGTAGATCACCAAAGCAATAATAAAGTAAACATGTCATGGAGAGGGGTATAATCATGTCACCACTGCCCTTAGTTGATAGTTATTGATATACTTATTCAGTATATTGGTGTAGTATGTAGGTACAGTATCTTTTGAAGTCATTCTCATGTAAAAGCACTGTAAGATCGCTCATTAGCCTTTTTGCTAAACTCAGCTGTGACTGTTGGGTAATATCCAAGATACCTAGAGCCCTGCACAGACACAAAATTTGTATCCACGTGTGATCTGCAAAAATGATCCGCGGATTTGCAGGGCTCTAAAGCTATCCTCTACCTGGGAGACTATATTCTGCATCTGCTGGGCATGGGATACAACAGTACTTTTCCATCTGTAAGCTTAATTACATAACAAATTTTAAGGAAAATTATAAGGGTGGTGAAATCAATTACTTAACTGGTCTATTTCATTTTATAATTAGTATTACTTATCCTTAGTTACGTACTGTATATTTTGGTGAATCCAAGTATTAGCATAGCTTATATTTTCAATGTTCAATATGCCCATCATAACTGAGGATTTATTTATATGTATATTATACGTGGAATGGCTTTGGGTCCAGATTTGAACTCTCACTGCATATATAGCATGGAGCCCCCAACAGCTCTCTAGGCTCCATATATGTGAATACCCCTGCAAATCTTGCGGGCAGAAACCTCCCTTACAAGTGGCAGCTGTATAGCACCTATACAGCTGCCCCATCTCGCCTCATCTCCTGCAATCAAGTCTAGACATAGCAGGTGCCCTTTACTACCACGGAAGATAGGCCCAAGTTTCAAAAATGATTACAGCTGCCAGACAGCAGACTTTATAGGCATCAGGTAAAATACATTTCACAACTTCTGCCTTCAAATGACACAAGGTTTCTGCCACAAAAGATAAAGGAAATTCTACATAGGTGGTATTAGAAGCAGAACTTTTATACTCTGTGGTTTAACCCACTTGAAGGAAATAAAGTCACATACAGAATAACAGCTTTGGAAGAGTGATATGATCAGGATCTTACGACATTACCCAAAACTAATAGCAGTCCACAGTTCTAAAGCTTAGAAGAAAAGAGAATTTTAATTAGAAACCCCTTCCTGATATCATGTTTTGTCATTTAAACTAATATGAAATTAGCATTCACACAAGAAAGACTTTGAAAATAGTCCTTTAATTTACATCAGCTCGATTTTACTGGAACGCTCATATTTTATAGTGAGGTGAGCTTTTCTTCTCTCTCACAACCAAAATACAATTTTTGGGATACCTCAATGCAGCGTGTGTGGAAAGCTCTCTCGACCTGGGTGTTGGTATTTTATTGCCTGCTGACACTGGTATTTCATTGTTTGCCATAGAAAAAGTATTGTGCTTGCATGCTGAAAATATATCAACCCTCTTTTATAAGAGTAAAACAAACAAACAAAAAAACCATGGTTAACTATTTCCATGGCTTTCTATAAGCAGTGGGAGAAAGCAGGATGGTTGGCTTTATTAGTTATTTGGAGGATTTCTTTCACAAAGTAACACAGTTCAGACAGGCTTTGGAGACTTATTCACTTTACAGTTAACCCCGATTGCCCAGCCCATAATGCATGCAGTTATATAAAAGCATGTATTATCCATTTAGCCTATTTGAAACTATTTAAACCATCCAATGGAAAAGTCAGTCATTTCATATTAAATACTAAATGATGAGGCTCAGCTTTTGTGCATGATACATTCAGGTGAATGAATTGACCAAACATGTATTCAGTACATTGATAAGTCACCTACTGGTGACATTAAACACTGTGCCAAGACGGCTCTTGTTTTGTGGTCAGAGGACTGGTTTTAACACAGCACTCTGGGACTTTGTTTGCAATGGAAGGGCCAGGCCATCGTGACAACTCCAAAACTGGAAGACAGTAGGTTTATTGCATCCTAGAAATCCAATGCACAGTACATACCGGCATGCACATCTTGGGAGAACTTTCTGCTCTTTTCAATATTGCTAAGGAGAATTCACACAGATGGCTGTAATCACTACACTTAATAATAAGTGGAAGCCCAGTGTCTTTATTTCTACTCATAACATCTCATTCTCACTTCACTTTAGGTGGAATTGTCCAGGCTTGCTTTATTATCCACTAGGTCAAGCCAGACATCTAATGTAAACAGGTGTCCAAGGCATCATATATAGAGATAGCAGAATGTGACAAGTTACTGTCTCTGACATGGTGGAACAGATTACCAGAGTTGGTATGTGAGCTCTCCAACACCATCACTTGTTGCTTTAAATAACATGTGAAGATAGAAGGTCCTCGAGTGCTTATGATCCGACTTGGGCAAATATAACTCATCAAGAAACATCAGCTCTCATTCTAGATTCAGGCAGGATTATTACGATTTATAGGTGATCAGTTCTTATGTGCCCATGACCACAGTCTACTGTTACATCATCTGCTTTTTCCATGTGCCTCCCCACTTCAGAGTTGCATGTCCTCTCCCTTATCTCTTTCCAGCAGGACCAAAGAAACTTAACAATTTACACAAAGGGCTGAATTTTCCACAAGAATCTGATGATCTGTAAGATCTCTGTCCATGTTAGCAGGAAATTGCCAGTGCTTCCCGTTTAGCTGGAAATCCTCTCTTGATAGAAGTGTCAGTTTCCAATAGAGCACTGCTCTTTACAAAATCTAAATACTCATCTTCAGAGTAATTAAGGTAAGTTCCTTAGGGAAGGGAATAGATTGGAAGAGAATGAATGGAAGACATCAAATGTCATTCAGTGAACAGCAATAGTAAAAAACGAAACACAGCATGCACCCACACAGTGTTTTTGGTGACCTAATCCTAACAAAAGTTAGGGCAGCAGGGGCCAGTGTTTTTAACAAGAGATTGGAAATCAAGAG
The DNA here is from genome assembly GCF_965140235.1 of Caretta caretta. Taxonomy (NCBI): domain Eukaryota; kingdom Metazoa; phylum Chordata; order Testudines; family Cheloniidae; genus Caretta; species Caretta caretta. The sequence goes on from NC_134219.1 coordinate 12,817,050, forward strand.
ATCCAGCTTGTATTCTGAGTTCTGACACCCTCTGTAACTTACCAAAGTGCTTTGAACCTCTTTTTCCTCTTTGTGAATATTTCTACTGCACTTACTTAACGACACCTTATAGATTCTCAGATAAAAGAGGCTGTAAATGCACAATTGCAACCAAAGAATATGTTAACAGCATAATAGGATGTTTTTTGAGCTAAATACAGATCTGTTCTCTGTTTGCAGTGTTGTTGTAGCCAGGCTGGTCCCAGGATAGGAGAGACAGGGTAGGTGAGGTAAGACCATCATATACAGTAAAGCGAGCACCTTTACTATTCTTTGCACTTCTGTAACATTTGTCATCCAGAGATCTCAAAGGATTTTATAAACATTAATTTTGCTTCACAACATTCCTGGGGATAAATGTGAGGCTGTAGTACCTCCTCAAGAATGAGAGACAGTAAGAACAGAGAAACTAAAAATACTTCCCCTACCTAAAAAAGAGAAATGCTCAGAATCAAAATGGCCTTCACAAAGCTACAACTGCTTGTTTTTCCCCATGTAAAGGGCCAGCATGACAGTCTGGAAATTTGTCTGTGATATTTAGGAATTCTGGCTGATTTTGTGAAATTGCATGCACACAAAGGGGCTGTATTACAGTTGCATAGGCAACAGTCATGCTGGCATTTCCTACCTTTAGGGTTTGACTTTGCAACCTTTTATTCCTTAACTGTGTGGTGCCTCATAATTTAGTTTATTGATGAGAGTAACCTTAACTAATGTTAAATGACATTTTTTGCACGTGAAAGTCCTGAGTTTTTAATAGAAAATATTTTCTAGATATGCTATTTAAATAACAAAGCACATACACATTTGTAGTGTGCCATGTGTTTTGTTGCCACTGTTACCTTTGTGAATATTTCACCACTCAGTCTCATGTTGGCCAATATACTGAAAATAATTAAATGAAACTGTCTTCAAACAAAACATGTTTGTTTTTGATGTTTGTTAGTTTTTAACTTACTTCAGTTTTACTGCAATCTCAAAATGACTTTTTTATATATATAATTGTCTAACGGCAAACTGAGAAGGACTTGTATCTATCATTTCATACTTTCTTTCAAAAGGTACATATTTAGAAAGTCATAGGCCCCTAATTTGTAAGAAGCAGATAAACAATATGCATGGAAAGGACCTGGAATTTTGTATCTTATATTCATGAAACCTTTTTTTCTTGAGAAAAGTAACAAACAGTTACCCTTTGGAAAGGAACAGTGTAACTCACCCCAGTACGAACCCAGGTTTATCCAAGCCCAGTTTGCTTTCATTACAGTTCTCTCTGGGACCCTTGTTTGTAATAATGTTATGGTAATCCTGAGGCAAATCAGTTATCTACGGTGGCTATTGCCATGACAACAGAAATAGAGAAGACCAAGTATGCAAATGAACTGGAGGAAGGGAGTGCTGCTGAATGGTTGATTCTCTCTGATGTCACAACGTTACTGCTCAGGCAGCAGGAGAGGCAGCAAACATGCAGTGTGTGGGGGTAAAAAAACCCGGCTTTTGTAGTGTTTTCTCAACAGCGTAAATACACTATACACATCTGGAGATCATTCCACACACACATTGATGAGTGGCTGTTATTTGGTTCAAATTCCCCATCGCATATTGACAAAAAAAGTTCAGAACAAAGGCGAGAATCTGACCTGGCTGTTAACCAAGATGGTCAGGGATGCAACCCCAGGCTCAGGGTGTCCCTAAACCTCTGACTGCTAGAAGCTGGGACTGGGTGACAGGGGATGAATCACTTGATAAATTGCCCTGTTCTGTTCGTTCATGCTGAAGAATAGGCCACGGGTGGAAGACAGGATTTTGGTCTAGATGGACCATTGGTCTGACCCAGTGTGGCCATTCTTATGAGATACAGATCCTCTAAAACAGAAAATTCAGACACAATCCTAACTATTGTCTTGCTACTCTGAGACTATAATAATATAAAAATAAATGTCAACACTGTATTTTGAAATTCTGAAATAAAATTTTTCGAAAACTGAAAATTTTCAGAAAGTCTGTATCACAGAAAATTTTGAAAATATTTGGTTTTGTTCCAATTTGGAATGAAAACAAATGTCCAAAATATTGAAAATTCCTGTGAAATGGAAATTCCAAATTTTTACAGGCTCTACTCTTAAATCAATACCCAACTTGTCTTAATGCCCAATTCCTGTTATGAATTGCTATACAACACTTTATTCTACAGCCTCAGATCAGTATGTGATGTGACAAAGTACCAAGTATGCTAAAATACCTAGGCACAAGAGGGTGGGTTGAGAAATAAGGATCAGCCAGTGAATTTTTGTATAATTCTTTTTGTAACCTTGGGCCCTGACCCTGCTAAATAATGTATGTGAACCCTAATTTGTGTGTGTTAACATGGACAAATCTCTCTCAGCAATTAAGGGCTTTCTGTAATTTGCCAAAACAACATAAGCAGATTTCTCTTTTACTATTCTATCCATGTTATCTACATGTTGTATTTACCTTACCACTTCAGTTTATTTTCAATTAAATGTAACCTTGAATTTCCTATTACCCAAGAGCTTTCCATTCAGTTCTAAACTACAACTCCATTGTCTCATACTGTATAGCAATATTTTGTTGTTTATCCCTGTTAAACCTAGGCTCTGCTTTCTGAGTCTATCAGCCATGTCCAAGCTGCAGCAGTCATCCCACAGAGTGATACAAAGAGAGAGATTGTTTTTCATTAAAATGAAAGTACATTTATTTTTAGTTAAGTGTCATCTTTAAGAACTACAGGACTGCTTCATTTCTTTGCATGGTGAATCACAGGTAAAAGCAGGGCTGGGTCAAGGTTACATGGAGCCCTGTGGCAAGCTTTACTCTCTCCGTAACATTGTACCACATAAATCTATTTTAAATGCTGCTTAAGCTAAGGTACACTTGAGAATGCTAGACCATCTGTGGCCATAGAATCTACAGGTGCCCAGAGAATCTGAGCACTACACAGACTTCTCCCTCAATAAATGATCATCCCAAACCTACTAAGAATTAGTACTTGAGCATTTAAGAGTTATGCCTCCTTGGCAATACCAGATTGAAAGAGTGCTCTTCAGAAAACAGCAGTGAATCAACCCTTCTGAAAACTTGCACACCATTAAACTAATCCTGGTCTAGAGATATCCATGGTACTAGAAGGGGACTTGACAGCTAAAAAAAAAATCTTTATTTTATTATACACCTGGTGCTGCACATTGCTGGGTTTTTACATGACCCATAGTAGCACAAATAACAGTCCTCCAGAAACCATTTAGGAGTCCTCATGCAACCTGTTAATAGTCCAACTAGCAACGTAAATCAGTCCTGTAATTGAGTTAATGTCCTTCAGACTGCCAAAAATTTCTGCAGGGAATTGTTGCCAGAAGGTTTGTCCATCTATGGTATTATATGGCCATACCATGGTAATCCTAATACAGTGTTAATCAGAAAAGGAGTACTTGTGGCACCTTAGAGACTAACCAATTTATTTGAGCATAAGCTTTCGTGAGCTACAGCTCACTTCATCGGATGCATACTGTGGAAGCAGCCAGTCACTTACAGAAATCAAGATAATAGATATTAAGTTAAGTGAATTTTTTGTTTTCAAGTGATAACATTTTTAACAGATTAAAAACAATATGAAAGTAGTTTGCCTGTATTTGCCAGTGCACAATCTAGCAATATCAGGTGCTCTCAGAAAACAGCAGTTTAAGTTACATGATAGCCCTACTGTACTCCAAAAATGTATTCTAATCCTCTGGAGGGTCTGGATCTTCATTTGCACAATTTGTGCGGTAACAGCAAAGTCCTCTTCAGTACAGAAACTGTTCCTTATCACTCTCACTAGAATGTTCTTCTATTCATGTCCAAGGCAACCACAGGCCAGTCACTTAATCGCTTTGTCTCAGTTTCCCCAGCTGTAGAATGGGGGCGAAGAGCCACTGTTTCCTAGGACCTTTGTAAGGCTTGTCTCATTAATGTTTGTGGTGATGAGTTCCAGAGAGATGCCTTTGAATGAAAAACTGAATATTCTTATTCCTAAAATATTCAAAGCTCTCATCTTTTCTTCTCCAACAACCCAGGAAGATGCATCCACTCAGATAACTGACAAAAGAAAAAATTAAAGGGCAGTAAAACAACCCATCTGTGTTGGATTGTGTGTTTATTTTAGTGTGTGGTGCAGCCCCTTAGATAATATTTCTCCACATCACAGTATGCAGGCAACAAAATCAAGATTATGAGAATTTATTCAAACAAGCCTCAATCATTTTTTTTTAACTTTCTTCAAAGATTCTGAATTAGAAATAGTCAAAACGGGGTGGAAGGGGGAGGAGTAGTAGTAGTAGTAATGGAATAATTGAATAAAAATGTATCATTAAATCTAATTTCAGTAAGTAATTCAAACTCTAGCGGTAATGGAATAAAAGAACAGTAGAGTATCGACTGCACTCGTATTAGAGAGAAATGCAACTCTGTAACATTTACTGAAAGAATAGAAAAAGGTGATTAGCTACATGAGAAGAAGTTCCAGGCGTGGGTTCCAGGTTCCAGGCCAAACCCCTTCATTTAACAGAAACATTCCTAGAGACACTAAACAGAGGAAATACATGTCTCTTTTAGCAAATTATCATGTGTGCAAAATGCAACACTGCAAATGCATTAATCTTCTCAGTAGCATTTTACTGGGCCTATTATGAGAATTAAGTCATATTGCAGCAACTCCAAAATGCATCAACAGGCTTTCTTTCAAGTTAGAGCATCTCAAAGTAATCTAATAAATATATAACTTTTATAGATTTGTCAGCTAGAATGCAATAACCAGAAGATAAAATACAGATGGAAGACATCATTAATGAAACTGTCTCAGAATAGGTCAGACTGTGCATTCCTGTTTCATCATTGTGACCCAATCACGGGACACATATTTTGTTCTGAACATACAGTTAAAGTTTTGTTCTGGGACCAAATAACGTTATGTTTCATGTGGTTTGACTAGACGATACAAAGGATAATTAGCATATATCATCTACATAGCTTTGTGTAAATTGTCCAGCACATTACTGGCACTACACAAGCAATAAATCATGAGGATGATGATGGAGTCTCACATCGATGCTGACATACGAGGATTTAGCAAATCCTGTAGGTGAACACAGCTATGTGAGGTCAGACCACAAAACTATCCATGACCATTGCAGGTGTATCCTGGCTTTGCGTTGTTCACATTTTTCACATTAACATCTTATGTGCCTTGCTTCAAAACAGTTAATGGTGACACGACAAGTCTGCCACCGCCTTTCTTTATCATGGGCTGTTGTGTCCCAGTTGCTTGGGTCAGGCTGACTTGCTTTCAAGTTTGACTTCTTTATATCATTTGTACTGGCCACCATGAAAACAGGGGCCTTGCTTTAGCTTGGGGAATATGGCTTGGGGAATTCTTGAGTCAGCCGTATGAACAAGATGCCCAGACCAATGTAACTGAGCTTTTATGAGCATGTTTTGAATACCAAACATCCAACAATAATTAAGGATTTCTTATATTGGGACTCTTGTCCCACCATTTGATCCTGAAAATAGAACGAAGACAGATAATGACTCAAGAATAGTTGTGGTCCATGGTCTGGTCCAGATGCTGGACAATGAGAACTCCATAAGATTTCTGGCCTGTACGGACCAAAAGTCTACACCCTACTCCTAGAAGGTAAGTCCCTGGCGCCTGTGGAATACCAACTGTATTCTCCTCCACTACAAGCTGAATGCCTTACGTGACAATAGGCTCATGGGAACTGCAACAGGCTGACACCTGCCTATAGGTGATAGACTCTTTTTGGGAGAGGCAGTTTCCTTCCAGTATGTTCACATGCTACTAATTATAGGAGTACACAGACTGCTAGAAAGCTGCAGAACCACTTCCAAAGAGAGGACTGTAATTAGCTCTCTATGTATTCAGTGAACAGATTTGGAAAGGGTGAGTAGTAGGTACAACACTTCCTGTGTGGGTGAGGTTTATAGAACCACAAGCTTCTGCACCCTTTCTAAGGCAGCAAGCCTGGATTCTGAGTTTGTAAATTCTTTCATTCCCTGTGACAGAAAAGAGCAGCTGTGGATTTAACTGTGGACACCTGAGACACCCTTTGGGCCCTTAAAAAAAACAAAACACCCTAAACAGACCTGACTTTCAAAATGGAGCAGGCTCAGTCTGTAGTCCTCAGCCCCCAGAACATATTACAGCAAGATAACTAGCTTCTCCTGACCATGTTTGTTTCCATTCTTTACTATCAACCTTTGTTCTCAGTCCTTTGAGAGATACAGCACACCCTTTTGGTAAAGACAGCCCTGAACTATACATGAAATTGATATAGCAATCAATAACGCTGTCAATACCTCCAGATCTACCATCTCCTCCCTCTTAATTCTAAGGCACTGGTTCTGTAACAACTACAGAAAGAGTATTATCTTCTGACTCTCCAATATCACTCTCTGCAGCATCTGGGTTTTTACTTGGTGGTCTCCTATCTAAGTGCTAACCAGACCTAACCCTGTTTAGCTTGTACAATCAAACAAGATCATAGCCTGAGGTGGAAGGACTGCAGGGCTTAATATTTAATTAATTACATCAATAAAATTTATTTTGCCAAGGAGAATGGGAACAGAAGAAAGGGAAAAAGGAGAAAAATAATTCATTAAAAGAACTCAGGCATAGAAAGGCAAGAAAAATAAGCCATACAGGAAAAAAATTAAGCACAAAGGTTTGAAAATAGGTCAGAAATTTAAGAACTCTTAACCCATGGCAAACTGGCAGTCACAAAGAGCTGAGCCTTTCAAAATGAGAAGAGATTACACCATGATTATGTACTTTTGAAGAGTCTTAACTCCATTGCAAACAAATGTGTTGACCACATTAGCAATAGCTTCAAATGCTTGCTGTACTTAAACATCTTTCCACCTGACTTGAATGCAAAGACATTTTGTAAATGGGGGCAGCTTTATTTCAGTACCTGAATATTAAAAATGTTATCAACATTCTATTTTTTTCCTCTGACCTAGGGAAATAATTCCAGCCTTAATCAGAATTAAATTTTTAACCTTTTAAGCAGCAGGCCTAGGAGGAAAAACGGTTGTAGATCTCTCAAGATCAAAATAATACTGTTTGCACTTCTCTAGCAGCTCTCATCAAATGATCTCAAAGTGTTTTAAAAATATGAATTAAGCCTCACCACAATAGAGGGAAGTAGATCAGAATTATGTCCATTTATTAGAGGGGCAAACTGAGACACAGTGAGTTTAAGCAACTGGCTCCAAAATGCATAGCAAAAGAATTGAAAATAGAGCCCAGAAATTCTGGAGCCCAGTCTTCTGAACTAACACCCCTGGACAACTTTCCATTCCACCTGTTAGTTACGGTAAGAGATTTTCCATTATGGCACCAATGTCAAAACCCTTCTTCAGGCAAAAATTGTGAAAGTAATTACCCAGTCCTGCCAGGAAAACTGCTCTACTTGCTGAGGTTCAAATGTGGGATGTGATGTTTGACAAAGAACCAAAATAATGGACACCGCAAATGATTCGTGGAGGAAAATTAAAGGGTCATAAGATTCAATCCTTTAGTGTAAATAACTTTTTATATCCATTTCATAATTATTTTTATGTTGATATTTTTCAACATTAAAAAGAGGGGGAAACTAAATCTGTACGGAACACAGAGAATTTTGGGATTATAATAAGTGATGTGCCTGAGGTGAATTTCAGACATGCTATTACGATTTAAAGAGCAATTTGTAAAACACTAGTCCAGGATAGCATAGAGCCAGATGCTAACACATATCTTAGGGTTTATTTGTGCAGGGTATTAAGTGTAATTGGTTTTGTTAAACTGGTACAACTTTGGTATATGGACTCACATATATCAGTGTAAAACAGTTCAGTTTAGATTGGTAAAACAATATATGAATATTCAAATAAATTTAAACAATTTAATTTAATTGGAATAAAGTTGCACCTTAAGTTATACAGGTATAATTTTGTATCCAGATCAAACTTTTAAATTGTCCAAAATTCTACATTTACCATGTCAGCGAGTTGCAATGTGATACTTTAGTAAACCATTTTCATCAGATTGAATATTTTACCAGGAGATTATCTAGTCAACTACCACTCCTCAGACTGATTCCCTGTAAGCAGCAATGACATTACATAACCTTCAGCACTGGATATAGGAGTCTGAATTCCTCTCATGTTAGAAGAGGTGGAGGGGAAAGAGGCAATGGACACGTCCATCATTTTATATGATTTGGTGCATGATTCCAGCTAAAAGATACATAATTCTCAAGGTGCAGAATACTGAAAATGATGAATTAGATTCCAAATTAGTCACGTCTTGATAAGAAAAATATGCAAAACACCCTAACCACTTTTGCAACACTATCTTTTTAAAAATGCAACACCAGCCTATTACTAATTCATGCACATGCAGTAATTCCTTTCCCTTTTGATTAAAAAAAGCCAACATGCATCATTGTGTGATTGGGGTTTAGAAAAGCTCAGAGTTAATCATAGAATTCAAATAAGACCTTGGGGTTTACCTTTTTAATAATCATTTAACGGCATGAATACAATTTCATGAGTGCATTTTGTGACTTCATTCACAGACATTGACATTTAAAGAGGCTGACTGGAATGAATCATCAAAGAGCCATGAGTGGGACAGCTGCAGCAAGGACTCCTAATGCTGCAAACTGGCCAGAATGTGAATTTGTGACAGGGTATCATTTACTTTCCCTGCAATTGCACATTCTTCTAGAAATTCTCTCTCTGGAATTAAGCACCCTCCAGTGCTAGCAATCACTTTATATTTTACATTTATATAGCTGCTTTCCTCCTCAAGGGTCCCAAAGTGCTTTACAAGCCCTACGCTACAGCACCCATGAAACGCAGCCACTTCTGAGGACAGCAGGCAGCACACTACACAACCACAGCGGGGAAAGAAAATTTTGTCCAAGGACATGAGGTCAAATTCTTGCTCTTAGGAAAGGTCAAATGGGATCTTTGAAGTCCACACAAAGTAGCCAGGATCTGATTTTAAGGTCTCATCCATAGGCTTCCCATTCAGCCCATGGTTAACAAGGTGACAGGTATTTTAAAAATGTCTAAGAGAGGTGGAATACAGCAAATGGCACATCATTATTGAGACCACTGTCACAAAAGTGATTCAGACAAACTCACCGGTCTCTGCTAGCACCCTGTTCTCCCGTCCTTCTCCCATTTATTTTTTCATTCACCTGTCATGTTTTTGCTTAAATTTTCTGCCTGGTCCACACATACATTTTATACCAGTACAACTATTTTGGTAAAGGGTGCTTTTTTTTTTTTTTAAATCAAAATACTTATAGCGGTACATCCTTTAATGTGGACAGTTAGACGGATATAAAAGTGCTTATATGAGCGGAGCTTTTCCACTTCCCATACAGGTGTAAGTGATACCGATATAACTGCAGAGTCATTCACGAAGGTGACCCAGTCTAGAATTTGGGGTGGGGACAAAAATGAGGGATTTCTAGTTTGGAAGAACTATGTTTCAGCTGTCAATAACACTTAACCTCTATTTATGGACCCTGACGTAGGGTCTAAAAATATTTCAGTACAAATAAGGTAGGGTTATAGGGAGGAAAAAACGTTCGTGAGGGGAGCAGAGCTGGTTGTGTGGAGAAGGCACGCACGGAACACTCAAGAGATGCAGGTTAAAACCTCAGCTCAATCATTGACTTACTGCACAAGTGTGGGCAAGGCACTGAATACCTCCCTGCCTCAGTTCCCTATCGGTTAAAAAGGGGTGCTACACGCTAAATAGACAATACAGAGAACGGAAGTAAGCTCTGTACAATGTATAGACAAACTGTACAATGGGGCCCCCACTGCTGGTGGAGATCCGGTTGTACTACTGTAATAGAGATAATTGTGGCCTGGGTTCTCTGTTTAACTTCTTCCTGCTATGATTTTCCTTTCCACATTCCCCCATTTAATTATTTTTTTTTTAAATCAGCAGTTTTATATCTACTGCTCTTCTCTTTCTCCTTCTTTTAATGCTCCTTTACTACATGGAATTTGCAAAGCCAGCACTGCAAGGTATTTATGTGCCAGATATGTTAAACATTCATATGCCCCTGCATGCTTCAGCTACCATTCCAGAGGACATGCTTCCGTTCTCATGGTGCTCATTAAAAAAATAAAGCAGTAATTAAATTTGTGACTGAACTCCTTAGGGGAGGATTGCAGGTCTCTGGCTCTATTTTACCTGCATTCTGCCATATATTTCATGTTACAGCAGTCTCGGATTATGACTCAGCACAAGTTCATTTTAAGAACACTTCTGCTGCAGATGTGACAAAATGCAAAGAAGGTACCAATGTGAGATTTCTAAAGACAGCTACAGCACCCGACCCAAGGTTGAGGAATCTGAAGTGCCTTCCAAAATCTGAGAGGGACGAGGTGTGGAGCATGCTTTCAGAAGTCTTAAAAGAGCAACACTCCAACACAGAAGCTACAGAACCTGAACTACCAAAAAAGAAAATCAACCTGCTGCTGGTGGCAGCTGAAATCAGCTTTGGCATTAGAAAACAGGAAACGTGTCAACAGAAAGATGCATGAATACTTTTCACCAAGTACAGTTAGGGAGTACTTTCATGGCTCATCAACACTTGGAATGTAGTATTTAAAATGAAATATGGGAAAAATAGAGGGACAAAGCTGGCACCAAACTAGCGGGTTAAACTTCACGTGACATGCAAGGCATTTTGTAACTTGTAAAGTCATACTACAAATGTACTGGCTCAAGTATGCATCTTTGAAGCACACCTCCGGAATAAGGTAAACAAGCTCCAAGATAAGAATTGCTTCCTGGAAGGAGACTGACTCTCTCTCCTTTTTGTATTGTACTATTTCGCCTTTATACAATAAATTGGGCTAAATTTGGTTATTTGGAATCTTGAACATTGTAACGAATGAATGACGACTGTATTCGAACAACTGGCTACACCTTTGAGTCATTACCAGTAAGCCACTGTAGCGATTACTTTAGCTGAAATGGACAATTCTCACCTGCAATGCAAAACCACCTATCCCACCACAGACAGATTTAGCTTCCATTTAATGAACAATGGGTCACAGTCCTGCTATTGACTTTTTTGCATCTGACTCCTCTCAACTTCAAAAGGAGCTCTATGCAACAAGTAGCTATAAGAGGACTGTTTACATAAACTTTAGAATATTACTGCTCCTGCTTTTGAATACATTTGGACACACTGGTTTGTGAATCACTTACAGGAAATATAGGTTGGTAGGCATCTCTTGGTGTGCAGTTCAGGCTGAGGCAGCACCCCACATTATCCATTTATAGAGCATATCCTTTGCATTTTATTTTTCAAAAATTATTCTTGCTTATAGCAGGGGGTAGCTCTTAAACTGTTTACATATATTGTCCCCATCGCAATTTAAAGCTAAAAAATTTTGTAACTTCTGCACTTCAATTATTTTTACTTTAATTTGTAGCTTACCAGAAAATGTTTAGTCATATTAAGAACAAAACAGTAAATGTAAACTACCCCCATCTCAGGTTAGGACATTAGGGAGAGACAGAACAACTCTGTCAGAAGCAATGTGGCCTAGTAAACTAAATGATACTGGGACCAAGGAGCTCCCATTTCCAACCCCAGATCAGCTAACCTGACTTGCTGTGTGACTTTGAATCACTAAGATTTCTCCATCTGAAAAGCGAGGGTAGCTAAGTGGAGAAACTTACTTACCACACACTGATGTTAGAAGGATTTAACATTAAGAACATAATAATGGCCCTACTGGGTCAGACCAAAGGTCCACCTAGCCCGGTATCCTGTCTTCTGACAGTGGTCAGTGCCAGGTGCCCCAGAGAAAATTAACAGAACAGGTAATCATCAAGTGATCCATCCACTGTCACTCATTCCCAGCTTCTGGCAAACAGAGGCTAGGGACACCATCCCTGCCCATCCTGGCTAATAGCCATTGATGGACCTATCCTCCTTTAATTTAGCTTGTTCTATTTTGAACTCTGTTATGGTCTTGGCCTTCACATCCTCTGGGAAGGAGTTCCACAGGTTGACTGTGCATTGGGTGAAGAAACCTGTTTTAAACCTTTTGTTTTAAACCTGCTGACAATTAATTTCATTTGGTGACCCCTAGTTCTTGTGTTATGAGAAATAGGAAACACTTCCTTATCTACTTCCTCTACACCAGTCATGATTTTATAGACCTCCAGCTAAAAGCAAAGCTTTTATAAAGTTGCTTCATTCTGCAGCCAAAAGGACCCACACCACTAAATTTCTCCAATTATTATGCCTTCCTTGGAAGTAGTGTTTCGTTGCTACCAGTGCTTAGGCTTCCCCAGTACTCTGAAAACAATTTCTCATATAATTATGTGCATTTTAACATTCACATTTCCTATGCTTAATATTATCTATTTTGGTACTAAGTGCACGTACTGACACAGAACAAGCTTGAAATATAAGCTCACATTGACTTGGACCTGCATTGCTTTGTATGATACAATACTACCCTCTAGTGAATAATTAGAGAAATCTACCTCAGTGAGACTGGCTTTGAAAGATTCAGTAAAATTTCACTCAGGGAAGATTTGGCTAGATTTCTTCAAAGCCACAGGAAGAATAATCCCTGAGCAGTCGTCTTATTTTATTTAAGTGCATATTTCAGTCCCACAGGAAGAATTAAATCAACTAGTTTTAATTTACATTTATTACAAATGTCAAACTTTGATAAGTTTCAGAGGAACAGCCGTGTTAGTCTGTATTCGCAAAAAGAAAAGGAGTACTTGTGGCACCTTAGAGACTAACCAATTTATTTGAGCATGAGCTTTCGTGAGCCACAGCTCACTTCAGTGATGAAGTGAGCTGTGGCTCACGAAAGCTCATGCTCAAATAAATTGGTTAGTCTCTAAGGTGCCACAAGTACTCCTTTTCTTTTTGCGAAACTTTGATAAGAGATTAAACATGGTTTCAGATATTCTTGATTTTACACATCGATAGCAAACTCATTCTTCCATTACAATTGGGTTTATGCAGTCATAGGGTTTTAGACAAAAACACTAAGAAGGAGGTTTATGGACAACAGTACAATGTTTTAAAAAAATCCCTTAAATATGTATATATGAAGCAACTTCTGTTGCTCAGAGAGATAACAGAAGCTGTTTCAATAAAAGATTACCTCACCCACCTAGTCTCTAACATCCTGGGACCAACATGGCTACACCATCACAGTATATGGTATGAAGCACACTAGCTTTTCCTCCCTTAGCTTACAAAAAAGGGAGATAGCTATAACTTCAAAAGATGCTGAGAGCATTAAGACTTGAAATCTGTATTTTTCCCCTACTTCAGGGATGAAAATGCACAAAATGAATTCGTACCTTCTTTTGTACTTCCACCTTCACTGGAGGCTTAACAGTGATTCCATACCTACCAATTACTTTAGTAACTAGAGCTATTCTATGGCTAACTGATTTGTTACCGAAGTAAAGTAGAGTTCTTGATCTCTAAAGTGCACTGGCTCAAAAAAGGTTAGGTGTTAATTTTTCCTTCTGTAAAGTGGACAATTGTATTTAAAAGACCTCCTTGCTCCACTTAAAATTGTTAGCTAATACTTAGTGATCACAAATCACTACAATTATACAGTAATAGACTTCTATTCACTTTTGTCCATAGAGTCATAGACTAAAGGAAGGAGCTAGGAAACCAGTTCAGACCAAGCAAGGAGTGAAATTAGAGATGCTGTATATTTTATCTCCAATGATGAAGCATCAGCATCTATAAAATTATCCCTGCCGGTTGACTCATGTCTGAAAAGTTTCAGAATTAGAAAGTTTAAGCGTCAAACAAACTGATAGGTGGCACCTTGGGAAAGCAAAGTATCTTATGATTAGCCAGTGGTTTCTGCCAAGAATTTAAAAAAAAAATAAAAAAAATTCAGATGTACCATTAGTTTCTTATAAGATGTATTTTTAGGACCTTAAGGCCAACTTGGGTTTCAATGGCTTGGAAAACATCTTAAATGCTTAATATATTAAGCTGGTTAAAATTCAACGTGTTTAGCTCATCTCTGGCACTGCAATACTTGATACTCCTAGAATAACTAAAAAAGAATTCAAGCGTTTGCTGAGAAGGGATAGATCACAGAGTGGGATTAGCACACCAGCCATTCAAATCCTACTTGCTTCCAAGAACACTTTTCTTTTTTTTGGCGTAAATTAGAGGTCGAAAGACTTGTCCGGAAACATGTTATCAGGTGCTTTTATTAAGCAACACAATACTCACAAAAGCCACCAAACAAGCACAACATTGGCACTTTCATAAAAAATACAAAAGTATTCTAAAGATCAGCAGTTTGTGCTGTTTTTTGAAATCCGTATACTTGTAACTGAAGATTACAGCATCTGGGGAGAAAACAGTACAGAGGAATACATTAGTATCTGGAAAACGTTTGACACCAGAGAAAGTGAATATTGTTTGACGTTTACATATAAAGTCAGTGCCATTGTTCCCAGTTTGCACTGTTCCAGGCATTTGGGTTAAGTGATCTACAGTACTGGGTTACTGGTGGAAGCCACCCAGCCGATGTGTAACGAAATGTGATGAGATTGTATTGTACCTCTTTTAGATACACAGGTTAAATGGCATAAATACCACACAGACACTGTCTAAATTAAACCTTTTTTTGGACACCTAAATCAGTCAGTTATCAAATCATGCTAAATCAATATATGGCAACTGTAAACCGATTTATGCATCTCCACACTGAAGCCTGCAGTGTAACTATTCTATTGTTTGATAATATTGAGGCCAGAATATTTACAATACACCTCTACCCAGACAGAACGCGACCCGATATAACACGGGTTTGCATACAACACGGTAAAGCGCCAACACCCTGCTCTGAGCAACACGTTAAGGGTGCCGGGCTGGGGGGTTGGATAAGGGGCAGAGAGTCTTGGGGGCAGTCAGGGGCTCCCCCCCCAGAGGGTCTGGGAGGCAGGAGCTGTGGGGGGACACTTTTGGGGGCCTCGCAGTCCCAGAGTGGCCCGAGGGATTAGCGGGGGGCCGGGAGCAGCCCTCTCCGCTTCCCTCGCCCTGGCCCCTGCCGTGTCGCTCGGGAGAGGGGGCTTGGAGGAAGGATCCCCCCACACTCACTGGCAGCAGCTGAAGCGGAGCAGCCTGGCCCCAGCCCGCTTCCAGCTGTGGCGCTCCACTTCCCGCAACAGGCGAGTGCGGGACCTTTCCCCAACCCCCCGCACCCAGCGACACAACTGGGGCTGGGGCAAGGAAAGCAGAGCAGGCTGGGGCCGCATCGCTCCACTTCCTGCTGCCGGTTAGTGCAGAGAGTGTCCTTTCCCCAACCACCCTGCACTCACCAGCAGCAGCGGGAAGCAGAGCGCCGCGACTGTGAGATGGCAGAGTGGAGCGGGCTGGGGCCACCTTGCTCTGCTTTCTGCCACTGCCGGTGAGTGCCTGTCAGGGGGCTGGAGTCCCTAGAGGGGGCAGTCAGGGAACAACTGGAGGGGGGCCAAAGCAAGTTTGATATAACGCGGCCTCACCTATAACGCGGTGAGATTTTTTGTGTCTCTCGAGGACCGCGTTATATCGAGGTAGAGGTGTATTTACAGTATATAGAGCAGGGTCTTATTTGTAAGAAAGGTGACAAAAAATTAATGACTGAAGGGGTAGTATGTTGACTAGAGAGATTCATTAGCAGAGCAGCAGAGATTGGAGCCTGCTTGGCAACAGTTTGTTCCTTGAACCGTCATTAAATTCTGCCTCAAGTACATGCAAATCATGGTAACTTGTACTACACACAACCTGAAGATTTTTTTTTTTTTTAAAAAAAGGTAAGAAATATGAAATGCCTCCCAAATTTTCCCCCCAAACACACCAAAGTGAAGTTTTAATCAAGGGAAGAGGAGCAAGATCAAAACTTATGTTTCCCCAGAATTATGCTATTAATAGCTGACCCAAAATGACTTACATTTTTGTGATTCAAAGAAACTTGCCTCATACCGTCTCTCTTCTTAGAAATCCGAATAATGTTTCAACCTGAAACAAAAAGTTAAGCACTTAAACTAAACCACCTTACAAGCTGTCTGTCTCCTCCTCATTGTAGGAGGCAGACAACTTTCATTATTACGGTGTCTGGAAATACTCGGTATTCTCATGTATAATCCCAAACATTTCCCCTAGAGTATATTTTACTACAGAGAGCCTTGTTACAAGATCATATATCAGGCTAGTTTGTGGGACTGTACAAAGTATATTCTTCAAATGTTAACAGCTCAGGGAAGAGATGCACATGAAGAATCAATGCAGATATGCTGTTCCCAAATTCATATTAAAGGAGGAAGTGACAAGATGCACACATTAACTATCTTTTTTTGCAGTCTTACTGTTGTAAGCCTTATCCTCATAACCGCCCCCAACACAACACTTGTCAACCTGTATCAAGGCTAATTTATATTGTGAGATTTTTAATCTCTAGTTAGTAAGCTTTAAATAGAGAGGGGTTTTTAAACTTGTATCTCAAATAAAGGTTAGAACAATTCAATCTATGCCTTGTTCAATCCTTGGCCTCTGCTGAAACAACTGGACTATTTTTGGTATGGACATTTGACTAATATGTGGACTAAACCCCATTTCATCGTCAATTGAAGTGACAAGATTTGCTCTTTAGAACTTGCAATGTGTCTTATGTTTTGTCAAGCACAGTATATACTTCATACATTGCATAAAAGCTAATTAACTTGAGTCTCCAATTTGAGGTAGTGCCCTAGAGATCAAAGACTATCCTTACCATACCAGTCTCCATAGCCATCTATTCCCCTCCTTAAATACAGTAAAGTGTCCTTAAAACAAAAAAATTGAAGTTAATTTAATACACACCTATACAACAAAGCTTTGCCTTTGTTGTTTCCTATGGAAAAAAACCCACTTCTGGGAGAGAAGTCCATCGACTGAGCAAGATAAATGAGCTTTCTTCTGAACACTGGGAAGTTTGAGAATACAGTAAGTGAAGGAATGTGTACCTATTAAGAGAAAGATATAGTTATCAATTATAACTGGGTAAAAAACAAAACCAAAAATGACTAAAAAGGAGTATGAGTGGCACCTTAGAGACTAACCTGTCATTATGCAAGTCACTGCATTTAGCCGTATGGAGTGGAAATCTATCAACTTCATGAAATTGGTTAGTCTCTAAGGTGCCACTAGTACTCCTTTTCTTTTTGCGAATACAGACTAACACGGCTACTACTCTGAAAAATGATTGTAAGTTTCCAGAAGCCATGCAGTAAAAAAAAATTATAAAAGTTTAAGAAGTGAACAGGATACCTCAATGTATCCACTTTAAACAACTATTTTCAGAGGGGTATATTTCATTTTAATACCAGCATTACATTTCCAGGGCATCCTTTTTTGCACATTGAGTTTATTTTGAGAAAAATGAATAATGCTTACTTCAAAATGATTCCTAGCACCAGGACAAAGGACTAATATTTTGGAGACGACTGTAGAGTTTGTTACTATTAACTAATTTAACATTATTCAGCAACTCAAATGATGTAACACTTAAGGTACATTTAAAGCCCATAATAAAGCATCAATATTCAATTGACTCAACCTTAAGAAAGTAGCCCTTTAAAAAAGAGTTTCATATAGAGGTATTTCTTTGCTAAAAGCTGATTCACTAAAATGTTGAAACCTTAGCACTGTTGAAATGAAAGCCAAATAATTGTTACTATTCAGTAACGCTAAATACTAAAAAGTACACAATAGGGCTGGGAAAAATCCATTTCCATGTGGTAGACAAGAAGTATTACTTAGCAAGTGCCATCAGCCTGTACAGAACCTAAGCTTTTATTATTGAAGTTACAATATTATTCTAGCTTGTATGCTCAGGAAGAGGAAGAGAATCACATGTTGAAGGTTAAGTGATATTCTACGCTATTGTCCTCCCAAGTCTGCCGGCTGATGGGAACAAGGAGGCAGCAGTAAAACAAACAAGATTAGCTCAATTTCATTCTGCTGTAGCTTGGGAAATTGAGGAGCTACAACAGAGGCAGTCATTTGAGGATTTAAGAGGCTTGGGAAAAATTAGATTAACAAGGATCCAACATCAACTCCAAGGCTGTGGATTAGGAAGAGGGGAAAAAAAAAAAGTGATCCTTCTGCCTGCCTTCCAGTAACTGAATGAAAGGCTTCAAATTTGATCAGATGTCTTAGGACTACATAGGATGGTTACTCAACCTGGAGGCTACCAGCAGCCATTTCCCCTCTCACACTACCCCTCTGCTTCACAGGTATCACAAAGGACACATCAAGCAGTTATAAAAATTGGGATATTTTCTCAGAGATTCAATCTTGTGAGTGAACAAACGCCGGTGCCTCTTCAATCTACCGAAAGCACATTCAATCGTCATTGTGCACCTGCTGAGCTGGAAGTTTAATCTTTCCTCTGGGCTGTTGTGGCCAGCGTACGGCTTAATGAGCCTGGAGTGTAAGGGGTAGACTGGGTCCCCGAGAACCCCTACTGGCATTTCAACATTGCCAAAGGTAATCTGCTCACAGGTGCTGGAACTAGGGGTATTGGTTCTCCCTGGCTTAAAGAGGTTTCTACAATATACAGGGTTTACACAGTTTGGTTCAATGGCTCTCAGTACCTCCCACTGTACAAATTGTTCCAGCACCCTTGAATCAGCTAGTCGGGAAAGGAAGCCCCTGCTTGTACCTTTCTGAATAGTCCTGTGTTCTTAAAGAAGTGAGTATCATGCACCCTTCCTGACTAGTCAACACATCAGTGAAGCATCCCTGGTGATCCACCAGCATTTGCATAACCATAGAAAAATAGCCCTTTCTGTGGATGTAGTCTGTGGCAAGGTGGTCTGGTACCAAAATAAGGACAGGCATGCCTCAAAAATTTACCTCAGCTGAAGTCTTTATAAACTGGACAGAAAATGAGACAATATATTATTTCCTCTATCTTTCCATCTTTAAGGCCTATTGTACCAAACAGAAAGCCTGGTTAATAAAGCATTAGCATCTATTTCTGAAGATCTTCTCCCACTTTTTACCCCACCCAATCTGAGTTCATATTTTTTAATTGATAGAATAGTTTTCAATTTGTCTTGACTTCAGAAGCTTCTCCTTGTTTTGAGGATTAACATATATCTAGTCTAGAACTAATCCTAAACAGGCCCTGACAGCTCAGGTACTAATTCAAGGTATCATCTTGTCACAACAGCAAACGTTTTCTGTATTTGAAACAGATTAAAAAAGGTATTTTGGGTGCTCACTTATCCCTAATACACTTCTTCATAGATTTAATGGGCCAATACTTCTACAGTATTTTCACCTCAACATCACTAGATACATGCATTTAAATTATACTGATTCTTCTTTCATCAGTGTAGTGCATGTCATTATCTTGGGATTATCTTTCATAGCTTTGTTATGTGATAATAGAACAGTTTTAAGTCATTTTATACACTGAGACCAGTCAGCTAACCTCTAATTTTCTTCCAGTCAAGCATTTTAATGACACTATGTCTGGTTTCTTTTCATTAGAAATAACAGGTTTAGCTCCATTAAGCATTAATGTGATTTGACTGCTACCACAGTACTAGTCTAATGAATACAAATCATGTAGTCTTGCCTCAGATTTACTATGGAGGATCTCTGATATGCAGAACCAAAACCAACAGACCAAACTACATCTTTCAATTTGAATTTATGCTGATTTCAGTAGCATCTCAAACTACTACAGTTAAGAACATGTACATTAGTACCACCCTATTTGCCTAAAACAGATAATAGCAGCATGGAGAAAGGAAGGTAGCTGAGCTTTACTTTACCAGCCTTATCTTCATGCCAGTCAGAAGCTGCACTAAGTTCTCAAGAATTCAGTTCAACCCTCCCAGCTGCTGAGGAATTACGAGAACATGAGGACTGTATGTAGGGGTGTGTTATTGTATCTTCCAGTTAATCATTGGATACTGCTTAATTTAAATTCCATTTTATTTTTTCTAAGTGTGGTAAATCCTATTTTAAAAAGCAATTTTTAATCAACGGACAGCTCTATCACTGGCTACAGAGAAAGAGCACAAAGGAAGAACCAAAAACCTCAAAGAGCTAGAGAAGAAAATCCATAATGAAGAGACCGCTACAACTAAAGGCTGCATTGAAATGCCAGTAAAGAAGTCTGAATAACTAATGTACTTAGCAGACGGTTACCCTTGGTGTTCAGATTGTCAACCAAGTACAGCTGATCAAAAAGGAAAGAAAGTTTCCTGAAGGCACTGGAGTGAACCAGATATCAAGGTTAGGTTAGGCTCTTCAAGGAAGAGACCATCTTTAAGTTATGTATTTGCACAGTGCAAAGGAAACTGGGAGTAAGGCCCCATGGCACTACAACTGTACAAAGAAAAATGAAAAGTTTAGGGTGTTTGTTCCATAGACCTAGTATCAGATAGCAGAAGGAGGCTGGCACAGGCGTATACCACTGTTAATAAAAGCACTTCCCTGTGCCATTATCCTGTTCAATTTGGGTATTTGCATCACAGCAAACCTTCACTGAAAAGAACAAAGGCTTGACTTACCAGCTTGACTGCATCATCCGCTGCACTGGAGGCCACTGCCAAAATTTCTGTGGTGGGATTGAAGGTCAGAGACGTAGCAGCTGTAACCAAGTTCATTATGGCTTTAACTGGTTTAGGATTGGTTTCTCTGAGGCAAACATCATGGGTATACACATTCACAACTCCTGAACAGGAGCTGGAGAAAGAAAGAGAGAGAGGGGGGAAAATAACTGATAGTCTACTCAAAAAGACCAGGTGGAAAAGAAACATTTTCTCAGTTTGTGACATTAAATTTTAGATTATATCAGAAGCAGTTTCATATCTACATATACCATTCAAATAAACCTAAACCTTTTTCCCCCCCAACTGAATATTTACTAATATCCACAGTAATAGCTAAACAAAGCATTAACTCTCAAATGTGAGCCTGGGTCCTTAGTTCAAGCTGTGGAGGTCCCTAGTTCAATTCTAAGTTCTGAGGTCAGACTACAGAATAATAATGGTCCCTTCTGGCCTGGTTATCTATGATAGACACTGTGTAATACCTTTTTATAAATGAGGTTATGTATTGTAACCTAGAAGTAACAGCAGTAAAGATGAAGTATTCTGAATTCAAGGCTATAAGATATACACAATTAAATGAACATTCTGAACTACTAGTTTCGAAATGGTTACTCACTTTACATGTCACAATTCTAGACACTTATTCTGTTTAGAAAGTCTCATCTGGAGCAGGCTAACAAAGATGTGTCATACTGTGACATTGACAGGAACTGGGAGGAAGGTGTGTGACCGGAGACAAACAGGGATTTTACATGTACTGCCTCCGCCATGGACAGTGTTCATGTCTCTGACAGTAAGCTCAGGAGGAGGGTGTGATGTTATTGACAGGAATTGTGACCATACAGATCATTGTTTCAACCAGGGTCCTATGGTTGCACCAGGTGTTGTACAGAGGCGGCCAAGTGGGGTGTCTATGGAAAGGTTGTAGTTTGCTGGTTATGATTATGCTGTCTGTATGTATCATTTTTGTATTTGAAGTTATGAATATTGGCAATGTTCTTGTTTGATTCTAAGTATCCTTAGTGAAGCATTTGGTCAGCTTCTTGAGAAAGGACTATTCTCAGTAAGTGCCCCATCAAGAAACACTTAACTGACAATGGATTTTGGGAGATGCCAATCCACATCTGAGCGTTCCTGGGAACTTTCAAACAAAAATGTAAACAATGGCATTGGTCTGCAAAAAGCTCAATCATCCATAGACATGTGACTTGACCAGGTGGCTACAGACTCCATCTTGTTGCTGTGATTTTGCTCACAGAAGAACAAAGGAGTTTCCGCCCACAAGTGAGAGAATATAAAAGGCCCTGGAAACCCCTCCGTTTTGTCTTCAGCTGGCTCAAAAGATAACCTCTCCACCCCAAAGAGATGCCTGAAAGAAACTGGAACAAAGGACAGTAACTATGGGGGTTGAGTGATTGCTGGACCGAGACTAGGAAGGAGTCTAGCCTGTGAAAGAAGCTTATTGGAACATCTCTGAGGGTGAAATTTACCTGCATTTAGTTTCCTACTGTATTAAGCTTACACTTGCGTGTTTGTTTTATTTTACTTGGCAATTTACTGTATTCTGTCTGTTATTGCTTGGAACCACATAAATCCTACTTTTTATATTTAATAAAAATCACTTTTTACTTATTTATTAACCCAGAGCAAGTAATTAATACCTGGGGGACCAAACAGCTATACTTCTCTCTATTAGTGTTACAGAGGGTGAACAATATATGAGTTTACCCTGTATAGGCTTTATACAGAGTAAAAACAATTTATTTGGGTTTAGACCCCATTAGGAACTGGGTATCTGGGTGCTGGAAACAGGAGCACTTCTCTAGCTGTTTTCAGTTAAGTCTGCTGCTTTTGGGGGATCTGCTTCAGACCTGGGTCTGTGTTTGCAGCAGGCTAGCATGTCTGGTTCAACAAGACAGGGTACTGAAGTCCCAAGCTGCCAGGGAAAACGGGTTCAGAGGTAGTCTCAGCACATCAGGTGGCAGTCTTAAGGGGGTCTCTGTGACCCAACCTGTCACACATACAACTGACAAATATTATAAATTATTTTCTAGTTACTGATTTAAAGGGTATGTGTTCAGGTTTAGATCACATCTGGAGAATTAAGAATGTCCATACTGGGTCAGACCAAAGGTCCATCTAGCTCAGTATCCTGTTTTCCGAAAGTGGCCAATGCCAGGTACCCCAGAGAGAGTGAAGAGAACAGGTAATCATCAAGTGATCGATCCCGTTGCTCATTCCCAGCTTGTGGCAAACAAAGGCTAGGGACACCATCCATGCCCATCCTGGCTAATAACCATTGATGGACCTATCCTCCATGAACTTATCTAGTTCTTTTTTGAATCCTGCAATTCTAATGGTCCCTTTCTGTGACTACAGTATTCAGGTCTGACCCACAACAGTTCCATACATAATACAAAACTGTTACTAGTATTCCAGGTACTGAAACCCATTGATTTCCTCCTCATGGAAAGTCACCTTGTTCAACCTACATTTATGGAAATAATCTTATCACCAAGCCAGTGATTCTCTTCAAGATGAATCAAACCATGGTCAAATAATATCAACTGGTCATTACCTCTACGTATAATCTAGTTTAAAAAAAGGGTTTTAGGCAAAGAATCATATCCTACTCCAGATGCTTTGGTAAGTGTCACATATGTTTGTTCAAGTTAAACAAATGCAGTTCTAATCCTGAGTCTTTAACACTGCAGCTGTACGTAACAAAGCCATAAACAGTCTGAAGGTTACATCAATTAAAAAGACAGAATGAATTCCATTTTTGTATTCGGTACGGTCTTAGAATTAAGCCCTCTGAACAGTTATAAAAAGATGCAAGAAAAACTCAGAAGTTCTGTGCTGAAGAGTGCACTCCACTAAAATGGATATAGTAAGGAACAATGATTAAAACCCAAATTACGTCTATTAAAAAACTCAGTATTTCAAATGGTATATAAAGGAGACAAACTGAATAATCTGCAGTTTTAGAAACTTATGCAGACAAGATACAGAATATTTTCACTTTACTAAGTATAGGGATCTAGAATCTTTCAACTTCTTTAAAAACCAACGAAAAGTAGGTTCTCAGCAACGAAGACCGACCCCAGTTGCTGGACTGGGGAATTAAGAGACTACAGGAAAGTCTGTATTTAAAAAAAAAAATTTTAAACTCTGAAATCATTATTTCAATAAGATTCCAGTTTGATGTACCAGGCTTTAAATAGTATGTCTTTTTCAAATTCCTTTAAAAATATTTTATAATGTTTTTTCTGCTCCCCTGTTAAAATTTTACCTAAGGATCTTTTTAAAGCAAGGGTAGACTGATTATGGAAGCAGTGAACCTGACCACACAAAAAGTACCAGCAAACATTTTTCCCCATCTTTTTTTTCAAAACATCTTAGCAAATACTCAATTTTTGTTAGTGCAGTTTTCAAATCGATGTGCCTCCTTATAAATCCGTGCTATATTTAAAAAAAAAAAAAGAAGTCCAAACAAGGAGTTAACTGTTAGAGAAAGGAGAGAATTGGGATGAGATTGAGGAGGAAAAAAACCTTGAGCTGACATTTATCAACATGAAGTGGTCACAGGAATCCAGTTTGCATTTTAACAGCTCTGTAGTTGGACCACGTTAACAGTGGCTGCACTAATAAAAATATGCAGGAAAGAGTGAAACGTTACTGGCATTTAGAAAAAAATCCCTATACTAGAATTTTTGTTAACAGATCACAATTCACCTACAGCTACATGACTTGAATGGAAGGAAAATGGAGAGATTTGGTAATATTACAGTACTATTGACACCTATGGAACACAATTGTTAGGTGTTCATGAGAAAGAACTAAGTCCATGCAGCTCCCCACCTAAAACTCAGGCTATGTCTACCCTGGCCCTTTCGTCAGTCATGGGTGTGGAAACAAAAAACAAAACCACCTCTGACTGACAAAAGTTTCACAGAAAAAAGCACCAATATAGACAGTGCTTGGTCAGTGAGAGATGCTCTCCCCCCAAAATAGTTACCGCCGCTTGTTAAGGGTGGTTTAATTATGCCAGCAGAAGAGCTTTCTCCCGCCAGCATAGAGTGGCTACATGGGAGACCTTACAGCGGCGTCTGCAGTGTAGACAGTCTAAATCTAGTCTCACCTCCTATTCCTTTACTTACCACATTGTGAACAGTTTATCCAAGAGCACCAAAATGACTGAGGAAAAAATAGGACATTGAAAAACTTTAAAATCCTTGGTTTATCATCACTTACCCACATGCCACGTACTGGCCATTTTTTGATACAGCAAGACATGTTCCATGCAAGCAGCCTTCATCAGTGAACCTGTTTAGACAGCGCCTACTTTTCACATCCCAAATGAAAACTTCACCCTCGTCTAATTATGAGCAAAGGAAAAATAACTGTTAATGAATTCCGCTGTATAAAACCTAGTAGCAATTACATAACCATGAAAAAATTGGGCACGATCAAAATTTACTTTTAAGATCTACTTTAGAGAAATCTGAACCATGCATGTCTAGAAATATCTATGGTCTCCAAGTTCGTCAGAATAGTAGGAAAAGCCAAGGGGGAGGGGTGCCCCCACACTTGGGAAACAAACTAACAGACAGGCTGACTTTCAAATTTCATACTTGCAAATCAGTTGTTTGTACATTCTTGAATAAAGATAAAGGAGTTAACATGTGAAACTAACTTATCCTAATATGGCAATTCACTTCTATTTATGCTATTTTTGGTACAAAAAAAGCCATGCGTCTACATAGATACCAGTAAAAACGTATCTAGCCAGAATTACAGGCCACTGTCATTCCCATTTGGTATGTACTAGATTTACCTAATATTAAAGTATTGTTTTAAATGCAAGTCCCCAAAACATTAAGCCATGTGAGTCTGTATTCTCCACCCAAGTGTTATACAACAGTCAAAACACAGCAAAAGACCCTGCCACAGCCCAACTTCAGGGGCCTGAATAAGCTTTTAAATTAAACTAACAGAAATCCTCCTTCTGAGGGAAAGGCAAGATCACCTTGAAGGGATAAGAGTACAAAAAGCAAGGATAGTCAGATGCTTCAACATGCCATACCAGTACAGAAAGGCTGTTGGTACAGCTAGGATGTATAAGTTAACATGCATGGTTTTCTTCTAAATTGTTGCCAATTTTTTTTCCTATGTGTGTCACCTTGCTTTCAGCTTCTCAGTTTGTCCACAATTGAGGAATGTCAGCGTTTTGACCAGAATTCAGTCTTCGATATGTAGTGTACAGTGCACTTGGTTTTGTGTTCTAATCGACACAGCCAACAGCAACATAACATCAGACAGCAGATAAGTAAAGAGGGAAGATATAAAATCCTCAACCAGAAATAATGAGCAGCTTTTTGATTCAAAGCAGGAGAGGAGAAAGCTGAATATACCAACTTCTTGTTAGAGGGTTTCAAAAAGGGTAAACACTGCTGAATATTGTAAATTTCAGTAGTATCTCTCTTTCCCTCTTAAGTGCCATAACTTCCAAAGTAGGAATAGTAAAGAATTTTCATGGTGGTCAAATTTGTATTAGCAAGTGTGTCAATTCAGGCCAGTAAAGTATTCCCATTAAATATTACAGAGTATGATGCAAGCATTCACCTATAATGATTTTTCTTTAAAAGCAACTTCAACAGGATACGAAAAACCTAGTTTTGCTAAACTATAAGTAGTAATGACTGTCAAGCATTTTGGACATAATCCTTGTTCATCCTTCTATTCTGCTCACCATCAAACTAATTTCCTTTCATTTGCCTTCTTGCTATTTTACCCTGTATTCAACAATCCCTTAATCTTTTTTGGACGTCAGTGACGGATGACAGTATATGCCCAAAAGTAAATTAGAGTTTATATACATATTTAGAGAGGTACATGGAGTCTGAAGCTTAAGGGTATCATTTCCAAATGCTACTCTAAGAGCCTAATCAACTACAAATAAAATCCATAAACTTTAGTTTTCAAAGTGATTGAATCTGAAATTAATGTTAAGAAAACACAAATGACTTACTAGAATTTGTGTAAATTTTGCTGCTATCTGGAGAGAATGCTGATGCAACAGCCTTTCCATTTATTTTCATACTGCCAATCAGCTCCTTTGTCTAGGAGAACAAAGAGTAACAATTATTCAGAAGACCAAGAGAAATCAGATCTTTGTCACTCGTGGAAGTCAAATATTGCCTGAATTCCCACCCACCAACCCTAGTATTTAATTATCAGAATAAGTATATCAAAGAATATCTGATTCCTGCTGCATCTAGCAGGACTTGGGTTTTACAAACTCAGGCTCCAATCCTGCTCTTGCTCTTCACAGGGACATGGGTCCCTCTGCATAGAAACAGTTGCAGATCAGGGCCACAGGGAACATTAATAAAAGTAGTTTATTTTGTGCAATTGCATCTAACCAATGATTCCAGATTTAATTTGAGGCAAATTTCTCTCTATAAATATTTTCCTCACAGGCAATATATGAATGATATTGAGGAGCTTTTCTGATTCCCATCATAATGCACTACACACAATTATACAAGAATACAACAGAACTGTTTGTAAGTATTCAACTGGAGAATACAACTGGGTCTACTGCATTTTGTGAATTAGAAGTAAGCTGATTTTAAAAGGTAGCTTCCAAATCCATTAGAAAACATTCCCTCCTGAAACAGGTAACTTTAAATGCTTTCAGATAAGTTCAAGACTATTGTTCTCTGCTGCTGTCTCTCCCAAAACTTGCTCCTACAAAAGGGCAAAGTAATCACTCTTGACTGTCAGGTATTCAAGGGCAGGGAGGACACCGATAAAGAGGAAAAGGACAATCTCTTTTCTTCCGTTTTGTGATACCATAAAGAAGTGTTAATATTGCTTAAAACATGAACACATTAACTTTTATTAAGTATTTAAACCTATGCACAGCCTACTCATTTTTGACAGGCTATTTCATCTCCTTTGTGTGTTTTTAAGCTTGCTCCAAATACAGTATGAAGTTTCAGAGTAACAGCCGTGTTAGTCTGTATTCGCAAAAAGAAAACGAGTACTTGTGGCACCTTAGAGACTAACCAATTTATTTGAGCATAAGCTTTCGTGAGCTACAGCTCACTTCATCGGATACATACTGTGGAAAGTGTAAAAGGTCTTTTTATACACACAAAGCATGAAAAAATACCACCCCCACCCCACTCTCCTGCTGGTAATAGCTTATCTAAAGTGATCACTCTCCTTACAATGTGTATGATAATCAAGTTGGGCCATTTCCAGCACAAATCCAGGTTTTCTCTTGAAGTTTGTTGTTTAACATATAGTATTCTATGCAAGATTCAAGTGAAGTGAAAATGTGTCAGGACAATTATGAACACAACAGGAAGACATTAAAATCCATGAACACCTGAAATAGCTCGATACTCCCATTTTTCTGACACAAACATTGTTATTTACAAGGTTTTACGTGGGTATTTTTTGTGCTTTTCAAAAAAGTGCATTGGTGTTTTAATGTGAATACAAGAGCTGGATGAAACGTGAATGTGAATGTGAATGAAAATGTCTAGAAATCTTCAGAGCAAAACAGCAGTGTAAATTTATCCATAGCCCCACTAATGTGCCTCATATAGTACAGGTTACTGCAATGGACAGTATAGTTCAGTCTTCATTACCTGCTCACTTTTAGGTACCTCTGCCAAAATTAGGGCCATTGAGGTAGTGATTTTTGGCATGAATACCGTTTTCCCACTAAGAAATTGCAAATCAGTCTATCACTACCAGATGGATGGGACTTCAAACAGAGTTGAAAAATTTCATATCCATCACCAGTGTCATGAGTTATCCAGTTCCACTACTAACCATTAACAAAACTGTTTTAAGAAAAAACTCTGCCACATACAACCCTTTTTTTAAAGCAACAGTTATATCATCATAAAAATGGTGCACCTTATTTAGTGTGGTAAAGCCCCTTCATTTAAAGTACAGAAGTATTTTCAAAATTAAGCAGATGCAAGAGTTAACGGCTTCCAAAGAGCTACAGATATTTTAGATTAGCTGTTCTTAGCCTTTTCTGTGGTGGACAACCCCTTGCTCCCCCTAGCATGCCCACTTAGCAATATGAACTGGATAATCACAACTCCTTGATTCCATGACAACATACCCCAGGGGTTGAGAGCCCCAGTTAATGACAAACAAAACAGCTACCTTCATTGCCAACAAATGAAGATAACCTGAGGTCCCAGTAAGCAGCAGGAACGATCCGTCTGGAGATACTTCAAACCTTCTGATAAATTTCTCTTGCATTCCTTGAAGAAAAAAAGTAAAAAACTTTCAGAATTTTAATTTACACCAATGAGTTTATCACTTTGTGTATCATACAACTTCACTGTGAAAAGTGTGTATCTCATAAAGACACCTGTTTAACACTCTTCTCTTATATGGATGAGCTGTCTCTTCAATTAACAAGATCGGGCTGGCTGATAAGCTTTAAATATTTTGTCAAGTTTCATATTCTATCTGGCCTAAGCATAACACAACTGATAGCCAACCTTTTAAGAGTTCAGATTCTAGAGAGATTTGTGTTCAAGTTTTATTTTAACAGAATATTCTCTAAAACAGTTCAGGCTTAAAAATAAGATTTTGGCAGAGAGCCTCCTTAGAATATTGACATATCAGAGTGTCAATGAGATTTTTTTCAAGTATTGCAACATGTGTATATACTTACTACATTCAGAAGTGACTGAGATCTATAGTAAATCTGGATTGGTACCATTAAGCATTTTACTTTTTCTTTCAAAAGGTTTGTAATTGTAGACCTTAAAAAGCATTGAACATCGCAATAAAACCTCACCTCTTATTTGTTGAACAGGAATAATATTTCCACTCATCATGTCATACACATAGAACAGTTTACTGTGTGTACCAGTAGCTATAACTTGTTCTCCATCAGCACTGAAATGAGCCTTATAGACTGGAAAGCTTTCCAGATGTATGCTCTGTATCTTTGGATTAGTTTTACCATCCACCTTCAAGAAGACAGAAAAAAAAGTTGTTTTTGCTCTTCATACATTCATTTGTAATGTGCCTTTCAGATATATTTCTGTAGGCAAGTACAAGAATCAAGAATGTGTAGTCAATACCAGCTGAAAAAAAAAAAAAAGATCACTCCATTCAATCCAAAAGAAACCTTCAAATTATGCAGCCTGATGAAAACAAATTTCACATATTTCGGATGTGGCCAAAGTACAATAGATCACAGGTGAGAACAGTTTACAGATAGAGGCCCTCAATTAAGAATATCCCACCCCAACTCCAGCCAAACAACTCAGCCAACCATAATTCCTATGGCGACACATGGAGAGGTGATCCCAGCAACAATCCTATCTAAAGCTATTTTTGGCATAATAAAACTTTTTATATTTAATATAGCCAACACTTTAGAAGCACATGAAAAAAAGTGATCCACAACCTCATTGTTCATTTTACAAATTCAACACAAGCTGCTCACCTGAAACAGTGATATAGACCGATCTAGTCCAGCAGTCATAACTACTTGTGCAGAAGGATGGAACTGCACAGTTCTCAGTTTAGCATCAGAAGGACGTTCATTATTAGCGTCCAAGCAATTTTTCATCTAGAAAAAGACCAGACCAATGTGATTTAAATGCAGTCATTAGTTCCCTATCCAACTGCATGTCCCTCCTCCACTCCACTCATGGAAACAGGGCTTAAAGGGATTTCAGCTTCACTGATCTTGTAGAGTACAGACGTGCAGGAGGGACCTTGGGTTAACCTTGTAAACATTCTGCATAAACTTTAGAATATCACCTAGTTCAGACATTAGAGTAAAAGGTATTCTGAAGTTACTTTTCATATTTTTGTGCATTAAAGAGTGTCATCCATAGCACACTATGGAGTAGCTGTAAATAAGGTTTCAACTGACCTTCCATTTTAAGTCTAATTTTGCTTTTCCTCCACCTCAACTTTTGAAAGCCACAAAGGAATGTCAAACTTAAACATAGCACAACAGTGAACAATAGCCCCAGTGGTAGAGATAAGTTCTTCTATTAATACAATAGCAAAATGCATCACACTTTTTTTAAAAAAAAATAATCAGAAAATAGTTTACCCCGTTTACTACGATTTAAAAATTGGCAGTCTGCTAATCTGGAATAATATAATAATCTGAAGCAGACTACTTGTTTCAGTAAGAGGGTGTTTCCCAACATGGAGTGGATCACACAGGGGGCCTCAGAGGACTGGGGGTATAGAAATCTGAATTTTTCTGCAGAGGCTCAATTTCAATTAAAAAAATAAGTTTCTAGCTATTATAATTACAAAGAAAACATTCAAAGTGTGAAACAAGAGTACTGACTGAAGAGCTTGCAGAGACTCTGAAACACCTCTGAGGGGTGGAATGCCTCATTTATTTCAATGTGAAAAAAAATAAGACGCCAATAATAATTAATGTTGACTTTAGGGTACTCCACTGCTCAAAGCATGTAAGAAAGGAGGAGAAATATTATGAAGACCTATACCAGTGTCTCCCAAGGTAGTGGGAGGGAAGAGAAGACTACTGAGGATGAGCCAGGGGGTATAGATGTAAGAATTGAGATAAGTAGGTCTTTAACACCACATGACAGACTTGCAACCCTGACTAACTGGCTTCATATTTCTTGGAGAGGGAGTGGGAGGATTTCAGCTTTCAAGAGTTTGAGAAACCCTGCAGTAAGCCATCCACAGAACCACTGGCAAACACTGCTGCCCAAGCAGCAGAATAGCACTTCTTGTGTTATAAAATATGTACACATATATCAACAGTAACTATATTGAAACACTTTGAAGGAAATGAGAGGGTAGTTTTACCTGTAAAATGCCTCTTGGTAAAGTCTCTGATGCAGACACAAAATTGCCCGTCTTGCAGAGCAGCTCATCATCTTCGTCACTGTCCTCTAATTAAAACAGATTTAAAACGGCTTATTGAATGTACAATTTGTTCCTGAATCCCCACATAGATGTTCTTTAAAATTATCTTGTGTGTTCTCTGCATAAGCAAAAGCACAGAGAGAGCACAAAGCAGCAGGTATCCAGTATACAATTAGAACAGGAAAAATGCCAGGCAATGAATGAATCTCTAAGAGGTCACACAAAATAAAGGAACATGTTGAAAGAACTGAACACTTTCCTAATGTATTTAAATAAATTTACCATCATTTTCACTTTTTCTGGCTTTCTTCTGGTCTTTCTGGGCCCAGAAAGGCACTCCTCCCATAGTTCGCTGAAATCTAAAAGAAAAAGAGAACTTTCATATGCCCATTCTTTCTTAATAACCTGTATATCATGCTACCAAAAATTTTCAGCAATTTTTAACACAGTAATAGGGAGACATTAAAACACCCTCCCAACAATCTCATCACCTCACTTAGATACAGCAGCCACAATCTTCCTTTGCTGTTTTTAACAAATCTTTTCTACTCCAGCTTCCGTTAACTGAATTCACTACATAAAAATAAACCATATGACATACATATATAAAATGTTCTCTCCCTCAAAAAAAATGAGGGAAATCTAGTTTTCTTAATAAGGTTTTCTAATGCTTGAGTAGGGCAGTGATGATTTTCAATCTGAGCAAAATACTTAGCCATTTATGTAAAATTCAATTTATACAAAGACTTGCCTATATAGCTAAGTTCACACGTGTACAAAAAGGGTCCTTAAATGTAAGGTAATATACACAAATGTGCAATAATAAAGGCACATAAATATTATGCTATTTATAATATTTATGCTATAATACCTCTGTTTGGTTCACAATTCAAGTCTTTATTAAACAATGCACTTTTTCCTGCCTAAATTGCAATCTGAATTGATTTATTAGTCTCTCTTTCTTATTCCCAATTGTTCTGTTGCACACAAAGACAGCTAACGTTCCCCCTGTAGGACTGGATGCATTGGATTGATGAAGCAACATATCTACTTACATATGACAGATTTTACGAAGCCTAAATTTGTATATTATCTGCTCTACCATGTTAAATAATTGTAAGGAAACAGAAACGAGACTGTCTGCTCCAAGGACACAAGCAACACAATTACGTAGTTTTTTTCATTTTACTGGTTATTTGTTAAGTCCAAACAACATGATTGATGCTGTTGGGCACCCTAGCTTTAATGAATTGAAGTTATTTGCCTGAATTCCTTGGTCAAAAGGAGAAAAGAGCATCTTAATTGCTCGTAATAGGGGGAAACTGACTTGACCACAACACATCTAATCTCATGTTACTAAAATTAGCAGCAAAATTATGTTAACATAATCAATTAACAATTCGTACTGTTCTTGAAGTCTCTTTTGAAGATTTTTTTTGGTAAGCTTCTTCTCTGCATCACTTTTCATCATGTCTTTCCGATAACGATGGGTCATGTCAACTCTAGGAAACAGACATTCTATATGTTAAACCTTTGAAGAAAGTGTATTAACAGTCCTTATTTTCTTTAAATCTTCAAGAAGCAGCCATTTAAAATAGCAAACTCTGTATTTCTACCGAGTCTTAAAGTCAATACCTCTATTTCCCCGTTTCTAGGATTACAACCTTAGGAGCTTAACTCACATTTCCTCGGCTTCATCTTCATCATCCACCCACGCTGGTTTTTTAGATGGAGGAAAATTATCTTTTGCTTCATTCTCCACTTCTGAGTCACTGGAGTCCTCTCTTAGAAGATTTCCTGTGACTACATCAAGCTTAAAAAAAAACAATATCATTTGGTCAAAAACATTGGTCAAATATAACAACTTTAAACAGTAGAAGTTTTAATACAGTTCTCCACATGGGGAGAAAAATCAAGAACAGTAAAACCACCACTCTTCCAGTGTTGGAAGGCTGCGTGGGTAGCCAAGGTGGATATGGAGAGCGTAGTTCCTTCCTCCACAGCAAACTAGCCCCCTCTCCCTGATATTTATCCATCACCTCCCACAAGTGCCCTCCCTGATGGGAACGGGACGGGCACCTACCACCCCTCCCACAGTCCATTCCCCACTATTTCTCATTAAAGGTGAAAGTTTAGAAAACAGTTTATTTATACTAGAAAATACATAATAAAATAAAAGCCACCTGCCTTTTGCTATTGATAGATTAGCCTAAACCAGGGGTTCTTAACCTTTACTGCAGCCTGCATCCCCTTTGGTTCTCAAAATATGTTCTTGGACCCCTTATCAAAAATTGTGGAAGTAGGTCAGTTCTTTAAACCTAGATATATTTGTTTGTATATTACAGTAATCATTAAAAAATGTATAATGTTAATACATAGGTTCAATGAAACAAAGTTGTACTTAGGTGCCTGTGCTTAATTTGTGTTTTCAATTATTTACCTTCTAAAAAAATCTGGCATGTCTCGCATGCCCAGAAAGTATCTCGCACCCACAGGGGCTACGTGCACCCCAGGTTAAGAACCACTGGCCTAAATCAACAGGTTCCAGAAATGTAATAAGATGCACCTTTAAACAAGCTTTTCCTATATTCTTTTACTCAATGTCCTGTGCACCATGGGAATAAAGGGCAACTCCCCACTAGATCTGGGAACTGTTTCTGCCTCTAAACACATGTTCACTACATCCAAATGCCTGCAGCAATAGCCACTACAACCTGAAGCAGTTTTACGCTATATTTAAAACTGATCAGGAAAATAAATCATATAAATTTAGAGAGATTTAGACAGTTCCCTATGCCATTCTAGTAAGGGCTCCCCTGTCCCCTCCCCTCCATACTTCAGTTGAAAGCTCACGCCTGGTCTAGGTTGACAGCAGCACATATGGATATGCATTGCAGTGAAAAGTTGGCTGTGTCCACAGTGCAGTGTGTAGCATGGCAGTGAAAGGTTCTAGCAGGGGGAGGCAGCAGGACACTACACCACTACCAATAGCAGTGTAGTGGAGGGGGTTGCTGAGTGGGCACCTAGGGTGCATGCTCACAGGGTTCTGCTGTGTCTTTGCTCTCCTAAGCAGTGCCTCGCCATATGCATTGCTATTTGTGCCCATGCTGGGGACAGGGACTGCAACGCACTTACTCCACGCATGCGGAAAACGTAGCCAGCCTTGGGAACAGAGATGCCCTGCCAGAGCCTGCATGACCATTTTATTGATTTTAAAACATGAGTTAAATCTATCACACAAATTGAAGTTGGCTACTAAAGCCTTCTATGAAGCACTACATCTACATCCTTCTTGGTTTCGTTATAATTTTGCACAACTCTGTTAATGAGCTTCTTGAATGCAATGCGTTCATCTTTGGTGGCTTCTCATGTGTCCGGTACTTCCATTCCTTCAATTGGAATGCTCATTAGTTCATTCACATGATCAGGCAGAAGGCGACTTCTTTGAGAACACAAAATTCTATTCAATGATTAAAAAGAACGCTCAGCTGTAGCTGTTGTGACTGGGAGTAGCAAGAGATGAATTCCTACTTCTTTCAGCCCAGGAAACATAGCTCAAAGATTGGGTCGAGCCACTAGTGATGATAAAGAAAGTCAAATCTTCATTCATTCATCGCATGATATTCCATCCTGTGTTCAAATTCTCTATTCTGTCCTGATCACAAGGCAGCCTCATTGCTGATAGTGCCTCACTCCACTCAACTGTCAGTGTTTTATAGGTTTCAGAGGAACAGCCGTGTTAGTCTGTATTCGCAAAAAGAAAAGGAGTACTTGTGGCACCTTAGAGACTAACCAATTTATTTGAGCATGAGCTTTCGTGAGCTACAGCTCACTTCCTGTAGCTCACGAAAGCTCATGCTCAAATAGAGTGTTTTATAGGACAGGCATCTGTAAAAGCTACGTAGAGGTTGAGTAGAATTTAGAAGTCGCTGCTGTAGTTTAAGAATCAAGTCTGTGTACTTTTTCAGTTGTCTTAAACTTCTTGTCCTCTTCACTTAAGGATTCAATATAAATGCCTTCATTAGTCAACTTCTGGACTGAAGTCTTTGCTTCTTCCAGTACTTTTTCAATGGACAGCTTTCTGATTGATCCAAATGTAGCTTCTATTGCTGGACAAAGATCTACTACTGTTGTAGCAGATGCCTGGATGGCATTGTTTAATGACCCAAGTGGTTTCAACAGTAGACTTACAAGAGAAAGAATGGCAAAAGTCTTCTCTGAATGTAGTAGCAAAAGTAATTCATCAGTCTCACTACTTAGATCCATCTCATCTTCGTAGATGCTTTCCGAAGCCAGTGATAATGGCTGGAGTAATTAAGACAACAGCCAAGGATCGCTCATGAGAAAGCCAGCGGGTTTTCCCAGATTGGGCTAATTTAAACGTCAGTCCCAGTGTATCTTCTATATTTTCCAAGGTATTTAATCTTTTTGGACTTTTGCTGAAAAAAGAATATAACAAAGACACTACATTTATAGCCTTTTTAATGTCTTTTGAAGATCCTGCAGCTCATACAGTGCTAGTTGGAGTAGATGGCCTCTGCAGTGTGTATAGGAGAGATTAGGGTTACACTTTTCTCTGAGCAAAGCTTGTGCTCCACCATGTCTTCCAGAGAAGTTCGCGGCTCCATCAAATGCACAATCAGCCATCTGTTTGGGGTCCAATTGACAAGCATTTAACTCTAAGATGTGGGTTGTCACAGCTGCAGCCAATGTGTCTTCTATAACTTCTAGAAATGCATCTACGGCCTACCACTGACATGAAGTTAACATACACAGTGACTTAATACTTGATGCCCATTTGCATCGGTGCATTCATCAGCCATGTATGCAAATTTTTGGAATGTGGTGAGAGAGTTCTTCACTTTTTCAACTGTTGAGTCTTTCACTGTTGCACAATATGCGTCTAGCCAGGCAGTTGAGTTTCTTGCAGAAAGATAGAGAGCATTTGCTGGTCTTGTTTGGAACAAGCGTTCAGCTTCAAGATGAACAAGTGACAGTGCCCTTAACACTGGCCTCCAGTTTGTAGTGTGTGGTGTCTCTTGCTTAAATAGAAAGTAGGAGGCCACGGCCATGTTTGTTAGCATGAACTATGTTGTGTCTCCAGCATTCTTAACAGCCTCATTAAGTACTTCTAAAATTGGCTTTGAAAGTAGGCTTATAAGGCTTTCTGCATGTTGATGCAGTCCAGAGGCCTGGTGTTCTGCTGCCTTTTCACGTAGTTTGTCAGCATTGGCTTTGTTGATTGGTCTGACAAACCAAGCTCCTCCACTTTTACCAATTATAGCACTGGAAAGCTTTCCTTCTTCGTAAGCTTTTTTGCAAGAGGTGCACCAGTAGCCATCTTTTGTAACTTCAACAAATGGGAACACTTTGAGCGACAAACATCGGGAACTGCTTTTAGGTTTTGGAGACACTTTTTTTCAGTAGGTAGTTGTACTTGTGCTTTGGGCTGGTTGGATGTAAATACACCACTTGAACCTTCAGATGACATGTTAATATATTCTTGATTCTTGATGTGTTCTTCAGCTTGGTTAGTTTGAGGCCTTTGAGTAGAAAAATTGTTGTATTGTTTTTTATCTATTCATTTTTACTTTGACCTGCAACATATAAAAGATATGAATAAAATAAATGTTTTGTTAGGATAATGCAAATTTAACATGAGGATAATGCAAAATACACCAAAACACAACAGGTCTAGATTTCTTTAAAAATATAATTTCTTAAAAAAAATGTATTTAATTTAAAATTGACTTTTCAAAAGTAGGCCATCATGGGATAAGAGGGAAGTCCTCTCATGGATCAGTAACTGGTTAAAAAGATGGGAAACAAAGGGTAGGAATAAATTATCAGTTTTCAGAATGGAGAGAGATAAATAGTGGTATCCCTGAAGGGTCAGTATTGGGACCATTACTGTTCAACATATTCATAAATGATC
Source organism: Caretta caretta (assembly GCF_965140235.1). Taxonomy (NCBI): domain Eukaryota; kingdom Metazoa; phylum Chordata; order Testudines; family Cheloniidae; genus Caretta; species Caretta caretta. The sequence continues at coordinate 12,854,651 of NC_134219.1, forward strand.
TGGAAAAATGGGTAAACGGTGAGATGGCAAAATTTGCAGATGATACAAAACTATTCAAGATCATTAAGTCCAAAGCAAACTGCTAAGAGTTACAAAGGGATCTCACAAAACTGGATGACTGGGAAACAAAATGGCAGATGAAATTCAATGTTGATATAATGAAAAGTAATGCACATTGGAAAACAATCTCAACTATACATACAAAATGATGGGGTCTAAATTAGCTGTTAACACTCAAGAAAGATCTCGGAGTCATTGTGGATGGTTCTCTAAAAATATCCACTCAATGTGCAGTGGCAGTCAACAAAGCAAACAGAATGTTGGGAATCGTTAAGAAAGGGATAGATAAGACAGAAAATATAATATTGCCTCTATATAAATCCATGGTACATGCACACCTTGAATACTGTGTGTAGATCTGGTCACCCCATCCCAAAAAAGGTATATTGGAACTAGAAAAGGTACAGAGATGGGCAACTAAAATGATTAGAGGTATGAAACAGGAGATTAAAATGACGGGGAATTTTCAGTTTAGAAAAGAGACAAAGGGGGGATATGATAAAGGCCTTTTAAATCTTGACTTGTGTGAAGAAAGTGAATAAGGAAATGCTATTTAATCCTTCACATAACACAAGAACTAGCAGTCACCCAATAAAATTAATAGGCAGCAGGTTTTTAAAAAACAAAAGGAAGTACTTCTTCACACAACAAAGTCAACCCGTGGAACTCTTTGCCAGGGAATGCTGTGAAGACCGAAACTATAACAGGATTAAAAAAAGAACTAGATAAATTCCTGGAGAATAGGTCCATCAGTGGCTATTAGCCAAGATGGGTAGGGATACAACACCATGCTTGGAGTGTCCCTAGCCTGTTTGCCAGAAGCTGGGAATGGGCAACAGGGGATGGATCACTTGATGATTACCTGTTCTGCCCACTCCCTCTGAAGCACCTGGCCTTAACCACTGTTGGAAGACAGGATACTGGGCTATATGGACCATTAATCTGACCCAGTCTGGCCACTCTTATGTAAAAATTAATTATAATAATAATAAAAGTTTAGTACAGAAACTCCCCAACATAATGACCACTATAGCAATGATGTGAGATAACAACCTTGGCAAATAATGCATTTTAAAAGTCTTGGCCTACTAGGAAACATATGTATAAAAGTTTCCATTCCCAGTCACAAATCTAACATTCTGGAGCAAAGTCACTAAAATATAGTCTAACAAACATTTATTTAACATGCCCCTCACTTTTCCCTCCACTGCACCCCACTCACCACTGTTGTCCTTGGTCAGTGGAGACTCAGAGTTCAGAGGTGCTTTCACGTGAGTTCACCTCCAAGGTGGGGGGCAAGAAGGCACCTTGCTCGTTCCTCCAGCTTCTCACTGTTCGCTCTGGCCACTGTTGTTCATTGTGCCACTGTTCACTCCATCACTCTGTTGCCAATGGCCCTGCGCCATCACCTTCTGTGGCCACTTGCCACTGCGACCTCTCCAAGTTGGTCTCTTGAGGATCCACCCAGCTCTGGGTGATTTCAGCTGAGCTCTCAGTGGAGGAACCTCACTGCTAGTGCAGACTGGGCTATGTCTTCCACAGAAATACTGTCCCACAGCAGGTCTCAACACTTAGACCTGATTATCAGTGATTTCAGCTGTAGTGGTTGCTTAACAAAACAAAAGACTATCTATGGAGCTTTGTCTTTAAACAGTGGAGAGGAGCAGGTCAAATTGTACTTGTGACTCAGGCAGACCATCAAGCAAAACACCTGTCCCCACCCTCTCCCTTGATGCCCTCAATCAGCACAAGCTAAGTACAGTTCTACTTCCCTTTACTCATACATAAACAACAACATTTCATCCCCCCAACCCCCGCCATTCAAGTGATTCGTAACCTAACCCCAGCCAAAATCTATCACTTGGGCAACACAGCTCTGTTTGCTGGATACCTAGTTAGATATTAGGTGTGAATAAATACAATCTGGTCCTGAAGCCTTTCACCCCCAGCTCATCACTAGCTGTCAGGGAGAGCTCATTTAGACTTTGCTTACAAACCATAATTTGAAATTATTAGGTTGGCCAACATCACCGAAATGAATGTACTGACCTTATCATAAAAAAATAACAGCTGTATAAGGAAGCTAGTCTATGTTCATACTTTTCAAGATACACATTTTATCATATACTGTATGTGCTTTTAAAATGTGTATTAATGTTTCAATTTCAATTCAAATTTCCAAAACAGTCACTCAATTGTCATGTAACTAGTTCACAAAAACTTGGGGGGGGGGTGCTGGGGAAAATTCGGGGGCGGGGGAGGGAAATCACTGTTCGGGCCCCAGGTCTCGGAGGGCAGGCAAGGAGGATACAGGGAGCGTAGCTCCTCCTCCGCCGCAAACCAGCCCCCCCCTTTACATCATCGCCGCCTCCTCTCCCAAGCGCCCTCCCCGACGGGCACCTACCTCACCTCCCCCCCGCCACCTCACCTGCTTGCCCGGGCCCCGCAACCGCTGCAGCAGCTCCTCCTCCTCGGCGCCCTGGCTGTCGCCGAACACCAGCTCCTCCAGGCACCGCTCCACCGCCGGCCTCCCGGCCAGCACCCCCAGGTGCCGGGCGCGCCGGGCCTCCTCGCCCCCAACGCCGGCGTCTCCCGTCCGCGGCAACAGCCGCCGCCGCTTCTTCGCCGCCCGGACCCAGCCACGCTCCCGCGCGGGGCTCCGACTAGCCGCCGCAGCGCCCGCCGGCTCCCGCTCCATGCCGACCGCACCGAGCGCCGAAGCAGGCGGCGTCGCTCGCTAACCGGAAGCGGAAACAGAAAGGTCTGTCTCCCACGTGACCAAGTACCTACCTCACCAGCCCCCCGCCCCCGCCTCTTTCACGTGATTCACTCCGGTTCCCTTCACTCAAGACATTCTCACATGACCCATCCTTCTCTTCCACGTGATAGGCTCCCAGGCCGGACTATTCTATTGCCCCTACAGACGGGACCACTTATAACGACTAACCTTCTGGACGGTAATACGGGGCTCAGAAGCAGCGAATCAGGTGAACCGGTCCATTGCCAGGCTGTTTTTAGCACGCCGCTTCGCACCCCCTCTCCACAAAATGGTTTCGTCCAGAGGGATACGGCGAGCGAGGAGGTTCCGAAGACTCGGGGACCCAATGAGAGCGCGCGGCGGGCTGGGCGCTGCGCGTGCGCGCTGCCGTTATGCTAATGTTGTTGATATTCTGGGCAGGGAGTTGAATTTCTTTCTCTGCCTAAGTGAGAGGCTGAACTTTCCAGGCCACCTCCTGTCCCAGCCGGGCCCTGCCCCTCGGAGGGGAGGGGGGAGAGAGGGAGGGGGCGGAGGGGAGGGGGGAAGAGCAGCAGGCATCCCCTGCCCATGAGGGCCTGATGGAAAACACAAAGGACCTGGTGAGTAGCACAACCCCGGGGGAGGCAGGGCAGCCGCCGCTGCGGTGGGCTCGCCTGGCTTGCTGGGGGGGCTGAGCGCGGGCGGGAGGTGGAGGGGGGCTGCAGTGGTTGTGGGGAGCAGCCCTGGGGCTGCGGGGAGGGGGTGCAGGGGCAGTGCGGGGGGGTTGGGAGCTTGCTCGGGGGGGCGGGCAGCCAGCAGGCGTGGGAACAGTGTGGGAGGGGGCGGGGGGAGACGGAGCTTTCCTTGTGGCTGGGGGTGGGAGCAGAGCAGCTGTGCTGGCCGCAGCACTTGTGTGGGAGGGGAGCAGCCAGGAGCACCCTCGGGCTTCTGTTGTTGTTGTTGTTTCGCTTGTATGTATTTGCAGGGGGCAAACTGGCGGGGACCCGCGGCTGCAGCCTTTCCTAGGTTCCCCCGGGTGCGTGTGGGAGGGGAAGGAGCCGCCGCCGCACGCGGGTACGCGGGGAAGGAGCCCGGAGACAGCACTGGGGCTTTGTGCGGGAAGGAAAGAAAACAGCAGCAGCAGTCACAAGCCCTGGTGCTTTAGGCTACTTTGCTCTCCTCTTTTCTGGATTCTCCGCCCCTCCCGGCCCCCTCGTGTGTGTGCCTGCGGGGAGGGAGGGCTGCAGCTCCGATCCCGGGGCTGCTCCGCTGCTTTCTTTTGTTGCGATTCCTCCTGCGGTAATTTTCAGGCTTCCCTTAGTTCCTGTGAGAGCTCGCGCTAGGAGTTTTATTCGTGCAACTTTAATCTGCATAGCAGCTCTGGAACGGACTGTGCAACCAGAGTAGGTTGCAGCAAATGCGGAGTAAAGGTTGCATATAGTTGATATATAATTACCAGAAGGTACTCATGCTGGGACAGTGAATGAGCATAGTGTTCCGCAGTGTTATGAGAGAGCCTCTAATACCTCGCTGAAATACATGGCAATATCTGTCATCACCAGGAGAGAAACTGGTAATGTGCGGGAGGACAGCACAACCCTGCTCAGACAGGTTACCTTTTGTTGTGATCCTTTCTTCCTTCAGAAGATTGTAGTAGGTTTCAGATCTCTGCAGGCAGCCTTATTGTCTCTGCAGGATCTCCTGACAACCAGAAACAATAGCAATGGGTTGTTTTTGTTTTTACCTGGACAATTCAGGCCTGCCCTGATTGCCATTCACTGATGGGGGAGCTGGGTTGGGGATAATACTTTTTTATTATAGTATTATCCCTTTCACAATTAAAGCTTTTGCAATGAGGGTTTAATGAGACACTAGATTTTTTTCAAATGTTGCAGTCACTTTACCTATGTTATTAATGACAATTTGGGATTTTTAAAATGCTTTTACTTTTAAAAAATCCAGTGTGATAGTTTGCATGGGTCGGCAACTTTTCAGAAGTGGTGTGCCAAGTCTTCATTTATTCACTCTAATTTAAGGTTTCGCGTGCCAGTAATACATTTTAGCGTTTTTTAGAAGGTCTCTTTCTATAAGTCTATAATATTTACTTTACATACAACAATAGTTTAGTTGTATAAGGTTTTAAAGATGTTTAAGAAGCTTCATTTAAAATTAAATTAAAATGCAGAGCCCCCCGGAGTAGTGGCCAGGACTCGGGCAGTGTGAGTGCCACTAAAAATCCGCCTATGTGCTGCCTTTGGCACGCTTACCATAGGTTGCCTACCCCTGGTTTATGGTTTGGTTTACTTTTGGCATTTTTCTCCCTTTGAGCAATATGACTATGAAGCTAGTTTCACTTTCAGATTTGTAGTAGTTGGATTTCCAGGTATTGCATGAAAATTCTTGGTTTTAAAGAGCTACTGGTTATAGTAGACTTTTTTTAAAAAATTGACGAACCAGTTCTGTTTGTCATCTTTTATAAAACCTTATTCTTACAAAATGTACATGTTGGGCCATATTTAAATTGGTAGTGTCCCTTTAAAAGTTTCTATTTTTATAGGGAAGTTGTCATTTAAAGCTTGAGAGGCAGCCTAGTGATTTGATGTTTTTAGTGTCAGGGAGTCACACACGGGTCTCAAAGCTTCAAAATGAGGTAAATAACAATTATATTTTAGATTTTTTTTATTGTATTAAGTAACCAATCTAGAAGAAAATTAAATCTGTATGCTAAACTTGCCTTACAAATGGGGGGGGGGGGTCACTTAGTCTATAAAATAGCAGCTTTGTAATTCAGTGGTATATAGTCTCTTTTAACTAGCTTTTTTGAGCAAGTTATAACACAGACTACTGGAAAACATAGGAAGGATAAGTTTCCTAGCTGGGGAGTTATTTAACATACAAAGGAACAAATAATTTAGGCTTTGGTCCTGAAAACACTTAAGTATGTGAGTAACTTTACACAGTCGGACAGGATTGGGGCATGGAGGCAAGATTTCCTTAGTTTCTGCTTTATAAAAATTAATGGCTGGATGGGGGAACATAGGTTAAAGTGTTTAAGGGTTCGTGCTCCTGGTCTTTCATTTTTTTTCTCTTAATCCGTAAAATTCGGCCTGATTTTGCAAGGTGCTAAGCACTGTCAGCTGGCAGCTAAGTCAATTTCTCTCCTTGTTGCTGTGCAAAAGGACCATAAAATGGAGGCTGCAAACAGCAAGCCAAACGGACATGGGAAACAAACTATAAAGAATGATGTCAAATAGACACACTGAAGACAGAAGTGCATTTCTACAGCTGTTCAGCGAGTCATTCTACATGTTACTTTTGTAAAACATTCAGATAGAATTTATATTTGTAAATGTCTCAAAACCCGCTGTCCAAAACTTGTAGGTAAGTTATAGGATTCCAGGGAATCAGAAATAAAGATTTTTATTTTATCTTTTTTAAAAGCTGGTCACATTACCTTTAGATTGCTGCTTAATTGTTTGTTTTTCCTACTGCTGTAATGTTATGGGAAGGTATTAAATTCACAGTGCAACGGGGGATACAATTATGCTAAAGCTTTACATTTTTAATAAGTTGCTGTAGGGAAAATTGTTTTGACAAGATTTGATTTTAAAACTGTTGTAATATAACTAATTTAATTTTTTTGTGGTTTAGAGCAGTGGCTCTCAACCTTTCCAGAGAACTGTACCCCTTTCAGGAGTCTGATTTGTCTTGTGTACCCTCAAATTTCATTTCAGTTAAAAACTACTTGCTTACAAAATCAAACATAAAAATACAAAAATGACATCGCACCTTACTGAAAAATTGCTTATTTTCTCATTTTTACCATATAATTATAAAATAAATCAGTTGGAATATAAATATTGTACTTACTTTTTCAATGTATAGAGCAGTATAAACAAGTCCTTGTCTGTATGAAATTTGAGTTTATGCTGACTTCGCTAATGCTTTTTATGTAATCTGTTGTAAAACTGGGAAACTGTTGAGATGAGTTGACATGCCCCCTATACCGTACCCCTGGTTGAGAACCACTGGTTTAGAGTTTGATCAAACTCAGAGCTAGGACTGGGATAACTGCATATAATGTCAACGGTCTCTTGATTAGAAGGAACGGGTACATTGCAGTATTCTTCTAACATGAAGAGAAATGTTGCGTAGTGATAATGTCTGATAGTTGAGAATATTTGCTTAAATTGTCACTGCTCCCGGATACTGGGTAGCAGTGGTGACCTTATGTGCCTCAGACCTAGAGGTTATGCTGATCCTTTAATGCAAGAGTGTTGATCCATGCCACATTCACCTCCTCTATATGCAATGTACTTTGGGTTAGGTTTGAACATCGCGTGCAGACTGAACCTGAAGTAGGATGCAGCTGCCAACCTCTGTGTTGGATAGGCCTTTGTTAGCTCATAAACTGTATTCAAAGTTCTGCGCAGGTTCCTTGTTTTCTTCTGTAAGTAGTTCTTGAACAGTCTGGATGGTCTTGAACCTGGATTCTCTAGACCTTCCCCCACACCTCCACTTTCAGCTTGTCTTGTCATGGCAGTTAAGTGCGGCCACGATGTTCTTGCTGTGAAGCTACGCAGTCTCAGTAGTAGGACATTCTCAATTGAAGACTTCAAGCTTTTGGAATTTGCTGCCCATGATGGCCTGCCACTGCTTGAGTTCAATCTCCAAAATGACACAATTTAGGAAGTTTTTTTATGAAGTATTGGATGTGGTAATTTGTTTATTTTGCTTAGTTCTGGCTTGTATAAGGTACCTTCATCAATAGCATTGTAGATTGTCCCAGTTTAAAAAAAAAAAAAAAGGCACATTACTGCGTACAGAGAAGACATGCAGTCATATGCTTAGTTTCTACATGCAGTTATTAATATTATGCAGATCAGATAATTGCGTATTGTAGGGACTATAATTTCCATTTATCTGATTGGCACATACCAATTTAGACACATTTGCGTGCTCAGCTTTAGGGAGGGGAAAAGGTGTTAACTTTTTGTGTGAGAGCACTCAATGATTAGAATGGTTACATGTTTTCAGATATTTGATACAGATAGGCTGTATGTCACTAGGCATTCACTCGTCGGAGGGTTGTGTCGTAGAAGGCACAGATTAAACTGTTCTTTAAAAAGCCACATAAGTATTTATTTCACGAGCAGCTGCATTCAGTACCATTTCCACATAAATTTGAAGTGCTCTGTATGTCCCAAGTATGCCAAAAGCCTTTTTTCCTGCTGAGGAGTCCATAATCCCTTTAAGGAAGCAAGCCACAGCCTATGTGCCCAAAGTTCCAGGTCCGGTACCTTCTTTCTAGCAGCTGTGACTTCCCCGTGCTAGCATACCCGTCTCTGGTGCTGTTTCCCCCAACACTACTTTAGTAAGATGCCTTTCTGCAGTGCTACCACTCTTCCCAGTGACTGAAGTTAAAAAAACTCTCTACGGTCCCAGATTCTTCCCATTCCCAGCATGCTTTGCAAAAGGATACCAATAGGCAGGGCTCCCCTCCATTAAGCTATCAGTAGGTGAAGCTAGCTGGCCTTTATCCTATCCTAATTTTGACATTGATGCAAACTTTCTACAGCCTGCTTCCTGTAAAATCCCACATCAAAAAGTGCTTGGATTTTTCCTTCCTTTTTGTATGTGTAGTTCACACCATGTATATCTATATACTAATGGTCAGTTACTTAATATGATACAATTCTATTTGAGAAAATTAAAACTGCTGTTAGTTTCAGGCAGACTTTTAAAAAGAGTAAGTTATCCAAACATCAGTGCTTTCAACCTGTCCTTTCCACTTATTGATTATTACTAAGGTACTTGATTGCAAATCTGAACGTTATACTTGGTCCCCTTCTGCTTATAGTTATTCCACCTAGGCTTGTGATGTCAGGTCTTGTAATCTAAGCAAACCCAAGTCCTGTGGGAAGCAATATCAGTGGTTCTAGAACTAGTACTCTTCTCTCATGCTGCAGCAGATTCTGGCTTTCAACAAGGTATTAAAAGGAGGCTTCTGTGGCACACACTGCAAGAGTAGAGGTGCTAGACATGATCTGGCAAAATTCCAGTTTCGGTAAATTGCATACTGTCTCCCTAAATTTCTCCTGAATATATATGCTGTCCCCTGTTTCTGTACTTACTAGAGTGTGATCTAAGGATCAATAACTAAATATTAAGGCTATACAGCATTAAATGTCTGTTGTATATAGCTCTTCAAAAGCCTGCAAATTCTGAGAGCTTTTGAGATTGCTGGGAGTCAGCATACAAAATGACAATTTAAGGAAAGGAAAATATTCTTGGACACTAAGACACCTTGTAGGTTTGGGAAGGAATCCCCACGGCTGTATCCATTCAAATTTACTGTTAGTAGTGGTAACTGGCTTGAAGACGCAACAGAAGAAATATACTTGTGCTAGTTCATAGAATGGGAAAAAACAATAGACTTGATTAGGATTATGCTCCTGCATCTTAGCAGGTTCCCCCCAGACAGCATGAAATAGACTAGCGGTCATCATGAATGCCATGAGGGAATCAAAGTCAGAGAAGTGGAATCATGATGCAAGTTCACTTCCTTATTTAGCTGCAGGCATCTTGGAGTGGTTCAAGTAAAAGGATCAAAACCTAAAAAGAAAGGGAGAGATTAGGAAAGAGAAGGGTGCCACACTTCATCCTGGGTCTGGTTTCTTCTCCCCCCACAGAAAGATGTGGGTAAGTTCCTTCTAACAAAAAATAAATATGATGCCAACATGAACAAACCTTTATTTAATTAATCTTATTCCAGGCCAAATTTATCTCTCTTGTTTGAATCACTGAAATAGGGATATTATTGTTTTTATTATCTATAGCCTTTTGTGTCTTCAGATTTCAGACCACATAGTCCAGAAATATCGCCCTGCCTGTACAGCAGGAGTAAGTTATAGATTCCCCTGGCATGACTTAACTCCTTTGTTGCCACATTTCTCATTATTTATAGGCTGCATCTGTTATGTAGTTCAGCAGCTCTGCATAGATCAGATGTTTGTTTTTCATTATACATATCTGTCCATGGTATACTTTTAAAATGCACCTCCCCACTCTGATGATATCCTGAAAATGTTTCCCTGAAAATCTGGGTCTTGCTGCATGGTAACTACATTGATGTATTGCAGTTACTTGGCCAAGTGAGAATGGGCTTATGAAATATTATGGGGCTATGCATGATATAAATATTTTTGTCTATAAGACTCTTCATTAGATTTGCTATTTTGAAAGTGTATATATTTTTCCTTTTGGAAAAACTGTAGTTTTGTCAGTTTATAAACTGTGCGCTGCACAAATCCTAGAATCATAGGGTTAGAAGGACTGTAAGGACATCTAGCAGTCTAACCCCCTGCCCAGATGCAGGATTTGTTGTGTCTAAGTCATCCAAGACAGATGGCTATCCAGCCTCCATTTGAAAACCTCCAGTGAAGAAGCTTCCACAACCTCCCGAGGCAGTCAGTGCCATTGGCCTTCTGTTCTTACAGTTAGGAAGTTTTTCCTGAGACTTAATCTAAATCCCTGAGCATACACATACAATGCAAATATTAATCAACTACAAGAGTGTTAGAAGCAAATTCTCCCCTAAACACAGATGCCATTCACCTTCTGGCAAAAGTCTGAATAAAAATACTTTATAGAAGCCACAGTCTTCTTTTTAAACTTACACAGACAGCCCCTTCCCCTCCAAACCAAAACTTCCACATTCCAATGGGTTAAGATAATGGAACAGCTTGACCAAGCACAAGATTTATGGAGGAGGAATGTTATGCCACCTTGAGCAGGTATGTATTGGTAGGCACATTTGATGCGTATGGTCATTTTGAAGATGGCTAGATTGATAGCTCCATGTGTTCTTGAAACGTATTAATTTAAAACATTTTTGCTAAGTGTGTTTTCTTTCATCTGTGAATGATTTGACAGAGAGGGGTTGGCCTAGACTGAATGCCATGGTCAATACAGTGTTAAACATCAACTGTAAGAAGTTACAAATCTAATGAAATGTTGAGGATGAAGACTTGCTTTCCTCTTGGTTAGTGTGCTGATCTGTAACTGACCAGAATTGTTACTAGAACACTGTATCCATGGCAACCTGTTGTTCAATTGCTAACTTAATTTTAACACACAGGAGGTAATAACTGAGCTTGCATCTCTTAGGCTTATAATCGTAATAAATAATGGCCTGCAGGTGAGGCTTTTCCTAACAGTGAGGACCTGGTCTGGTCTTGGTCTTTTGAAGTCAATGCAAGTTTTTCCATTGGGTCAAATTGGGGTCTAGTTCAAGAATGCTCCACTCCTCAGCCAGTTGCTGACTGGAAGGAAATTCCCTTGGTTCACCTGGTTGTCATTTTTTAAAATATAATTTTGAATTACTAGCTGAGGAATCTCTGTGCAGTTTACAGTGCATTGACATTTTTGACGTTTGAAAGCTGTTAGTGTGGTAAATGTGTATTCACCCCATTACGTATTGGTGGTTTTGTTGTAAGGGGGTGGGGAGGCTAGGACTGCGTGGGTGTGGAAACTATATTCCTCTCTGAATATTAGAAAAGTTCTCTCCATACCAGGATTTAGGCATATTGCCAGGCAAGAGTGGAGGATCTTCATTTAAAAAAACAAAGCGAGAGAGTGGAAAGATTGAAAACAAATGTCCTAAAACACGCAGAGTAGGGACGATCCAACCAGATTAGATGATTGGACCAGCAGGTGGCAAATGTAAAATAAGTATGTTCTCAATGGAACAGTCGCCTAGCATGCTAATCAGGAAAAAAGATTTGGAGGATTATTTTGGAGAAGTCTTAAAACTAGCAGTACAGGGAGCAGGTCCAGTGTAAAAAAGGAAAGTGAAATCCAGTCTTTTAATATCACTTCCAGTCTCTTAGTGTACATGCTAACTTTCAGGCAGGGTTGGCTTATCAAAAATATCAGGGACAAAAACCTAGCTTTGAGTTTTTCAGCTATCTTACAACACTCCCTTCCCCAACCCACACTTAAATAATTGAATTTATTTCTTTACCCTATTTTGTTGATCTGTCTCCTTACCACTTCCTATTAATTTCTATCCAGTGGGTGGAGAGCAGTCAATTTGGTGAGGACTAGATTCTGTTCCTGGTTTGGCCACATACTTCCAGTCCAACTTTAGACAACTGGAGTAATCTCCTTGTGCTTCAATTTCTCCTTTATAAAATGCAGATATCTACCTCCCTGGGTGGTGGTAAACATAATTAATGTTTGTAAATGCTTTGAGATCATTTAGTGAAATAGCTTATGTGAATCCTACATCGTATTTCTACCTATTTTGTGTAACATGTCAGTTTTGTGGTCTGCAAGGGATGTCCTCTTGTTATGACATTTTTAACATGCATATTTACCATAAAATATTGTCTTCATGCATGGAATCACAGATGTCCGTGATTTCTGTGAATGTGATTCTGTCTCTGGCAGGTGCAAGGAAAGGATCACAAGACAAATGGTTAGTCTTTGGGATTCTCCCACTTTGGTGATTGATTGCAAGTATGTAGGAGGGAAATGCAGGCAGAGTAGTGGATGCACAGAAGTATCTGATCACGCTCAGCAGTTAACACAAAGAGAAAGGGAAAGCAGTACAGAACAATAACTAAACAGACACTGGGCCTGAATCTTCTCTCACCATCGTAGACTGAGACAAATGCAGCTCGTTGGAGTTGTCAATTTAAAAATGGTGGTAATTGAGAGGAGAATGAGGGCCACTGTCTTCTGTTGTGTGAACTTTAAGGGGAATGGTTATGAATAGGGCCTTGGTATCTTTGGCCAAAATTCCATGTTTGGATTATTGTGCACTGTGCCGAACCAGTAATTTCTTGCTCTCCATTCTGGCAGTGGTTACATTTCAGTGGTTCTCTGTGAAGCATTTGGGGATCCTTTGCGGTGAAAGATGGCATGTAAAATACATATTCGAGATGCTCCGCAAAATAGGACATCAATACGTTTATTGTTTTATACATTTCAAATGTCTTCATTGCAAATTTGTGAAACCTCTTCCATTCTAGCAGCGAACTTCACTTGTGTATGTTTCCTCATAACATGGTTAAAGGAAAGAGTTACCATTAGGCAGGATTTTCTTCTTGTATGTAACAGTAACAAATTAGCCACCTTTCTATTGAAGCTATTTATATGGACCCCATTTCCATAGTATCTGAGCATCTTACAATCTTAAGTACCACATTTTACACAGAAGGAACTGAGCCACAGAGCGGCGAAGTGATTTGTCGAAGGTGACACAAAAGGCTATGGTGGAGCTGGGATTTGGACACAGGTTTCTCAAATCCTAGACTAGTGCCCTACCCAATAGACTATCCTTTCTCTTTGATCAAACAAACCTTTCTAAGGTCTATGACTAGCTCAACGCAAGCATATTAAAGTTTTTAGTGAACTTGGCTGCAGCCATTTAGGATGCACGCATTTGCTTATGTGGTCTGACTGGCTATCAATACTCTAGATACCAGGATTACTGAACTCTGAAGAGATGTCAACAAAAGAAGAGATTTGACTTGTCACATTACTCTTCAGCCTGTTATGAGACAGGATTTTTTTTTCTTGTATATAACTATCAAATACTGGCTAATTCTGCCTCTAAAGTTCTCAATCCTGAACAATTTTATTAGCAGGTACATGGCTGATATCTCTTTGTATAAAGAGAAGATACTTTAATTCACCCTGCAATTTACTGCATCTCCAAAATCTTTACATTAAGAGTATTCTAATTTTTCTTGTGTTTTTGTGTTTTGCTTTTTAGACTGAGCATTCTTCACGGTCAGAAAGGAAGAGACGTGACTCATTCGGGATGTTTGACGGTTATGATAGTTGTAGTGAGGACACTAGTAGCAGCTCAAGCTCTGATGAGAGTGAAGAAGAAGTTGCTCCCTTACCATCCAGTCTCCCCATTATCAAGAATAATGGACAGGTCTATACTTATCCAGATGGTAAATCTGGCATGGGTGAGTACAAAGATTTTCTGGAATTGAGTTTGTGGGTTTTCAGCTGGATTTCATTGCTCTCATATAACATATTCTGTGTTTTATTTCAAGCTGAGGTGTCATTTGTGTGGGTCTGAGAATACATGTTGACTCTTTCTTTCTGATAACAAAGCAGATCAGTTGAAGACTTTTACTCCTAACAACCAGAAACAAGCAATAATTTCTGTTTGCCTATCAAGAAAGACACTATGCAAATATTTTGTGATGTATATATTTTTATTTTTACATCAAGTAAATTTGTATTCAAATACGTTTTAGTTCTTAGGCTTCTGTTAAAGTGCTAAGACAGTCTTCCCTCTCAAAAGTTTGGGTTAACCCTTTTTTAACATCAACATTTTTAGGAGGTGAATCCAGAGTTGCGTTATACTGTATAACTTTGTAGGGCATTCATTAATGCTTTTATTATATTGGTTTTCTTTATGTGCTTGTAAAAAATCTTTACTCCTATTAAGTCCACTCTTTCAGCATACGGTGTTCAACCCCCACATGTGTGGAATCACATTATTGTGAGAAAGAGGGAACATTGCTTTCATCATCACAGAAAAACAATAGGACAGGTATACTGCTCAGCAGTGGAATTATTTTGTGGTAAAACCCACTTGGGGCATCACAGTGGCACAAGTCACCTGCAACCTCTGTTTCTCTGGGTGTCTTAGAGCTGACTGGGTAGTGCAACACATAATGTGTGTAATACCAGCAGGATGCAGGTGTTGACTGGCCACGATATGTGAGAGAGGCTTATGTGTAATTCAAAGGAAAATAGAGACACGAGTCTTATTTTTGGGTTGGGAGTAGTAAACATCAGATGAAGTCTGCATTCACAGATGCACACCTGAAGTCTCTCTTAACTCTAGAACTGGGTAGCATGCAGAGTGAAGATCAGCTTTGGATGAGTCATTAATTTCTGTTAGTGAAACCTGGGGGGGGAACCATTTCAGCCTCCACTCAACAAAGACCTTGGCATTTGAGTAGTTCCACTGAAGTCAGTGGGACTTGTCATTTTGTGAAGTTAAGCACCTGTAAGTCTTTGTAAGATCAAGGACTAAGAAATGGCTTGGTCTCTAAACAGTCAAAATGAAGCTAAGCGGGGCTGCAGCCAATAAGACCTTCATGGTGGAATCCTTATGTTTGGGTTTTAATTCTCTTTTAATCTGAAATTTTTATCACGCTTTATAGTTGAACCTTTTCTCTTCTCTGATTAGCTACCTGTGAGATGTGTGGGATGGTCGGTGTCCGAGATGCTTTTTACTCTAAGACAAAGCGTTTCTGTAGTGTTTCATGCTCCAGAAGTTACTCGTCAAACTCCAAGAAGGCCAGCATTCTGGCCAGACTTCAGGTAACGGTACAGAAACCATCTTGTTTACATATTTATCCTTGCATGTTTTACAAATAAGCATTTATCTGTCTGGTCTGGTTTATCTGAGCTCATGCATGTTTTTGTTTTATTTTTTAAATTAGGTTGTTTTTTAGTAAACTCATAGTAACGTAGCTGTGTTTGTGAGTCAAAATTTATCAGATTATTCACCTGCTGTTGAGTGCAAATTTCCTGTTGAGTAAATTCTAAACCTAAAACCTGGTCTTTTTAGCCCTTACAGGAAAATAAGTTTAAAAAGTTACGTTAGCAACATGACTAAAGTTAAACTAAGCTAGGTATCTTAAATGCTCAGAGCTGATTTCAGAAATGTGTTCACCTAACAAAAATAGAGATCAACACTTCTGTAAGGATCAAGGAGCAAATCTTGTGCTCAACACCTAACCTGAGTGGATTGTGCAGATATGTTGAATGGGATTGTGGAAAACGAGTTTCTGCCCCTCCACCAACTAAGTAGCCAAAATAGTTTCTGTGGCCCATAGGCAAGGGCAGGTAGACAAAGGGAAGATCTGTGCAGAGGCTGATGCTCTGGTCCACTTTTGCCTTACCTGGTGCTGTTGAAGGAACTCTTATGGTGCACTTCCTGTGGGTATTTAGTTTTCTTGTGCAGAGGAATTAAATAAACTCTGCTGCCATGGGCCTACTGCACTTGCAGTAGAAAGAGCTGGATAATTCTTTAAATGTAAGTGTGTGGCATCTGAATAATCCATAGATTTAGCCTCAAAGTACTTGTTGGCTTCACAGATCATAGTGGCTAAACCATTGCTGTCACTTCATTCACAAATAAGAGTTTTTAAAAGACCCTATATAGAGATTGACATATTGAGCTGTATTAATTTTGGCATGTTGTAAACTGTTTTAATTCTCATTCTTTTTTCCCCTTTGTTAAATTAGTTTATTTAAAAGGTTAGTTAGCGTAGATGTGTTATAAAAATAACACTAATAGAGACTGAAACCTCAGCTGGCAGGAGATCAACTTTATGTTCTACCATTGTCTCTCACATGGAACCCCAGCATCTGTGGGAATATTGCCTAATGACTGGCCCTCAGAATTACATTTAAGATTCTGCCTTTGTCATCTTTTTGATAGTTACAGATGTCTAGGCCCTTTGCCCATTATCCATAGAACAGCAGCTGATGCTGTGTTCTGTGCAGGTTTCCATACCTAGGCAAAAATAATGTTTCTGACATTACCTCAAGTCTGCTTTTATGGGTTGAAACTATACTAATGCTAAGTGTAGCTCATGTGGTACTTGAATGGACAACTTCCATATTCTGTTTTATTTGTTAAAATTTTTGCCTACCAGGATAGCCTCATGAGAGATGCATTTTGTTTACAAAATTAATTGTGTAATGTTCTTGAACCTTTTAAAAGTGATTTTGTGTAGTAGTGTGAGAGGAACATTTTTGAAAATGTCCAGTTGAGAGTTTTGAAAGGCTTTATTTACTTAACTCTTATTGTCCTAGGGTAAACCTCCAACTAAAAAGGCTAAAGTTCTCCAGAAACAACCTTTAGTGGCTAAACTAGCAGCATATGCTCAGTACCAGGCTACATTGCAGAACCAAGTGAAGACTAAAACAGGTAACTGTGTATAATAGAAATGAAACTAATTCTTGGAAATGTAAGATATGCCATTCAGCCCTTGTACAGCTTCCTAAACAAAATAACTTTCTTTTAGCAGCTGTCCCTGTGGAAGGTTTCAGTTGGGGTAACTACATTACTAGCAATAATTTAACAGCAGCTCCTGTTACCTGTTTTAAACATGTAAGTATCCTCCACTATTATTTTTTCTCTGAGACATTTTAAGTGTATTTTAATCAAGAAAGAGCAACCAAATCAGTTACTTAGTATTTTATCATGTAATTAATTTAGCACTACATTAATATTTAAACACTTTTTTTACATAAAAATTATAGAAGGAAATATGCATGCCGCCTTCTTCTACTTGAAACTATTCTGACTATCGGCCACTCCTGTTATATATATATGAATCAGTTTCAAAGTTACAAAATAGAAGGCTGGTATCTTAAGCCCTTGGGACCTTATTTATCCCACATTCAAAGCACAATCACAGATTGGTCAAAATTTATAGAATTTAAACCAAACCAGTTGGAGACACAGTAATAGATAAAGATGGAAACTACCTATTAGACCAAGTCATGCCTCTTGCAGCATGTATAAAATTGGTCTTTCGGCTCTAGGTTAGTTTTTCTCTTAATCGGATTCTTACTTGTTAGCTGTGTTACTTGGGGGGGGGGGAGGAGAGAATTTTCGTAGTTATGAAGATAAAGCTATTCTTCACTTCCTTTTTCTTTGTACGTAGCATTATGGAAGTACAAAAATTGCTTAATTATGCATTAAACAGCTTGGATATAAGCTTCTGTCAGCAGTATGTGGGTTTTTTGGCTATAACAGACAATATTCAATTCATATTTTAGATGGCACATCTGTATGTTTCAGAAACATTTTAGAAGATATTCTTTAAGAGCTCTATGTGCAAGTTAAATCCATATTTTTAAAAATTCTTTGTTGCTTCATATCTGCAAAATAAATTCATTAGGACTGGTCACAAATTTTCAGTCAAAATGAGGTTTTTAATGGAAATTGGGTTTTTGAGAGAGTGAAAATTTTCACGGAAAGCATCCGCTTTCCTAGATAGTTTCTGGTTTATTTTACTTGTATATTGGAAAACTGAAACATTTTAGCTGAAAGCTAAAACTTTTTTAATTTCTTTCATGAAAAGTCAAAATTTTCTGTCAAAATTTTCAATGAAAATGGCTTTATTTTGGTGGGCTCGGGGCTAAGGGTAGAAAAGGCGAGGTTATTGTTAGTTTTCTCCTGTGGAAAATTTCAACTAAACATTTTTCCACCCACATCTAAAATTCATGCTGGAAGTTGCAAGGTGCAGCTCTTAAGTCAGTGGGAACTGAGGGCACTCACACCTTGCTGAACTGATCCCTTCACGTGTAAGGGCCTTATTGTTGCACAGAACAAAGCCCTGGAGTAGTGTAGCTTTGTGATTGATTGAGTGCCAAACTTCACATGCTTGAACAAGCATTTCTTCATTCTGGTATCACAATACTGTATGTGCTATAAAAAGTAATTTAGTTAGTGCATAGTGAAAGATAGTTTTAAGATGAGACTGTGCTGTTTTAACAGCAAATACTAAATGACAGGCAATCTAATTGTGCTTTCAAATATAACTGAAGAACATTTCCATTGGAAAAATCTCGTGTGTGTGTGTGTAAGTAAAACGGTGTAAGCTGTGCACTGTTGTTGTTGTTGACTGCTTCATTCCATACTCTGGAACAGCTCAGGGATAATGTAACAGATTTAGGAAAAATCTGAAATAATTGCATGGTCTGTTCACAGTATTATGCTACTTAAAATGTAATTAAATCTTTAAAAATTGGTATCATACTGCTGCATCGATGAATCAGAATAGTACATCAGTAACTTAAAATACATCCTATATTCATACTTCTACTTTATGCTGAATTTTACACATTTACAATATGTAGTGTGGTGGCAGTGCTGAAAAACAATCAGCATACTACTACATACGTACGTGTACCTGAAACCTATTTCTTCTTCCTGCCCTGTAGTGTTTTTTGTACACTGCTCCTTAAGTCTAACAGCATTCCTGAAAGGTTTTTTGTAGGTTCTCACTTCCTCAGTGGAGTTCTTGGGCATTGTTCAGCATACTATAAGTCTGATTTGGTATTCAGTTTTGCTCTACACCGTTCTTCAAAGAACATAGTATAAACTATTCATCAAAAAATCTGTAGGCATATCGGTCCTCTTCCCTTTTTGGAGTATTGTCCTTTTATGATTTGTGGGGGTTTTTTGTTTGCTTGGTTTTTGTTTTTATTTGGTCTTTAAAATTATTTTTCTTTCCATAAACACAGAAACAAAATAATCATGTGTCTTTCATAGGGCTAGTCTTCAGTATGAGGAGATCAACGCTGCTGCAGTTATTTTTACCAAGTCTAATATATACTCCCTGATATCAGGAAGTCTTTTAATCAGTAATAAGAATTTGTAAGAAAAAACATAAAACTTTTTTGTTTTTGTTTATCTGAATAGTTATAGAGCACTGTTTTTTCTTTGTATTTCATCTTTTTTAGTAGGGCTTCTGTATAAGTATGTATCTTAATACTTGACTAGGTTTGTTAACCCAAAAACTAAATTGTAAAAGCAAATGTAAGCTCTAACAAGTGCTTAGTGTTGCCCAAGACATAAGAGGCCTGATTCTTAGAGGTTTTGAAACACCTGCCGCTCTCCTTAATGTGAGTTGAAATCTGAAAATCAGGCCTCTTAGGTGACTGACTTTAGGCAATCAAGTTTGAACATTTTGACCTTTAGGTTCTTGTAGCTCCTATGCCTAAAGTACATTAACACAGCTCTATAACCCTAATCTGCTGGTGTTTACTTACCACTTATGTGTTATGGATTTGAATGCACATTCCACATCCACAAAACCAAACTAAATACATCTAGGGCCTAATCCCGATCCAGTTAAGGTCATTAGGTCTAACCACATGAGTGAAGAGTACTCAGTAGAGTAAGATTTTGCTGTATCTGTCCTTAAAGTTGCTATTAGGTGAAAATATCTGGCTACACGGGCTCTAGCCGGTTGGGTGGGGCAGGGTTAAACAACAGATAATCAGTTATTAGATCCCATTTTGTCTTGTTGATAATTTTGTATGGAAGTGCTTTTGTCTAATGATTCAGTAGTTTTCAGCAGTTCAAGTGTGAATTTGCCTTTCTCAGTGCTCAATATTTAATGCTGTTTGCTTTAATGGAAGCTCTACCTACACATGGAGAGGAAACTGTAATCTTTAGTGTATTTTGATGATGCTCATAATACTGCTGTGCATTTCTGTATTGCTTTATAGCCAAGCTTTTCCATGTTTCACTTATCTGTCTCACAGATACGTTGTATTATGCCCATTTTACAGGTGGCTAAACTTAGATGTAAAGAAATGTATTTAATGTGATACAGTGAGTTGTTGGCAGAGCCATGAATAGAATTTGTGCATCTGGACTCTTTCCTATAGTCACTGAATCACAATCTCTCACATACCTGTTTTGTGTGTAGTAGTGTGCAAAATCCAGTCCGATATTTAAATCCATTGGACCTCTACAGCAATAGTAATTTAGTGTAGTCCATCATCACTAGATAGGCTTGGTTTTTTTGTTTTGTTTTTTATTCCCATTTTTGATTTTTGGAACTAACCTAAATTCTTGTTTTATTTTCCTTGATTTCTGGAAAAAGCTTACTTTTCTCCAGTAGTCTTAAAAGATAGGGAGAATGTACCTCAGTGTTCCTAGTGAGCTGAGCAAGGATAACTGAGTCTCTAATCAATACTTACTATTAGGCAACTTAATGAACAGGATCAATATTCATATTTTTTCCACCCTGTTCCCAGTATAAAGCTCACAAGTTTATCTGGTGGTATATGTTTCAAAACCTCTTTCAGATGAATATTCTTTTAGAATGCAATATTTTCATTTTCCTATTAAAAAGAAGTCCAATTGTTAGTTCTCTGATTTAAAAAGGGGCATTCTCAGTTTTTACACTAGGTGGCACTGCTGTACTTCTAATCTTCCTTTCCCATCCTTCCTCTTCGTATCTACACAGAAGGTATCAGAATACTGTCCTCACATATTTCAGGAATCAGCAGCATTCCTTTGCATTTAACCTTCTGAGTCCAAGTTTCACATTAGAAGCAGGGCAATCCTGAAGGCATTCTGGGCCTGGAGAAATCAGGTGTTCCCCAAAAGGTTTCTGTACAGTTACATAGCCAATCTGAGATGCTTATCATGTAGGGAGTCACAAGGTCAGCCTTTTTGTCTTAAGAAGCCCTGGAGGTGTGAATTTGGATGGTGTCCAACAGGACCTTCCTGATTGCAACTTACCTTTCAGGGAAGGCGACTGTCACTCACAGATAAACCTTCACGAGTGGTCCCTGGATCAGGAAGTTGTGAACCAGATCTTCCTTGATTGGGGAGGAACCTGAGGTGGATTTATTCGTCATGAGTCTGAAAGGTAAATTTGTTCTTAGCTGTAAATTTATGGTTCTGCTAGTTCATACTATGCCAATCCAGACTTCAGAGTTACCCCCCTTCCAGTAAGCAGATGAATAAGATTTAGAACTTACATAGTGCTTTAAGTTTCTTTTCAAAGCACTGTACAAACATTGATTAGTCAGATGGAGAGAGAAGACATGAAGGAAGATGGCTATCATAGCCCTGCATTACCTAATCTTCCTCCATTAAGAACATTCATTAGGCGAGAGAGAAAAAAAAGATATACAGTATATTAGATATATTGTATGCCATCATTAAATACAATAATACCTAGTTCTTATAAAGTGATCATTACCCAGGATGGCTCTCCTCTAAAAGGTGAGCCATATGGATTGGTGTAGGAGAAACTAGCAGAACCACTGTTTTCACAGACAAGGACAAATTTAACTTTCTGCTATTTACCCCTATACCAATCCTCAATCTAGAAATATAAAATCTTTGTGCCAACTCAGATATCGGTTGACCTGCAGAGAGGAGAAAGAGCCCTGACAGTTTCAGTAGTTGGGTTCTCTGGATCAACTAAAAAATGTAAACTATTAGTAAAATATAACTTATTTTTAAACAAAAGGCTGTGTACCATGTCAGATCATTTCAGGTATTAACACTCTCAGCTGTTTGGACCCTTCTGTAGCCTTGTATACAAGGCTTGTATACAAGCTATCCATAAATGTAAGTTTTAAAAAGCTTATTTTTTCCCTTCCTTTTCTAAAAAGCTACAGGTGTAAATTTAGATCTAATTTGATGATATGTAGTAGGACCACATTGAAAGCTAAATAGAAGAAGAGCTCTCTAAAAAGTCCAAGTGAAAGAACAATATCTCAGAGCTGACTAAACAGTAGCTGGATTGGGTTATTCTCCTAGATGGAGAAATCTAACTGCAGAAAATTGCATTGTTTATACATAAATAATAAACTGTCTTCCTTCAAGTTATTTCTCTGTGTCAAATGGCCAAAGGGAGAGCCCTACAGTCTAGAATGGTGTAGGAGATAGAGTAGAACATAGAGACCAGGCTTCAAGAAAAATAAATTTGTCGTATTTGTAATGGCCATGTCTTCCCTTACTGGGGAAAACAGTTCATGCATGTCTGTCCTCCAATAGTCTGAGTAGTAAGGGTATCCTGTGTTCTCCATAGTGAAAAATTTGATGTTCACTGCTAATACGTGGCCACAGCTGATCTCCAGCAGTCTTCCAGACTTGCACAGTCTAAGTGTTCAGAACTAGGGTAACTCTTCTTTCCCTCTCCTTCACAGCTTGGCTTCTGAGAGGCTGGGGACTGAACACTGTGGTCTTTCCAGTGAATTGCGTTCAAGTCCTTTGTGTTTGCAAGGAGACTAGTAAAAAGGCATAGAGCCTTAAATGAAAGATGTTTGCTGCCTGATGTGGTACAAAACAAGTAAATTCTGTCATTTGCCCACACAAAATCTGCTTAGATACTGTCTGCACTGATCAGGGTCTGTTCTTCTCAGTACGTCTTTTGGTGTGGATTTGGCCACTATTCTGAATTTTCAAAAATCTGAATACCTGTTTCTGGGTAGTCTCGCTGTCCTTTAACGGAGAAACTTAAGACAATTCTATTTTCATGTGATGTGATAACACTATTCTCAATAACTACATAGCTACTAGTTGCATTATGTGATAGTGGCAAGCTGTAACTTTTTACATGGACGATTCTGATTCTGCTGCTAATAACCCTTGGCTTAGTGAACTATAAGTTCTAGTGACTGTTCAGCATCACACACTTTCACTGTTCCCACAACACCTCCTTTGACTAGTCCATTATCGATCAAGTATCTTTTCCTCATGTCCAACCTAATAAAACTTTCCTTCATGAACTGAATGTAAAAGGACATTTGGCTTCTATCTACAATTTTCCAAAAACCCTTAAAGTCCATTCAGACTTTCGTTGTTGTTGTTGCTAATACGTCAGTCTAAACTTTCAAAGCAATGAGGAATCCAGCTGTGCAGTTCCTATGGATAGTCAGCTGCACGACTCACATGAATTAGACTGCATCTCTCGTTGTTAACTGATGAGACGATCACTTGAAGGCCATGTGAAAGCCCATTCCTAGAAAGGCATGTGAACTGCATTAAGCAGTGAGAGATAATACCCATCCTGTTAAATCTGCAGAAAAGATTCAAGGAATGTTCTGACAAGAAATTACTGCTGTAGAGACTATTGGCCAGATTGTTATATCTGTGGCACATGTATAAATCCAAAGATTTACAACGGTGTCCCTGAGATCAGATCCTAGCTTTGGATTGAAACATGTTGTGGAATGATGCTGGGTTGAAAGTATGTATCACTTACTAGTGCTTGTGTTTTGCAACTATTAAATTGAGAGTCACAGAACTGCTGAATTATTCTAGCAGTAGTAATTATATAACAAAATTCCTTATAAATTGTGAGAAGAAAACCAAACTTGATTTTTCAGAGAGACTTCTAATTCTCTAAATATGTGTTTGTGTGTATCATTTGTATTGAGTTTTTGAAGGTCATTGATAAAGATTTAATAAAACAAAAATGAATATTTCACTTTCAAATGGAATAAAGAGATGTGATTTCTTCCCCCCCACCAACTTAAATGACAGGCACCCATGGGGACGTGCTGGGGTGATATCTCAGAAGGAGTGCGAGTAGAAGTTCCGAACACAGACTGCAGCCTACCTACCAAAGTCTTCTGGATAGCTGGAATTGTGAAATTAGCAGGTTAACTTTTTTTTTTTTCAGATCATTTGTATCAAAATGATTGCAATTATAATTGTATTGGAGAATTCACAATTCAGGGAACTGAGCAATTTCTTTTAAAAGAAAGTAGGATGTGTAGAGATAAATATGGGCTTTAAGAAGCTATCATACTAGTATCTGGAAAGTAATTCAGTGTTCTCTGTGAGTACTATAATCTACTTGTGTTTGGGAGGGAAGGGTTGTTTTAAAAGAGAAACAGATTTAGCTGAAAGTTTAGTCATGCATATGAAGTAATAACTAACCCAAAGCCTGCTACTCCTCCAGTTGAAGTCAGTGAGAACTTTGTTGTTGTCTTTGAGAGCAATAGTGGGCTGCCCCTCAGAGCTATAACACTAAGATAAATGTTGTAAGATGTTGCAACTGTCTCCTTTGATGTGCTGTGGGCCTTCAACTCCAGTTGGCTTCAGTGGGAATTGAAGGTGCTTATTACTTCACTGCACTGGATCCTAAACTAATCATTTAGCAAATGTCTATATAAAAGCTTCTAGTATCAACAGTTTTCTTTGAAGATGCTTTTCACCACATACAGATTATGTATGAATCTTTATCCTTGCAGAGGTAATAAGGGAGAGAAAATCCCACCTGACGAGCTTCCAAATTCCTCAGTTTTTCTCTTGTTCAGGTGTTAAACTCTGCTGGTTGGGCCTGTTTTGCGTTGGCCCAGTTTTGAGGGAACAGCTTCCACATATCATGGATGATTCAGGATCAGGAAATATGAAATCAAATAGCTCCAGATCAGTGAACTTGTAAACTCCATTACTGATCTTCTTTCTTAGTAAAAAGACAGGTTAATACAAAGTTAAAGGTTACATAGCTAAACACTCAAAAGTCAAGGACTGCGAAAATTATGATTGAACTACTTTTGCAATGCAACAGTCTTCAATTATAAGGTCATATATTATATCTCAAATGTGATATACAGATTTTCCTACCATATCAGATACACATGTATAGTGCCTCATAATGTTTTTATTCTTTTGCATTGATACTAAATTACCTTAAAGTCAAGCAAGACAGCTTCTGAATCATGTGGTCCACTGAATTTTTTAATAGTATTCCACCCAGCATAATGTAAGTCTAATCTTTTATAACTTCACTCAGCTATAGCTTTTAAACATGGGATTGCTCTCTTTCAGGCTACAATGCTTTGCTGAGATATGAAGGGTTTGAAAACGATTCAAGCATTGACTTCTGGTGCAACGTGTGTGGGTCTGACATCCATCCAGTTGGTTGGTGTGCAACTAGTGGGAAGCCTCTAGTCCCACCTAGAAGTATGTAAATATTAGCACTCCTGATTCAGTAGTAGAGATTGTAATCTTCTACACTTTGTATTTAACTGACTTAATTGTGATTCAGATATCAAATTGATCTGGTTCTCATTTATGAATCATGTCTAAAGTTGTGAATAAAACTTGTTGCCTATGGGTCAACGAGGACCTGATCCTGCCAACCTTCTCAGGAAATACCCCTTACTCGTGTGAATAAGGGTGATTAAGATCAGATCTTAAGTAATTAAATTAATCAGTTGCTAAAGCATACTCTATTTTATTTAATCTATTCTTTATTAAAATCTGAGGTCAACTTCTGCCCCAAGATATACACACATACAGTTGTGAAACTGGAGCAGAATTCAGCCTTTAAGGTTTTGATACGTTTTAATTATTCTGATATTTTCATTCAGTATTTTAATAATCGTATATTGTTAAATACTGACTTTAACTTCGTATCACTAATAGATTAACTTAATTAGTAATCATTGACTTTTTCCCTCCCTTCATTTGCAACAGCAATCCAACACAAATACACAAACTGGAAAGCTTTTCTAGTGAAGCGACTTACTGGTGCCAAAACTCTTCCTCCTGACTTTTCTCAGAAGGTAAGGTAATGTGATTTTAATGATGTAATATAAACACAGCCTCATTACTGTGTGGGGATTTGAACTGTTTTGCAATGGCACTTTGCCCCTCTTGTGGAGGAAGATAGAACTGCAGCTACTCCCTTTGCCTTACCTCTTCAGTGGCTAGGTCAGCGGTGCAGCCCAATCAGCACATAGCTGTGGCCCTGCTTAGCTTTGCGCTAAAGGCTGCGGGCTCCCTGCCGCCCAGTGGGGCTCCGGGCTCCCAGCCATCCGGCCCCGCCCGGTGAGGTTCGGGTCCTGGCTGCCCCCCAAGCCTGCATGGTGGGAGTCAGGGTCCCCGTGCAGCAGGGTCCTGGGTTGGGGTCCTTGCCCCATGCCCTGCTCTCCACTCCTGGTCCCACTCTGTGGGGAGGTCTCTGGGCAGAGGGCGATGAGCATAGGGGTTTGTGGGAGGGGGTGAGGTGGGGGTCACTGTGGTTCTCAACCTGTGGCCCAGGTAACCCTTTGTGGGCCACATATTCAGCCCACAATGATAAATAGGTTAAGAACCACTGGGCTAGAACATCTGTGTCCAAGCTTGTGATGTATAATTTTTAATAATCAGAGGGATAGCCATGTTAGTCTGTGTCCACAAAGGCAACAAGGAGTCTGATGGCACCGTAAAATCTCACAGATCTATTGGGCATAAGCTTTCATGGGTAAAAAAAACCACTTCTTTAGATGCATGGAGTGAAAATTTGCAGATGCAGGCATAAATATACTGGCACGTGAAGAGAAAGGAGTTACCTTACGTACCAATATATTTATGCCTGCGTCTGTAATTTTCACTCCATGCATCTGAAGAAGTGGGTTTTTTAACCACGAAAGCTTATGCCCAAATAAATCTGTTTAGTCTTTAAGGTGTCACCAGACTCCTCATAATTTTTAAAAAATCTTGCACTTTGTGTATAGAGGAAAAATAAACAAAAACTGGTTTGTCTTCATCTCACATTACAAATTAACTGTTGCTCTGCAAGATACTGTTATCAATCACTGATGACCTAGCAAATTCCCCGTAAAGTCAATGGAAACACTCCATTAACTTCAGTGGGAGTTGGATAAGGGGCTTCCTTACATAATATAGCTGTACCATTCCAGGATATTTTTTGTGAGAAGTTCACTTTATGGATTTTACCATTATTACATCGTCCTGATATAGACAGGAGAAAATTTTCATGGTGGTTTTTGCAGCCAAGAAACTGGAGACTGAATTTAGTGGAAGATTCTTTAATAGCAGATGACAGGTGACTAAACATTTTCCCTATTATTTTAAGGTGTCAGAAGGTATGCAGTATCCTTTCAAACCTTCCATGAGAGTAGAAGTTGTTGACAAAACGCATCTCTGTCGAACACGGGTAGCAGTTGTAGACAGTGTAATTGGAGGACGACTAAGATTGGTATATGAAGAAAGTGAAGACAAAAATGATGATTTCTGGTGCCATATGTACAGCCCACTCATTCATCACATTGGTTGGTCCCGAAGTATAGGACATCGCTTCAAAAGATCTGGTAAGCAAGTTGTGTTGCAAAGACACCTTAGTGGCTGGGTAGAGGCTTACGTGAAAGATACTTCATGCAATGATTTGGCTAAAAGGAGTAATCTGGCTGAAAAAGCTTTTAATTCAAGTAATTATATCTTCAAAAACGTATGCATTGATGCTAATCAAGACTTTTCAGCCACTAGGTCTCCATTCCATATGGTTTAGTTAAGAACTATCATCAGTGTTTCCTTCAGGGTTTGGAAGAGCTCAAGTAAACTTTAATGAGGCACCATCCATGAGACCGTATCTAGGAATGTTCACAATATAGGCTAGAGTAAACAATGGCTTCTGTGCACAAAGCCCAATGTTCTATGTATTTAGCATGTCTTGCTGCTGGCACCCTGGAATTATACAGCACTGCCTCACCAGCTGCCACCACCTACATGGTACAGTAAAGTCAGCACAAGTATCACTTGTGGTGTTGATTTAATTCAGTTTATTTTGCTGTGACGTCATCCTTTGGGTGTGCTTCATATTTTTGTATGGCAACATGTAACTGAATTGTAGAGGCTGTCAGAAGAGGGACAGAAAAGTAGAGGCTGACAGATGTGTAGTGGAGTTTTCATCACCTAAAATCAAAACATTTCTATTTTTTAAATATTTTGTGATCTTCTTAATGATAAATGAACATTGTCTGTTGCTAAGAATCTTTTTGCTCTTTTGCACATAAGCCACTCATCTGTAACATAGAAAAGGAATAAAAAAGCTCCATGTTGCATCAGCTTTGGACACTAAAATATCAGTATTTTTTATGGTTGGAAACCTTCATTGAAATCAATATTAAAAATAAAAGGGAAGCAGTTAAAAGAAATCATACTCACGACTGCTTCCTGGAAGTGGACAAAAGAGCTTTTCACAAAGCTGCTGGAATTTATTTCAGAGAAGAGGATCCAACCAGTAGCTGCAAACTGCTGCAAAGATCAGGCAGCTCCTCTGCTATAGGATCCTATCAGAGCTATGGATCCCACCACACTACAAAAATGTATCTCAAAAATAAGAATTTCTAGTACACAAATGAGGTAACAAACAGCATGACTAGAATACCAAGATGTTTTAAATCAAAGTTTAATTATATTAAGCCTTGAAGTCACATATGTGTATAAGTCCTCAATTTGTCAGTTCTCTGCTTTAACTCTACTGTGAATGCAAACGAGTTTGACTTGTCAAACTTCTGCAAAAGCTTATATATTTCACTGACACTTTTGTGCTATAGTCAAGCCTTCTGGGTATTAGTGTTCTCTGAATGCAGTCATATTTCTTGTCCACCAGTGTCCTCAAAATACATAAATTGCACGATTTGAGCTCTATTCCCAAATTGTCTAGCTGGCATACTGTGAAGGCCTGCTTATACACTTCGGGCCCACATGTTTGTAAAGTTCTGACTACCTTAAATGGTACAATGTCAGGAAAAAGTGTTTGTTTTTGGGGCATTCTTAGTCTCTTCATAAAAATTTACTGATTAATAATGTAACTGTCCCTTTTAGATATTACAAAGAAACAGGACGGACATTATGATGCACCCCCACATTTATTTGCAAAGGTAAGCTTGCCAATGAGAACTCTAAGATCATTTACATTTACTCAGAGTTGGAAGAGGAATTTTTCATCATTTGAAGGCAAAGCATAAATGAGAAATTATACCAAATTACTGTACAAAGGTCTGTCGCTATTGGAAATTACTTTTTTTTTTTTTTTAATTTTATTTTGATGTAAGTAAAACTGACTGAGTTTGAGACGTATTTTGGTCTTTTTGCTGCAAACTTTGTTTCATGGGTGTGGTTATGTTGTTTTACACATCAGTTATTCTTGTCACCTCAGCTAGCTGTGTAATGCTGTTGTATGAATCTTTAGGTAAAAGAAGTAGATCCAAGTGGAGAATGGTTCAAGGAGGGAATGAAATTGGAGGCTATCGATCCCTTAAACCTGTCTGCAATATGTGTTGCAACCATTAGGAAGGTAAGAGAATTAATTTATATTTTTGTGGGAGATCGGGACATGAAGCCTGTTAATCCGATTTCCAGTCTTCTGTATTCAATACTGCTGCTAAAAATGTTTTTTAATAAAGGCTGATATTTTATTTAAAACAAGATTTTAAAAAAGCAACCAATGTGTTGGTCATCAGCATGTACTCCTGTCTGCTTCTTCCACATCCACCTCTTTCAATAAAAGGATAATGTGTGCAATTTGTGAATGCTTACCAGTGGCTTCCATTAATTAGCTACTTTCCTGTTACTGGGGTATTAAGAATGAATGATTGATATAGTGGCAGATGAAAAGTACCTGTATGTGGCATTCATGAACATTCAAAATTCCAGCCTGAACTTTGATTGACAAACAGTATGCCTGTGAAAGTTAATGTGCAGTGGAACCTCTTGTTAATTCTCATCTGGCTATTTTGCAGACAATCTAATCCCTCACAAAAGATTTGGATAATACATCTGCCCCAAAATATTCTTTCCAGTGTTTTGGTTTTATAGTTTTTGTTTTTGTTTTATTTATTTATTTATTTTTTGCTGTGTGAAAGATCCTCACAAGCTAGAAAAGAAACAAACTTTACAAAGATACTACACAAAGCACTGTCAAATACACAAAGGAAAAAATCTGAAAACTAAAATAGTCTCTAATCTCGCTCTTTTATTAATATTGCCAGTTAATGATCACAATAGCATATACAACAAAAAATGTTGGAGAGAAGTGACTTTTTTCTTAAGTTGACAGTGTTCCTTATACATATTTGTGTATCATTTGTTTCATTTCTTACTCTGCTTTGAAACATGACCTACTTAATTTTTAGCCTGGCCTTCACGGAGTATAAAGGTGCTTAATGTACAATATTGTTTTTATTTACAAAGGTGTTAGCAGATGGCTATCTAATGATCGGTATTGATGGCTCAGAAGCAGCAGACGGATCTGACTGGTTTTGTTACCATGCCACCTCCCCTTCTATTTTTCCTGTTGGTTTCTGTGAAATTAATGCGATTGAGCTAACTCCACCCAGAGGTACCTACACTATTCCGACCAACTTCTATTTTGATAATTTTTCAGTGGTATTGTATATAATCAGATTCTTTGTTTCTTCAATCATTTTGAAGCATTCATTTCATATTCAGAACCATCTTGATTTTCAAAAACAAACTTCAGCACTACTTTAAAATGGTCTGAAACAGGGATGTCAAACTCAATGTATAGAAGAGCCCAAATTGAATGTTTCTTTAATTCATGGGCAAATAAAATGAGGTTTGTTTTGACTACAAAAACATTAAAGGTATAATATGGCCGTTATGTAACTAAACTTTTATTGAGTAAAATTAGTTATATTCAGCATCAATCAATGTGGGGGTTGGGGGGAGAGATATGCAGAGCACTTCTAGAGCTATGTCAAGAATATCAATGCTAGGAAGTCTTGGGCCAGCAGAGGACTGGAATTGTGACAGAGCAATTGTCCATATTAAAAGCTTTGCGAAGTGTTGCAGGATTATTCATTGGGCATGATGAATTATTCTCTCTTGTTAAAATGCGCATAAATTTATCCTTCATACCAGTATCCATCAGAGTGGGAGGGGTTCATTTTTTGAACAAGGCCTAAGGAATGATTTTTGTGAGCAAAACTGCCTGAACACCATCATACATGTCTGCAGATGGTTTTCTGTTGGCTTCATCTCTAAACTTTATTATGTTGCTTTAGCAACATATAAAGGGCGGCATCGGTAATTGCATCATAGTAGATGATAGGTGCTCATTGTTTGTTTATTTTTTGGTAAGAATTTTGTGTCTGTCCCTATTCATTCAAAATCTCTAAATTATTGGAAGGAGAAGGGGGGGGGAAGAGCCTATATTACTGGTAAGTGCAAGTTTCTATTGCACTGAGTGCAGAGATTTTCTGAATATTGAGTGTACTGACAGTTGTACCTGCAACAAAATGAAAAACATTTCATAGCGTTCCCATTAGCTGACAAGAATCTGTTGGCTTTTAGCATTTGGCGAATCGGTAGCTGAGCAGATTTACCCTTGCTTACTGGAGCTGTAACATTCAGTGGAATTACTGCAGAGAAAATCCTGGGGATAATCTGACCTGCCAAAAACATAGTCCATCCTGTGCTTTTTTTAAAAAAAAAAAAAAAAAAAAAAAAGACAGCTTTCTATCCCCTCCAAAAAATAAGAGATTTCGGAGTCCTTTACAGAATGAAAATTTAATAATGACAAAATGTATGTCTGCACACACTCTGGTAAAACCAGACTTTTAAATGGACAATACACTATAAATGATAGATGCCTGTCTTTGAAGAATCGTGAGTAAATGTTGTTCTTTGATCACTGAACCCACAAGAGAAGGTGAACTTCTGTTGTTATCATTTAATATACTGCCTTGTTTCTTATATCGTGGCAGCTCTCCTCCTTTTCTGCTTTTGTCTGCATTTCTTCACTTTCTCTCTTTAGAATTCTTGATAGTCTATCAATGGATGATACAGGATTGTTATTATTATAAATCATATTCAGTTTTGTAAAATTTCGTTTTGTGTATGACTAACAAACAGCAGTGAGAATGTTATAGAACTTTAACCTTCTTAGTAGGTTACATTATTTCTGAAGCCAGTGCATTATTATAATGATCAGAGCCCCTTTAATACCTGTGAGAGGTGTGTTCTAGTGGCTAAATTATGGAGCTGGGAACTGGAAGTCCTGAGTTCTAATCTTAGCTCTGGGATGGACTTCCTTTGCTCCCATCTTTCCCATAGGCTTGTTGTGAGGATTTATTAGATAACGTTTGTTTAAAATAAAAAAAAAATTGAACTTGTTTTTGAAGATCTCTGTATGTTAACAAAAAAAAAAAAATTCTTATGTGCACCTCTTGCCTTGTTTTCTTGAATCTGCAGCCAGTCAGACACATCTGTTTATGAGGGTGGTGTGAACTTGGTTTGCTGCCACCCTTTCCGTATTCATCTTGTTAGCTTGAAATTTTACAGTATGAGAAAAGGGGCCTTAAAACATAGGATTCAATCCTGTAAGGCGAAGAGCACTCTTGGCTCCCAGTGAAGTCAGTAGAAGTCGAGGACACTTGGAACCTCTCAGGATTGGGACTGGAGTTTGGTGTTGAAGTTTAATTATATGTCTGAGGAATGTAGCCCTGTAATATTGAGCTGTGACCCAAAGTGGCAGCTTGGACTAAAACAGTGGCTTTCTCTCTCTCTCTCTTTTTTTTTAGTTATTATTATTGTTATTCTGCACACCACTTTTTAAGTGAAATCTTATGGGGACTATCTTCCATCCCATCACTCCAAGCCCCCATCACCTCTTTGTGTTCAGAATGTTTAATTACACAGACCACCACAAAGAAATCTGCAAACTATTGTTGGTCCACAGGACAAAAGTTGAGACTTTCTGGTCTAAGAAGCTGTCGGAAGGGAAAAGTTGCCCCAAAACAGTCCTCTATCCCGTGAAAGTTCAATAGACTAAACAAACGTTAAATACGTTATTGAGAAACAGTTCTCTCCTGTAGTTTACAAGGTGGAGAGAAGCCCTTCATTACCTCTGCTGCTACGTTTTCTAACCCTATGATCTATGTTTTAAAAACATTATTTCATTGATTGTGTTTTGGCCAGTCTTCTCCAAATAAATCCAACTTTTCAAGGATAAAATTATTTTTCTCCCTCAGAAAAGAGTAGATGATTTTGCAGATTTGTCTTTAGTCACTCATATCATTATAAAAAGGCTGTTATCGCATTTAAAGAGGTTTTCTTCTCGTTTGATTTGTGTGGAACCCAATATGGAGCAAAAACTCAAATTGAGAAAAATATTTTGATATTCGTGTCTAGCTTCTTTGTGTTTTTAGTGACCATGTAGCACTGACAGTGTTGTTTTTAAATGAACAAAGTTTGCAGTTGATGTACGAAGGTACTATTTAAAATTCACAGGTTATGCAAAACTCCCTTTCAAATGGTTTGACTACCTCAGGGAAACTGACTCTATAGCAGCACCTGTAAAACTCTTCAATAAGGTAAGATAAATCATTGGTAAAGCCAACTGTACGGCATGTGTGCTATTTACAGTGGATTTTGTGCTGTAAATTCCTGCCTGCTTGGTCCCATAAGGTTAATCAGTCTCCTCAACTGTCTTAAATATGTTTCTTCACTTACGTGCTAATTGTTCGTGAAACCAGAGACAGTGATTTTCAAAGTCCATGTGAGTATGCTTTGAAAAATGTCTAGTAGAAGAGGAGGGAAATTGTTTCTTAGAATTTGTGTGCATTCAGCTTGTATATTTCAGACTCTGAAAAAAATGTTACTATGGAAAAAATAGGAGCACATTAAATTACATAGACGATACCTTGGTATTTCACCATGTTCGCTTTCACCATCCGAATAATGCCATTTGAAATTTAACTTGACTGAAACAGCAGCCCCCATGAAGTATTTAAACTTCATGTAGAGTAAGATGTTAGACATGGTTTCCTGATATTTGGCTGTCTTGCTTCGTTCTCCTTTTCAGGAAGTTCCAAACCATGGGTTTCACATTCGAATGAAACTGGAGGCTGTAGATCTTATGGAACCACGCCTTGTATGTGTGGCCACCGTAACCCGCATCATCCATCGTCTACTGAGGATACATTTTGATGGCTGGGAAGAAGAATATGATCAGTGGGTGGATTGCGAGTCCCCTGACCTCTATCCTGTAGGGTGGTGCCAATTAACTGGATATCAACTACAGCCTCCAGCACCACAAAGTAAGTTGCTATGCATTTGTAAATGATTCCTCTTGCATCTTTTTAAATCTAAAATTTACCAGTTGCCTTCCAGTGTTTATACATGTGTGGTCATTCTCGTAACTTTACCCTTTTGGGTTGGGTAGCCAGCTGCAACAAAAAATGGACTAGACCCTTGCTAATTCTCAGAAGCACACCATTCTAATCTGTTTCACCTGTATAACGAATAAAGCACTTCAGAGCATTTGCATGGCTGTGCTCTGTTTATTTTAAATCCTGGGGCTAACAGATGTTTGTTTGGGCCAGAGAAGAAGCAGACTGCTTAAGCATCAGGCCTAGATAACAACATTATTCATCATTTATAGCACAATCAGTTTGCATGGCACTTTACATTAAGAGGCCCTGATTTTGCAAACATGTGTTAGTAACTTTATGCATTGAAATCAGTGGTACTGTGCATATGCATAAAGTTATTCACATGCACAAGTGTTTGCAATATGGGATCTTGTAGTATGCACTGATTGAATTTAAAGAACCCAGACAGCCTGCTTGTGTGTCTATACCTGGCTTTTCAGTCCCATAAACCTGTCCAGAGCCTGGAGAGTGAATATGTAAACACCAGATGCTGTCTTAGTGTAGCTGGCAGCTTATGATTTGAATACTTTAAATGTTGGCAGGCTTTCAGGAATACATGAAATCAGTTCTGTCAACTGACAGGTTTGGTTTTTTTTCTTCTTCTTTGTTTAGACAAACATACTGGAGGAGTATAAAAATACATATTACAGGTTATGGCTGATTTGGAATGTTTTACTTTAGTTTATTCTTTCAGTGTTTTTCCTATTAGTCTGCCTTACCATTGCTTATTTTTGCTCCATTTCTTTTATTTCATTCTTTGATCTTGCCTCTTCCCATTCTTTTAATAATTTCTCTCTTTGTAGTCTGAATTTTTTTATCTCTCTCTCTCTCTCTATTTATTTCTGACTTAATTTGTGTGTTTGTGTCCATTTTTCATATGTAAATCTTCTTTGTGTGTCTGGTTTTCTAATCTTTTTCTGTTTCCATCTTTTTTTTTCCTCCCCTTCCTCCCAACTTTCTTCTTGTCTTATGTGAAATCAGAGTGGCAGCAAGACTCGGTTTTATGATGTATCAGCTGTACTTCTCTAGTCAGGAAAATGATTGCTATGAATAACTAATTGCTCAAAGGAGCAGAGCTATGGCTCTTGCAGCAAGTGTGTGTTGTCCCATAATGATGGATGAGATGATTATTTGTAGCCTGTTAGGTCAGGAAACATGATATGGGTAATTGTGTTCCAGGGGCTACTGGAATGGGTGCTGTTCAAGTAGAGGATTTTTCTTCTGTGAATGTGTTCTGTTTAACAGAGGCTCTGTCTTCGTTCGTTCATTCATTCATTCATTGAAGAAAAATGGCCCACCTGTTGATCACTTTAGATAAGCTATTACCAGCAGGACAGTGGGGTGGGAGGAGGTATTGTTTCATATTCTCTGTGTGTATATAAAGTCTGCTGCAGTTTCCACGGTATGCATCTGATGAAGTGAGCTGTAGCTCACGAAAGCTCATGCTCAAATAAATTGGTTAGTCTCTAAGGTGCCACAAGTACTCCTTTTCTTTTTGCGAATACAGACTAACACGGCTGTTCCTCTGAAACCTGCCATTTTTTTGTGAATTTTCCTTAGCATGAAAGACTGTGCTGTATTTTCCCAAAGCATTAATTCAGAATTTTAATTCTTAATGTTTTTCAGCATC
This sequence comes from Caretta caretta, assembly GCF_965140235.1. Lineage (NCBI taxonomy): Eukaryota > Metazoa > Chordata > Testudines > Cheloniidae > Caretta > Caretta caretta. Next base: position 12,890,587 of record NC_134219.1, read on the forward strand.
AAGAGATAGCCAGTCAAGTTCATCAAAGCAAAAGAAAAAGGCTAAGTCACAACAGTACAAAGGACACAAGAAAAGTGGGTGACAAAGTGGTGCTTATATGCCCTTTCGCAGCTGTTACAAAGTTGTGCAATTTGTCTCAAACTATTCTGGTTGGAAACGTTGCTTGTGTGTGAATAAGTGTTATGCTTAAAGGTGCAGTATGCCATAAAAGGAGGCCTTTTATTAATTGAGAAACATTATTTTTTATAACTTGCAGCAAATTAATCAAATGGAAAGTAAGTGGTTTTGAGAGGATTGATATTGTTCATAACTTCTGTGTATATTGTTCATGGACAAATAAGTTAAATTATTTTTGATACTCCTAAAACCAGTTTTAGGTAAGGAATTCTGTATAAGCATGAAGATATAGTAAAGCAGTCTTGAGCAAACTGCTCATATATGTATGGCTGTTCGCTTTTTAACTCTTTTTTTTGTAGCAAAGCTGTAGAAATAAGATGAAGGTTGTTTTGAACCAGATGGTAAATGAGATGTAGAAAACCGAGGGCAATCTATCGTCCTCAGTTACTTCATAAAACTAAAATTTGTCTCCTCTTGCAAAACAATACTAATTTTTAAATTGACAAGTTTATCAATTTTTAGGGTGTGGGGCAACAGTAGAAAGCTCTTAATAATAATGTTACTTACAAAGGTACTTAGTAATATTGCTATAGTTGACTACTCTTGTCAATGAGTATATAGTATTACATTTTTTTTTAAAATACTAGGGATTTAACAACTGTCCAAATCCTTTCCACATTTGTAGTGTCTCCCTGGGAGCAAATTGTTTGTTTTCTTCAAAAATTCAAACAAATCTGTTTAATTTTTAAGTTACAATAATGCACCTTCCCTTCCCCCTCTATTCCTATTTCTGTGACTCTATTTCAAACCAAAGCTATTTTCTGTCCCTAACAAAGGGAGTAGAGACAGCCAATCACAAGAGCACTTTGTGCTTTCTTCTACCCTTTCTTGTTGGAGATCAGATCCATCTATATTTATCTTAAATTCACATTGCCCCTTTTATTCCAAAGGATGCCAAGGCATTTTTCAAAAGATTGGATGCTTCTGAAAGAGAGCAGTGGAGGATAGCACCAACCCATGGTGCATGGCAAATTTTTATGCAAGACGATAAATTTTATACAAGAACTCAGGGCAAGCTCCTTATTTAAAAAAATAAATAAGTGCCACAACATCTTGAATATCTAAGCAGAGCTGACACTTAATTTTTAAAACGTTTGAGAAGAACCCACGTACAGTGAGAGGAGTTCATTTATCTGCCTAATAAGAATGAAGAGCCAATTCTATAGTGTCGTAATAAGAGACGCTAGTTAGAAGACAGCCTACTTATTCCTGGAGCACTAAGCCATTGCCACTATTCACATTCTTGATATTTCCTTGGCAAGAGGTGGTATTTCCTTGGTGTAGGAGAAACGTGTTTTGTAATAGCAGCTGATACTTTGTGCTGAAGATATAGTGGACAAAATTAACTGCAAGTATAGGCAGAATGCAAACCTATCAATTTTTAATCCTTGTGGATTGCAAACCATCTCTTTTGCAGTCCAGTTGCCTTCATGTTGGCTGCCAGCGAGGCCCTTGTATTAGGAAGTGGGCAATTCTGCTGACACAGGACATGACTTGCCCACAAGTTGGCAGACTTAGGTGGTTAAGAGCTGCATGACGCCCTTAACATAGTGCTGGAAGAGATCCAGGGTGTAGAGCCCTGATTCTAGGGTTTATCACCAGGCTTAAATTCCAAGTTTGATCATCACACCTTTACTACCATTAAGCTCTGTCTTCTCTGACTCTGGTCTATTCAAATGTCTTCCTGCGGAGTTACCAGTTCATTGTTTTGTAATCTTGAGTTCGTTTAAGTGTGAAGCATTGAATACTTCTAGAGTTAAGAAAGCTCTCTAGCCTTTGGCACCTCCATTTTGGAGGAAAAGGAAGTGTTTGGGTTTTTTACTTTTTTTTTTTTTTTTAAATATGCTTTAAAGGCCCTTATTACTACTTGCAAGTTCCTAATAAGCTTGAACATTTTTTCTTTACATTAATCAAATTAACTGCTGTTATTGCAGCCACAACGTGTAGCTTAAAGACACAAGACATTTCTAATTTACAGTTCAATCCATTTAGGTTGTCGGGTTCTACATTTTCACTCTGAAGTGAAATTGTTAGGATTTTACTGGGAAAAAGCTGGAATTCAAAATATTTCTACGTAAGAGCATATACAACAATTAATTTCTTGCTGATAGGGTGTGCCATCTTTAGCAAAGTTTACAAACATTAATCCTCATACCTTTTGTGAGGTAGGCATGATCTGCAAGCTCCACAAAGAAAGTTTTTTGAAAACTTTACTGAACGCTTCCTAACGAGGATTGTAACCTCCTACTTTAAACTTTTCTAGCCTCCTTGAGGCTCTGATATTCCTTTAAAATTCATTCAGCAGAAAAATCAAGTCTGCGGGGATGGGAGAAGGGACAGTGTTAAGAAGACCTACCTACTGAATTTGACCCTTTACATAGCTTGCATTTGCAGAGCAGCTTTTGAGTTTATCAGAAATCCTCTTCAATAAATAACTAGAAAACAATGTTTTGACTGTACTTGTTTACAAATTAGATGATTTTCAATCCCTGTTTATCTCGGTTAAACACCAAACCTTGTATTTCACTATTGTAGATTCTTGGTATCAAAAATACTTGAGTCATGGAAGAGGAATCTCCCAAAAGAAAAAGTTGGTGAGGCCGCAATAGGCAACTATAACAAGGTCAATGCCAAGGATCTTTTAATCTATAAAGAGGACTAAGATATCTCTTTAAATATTCAAGTGGACAACAAAGTTCAAGTATGCACAAGGTGATGAATAACCAACGCTGCATGCAGTGATTAATTAACTTAAAATGAGGAGCACCCTGAAATAAACGTCTTTTGAAGGGGGAAGCCAAATTCTCTTTTCTATCTTGAAAACATGCTTTGTAGCATGGAGAGTTCTCAAATGAAAGCAATACTGTTTTGTAAATGTGTGGTGAGAAGGCCATCCAGCTGCATTGTAGGTATCTGCAGTGGAAATGCACTTCAGAACAAGTGAGCCTTGTCATGGCCTCCCTAGTTTCACGCCAGCCATATTACAACAGTGTGAAATACAATCAGACATCCATTTAGATGTAGTTCTCTTGGCATCAGCTCTGCTCAATTATTTGGAGTCTGTAGCAATGTTGCCTACTTCACCTATCTTCAGACTAGCCACTGCCACAGTTTCCCCCTCTTGGGCTCCCCAGTAACTTTAGCGTAAGCTTCCATGTGTCAAGTAACACCCCTTCTTGGTGTCTGGGTTTATTAACTAAGTTCACAAGAACTCCCATCCAGCCTTCCTAGCAGGCTCACAACCTTAGTGCAGGGTTCATAGTCCTGTTCGAGCTGAGGATTTCTTCTAGGAGACTTGCTGTCCATACTCCACCTTTCCCAGCTGGTACCTGTTCTCTGTGCTCCTGAGGCCCTGTGCCCGGGAGCTAAGGAGAGTCTCTGTGAAGAGAGCTCATGCAGCTCTCTTGCCTGTTTGGAGTCTCTCCTTGCTCTCTATCAAGCAGCAACTCCCAGGACTTCCTATCTGGATTCTTTCCTTCTCTCCACACGCTTCTGTTTTATTTCCACCCCAAAGACCTCGTTTAGCCACATGTGCTCCATGTCATGTGACATTGTTCCTTTTCTGCACCTGGAGAGATGAGCTGGGTAAGTCACAGGTGCGGCTGAATCCATCTCCCTTTAAAGGGCCAGTCATCGTGTAAGAGTGTTAAAAACAAAAAGTAGGTGGGCTTTCTAAGGGCTAGGTAGAACCCAAAGGACTCTGCCATTGAGCATATGGAGAAGAATGCTGCCTTGAAAATGGTATGGGAAGAATGTTAGCAAGCTTTGGCACCATTGTGGCGAGGAATCTTGTACCTTGTGAAATCTGATGTAAGGTACTTCAGTTGCTAGGACCAGGACTTAACTTGCTGTACAAGCTGAAGTCACTGCCGCCAAGAACGTCTTCACTCAAAATGGACAATAAGGGTCTATAGAGAGACACCAGTCTATCTTGGATTAAAGGAGTACTTGTGGCACCTTAGAGACTAACCAATTTATTTGAGCATAAGCTTTCGTGAGCTACAGCTCACTTCATCGGATGCATACTGTGGAAAGTGTAGAAGATCTTTTTATATACACACAAAGCATGAAACAATACCTCCTCCCACCCCACTCTCCTGCTGGTAATAGCTTATCTAAAGTGATCACTCTCCTTACAATGTGTATGATAGTCAAGTTGGGCCATTTCCAGCACAAATCCTGGTTCTCTCACACACCCCCACACCCCCACACAAACACACGCAGCAGGAGAGTGGGTTTGTGTGTGTGTGTGGGGGTGGGGTGGGGTGAGAGAACCTGGATTTGTGCTGGAAATGGCCCAACTTGACTATCATACACATTGTAAGGAGAGTGATCACTTTAGATAAGCTATTACCAGCAGGAGAGTGGGGTGGGAGGAGGTATTGTTTCATGCTTTGTGTGTATATAAAAAGATGTTCTACACTTTCCACGGTATGCATCTGATGAAGTGAGCTGTAGCTCACGAAAGCTTATGCTCAAATAAATTGGTTAGTCTCTAAGGTGCCACAAGTACTCCTTTTTCTTTTTGCGAATACAGACTAACACGGCTGTTACTCTGAAACCTATCTTGGATTAGTTCATGATAGGCCATAGTATTTGCTAAATATTTCCATATAGATAATCTAAGATTGAGGTGGACAAAGAAGGTTGTCAAGCAAGAGATCACATTGGCATAACTACATCTCACCACAGACCTCTTCAGCTTTGAACTGTATCTCGTTCTGCTCATAGACATCAAGCTTGCTGATTACTATGCTGTCACAAACTAAACTGTTGGGACTCATAGGTGGAGATAGGGCAAGATAGCCTGATTCTGAGTGATAATCTGAGACTTGGCTCTCAAACTAGTGGTACTGGTTTAGTCTTCTGCAGCAGGATTGACAACCATATTTGGCTGGGCCCACTGGGTCTATTAGCTTTTCTGAGCTTTGCCAATAGCAGAGGCATTATTAGGAAGACATAACAGATCCTCTCTACCAATGAATGGAGACGGCAACCCTTGCGAACTTGGTCTTATCACGGACACAGAATTAACCTGACTAGAGCATACGTGCAGGATGTACCCCTATCCTTTGATAAGTGACTCAAGTCTTTTATAGTTTCTCCTTCCTAACACACCAGGAAACAAAAGAAAAAATCTGTACCCCAAATATGAGTCTGCATGAGAGGGGGAGCATTTTTGAAATTAACAGCCTAAGATCCAGGATGTTTCTGAAAGAAGGTTTGCTTTTCTAACTGAGCACAGGAATTCATTGACTATATTAGAGCCTTGCATGTGTTTGTCTAGCTCTATAATAGTGCAGTTTGGTTCACTCTAAGAAATCCACACATTTGGTACAAGAGGATCCTAAAGAGGCTATCTCTTTGGTCTCTGTTTAAGTTGTTAAGGTTATTTTACAGGTAGGTGTCTTTGCCTCCCAAGGCAACCTTGGAAGTACAGTGGTTTTTGCATCAGATACGTGAACGGGGATATAACAACCAAATGCCTTTTACATCAGGTGGAATGATCCTCTAGATATATTCTTCCTTCAGTTACCTTCCTATGGAATTGTCAGATCAAGTGTCTCTCTGAAGAATCTAAACAAGTTTTCAAGGCCTTGAAGGTGGCAGCCGAAGACATAACAATGATCTTTTTATTCATATTAATGCCCTCTTAAGTTGCCTGCTAACAGGAATTTATGTACACATATAAATCACCATGTATACAAAGGCAGTAAATAGAGGAGTATTCATCTTCTCACCCAATAAGGCCTGCTGAACTCCTAGTATTTGGTGCTCAAAGATCAGTTACATTTCCCATCAGTTCCAGATCTCTTGAAACAATATCTGAGTCTCTGATGCCAAGAATTTTCTCAAGTGCACGGCCTGGCTTGTGACAGACAGGTGCTGAGATTGCAGGAAGTTTTGGCCAAATTTCTTTACCATTTAGGACATGCAAAGCCTTCTAAAAGACCTGGATGATCTTGTACAATTAGTGCAAGAACAAACAAGTTCTTCATAGGAAACCTGCATCATTACAATCCACTGTCTCCTCATTCTTGGGATGAACAGAAGAGTGATCCGACTCCCAGTTTCCTCATTGTGTGTACTTAGCCAGAGAGGAAAGTTCTTAAAAGATTTCATAACCTCCTTAACATCATGTGCATGTTTCATAAATCTGCATTGTTTTTCTCCCTGAGGCCTTAACCTGGTGGTGCTGATACCTGTGACAGGGTGCACAAAACTTGGTCACTCCTTACTGGAGGCCCTGCTGCTTTGGTGCACCCTGCCCTTTTTGGAAGGGCAGAGCAACAAGTTCAGACCTTGACTTCTCACTAGAGAAGTTTCCCAGGATTAGCTGCTGGCAGTCCACTGAGCTTCTTGTTCAGTCTGGACCTGCTGTTGTTGTAAGTCTTTCATTATCCCCTTTGTGATGAAAGGGGATTTGGACATCTCATTGTTGGTACCAATTATCACTGGCTCGCCTGAGCTAGAATGTCCCACAGAGAGGACTCATCTTAATTTTACAGAAAATAAATTGACAATGCTAAAAGTTCATGTCAGCGTTGAAGTTCATAACATAAGACAATAGTCCTTCACTGATCCACCAAAATATTGTCAGTTAGGTCCTTAACCCAAGAAACCTGGGCCTGTAATTTTTTGGGGAAAGGGGTGGATTTTGTTTTGGAAAGAACATTTTTGAAGCATACAAATCTATGTGATATTAGTGTGTTTTTCCCCACACTGTGCAAAAACAGCCAAGATACTGGGGTTTAACAAGAAACTACCACACATCCTGAGTAACTTTTTTACTACAATGAGTTGTTATTTACATGCATGGTACTCGCACTTACTCATGTTGCACTCCAGAATGGCTTGAGTCATTCTGCGGAATGTTTTGAATGTGTATTGGAAACATTTCTGATGCAATATTTCAAATTCTTAATGGGTCCATGCGGTTGGAAGGAGTACGCGAATAGTATTGGTTCCATTGAACATGCATATAATGAACTCCTGAGATAATGAAGCTCTGTTAATAGTAAAAGTCCCAAATTGTTCCGAAGTACCTTTAATAATGCAAACAGTAGTACATGTACTAGTGAATCCCTGATTTAGTGTTGAACGGTGGGAGCAGTTTAACTGGAAATGGATCCCACAGTGTAATACTTCTCCCCTTCCACTCCCCGGAAGAATATTACATAAAGTCTGATATTTGTTTTAAGCTTCTAAAAGCAAGTACATTGGTGCTGAGATTAGTCTTGCTTTTATTCCAAAACATTTAAATGTTAGGTTGGGGAAAATAAATGCTCAGATGCTTCTTGTAGTTTTTTTTTTTAATGTGACTTACAAGGAGTTAATAAGCACAAATTTAGTAGCAATAAATTTTTATGTTTTTATTATGTTTGTTGCCCATTTCATATAAAGGAAGCACATAGGAAAAATGGTAACTTCTAATATTTATTATTTAACATCTACATTGACACTGGATTTCAGAGTCTGTTTGACTTCAGTTGTTGTAATCTAAGCTTTTTATAGGGTTTTTTAACTGATGTGTAAAGTAATACAGCCTGAGTTAGTCCTGTAAGTGGCTTTAAAAATATATCCGAAAAAGGAGATAATCGAAAGGGGAACAGAAATCAGCCAGCATCCTGCTTGGCCTTACCTTCAATAATCCTACAGGTAATTGTATGTTGCTATGCAAACCGCATACAATGGAGAACAGTGGCTCTTTCACTAACATCTGGATTGCAAAGAAATGACTCTTATCCTTTCTAGGATTGGTATAGCTCATTGCAAGATCCATTTATCAGGTCATATAGTTCTAACTCCTCAGAACTTTCTGCTGCTACTGTAGGCTAACATCCAGCATTCATATTTTGTGGTGACACCACTTTACAGTGATAACATCCAATGTGTTTTATGTGTAATTGTGTGCATGTGGAATAACGTGTGACAGTTACATTGTGTTTGGCATCTTCAGGTCAGTCACTAGATTCTCATCTATCAATATAGCCATCACTGATACTTGCTTTTTATTCACAGTAGGAAAGATCAGGTTGGATTTTTTGTGCACATACCTTGGGTAGATGGTTATTCTGTTCTAAAATGGAACTATAGCACATCAGAATTTCTCAGGATTTTTGAAGGGACAGGACCCTGTAATTATGAGACAGTGGATTTCTCCTAATTTTCTCTGGTCTTGCCAGTGTGTTTTGATGTAGGTTGCAATAATTCCCAAATAAGGAAAATGCTGCCATCTTTAAAACCTTATGCATGCTCCTGTAATGTTTTGGAGACCATTCTGATTTCAGTGTCAACTTGAAATGGATGGAATATCATACTGGTTTCTTGTGACCAAATATTGTGCTGCTAAAGACCGCAGTGATGACAAGTTATCAATTTGCTTTGACAGATAATGACAGTATGGTAGCTTACAGTATCCACCAGGACTGACTGCTTCCTAGTAATCGGTTTTGTTCTAAGACTACTTAATAGATGATGTGACCTATCTGTTTTTTAAAGCTCTGGTTATACAGACAACTTGCTGCTTGATTGTGTCACTTCCTTCCTAGAAGAACAAACTGAGGCCCCAGACCTGCCAACCCTTAGTCGCCTATGCCCTGATTAGACAAGAAACTTAATCATATGTGTAACTCTTACCACGAATAGTCCCATTGACTTCAAAGCTTTCTTGAGGGCTGTTCTCTTGTGTTAGCCCAAAGTACATTTACTTGATTAGACTGGCAATCTCTTAGCATTCATCAGCGTAGCTTTGAGAACAAGTGTAAGCAATGGTGATGCTGAAATGCTGTCATAGCGTTTAAGGCCCTGATTCTGCAGTGAGGTTCCCCTAGGCACAGGGGCTTGCCTCCAAGAGTTAATTTCAGGACCAGGGCCTCTGTTTGGAAGTGAAAACAAAGTAGGGTTTTCTTATATGATGAGGCAGGAATAAATTGAGTGTTTGGAGGGAAAATCAACTTCTGGAATGAAGATGTGGTATCCGGTAACTTGAAGATTTTTTAGAAAAAACAGGTTTGTTTGTTTTTCCAAATTAGAATACTCATTAACATTTGTAAGGCACTATAGAAGTGCTTAGTAAGTGATGGTGGTATATATATTTAAGATATATGTAGTGAACTAGCAAAAAAACCCCAACTCCTCCTTTTTAAGTGGGATTGGTTCACAAACAAAAAAAATTCCTGTCACACTGTGTAAATCTAATAACTGCACTTCTGATCTAGAGACAAAAGTTGTTTCAGTATGTGGTCAGGAGATCAAGTGTTGGCTGTGAAATGCAGCTGCTGCAGTAACACTTTGAAGTGCTCCTATTTTATTGGTAAAAGGGATTAGGGTTGGGACACTTTTTCTTTAATGATTGCTTCATAGCCCGTCCAAGTAATCACTAGAATTCAGAGAATAAAAGGGGGGGGTGGAGTTGTTGAGAGTTGGGATTTTTAACATCCCCGAAATGAATTAGCTTTGCCATTTCACATCAAGACCCTTATTTTCCAGACTCCGAAGCAGAATGAGGCAGACATTTCTCAGTGACCAGTCTGAGTTACCTAATTCACTTTGACCCAAGCGTTTACTTTAGTTTGACTTGATGTTTAGAGAGGAAGATACCAGTTGTGAAGAAGCCTGTCAGTTTGTCGAGCCTACCCATGGCAGGTGGGGTGCGGAGGAGCTTCTCTGGTGATGAAGAGTTGACTCCTCCTCCATATCGAACCCTTCCAGCACAGACAGCCCCGGAGGCCTTCCAGCCTCCCAGGACTAGCCAAGAGTTCAGTCCCAGCCTCAAAACAGGTAATGAGCACCATCAAAGTCTCTTGGTTACTGCAGAGGGAAATGCTGAACAGGGTGGGGAACAAAGCATGGTCTGGCATGAAATATGCTGCCTTGTTTACTTGTTTCTGTCTGTAAAGTAGGAGGAATAGTCACTTCCACTGGTCCATATCAGTCCACTTCACTGAATTCATCATAAGGGAGCAATGGTTCCCAGGGCAAATATAAGGATTCTAGGTCACTGAGGCTTATGGACACTGTGATTTAACTACCATACTGCACTTCAGCAGATTTTTTTTTTACGTGTGCAGATACTTTCATTTAACTTACTGAATTGTAATATGCAACACAACATCATTGTTAGAACACTGCACATTATTCCTTAAAGGCTTGGACACCCTGTGTAACTGGAGAGAAATTTGTGTTTGCATACAGCCCGTGCATAAGAGAACAGCTGTTTGGAAAAAGAGGTCTTTTGAATTTAAGCATAATTGAGTCTCTTATATTCAGTGTTCTATAGACGATGGTTGGATATGATAAGAAATAAATTTGAAAGATTTACCCTTTTAAAACAAACGTGGTTTGTTTGTTTGTTTTCCCCCCCATGCTTGCTCCAAAACCAAAAGACTGGTTTTATTTGAACATTGACAAAATGAAATTTTATCCATCTTAATCAGTGAATAGGGAAAACCCTTTAAGAATTCATTTATTAATAATACTGGTCTGGCAGATTAAAACATCTGAGTCTTATAAGTAAGTCTTGTGGTTTGTATAAGGTAATCCTGGACTGTAGAAGTTAGAGATGAAAAAAAGCTCTGAGATCCTCATGACTGTCTCCCTTCAAATGTAAGATAATCAGATGTATCAGATACTCAAAATATCCTTGACACCTGTTAGGGTGTAGTTATGCTATCTATCACCAGTTAGTGGTAATGTTCTTCAAGCACCTTAGATGAGATGCTGTGAACACCATAATGTGGCTTTGGATGCTGATCTAAGATCATGTTCTGACTGGCAGTTCTCTCCCTGGGTTGTTGTGGCCACTGCTATGTTCGGGGTTTGATCATACAAGGAACTGAAGGCACTCAGTACCCCATAGAAGTGCTCAGCCACTCTCAAGATTAGGCCCTCGTTTTCCAAACAGTGTATTGCTGACTGATATCCAGTCTGCTCTGAATGTTCATATTCTATCAGAAAAGCTACATCAGGGTCATTAAAAAATCCCATTGCCCTCTCATCCCAACATCTGTATGGCTATAGAATTCAATAATACTTCATCTTGCTTCTTTAAGAATTGCTTTTGTTCTCTGGCAGAGTCATGCTGCTTTTCTTTTATTTTCATCTGTATTTTGAACCTTTAAGAGTTGTATGTGAAATGACTTCTCAGCATTGAAATGTAGCCTTCAGACAGCTCTCTGTTGAGAAAGACATGATCTCTGGGCTGTCAAGGAAAGAAGTTGCTTTCCAAAACCAGTCCCACTTTCTTGACGTGTGTTATCCCCTAAAGTCAGGGTCTGATGTTTCCTGGTGGGGCAGGTTAGTGACATCTCATCACACTGGTACAAGGGAGATCAGTATGTGGCTTCCTTGGGTAGCAAGGTACTGAGAGCACTCTGCAGATAGCTCATGAGGAGAGGGAGCACCTTGTGTGTCTTTCCTTCTGCTCAGAACCTTTCATCAGCTGGATGTTCAAGCAAGTGGCTTCATGATTTAAGGCACTATAGCTAAATAATTATCTCTTTGCTTATCATTCAAGTGGTGTATTATATAGGTGTAGCTTGAACCCATGGTGTTGATAAACTTTTCTTCAGGAGATTTGTTAGCGGGAAAAATAGTGTTGTTTAAATATGTAACTGTCAGGATCTTCATGCTCATTGAACAGATCTAGGACAAAATGTGAAGCCTACTAACTCACCAGGTGTACTTGAAATATTGGGCAAACCCACAAGCATTATTTAAATACTGGGGAGGATGGGAACTTGACCAAAGCATTTCAAGTTGTAGGAAAGCAGTTTAAACCTCTGTGTATTAGCGTTTTCCTAGAGTAATCTCTCTATTAATGATTGTTGTTGCTTATTATGTAAAGATACCATGCCTTAGGTGTGCGTGGTCCTCCACAGACTAATAAAAGAAAAGGTCCCTGCTGTACATTAGATGTGACATAGGGACAGGCAAAAATAACCAAGGTTTTTGGGGCAGGGTAGGGAGGGAAGAGGTTTTCATGACGCAAGGTAGTGAGGTTGCTTGATTTTTTTATAGGTTTTACATCGTCCTCTGCCGCTTTTTTAGCAATTTTTAAAATATTTTAATGTTTTTAAATTTTATTTTTATTTAGCACAGGAGTGTGTATCACCATGGAAGATGATATAGGACCATAATAAAAGAATAATTAAATGGCTTGTAAATTTATAGCAGGATTACAAATAGCAACAGGTTTTGGGATTTATTTTCAGATTTCACTACATCAAATTTTTGCATTTGAAAAGACATTGGTGGTGTTAACTTGGTATTCAGTAACTGAAACTCTTTAATGCTTCTCTCATTCATTTGGTCATCAGATAGCCATCAGTTTTTGTATATTAATCAACCTTTTAATGTGGGTACTGCACCTTTAATGAAAACTTTGCCATATTTTCTTTTCAGTGTTCCTGCTTTTCATATATGCTCATATATTGATAAGTATCACTTTTCTTACTCAATCAGATTGTGGGGTTAATTACAACCTATTTGCTACTGCTATCCATAATATCATTCTTCTTTGTGTTTCAGATTTTTTTTTAAAATAGGAAGATAGAAGATTTAAAAACATATCCTGGGTCTTAAAAATTAATTGCAAATATGCTGCAAACCCTCTATTATAAACAGTTTTTCCTGCCTGTCACTTACAAAAATGACCATGAAAGAAAATGAATTATGAGGCATCTGTGATCTGAAGATAGTACATGTTTTTTAATCATGCTTAATTCTGCTTAGCAAAAATTAAAGCATGAAATTAAACAGTGAAATTATGGGTTTGAGTGTTTCAGTTAGTAATGAAAATAATGTAATTTGGTTCTGAATGCTGTACATACACATCTGTAGTAAAGGAAGTTTTTAAATTCAGCCATCTGTTTCGGAAGATGAAGGAGAAACAATATCCATCTTAATGTTCACAAGATAAGCTGTTCTCCTTGAATGCGAACTGTGAATGATAACTTAAAATGCTGGTTTTAATTGAAGTCTGCATTTCTCAGCCTGTTCCTGATGGCAACCATCTTACTGAAGAGTGACAGAATTGATTATGCCAATATCATAGGAGCTGAGCATATGAGAGAAAGTGGATTACTGTTCTCCTTTTAAACTGGTTTAACAGCCAAAACTCCCTTGCTATATATACATTAAGGAACAAATTCTGTTTCTGGAGCTGTCCGTTCCATTATAGTCCATTGGAGACTTATGCGTGTATCCCAGGGCAGAATTTGACTCTTCACATTTTATTTAAAACTTAAGACCCCCAATCCTGCGATCGGACCCACTAATATCCAAGGGGCTATGCTAGTGGATCTAATTGTAGGACCAAAGCCTTAATGTTATACAACCTGTTTGTGTAGGATGCCTTATCAGCCTTTCATCCTGAGTAAACAGAATTTTCCAGACTGCAAGCTCTTTGGGATAGGGTCTGTCACTTACTATATATTTGTATAGCACCTAGGCTGATGGGCTCCAATCTGGTTGGCTTCTGATAGCTACTACAGTAGTAGATATTAAATAAGAGTAATAAACACAAATATTCACTTTTTGTACCTGTAATTGTCCTTCAGATTGCTACGAAATGTGCTGGTCCACTGAAAAGTTAAAGGAAAAATGCTCAGTGACATTTCGCCCCTTCTAAAATGAGCTGAAATGAAATTGAACTAGAGAAATCAGGAGTGAAATCAGGAAGGCCAAATCACACCTGGAATTGCAGCTAGCAAGAGATGTTAAGAGTAACAAGAAGGGTTTCTTCAGGTATGTTAGCAACAAGAAGAAAGTCAAGGAAAGTACGGGCCCCTTTCTGAATGAGGGAGGCAACCTAGTCACTGAGGATGTGGAAAAAGCTAATGTACTCAATGCTTTTTTTTGCCTCTGTCTTCACGAACAAGGTCAGCTCCCAGACTGCTGCACTGGGCAGCACAGAATGGGGAAGAGGTGACCAGCCCTCTGTGGAGAAAGAAGTGGTTCGGGACTATTTAGAAAAGGTGGACGAGCACAAGTCCATGGGGCCGGATGCGCTGCATCCGAGAGTGCTAAAGGAGTTGGCGGATGTGATTGCAGAGCCATTGGCCATTATCTTTGAAAACTCATGGCGATCGGGGAAGGTCCCAGACGACTGGAAAAAGGCTAATGTAGTGTCCGTCTTTAAAAAAGGGAAGAAGGAGGATCCTGGGAACTACAGGCCAATCAGCCTCACCTCAGTCCCTGGAAAAATCATGGAGCAGGTCCTCAAGGAATCAATTCTGAAGCACTTAGAGGAGAGGAAAGTGATCAGGAACAGTCAGCATGGATTCACCAAGGGCATGTCATGCCAAACTAATCTAATTGCCTTCTATGATGAGATAACTGGTTCTGTGGATGAGGGAAAAGCAGTGGACATGTTATTCCTTGACTTTAGCAAAGCTTTTGATACGGTCTCCCACAATATTCTTGCCAGCAAGTTAAAGAAGTATGGGCAGGATGAATGGACTATAAGGTGGATAGAAAGCTGGGTAGATCGTCAGGCTCAACAGGTAGTGATGAATGGCTCCATGTCTAGTTGGCAGCTGGCATCAAGCAGAATGCCCCCAGGGTCGGTCCTGGGGCCGGATTTGTTCAATATCTTCATTAATGATCTGGAGGATGGCGTGGACTGCACCCTCAGCAAGTCTGCAGATGACACTAAACTGGGAGGAGAGGTAGATACGCTGGAGGGCAGGGATAGGATACAGAGGGACCTAGACAAATTAGAGGATTGGTCCAAAAGAAATCTGATGAGGTTCAACAAGGACAAGTGCAGAGTCCTGCACTTAGGATGGAAGAATCCCATGCACCGCTACAGACTAGGGACTGAATGGCTAGGCAGCAGTTCTGCAGAAAAGGACCGAGGGGTTACAGTGGACAAGAAGCTGGATATGAATCAACATTGTGCCCTTGTTGCCAAGAAGGCTAATGGCATTTTGGGCTGTATAAGTAGGGGCATTGCCAGCAGATCGAGGGACATGATCGTTCCCCTCTATTCAACATTGGCGAGGCCTCATCTGGAGTACTGTGTCCAGTTTTGGGCCCCACACTACAAGAAGGATGTGGAAAAATTGGAAAGTGTCCAGTAGAGGGCAACAAAAATGATTGGGGGCTGGAACGCATGACTTATGAGGAGAGGCTGAGGGAACTGGGGTTATTTAGTCTGCGGAAGAGAAGAATGAGGGGGGATTTGATAGCTGCTTTCAACCACCTGAAAGGGGGTTCCCAAGAGGATGGTTCTAGACTGTTCTCAGTGGTGGCAGATGACAGGACAAGGAGTAATGGTCTCAAGTTGCAGTGGCGGAGGTTTAGGTTGGATATTAGGAAAAACTTTTTCACTAGGAGGGTGGTGAAACACTGGAATGCGTTACCTGGGGGGGGGGGGTGGAATCTCCTTCCTTTTGAGGTTTTTAAGGTCAGGCTTGACAAAGCCCTGTCTGGGATGATTTAGTTGGGGATTGACTCTGTTTTGAGCAGGGGGTTGGACTAGATGACCTCCTGAGGTCCCTTCCAGCCCTGATATTCTATTATTCTAAATCCATAGCCACCAAGTTTCTGAGAACCTTGTAATATACTGCTAGCTAGAAGAGATTTTAGCTTTGAGTGATGTTTAAAAACAGCTCTCTTTTATAAGCAGAAGACTTATAGGGGGAGATAAAGCACGTCAGCCTGAGAGCATCAAAAACCCAGACAGCCCTATGTAAGTATTACTTGCTTATCTACACTTTTCCCAGTTAAGCTGAATTACTGTCCCAAATAAGCAGTCGGTGTATAACTGGCTGATACAGTCTATTCTCTAATCTAGTCAAAGTGCACCAGTTCTAAAGGTACAGCAGGCCACTCTCACTCTTGAAGCCCAGCACCCACCTGAGAAAATAGTTAGATTTCAATCTGAAGAAGAGCTCTGTGAAAACTTGTCCCTCTCATCAGCATAAGTTGGTCCAATAAAAAATATCACATCACCCTCCTTATCTCTCTGATATCCTGGGACCGACACAGCTACACCAACATTGCATACAGATTTCAATCTGTCACTTTGTCAGAAATAATCACAGTAGTGACATGCTTGAAATAACATCTGTTTTTCTTGGTTGGACAAAACTTGCCACTTACTCATCAAAATACAATGTGGAATTCCAGTGACATGAGCTGCTTAATTCAGTTACTAGTCTTCTATGTGGAAGCAGCATTGCAACAAGATGAAGCTTAATTTACCATTTCTTAAAATGACCTTTTATGCTAAGATGGTTGCTGGAGGCAGATGGCTCAGAAGGGCAGACTTTGTAAAGAAGAAAAAAAAATCCTCTTTGAACTTAGATTATTTTGCTCTTCAACATGGATATTTGTATTTTAAGAAATCACTTTTGCACATCTTACTGGTTGACCCTTTGAGGGTATGTCTACACTGCAAAAAAGAAAAACACCCACAGCATCAAGTCTCAGAGCCCGGATCTAGAGGCTCAGAATCGTGGGGTTTGCACTATGACATTAAAAATAATAGTGTAGAAGTTCCTGCTCGGACTCTAAAACTCATCCCCTTCACCAGGTGTCAGAGCCGGAGTGGGGAAAATCTACACTGCTATTTTTAGTGCTGTAGCACAAGCCTGAGTCTGTCAACCCAGGCTCTGAGACTTGCTACAATTCTATTTTGGGTTTTTTTGGTGTTTTGCAGTGTAGCCCTATACATAGATGGATTTACTATGTTTTCCATCACTGTCCAGTATTTGTTCTTCTAAACAGTGGGTAATCGGTTTTCAGTTTGTCACTAGCTTAACCAGAGGTATTAATATGGGGTCACTGAGGCTAAAATTAAACCTCAGGGGCATTTGTTAAAGCAAAGTTATTCTATCATTTGAAGTGATGTTAAGGGTGTAACTTAAAGTGCAGTTATTGTCAGAAAAGTCAAAGCATCTGCTTCCTGTGAGGTATCTTAGTCCCAAGAGAAGAAGGCTGGTCAAAGAACTAGACATGAGATCTGGGTTCTACTGTAGCTCTACCACATGCTTCCAATGGGATCTTGGGCACACTTGACCTCTTAATCGCTTTCTCTGCCTCAGTCTTCCCATCTGTGAAATGGGTTTAATATCTGCCTGCCTCACCAGGGAGCTCATGATTCATTGATGAGAAAGGTGCCTTTAGGGTTTTGACTGGAAGGTGCTATAGTAATGTAATGTGTATTAGTGATTAATATATCTGCCCACTTCACTATTAGAACTGTGGAGACAACCCAGCTGTAGAGGTGTGAACAGAATTTATTTTGCCTCATGTAGCTTGTCAGCTAAGTTCTGACTGTGCAGCCTGGAGATAATGTAAAAGGTACATCTTGGGTTAGGTTGGTGGTTCTTTTCCCCTGGCCGTGATCCCAAGTTAAATTTGTAGGCCTGGGAGTAAATGAAAATCATATTTAGATACAAGCTGAATTTAAACTTACTGAGAAGCAGTTACTGTGGAACACCCCTTTCCTCCCTCTTCCCCTCCTAATTTATACATTTTACAGTCCTTTTTCTGATTATAACTGCACTTTAAATCTGCAAGTCTGAAGCTATTTTATTTACTATATATATTGTTTCTTAAAAATAATTTATCTAAACTTTAGCCTTTTTAATGCTCAGTTTAAAATTATTAATGGGAAGAAAAATAATGTTAGGTTTTAGTTAAACTGAAGGGAAATCTTAATTATTTTTAATTCTTTATGGGTCTTTATCTTTTATTTTTAGTGACTTCACTGCAGCTGAAGGAGGAGTTGCTAGATGGAGAGGAGTATAACTTTCTTCAAGGAGCATCTGATCAGGAAAGCAATGGGTCTGCCAGCTACTACATCAAACAAGAACCATAAGGCAGCTCAGAAATGTGAGGGGCAGGGTGGTGGTGATAGAGAAAAGAGCCTTTCTCCAAGACTGACTGACTGATTTTGTTCCCATTTCAATAGTACAGTGGCAGAGCTGTACTTGGGGCACTTTGCTAACTGTAGATGAAACTTCTGTTGAAAAATTTTTGGAGAGGCAGGGAAACTATTTTAGTGAAAAATTTTTACAATTTATTAAACAAAAAATGACATTTTTGTGTTGTATTTGAAGCTTTTGAAAGAATTTTGTAATATTTTCAAATTCAGATTTATTGTGCATTCTTAAACTGAAATTCTAATTTTTTGGTAAAATTAAAGTTTAATTAGCAGGATTGCAGAAAACTGTTTGAGGAGGATATTGTTGCAAATACAAATGAACTGTCATTACAAATGAACCTTGTTGGTACAAGTTGGGAGTTTTGGGACTTTTGTGAGCTGTATGAGTCACACCTCTGGTTTTTCATTGTGAAAATACTGAACTGAAGTCCTGACTTTGGGGCATAAAAACATATACATGATTTAAGGGGACCAGCCCTGCCAAGCCTTACTTGTGTGAGTAGCCCAATTTCAATGGGGGTGCTTTCATGAGGTGTGGTATTAACTTTTCAAGATGGTTACTCATTTAGGGCCTGATTCAACACCCATTGACTTCAGTGGGTTTTGGATTGGGCCCTTAATCTTGGGATGCTCAGGTAAATGTTTACTGAGCCCCATGTTAAACTGGAACTTCAGCAGATTCTCTCATGGAAAATTACATGAAACTAAGTGTTTAAACTAGAAATTCAGGACCTTTTCCTGTTTTTTATGTTTGGATGGAAAACATATTTGAGGGAGGAAGGAATCTGAGGGCCTTTTCTCTGGTTTTTATTCCCCAGAAAAATCTAGACTCCTGCTTTCCATATCTTCAAATACTTGGGTATGTTGGCATCCTCAAGAGATGTACCAGATGAACTAGAAAAATACTTACTATGAAGGCAAAAAAAAATCTACTCTCAGTTCTGCAGAGGTTTTAATATTCTGCTGTCCAAGAATATAACAATGGAATTGGGATCTAAAAAAAAATATTTTGCTTTTTGGCAAATTGGACTCATTTAGTTCTAGACGCCAGTCTCACTTTAATCATCCCATTATTTTTGACTCTTTAGCTGAACAGATCTCTTTAGACATATTCGCAGAAGATTATAGTGACTAACATCAAAATATGAGGATTTTTAATAAGTGCTGAATAATTTAATCCCCCTTCCCATTTTTACATCTGTGTGGATTTTGGCAGGTGGCCTAATTCTTGGAGTTGATTAGCAGCCTGATTTATTTATCTTTTTCCCCCCACCCTGCAGAGTTGTGATGGGAAGAATGGGCATCAAGAGCTTTAGCTTTTACCAGTGAGGTTCATTCACTAAACTCTCAGGAATAAACTGAATATGTTCTATAAGTGCTTCTGGGTTTTTGGAGGTCCCCTTCAGAGCAGTACAATGATCATCTGACTCTTGACCCATACAGTAGGGCTTAGAAGAAATTAATCAAAATTATTAACTTCTATGGTCCTTCAGCCGAAGAAATGCTTTAACAATATCTGCCCACAGAGCCCCAGGAGACCATTTTTTGGTACATTATTGTTTGAACTTTAAAAAAAAAAAAAAAAAATGCATAGAAAGTTGAAAACCAGCAATTTGATTATTTTCTAAAATATTGCTCTAACTTTGGGTAGAAGCATTGTTAATATGCACAGGTTTACCTCATTCTATGCAAGAGGGGATGATGATGATGTAAAGTTTTGTAGTTACTACTGAAAGTAAAACTTGTCCTGTATAGTGTAGGAATGTATGGAAACCTTTTCTCCTCTCCCCCAGTCAATTTTTTGTAATATTGATCCCTTTTTGACAACTGTTTTCTCATATCAGCAAAAGCTGGTTATCAGGTGTGAAATATCGGTGAGTTCAGGTGGAAAAGCTATTTTAGCTTTAAAATATCCATATTAAAAGGACTCTGTCAAGGTTGACCAGCTTCAAATTTACTCTCTTCAGTTCCCAGGCCCTTTAATTCATTTAGTTTATTTAAAACGCAAAAAAAAATCAGAGCCTTCCAAAACAAGGGCTGCAGTGTAGTTTTACAATCCCAGCTCTTGGTCAGAGAGATGTAAAGGCAAGTCCAGGATTTTGGATTACATATGCTTGAAACAAAGGCATTTTGGTGAGCCTCGGTCACACCAAGTACGGTCTCTGTCACCTATCAAAAAGTCAGATTCTGCTGGTACTTCCTCAGGTTGGTTAGTACTTGAATGCGTTGATTTCACTGGGACTAGTCGCATGTCATATAAAGAACTACTCAATGTGAGCAAGGCTGGCAGAATTAGGCCCACAGAGCACAAGGGATGCATGAGATGCATCTGCTTTCATAAAGCCTCTACTTCCATAGAATAACATTTAAGCCATGTCTATACTTCTGGCTAAGTTGGCACTGCTGCGATCGATGCAGCAGTGTCAATTTAGCCGGTCTGGTGAAGACAAGCTACGTCGATGGCAAAGTGCTCTCCCATCAGATGTCTGTATGCCACCTCCCCGAGAGGCAGAAGTTAAGTCGGTGGGAGAGCGTCTCCCATTGACGTAGCGCAGTGTAGACACCACTCTAAGTTGACCTGAGTTACAACTGAAGTAGCGTAACTTAGATCGATTTACAGCGTTAGTGTAGACTAGTCCTAGTGACACAAGTAGCCCAGTTGACTTCAGGAGAACCGCTGTTGTATGAATATGGGTTAATGTGAAAAGGAGTTGTGGAATTGGGCCCATAGTTAGCAAGTCAAATCATGAGGGCAAAATATCCAGATTCCTGGGCTCGTGTTTGTTGCCCATCTTCAGAGCTTGGATTATCCAGACTATTATAACCCTGATTTGGGCTAGATTTTAAGGGGAATCTTTGGATTTTTTTTATAGTAAAATGCCCTTGTAGGGGGAGGGGTGGAGAATTTGGGGGGTCTGTCAACCTTTATAATATTCCTTGAAAATGGTTATTTAAAAACTAAACATGGCTATCTGCAAGCCAAATTCCACCCTCAGATACACATGCTGACTTTGGTGGGAATTTCATGTGTATTTGAGGATGGAATTTCAGTCTGGTTTCTGAATCCAAAGAATACTTAAATCCTTCACCTACCTGTCAAGTACAATGAAACCTGTCCTAAGCAAAGCATATAAGGAATCACCTAAAATTACATGCTTGGGAGAGGTCTGTTTACGTAAAAGTTGAGCTAAATCGTACCAGATTCATACTTGCAGTGGTCTTTAAAGTGGTCTCTTAAAACAGTGGGGTTTCCTGTTGGCAGTGGTGTCTTTAGTACAGGCTTCACTGTATATGTACTAGTATTAATTAATAACATGGTTCAAAGAATTTTCTTCCTTCGTTCTCCTGTGAACCATGTTACTCGGCTAAAAGAAAGGTGAGGTGTTAGAGGTCTTAAATCTCTATTGATGTCTAAGTTGGGGATCAAACAGTCATTTCAATATTTGGCATAGCAAGTTTTTATAACCAAGGGGTAGTGCAAATAACTAAATTTACCTTGTAACTGCCCCCTTCCTTTATGGCTCAGAATTTTACTGCTGACCTTGATTTTGTTGTTTTAAATGCAACTTCTTAACCTTTTCCTTGCTATGTATAAGGAAAGCTAAAGCATTTATCAATTTCTTGTTTTACGGATACTAACACGGGTTTCAGTGTTTGTTTGTTTTTATTATTATTGTTTTTATGTGATGTGAATACCCTCTCCCACCAATATTTGTACTATGGTGCTAATATATATTTGGTAACAATCCTTTATTGGGAAGGGATTAAAAAACTGTGATTAAGCTGAATTTTTCTTCCTTTTAATTTTCATATTTAAAAAAAATAGTCACAGCCATTTATACAACAAAAAGCATCAGCTTTTGCCCTTGGGAAAATATATTGGGGTGGGAATCAAGATGAAATGAATAGGGTTTTTACATCATTTCTGTATGTATTTGATATATAGATCAATATCTGTACAAATTTAATCTTTTATTTTCTTGGTAATTTGTGTGGTCAATGAGAGAGAGTTTTTAAAACTTTCTCATGAAATGTATATAAGTGAAAAATGCTTTTGGAGAAATTAATGTTACTTTCATTTTTACCAGACTGCAGATTTTCAGCATGGATGTGAAAAGCATTAAAATTATAACTTTGTGTACAAGATGAAAATAATTCACTAAATTTGCCTTTTTTACACAAAATAAAAATGTTAAAATAAGACCACGTGGATGGTAATTTCTTTGTATTTTTTAATTGAGATATATTCAGATACATTGTGGTGTCTTCATTTGGCCACATAACAAATAATAGAACTGAAGTATAGAAATCAGTTAATCAAATCTATTTTTAAATATACTTATGGGAAATGCTTTAATTTTTAAGTTACACCTCAGTTATTTTTGAAAACTTTGCTTTTCAATGGAAATGAAAACTTATCACTTTTCCTTTAAGATACCATATACACAGTGCAGGTTTCATTGCTGGAACTTGTGGGGGAGGGGGGAATTTTATCTTTGAGAGGGAAGCTTTTGAAAGCTGCCACAAGTCATATCCCAGACCTTTCACAACTCTACACTATTAAGCAGTCCTTGCCAGTTTTGTCTAAACTGTGATTTAGCCACCAGTGTAGCTGCACCCCTGCCAGCACAACTGACATTAGTGCAGTGTGATTTGCACTCAGTGCTGCTTAGCCTAGTGGGGCGCATTGGAGCAGTAAGACTGTGCTGGTGCTAATCATGATGTAGTAGGGTACATCTGCATTTGCGGTGGATGTAGAATAGAGACACTGCACCACCAACTAGCACAGGAACAAATAGCAGTGTAGACGGTGAGTAATGGCTTAAGTGCAAATCAGTGGAATTTACTTGTTTCTACAGAACTGTTTACAAAAAAAAATTCCAGCTTTCGCTGGAGGAAAAAAGCTGTTTGTATCCTCAGTTGTGAAGATAAACAGGTAAAGGAGAAGGGAGCACAAACTTAGTGCAGCATTGTCTTCCGAGCTAGGCAGGCACCCTGAAACAACTGGGCAATGTAACCTGCCCCATGCAGCTAGAGAGCTATTTCCTCTAAAAGCTACACCTGGTAGTCCACCAGTCCATGAAACTGAAAATTATGGGGACAGTCTAAAAAACTGAATTCACTATAAAAGTAAACAAGTTACTATACTGACTGGATTATAAATATTAAAGTCCATCAGACCTCACTTACTAGAAAGTGCTAGAAAATTAAGAATTTCTGCTGGAGTACCACTAAATGTAAGTATATAGTTGCAGAATACATGGGCCATTGGCTGTCACATCAAATTATGTGTAATATTGTTTGAGCCCAGTTCAGTTTACAAATATCTCTAAAATCTATTAGAGCTAAATCACCAAGTGCCTTAACTGTATGGTTTAAGTGATGTAGGGTAGTTGGCTAGTACACTATGTTCCCTGTTGGCCTTCATTACTAAGGGTGCCATAAGGCTTTATCATAGCATAAGAACAGAGCAAGTTTATCAAATTTCATACTATTCTGCTATAACTATAGCCTACAGAAGACAGTTTGGTCATATGAACAGGAGCACTGAAATGGCAGTCAAGAGACTTGGGTCATATGCTGTCACTTTAGAGGTCAGTTATCCCTGTACCTCATAAAATGGAAATTCTTATTTCACTCAATGTGCTGTGACATCTACAGCTTCATAGTATAGTGGATGGACCTGTTCCTTTCAACATTTTCTCATAAGTATGATCACCACTGTAGAAACTATTCAATCCATAGGAGATACTCCAAGCAAATTTTCTGTCACCCACTCTATACCTGAGTTTGGGAGCTTTTCAAATCAGTGTCTTACATGTAATTTTGCCAGCATAGTGGTGTAATGGTTCAGCTTCTCAATGCAGGGGTTTCATGTCTTAGCCATTCCGATAAGGGTATCCGATCCTGTCTGCTAGTACTATTCATTAAGATCTTTCAGACAGCTCATGTTAAGATCCTGAGTTGTTTACCCCATCACTAGATTACAAACAGATGCAATGTATGGGTTGAGATTCAATCCTATTCTCATTATTTCCTGCACAACCGGTATGTACTATTAGTTTCAAAAATCACCATTACAATCAGATGTCCACTTGAATCTGGTTACCACATGCTACATTTTCACTTTACGTCCTGTTTAGTAGAGCATCAGTTTATGAACTGAATTATTTGTTAGTCTTCGGAGGTCTCATTTAAAATAGTTGTAAAGCACTCATGAAGTGGTAGTCCTATAATGTGGAGTACAGACCATAATACTACTACTGTTTACACAGAGACTGACAAACAGGGCAGAAGTGTAATGATTTTTCTGATGGGTGAGTCAACTTGTGTAAAATTAATAAGCAAGGATACGTGCTTTTCTTTAGTTCTCTCTCATGGTATCTACTGATACTTAATGTGCTTCCTCTGCTTTCACTGTAGCCAACAAACTGCAAAAGCTGTAGAGCAAAGGGACAGGCTGAAGAAAGACTCAAAGAATCGTCTCAGGTTGTGATGAGAAAACAAATTTATGTGGGTAGCTAACATATACCTGTTTTCAGCACCTAACAGATGTACAGTAACAGTTAGTTGGTTTTGTTTTGATCATGTTTTCAGAGAAGTTTCCTGAATGTGGATTTCATTTTGTCCCCACAAGCAAAATTGTATACATCTGTACAAATGACCAGTTCTACTCCATGCAAATTTAAGTATGTTTTTCCAGTGAATACAGACTACACAGAAATAGTTTCCATGATCTATTTATTCAACTTTACAGCACTATGTAAAGGTAATCATAATGGTTGCTCCCAGGTCAATAGCTGCTGGAATGAGATGCTGTGTTCAGAAGGCACAATTCATTGGAGAGATTTCATTTTACTCATAGATCCAGTCATGAGCACAAGATTTGAAATCAACCAGCTCTGTGGGCTGAAACCATAGCTTGATCTCCTTCTGAGCACTTTCTACAGAGTCACTGCCATGGATGATGTTCCTGTGAAGAAAGCCAATCACAAAATTTCAAAGGTGTCAGTTTTAGAAACTGTTAGTAACTTGTCTATATGGACAGGTCTGGAGAGTCATCTACTGCTGAAAAGCTAGAGCTTGAGGTACGACTCTTAAAAATACACACACACACACTTCACAAATAAAACGAGGGCCGAACAAAGTTCTAAACATAACCCAAACTATTAACCGCACCACCATGACATGATTATCATTTTTCATCCAGTTCTGATGTATAATTAAACCCCAAATGCTTTGTATAAGCAACCTTATTGGATTGTGTCCTACAAATTAAATTCAGCTTCAGACTAGGATTCTTATGCCTAACTACCTAAGCTTTCCAGAAGGCAACATGAAGTTCATCCTATGCCAAACTGGATCACTAAAAAGGAAACAGTACAGCCACATTAAAATAGCTTGATGTATCACAGACTTATTTTCTCTATACATAATGTATATGCATAGGTAAGAACATACCTTTCAAGGAAAGACATAGGTATCTGGTGACTTTGCACAATTTCTGTTCTTAAGCGTTTTTTAGTTTTT
Source organism: Caretta caretta (assembly GCF_965140235.1). NCBI lineage: Eukaryota > Metazoa > Chordata > Testudines > Cheloniidae > Caretta > Caretta caretta. Next base: position 12,916,193 of record NC_134219.1, read on the forward strand.
TATTCAAATGATGCTTACAATGAAAGCAGTAAATATACTTATCTTGTAAGTGTGGAAAAATATTTAGAAAAGTTAATTTTATAATAATTTCAGCACCAACCTTCCCACTTGAATGCAGAAGTCACCACGGATTGTACCAGGTTTAGAATCTGCAGGATTAGTCTCTCCCAGCATAACTCTGCCAGTTTTAACCACATTGAGACCTTCCCAAACCTACAAATAAAATAAAAAAATACATTATTCCGTATCCATTCAAGGCATCACAGAAAACTCACCTTCGGCACTTTGCAAGAAGACAAAGGCCTTCCCCACAAAGATCTAAATCTCTCTCAGAATCTGTATCAATTAAATTGCTAAAGGAAGACTAGGAACAAGAGAAGTTATAATTCTTTGTAAATTACATTTGTTTCACTGGTTATCTTTCACTGTGAAAAGGCATGAGAGTAGATAGCATCAGAATGGCTCCTGGTTACCAGAACATATCTGAAGGAAGTGAGATTTTAAAGAGAAGAACATCTGGCCTGAAGAACAATGGACACACTTCTTGTTAACACCAATCAAGTAAACAAAAGCTTATGGAGAGAAGATACTTTATTGCCACTCCTGAGTGGCTCTCACATAGATGCCACTTGAAAACCTCTAATGAAGTGGCCTGCAATTAGCATCTTTAAATAGTTCAGACTCCATGGAGCCAATTAGGCACAAAACAGTGAAAACTCAAACACACACACCATTATATTGGCTCACATAACTGTTTAAGAATTAAGGTAGAGACTTTCATAGTAGTCTAACTGTAAAGTTATCTGAAGTGCTTAAATCCCCTGGGCTGCCTTGGAAATCTCAACCAGTTACTACTTCACCTGCTAGGCAACTTTCAGGACTCTGTACAGCCCTCCTGTTTCCCTATAATCCAGAAACAACTATGAATGGCAGGGAATCCTAATGAAGTCATCATGTTCTATTCATGGGAAGTGGGGAAGGCTTTTCAAGTCAAGTTTTGTAAACAGACTGTTATATAAAAATTATTTCATAGCTATTTTATAAACCCCACCAGGAGTATTCTTCAGTTGTTTCATCTGCTATACAACTATTGTTGACATATAAACTAGCAGTTTTCTTCAAATTTCTTACTCCTGCACCACTTCCAGTGCAGCTCTACTAATGCAGGACTAGCGCAGACCGCCATTCAGAAGTGCTCTGGGCAGCACTGGATCATGTGGAAATTGTCTTGTTTTCTTTTACCACTTTATTTTATATATTGGGAGAGTGTAATTTTTTTTTAAAAAAAATTGTTTTTAAAGCTATAAAGTGTCCACAGATGCTAACAATTAAAAAAAATAGTTTATGTAATCAGAAGAAAGATACCTAGCCATGTCCTGCACAATATATATTTAAGTAAATAAAATGCTACTCACCATGGCCACAACAGGTCCAGAATTCATGTATTTAACTAAACCAGGGTAGAATGGCCGATCTTTCAGGTCAATGTAATGTTGTTTTAGAAGGTTTTCGGAAGCCTTTAAAGAAAAGTTGAATGTGAGATTTTGAGAGCAATGTTTTACAAACAAATAAAATTTAAAAAGAAGCAGCACCTCATTACAACATCAATGTAATCAATGATGAGATGGCTTCATATCAATCATGAAATAAATATCAACAGCAAGAAGTTTGCTTCTGCAAGCTAATTATGTTCGTTCCGTATTTTACATGCAGAACAATTTTCTTTATTAACTTTAACAAAGAATTTACATTGAGGCAGGTTCAATACCATGAGCTCTTTGTTAAACTATGATTTCTTCTTTATATTAGTTTATGGCTGTGGATTATTATGAATACAAGACATCTGGAAGATTGCATTTCCTGATGTAACCTTCCAGTCATGGTCACTTTTGCTTACTTAACATTAGGTTGAATTAATTTAGGCTAAGTCTGGTGTAGCTTCCTTTCAGTTGTCTCTACTCATATCAAACCATGACTACAACCTTCTGTTTCACAAGAAATAGAAGAGACCCAGTGTAGTTGTGGTTTGATATGACAAGACACAACTACACTGGGTCTCTTCTATTTCTTGTGAAACAGAAGGTTGTAGTCATGGTTTGATATGAGTAGACACAACTGAAAGGAAGCTACACCAGACTTAGCCTAAATTAATAGATTTCAGAGTAGCAGCCGTGTTAGTCTGTATTCACAAAAAGAAAACGAGTACTTGGGGCACCTTACAGACTAACCAATTTATTTGATGTATCTGATGAAGTGAGCTGTAGCTCATGAAAGCTTATGCTCAAATAAATTGGTTAGTCTCTAAGGTGCCCCAAGTACTCCTTTTCTTTTTCTTAAATTAATACAATTCTTTCACGTTTTCTGTTCTGTTCAGTTACATTCATGCAGCTTCATCCAGTTCATGGATGTGTGGGAAAATTTGGCCTGGTATGTGTATTTATATCTGAAAAAAAGTTACAATAAGCAGATCAACTCTTGTGAAGTCTGGACTACAGGTTTTCACTTTGCCAACTCCTTGATGTGAGAAAAACAATAGGGGAGAATGAAGCTTCTGTATAGTTCATCTTGATGGCTAGGATTTGCAAGTAAAAATGAGAGAGAAAAAACCACATATCGTAATAACAAACTGACTTCTAGCACAAAGAATTGCAGGGAGATGTGGGAACATTAATTAAGCCTCACAACAGCCCTGCCTCAAAGTGAGGGGGGGAAACTTACATGCATGAATTTCATGGCCACCAGGCGGAAACCCTTCTGTTCAAACCGTTTGATGATTTCTCCCACCAGGCCCCTCTGGACTCCATCAGGCTTGATGGCAATGAAAGTGCGTTCGCTATTAGAAGCCATTATCCTGTGAAAGGAAACGGGGAGGGGTAAGAGTACGGCGGCGACAACACCCCAGGTAGAGCCAGTTTTGCCGCTATCCTGTCCCGATTAACAGACATGCCCGAGAAGGGGACTTCCATCACCCAGGGAGTGGCCTCAAGGTCAGCAGTGCCTCAAGGGGCGAGAGGTGCCACCCAGGGAGGCCACTTACAGGGATTCTGATTCCAGACACGTGCAGGATCCACCCCTAGCCCCTGCTGGCCCCTTCTGCCTGGCCCCCGTTCACTCCCGCCCATGCCCCCTTAATCCTTCCTGCAGTGCCCCCCCGATTCTTTCCACTCGAGACCTCCATTGACGTGCCCGCCCCGCCCAGGCACGTGGTAGCTGGGATGCCCCGGCTCTTCTTCCCACGTGTCGGCCGCTCAGTTCCTCTTCACCGCATCGCGGGCCCGGCGAGCCGGCAGAACCCGGCGCAAGGGCTGCCGCTCAGGCCCCAGCCGGGCTCCCTGCTCCGCCGCCCCCGGCCGGCTCTGGAGACCCGGCCCGGCCGGTGGCCCCGCTCCCGCGGTCTGGCGGGCAGCCCAGGCCCCGGCTCAAGGGGCGTCGCCCCCCCGCACCCTCCTCCAGGTCTGGGCTCAGCCTCCTTCCCCCGCAGACCTGCCCAGCTCAGCCCCCACGCCGGCCTCACCTCCCTGGAGCTGCTAATGCCGCTGCTGAGCTGGTCACCCGCCTTCACCTCAGCGGCCACCGGGAAAGAGGAGGGGCGAGCCGGAGCCGGAGCCGGAGCCGGAACCCACCCTCGGCGGAGAGGGGCTGGCCTTCCTCCCTGCGGAACATGGCGCCTTCAGAGCCCGCCCTCATGCCGAGCGAGGCCTGCTGGTCTGGGGCTTCACAGAAACCTGTCCCCTCGCCGCCCCTCCCCAAGCCGCTGTGAGGGCCGCCCCCCGCCTGGCGGCGGAGCACAAGCCCTGCTGCTCCCAAAAGGCCTGGCTGCCGGGGATGAGAGAGACCCAAGCCGAAGGGGGTAAGGCCATGGCTAAACTAGGGGCGTTGGGGGAGCTGGCAGCTGCTCAAGGGTGTGGGGCCGTGGGGCCGAGGCTTTGGCCGGAGGGGACAAGTAGCAAACAAAGGGGGTGATGGATAGAGGCCAGACTCAGGGCGAAGGGTGCTAGGAACAGGGTAAAGGGGAACTAGAAACAAGGCAGTCATGGGATAGCCCCATTACCCTAAAAGCCTGGCTAGAAACTCTAGACATAGAGATTGTAGACTTTACAAAAACTAGACAAGCCATTTACAACACACACTGCTTCTCTACAAAAGAAAAAGGATACTAAACTACTACATGCCACAAGGGGCCACAACAGTGGTTCCCTTAACCCACCCAACAATATTGTTAATCTATTCAGCTATACTCTTAGCCCAGCAGAAGAATCTGTCTTATCTTCTATGTTCTTCTGCCCCGCCACCCCCATGAATATGATACAGTTCTGTGGTGACCTAGAATCCTACTTTCGACGTCTCTGACTTAAGGAATATTTCCAACACACCTCTGAACAGCATACTAACCCACAGAGATCTTCCTACCAACACTACAAAAAGAAGGATTCTGGGTGGACTCCTCCTGAAGGTCAAAAAAACAGACTGGACTTCTACATAGATTGCTTCCGCCGACGTGCACGGGCTGAAGTTGTGGAAAAGCAGCATCACTTGCCCCATAACCTCAGCCGTGCAGAACACAATGCCATCCACAGCCTCAGAAACAATTCTGACATCATAATAAAAAAGGCTGACAAAGGAGGTGCTGTCGTCATCATGAATAGGTCGGAATATGAACAAGAGGCTGCTAGGCAGCTCTCCAACACCACATTCTACAAACGATTACCCTCTGATCCCACTGAGGGTTACCAAAAGAAACTCCCTGAAAAAGCACAAGAACAAATCCGCACAGACACACCCCTAGAACTCCGAGCAGGGGTATTCTGTCTGCTACCCAAGATCTGTAAACCTGGATGCCCCATCATCTCAGGCATTGGCATCCTGACAGCAGGATTGTCTGGCTATGTAGACTCCCTCCTCAGGCCCTACGCTACCAGCACTCCCAGCTATCTTTGAGACACCACTGACTTCCTGAGGAAACTACAGTCCATTGGTGATCTTCCTGAAAATGCCATCCTAGCCACTGTGGATGTAGAAGCTCTCTACACCAACATTCCACATGAAGATGGACTACAAGCCATCAGGAACAATATCCCCGATAATGTCACGGCAAACCTGGTGGCTGAACTTTGTGACTTTGTCCTCACCCATAACTATTTCACATTTGGGGACAATGTATACCTTCAAATCAGTGGCACTGCTATGGGTACCCGCATGGCCCCACAGTATGCCAACATTTTTATGGCTGACTTAGAACAACGCTTCCTCAGCTCTCGTCCCCTAATGCCCCTACTCTACTTGCACTACATTGATGACATCTTCATCATCTGGACCCATGGAAAAGAAGCCTTTGAGGAATTCTACCATGATTTCAACAATTTCCATTCCACCATCAACCTCAGCCTGGACCAGTCCACACAAGAGATCCACTTCCTGGACACTACGGTGCTAATAAGCGATGGTCACATCAACACCACTCTATACTGGAAACCTACTGACCGCTATGCTTACCTACATGCCTTCAGCTTCCATCCAGATCACGCCACACAATCCATTGTCTACAGCCAAGCTCTACGATACAACCACATTTGCTCCAACCCCTCAGACAGAGATAAACACCTATAAGATCTCTATCAAGCATTCTTACAACTACAGTCCCCACCTGCTGAAGTGAAGAAACAGATTGACAGAGCCAGAAGATGTGCTCAAAATTACATCATCCACAAAGAGGTAATGTCAAGTGCCCGGAGGCCAGGGGTAGGACTGGTCCAGATTCTTTTGTTGTCATGTAGGAGAATGAAGCTGTGGTTGCAGTTTAAAAGTAAGAATAGTGAAAAGTGTAAGAACTAGGACTAGAAATCAGCAGGTCCTACCTCGTACAGCTGTGATTAGACCAATAGACCTAGCAGTCGGTTGCAGTTTATTAATTACTGTTATTCTTGCTGGGCTCTGTACAGATAGTGTAGAATAAGTATAAAATTAAAGAATTAAAGTAAGTTAAGTTTGGTTAAGGAGCAATGTATGTGTTGTAAAGTCAAGAAAGGCCCTAACTAGCCAGTAGAAGGAAAGCCTTGAAAATAAGTGATAAGGTTAGAAGGAATAAAGTAGGTAAGATGTCTGGTTCAAAGAATAACTAATGAGAGAAGCGGAAGTTTCTAAAAAGAAGGCCCCTGACATTCAGCGAGTAACTGCTTAAATTGAGCCACCATGGCCCTTCCCCAACCCACACTCTGGGTGTTAAAGCCAGAGGCAATGGGAAAACTGGTGACTAGCAAGAAGACAGGAAGGAAAGGCCTTGGGAAGAAAATAGGTAAATTCTTAAAAGTTCATTTTTAATATCTGCCTGACCACTTTGGAGCTGACCAATATAGGTCTAAGCATCTCTGGGTTTAGCCAGTTTGTAAGTATCTTGATCAAATGTTTATAAATGTTTTGTTTCTCTGTGGCTGTAGTAAATTGCTTATTGTTTAGGCCTTTTTAGGCATGTTTAGAGCAATTGTATAATTTGGCCTTTGCATTTAATAAAGGAATTTATAGTTAAATTAGTGTTTTGTGGTTTCCCTCATTAATATTAATAATTTCAAATATTTTTAGTAATTACAACACATAGAAAACACAGTTTCTACCCCTAGATTTACTCTAACCAATTACAGTTGTAATACTGCATAAACTTACAGTATTTAATCAGTTTATATTTAGTTGCTTTCAAGATTAATCCAGATTTCTATCTAATTTAAATATGTGATTAATCCAGTTACTAAATTATGAATTTGGAACTGCTGATTCAGTCACCTCAGATGTGGCAAGTATTGCATTGCTCCAGAAGAACCTGGTCTTCACTGATCTCCCTTTCTCGTTCATTTCTGTCTATAGACACTGGAAGGCAATTCAAAACCCTTTGACAACCTTCTCTTCTCTGGATGTATCCGATCTCTCCTTGAATTCTCAACTAAATTCTGGGAACCCTTCCTGTCTCAGTTTACCTGTATAATCTGAGCATTTGTATCCCTCCACAGATTACCGTATTTTATAATATGCATATTTCTGTGTCTTAATATAGTACATTGAGCTACATTGGCATAGATTACATAGTTTAGGAGTGTGGTCTAGTGAGGATCAAGACTCCATGGTTTCCTTCATCATTTGCCTCTGATTTACTGTGTGACTTTGTGCAAGTCACTTCTCTCTGCCTCATTTTCCTCATTGATAAAATGGAGATAAGGATACGTTCCCACATTTTGAAAATTGCTTTGAGATCTTTGAATGAAAAGTGCTGTTAAGTAGAGTGTTGTTTGATTATTTATTTATTTGTTGTTTGTAAAGCACTTTGAAGTCATATGATGCATACAAAGTGCAAAACATTTTATTACTCATTATTCACCCATTTGTTTTGCAGTGTCTGCTGATTTGTTTTCCCTGTTGTGCTCCTTTACAAATTTGAATAGCAAATTGGCTTATCTTGGTTTTTCTGTCTCTTCATTTTCCTTTTTTATTCACATTGTGGCATCAGTGTAACACTATTTTTCTTTTACATTTATTTTGAGTACACAATCACTTGTTATGGCCGTAAGGAAGATAATAGGAAAGTCTTTGCTGAATTTAAAGAAATATCCACTCTGATTTCACTAAATGTTCATGCAGACTTCTGTTGATCTTGCTGCTTAAGTTGATAAGGAAAAACTATATCAAATATAAGAGTACAAGGAGTTAAATCTTGAGCAAAGCAGATATGCAGGCAGAGTGCTGTGTTTGGGGCTGTTCTTTATGCGCCTGAGTCAACTCCTATTCAAGTTAATAGAAATACTCTCTCACTGGGGTAGGGGAGGCGATGGACTGGGTCCTGTTTGAGCATGTCATGTTTTAGAGATGGACCTGAGCTGCAAAGTTTGGATCCAAACCTGGAACTGAACTTTTCAAAAATATTTGGATGTGGGATTTTGGTTTAACTCATTATTAAGATAAGGACTAATCTGAAAGTTTGGATATGATCTCTTCCCCCTACCAAAAAACAATTGTTTTGGGAGCATCGTGGGTTCAGGGAGGTGGTTTAAGACACACTTAACTTTGTCTTTCTGATATTGCTCAGCCTGGTAAATAAATTATGGATTATTTACAATTATACATTTTGTTAAATATGACACTGAATTTCCCATCTTCCATGGAAATTTCTGAATGGAATTTGTCCTTTTTGAACAAAATTATGTTTGACCTACACCCTAATGATAAAATACAAATCTTGATCTGAAAATGCAATTTAACTATTTGTTTCTAGTTAATTTTTTAGTGTAATAATGCACCAGAAACATCAAAAAAGTTTGTTGGTTTGCAGGTGCACGAGCTAGTCTCAGTTTAATATGATGCGTAAATGACAAGGTAGCCATTAATCACTACTAGCAACACTCAGTTCCTTCAGGATTACCTCTTTAATAAGTATTTCACATACACTTCAGTGATTACCACAATGATTTTGTCTCCTAATCTGGTGGACGTACAACAGGGTTTGAAATGAGTTTCCTCTAGATCACATAATTGGATTACTTCTAAACATGAACCACAATTAATGGTACGAAGAACCTCAACCATAGTCACAGACAGATTTGGAAATGGATATTAACTTAGATAGTATTAAGGTAAAAGTGGTGAGAAGTGTTAGCTGTCAGGAAGAGTGTAAGGTACGTGTGGTAATATCTTTTATTGAGACCAACTTCTGTTGGTGAAAGAGACAAGCTTTTGAGACACACAGAGCTCTTCTTCAGGGCTGGGAGAAGGTACTCTTAGGGTACATCTACACAGCAATAAAAGACCCACAGCAAGTGACAGCATGGCTGGCTTGGGTCAGCTGTCTTAGACTTGCGAGGCTTGGGATACTTGAATAAAAATTGCATAAAAATCCCTGGCCTAAGTTTATCTATTTAAACAGAAAGGACAAAGTGTTTGTTAAGCCATTTTTAGAAAATGAGTCTTTTACTCATTTTACACAGTCTCATATCCACTGTGCTTAGTGAAGATGACTATGCCCATGATCATGAAGAGATTAGTAGGTAACAAAGGAAAGAAACAAGATGTGATGCTTTTCACATTTTTTTAACATTGTACATGCTATCGTGAGCGAAAGAAACAGTAATGTGAACTGAAAGATGTAGCTAACAGATCACGAAATGGTCCATCTAATACATTCACCATTAATACATTCAGTTGATTTTCGCAATGATTTTCCAAATATACAGATGTAGCCAAATTACAAAGAACTGCTTCTCCGTTGCAGTATGTGCAGCATATTTAATTCAGCCACTTCTTCCTATTGGTCATTTATGATAATGCACTAGCAAATTGGAGCAAGGTTCTACTTTCTTCTGGTTCCTCCCAGTGAAAATAACCATTTATCTCTTCCTCCTCAAAACTAGGAGACAGACTCTCCCACTACCCTTCCCTCTGGCACCCCACAGCCACAGACTCTGGAAGAGTACAGTTTTGGAGATAAGGCTATAGCAAGACTACTACTCATTCCTCTGAGTTTTTTCCAACACTCACTTTACTGCTATCAAATATTTTAAAAGGCAGATCTAAATAGCGTGATGTAGAAGCATCTATTACAGTCAAAGGAGCATTCTGAACAGAGACTGTGCTGAAATACATTGGTCCACTTTTTAAAGAAAAATTAAGTTTTTTTTCTAAAAATACTGATTTTCTGAATAGATTTAAATTGCCAGCGTCATTTTAAAAAATGGGTTTAATGCTTTCATCATGCTTGGGTATTGGACATGAAATTCTACTAAATTTCTATTGCTTAATCAAAGGCAAATGTTTATGTGCAGGTTTTGTTTTAGGAATGAGTGATATCAACAAGTTAGTAGCAAAACACAAGAGGAAATTTTGTTTCTAATGATGATTTGCAATGTTAGGGTGTTCAGATAATTATTGTTGTGTTGTGTTTTGCTTTTTAACTAACATCCTATTACAATTGAATAAATATGCTACTCATTTATTGCTGTATCCACTATTCAGCCAAATACCACTTCTGGCTCCTGAGCTGAATACAACAGTTGGACATTGAATACAGCCATAGCAACTCTGCAGGACGCTGAAAGGTTTGTGGCTAGAACTAAACTGCACTACTGGGACCTGTTTAATATTACAGAAAAACTGTCATATGAATAAGTTTAAATACAATGGGTAAAGTTTTAAAAAGCACGTTGACTACTACTGAAACTTAGGCTCCTGAGTTCCAAAGTCACTTTTGAAAAAGCTTATCCAAGCACAGTTTACTTTGCCATTCAAACAATTAAGGAAAGAATATATCTGAGCTGTAGTCAGTTGTTTGCACAGAGATATAATGCAATGCTGATATGCTTACTAATGTCAAACAGAATGCTACACTGAAGTGACAAGAGGTAAAGCTTACTGAGCAGCCCTTGCACATTAATCTTCTTTTCTCATAAAAGGCCATTTTAAAAAGCTGCCGTGCTAATCCTGCCTTAAAATGCTACATAAATGACTGATCCTAAGGTGGAAAACAATGAGTTTAAAGTAGCAATCTAGTTAAAACCCTTATTTTCAAAGGGAAGCTGTTGCCTATGTATAACTGCACTGCCTTTCTGGAGAGAAAAAAAATTGAATTTTTCCCATAGCTGTTTATCACAGTTTTTTAAATTACTTTTTGCTAACCTTACTTCTATATCATTCTTTAATTCCTGTATTTTAGGGATATTATGGATCTATTTACAGAGTTACTATATACCAAGTTATCCTCTGGGGGTTACAGAGCATTTCATGAAAGTTTATGCTTTGTGTTTAGTCGTTAATTAAAGATCCTTTCCCCTATTGTAATCCTCTTCTCTTGTCTACACACAGAGAGTTAGAAAGCTTCCCAATTAATAATTCAATAGCTTTTTAATTAGAGCAGCAGTTGTTAACACTGGTTACATGTAATATTCACAACACAGATTAGAGAGAGATTTCCACCAGTTTATACAGAAGTGCCTTGAAATAACTAAAGAATAATGGCAATAGGAACTGTTTCTGGATTCATAATCATTGGAATGAGTGGATGTTAAAAGTCACAGACCAGATTTTACTCTTAGGGCTTGTCTACACTGGCACTTTGCAGCACTGCAACTTTCTCACTCAGGGGTGTGAAAAAACACCCCCCTGAGCGCAGCAAGTTTCAGTGCTGTAAAGCGCCAGTGTAGACTGCACCAGCGCTGGTAGCTACGCCTCTTGTGGAAGTGTTTTTTTTTTTTTTAGAGTGCTGGGAGCTCTCTCCCAGCGCCTTGCCCCGACTACACTGGCCACATTAAAGCGCTGCCATAGCAGACTAGCCCTTAAATCCACTGATGAGCACAGCTTGTGTATTCAACCAACTCCTCAGGAGTGAACCACAGGTTGATCTCTGTCTCAGCACTTCCTGCAGAATCACTGCCATGAATGATGTTCCTAAGAGAAGATAAAGAAAGGTCATTAATAATTATAGAATTAAAAGCACAAGAATTTGCTTTTTAGAAAAACCTCTCTGGTTACTATGACTACAAGTATTAATAAAATGTACACGTAAATATGCAACAGAAGCTTCTTCTCTCATCAGTTTTGATCATGGGGGAAGGAGAAGGAAAGCCACGTCTCCATTTACATCCTTTGACTCCAGTCCTACATTGTCTAGTGGACCCCTGCATCTGGATGAAGTTAATGGGGGTCTTTCCATGTATAATCAGTTTGTAGAATCAGGGCCTGAATGTCCTTACAGGTTTTTCAGCAGTTAGCAAGTTTTTGGTACCAACTGTTATTTCCTAACATTCATTCTAATTTAACATTAAAAAATACATGTTGTTACAAAATGGCATATTCTTGTTTACCAGGACAGTCTTATAGAAAGGGACCAGGAGGCAAGTCATCATGCAGAGAGCTTATTAGTTTTCATAAAATCAGTAGGATTGTGTCAGTACTCAAATGGGAGACCTCCAAGAAAAAATGGAGGTTCTGTAGAAAGTATTTCAGGCCTTGTCTATATGTCCTTACTATAAGGTTGATCAAATTCCAACATTTACATTCTGCTGCTTGAATTCTTCCAACAGTTTCAACTGGATATAGTGTTCACATTACCAAACTTCATCATAAATCAATTAACTAAGTAGGTCAGTATGCGTATGATTAAAAACTGCTTTAGTTTTGATAAGACAGTTTCAGAACGTACCTGCCAACTTGAACACAGAAGTCACCACGTATGGTGCCAGGTTTGGAATCTGCTGGGTTAGTTTCCCCCAGCATTACTCTGCCAGTCTTAATCACATTAAGACCTTCCCACACCTTAAAAATAAAATCCATTAAGATTACAGAATCCAAACTGTAACTAACACAGTAAGAGTTGGCAATGTTATCCAAACTTGATCCCATCATGGTACAGTTGCTAAGTCCCCTTTTTCAAAGAATCTATGGGCAAGGCACAGAAGGATTAGAGTGAAACTGTCTCCGACAAGCTGTGGTCATTCACTGACTGTTAGCCAAAGCGAGAGGGTACTGAATAGCTTTAAGTGTAACAAACAGGTAAGCAATCCATTACAGAATTTCCTAAACACATAAAGCTTCATAGGGATCTCAAATACTTTAGAGGTATACACTCTCTTTACCAAAAAAAAAAAAAAAAGTCACACTTGTAGCAATCATAGGTTACAATCAACATCTAACACATATCATTACTTGAAAGATTAAATGTTTTGCTGTTCTTTTTTCCAGTTTGCTTATTTTGTGTATTTGACAGCACTTTGTGCAGTCAGTTTCCCGTTGTTTACATCCCTTACACCCCAGCACATTGCAAAGGGGAAAAGAGATGTTTTTTTTAAAAAAGAAAGATTTACTTGTAAAACCACAAATTAAAGGGAAACATGTTGTACCTGTAACTACATTTAATCAATTTTTTAAGTATTTAATTTCAAGTTCTTAGTGTCATTTTCAATATGTAACACAAATGAAGTTATGAACAAAAGATACATCAACTGCTTAGTTCTTCTTAGTTCTTCTTTATTTTTAAAAGCTTACCATAGCTACAACAGGTCCAGAGTGCATATATTTAACCAAACCAGCGTAGAATGGCCGATCTTTCAGATCAATGTAGTGTTCTTTCAGAAGGTCTTCAGAGGCCTGCACACACACAAAAAGAGCAGTTTACTGTAAGAACTTAAGAGTATCTTTAAACCACAAGAGATTAACCACAGAGCACTATTAATCCTTAAACAGATATGCTCTTTAAAAATAAGTGATTACAGCAACTGGCTAGATGTGTTGCTTGGTTTATATGAATTTAAAATTATTTCAGTACACAGTTTAACTCAGCAAGATTGTTTCATCAATATCTAACTACTTTTGAGAAGAAACCTCTTTTTGCTGTAGATAATCCATAGATGCCTATTAAGTGTAAATGGCATCTATAAGAATATTCCCTTTGGACTAAGGACATCAGTTTACTAAAATTAGGTTGCTCAAACTGTCAAAAGCATTTAGCTACAGCTGGATGCTGGAAAGTCTCCAAAAATATCCAGCCACAAAATTTGACATTTGATATTTCTGCTAAGATTTCATTTTAAAAAATTACAAAAGATTTTTCACCGAGTGGAGTACACTAGCCTGCTATAAGATTTCATTTCAAACATAAAGGAGAAATATAGAAATGAAGGAAACTCACTTGCATGAATTTCATGGCCACCAGTTTGAAACCCTTCTGTTCAAATCTCTTGATGATTTCTCCCACTAGTCCCCGCTGGACTCCATCAGGCTTGATGGCAATGAAAGTGCGCTCACAAATAGATGCCATCATCCTACAAGAGGAGAAAAAGGGACTCCGTATTCCAGGACCAGAAGGCAAATGCAGCCACAACAGAAATCTAGAAGGCATACCCACAATCTTTCACAACCTTATTGTGCTTATGTGCACTGAACTAATAAGTCAAAGAATATCCAAAAAGTGCTACAAAAATAAATGTAACATAATAGACCTATAAATATTGAGGAGAGCAATTAGTCCATACCAAGAATGAAAAGATTTTATATTAAGCGATAAATACAGATTGTATTGCAGGTCGGTGTATTCCAACATGCACACTGATAGGATGCTACCCTCAATTTAAGACAAAACAGGCTAACCTAAGAGCAGGTGTATACACACTTTGATCTATAGTTATATACACACTTTGATCTATAGTTATCTACAGCCAGTCAGTGTTGTAATGAAGTATGCTAAGAATGTGCGTGGTGAATGGAAGGTACGAAAGTCATACTGGAGTAGCCGATGTGTCATTTTTAGAGGCACAAGCTAACTGCTACAGTAGCTACACAGTCACTGTAGTTTACAATAGTCAACATTTTAAAAAACCAAAATTAAGCATTTTTCAGACATTAAAAACTAACCTCTAAGAATAGACACATTAAAAGTATGGTGCTTTCTGTAAGTATACCACAGACTGAACCATTTGAGAAACAACAAGCTAGTTATTCCAGAGCAGTTGTGAACGAGCTCAGAGGGCTTCAAATTAAAAAAAGCAATTCAACACCTCATAATAATGCTCCCGCTGCCAGTAGCCCTGGACAGACGGCAGCCCTCAGACCAACAGGCAGACATCTAATTACAACTCCTGCCCCCTGCTATTGACCCTGCTTGCGTCACTTGGATCATTCATAACCGCAGCTGCCCTGGACCCATGCAGCCCCCTCTCCCATGCCCCTTCAACCATCCCTCGCAGCGCGCGCCCCCTCTCACCCGCCTGCCTGCAGTCCCGGCCCCTGCGGCGGGTCGCGTGGTAGCTGCCGTAACGCCGCCGCCGCCGCCGCCCCCAGCCTCGCGACCACCCAGCTCTAGACACGCCCCCCGCTGCCCCAGCGCCGAGCGGGCCGGAGCCGGCCTGGCAGCCGCGAGGGGCCCGTGTTCCTCCCCACACCCCCACGGGGACGCTTGTCCCGGGGCGCGGATACGCCATCGCGGGCTCAGGCGACGCTCTGGCCCGACACGGGGGGACGCAAGATTAGGGAGGGAGCAGAGCGACTCCAGGCCCATCGAGTCCTAACTGCGCCGGCAAGTGGGCGGCGCTCTTGCTGCGCATCTCCATCTCTATGGCAGGGAGGAGCGGGACGGGGGAGGGAGGCCGGCGGGGCTGGGGGCTCTGCCCGCCGCGCGGCCA
This sequence comes from Caretta caretta, assembly GCF_965140235.1. Lineage (NCBI taxonomy): Eukaryota > Metazoa > Chordata > Testudines > Cheloniidae > Caretta > Caretta caretta. The sequence continues at coordinate 12,931,336 of NC_134219.1, forward strand.
GGGGCGGCTCCGGGCGCTTTCCCGGCAGGGGCCGCAGGGCAGCCCCAGGCATTCGCAGCACGGGAGACACGGGTCGGGCTGTAAACGTGTCGCCCTTGGTACGGTTTCAAAGGAGACTTCGCCCCTGTAAGCGAGCGCAGTGGGTGCGAAGCGGGTGCGGTCACCGCCCTAGGGTGATCTCAGAGGTCCGGATTTTATAGGGACAGTCCCAAATGGGGCTTTTTCTTATAGAGGCGCCTGTTGCTCCCCATCCCCTGTCCCGATTTTTCACACTTCCTGTCTAGTCAGCCTAGACCGCCCTGTGCTCCGCCAGTCATACACACGCAGTTTTGTGTCTACAGGGGGAAGTGTTACAGATTATAGACAGGTTTCAGAGTAACAGCCGTGTTAGTCTGTATTCGCAAAAAGAAAAGGAGGACTTGTGGCACCTTAGAGACTAACCAATTTATTTGAGCATGAGCTTTCGTGAGCTACAGCTCACTTCATCCGATGCATACCGTGGAAACTGCAGCAGACTTTATATACACACAGAGAATATGAAACAATACCTCCTCCCACCCCACTGTCCTGCTGGTAATAGCTTATCTAAAGTGATCATCAAGTTGGGCCATTTCCAGCACAAATACTGGTGTAGTGACCCCCCGCCACTCCCATGTGAGCGCTCCTACTCCAGAGCAAGGGTTTCTTTTCCGCTCCCTTTATGTCACTTTGGCAGCATTAAAACAACAGCAAAAAGCCACAATGAAAGTGTCCTGCCAATCCTAAATTCTCAATTACTGAGGGACAATCTTCACTTGTTGATATATTTTGCTTTTTGCCACCAACTCGCTGTATAACTTTTTTCATGAGTAATGTACCTGAATGCATGGATGCTAAATATCTAAACTGTATTCTTAAATTCATTCACCTAAATTTGGGTTATTGCTGATTATGCACTATATGTATCTTATGACTTTAAAAACAAACTTTGTAGTTGTGGATAATCTAAGTAGTATACCCAGCTGTACAGACACTCTTTTCTTAACCTATGTATTATATAATTTTTTTAACATTAGCTTTAATAAAATGTATAAATGTGGAGAAAATGGTAGGACACAGATATCACAGCCCTGCCAACACATGCCTGGACATGCCTATGTGACAATTGGGTTGTGGGGGGGGGGGGCCTCCCCACAGTTAATTAGAATTAGTATATAGGAAATCTGAACAGCAAATCCTAAATATACACGCTCCCTTTTTCACAGTCTTCTGGCCTAAATTTTTAACTTCAAGGGTCCACAGTGCTTTGGCCAAGTCATTGTTGTGCCATTCTAGGAAGCAGGCGGAGACCATCCCACCTCATTACATTCTTTAGCTTTCTACCTATCTCCAAATCCAGTTCAAAATAGGTTTTCAAGTTTCTTTGCATTTCCAGCAACTAGCACCCCTGACCTCATAGCCATTCTGTCTTCTCCATCCCAAGCCTCCTCTTCATGATTCTGACATGAATGGGATTAACTTTTTCTTCATTGTTGCCCCACCTGTCTTTATATCTCTTCCCCTTCTTTTTAAGCTCACATCATAACATTTTTCTTTCCTCCATTAATGATGCCACATTAAGCATTTCTGTGATTCTGTGCACACTATTAAGTATACAAATATAGAGCATAACAATTTTCATGGTAGTAGCTCCCAATGTTGGAATAATCATAGAATCATAGGCCTGGAAGGGACCTCGAGAGGTCATCTCATCCAGTTCCCTTCACTCATGACAGGACTAAGTATTATCTAGACCATCCTGCACAGCTGTTTGTCTAACTTGCTCTTAAAAATCTCCAGTGACTGAGATTCCACAACTTCCCTAGTCAATTTATTCCAGTGTTTACCCTGAGAGTTAGGAAGTTTCTCATAATGCCGAACCTAAACCGTCCTTGCTGCAATTTAAGCCCATTGCTTCTTGTCCTAACCTCAGAGATTAAAGGTAACAATTTTTCTCCCTCCTCCTTGTTACAACCTTTTATGTACTTGAAAACTGTTATCATGTCCCCACCCTCAGTCTTCTCCAGACTAAACAAACTCAGTTTTTTTAAATCTTCCCTGATAGGTCATGTTTCCTAGACCTTTAATAATTTTTGTTACTCTTTTCTGGACTTTCTCCAGTTTGTCCACAGTACTCCAGTTGGGGCCTAATCAGCATGGAGTAGAGTGGAAGAATTACTTCTTGTGTGTTGCTTACAACACTCTTGCTAATACATCAGGGAATGATGCTTGCTTTTTTTTTTTTTTTTTTTTTTTGCAACAGCGCTACACTGCTGACTCATAGTCAGTTTGTGACCTATATTTAGCTTGTTACCCCCAGATCCCTTTCTGCAGTACTCCTTGCTAGGCAGTCATTTCCAATTTTGTATGTGTGCAACTCATTGTTCCTTCCTAAGTGGAGTACTTTGCATTTGTCCTTATTGAATTTCATTCTGTTTATTTTAGAGCATTTCACCAGTTTGTCCAGATCGTTTTGAATTTTAATCCTATCCTCCAAAACACCTGTACTCCCTCCCATCTGGGCATTGTCTGCAAACTATGTATACACTCTATGCCATTATCTAAATGATCAATGAAGATATTGAACAGAATTGGACCCAGAATTGATCCCTTCTAGCTTGACTGTGAACCACTGAAAACTACTCTCTGGAAATGGTGAAATAAAGTGGTACGGTTCTGCACTTCTATCCCTTCATATTTAGGCCTTCCTCACTTGTATATTTATCTCTCATTTCACTTCATTCTTTTATATACTCCTTTTGTAACCTCCCTTCCCAATTACATAGTATTAGCTCCTGACCTCGTCCTGCTCTGATCCTTTCACTATCCTTTCTTAAAACCGTTTTATTTATACCTTGGCCTTTTACCTTTAATCCACTAATTGGATTTTTATTTTCCTGTGGATGCCCTTGATCCTTCTTTCATCTGAACTTTTAATCCGCATCTCGTTTCCTGATATATGCTCTCTTCTTTCCTTTTACATAAAATGTAAGTCCAGTGAAGTATTTTTATGCCCACAACCTCTGATTTTCCACAATTTATTTGCAGTGGGGATGCCGGGAAAATTTCCATCTCTAATATAAGCAGCGGCCAGTACGTCCCTCGGCCCGTGCCATTTCCAGCAGCTCCCATTGGCCTGGAGCAGCGAACCGCGGTCACTGGGAGCCGCGATCGGCCGAACCTGCGGACGTGGCAGGTAAACAAAGCAGCCCGGCCCACCAGGGGCTTTCCCTGCACAAGCGGCGGAACAAGTTTGGGAACCACTGACACCTAGAAATGGCTGATATTTTATGAGACAGGCCTGACCCAAAGACTTTGAAATGAACACCTCCCCTCAATTTTTTGGAGAATTCAGGTCTGGGTCCTAAGTTTGTGACTCTGACCCCTACTTTACAGTGGTCTGAGCTAAAAACCTACATCTGTACAACTCTAAATATTGGGAAAGTTCCAGTCTGAGTGCACACCTTGTAGCTTGGATCTACTTCTTGTCATAACTAGACCTACATCTATACAACCCTGCTGATCTGATGTATCTAAATACGCAGTGCAACACAAAAGTCTTAAGTACAGTAATTGTTCAGGACCAGGCCAAATGAAAATACAGTATGAGCCTCCTTTGCTCTCCAGTGGAAATTAATGGACTAGCTATTAGTTAGATCTTCACTACCTGATTAGCTCTTGCATTTTTTGAAATAGCATTTTTTGCTAATTTGATAGACTTTGTAACCTTAGCAATATAAACAGTAATATTAGTTCAGGCAATACAGTTCATTATAGCATTAAAACTCAGAGAAAGCCAGTAGTTCATAGCAATCCACAGAAAATTTCTATGGTGGCATTCTCCAAAACAATCTTGAAATAGCTGATGAAAATTGTGGAATATGGAGTATCTAACACTTTTTCAAATCTAAGTTTCTCTTTTTCGGTCTCTAATGTTAAAATAGTATAGAAATTAGCCCATATTATTCATATATGAATATAATATATCCAGATTGGAGCTCATCATTCCGTATTTTAGGGATCTTTCATTATAAACCATTTGTTATCAGCCAGTGTACATTTTTTTCCAAAAGTTTTTACCAGTATTGAAATGTATACCTAATATTAATTCCTTGAAATACTTCAGAAAACTACATGATGAGAGATGAGCAAAGTCCTTGAACTTAGCACTGGGCTGGGAACCACGAGCTACTGAATTCTAATTCCAGCTCTGTCACTGACTCAAAATGTGACCTTAAGCAATTCACTTAACCTCTTTGTGCCTCAATTTCTTCATATATAATTAGTGGATAATAATGTTTGCTTGCTTCTCCAGCATATTGTGAGGCTTTGCTCATTCATGTATTTATAATAAAGTATTATTATCACAATTAAAGAGCAATTGTTCAGCCTGCTTAATCCCAAAATCTGACCTGCCTTCAAATAGTTATAATCTGGAGATACATTTATTCCAGGTTTAAATTTTTTTTAAATCCACCAGTTGGCACCAAGAAATGAGGAAAAAATATCCTCAAAATTCCAAGAGCTTCTGCTAATATAGGATTTTCATGGTATGGGGTTAGACTATATATCAGTGTTTCTCAGCCTTTTTGATACCAGGGACCAGCTTGCTGCCTTCCTAAATTATGTCAGGGAGATCTCATGGAGAGGCACCAGTCCACAGACCAATCATTGAGAAACACTAAACTAGATGACCCTTGGGGTCCCTTGTAATCCTAAAATTCTATGATTTAGACCAGGGGTTCTCAAACTGGGGGTTGGGACCCCTCAGAGGATCACGTGGTTATTACGTGGGGGGTCACGAGCTGTCAGTCTCCACCCAAACCCCGCTTTGCCTCCAGCATTTATAATGGTGTTAAATATAATAAAAAGAGTTTTTAATTTATAAGGGGGGGTCGCACTCAGAGGCTTACTATGTGAAAGGGGTCACCAGTACAAAAGTTTGAGAACCACTGATTTAGACTGAAACAGTGTTAAGATCTACTGCTGTATAGCCAGCAGAGGGCCCTCAAAGTATAAACAATTAACACCACTGATGCTGGTGGGGCACATACTACAAAGAAACATACAGATGATCTCGTCAGTCAAAACTCTTGAAGTCTCTGAGTTAGAGACTGTACAGTGAGTGGGATTGTGAGATTTTTTTCATCATCTAATAATTTGTGAAATATGCTAATAAAACATATTACAGAAAATGCATATTCACCTGGGCTCCACCAGCCAGGCTGCTGTGTTTCCTACAGCTGTTTCAAGTGCTTTATGGAATCATAGGACTGGAAGGGACCTTGAGAGGTCTTCTAGTGTAGTACCCTGCACTCAAGTCAGGACTAAGTATTATCTAGACCATCCCTTACAGGTATTTGTCTACACCTGCGCTTAAAAATCTCCAATTATTAAGATACCACAACCTCCGTAGGCAATTTATTCCAGTGAGTTAAGAAGTTTTTCCTAATGCCCAAACTAAACTGCCCTTGCTGCAAATTAAGCCCGTTGCTTCTTGTCCTGTCCTCAGAGGTTAAAGGTAACAATTGCTCTCCCTCCTTCTTGTAACAACCTTTTATGTTCTTGAAAACTATTATCATGTTCCCCCCTCAATTTTTTTTTAATCCAGACTAAACAAACTCAATTTTTTTTAATCTTCCCTGATAGGTCATGTTTCCTAGACCTTTAATCATTTTTGTTACTCTTTTCTGGACTTTCTCCAATTTGTCCACAGTACTCCAGCTGAGGCCTAATCAGTGTGGAGTAGAGTGGAAGAATTACTTGTTGTGTCTGGTTTACAACACTCCTGCTAATACATCCCAGGAAAATGCTTGCTTTTTTTGCAACAGTGTAACACTGTTGACTCATATTTAGCTTGTGACCTCCAGATACCTTTCTGCAGTACTCCTTGCTAGGTAGTCACTTCCGATTTTGTATGTGTGCAACTGATTGTTCCTTCCTAAATGGAGTACTTTGCATTTGTCCTTATTGAAATTCAGCCTATTTACTTCAGACCATTTATGCAGCATACAGCAGTATAAATGCCTCAAGTTTCCACCACTTGTTGATGTCACTTTTCTGGAATGTATTTTCTTGTTGACTGAGATGTTCAGGAAGCAGGAGCTGGCTACAGTGGAATACTGCCACATGTATTGTCTCCCCATGCCTTGCCCCACCCATATGACACAAAGGCTGACTCAAGGCTCTTGGCCTGGATCCCCTACAAAACATCACAAGACTTAAGTGTGGACTCACCTATCCCTTCTCCCCGCCCCACTCTCTCCTTTCAGTGAGGTCAGACACCCTTCCCCACCCCTTAGCCCCCAAAAGGCTAAAGCCTCTGATACAGGTGCCTCTTCCTTTAGCGCAGCCTCCCCCTGCAGGTCACGTCATTCCTACCCTGACAGTCCCCTCCCCACATGCCCCTCACCTTTTCTCCCTCAGCCAACAGGCCCCGCCCACTCCTTTCCCGTCCTCATTAAGCCCCTCCCCCAGGCTGTCTCCCCAGCACCACTGGGCCGCTCCCCTCCCCTGCTAGGACCTTCCCCGCAGAGACTCTGCCCCTTGCCCCAGGGACCTCAGTCCCCCGCCCACACGCCTCCGGCGACTCCTCGCCCCCCCCCCCACGCAAGCCCCGCCCCACACGTTCTAGCGTGGCCCGCGCTTCCGCCCCTGTGCCGCGGTGAGTCCGGCGACGCAGGCGCGTCATTCCCTCTCCCCCTCCCCCGTACACCGCATGCGGCCCCGCCCTGTCCAGGTGACGCCGCTGCCCCGCGCCCCGCCCCGGCGCTGTGGGTGAGGTCAGTGCGGTGCGCCCGCGCCCTCGGCCAGGCCCCGCCGCAGAGTGGGGAGGAGGCGCTGAGAGCCGCCGCCCGGCCGGGCCCTGTCAGGGAAGGAGCCAGGCGGGCCGGCCGCACCGAGGCCATGGAGCTGGCGGACGGCGTGGTGTACCAGGAAGACCCGGGCGGCCCGGGCCCCGCCATGATGTCGGAGCGGGTGTCGGGGCTGGCGGGCTCCATCTACCGCGAGTTCGAGCGGCTGATCGGGCGCTACGACGAGGAGGTGGTGGCCGAGCTGATGCCGCTGGTGGTGGCGGTGCTGGAGAACCTGGACTCGGTGTGCGCGCACAGCCAGGAGGCCAGCGTGGAGCTGGAGCTGCTGCGGGACGACAACGAGCAGCTGCTCACCCAGTACGAGCGCGAGAAGGCGCTGCGCAAGCAGGCCGAGGAGGTGAGGGGGCCGCGGGGTCGGGGGCTGCTCACAGGGACGAGCTAGCGGCGGCGCTGGGCGAGGATGCGGGACTGGCCCGTGGCACAGCTGAGGGGACCGGGCCGCCCTACTGGCTCGGCAGGACCTGGGAGGTGGGGCCGCTAGAGCAAGCCGAGGAGGGCGGGGGAGCCGGGCTCGGATGCTCCTGGGATACAGCAATATAAGGGTCGCGGTAGGGTGAGAGTAGGGGCCGGGCCGACGAGGTCCGGGGCCGGCTGTATGTTTCCTAAGCCTAGTTTCCTTTCCTGGGAGTGGGATGGAGGCTTCGAGCTCCTTCTCCCGGGACTCGCTTCCACCTCGTAGGGCGAAGTGCAGGGTGCTTTAACATCCTCTTCCCATGCTGGTGGGACGGTGGAGCTACCCCACTTCCCAGCGTGCCAGAGTATTAGGCTGTAGTAGGCTGGCTTCACCTGGTTCCCATACAAGGTAGGTCACACACAGACACCCAACTTTGTACCAACTCATCTGAGGTGTAGAGATGGCCATATCATGGCTAAACAAGTGGCTTATTTGTAGGGGTAAGGAAACAGATATTTCCCCCTTTCTTCAGACTGTACTGACGCATAGCATCCTGGTCAGAGGAATGTATTGTACATCATATTCCTTTTTTAGGAATAGACAATGCAGAGTTAGAAAATGACAATACAGAGTTAATTACAGCAAGCTGTTTATCTCAGTCCACAGCTTCCACTCTTTTATGTGGCTCTTCTTTCTTTGGGACTCTTAAAATAACTGACTAGAACAGCGCGAGAAGATTTTGTTTTTCTTTTATTCACATGGGTCAGACAGAAGAACAATACTATTTGCTAGAGTAGTCAAAGAACCAAAGATTAAATGAATCAGTATCTCAAACTTCCCCACTGTGAATTTTCTGAAGTTAAGACGCTCAGTAGTTATTTTTATTGTCCTTCCTTATAAATATCTTGTGTAGGTGTGACTGAAAAATGATACATTATGTGGTGTGTAGAAATCGGCAGTGCTGTTCAGGCTGTAACTCCCTGGGCTGGTGGATGGAAGCTTTAGATGAGCAGCAGGTGGCTAGAGATTGTTCAGTAGCATAGTCCTTCAATGATGATACCACATAATAAGCCCCATGGTTGGGTGTGTCAAGGTAGATCATCCAGTTTCTTATTTCAGAGAGTAAAAATTTGTAAAGCATCCCTTGTGCAAAAGTGTCAAACAATATTGTCCCGCACTGTTGCTTTAATTATTTCCTCCAACACACTATCTCTCCAAAATTGGAGTGAAACCATCATCCTTAATTTAGCCAACTGCCTTAAAAATAGTCCATGTCCAGACATAGGCTTCTTCTCCTGCACTCATCTTCATGTTCTTTACTTTCTGTTGTTTTGAAAACTGAAAAGCATTGTTACTGAAAGTAGTCTTTTTCCGTACTAGTGTTGTCTTTTTTTAACTTAGAAAGAGTTGTTTTACAAGCCTAGTAAAATTAACTCTGTGGTGCAATGCAAATAATTCTAAAATCATGTGAAAAAAGGTTAAGGTACAAATTGCTACAGGTCACACTTGAACAGGCAAGAAGACTACAAAACAAAGGATGTTTATTATAAAATTATAAAGAAATACAGTATGAATACACACATCTTTGCTCTAAAGACTTGCATCTGGTTTTTGTCCAAACCAATAAAAAGAATATGATAAATTTCTATACCAGATTTGCAAAATTAATTGCTCATTAACTACCAAGGGAATCAGTTTATTGATAGGTGATTGAATTTCACTTTATTATCAAGGTGAAAAGGAAGAGGGGGTATTTGACTTATTTTCATGGACTGGTAAAGTTTCATGACTATATTGCAAGGATGGTTCATACTTAGGGTCTCGGCAACATGGAGCAGAAACTATAACAAAGCTCAGGAAGAAAATGTGATGTTGTTCCAGCTCTTATGGACTTTTCAGAAGTGCGCACCTGTAGGTATATCTATGGCAGTATAGTAGTGTTCTATTTCTATAAGACAATTGAGGTGACCAATATAATGTAGACTAAAATTGTTACTCAATTACAGCAAAAGTCCTTATTGATAGTCGCTGAAACTGCAACTAACTTTAAGGCAATGTTTTCAAATGTGAACACACTGATTGTCCTTTCAACATGAACGCACACCTGTAGTACTCACAGGCCATTTTCAATTACTCCATTAACATATGCATGATAAATTAAAAAATGCATGATACAGTCAAAGATGTATATGCATTTTCCAAATACAGTCATAGCACCCATTTTTTAATATTTGGTACTAATGCAAAGATGCTTCTACAAAAGGGAGAAATAAAATGAGGGGGAAGGTACATGAGTTGCAGATTCATACTATTGCTTTCTTTTAAGGGGCAATTTTTTAACAAATGGTTGGCTTTGATAGTCCTTTGACTTATTTGGGTGAACTCTTCTGTTGCTTGATTGACCTAATGCTTAAGATATTTTTCCATATTCTCTACTAAAAACCTGGTATTACTTGGCTTCCCAACTTTTGACTATTCTGAATAATTCTCTCCCCCTTTCTCGCTATCATTATAGGAATTTTTTTCTTTGGCGTAGCTTGATGATGAATATTCATGTTGTTTCTTAACTCAGAACCTTTTTTGCTTCACTGTTCTTTAATCAGTAAGCTCCCATTTTTGTTGTATTTCTTCCTCATTAGCATTGTGTGACATGATGCAAGTTGTGATTGTGGGTTTCTTTTGGTAATGATCTCCAAAAATGAGAAGTTAAAATCTGCTTCTTTTAGCTATTCTTTGGGTGCCAGTCATTTCTTCAATGACTGATGCATGTGATCAGTTTTCATAATCAGTAAGAAGCTGCCTGCATAACTTTATTCATAAAAAGAAAAGGAGTACTTGTGGCACCTTAGAGACTAACCAATTTATTTGAGCATAAGCTTTCGTGAGCTACAGCTCACTTCATCGGATGCATCAAATAAATTGGTTAGTCTCTAAGGTGCCACAAGTACTCCTTTTCTTTTTGCGAATACAGACTAACACGCTGTTACATCACATGAATAAAGTTTCAGAGTTTGTTCAGTTTCCTGGTTTAAATGAAAATTGAGAAGATGGGATATCTGGATATTTTGCCAGTGTTTTGCATGTGACTGCTGTGTGACCATTTATATTTACAAAATGAGAATTAGAAAAAATTGTTAAAGGTTCCAGTATAGTCTAAGTAACAAGCAACAAAGAAATGAGGAAGAAAAGAACTTTTATGTTGCTGTGTCTTATAAATATACTTCTGATTGTAGTTCCTGGAGGAGCACACAGGTCTATGTTTAGCTATGGGGAGGTGGCAGAAAAGTTCTACGGGAGCTTTGAGTCACATAATTGCTTAATGTTACTACTGGGCTTAAAAACAGCACAACAGCCACAAGCAGTTTCTTTCAGCAAAGAAACATTTATCTGGGGTTTGGGTTTATAGACTTGCCCCATAACTTATTAAATGAACCTATTATTGAAACCTGACGTCTTTAATAATACATTTTTTTTGTAGGCATGAAAAGGAAATTAGTTTCCAGCTTCCCATTAAATGGGTTTAAGTATTGTAGACTAATTAGAAATAGTGAGGAAGACAATGGCTAAAGTTTTTCTGCTTAGGATTTCACGTTAACAGTGTTAAATATTTAAAATTACTCTTATTCAGCAGTGAGCAAACTCAAATACTCTAACTTTTACAAGAGTAGAACTCTTATCCAGATTTGACATTTTGAATGTCACATACTTTCAATGTGTAGTTTTTGATCTATGGTAAGTAGTAATCAAGTGAATGGAGCATGAATCTGAGTGCCAGGAACTTATGGTCCACCCCTGGTTTTGCTGTTGATGTACTGAGGTGTTGGGCAAGTCACTTAAATACCTTCTTTATTTTGCAGTGTGCAAAATGGGAAGTATAACTGACTTTCATGAGTGTTGTGAAGATTAATACCTAGAAAGTGCTTTGAAGAAGTATTAAGTGTTAGTGTAATTTAACTACTAAAACCAAGGAGTGGCTTTACATGGCATGTTGAATTGCTGTTATGTTCATCTAAATTTTGGGGAATGCTTGCTACAAATTGATATTTTGTAAAATGTCATTTGATAGAATTGTTGAAGTTGGTCCTCAACGTCAGTTCACTTCTAAAGGAATGTTACCTTGAAATCTAGTCACTTTTAAAAGTTAAAAGTAGTTTAAGCTGAGCTGCCTTGTCAATTTCTGTGGCTTTGCAATAACTTCCCTATTTTTGAAAATGTTTTTTATTCCCTCTGCTTTTGCTGTGTGGAAGATCTACATAAACAGGGAAAACTGACTACACAGGGAAATAGCAACTCGAACTCTGCATAGTGCTGTCAGATGCAAAAAGTAAACTTGAGAGAAATGTCTGTTTTTCTCTAATCTCCCAGTTATGTTCATGTTAGGTGTTACTTGTAACAATATGGGCAAAAATAGAAATAAGTTGGTACTGTCCCTTTGAATAACTTCACCTATTTTGAATATTCTTTTGTTTTGGATAGAACATAATTCCCCTTGAATAGAACTTGGGTCCTTAGCATCTCTTTAGATTGTCCAGTGTAAATCTTTAAAACAGCAGTGGAATGAGCAAGAGAATTACCTTTAACTAGTTAAAAAACCAACCAACCAAACAAGCAAGCAAAACCACAACAACCTTAATTTGAAAACTGGTGTGTTTTTTAGCTAAGTCCTGAGCAGCTCCAGAAGAAATTGTGTAAAAGGATGAAAAACTAAATCTATATTTGGTTTTATGTGTGGTGATGACATTAAAATGGAAATAAAAACAGCTGATTCAGAAGTAAAATTGTTGCTAATCTTTTGCACTCATGTGACACGTGACTTCAGGAAATTGTCAAATGGAAGCAAATTAACAATGCTGTTGCAGTTGTATTTATACCTATTCTTGCCCATTTTCTTTTGCTTACTTTAATGTGGTGCGGTAGAAGCAGTTACAAAAGTGCAAGTTGTATGTTTCTGGTTTCCGGTCGTATTTTTACACCATATATTTCACTAGTGAATATTACTAAAACAAAGGGAAATAGGTAAACTGTTCACTCCTTCTTCCAGCAGTTCATCGGAATACTGGTATAAACTAATAAGTTTAAATATGAACTCCCTTCATTAAAGCAGAGAACCACAAAACCATTTACTTGTCTTTCAGCATCAGCTGTTCTTGCTTCTCTTAGCATTTTGCTCCAAGCGCTGTCATATGAACAGCATTGAGTCCTATGATAGCCATGTAACAGCTTATATGAAAGCACTTTTCTTCAAGTTTATAGTATGAATAGAAAACAGTGCATTTAGGTAATTTGGCTTAATCAGAATTTCTTGCTGGTTGGTCTGTATTAAATTTCTTGCTGCATTGGTCTGTAGAAATAAAGTGCTTTCATAAAGTGTTATGAATTCTCTCTCTATTTCCCTTTATAGATAATCTAAAATTTGATGATAGATCATAAAAGTTAGATATAAACAATTGTGAACAAGCTATTTCAATGCAATATTTGTGGGGAATAGTCTCAAGAGTGACAATCAACTTTGACATGATATTTTTGAAAAGCTACTTGTTCACACAGGAGTCCTATATCAACGTCATCTTAATAGATCATCATGTGGACCACTTGTCTTCCCAACTTCTCATTAATCTCATTCATAATCATATATCATCCCTGTTACAGCTACAGCAATTGCTTGTGTGGACGAGTAATATTGGTAAAGAATAGGCCGCTCTTTGCAATTGGAAACAAGGAGTGCCATAAGACCTGCCAGCTCTTAGGTCCATAAGAATGAGCTCCCTGGGCCACCAGTGCTCCATGTGTGACAGCGTGAGGATTGATTTAAGTGAACTTGCAGTGAGGTCAAGGAGTCTGTCACTGAAAGGAGCCTCCATACGTATAGAGGCCCCTGTTTCCTATTGTCATTAGATCAGAAATATAGAGAAAGCTCAGCTTTCTCCTATGGGAAGGAGAGTGCTTTTTTTGGTCTGTTTTCTGAGGTGGTATGTTTTCCCTACAGATGTAACTTCTGTGGTTTTTAAAGTCCACCCTTTTTTAGACCGTTGGATCAATTCAAGTATAATCATTTGGACTGGAAAAGTACTTTTGAGTAGTTAGAACTTCACCTATCACTTTCATTTTTTTTGTCATCGACTTTAGAAGTCCATTACCTACAAAATATGCTGAGTGAATTTCACCCTGTGCAGAGGGTAAGCACAAGACCTATGCACTGCCAAAGACCTACGGGTCTTGTGCTCACTCTATGCATAGCTTTGAATTTAGTTTATTATGCATATTTCTGCATCTGATTTACTTCCTCCTGCTGATCTCACTTCCACACATCACAGTCAGGAGATGGGGGGGGGGGGGAAAAACATTTTCAGAAGATAAGACCGCACCCTTTCTGTAACCGTTTTAGCTTTCTGGCTTTAGGTTATTTTCTGTTATCTTCATTATTATATATGCTGAATACTAGAATATGTAACCACACATTGTATTAGTTACTATGAAATGAAGCTAGTAACTGGACTATTTTATTATTACTTTCCAGCCATCCCTGAAAGAATCAAAACAAGTTAGCTAGAACTTTAAGCGTTGTGTACAGTGTAGCTACAATAAAGCATTGCTTGTTGGACACTTGTGATATTGGAACTACAACAACTTGGTTCATCACAGTACTCCCACAGTTTGCGTATCATACCGTTACTGTACTGTTATACTTAAATTACTCATGCGTCCATTTGTGTGAACAACGAAGACTAACGTTACCTGAAACAACTGAACTAGAACTTTAACTTTCATTAAACACTTTTAGCTTGCGTGTCTTTAACTCCCAATTTAAAACTTTGCTATGCATGTTAAGACTGCTGTGTCCCGTCCCCCCCCGCACTCAGTATAAAGTTAATAAGAGTTGTATGTGAGAGTTGATTAAGCATAATGTACACTGGGCCATTTTTAATCATTGTATGAGGGAGACAACACAGATAGTGGATTACTTGGCCTAGCCGCCACATCTGTATGACAGCATGGGATTTTAGCTGCTAGTAGAAATTAATTTTGCATAAATGCCTATATAGGAATTGGACTCGGATCATAAACTTTACTCCCAGGCTATTGAATAGTAATAACTATTAGATGGAAAGGTTAGTATTAAAAAATTGATTCCTGGATGTAATTCTAACTGGATGGCAGCAGTACTGCTGGCATTTGTTCCTTAACACACACTTCCTGTTTTTCCTCTTTCCCACTCCCACTTGTGTTCAGTCCCTCTTACAAAGGATTTTAGGATGCTCGGTAGCTGCATGTGATCATACTTTGTGCTGGAAGGTAAGTATCTATAGTTAGGAAGGGCCAGAGTGGTTGTAGAGGACTAAGTTATCTTAAAAAGAAAAGGAGTACTTGTGGCACCTTAGAGACGAACAAATTTATTTGAGCATAAGCTTTCGTGAGCTACAGCTCACTTCATCGGATGCTCAAATAAATTTTAGTCTCTAAGGCACCACAAGTACTCCTTTTCTTTTTGCGAATACAGACTAACACGGCTGCTACTCTAAAATAAGTTAACTTAGTCTGCTTGGCACTGCTCTAAAGTTTTTTCGATTACACCTTATTGGCCAAGTGATCAAGGGAAGTTAATTTGGACAGAATGCTCCAAAAATGAACACTGGAATGCTACATAAGGTAAATGGCATGCTGTGTGCTCACTATAAACTTAAACTGTAAATGTTATTCAAGTGTGATTCATAAATTCACTTCTGTTTTATAAACTCTTTCCTACACAAGTTTCCTGTGAAGTGCAAACTTCTGGGCTCCCACGGTTTGCTTTCTACCTTCAGGAGTGGAAATCCGTCTGAGAATAGTTTCTGGAAATGAAACTGTTCTATTTATGATCCTATAAAGCTATGGTCATGATCCTAGTTGTTACAACATGAGGACTAGTAGTCTGGCTGATGATTAAGATGTTGATAGTTGAATTACTCACCTTTCTTTATCAGGTCTTCAAGACTTGTTTCATATTAGCTCTTCTATAGCCTATATAACAAATAGGTACTGTTTCCAATACTTCATATTTTACTCTTTGTAAAACAGGTTGGCTTATGAAGAATTTATTCTACTTAAGAGAATAGGATTAATTTTCTACACTTCATGTAAATCCAGAATGGGTGTTGACTCAGTATTGATCTGAAAGTGACACACAATACTTAATAAAAAGAAAAGGAGTACTTGTGGCACCTTAGAGACTAACCAATTTATTTGAGCATGAGCTTTCGTGAGCCACAGCTCACTTCATCAGATGTGTACCGTGGAAACTGCAGCAGACTTTATATACACACAGAGAATATGAAACAATACCTCCTCCCACCCCACTGTCCTGCTGGTAATAGCTTATCTAAAGTGATCAGCAGGTGGGCCGTTTCCAGCACAAATCCAGGTTTTCTCACCCTCCACCCCCCCACACAAATTCACTCTCCTGCTGGTGCTAGCCCATCCAAAGTGACAACTCTTTACATAATCAAGTCGGGCTATTTCCTGCATAGATCCAGGTTCTCTCACTTCCCCCCCACCCCCATACACACACAAACTCACTCTCCTGCTGGTCTAAACTGACCACTCTCCAAGTTTAAATCCAAGTTAAACCAGAATATCTGGGGGGGGGGGGGGGGGTAGGAAAAAACAAGAGGAAACAGGCTACCTTGCATAATGACTTAGCCACTCCCAGTCTCTATTTAAGCCTAAATTAATAGTATCCAATTTGCAAATGAATTCCAATTCAGCAGTTTCTCGCTGGAGTCTGGATTTGAAGTTTTTTTGTTTTAAGATAGCGACCTTCATGTCTGTGATTGCGTGACCAGAGAGATTGAAGTGTTCTCCGACTGGTTTATGAATGTTATAATTCTTGACATCTGATTTGTGTCCATTTATTCTTTTACGTAGAGACTGTCCAGTTTGGACACAAATCAGATGTCAAGAATTATAACATTCATAAACCAGTCGGAGAACACTTCAATCTCTCTGGTCACGCAATCACAGACATGAAGGTCGCTATCTTAAAACAAAAAAACTTCAAATCCAGACTCCAGCGAGAAACTGCTGAATTGGAATTCATTTGCAAATTGGATACTATTAATTTAGGCTTAAATAGAGACTGGGAGTGGCTAAGTCATTATGCAAGGTAGCCTGTTTCCTCTTGTTTTTTCCTACCCCCCCCCAGATATTCTGGTTTAACTTGGATTTAAACTTGGAGAGTGGTCAGTTTAGACCAGCAGGAGAGTGAGTTTGTGTGTGTATGGGGGTGGGGGGGAAGTGAGAGAACCTGGATCTATGCAGGAAATAGCCCGACTTGATTATGTAAAGAGTTGTCACTTTGGATGGGCTAGCACCAGCAGGAGAGTGAATTTGTGTGGGGGGGTGGAGGGTGAGAAAACCTGGATTTGTGCTGGAAATGGCCCACCTGCTGATCACTTTAGATAAGCTATTACCAGCAGGACAGTGGGGTGGGAGGAGGTATTGTTTCATATTCTCTGTGTGTATATAAAGTCTGCTGCAGTTTCCACGGTACACATCTGATGAAGTGAGCTGTGGCTCACGAAAGCTCATGCTCAAATAAATTGGTTAGTCTCTAAGGTGCCACAAGTACTCCTTTTCTTTTTGCGAATACAGACTAACACGGCTGTTCCTCTGAAACCTGACAATACTTAATAGTTAGAGGGCAGTGCATTATCATGTTGTCAGAGTGTTGTTGCTTGTTGTACTACAGTAGGAGCTGGGAAAAACTTGCATTAGAAGTCCCGTGGAGCTCCTCACACTTCTTCCGGTATATGGACAGGACTGAACAGATTTAGAGGCAGGAAGGTGGTACGGTTTACATCTTTAAAAGCAAAAAAGCCACTTTGTTGGAGTAAGAAAAATGTCTATAATTACATGTAAAAAGTAAGAGGAAGTAGAGGAGCCCAACTTGCAGATTTGGTCACCCTAATTTAGGTACCTTAAGACTTTGAAAAATGGGCACGCTAGTTAGAACTACCGTTCAGTACCTAAAATGTTTGAAATTCTGCAGCTTAGTGTTTCAGGAAAAGTAAACTACTATATATTCTTCTTAATAAAAGTTAAGCTAGGATTTTCAGAAAGGCCTGAGGGAGTTAGCTACCCACTTCCTTTGAATTTGTGAGCTTTAGCGGACTAACTTTGACTTCTTTGAAAATCCTAACCTTGCTGCTCAGTGTCTAACCACAGTATTGAATATTTTATTTGTTTTTTGTCAGAAATTCATTGAATTTGAAGATTCTCAAGAACAAGAAAAAAAGGACTTACAGACCCGAGTGGAATCATTAGAATCACAAACACGACAGCTTGAACTGAAAGCAAAAAATTATGCTGATCAAAGTAAGTAGAAATGGCTTATTGTGCTGTAACTGCACTCTGATTACATTATGACTTCAGAATGTTAATTTTCACTCTAATTTAGCCTACAATAGTGATACATGACAAATCTTTTTCTGATGCCTGGTCTACCACTCTTGACACACGCACTTAAACTGGCTTTAAATAAAAAGAAAAGGAGTACTTGTGGCACCTTAGAGACTAACAAATTTATTTGAGCATAAGTTTTCGTGAGCTACAGCTCAGAAGTGAGCTGTAGCTCACAAAAGCTTATGCTCAAATAAATTTGTTAGTCTCTAAGGTGCCACAAGAACTCCTTTCCTTTTTGCGAATACAGACTAACATGGCTGCTACTCAGAAACCTAGCTTTAAATGTTGTTCCACCTGTAACTAGGACAGAAGTTTAGATGCTAACACATTTTGTTCTGATGATTCCTTTATCCTCCTACTCTCTGACACAACACTACCTTCATTTTACATAACTCTTTTCAGGTCAGGGTATAAGTCTTAAGCTATTGCTATACTAGAGAGCTTACAGTGATGTAGCTGCATCGGTGCAGCTGTGTCACTGTAAGCTCTCTGGTGTAGCAGCTCTAAGCTAACGGGAGAGTGCTCTCCCATCAACTTAATCCATTCCCAGTTAGCGGGGTCAGCTAAGCTGATGGGCGAAGCTCTCCCCCTGACATAGCGCTGTCCACACCAGCGCTTAGGTTGGTGTAATGTGTCATTTGGTGATGGGTTATTCACACCCTTTGTGACGTAAGTTATACCGTCCTAAGGGGTAGTGTCGACATAGCCTTAGTGCGCAAAAAGCGTTACGCAGTCCAGTCTATAAATTGATGTTGATTACTGACTCCTTCCACTTTGCTGCTTTTAAGAGGACTCTTAGACCCCCCGCGGTAGTGTAGACGAGCCCTATCTAAGATACACAACTTCAGCTACGTACTAGGAACTACTTACCGTGGTGTCTTCACTGCAGTAAGTCGACAGCTGACGCTCTCCCTTTGGCTTGGCTTGCGCTTCTCATTCTGGTGGAGTACCAGAGTCGACGGGAGAGTGCTCATCAGTCAATAGAGTAGATGCGATAAATCAACATATAGATGCGATAAATTGACCCCTGCTCGATTGACCCGCTACCTGCCAATCTGGTGGGTAGTGTAGACAAGCCCTTAGTGTGTGAGACATGTGTAAATAACCAAATTTTTTTTTGCGGGGGTTGGTGACTGAACTGAAAAATAAAGGTTTTTGTTTTGTATTGATGTGAAGTGAAATGAAATACTTCAGAATTTTTTGACACAAATCAAATTCATGTTTCATTTGACCTAAAATGAAACATTTTGATTTTGTTTTCAGTTTTTATACCTTTCATAATTTTTTAATAAACTTGAAATGAAGTCGTAACATTTTGTTTAGAAAATATCAATCAAACATGCAGACTTTTTTGGACTGAAACAATTGGTTGGATTGGTTGACCTAAATTTTCAATTTTTGGCAAAAAAGTTTAATCTGAAAATTGTCCCCCATCTTTGCTCTTTATTGGAATCTCCTGCTTCAACCTTGCTTCTTTGAGAACGTCCGTTGTCTGCTGAGAGATCATTTCCACTCTCCCGGGCTCTAGCTATGAAGACCTTTCAGGGTGTGTTTGGTGCTGGGCCCTAGCCTGTGGCCTGCTGAAAGATTAGAATAAATTCTAGACTGACCTTCTTCAGAGCCCAGGGCAAAAGGTTATGTATGATAACAGGACCCAAGATGATTACATTAGAGGAGAAAATACCTTAAGTACAAAAGACCAAATCTTAAGAATGTAAGAGAAACTTACTGAAATCCCAAACAGGAGATGAATGAGACTCCATATTTTTTCTAGAGCAATGTCTCATTTTTTCTTAATGTGGCAGTCTTGGTGGCTGGCTTTCATTTAGCCTAGATAAGTATTGGACCTCTCTTATTAACACCATTTTCCTGTTCACGCTCATCATAAAATGGCCATCTGTAGTTCCTCACTTCCATTTCCAATTACTACTCCTAATCCTCCCTAGTTTACTTTTCTCCTCTTCTCGGCTTGAGCAGGAATCTCTTGTAAGGAATGACAGGCTGCTTTTTGGAAGTTGTTGGCATTTTAGGTGTGTCCATCTACCTTTTAGAGTTTGGGAAATCAGCCAGAACAGACCTCAGTAGATTGGCAATAAGTGCAGATGCCCTAATGATATCTATTTTTCTTCTTGTCCAGTTTGCTGGACCAGGCATGAACAGAAAATAGTTTTATTACCACCATTATAAACCTTGAATTCTGGTATTTTTCCAGTCTGATAATCAAAGTAATGCTTTTTGGGAGGGTGTTCTGTATTTCTGCAGCATCCAGAAGGGCAAATGTGGTGTGTCCATGGCTTCTACAAGATTCAGTATCATAAATGTGTTAGTCATTGATAAAAAAGGGTCTGCTGGAACATTTGGAGCTGCTTAGACCATTGTCTTTCCAGGAAACAGCTATTTCAACCTATTGTTTTTCTTAAAATGTAATATTTTGGGTTATTTTAAAGAAGCCTCAATTGCATGAAGATAAACAAATTGAAATATACTTTTTAAAATTGTATGGCATTTGCGAGTAGTTGCTGAAGTACTGAATGCAGACTTTATTTAGTCACTTGACTAACTTTCAGATATACATTCTTCCAATACAGGTCCACTAATGAAGCATCCTCCTTAGTCTAGTTTATTCTGCTGGAGGCAGAGATGTTTTGTTCTACGCTAGTTTACTCTATTATGTAAAATTACCTTAAAACACTGATGTAACTTCATTGTGGCATATTGTTGGAGTAGGAGAATAGCTGTTTGTTGTGCTAAAGTCAGTAATGTGGGAATAAGTTTACTTCTAAGTGAAATGTAAACTGAAGCTTTAGAAGTGAGAGCATCTTCACCTCTAATCCTGATTAGCCTGTTTTATAATGAGAAAAGAGGAATTGCTCAATTACTTTTCTGTCCTAAGTGGGGGATCTAGTATTTACAGAAAACTAGTTTTTAAATAGAACTCTTTCACTTTAGAGGGATACTTTCTGGTAATTTAGCCCCAAAATACACTTATACACATTTTTCACAACCTAATAATAGAAATGTCTTCCTGAAAACTTGAAAAAATTAATTTAAATATATTTTGGCTTATGTTTTTGCTGCATTATTTCCAACACAAAGAGATTGTGGACTACATGAAAATGAAAATAAATTAATTTCACTTTGATTGTTTTAGCTAACTGAAGTGCAGAAGGTTTTAAAAAAAACCAAAACACTCCCTACAAATCATAAGTTGAACATGAAGGATCTACAGTATTTGGTACTAGATTGATTTTAATTGATTTGTGTTTTGTCTAGACTACCGTTAAATGTCCCAAGATTGTTTTAATCTAGTGGTGTTCATAACATAGGTATAGAAATGCTCTACAAACTCGTTAATGTGAATATTCTTTTCATGTTAACTTATCAAAATCAAGATGTGCAGTGCTTTAAAATTTGCTTAAACTGATGAAAAATGTTACATTAAAGACTTAAAAAAGGTAGTGACAGATATAGTTCCTAATGCTGGGCTACAACGCAACCTTGCCAGTCCAGATGCTATGTTACTTGGCACTGGTTCTCAATTTCCACCCTTTTAAGCAGGATGCTACTTATTAAAACACACTTTTTGTGCCATCTCCTTCCTGTCTCCTTTTGTTCCTTCTCCTCAGCCAGCCTTCCTTCTTTCATGGTGGATGATTTCTCTGTAATACTAATGAGTAATGTGTAGCTGTCTTCTCTTCATGAGTAATGTGTAGCTCTCTTTTCCTCCTCTCTCACATAAAAAATTTTACTCACAGGAAGAATGTTGCTTTTTTTAGTGACATGCATGCATCTACAGCAAGGGTAGAGATTGAAGAGCTAGGTTGTGTTGTGCTCTGAAGTATGTAAAAGGAGGGCGATACAGATCATCTTAACTCCAGTATTCAATTTAAGAAAAACAGTTATGTGGTGTTTCCAGTTTTGCTATTGTGTAATCTTTGATTAGACAAAGACCCTGCTCCTCGGTGGATTAGAATATTATGGGCGGATCTTTGCAGAGTACGTTTTACAGGAGTACATGCCTCAGATATATGATATGTTCAAACAGAGACTTCTATAAGAATTATCGAAGTAAACTCAGTGTCACGGACCCTGGGTAGGCTGCCCCCACTGAGACCCTCTTCCAGTCCCCTGAGTGGATCTCTTTAAAATGCTAAGCCCATGCTTCTACTTCTCTGCAGTGAGATCCTGCAATCCAGCCACTCACCCAGTGGTTGTAATCTGGAGACCCAGTTGGAAACAACCTTGACTAATACAGCAGGTCTGATGAGGGCTTGTCTCGGCAAGGGTTTCCTCTTGGGAACCTGTGACAGCATACATTTGTAGGGAGACAGAAACAGCTTTTGGAAAAGAAAGTAGGGTTTATTTTGCCCAAAAGGTTTGCAACAGAGTGAATTTAAAATAGCAGACCTAAAGTCATATTTCCTTACCTAGGCTTAACCTTTCTGTCCAAAGCTGGGGTGAGTTTGGCTTATTCTCCATCTCTTAATTGGGAGAGAGAGCATTCATGGCTTTTAACCTTCTCCTCCTGTCTCCAAATGTCTGACACATTCTGGTCAGCCTCTCTTAGCTCATTCAAAACCCATCTTCCTTTTCTAGTTTCTTTGGGGGGTTAGGTCTCCTTTTAGGTATGTCTGCACTGCAGTAAGAGGTCTGACTGTCACATATGTAGGCATACTTGAGGTAGCTTTCATCTAGCTAGCTTGAATATTAAAGCAGTGTAACTGTAGCAGCACAGGGTGTATGTATTAGCCTGCCAGAGCATTTTTTTTTCTGATATCCTCTGTCAGAAGCTGCAGCTGTGTATAGCTGAAGAGGCTCACCTCAGGATTCTAACTCCTCCCCTGTTACCATCTGTCTAAAAAATGTGGTAGTCTAGCATTTAGACTGGTAGATCACTCCATTTATTCCTTTTTGTGCAGTTACATGAGGAAATTGTTGCCTTAATGGAGAAAGCTAGCTTCATGTCTGGCCTCTTCTTAATGCTAAATTACAGCCTGACTCTGCAGTTCCTGTTAAAGTTGTGTCGCAGGTCCACAGCACCTTTTAAAATCAGGCCACTTCAGTAATCTTTATACAATACTGGATTTCTTTAGCCAGTAGTTGTGGCACACTCAGGAATGGTGGTTTAAATTTAGTTCGACTTTTGCCTCTCTTATAGCTCTGATTCAGTTTTTGTTGTCTAAATCGAGTGCTCCATGTTTCACCTTTAAGGCAAGAAATATGAGGGGTTTGGAAGTGATCTGACAAACTAATACTATTAATGTGTGTTTAAAATTTTTAACCTTAAAATAACCTACAAAAATTGAATTAAAGACTGAATATCTAACTTCAGTCTGAGTACCTGGATTTCTAAAAAGCCCTCAAACATTAATATATTTTTAAAAAATGGACTTGCTTACACTTACTATAGAATGTCTTTTTAAATCAAGATGCATTTGTTACATGTTGACAGTACATAACACCATAGAATGCCACATTTTTATACTGTTTAGTCTCTGCTATAATCAGTTTATGTATGGTTGCTTTACTACATTTAATGTGAAGACTTCTGATGATTGTTCGGATTTGGCATCTCTAATGCAGTAGGCACATTAAGGCTATTGGAGGCAGTGCAGGCTTGGCATTCTGTTTCAGTGCCATTTCTGATCAGAATAGTTGCTATTTGGAAGTTAATTCATATTAATTGTTTGGAAAAAGGCTTGTTCTAGAAGCAGAATTTAGTACTGGTAAGTGTTTCTTGAGAGAGAATTGCATTTTGCTTTTAGAACAGCAGTCATCAGAAACATAGAATTCAAGGATTAGAAACTTGACTAGCAAACCTTTCTAAAATTTTTGAAGTATACATCTTGCTAGAAGTACTGGGTTTTTGAGTACTTAAATAGAGCACCAATCAAACTTTAATGAGTTTTTCATCTGCTACATCAATGGCCAACTTGGCACGGAGAATTTGAAAACAAGACTGCAAACATTCCACAGACGATTAATCGAAAGTGAGTGTAAAAGAGGAATGGGACAAAAAATTCAGTTGATGCCTGACAAATAAAACATGACAGGTGGATTGCAAAAAACGATTTGAGAGGTTGGCATTGTGAAAATCGTACTGGTATACACATCATTCTGAACTCTTCTCATTTCATAAGGTAGTCTAATTATACTGTGTTAGTGTCATCTCTCCCATTTTAGCTGAGAGACCTATTTAGATGTCTGTCCTATCGTACCAAAGTATGGGGCACAATGTCCCCTTTCAATTCCCTGGATACTGCTACCTGCTTCTTTTTTGGCTACGTTCCTTTTCTCTCTTCTCCTGCTTCCCTCAACTTTCTGTGCATTTAAAGGGGCTTATTGTGTGGCAAGATTTGGTAACACTTCGTTACTTATTGGATGTTGTTGTGATAGCATTGCTAAAGGACATGGAGTGAACATTTGAGACAGGAAGGAAACTGATGAGACCTGACTTCATCTTCACAAAGAGCCCAAGGTGGCAACGCTATTTGACCTGAGTATACTTAAGATATAATATTTTTACTGTTATTGGCCCTTAATATCAGTGGGCGTTGGCTGATTTTGGAAGCTTGATTTGTGAAGTCTCCCTGTAGTGTGTATGTATAATTTTTAAAAGGTTAAATGAGGTTTGAAATTTTAGCTGCAAATCTTAATGGTGGCTGAGAACAGGTCTGAAAACATGGACTCTTTAGTTTCTATTCCAGCATTTAATTCCTTCTATAGTTTGGGCAAGTTACTTCAGGTTTGATTAAGATCTACAGAGTAACCATATAAAAGGGGAATCATGGATTCTGTACTTATTTCTGTGACTTCTACAATCAAATTACATAAAAAATGTACATTAAAAGCATTAAGATTTCAAAGGTTGCAAAGTCAAGCGTCAAAAAATAGGAAATGCCGGAATTAAGGTTGTTCACTTGTGCATGTGTATTTAATTAAATGGTCATATAGTATGCTTTCCACAGGATCCCTGCCTCATCCAGTGCATACTTCAAATGGTTAGTCATATAATTATCCTGGGTGGCCCCATGTTTTATTTACCACATACCATCCAAATACTGCAATGAATACAGGGGTTTCTTTAGGTTCCTCATGGGCTTTTTCTACTGAGCTTATCACTATAGTATCTGAGTGCTTTACAGATCTTAAGTAAATTATTTTCACAACACTCCTGTGAGATGTATGGTTGTGGTGATATTCCCATTCTGCAGCGGAGGAATTGAGAAACAAAGAAACCAAGGTAAACTGGCACAAGAGACCACTAATTTTGGGTGCCCAGCTTGAGAAACTTGGAACTTAATTTTTTTTTAAGAGTACTTAGCATTTTGTCAGCACTTCACATGTTCAAGATGCAGCTCCCATCAACTTTGGCTACGTTGTGATCCTCAGCTCTTCTTCAAATCGGGTCCATCAAGTTGTATATATGGAAATTGAGAAACATCATTTGGTTTGATTTAATACGCCCACCATCACGTAGCAACTCTGTGGAAGAGCAGGGATAGAATTCAGTTCTCTAGGATTCATTTAATTGCCTTAACCACAACAATATCCTTTCCCTTCCTGTAGTTATCAGCCTTATTTACGATACGCCTTCTGCTGCAAATAAGGCAGAGGATATATAGGCAACCAACTTATTTACTCCACAACTCTGATTCATTTTCCTGAGCACCATCCTTCCTGTGCACTAAATGAAGCAGAGTCCTGGATAAGGTGACCAGATGTCCTGTTTTTAAAGGGACAGTCCCGGTTTTTCGGACTTTTTCTTATATAGGTGCCTATTACCCCGCACCCCCTGTCCTGTTTTTTCACAGTTGCTATCTGATCACCCTAGTCCTGGAGACAATAGAATGTGATCATATAACTAAAGACTGTATCATAACACATATGCACTAGGGGGCCTTGTTAAAGTTTCAAAAGGAATCTGAATTTTAGCACATAACTTCTGAACACTTGAATTTGTAGTCTTAATGCTCTTAACATAAAACAAATACCTTGCAGAACCATATTGACTTCCTTGTGGATTGGAAGAGGGACCACAGCACAGATGACTACAATTTCATCCAGTGGAGTAACTGGTAGCAATATTAAGGGCTTGTCTACGCTACTGCATGGGGTCAATCTAAGATAAGCAACTTCAGCTACGTGAATAGCCATAGCTGAAGTAGTCGTACTTAAATCTACTTACCGTGGTGTCTTCACTGCAGTAAGTTGGCAGCTGATGCTCTCCTGTCGACTCTGCTTACGCTTCTCATTCTGGTGGAGTACCAGAGTCGACGGGAGAGCGCTCGGTGGTCGATTTATTGCGTCTCTACTAGATCCAATAAATCAGCCCCCACTGGATTGATTGCTGCCAGCCAATCCTGGGGGGAAGTGTAGACAAGCCCTCAGTCACTATCTATGTAGACCAGCCACTAGAGGAGGCTGCGACACATCTTTTGCCAGTGGGTTTCACAGTTTGCTTAACAGCAGAGGAATGTTGAGACTTGGGAATTCTTGGTTCTCTTGTATTATATGGGTGAGTCCACTCTAGTGTTTAAAGACTCTTGTGTCCCTACCTTCTTATGTTCCATTCTCCCTGCTCCTTTCCATCCCTGCACCTGTTCCCTTTAGCCTTTCCATCCCTCTGCTTCTCACTGCTATGTATTCCTACTTCTTTCTACTTTCTGGACACCACCAGGGAGCATTGGGAGCATAAGAGACAGTCTCTCAGTTCTGGGTCCACAGTACCTTGTGGCTGTAGAAAGAAATGACAAGTAAAATAGTGCTCAGCCCTTTCAGGACTGCTCTGGAGCATGTTCAGTGCAGATGGAATCTTCTGAGATTTTTACATTTAGCCTCTAGCAAATATAGATTCATAGATACTAAGGTCAGAAGGGACCATTACGATCATCTAGTCTGACCTCCTGCACAATGCAGGCCACAGAATTTCACCCACCCACTCCTGCGAAAAACCTCTCACCTGTGTCTGAGCTATTGAAGTCTTCAAATCGTGGTTTAAAGACTTCAAGAAGCAGAGAATCCTCCAGCAAGTGATCCGTGCCCCATGCTACAGAGGAAGGCGAAAAACCTCCGGGGCCTGTTCCAATCTGCCCTGGAGGAAAATTCCTTCCTGACCCCAAATATGGCAGTCAGCTAAACCCTAAGCATATGGGCAAGATTCACCAGCCAGATACTACAGAAAATTTTTTCCTGGGTGACTCAGATCCCACCCCATCTAACATCCCATCACAGGCCATTAGGCCTATTTACCATGAATATTTAATTACCAAAAACATGTTATCCCATCATACCATCTCCTCCATGAAACTTACAGAGTTTAATCTTCAAGCCAGATAGATCTTTTGCCCCCACTGCTTCCCTTGGAAAGCTATTCCAAAACTTCACTCCTCTGATGGTTAGAAACCTTTGTCTAATTTCAAGTCTAAACTTCCTGGTGGCCAATTTATATCCATTTGTTCTTGTGTCCCCATTGGTACTGAGCTTAAATAATTCCTCTCCCTCTCCGGTATTAATCCCTCTGAGATATTTATAGAGAGCAATCATTTCTCCCCTCAACCTTCTTTTAGTTAGGCTAAACAAGCCAAGCTCCTTAAGTCTCCTTTCATAAGACAAGTTTTCCATTCCTCGGATCATCCTAGTAGCCCTTCTCTGTACCTGTTCTAGTTTGAATTCATCCTTTTTAAACATGGGAGACCAGAACTGCACACAGTATTCCAGGTGAGGTCTCACCAGTGCCTCTCACCTCCTTATCCCAACTGGAAGTACCTCTCCAGATGCATCCCAAGACCGCATTAGCTTTTTTCACAGTCATATCACATTGGTGGCTCATAGTCAACCTATGATCAACCAATACTCCAAGGTCCTTCTTCTCCTCTGTTAATTCTAATTGATGTGTCCCCAGTTTATAACTAAAATTCTTTTTATTAATCCCTAAATGCATGACCTTACACTTCTCATTATTAAATTTCATCCTATTACTATTACTCCAGTTTACGAGGTCATCCAGATCCTCCTGTATGATATCCCTGTCCTTCTCTATATTGGCAATACCTCCCAGCTTTGTATCATCCGCAAACTTTATTAGCACACTCCCACTTTTTCTGCCGACGTCAGTAATAAAAAGATTGATCCCAAAACTGATCCTTGAGGAACTCCACTGGTAACCTCCCTCCAGCCTGACAGTTCACCTTTCAGTATGACCTGCTGTAGTCTCCCCTTTAACCAATTCCTTATCCACCTTTCAATTTTCATATTGATCCCCATCTTTTCCAATTTAACTAATAATTCCCCATGTGGCACGGTATCAAACGCCTTACTGAAATGTAGGTAAATTAGATCCACTGCGTCTAAAAAATCGGTTACTTTCTCAAAGAAGGAGATCAGGTTGGTTTGGCACGATCTACCTTTTGTAAAACCATGTTGTATTTTGTCCCATTTACCATTGACCTCAATGTCCTTAACTACTTTCTCCTTCAGAATTTTTTCCAAGACCTTGCATACTACAGATGTCAAACTAACAGGCCTATAGTTATCAGGATCACTTTTTTTCCCTTTCTTAAAATTAGAACTGTGTTAGCGATTCTCCAATCATACGGTACAACCCCTGAGTTTACAGACTTGTTAAAAATTCTTGCTAATGGGCTTACAATTTCGGGTGCCAATTCCTTTAATATTCTTGGATGAAGATTATCTGGGCCCCCCGATTTAGTCCCATTAAGCTGTTTGACAGGTTTCAGAGGAACAGCCGTGTTAGTCTGTATTCGCAAAAAGAAAAGGAGTACTTGTGGCACCTTAGAGACTAACCAATTTATTTGAGCATGAGCTTTCGTGAGCCACAGCTCACTTCATCAGATGTGTACCGTGGAAACTGCAGCAGACTTTATATACACACAGAGAATATGAAACAATACCTCCTCCCACCCCACTGTCCTGCTGGTAATAGCTTATCTAAAGTGATCAACAGGTGGGCCTGTTTTTTCTCACTTCCCCCCCACCCCCATAGAAAACCTGGATCTATGCAGGAAATAGCCCGACTTGATTATGTAAAGAGTTGTCACTTTGGATGGGCTAGCACCAGCAGGAGAGTGAATTTGTGTGGGGGGGTGGAGGGTGAGAAAACCTGGATTTGTGCTGGAAATGGCCCACCTGTTGATCACTTTAGATAAGCTATTACCAGCAGGACAGTGGGGTGGGAGGAGGTATTGTTTCATATTCTCTGTGTGTATATAAAGTCTGCTGCAGTTTCCACGGTACACATCTGATGAAGTGAGCTGTGGCTCACGAAAGCTCATGCTCAAATAAATTGGTTAGTCTCTAAGGTGCCACAAGTACTCCTTTTCTTTAAGCTGTTTGAGTTTCACTTCTACCTCAGATATGGTAATATCTACCTCTGTATCCTCATTCCCATTTGTCATGCTACCATTATCCCTAAAATCCTCTTTAGCCTTATTAAAGACTGAGGCATATATGCACTGAGCATGGGCAAATGACTGTTTTCAGAGGTTTATAACTTGGTGAAATGTAGGTGGATTTTTCAAATGGACAGCGAAACACACCTTTCTTAATTTCAATCACAAAGGTGCTAGTTTTTCTTAACAAAATGGTTGTAAGAATTTCACTGGCAAAATGTATTTTTTCCCTAGCCTCATTCTCAGAAATGGCTGAGTTGTTTTTGCTGAAATTTTCAAGGGATTTTAGGTTGAGGCAGACACATGCATGGAAAATTTTAGTCTGAACAGTTAGTTTGGCATAGTTATAAATGACTTAAAACTATTATATAATGGAAAGTTTTAGACAACCTCAACTATAGGACTTTCTGCCAGCTTTGCCTATATTGTGTCTAGTTTGCAAGTAAAATATTTGTCTGGTCAGCCTGCAAACTCACCTTTCAATTGGAAAGCCCAAAACTGTTATTTCTAGCTCTTGCATCACCAATAAAGATTTTTCAATTGAAACATGAAGCAGTCCACTTATTGGCCAACACAGGTCCATAAGGTCAGATGAGACTGGGCTTCAGATGCTATATTGACATCCTTAATTACTGAATGTGGGAGAAGCTTTACTCAGAGCTCCCCTTGCATGTCATTGGATTTTGTGGAGGCTAGAAATCTTTGGTTTTTCCTTTGGGCACATGGGCTCTCCCATGCTCAGTTATGGATTATGGAGTTATGGAGGTTTTTGGAATAAGGAGGAATCAATTTGTGGTGTGGTTGATCTTTGAACTCACTGAGTAGGTGGGAAAAGCAGCTATGTTTCTTGGGAACAGTGGAACATTCTATGACAATAGTGATCTTGATGGGATATTGGATCTACTTTCTGGCAGTTGCCTCCACCTATGGAACTTCTTGCCACCAGAGCCCAACATAAGTACAAATCTTCGTGGCTTTAAGACAGAAAGACTTATCTTTCTGCCATAGTTTTCTCACAGTGATGATAGTAATATAAGCTGTTTTGCTGAAGAGAATGAAAGAAAAGGTACCAAAGAGAACCCATATTAGCTTAACTTGTTAGATCTTCTAGTTATTGTGGTATAAATACCTAGATATCTATTCCCGTTGACAGAGAGGCTGCTGAAAACATCTGGTCCCCTTTACTCTAAAAGCTAGTGTACATACAGAAATTGTACCCATTTAGCCTAAATCTGTTAAATTAAACTAGTACAGTTTGTGTGTGTGGACTATCATCACTTAAAAATGGTTATATCCATTTAGCTTACACCTGTAAATTTACAAGCACAAGCGTAGGGCATGGCTACACTGGAAACTTCAAAGCACTGTCGCGGGAGTGCTTTAAAGTGCGAGTGTAGTCACGTGCGGGTGCTGGGGAAGAGCTCTCCCAGCGCTCCTGGTAATCCACCTCCACAAGGGGATTTTTCACCCCCCTGAGCCACCAAGTTAGTGCGCTATAAAATGTAAGTGTAGCCAAGCCCTAAATGAGTATAAGGCCTAGTCTACACCTAAACTTAGATTGACCTTGCTGCATCGCTCAGGGATTTGAAATATTTGAGACCGTGTATGACATAGCTAGGTTGACCTAAACCACACTGGAGATGCAGGTAGGTTGATGGAAGAATTCTTCTGTCAACCTAGCTACTGCCTCTCGAGGGTGGATTTACTACAGTGACAGAAACGCCCCTTCTGTCACTGTAGTAAATGTGTACTACAGCTCTGCAGTGGCATAGCGGTAGCACTTGTAGTTTAGACATACCTGAGGGCTGGTCTTCACTCGGGGAGATCAATGCTGCTGCAATGGATGCAGCAGGGATCAATTTAGTGGGTCTAGTGAAGACCCACTAGCTCGATAGCAGAGTGTTCTCCAGTCAATCCCGATACTCCGGGTCTTGGAGAAGAGTAAGGGAAGTTGACCAGAGAGCATCTCCTGTCAGGGCAGTGCAGTGAAGACACTGGGGTAAGTCGACCTAAGCTACGTCAACTCCAGCTATGTTGTTTCACATAGCTGGAGTAGCGTAACTTATGTTGACTTACCCTGGTAAGTGAAGACAGTCCCTCAGTGACCATACACAGTTGCAGTAGTTTAATTAAATCAGTATAAAATCAGATCATTATGTTTGGTCTGCACTTAAGGGTTAGGTCAATACAGCTACATTGGTCAGGGGTGTGAGGGGGAAAAAAACCACATGCTTGACTAATACATGCCAACCTAACTCCCAATGTAGACACAGCTGTATTGACAGAAGAATGCTTCTGTTGATGTAGCTACCATCATTTGGGGAGGTCATGTTCCAGTACTGACGGAAAAACACCTTAGTTAGTGTAGGCTGTCTACACTATGAGGTTATGCTATTATAACCAAGCAACATAGCTATGCTGGTATAGTCTCCATAGTATAGGCATATCCTAACACATAGTGGTACAGCTTTGTGTGTACACCAGGCCTAAGTACAATAATGTTCTAAATACAAGAAAATCATTCCAAACAAAATAATGTACAAATTCATGATTGTTCACTGGGGGAAGAAATCTTATGGTTTATGTATCTTCATCGTTGTTAATTTTCAAAACTGATGAAGGTGGCAATAGCCTAAAACTGTTTTGCTACTTCCAATTTAAAAGGAACAGAGCAGTCTGTGTTAGCAAATTTTCTACTGTCAAAAATACTGATGCTTGGCACTTATTGCTTGTATCTCAACTCAGCTGCTCTGTATTCACATGCTCTCATTTGAAAGTCTCTGGTTCTTCTCAAAACTTTGCCCAAGGCTTCATTTACTGATCTTTGAGGGATTCATGTATATGTTAGTATGAGCACAGGAATATAATTCAAGAAGCCATTTAGCCCCTGACTACTGTGTTTGATTTATTTAGGAAGGTTATATTTAGATAAAGGTGCACCATAATTGTTACTAGATCTTGCAGCATTTGGGAAGATTCTTTAGATTCATTAAGATGTCAACTTGAAACTTTAAGTGTTTTAGCCTGGAATTGCCTTCACACTCTTGATTGCATAGCAATTTTCTTGGATGTGATACGGTTTCATTCTATTAGTGGTAACTCTTTGAAGATGACGTTATGACTTTCTGTGAGATCAAGTACCTCTTCTATGCTAAACTTTACTCTGATGTGTATCCCCAGTGTCAACTTAAGCTTTGGGATAGGAGTATTGCACAGTGCAGAAATAATATAATCCCCCTCTTTAGTAATGTTTGACTGCAGATTTTTTTTTGAGTTAGATAAGACCATTAACACATTGAAAATTGTTTTTTTTTCAAACGTCCTTGCCTTTTCTTTGTACTTTATGGTTTTGAATATCAGAATGCCTCCTTAATCATTCATTCATTCTTGTTTCTGAAACCTCTTCCCTATTATGGGAATGTTCTCATGGGACTGAGTGTAAATCTGGCCCTAATAATTATGTCTACTGCAGAAATTCACTGTCTCTGAAATCCTCTGTAAAGCCCAAATCATGTTGTTTTCTTTGACAATTGAGCCACACTAGATATCTGTTACTGTTTTGAGATGGTAGATTCTGTCTAATCTAAGTTATCCACCATTAACTGTCTTGTGCGCTTTCATCATACTAGAAGCACATTTTGTAGAATTAATTCATTTTATCCATTGTTTTAACTATAATTCTACAGTTTAGCTCTTGTGCATAAGATCTTGGCCTGATCTTAGAGGCTTACTCTCAGAAAAACTACAAATCATACTTGCTTAAGTGATATTTCCAGTGATAAATTTTCATATTTAAACTCTAATTTTGAGGCTTCTTGGATCTCCAATAAATGACTAAATACTGGACTGTTAGGCAATAACACTGTTCCCTAATTGCTCATAACACTTAAATTAATAGGACTGCATATAAGTATATCGTGGAATTAAAAGCTCTTGCTTTTTGTACTGAAAGACTTTCTACAGCTAACACTTAATTTGAATTTAAGAGCCTAGATTTTGTGGGGTACAATATCCTATTAGAATGTAAGTATTCTTACATAAACCCTAAGTGCTGCTGCTTCAGAACACTAACCTCATGAAGCAAATATCACATTGCCTAGTTTTGTAGAAAATTGATTAAACCCCATTGTGCAACAAAATAACTACAAAACACTTGGGTCTTCAGAACATTCTTGTTGAGCACTAACTTTAAAAAAAAAAAAAAGTGTAACTAAGTTGCGGTCTAGAATTGCAGCAATAGAAGCTGAAGTCTTATTTGCAATATATTGGGGCACAGACAGTTACAGGGCAATTTTCTCCCTGCCTGTCATATCCATTGGTTTGACCGTGTAACCTCCCCTGGAGGAATCAACCCGTAGTGCAGTGAGGTATTTGGTGCAATGCCATTCAACTCTTGAACTCTTGCAACTCTGGTACTGGTGGACCTAGCTGGAATGGCTTTGTGGTTTGACCCCCCCCCCCCCCCCCCGTCTCCTAGGAATGAATGAAAACCACCTACTAATTTCACATAAATTGCAAAACTGGACATCAGATGGTCAAACTCTGGGTATTACTCACTTGAAGTTGAGCAAGGCATTCAACCTCTATTAAAAATTATTTATATAGCACCAGAAAAGGATGAGGATCCAGCTGACACTGTCTAATAGCATAACTTCTTTATCAACTTAAAATGTTTTCTAGAAAAACCTTGTTATTGGTTTCAGTATCAATCCTTTATTTGACTTACTGCACTCCTGTAGTCACTGTCAGGATGCTCCATTACTTTTGGAGGTAGGTTGGCTAAACAGTGTAGTAGATTCAAGCTGTTCTGGCAGAAATTGTCTTCGCATGTGTCTTCATAGTGTAGCTCAGCAGGGCTTCACTTCTTGGGCATGGGGGGGATCCTAGAGTGCCACTGTTATATAAACATTAAATGAAAATAACATGGATTTTAGATGACCGCTTATTTAAAAAATGTCACTGTCAAATTTAAGGTTTTTCAGTGATAGTTTGTACTCGATCAAATTCGGAAGTTAGTGGGACTTAAAGCAACAGTAATGGACACATTAAAGTCCAAAGGTAATGGATGTCAGTTCATTTTATGGAATTCTGCAAGCAAGAAACTGAATATATGCACATTGCTATTTACTTGGGAACAAGAATTGTTGTCAATGTAAAAACTTTAACTACAGTGTAGAGCAAGTATTAAATGTGAACTATTTGCAGGTGTTTAAACTCTTGCCAAGGAACTGAGGTTACTACTTGTCTTAAACAGTATGTTTTACCCCCAGATTCTGTCTAGCTTTCTTACTGCTTCGTAGTTAAACGCTTGTGTTGAATCAATTTAGTTTTTCCCTGCCAAGGTTGGGGTGGTCAGCCTATCAGGTAGTCACTAAAGAACATGTGTGTTCTGTATCTTTTAAAGTTGGTGTGAGACATGCTGTTAGGGAATCAGTTGAAGGAAGATTGTCCAAGGAGAACCTTTCAGAATGGGCTTAAGTGGCATGCAAGTAAGGCCGACCAATAAATGGGATCTCTTTGCCCTGCCTGCACAGCAGGAACTGAAAATTCCTCTTGAGGAGGCATCTGATCAGTTGGATTTGGCTTTCTAGCAGGTTTGTTTCTCTTTCTCCCCCTTAGGCTAATCAGCAGTTTGAGGCAGAGGACAACAAACAGATGGAGGGTGTTCCAAACTTGGCAAAAGCCATCAAACTTGGGAGGTAAGCTCTGATTTTTGAACAGGCAGGGCAGGCAGCTTTCATTGCCTAATTGTTCATACTTGTTCTCAGGATGGAGGCGGAAGTTCCAAATGCTTCACCTCATTTTCCCTTAATACTTAATTTCCTGTTTTGAGGCTTGCTTGGTTCAGTTTGAGATGAACTGGATAAGTTAAATCAAGGAGGCATAGGTTTTCATATGGAGTACTAGTATTTCAGATATTTGGATACTGTTTCACTGTGTGCTGTATATTAGTTTGCAGATGGGCCTTGATCAGATATTAAAGTGAACATTTTTGTTCATGGAAGCTTTGTTTTTCCAATGGAATCTGTTTTCTTTTCAGTCTAGTGTTCTGATTTTTAGAATATTTACAATTTGGTTTACATACTATAGTCAAAGCTGACTAATATTGGTATAGATGCAGAACTTCATTGAGGATTTAGAGCTCTGTATAAAATTGAAATGTCCAAAAAAAAATTTTAAAAATTACTTCCTTAAATTGATGGATGCAGATTCTTCTACTGTTCAGGATAGTATTTTTCAATGTGTAAAACACTGTTTAAATGAGCTAGATACAGTGTTATTTAGTAGGTGTGTATTATACCTGGGAAGATGGACCTTTTAGAATCTCTACTCTGCAGTATTGCAAAATCAATATTGAACTTGTAATGTGCTATGATAAATTGGGCTACAATGAATTTGGAGGGCATTCAATTCACTTCACTAATTCTAATTTTTTCTGAAATTGAGATTCTCAGATCTTGCATATCACCAAACTAGACTTCAATCTGTGCAGAACATTAAACAATAGAAGTAATTGAAGTAAACGACTATTTCTTTGTGGTTAGATACTCTTGATAGCTGACACCAAGTTTAGTACAGATTAAGTCTGATGAAAGTTGCTCAATTCTTGATGCTCTTGGCTGTCTTAAATGGCAGCAGATAATGATCTTGCCAACTCAACTTTTTAAAATACATGTGAATGTAATTATATATAAGGCTAACTGTTAAACCTCTCCATTCATCTGAATAGTTACATTTGGCTAGTAGGAAAATTGAGAATGGATTTGTTTTCAGCAATTTAAGTATTTATTTCAATGAAAGGACCAAAACAAGTTGTTTTTAATCTCTGCTTGAACTTTTCTGTAGGCTTCTTTGACCCCACCATCCTTGTGGTGGTATCTTTTTAAAATATTTTTCTAGCCAGAAATAGGGGTCTGAGACATTGGAGTGCAAAAGGAACTTTTTCAGTTGCTTTACGATCATTTCTTTAATATAATCTCAAATGTCTTCACTTTTGTTTTAAACCCCTTCCATGTGAGGCTCCAGGTTGTCCCAAATGGCATTATAGTTAGCCTACCCCAACAGTGCTTTGCTCCACTTACAGTGGCTGTGAAGTAGCGTAGACTAATGGATGTTACCTGGATGATTTCAGACTACTTCTCTGCTCCATGTGCAAGCTGAGCAAAATGAGGCAACCTTCAGACTTAAATTTGTTGCCCTGGTGGTATTCTTGCCAGTCTAAAGGGCTTTGTGTACTGCCATCTAGCCTGTTGCTGTGGTAATGTCCTGTTTCTCTTAGGATTAGGAGACCCATTTGTAAACCCATATTAATTGCTAACCTTTTATGTTTCTTTTTTGGACCAGATTCTGATACCCTTACTCAGTATCTTAGAGTTTTATACTGTTGCTTATCAGTGTTGTATCTGAGCATCGTCTGTGTAAAATTTGATAGGAAGAGTGAAGTTCCTAATGGGTTGCATGGACTGCCTGATTCTCCCTTTTTAAGTAAAATATCTTGGGGTTGGGAGTGTTTTGGGTTTTGTTTTGCTTCATTGGCTTTTTATGGGGTTGTTGGTTTCTAGAGAGTGAGTCATGTCTGAGTAGAAGGGATTGTTCGTTTTGAGTGTCATTCAGAAGATGTTGCAGTGTTGGCTAAAGATCGACAGGCTCCTTTCCCCATTCCAGGGTTTGCCCATTTTCTCCCCATGGCAGGGCCTGTGTGCTCCCATTCTCCCACCTGCCAGGGGCTGTGTGCATACCCTAATTTGTCCCCTCTCCCCTCCCCCTCTTTTTCTGTTTGGGTGATAAGTCATTCAGGACATCAACATGTTAAACTTTATTGGGAGGATGGACTGAAATGAGGTGGGAGTATTATGCTAGAATGTTGTGCAGTTTTTTTGATCTATAGAAAACTGCAGAGGTGCTTGAGGCTATGATGAAAAGCTGGCAGGGGCTTCAGGTGTCTCATTTTTTACTCTTCTGGTTTCCAGTTTTCCCCAACAATCAATAAGGCTTTGGCCACTGATGCGTAGAACTTTCCATGAAATTCTGTAATTGATCAGATGTGGCATTCAAAAGTTATTACATTACAGACAGATAGAAAAATGCCATCAAGTTGAGTGTCAGGCTGTAACAAGCTTGACCAGCAAAGCCCAGGATGAAATGCATGAGCAAGAGACTAGGCATTCAGTTGAAGGCATCTTGCTGAGGAAAGAACTCCAGAGATTAGACTAAACCAGAATTAGACATTTCAGTCACATTGCAGGTCCTTCTTCTAATAAAATGTTCACAAATAGAATGGTTATGAAATAAATCTGTGTGGGTGGGCATCCTGGGTCTTCAGTGCCTGCATCTAGTGAATCTGTCACCCATAGCTTGAATTATGGAGCTGCCATTCTTGTTAAAATAGGCCCAGTGAAGGAGGCAAATAGCCTAATTTGGGATAGAGCTAGGATACCATCAGTGATCTTAAACTATTAACCACAGTAAATTGTAGAAAGCAGATTTTACTGCTGATTTCATTTAGGTAGGCTGTAGACTGCTGTGATCAAAACGAAGTGTTGGGAATTAGTCTCTCATGGTTTACTGTAAAGTGATAGTCTATAGTTATTTAAATGTGGTGTGTGTTTAGGTCACCTCTGGTGAATTCTGGAAGATCATTATGAGCCAGTACTAGTTAAGACATTAGTCAGAGGACTTAAACTTGTATCAGTGTGTGTTTTTGTGCTAATCGCCATGTGTGACTGCAGTAAATATAATCTTCTACTCACCAGCACTGAGAAGCAAAATTTCAAACCCAAGCCATGATTAGGTTAACATGATTAACATTATCTAGGTCCTGATGCTATTTCAGTATACTTGGAAACTGTTTCTAAGGAAGGGAACAGGTCTCCCAAAATATGAAGCCAATTAGCAATGGTATTTGCACTTCCTGATTTCCAAACTGCTCGCTTGAACTGAGGCAGTTTTTGAGCGCCTGAAAAATGTTATTGGCTATGAGGGCAAAAGGGAATGACCATAAGACCTTTCTGTCACGGAGTCCCTGGGTGATGCTCTGGAACTGCTCCCCATGAAGTCAGTCAGGACTCTGGGGTAGTCGCCTTTCTGTGAGCAGCCTGTCTTCAGGACACACAGCTCACCCGGCTTCCACCTTCCTGGGTCTGACCTCGGAGCATTCAGCATCCTCTGCCTCTCCGTGTGCTTCCCCCAGCGAGTCCGCTCAGGCGGGGCTCCTGGGGAAGCCAGAGGGTCCTGCACCCCAACTTCGCAGTCAGACGTGACTCTCAGCCAGCCAGTAAAACAGAAGGTTTATTAGACGACAGGAACATGGTCTAAAACAGAGCTTGCAGGTGCAGAGAACGGGACCCCTCAGCTGGGTCCATTTTGGGGGGCAGTGAGCCAGACAACCACGTCTGCACTTCACTCCATGTCCCAGCCAGCCCCCAACTGAAACTCCCCTCCAGCCCCTCCTCCTCTGGGCTTTGTTCCTTTCCCGGGCCAGGTGGTCACCTGATTCCTTTGTTCTCCAACCCTTTAGCTCTCACCTTGCAGGGGGGAAGGGCCCAGGCCATCAGTTGCCAGGAAACAGGGTGTCGGCCATTCTCTGTGTCCAGACCCCTGCACACACCTGCCCTCTAGGGCTCTGCAATGATCATACATGCTTACCCCACCCCCTAGATACTTAAGAACTGCCTAGGGGAAACTGAGGCACCCCCACACTATTCAGAGGAAACATTAAGAACAGTCCCACTTCGTCACACTTTCCTCTTAAAAGTCCTAAAGCTGATGATTTGACAAATGTGTCCTACGTATTAGTGACAGGAAAAACTAAGGTGAGCCAGTCTTGCTTGTTTTAAGTATTTCTACAGTATCTTTCTGTCTGACCAAGGCTTAGTTAACTTAGATTGTAAATTGATATGCTGTGGTCCAGCTATACTAAAGATAATAGTCCAGACAGTCTGATAGAGTAGGCAAAAGTTGGCTTTTCAAATAAAATCTGTTTCTCTGGATACTTACCCAAAGCTTCCATGCACTTATCTTCTCTCTCTGAGTGTTCAGAATGGACATTGCCTCTGACTGACCAATTAGATTCTTCTCATCTGCTTTATTCTACAGTGCACTGATAATTTCTTTAGAAACGCACAAAAAAGTGTCTTGCATCCTATATCAAGCCTTTCAAAATTAATGTTCATGTATTTATTGCTATTATATGCCATTATGTGCATTAGATTTCTTTACTGTATTGTAAGATTGGTTCATAGGGGTATATGTGTATACTTTTGAGCAGTTTGATATTTATAGCTAGAGTGCAAAGGGTCTTGTCAAATACTTTAATGCTCTTAGAAGAGCAAGATGAGATTAGAGAGTAATGGTGATCTAAGTGCACAGACAATTACATGTTATGGTTACACCTTTTGAATCTAGTTTTAAAATGTTCAGATTGAATAGTATCTATATAAAGTACCTATATAAAGTATATCCTATGTGCAAATGTAGAAAATGTGGGGCACTAAAAAGGTGCATTGAGAAATATTGATGATAGCATGCTGGCAATAGTAGAAATGCACAAATTGCGGAGAAAATAATGGCTTAGGTCTTGTGATACTGTGGTGTTTGGCACTGAGTCTACAGCTGCAGACAGACTGGTAACTATATTATAAATCATCTTGAGGGGTTTAAACGGGGCAAGTGAAAGAAGAAAACCTCAGCTAGAAAATGTGGAGCACTTGCCTAAATCAAAAGAATACATAAGTGTATTACTCTCTCACATTCCACAAACTGAAAGTTAGAGTTGACAAACTTGTAATGGCGGGGGGGAAGGGAAAAACAAGACTTTTAGGTAAGGCCTTCAATAAACTAATTGCAAAATAGGGCAAAGTAGACACAAAAATAAACAGAAGTGTTGTCACTAATAGCTTATATTGAAATGACATGATGAGCACTGCAGAAGGCCATGACTGACCATTTTGGTTGGAAAAAAAGAATTTATAAGAACCTTCCTAACACTCTACTGAATATGAGAATTACATTTTTTGTTATGAGAGTTAGTGTGAGAATTCCAATTACAGTTGAGTTAGGAGCTGAAAGTGTTAAAACCAAGGGTAACCGTGGCTTTCTCTACTGAGAGCTGCAGAAGATCCTGTACTGGTACTTTGTTCCTTTTCAGAATGGGACAGAAAACATACTTGTTTTACTTCTAGCCCATTTCTAAATTGAGGGGAGCAGCTGATCAATTTGGTATATCTTTGACATACCAATAGTATGCAGATTTAAAGTACTCCTTTATTTAAAAAAAAAAAGTAATTTGCACTTTGAAAGGTAGCCAGAAGGTTTTTAAATAAAAAAACAAACAAACAAAAAAAACCAACCAACCAACATTTTAATTGAGAGCTAATTCTAACGTGGGTCTGGCTGTTCAGAATTCTACTTATACTAAAAATGTCGTGTAAAGAGAACACTGAGTTGTTAAACTATTTGGAAGCAAAGTGTCGTATAGGGAATACTATAACATTGGAGATAACTTGGTCTAAAGCCAGGTCTGCACTACAGACTTACATCAGTGTAACTTAAGTCGCTCAGGGGTTTGAAAAACCTACCCCCGAGCGATGTAAGTTTTACCAACTTAAGTGCCAGTGTGGACAGCACTATGTCAGTGGGGAAGAGACCTAGCTACCGCTGCTCGGGGAGGTGGAATAATTATGCCAAGGGGAGAGCTCTCTCTGATCAGCATAATGCATCTGCACTAGCAGTGCTATATCGGTACAGCTGGGTCCCAGTGGTAATTACGCTGTAGTCTAGCTCACTGTAGTGTCTTCACTACAGTGCTACAGCTGTAGTGTATGTGAAGACAAGCCGTAACCAAAAACCCTATTAACTTTAATCTTGTGAATTAAGACTTCACTGATGGCTAAAAGTTTTCTAAGTTGTATTTTAATAAACTTGAGATTAATTTCAGTACATATTTGTCTTCAAATGTAAGCACTGAAAGAAAATGAAAAGATTAGTTTTGCATCTGCAGGATCATTACTTTAATGTACAATGGAACAAAAGGGTGACCTCTTAAAGATAAAGAACGTCTGTTATGGCTTGTGGAATACAGTAAGTTATTGCCAAATTATTAATATGCTATGTTACAGTGATCTAAAATATCTGGTTAATATTTGCTCTGATTAAAACCATTTAAAACTCTTCAGCTGAGAAATATAGGTTTGATTTAGACCTGTGAGTTGGCTGCCTGTTTATGCAGAAGAAAAGCTTTTTAGATTCCAGGGCTAGAAGTTACCATTGTGATCATCTTGTGTGACTTGCTATTGATAATGCCAACAGATCTAGGTTGCAGTTCTCTTCATAGACATGACCTCTGAATGCAAGATTAACAGTATAGCATGTGATAGGGTCTCTGTCGCTTCCAACTTTCTCTTGTTATGCATGTGTGAAAAAATTTTCCTGGACAAATTTAAACAACTTTAACTGGAAATCTGATGATTTAATAGTCTATTAACTTGTCTGTGAAAAACGTGAATCAGCTCCATATGTATATTTGCAACCTTTAGGGGAAGGAGTGTGTTTTCTTTAGCAATAGAAGGGGGAGTGAGAAAGATTTAACAAAGACAATAATAGAGCTCAATTTCCTCAACTCCATTAAGTGAGTCTTGCTGCTTGATACCCATCAGTTGGAATACCCTGACCTCTGGAGTGACAGTTGTGGTCTGTGAAAATCAGACTTCAGGACATGAAATTCTGGACTTTCAGTAGCTGGTATGGAGTCTCCTTGGGTTAACCTTAATTTTTTTTTTTAGTTAGCAGACTTGAGGAGAGGGAGGCAGAACTGAAGAAAGAATACAATGCACTTCATTCAAGACATACAGAGGTAGGTGTCTAAGTACTCTTAATTCATTTTGATGTAAAAATACTTACACCATGTGCAAACTTAAGCTTCCTATGTATAGCAGTTAATGTCAAAGTGGAAAATGTTTAGCCATTCTAGCTTGCTAAACCATGTACACAAAATTCTGTTAATGGATTTTGACATTTTTGTTGCCAACATCCATTGTACCCAGGCTCTGTTTGGCATTTAGTAGTTTTTATTTGCCATATATGTTTTAGTGTACATATGTTTTCCAAGTTACTTTCCTTGTACAAAATTGTCAATTATATAGACAATTCTCTCATATTCAGGCCTTGTTGAAACATGAGCATCCTCGTAGTTCCCATACCCCCAAAACAGTTTTTCAAAGCAAATGTAGAAAAATGCAAACAGATGAAAAAAAGGTAACTTAATCCCCTTATTTCTGGTGTTCTGACTGCTTTTTCCACAATGCCAGTGGTTCTACTTTCTTCCTTGAGTTCATTTACCCTAGGAAGTCAACTTGGTGCTGACAACCATTGTCAGGAAAGAGTTTTCCTTCATTCTTTCTTTCAACTGTTAACAGTAACTGCTAGTTGAGATCAAACCAAACAATTGTTCTCAGCCTGGTCTGTTCTTGCAGTTGAAGAGTTATAAACCATGTGAAATGGGCCTGTTACTGAATAACTATTAGCAAAGGGAAAGGAGTACTTGTGGCACCTTAGAGACTAACAAATTTATTTAAGCATTAGCTTTCGTGAGCTACAGCTCACTTCATCGGATGGGTTCCGTGGAAAGGGTCATCTTCCTAGTGCAGGCAGGGATCCTAGCTGGCCCAGTGTTCATATGTATGTGAGAATATTTCAGTCTAATAAAACTTTAATTTGAGTACCTTTTAATTAACTAAACTTGCTATGTTCTGGTATTGAGAGGATCTTTCTTGTTGGTCCTCTTATTTTCTGATTCCAGCCCTTTACTGCTCCTGTTCTTTCTTAGCTCTCCAGCAGTAGGTAATACTTGGTCTTTCAAAGTGAGAGCAATTCTGTTCTGGCCTCTTCAACTAAAAATATTGTGCCTTGAAACATGACATTTGATTACCTGTAACATTAGCTTAGTTTTCATCAATATGAATGTGAGTTAGGAGTGTGAGGCATCACAATCCTGACAATGAGTAGCAGAAAGGGAAAGGAAGCCTCACAGGGACTGGAACCATAATGTT
Organism: Caretta caretta; assembly: GCF_965140235.1. Taxonomy (NCBI): domain Eukaryota; kingdom Metazoa; phylum Chordata; order Testudines; family Cheloniidae; genus Caretta; species Caretta caretta. The sequence goes on from NC_134219.1 coordinate 12,974,516, forward strand.
TATGGAGCTTTCAAACAGTACAAAACAAGATGTCAACTGTATGTTTAAAAAAGTCCAAATTTTAAAAATAAAACTCGATGTTAGGATTCTAAAGATTTTACTGAATTTTTATTAACTTCAAAAGTTTAGGATAAAATTTTCAAAAGTACGTAAGGCCCATATTTTTAAGGGTATGTAGGTGTTGCAATGTTGACTGAAGATATAGACTCCTAAGTTCCTAAATCCCTTTTGAAAATGAGATTTATGCACCTAAATCAGTTGGAGATTGCAACACTGAGCATAGCAGTGCCTAAATACTTTTAAAATCTGGCCCTAAGTCTCATTTTCACAAATGATTTAGGCACTTAGCAGCCCAAGTTCCATTGATTTTCATTTAGAATTAAGCTCCTAAATGCCAGTCACTTTTGAAAATTTACCCTTAGTCTGTTATGTTCTGTAGCAGTTAATTAACCTGTTTTTTAACTTGGAAATTTGAGCCTACCGGTTGTGCACAAAGTTTTGAAGTATGTATGATGAAACACAGTATCCTTGAAACTGTATTTTCAGAAATCCATGTTTATTCTAAATATGTTTACACTATTGTGTATAAAAGTTAATTTTATATTGCTCTTGTTATAGTAGGCTATATATGTATATAGACTTCCATAAAATTTTTCCCAAAGAAAAATATTTTGTTTAATGCTGAAAAATAACGCTCCTAAAGTAGACTTAGTTAAAACTGTAAAACAGGAGAAACTGAAGCCACACTAAGGGGTAGGTAACTGCTTCTTCCACTAGTTTTAGTTTAGCAAAGCTTAGAGGATAATGGCTTGAGACCCTAAACTATAATAGTAGTTTGAATTTATATTTAACGTAAGGATCTCTGCTTTAAGAATCAGCCTCACAATACTGAGGTAGACTTGACATACATTTAGTAGACAGGAAAACATAGAGTGAAGTCATGAAGCTGACCCTCTCCCACCGCCCCCACAAAAAAAAGCCTGGGGGGGTGGGAAGAGAACCAGAAAAAAACAAAGAGGAGGGAAAGAGCTGTACAGAGCAAAAATCAAGACAGGACTGAACGGCTTATTTGTGGGGATGAGAAAGTAAAGGAAATAAGAGGCCTAACCGGGGGCAGGGGGGAATAGGAGAGGTGACTTAAGACAGAGCACTGTGGGATCCCATGATGTGGGTTGTGGGAAGTTTTTGTAGCTTCTAAAGTTAAGGGTATGTGAGGAATGTGGAATTATGCCCAGAGGATAGTCAGTGGTACAAGACTAGTACCCACAAGTCTTAATTCCTCCTTTCATATTGTTACAAGTAGGCCACACTATCCTTCTGAACAGATTGTGTAGACATCATTGCCTGTTCTTCTGGTTCTGAATAGAGTTGTCCCCCAGACAGAACCAGAACTTTGATATCTTTCCAGCTGTTGAATTTGAGTTGTAAATTTCTGAACAAATGGTTGGAAATGAACTTCACATCAAAACCAGTTAAAATTCAAATTTTGGCTCTTGCCTTTTGCTGTCCACAAGAGTTTTGTCACGTTACTACCCATCTGTGAATATTCCAAGGCCATTCCAAGCTCTGTAGTGGATTGTACTGGCCACAGATCCTTCTGCTTGTCTTTTCCCCTGCTCCCCATCAAAACTTGGCCCACTTTTCTGCTCTGTCCCTTCTAACCTATTCCTGTCATATCTTCCCTTGCCCTCCAGTCATTCCCCTCCCCACACTGGCTCTCAGTCTTCGTCTCCAGGCTCCTCAAGCAGTCTGTCTTCCCCTGTCCCTCACCTAGCTCCTTGTCCCAGTGTCTTAGCCCAGCCAGTCCCAGTTCGCCTCCTTGCTCCTTGTCAGATCTGTTTCCTGTTTCTCCCACACTGATTCCTGGCCTGCTTTGCCCAGTCCTTGTCCCCTCTTCCCTAAGCTTCTGGTCTGATATACAACCAATACCAGCCCCCCCCCCCTCCTCCTGCCTCTTGGTCTAGTCTTTTTGCCCAGCCAGCTCCAGTCCTCATCAACTTGTAGTCAGTTTCTCTTCCATCCCCTTCCAGTCCCAGTATCCTGCCACCTTCCCCATCCCACCCCCAGTTCAGCACTTGTTTCCTTTGCATTTGAGTCAGGTGGCTGCCTGGGTGCCACAGGGTGTCATTGAGAGCATAAAGGCAGGAGATATGGGCTCCCTGCTCTCAGTTCCAGTGCCTGGCCCCCGCTCTGGGAATGGAGTATACTCAGGTGCTGTGTGGGGATGGTGCGTGCTTAGGTTAACCAGCACTAGGAGCTGAAGCATGCTCATTGAGCATAGATTCTTCAGACATTTCAGCTGTTCAGCTCTAGCACTTCTCTACTTGAGCATATGTGAATTGAGATTTTTTTTTCAAAGGCCAAAGTTAGATGGATTATCACAGGAACAGTAAAAGGTCAGCCCTTACACAGACACCACCTCTGATCCAAAGCATAGGAGTGCTGCAGTCTCAAAGTAAAGGTTATCAGGATTATTTTTAACACTGCAATTTTTTTCCTTCGTTTTATTCTTGGAAACAGCTCAACTGTTTTGTCTGAAACTTTCTAAAAAATTTAAGACTGAGGCAGGCTCATGGTCTAGAAAAATTCAGCCCAAATGATTAGTTTGGTAAAGTTATAAGCAATTGAAAACAGGGTTTTGTAATGGGAAGTGACAAGCAAGCTTAATAATAGGAGGTGCAACCAGTCCTGCCTGTAAGATACGTGGTATATTTAAAAAACTGTTCAGACTTTGAAGCACTTTCTTGCACCCTTTTGTGTTGCTTGTTTAAATTGTAAACTCGCTGGAGCAGAGACCCTGTCTCTTTATATTTATACAATACTTAGCACAATGGGCCCTGATCCTGACTGGGGGCCTCCAGGCATTACCATAATAGAAATTAATATAAATGTTTAAACTTTTCTTCCCCGTTCCCCAATACTCCATTTACAAAAATGATCAACAAATGTATGTAATCAATTTAACTTGATTTAATGAACACTAATAGAATGTTTGGAATGTCTTGTTTTTTATATAGACTTTCTTCCAAAACGGACAACAAGCTATGCAGGTTTGGTTTATTCAAATAATTTACCAAACATTTATACAATTTAAAATGCACTCTTTTGGGTGGGAAAAGTTGTTTCCTTAGATTTTATTATCACTGAGGTGACTATCTTCTACCACAAACGAGAAGGATTTAATGCAGCTCGCTCTTGTCTCATCCCCTTCAAGTCACAGTTCTTTTTCAGTTTTTACTCTGGGCATTCCGTTTCCTGTGCTGTGCTTTTTGACTGATTGCTCTACCCTACTCCTTTTCAGTCACTTTCACTTAGGTGTCACTCCATGGTCCCCTCCTTTCTTTTCCTTGGTTTTCTCCCTTTAGTAACTCTCACAACCTAATACTCCCCAAACCCTTACTAAAAATCGTACGTGACATTTGCCAAACGTCACATTATTCAGTCTGTGTTGTGTGTGTTTCTCTCCACCCCATGCCTGTCGTGTGTGTTTAGACTGTAAGCTGTTTGGAACAGGAACTCTCTCATACTGTGTTTACCTTGCTTGGCATAATGGGCTTGGCTGGGACCTCTAGGCATTACTGCAATACACATAATAGTGGAGGAAATAACAGGGTACTAATTCATAGTCTCCTCTTAATTTGTAGGGTTTTCTAGCACCGTTACAGGGTCACTAGGGAATCCTAGAAAACGTGAACTTCTTCTCAGACCTCACTTGCTTCTTTATATTGCAGCTCATAGATGATCTTGCCATGTAGGTACAAGACTGAGTCCATCTTCACCTGTCCTATGCACATGTCTCTTTATTTTGTTTAATGATTCATGATGGAGTGGATTCAAACTGAGAAACCAGATAGAATTAAAAGACAGTGATATCAGATTTTCTCCCTTGAATTTTCTCAGTTTTCTTATTGTCTAACCCCTTCACTACCCTTCCTAGTGTTTCAGTTCTGCGCTGGTAACCTCACTGTTTATTTAGTATAAGATTATTTGGATGACATCACTCTACAGATTGCTTAATGTAGTTTTGAAGTTACCTTCAAGGGTCTCTTGCATGAAATCAAACCTCTGATTCAGCTGAGTGATTTCACCACAGTATTTGCTTCAAGAACTTATCTTCTACTCTCATCTCTCTAAATAGGAATATTTTTCTTCTTTCTTTAATCAACTTCACTTTTGTCTTTGGAAGTACTAATCCTTGATGCTTACTGAAATAACAATTCATTTTTCCTGTCAGTTGATCAAATAATGAAAGGAGTGTTTGAAGCTTGCAGTATTAGCTCTGACAGCTGTCTAAACCTGGGGTTCTCAAACTTCATTGCACCGCGAACCCCTTCTGACCAAAAAAAAAAAAAATTACTACATGGCCCCAGGAGTGGGGACCGAAGCCTGAGCATGCCAGATACCTGCCGCCCTGGGTTGGGAGGGCAAAGCCCCAATGCCCTGGGTGGCAGGGCTGGAGCCAAAGCCCAAGGGCTTTAGCACCAGGCAGGGGGCCTGTAATCTCAGTCCCATTGCCCAAGGCTGACACCGTCAGGCTTTGGCCCCAGACAGTGCGGCTCGGGTTTGGCTTCGTCCCCTGTCCCAGCAAGTCCAAGCCAGCCCTGGCGACCCCATTAAAACAGGGTCATGACCCGCATTGGGGTCCTGACTCAGTTTGAGAACCGCTGATCTAAACCATGTGACTGTCCTCTGCCTTTATTTACTGTTTGTTGATTCCCCTTATCCTTTTCTTTCTCTCCTCATCCCACTTTTTAGTGTGTCAGGCTTGTCTAGCTTTTTTCTCCATCTTTCATTCATTGGTGTGTTCTCCTTTCCTCTTTTTGACATTATGGCTCATTTCCTTTTCCTATTTTTCTCTCATTCCATTCGTCTGCTTTCCTTTGCCCTTTTCTGCAAACTGACTGAAATATACTGTCAATATTCTATTAAATTTCTCTCTGCTGCTACTACATATAGAGTACAGTAGACTTGTCAGTGCAATGCATGAACCAGAGCAGAGAAAAGAAGGATGATAGATTTAAATATTTTTAATGGCCATGACTACACAATCTACTACTTTTGGGTTCTCAAACTTCACTGCACTGCGCCCCTCTTCTGACAACAAAAATTACTACATGATCCCAGGAAAGGGGACTGAAGCCTGTGTCCACCCAAGCCCCGCCCACCTCAAGGGGCAGGGAGGGCAAAGCCCAAGGGGGGCCTGTAACCTGAGCCCTGGTGCCCAGGGTGGAAGCCCTTGTGCTTCCATCCCAGGTGGTGGGACTTGGGCTTCAGCTTCGGTCCCAGATTGTAGGGCTCGGGCTTCAGCCCCGAACTCCAGCAAGTCTTAACACCAGCCCTGGTGATCTCATTAAAATGGGGTCACGACCCAGAGTGTGAGAACCCCTGTACTACTTCATTTACCTGCATTTATATTTAAATAGGAAATTTAACCTTTTTCAAGCTTGCAGTAGCATTTGGAAGTGAGGTCTGATGACACTAATAGCTGTACTCAGAAAAGGTATTCCTGTACTAAAAAGCCAAGCCATAAAGACCGCTTTCTCCTTACCTCTTGTGTGGGAAGCTGGGAAGGAAGAACTTGTGTGAACAAACAGCTGAAGAAGCTTCTCAAAATTTGTAATTAGCTTGGAGAAAAGTGGCGTGCTCTAAATGATGTATAGTAGAGATGGTTTGATAGCAATTCCCAAACACCTTCCCTGTTTAAGTAGAAGGAAACATTTCTTTTTTTCTTTGGAAAACATAGAGGTACTGTACAGGATATAAAAGGAGTTCTTGTGGCACCTTAGAGACTAACCAATTTATTTGAGCATGAGCTTTCGTGAGCTACAGCTCACTTTATATTTAATGGGCTTAATGACTCAAAGTTACCATATCTGCCATCCCCATCATCTTATTTAATTGGTGTACATCAGTGCATTAGCCATTGTTAATGGGAAGAATGCTTTCAATTTACATTCAGATGGCCAGATAATTTCTGCCCAGTGGGTGCGTAACTTTTTTCAAAGTAGGATGAGAGTGCAAACTATGCTTAGAAGAATATCCTGTGACAGGATGCAGAAATCCCTTACATTTCTGCTAAAATAGAAATGCCAGATTAAAGTGGATTATCTGGGACATGGGAATATTGCAAACTGGAAGGAGTACATGCAGCATATGATGGAAATGGAGCTGCTCTGTAATATATAAATACTGTGTACTATATGTTAACCAGATGTTTATTGCACAACTATGTTGGTTAGGGATTTTAAGGAAAACAAGCAGGAAGAGAAGAGTTAGCTCAAGATAAGACACCTCAGCAAACACTTCATGGTTGTGTGATGGGACAATGACAGTCACTGGCTCTGAAGAGTCTGGCTCAACCTTGGGCTGAGCCTGCAGGACTGGTTTTGTCCAGAAGGGCCAAAGCCTGGGAACTGGCAAGCATAAAGAGACTTGGCTGTGTTAAGAGGGACTCTCTCAAGAGAGGAGAGGCACCTATTGGGGAACTGTTGGGACAGGGAGCTGACTGACACATCTGCTGGGGAAGTCTGAAGAAGTTAGCCCTGCCTGGATTATCAGGGGATGATTCTGGTCAGTGCTATTACTGGAAAACTTGAAGGCTTAAATCCATCTTGAAGATCTACTCAAATGGTACACCTGACCACAAAATCAGGACAAGAATGAGCAGCCTGTTATCTATTAAAACCATATGGCTGGCTTCATATGGACAACTGGACCTGGTCAAAAATGTTCATGGGATCTGGAGACAGGATGCTGAGCTAACAATACTAGGAAGTCATGAGGAATTGAATAGAATCTGAAGTGCAACTCTTACAAAAAGAAGGGGTAACCGAGAGGAGAAGGAAGGCAAAAGTTTCTATTGATGTATTAAAGGTCAAATGTCTAATGCAAGACTTCTGTAACACTTGAAAAGAGTAATCTGTTAATCTCAAACATAACGCTGAGGAGGGAGTTGTTGCCTAGAGTCAGATCCACTCTTAAAATAAATACAGGAAGTGTAGAAAACTTGAGGAGTTAGAACTTTTTTTTTTAAGATGAGGGGGGAGGAGTAATCTCAGAATATAAAAATTCCTGGAGAAAACACAAGAGGTTGATAGCAGTGGGCTGGGTTAATGCTGGATTTCCTGGAGAAGCACAGGAGGGGTTCTCTGACCTGCGAGAATAGTTTATTTAATGGCTTAATCTGTACATCTATCTTGATAGTGTACGTTGGCTTGCTTATTTTTCAATAAACTTGTAGGGTGCTTGTTTTTTTTAAGTGAATGACTTTCCTGCTAGTCTCCAGCATACAAAGAAACTGAGGAAACAAACCTATTAGTGATAAGGAGACAGGCAACCTTTGGTCAGGATGACTAATCTTGGATTATTCCAGTGATTTTGAAGGATTCTTTTTCAAACTTTTGCAGCATAGGAGCATTTCTGTAATGTGTTAATTTCCTAATGAGATGCTAATGGATAACTTAACAATATTTGATTTAAAAATGGTAATGGTGAATAAAAGATCAGAATGTCAGTAAAAAGAAAAGGAGTACTTGTGGCACCTAAGGTGCCACAAGTACTCCTTTTCTTTTTGCGAATACAGACTAACATGGCTGTTACTCTGAAACCAGAATGTCAGTGTGACAGGATATATTGAATCATTTAGCCCTGTAAATATAACCTTCCTCCTGCCCTATATATGTAGATCGGGGGTCATCAAACCGTATATCACAATTGACTGGTGGATTCTGGAGTTTCTCCAGTTGATCACTATCTCCAGCTGCTAAAAGTCAGGAAGTGCAGTGGAGCTAAGGTAGTCTCCCTGCCTGCCCCAGCCCCACTCTGCTCCTGGAAGCAGCCAGCATGCCCCCACAGCCCCTGGGGGAGCGGGGTCTCTGCATGCTGCTCCTGCCTGCAAGCACCAACCCCGTAGCTCCCATTGGCTGGGAACAGGGAACTGCGGCCAATGGGAGCTGCAGGGGAGGCGCTTGCAGACAGGAGTAGCACGCGTAGCCACGTGCCCCCCCACAGGGGTGTGTTGGCTGCTTCCGGGAGCGGCGTAGGGAGCCTCCCTTAGCCCCGCTGTGCCCCTGACCGGGAGCCACCCAAGGAAGTGCTGCCTCCACCCCCCCTGAACCCCAACCTCCTGCCCCAACCCAGTGAAAGTGAGCAAGGCTCGGGGAGAGTGAGTGCTGGAGGGGGTGGTGGGGCAGGTGGGAATGGAGTGATTCACTACTAATTCCTCCCTGTGGGTCAAAATCAAGGCTAAAAAGACTCTCCTTGTTATTTCCTTCACTTTCTGGGAGGAAAGAAGTTGTCCCCAGTACATTCCAAGAACATGTTGGAAAGGTTGTTTTGCTGTATTGCTTTTCCAACAGAAGTCTGGGTAGCTAAAGGCCACCATTACTCCCAGGTCTTGTGTTTTGTTTACTTCTGTTTGTTCTAGAAATGTCTCATCCACTTCATCTCCTTGATTTGGTAGACTACAGTAGCCATACCATGATCTCACCCCTGTTTTTTACCCCTTTTATCTCTACATAGAGACTCTTAACTGGTCTGCTTCTGACCTCCTTTTGGACGTCAGAACGAGTGTGCACATTCTTGACGTATAATGCAACACCTCCTCCATTTTTAGGCTGCCTGTCTTTCCTGAGCAAGCTATACCCCTCTATACCAATATTCCGGTCTTGGGATTTATCCCACCAAGTCTAACGCCAATGAACTCAAAATTTAGCTTATGTACTAATACTTCCAGTTCTTCCTGTTTGTTCCCCATACTCCGTATATATTTGTATAGACATCCAAGATGTTAATCAGATTCCCTCACTGATTTCCCTCTTGTTGCTCTAATGACCCTAATGTAATTTTCCATGTGACCCCCGCCCCCATCTAGCCTTTTAAGGTCATATTTTTATACCTTCTGGCTTTTGTCATCTGCCCCCTTTGAGCTTAGTTTAAAGCCCTCCTCGCTGGGTTGCCGAGTTGGTGCATGAAGATGCTCTTCCCCTTCTTGGTGAGGTGCACCTCTGGTCTTCCCAGCGGACCGCCTTTTCTCAACAGCATCCCATGGTCTTGGGCCTGACTTGGTAAATAGACTATGGCTATATTATAAATGCAGTCAGAACCATATTGTACAGAAGTCCTTAATGTTTATGGTCTCTTAGTACTTTAAAATAGTCAAGGATTATAAATGGAGGAAGATAGCCAAAGCAAGTTTTGCAGGGACCAGGGGCAGGGTGCACCTGCTACAAGGGTGGCTTGATGATGTGGCTTGCTGACTGGACAGGTTGTAGTATGGCACACTTCTCAGATGTGCATGAAAAATGTGGAGGAAGATTGCTTGTCAGTGACTCGTGTGTTGTATTTACTGTTGATTTTGATATGACTCTGGTGCTTTGCACAATGATGATTGTGATGAAGCATTAACGTTATAAAATCTGCTATTACGTATTGTTGTAGTTTTAATGCCTGTTTTCAGTTATGACCATTGTCATTTAAACAATTTCATAAAATTGACGGCTCTATCATTACCACTCTAATCGCACTCAGCCTTATGCCTCATGCTCCTGATTGGCTTGATAGATTTATAAAACCCTATTGTGCTCCAGTGTAACAGCACCCATTTAGAACAATGCTTAATCTTCAATAGCATGACTGTGAAATGCTAGCTAGAACAGCATGACTTAATAATGAAAACCTTAAGGATGAAATAAGATAAATCTTAAAAGGATCAGAAAAAAATTCTAACTACTCACTAGCTTAAAACTGAAATGTACTGTCTTTTGTGGTGTCTTATTTCTTCCTCATTTTGTAGGTACAAAACTTGTTCCTGTGGAGTGGAGGAGGGAAGGGAAAGTATGTACATAATTATGAGAAAATGGTTACAAAAGGAAGGGGTTAATCTAATTTGGCTAAAATTTGGTATTGATAATATGCCCATCAGTTTATGGTGGGTACTACCTAAGATACCGACCAGCCAATGCTCCTTTATTTTTTATTTATTTTCAGGTCAAAATCTAGACAAAGGATACCCTAGATATGATCAGACTTTAATGAACTAGTAAGGGTTCTGGTTAGTGGCTTATTTTATCCAAGGTGTGACATAATTATTACAAATAATGCAACTGTCTTTTTACAGAGGGCTACTTACGCAATAAAAACAAATAAAATGGGTTAATAGTACATCCATAGCTCAAATAGCTTGGCTGTTTCTTTAACTGTTTTTGTTTACAAATACTTTGTTTTTAGTAATAAATCCCTATGATTGCAATTTTATAGAACCCTCACTGAATAAAAACGTGAAATATATACAGATTACCATGTACAGCATATATATCTATTCCTGTTTTACATTCTACCATAAATACACATTTAAAGAACATAAAATTCAACACAGATTTTATTTTCAGAAAGCTATATACATTTGCAAGACCATACATAAGGTAACAAAAAACCAAGACAATGAGCAGTTGTAGTATCTATCTGTGATTTTGGGTATTCCTTTGACTCTATTGAATAAATTAAAAAAAAGAAAGTTCTGCTTTTACACAGGGACTTTTTTGCAGTGTCTGTTTTCAGTCTTCTGGTGTCTGATATTTATCTTCATTATGGAGCAGTTTGGTGTAGATGGGGAAGTTTAACCATTATTTTACCAAGAATTATCTGACCAGAATACATGAAAAGTCAAAGGAAAGCCTGACACACGCATCAGATCTCACTTCACTTTTCTAAATTCCAAACACTTACCATGTTCTTCGTTAATGTATTAACTAGTAAATTAGGCCACGTTTTGATAAAGGAACTAACTGCTCAAAATGTAAACATAATATACTTTTAAAAATATTATCTTTTTGTTTTGGTGACTATATTCTAGATAGATGCTGGTTTTTGCTATACTGTATTAACACAATGCAATAAAATGTTTCAACATATAATGCTATTTTCTCTGTGTTTTTATAAATAAAATCTCTGCATATAGAAGATTTAGTTGCCAGTCATTCAAAGAAATATCACACACATTGCCTTTACTTCATGGATGTGTTTAAACTTCAGCAGGTTACAGTCATTGGGGTTTCGTTATTTCCATTTATTGGCACTTAGTTGCAGAACTCTGTCTGAAATGCCATGGACACTTATGTTGCTATTCAGATATTTCCTGTGCATGAATATAGGAATATGTCTAAGGGGTTAAAGTGAAACTGAATTTTTATTTTTGAAAAATAACTTAAGGTTCTTTCTCAAATGCTCAAATTTTAAGGAAAGGGTCTCAGATCAGACTTGTGGCCATAAATGTCAAATATTTTGCTAACATTTGTTTACTTCTTTGAAAGAAATTAACTCTAAACTGTAAAATGGAGTGGGTTCCTGGTATCTTTTTTTTTTTTTCAGATATGCAGAGGAGGATTGCAAAGTGGTGCAAAATATTGGCTGTAAAATACACTATTGCAATACATTTAAATGATACTTAATATGTCTTACAGTATCTTTTGTTTTAAACAGATGATTCACAATTATATGGAACACTTGGAAAGAACCAAACTTCATCAACAAACGGGGGGTGATCTGCTAGAATCCACCACACACGGTAGAATTAGGTAAGCATTATTATGCTCTCACCCTGAAATAAAAAAAAGAATTCATTCATGTATGTTTGCAAGACTGTCTGTTCTTTAATCCTACAACAACAGTTCGGCTGAATCAGAAAGATTTGTCGGATGATTGGAATGCAGTAGGAGAATACTGTAGAAATCCATGGGAAAAAACGCTTGCTTTTGTAACACTAAATGTTGATATATAGTCTGTACATTGGTCTTGGGCAATAATTTTGGCATACATTTTTATAAATGTAGACAGGGTTTCTTTTAGGATATGGATAATTTCAAAATAACAGACATACCAGAGTCTAAAAATACTTAAATAATATTGCATTGCTTCTGCTGCTTTATACACAGGTTTACAAAGGAACATGTCTAAATGTCTGCTTGTGCTGAGAGCTCTATGTGAATATATTATGTAGATCTCAAAGCTTTCTGCCAATGAACTCTGGAAGGGGGAGAGAATAGGTAATAAGCTGGCTGTGTCGCTTGCTGCATAGATGCTAAGAGCAGCAGCTCTATGGTTCATTGAGGTGGGGGAGGAGAGAAGTGATGTCATTGGTTTGGAGCTGCTGCAGGAGAGAGTGGAAAGCTGCTGCTGATGGCATTGTTTTTGTGGCAGCAGCTGAATGACAGACTTTCACTACAAAGATACACCCTCGTTGTCTGTGTAGCCTTGGTTCCGGCGTTTCACCATGCCAGCGCAGCACCATGAGTCCTGGATGCATGCTGCTATTTGTGTTTGGCTTCGTTGGCGGGGCGGTGGTCATTAATTCAGCTATCTTAGTATCTCTTTCTGTTTTGCTGCTTGTGCACTTTTCTATTTCTACTGGTGTGCCAGCTCTGACGCAGAATCTATCAAGGATACTCAGGTACTCTGACCTACTGAACCTCTGCTTATTGTATTCTTTGTTGTTAGTTTCCTCATTCTTGCTCATCTTTCGATCTATAAAAGGAGGCAACGGGATATCAAGTGCTGATTTGAAGTCCTGTATATTTAGTATTCATACACTAAGTAAGGCAAGGCACTGTTTTGTAAATTGTTAAAGGAAATTTGCATTGGTGTTTTTTTAAGTAATTACAAGGTCAGTTGGTGAGTTTTTGCTTTAGAAAGCTGTTAAATAAATCTTTGACACTAACTTGCCAACAGAATAGAGGTGCTTTGTTAAACATTGTGGACAGAGCTTGCACTTGTGTTGTAAGGTATTTAGCGAATATTATATAGTCCTAAATTTGTGATGGCTTAGGCCTTTTCTTTATGCAGTTTATGTACAGGTAATGGGAGCTCTGTTCAAATATATAATTTCAGTATTTTTTTACATATTAAAAAAAAATACTGTTTGATCATTTAAGATACTTTTGAAAGAAAAATCTTGTATTTGGGTAGTAGAGCTGTAAGAGCCTATTCACTATTGTTGAGTCAAATGTTATCCTCTCTCATCGTTCTCTTTATACTTGTATGGCAGTCAACCAACTCTTTCCTCCCTTGAGTTATGTGCTGTTTGTCCTGGTTGCCTAGAGTAGTAGCAGATCTGCATTAGTGGAAAAAAAATTTTTTTTTTTGACATTTTAATTTTTGTTTTAAATGAAATACAGTGGGCCACATTTTAAAATTGCATCTTTCAAACTAGTGAATTTGGCATTCTTTAATCACTATTTATCACTCTGGGCTTAAATAAATGTATATACTTGTTAAAAATACGTGATTGTCAGAAAATTAGTTCTAATGGAAGATGATTTTAAAAGAATCAATGTAGCACATAGCCTAGGTTTGGTCTCTAGCCTTCAGTGTGTTTTTTAATCTTTTGTGACAAATATGTAAATGTAGTGCGTAGTTGACTTAAGTGTTTGGTAGACTTAAGGCATTTTAGTAAGTTTAATAGGGTAATATATTACTGTAGAATAATCAGGTTTCAGAGTAGCAGCCGTGTTAGTCTGTATTCGCAAAAAGAAAAGGAGTACTTGTGGCACCTTAGAGACTAACAAATTTATTTGAGCATAAGCTTTCATGAGCTACAGCTCACTTCATCAAAAGCTTATGCTCAAATAAATTTGTTAGCCTCTAAGGTGCCACAAGTACTCCTTTCCTTTTTGTAGAATAATCAATTACTAAGGCCTTATACTTTAAAAGTAAAGCAAAATATTTTACTTTTTTAGGTTTAAAAAGTCTGAACTCTAACACTTTACACTAATGCTATCAGCTTGATAAAGAAGTCTTTTAGTAGCATGTCATCACTTTTCAAGTGAATATTTAAATTTCACGTCTTAGAAACTGTGCTCTCTTTTCAGTAGAGCCTTTTGGTTAAATTTTAAAACGATTTTAGTGTGTAAATAAACCAGCATTTTTAAAGGCTGTGATGTTGATTTTCTTAGCTTAGAAAAAAAAATTGTAGAAAATTGCTATTGAAAAAGCATTATAGTCTGAATATGTAATATTATATTAACTTGAATATTTGTTATCAAAAAGATAAAATGTAGAGTGGCTGCAAAAATACTTAAAGCTCTAATATTTCAGTAGGCCACTGTTAAAAGAAATAAAGACTAAACAGATACTTTTGTTATTTGTTTAGGGAGTAAACTGTAATATCTGACTTTAATTCAGCAAAATGACATCTTTCCAAATATTTCTTGGAAACTGAAAGGGGGACTCTTCCCCATCCCACATGCAAGCAAACAAATTGATATTCTTAGTGGGAGAAGACCTTGCTTGTCAGAAGGGAAGACAGACCCCCTTACACCTTAATGACCTATTCCTTGCATGCATTTTGATTTTGAGGTCATACATATAAGACATCTATCTATTTACTCTAGGTGACTAATTATTTTTAAAATGACAATCCAGCTAATTCTCCCCCTCCTCCCCAAAGTGAGCCCAACTGAAGAAAGAATTTTTCTTTGAGGATTCCCCCTCTCCCTTCTTAGTCCATAATCCTCCTCCCCATTAAACTCCACTCCTTAAAAGCCTGTATAGAAGATAGATTTTGCAGCATGCCCTGAAGAGAAACAGATCTGGGCTTCTTTAGACTATTTGTCCAGAAGATGGTTTCCAAAGCTAAGGGCCTCTCAGAGCATGCTTTAAGGCGAGCCTCCTTTTAAACTGAAAGGGGCCAGCTGGATTTTTGGCACTGGATTTTTTTTCCAGAAAATCAATACTTGAAAACTAAGTGTGTGTGTGTGTGTGTGTGTGTGTGTCTCTTCTCCTCCCTCCCGCCCCAATGTATTAGAAATGTGGGAATGCTAAACAAAGGAAGTACTTGAATAGATTCCAAGGACTCCTGCTGTTGTAGAAAAAAACTTCTGTTTAGTTTTGCAACTATTTAGTAAGGTTTTTTCTTCAGAGTTGTTACTGTTCCAGCATAACCCAACCCTTCCAATCCTTTTTATCTATGTGGCCTTGATTGCTTTTGCTTTTTTCATTTGCTTCACATTATCTGTTCTTAACTGTATTAATGCTGATTGAATGTCCAGCTGTCTTTCTGTATTGGTTAAGAGCCTACCACTTCTGATTGTACTAGTTTCCTATTGCAGAATCTTTGGTATCGATTTTGGTACAGCATATTTAGTCATACAGATGTTATCTTGTACGTTGTGGTCTTTCATATATCAGTACTCACAAGGTGCTGTTCAGACATTTTTCCTTAACTTCCTAAAAGTTTTTAATCTCTTGAAAATTTTTATCCAGACATAGTGAATGTTCTCAAAAGGGCCTATTTTGGGCCCCAAGTACAAGCACTTCTTCACTATCTTTACTATAGTTTTTGTCATCCTCTTTGCATAGGAGCATGGACCTTCCCTTGGCTACACAGGTCTTGTTAGCAGACTATGAAGTTGTCCTGGCTAATATAGATAGGGCCTGAATCATTTTACAAGTCAATACTATAGTCTTGAGTCTCCATAATCATTGTGAAAATATTTACCCTGGTTTTCTCACTGAGAGGTGCCCACTGGTTTATGGACTATACTTTCTGTTTGCTTTGTATCACAAAGCTCAATTTTCTGCAGTGGTTGTGTACTTTCTCTACCTCTTACCTTTGGTAAACTTATCTCTAACCACAGCTTTACTTTTTGGCAGTGGTGCTTAACTGCACATATTTCTTTTGGGATCATGCTGTTTTGACCAAGCAAATGTTTTGCTTCATCTTAACTTTCTTCAGTTAAGTGTCCAGTACTGACATTCCTTTACAGAGCTAGCTAGACACAGCATTCTGCAGATGACTTTCTAAACAACATTTTTGTCTCTCCCCAAATGTAATCTGGCTTTATTCATTGTGATCACACCACTGGACACGGGGTATCAGTCCTGGGATTTTGGGATGGCTCTTTGAGATGAGCCTTTGGGGTCTCCCAAATTGTCTCTTTATGAAGAGGAGGGTGAAATTGTTTGGCTTTCACTAGTCTTCTCTGCTGTAAAGTGATATTTAGTTTTTGGTGCTGTGTTCCCATGCAGAGGTGCCAACACTTCAAAATACTTCAAGGGACCGTTATCCAAATAACCCAAGGATCTTGGGAGAGATAGGACCTGCTTCATGCCAGTCTGTGGAATTCTGTATGCTTTCTGGGGTATTTTAGGTTACTTTTGATTGTTTTATCTAGTTTAACAGCTGAATATAGAATAGCCAGCTGTGGTAATATGACCAGTAATATGAGGATTAAAACCTTCCATGAACTTGCTCCCGCGCCCGTGACACACCTCTCTGCTACCAGCTTTCTCAATGTCCTATACGGTATTGGTACTGTTGATAAAAAAGCCAGTTCTGTAACTTCTGTAATTTGTGTCTATGTACTAAAAAGGCTATCTAAATTCATATCTCAACTTAGGTTTCCTGCCGTCTCATATCTGTTATTTTGGGAACTGAGTGCACCAACATTGAAAACTCTTCAGTGGTATCACCATAAGATCTGAGTGTTTAACTGGGAAAGCAGTTTTGTATAGTTTCTCTCATACAAACTAAGCAGTAATCTTAAATTTAGTCCATTCCAAAAATAGTCCCGTAATTTTCAGAGTCTCGGGTTCTCATAACGGGTCTTTCTGTTCACACCCAAACATACAGCTAGACAGACTACAAACTGTGATATACAAACAGTACTTGTAAATGTGAAATGCTTTTAAGAGTAGATATGAGTTAGACTTCAAGGTAAGGGTTTGTTGCTTGACGTGGATGGGAAAGTTGAAAAGATTTGTCTGGATTTAGTAGTTGATCATTACAGAAATTGTGGTCCTGTACAAGAGTTGAGCAAATGAGAAATGCGTTTTCAAAAGTGGCTTCTGAATGCAATTGGATTGCTAGTGATTCATCTGAATTAAAGAAAAAAATTCAACTTGCTTTTAAAACATTGATTCTGATGTTCATGGTCCAACAATTATTTCATACTAAAATTTTTAGTCTTCTCCACCTGGAATAGATATCGGATGTAAATGCTGCACAAAGTTGTTCAAAACTGGAATCCATTAAATGGGTCTAAAATACTCAAACTTCTGAAATACATAAGCAGAATCTGAGAAATTACTAAATAAAATAATGCAAACTCTGTATGCTTGCATGTGTATATAATGGGAAATATAGTATGCATGATTGAATCTAAATTCTGTTTCCTTGCCATATTCAAAAGCAGGTATAGCATAGGCAGTGAGTGTGTAAAATTGAACCTCATTAAATGTTGGGTATTTTTGTTTTTGTTTTAAACCCCTCCCTCTCCCCCCCAACAGAAAAGAGCGTCCTATATCACTGGGCATCTTCCCATTACCTCCAGGAGATGCACTGCTTACACCTGAGACTCAGAGAGAAGGAGGGGAAACACCTGGGTCAGAGCACTGGAAATTCCATGAGCTAAGCCAGCCACGCTCCAACACCAGCCTAAAGGTGAGCTATTGGTTTTCAGGTTTGTTTTGCATCTTATGAGAAGCCATCATAAACCATGGATTCAGTACATTGTTGGTGATAACTATATTACTGGAAGGGCTGAACTGTCGTCCTCCAGTTATATAAACTCCTCAACACATCAGTTATTGCATGTGGTTTTGAGTCTTGTATTTTAAAGGAACTTTGGGTGCCCAGTGAAAGGGGATTTTGGCTGCACTTTCAACATGGGATGGGAATGCAAGCTCCATCTCCTGGTATTTCAGAGAGATTTTCCTTTTCTAAATAGGTACAATTTTTTAAGGCCTGCAATTCTTGTACTTACAGGCTGGATAGACAGTGTATACAGTTTTGGGAATTTAATGTTCTATGGCATGAAAAACTTTGAGTATTCAAGTACTGTAACGTACATATGTGTATATTTGTATATAAAGTTTGTGTAATTCTAGTGCTCATAGTTTAAAATTAAAATATTAAATCAGTAAAATTCAGTGGTGTGACTCGGAGGAAAATAGTTCTAATTTTAATGAGATTCCTGAAACCGTTTTTTATATATTTAAAAATCCCAAATGAATTTGAGATGTTCTCCACTTGAACTATTTTTAAACATAATCCTACACTGGATGCCATAAAAAGATGAAGGAACATCTGAATGGCCCTTCCCTCTTTAGATGTGTTTTGGGAAAACTAAAACTGTATAATTTTTTTGAGCATTCTAAAGGACTTTGATATCAAAGCTCTATAGAACTAATAAGCTTTCTGCCTCACATACAATTTGGAAAAACCTGTGCAGTTCTAGTTCAGATAGTCTGATCTGACAGCTGCTCTCTGTCAAGAGGCCCGCTGATTACAGCATTTCAGAAGGAAGAATGTCCTCTTTTTTTTAACTCCGTTACTCAGTATTTTACTTTGGGCTCTTTTTTATTGAAATGGCTGCAGACCTTAATTGTTAGTGCCTGAAGATGAGGGTCATTAATCCTGTGGGGTTTGCTATGTTTGTCCTGTAATTCCAGTTCACCAACAGTTTCTTGAAAGAGTAAGGCTCCCTAGATGCTCGATTCTTGAACCAAGAGAATTTAAATTGGCCTAAAAAGCAGGTGCCTAAACTGCTGGATTTGTGAGATTCTCCTTCTGTGGTGGACTAAGTGTGCTACCTCCATCACTGTCAGTCCCGGACCTGAGAGCAAGACTGAGACTACACCAATCTTTTCTCCTATCCTATTAGAAAGGGCTGTGACAGGTTGCTCCCCCCTCGGGGTGCCACTGGATGTACTGGGGTACCACTGAGCCCTCCCAGCCTGGCTCCATCACCAGCCTGGGCTCCCTCACCCTGTCCTGCTGAGCCAGGCCCTCAAACTGTCTCTAGCGCATGCACACACATAGGGACACGCCCAGCTGCAGAAAGACACAGATACTGAAATCTGCGCTGCATGGGAAAACTCACCTAGGGGATTGCCCGGCACTCAAGTGTGCTCCCCCTCTGGGATGCAAACACAAAATTGTATTGTCTTGCACTGCACAGAGAACGGTACAGCATAAGCTTATGAAATTCGCTCCTTCCCTCAATGTGGAGGAAGATATTCACAGCTTTTTGTCCCCATTTATGAATTTCGAACTGGTTTAGACAAACAAAAACAAGTTTATTAATTACAAAGGATATTATAAGAGATGATAAACAGATCAAAGTAGATTACCTTAGTAAATAAACTCAACTGACCGTAAGACACTGGATAGGTAGGATATAAATTAGCAAATTCTCACCCTGAGTGATAAACAGGCTGGCAGATTCTTAAGACACAAGTTTCCTTGGCTTTCCCAGGTTTTCATATACAGGCTAAAGATCCTTCTAGCCTGGGACCATCACTGCCCACAGTTCAGTCCTTGCCCCTCAGGTGTTTTCAGGTGTCTTGTTGCAGAGAGAGTGAGCCCCTGCCCCCCAGGATGTCATTGTTCCTCTTTTATATCTTCTTCCCGTTTGCTGGAAAGCTCTTTTGCTATGACCTAGGTCAAACAGTTCCCATTGTGTAGTGCTATCTACGAGAGGTTTCTATTTTATACAGTTCCTGAGGTAATCCTTGTGCTGCTGTGCATTTCCTCAATAAGCTATTAACATTGTTTGGCCTATTTACTGTTGTACTTGAAAGGCTGTGGGTGCTTTCAACCTCACAACGTGTTTCAGTAACACATACAGAGCCAAACTTCATAACTTCACATACAACGGTAACACACACAATCCAACAAGATATTAATGTCTAGCAGATCAAGACTTTTAGAACGATACTTCAAAATATATTTTGTACAAAACATATTCACCACTGTCATCTAATTAGGATATTGGGGTGTCAGGGTGTCACAAGGGCCTTACCACTAATGAACCCATCTAGTTTTGGAGGTACAAAAACAGATGCCTCTTCACAGGTGGATAAGTACCCCAACTCAGGAGATAAAACATTGTCTAAACTATAGCATACTTCATGATCCTGATAGATACAAAAACTGAAAAAGAAAAAGGATCTGAAGACCCTGTTGAAAACTTTGTCCTTTAGCAATCCATGAACAGAAATACTATAGTACAGTGGCTTTCAACCTTTCCAGGCTACTGTACCCTTTTCAGGAGTCAGATTTGTCTTGTGTACCCCCAAGTAATCCTCTATATTCATATTTCCCCATAGCAATTTCAGTTATTCAGAAATTGACAGGCTTTAGGAGGAGTTGCTTTGCTGAAATACAGGTTAGACTCACGTGACTTGAGTGGATGGAGTTGTTATAAAGGGGGTTTTCTGATCTCCTTCAGTCCCCTCCAGAAAATACCTGTCATTTCATATTGTCAGATTATATTTTTTGGCATTAGTCCTTCTAAAAATATTAACTTGTACACACTTAAAAATGGCTACCTTGCATGCACGATTTTTGATGCTCTCTATATACATATCTCAGTTTAGTTATAAGACTAAGTGCCTTAGGGCAGGGATCATTTCTGTAAGTTAGATAGTATTTATCTTACACAGTGCCAAGCACAGTGCCTATATTTAATAAATGATCCTGTGGAATGGCATGATGCACTGCAGTCACTACTAAGAGGAATATTAATTTCTATTATAGTTTTTAACTTGTATCTTGCCAGTGTCTTGTACTATTGCTTTCAAATACCTGCATTTTTATTCATGCTGTAGTATTTGAAGGATACACAATGGTACACATAAAAACATCTCCATATTGGTGCCCAGGAGCAGCACAGACCAGGGTTTATCTAGATAGTTGGAACTTTGTACAGTAAGGACAATATTGGGTGCCATTGGAAGACAAGATGTAGTTGTGTATTGCTTTCTTCTATCCCTATTCTGATTGCATTGCTTACAAACCACTATTTAGTTCTCTACAAACTTAGTGACCTAATTTTAAATACACAACTTAGTTCCATGAAAAAAGGCTTTAGGAAACGTTGCTTACAAAAAGAATGGGAGTACTTGTGGCACCTTTGAGACTAACAAATTTATTTGAGCATAAGCTTTCGTGGGCTAAAACCCTCTCCATCGGATGCATGCAGTGGAAAATACAGTAGGAAGATCTATCTAATCTATCGATACACACGCGCACACATGCACACACGCACAAAACATGAAACAATGGGTGTATTTCACACTATAATGAGAGTGATCAGTTAAGGTGAGCTATTTCCAGGGGGGGCAGGAGGGGAACCTTTTGTAGTGATAATCAAGATGGGCCATTTCCGGCAGTTGACAAGAATGTGTGAGGAACAGTTGGTTAATAAACATGGGGAAATAGTTTTACTTTGTGTAATGACACTCCTAGTCTTTATTCAAGCCTAATATAATGGTGTCCAGTTTGAAAATTAATTCCAATTCATCAGTCTCTCATTGGAGTCTGTTTTTGAAGGGTTTTTTGGTAATATTGTGACTTTTAGGCCTGGAATCGAGTGACCAGGGCGATTGAAGTGTTCTCCGACTGGTTTTTGAATGTTACAATTCTTGACGTGTGATTTGTGTCCATTTATTCTTTTACGTAGAGACTGTCCGGTTTGGCCAATGTACATGGCATAGGGGCATTGCTTACAAAATACAACTTGGTTATTTCAAATTCTTAAAATATTTGGGGAAGATATTTAGACTCACTCCTGCTTAATGGAATTACATTTAACACACTCTGATTTCTGGAGCATATATTGCTATCGGTTAAATCTATAGATAAATCCAGTTTCCAAATGCAAGGGAAGAAATTAAGTAGTTATAGCAAAACAATGGAATTATACGGAAATCCTTGGTTAGTCCCTTATAATTTGTGGAAACAATTGATTCAAACTCAGTTGAGACCCTTTTTCTTCACAGCCACTTTCTGTTGGGCAACCACGCCATTTATTTGGAGCTTTTTGTGTGGTAAAGTCAATGGTCAGTGTGTGCTGCATTCTTCAGTGTATGCATTCGGAATACAGAGTTGGAGAAATGTTTGAACAGAGCCAACATTCATGTTGAGGTTTCATTCCCTGTGTGGGTGAGCTCTGGATTCGCTTAGAGTACAATTTCCTCCCTTCATTACTTGTTTACTAAAATATGAATCATTATCCAGTTGAACTTTAACCTTAACTTGGGGCAGGTGTTTTTAACATTAAAAAAACAACTTATAATATTTAATCACATAGCCTTTTTAGAAAATGGACTTCAATTGTTTGCCATAATTCCTTAATTTTGGGTTTCATGACTTCCTGAGTATCTTTGGAGGGAACGTACATATTCTTGGAATCGGTCAGAGATGTCCAATAGTCAGGTGTTACACATGCTGTGTTATAGTCTCCAGTTGACTCACTGTGAGATTAACAAATATTCACTCTTCCCATCTTGGTCACTTTTAAATTTGTGATTAAGGATATTGGTATATGGAGACAATGCAAGCAATTCTGACACTTCCAAACAATTGGAGACTTTATTAACAGCAGGTTGTTTCAGATGTTCAAAATCTGACACTTTACAGCTAATCTAAATTTGGTATTACATATGTAACTCAGTACAGTGAACTCTGTATTTAGTAAAGAATATGGTAAGATGAGGCTTGATATCATTGATGGGGCAGGACCTAAAAGTACTAAATTAATCATTAGGGCTTGAAAAATTCATATGACTAGGAACTTGATCTGGGGTAAATACCATTAATTTATGCATTTACGGTAAGATTTGCTTTTCACTTATGATTGCAGAGAACCCCTTCCAAACAATAGAGTACAAACTCATGCACTGTTGCCTGTCTAAATCCTCAGACAGCACCAGCATCTTTGCTGCTGGTAGAGCTCAACTGCAGAGTGAAATTAACAAGCCTCTAGTCAATTTTACTGCTGCTGTTAAGGACACTGTGGATCAGGTCAGATTCCTGCTGCTGGCTGGGGGACAGCTGTAAGCAGCAGCAGAGGCAGGTTAAAGGAGAGCTTTATAAAAAGGTTGTTATAGGGTCAGCTCAGTAGGGAATGTCCTCCCCTTGCAATAGTCTAGAGGTTCTGGATTAGGATTGGGGAAAGAGAACTCCCTCTTAAACCCCTGGCTGCTGGAAGGTGGGAAGGCTTCGGAGGCCATAAAAGATGGAACCTCTGAGCAGGATTCAAGGAGAGCACCCTAGTAGGAATACAAAGCACAAAGTGGTGCAGAGGTTGGCTTCGTCGCGGGATGTTGCCCCTAGACAATGAGGCCCTTCATCTAATTAAATGATCTAGTTTAGACTTCTGGTTATTGGGTGGAATAAACTTTTCAAGCCTTATGTATGAAGGGATGGATGATGGGCAAGGCTGGGTATGGTGTGTTTCTGCAGGTGACGGTTGGTGCCAGAGAGAGCGGAGGAATAAATTAAGAGCCAAAGTCAGCATTTTTGGAGGAGCAGGGGGTGGAAATGGGATGGAAAATACAGGTGACATAGCAGAAAGCAGTGTTAGGGAAGCAAAAAGGATATATGCGGGAGAGAAGTAGAAATAACATGTGGCAAATGCAGGAGCAGCTTTAGTCTGTAGTAAGAAACTAAGGAAGTGGGAGTGAAGGAAATAAGATAAAACAAAATCAAGAGGCATAGTAAGTTACATACAGAATGTTATGTTCCTATTCGATGTATACTACAGATAAATGCAGGTTTCAGAGTAACAGCCGTGTTAGTCTGTATTCGCAAAAAGAAAAGGAGTACTTGTGGCACCTTAGAGACTAACCAATTTATTTGAGCATGAGCTTTCGTGAGCTACAGCTCACTTCATCAGATGCATACCGTGGAAACTGCAGCAGACTTTATATATACACAGAGAATATGAAACAATACCTCCTCCCACCCCACTGTCCTGTTGGTAATAGCTTATCTAAAGTGATCATCAGGTGGGCCATTTCCAGCACAAATCCAGGTTTTCTCACCCTCACCAGATAAATGCAGAACATCTTATCGAATACACAATTGTTTATTCCTTTGAATGCGGGGGGGTGGGAGATTGGTTTCAGAACATGGCAGTACAGGTATATTTCACCTTGAATAGCGGTTTTGGTCCCCAGGCTAATAAATTCTGGATCATTTTCTTAAGCCTCGTTACTCATGTGAAAAACTCTGTATTTGGAGGTCTGCTGTTCTGAAGGCTGTGCAGCCATTCTGGTTATTGAATGTTTTTCTAAAGTGTCAAGTCAAAAGGATGAGAGGGAGCCCAGAGTAGTGATTGCACAGTAGTTTCCAAATAAAATATGTACATTTCATAAGTGAGATGTGGGGTGTGGGGGAGAGGTGTGTTGCCTTCTTGTTTGAGATGCATTGAGTTAGACAAATCTAGATGCACACCTGAAAGTGCACACCTGAAAGTATATTTATTATACAGCACCCATCATTTGTGTTTGAAAGACTAAAAAGATTGAATGAGCAGCATCCAGGTGGAGACCCTAAGCCCAAATACCTGTGAGCCCAAGGGTCCTCAGTATGAAAAGTCCTGTATACAATGGTCCAGTCTAAACTGAGGCTAAAACTGTTTCCTGAACCTGCTCAAGCAAGCAAATTTGTGGCAGGAACAAACAAGATAGTGTTAAAACTATTTGCTAGACTAGTTAGGGATCTCAAAAGAACATTTTAAACATAGTTAGGGTAGAGCAGTGATCCCCAACACGATACCCGCGGACACCATGGCACCCGCCGGGGCATTTTTGTGCGCCCACAGGACACAGTGCTGCCGAGTGCGGCCGCCGGAGAACCGCCCACTGAAATGCCGCTGAGACGTGTTGCCGTTTCTCAGCGGCCAGGTGTCTGGCACCCGCCACGGTCTTCTGGGAATAGCAATATGCTCTTCCCACAAAGGTTGGGGACACTGGGGTAGAGTTTGTCCACAATGGACAGATAAATTATTAATTTGAACCCATTCGGGGCTAGTTGATATATACATGTAAATGACTTGTGGGTATTGTGACACAGTAGACCTCCAGCTATGCCACTTTGTTCCAACTCAGCCGTAACAAAGTTAAAATGACAAATTTAAAAAGGAAACTTTTAACACAATACAGTCTTTGGAACTCATTGTCACAAGAAATGGAGGCAAAGAACAATTAAACGTATGGTTAATGAAACTATCTGCAATTACATTACTTAAATATTATAGGGATATTGATCCTCTTGCTTCAGGACATAAGCCAGTCACTGACTGCCTGGAGTTAAGAGGAAATATTTTCCCAGTGCGAGATACTGCATTAATTGCCCATCATGGAGAACTTGTCTTTTTCTGACGTATCTGGTACTGGCAACAGTGCGAGATGGAATACTAGAATAGATTTGACCATTTGTCAAATTTGCTACAAAGTGGCAATTCTTATCTTCCTGGATCACAGTGACTGTTTCATAAACTGGGAAGATCAGTTGTGATAGAGAGGCACTCTTGACGTGGAAGATGGCAGCCTTGTGGTGTTATTTTAAATTCAGTGTTAATTGCTTTTTTCAGAGCCAGCTCCATTTTTATATCAAAATTGTGTGGTTCAACTTCAGAAATATCACTAAGGTTTACCTTTAGGTGATGTCTTCAGGGGTGATGGGGATAGTAGGTACTTTATATTATAATTCTCGGGGACCATGTGCATATGTACATAGGTATTAAAGTATATATTGTAAACGTATTCAGTGGAATCCCCCTCACACATTCGTAGGCCACTTTTCTTAGATTGTCATCTCGGAGACTGTCATGTATTTTTACAGTGCTTAGCAAAACGGAGCCACAATCCCGAGCAGGGCTTTTTGGTGCAGCTGTAATAAAAATCTATAATAGTAATAAGATCTGGATTCATAGTTTAACTATTAGCTGTGATCCAAAATGTGCTTTAAAAGAAAGGGGAGGTTGTTGATCACCTAGTTAACCTCTTGGAGACTACAAAGAATTACAGTGGAGTCCCTGTCTGAAGGAAAATCAGACATTTCAGCAGTGTGAATACACAAAGGGTTTTGAGCTACATTTGAAGTATCACCTTATTTGTATATATTACGTGTTTTTGTGCAGTGACCTTATTTCTATTTACATAACTTTTTTCATTTTGAATAATTCTGCGTATAAATACAGTTGGTATATTAAACCAGTTTTCCTCTTCAGTTTATTTCGTATATTGTAGTGACAACAGAATAAAATTCAGAATAAATGTCTGAACACTCTAGCAGGAATGTGTTTCAGCAGTAAATTCACATGCAGTCAGTTACTCTGAATAGAAAGTGAATTGGATTGGCATGCCAAACAATGGATGATGTTACATGAAGTATTGGTACAGAAAATTAAATGGCGATGGGAAGAATGCTCAGGTTTTTTGCAAGTAGAGCACTGTTTATTGTTGGTTTGCATTGAAGCCTCCTCACCATCTCTCCTCCATCCCTCCCAAGGTCTTTTTTCAAAATGCAGCTACATGTTCTGCTTGCTATCATATTTGGCTTTCCAATTTGTAACTAGTGAGTAAGAGATCAAACAACAAAAAAAACACTAGTTTAAATTTCCTATATATGTACAGTGCCCATCTACTACTTTTTAGAAGCTATACGGATTTTTTTTTGAGGATCCTGTGCAGTCTGTATAATTTAATGTTCAAAAACTGGTAACATTTTCCTCTGTTTTTGTAATTTCCCTTAAGTATGTAAACTGGGTAAGTGACATACTGAGCACTGCCGAGATTCTTGTATCATTGAAAAATACTGTACCCTAAGTGTGTAATATTTTGTTTTTCAAAAGTGGTGCTTTGTTTGACTGTCTTCCTCTCCCTCAATTCCCTCAGCAGTAAAATTCCCATGTAAGCAGCAATAGTCACATTGTTTGGCTTCTCCCTATTTTAATAATAATTTAAAAATCTCATCTTGCAAAAAATTACAAATATGAATATTAAAACTGAAATCCTAATTAAACTTCCTTTGTGTGTTAAGAATGGGTGAAAATTTTTTGATAGTGCTGCATGTCCATTTATATATGCCCATTTTTATTTGCTTCTTAATTGAATGATCATTTAATATAATCCAATTCCATTTCTCCGTAATGTGGTTTTTTAAAAAAGGGACACTAGAGATACAGATTTAGGCCAGTGAATTTGTGCTTCATAAAATGTAAACTTTGTTTCAACCTTGACTTTGGTTTTGGTGTCTTGATCTAAAATCATTTCCAGGGTCAAATCTGTGTTTTGCTTTTAGGCATATTTCCTATGTTTTAAATAGCTTGCTTGCAGCTATTTGATTCTTCCAGTTTTGTTTCAGAAGGCCTTGGAAAGGTTAAACTGTAATCTCTAAATCAGTGTACTTTTTGTATGTATCAATCTCAGGATGTTTTATCTTTAGACTCAGTGTAAAAAGCCTTAGAACTGTCATGTTTGGCTCTTGCTATATCAGCGCTAGACTGCCCCAAGGTCCCTTTTGGCACTGTTTGGAGAAGTTAATTGCAACCCTCTTTGACTAAGTCCTCATTCTTGCCTCTCTCAGGTTAGAAGTTGGTTTATGGCTTAGACAAAAACCTAGCAAATATTCCCAATTCAAATTGTCACATAAAGTTCCCCATAACTTGAATAAAAGCAAATATTCTTGGCCTAGTAAAGAAAATAAAGCATGATATAAAGTAAGTTGGGTAAATTAAGTATCTCATCTCTGGCTCCAAATCCTACAGGATATCGTTGTAGAAAACTGAATACTTAGTCTGTTTGGTGACTCGACTCAATCTGGGTGCCTTTCTATCTGTTCAGAATCTGTATGTCTAGCAGGCAATCTCCGAAGCGTGTCTGCCCTGAGAATTGTGGGGAAATTAGCAGGGGAATGGTAGCGTATACTAGGGATGGATAACCTTACCATTGTTGTGTAGAGCTGCGCTGGACAGGGTCCAAAAGTGCTAGTTATTCTTAGCACTGGTAGAGCTGCACTGGAGTTGTAACAGTGGGAGGTTTCCCTGAAGTTCTCAATGTAGACAAGGCTTCAACATGCCTTTTCATTAGGGGAAGTCCTATAACAAAGTAGTCCTTTTTACTCTGCCAGGTAGGATTTAGCCACCTTAGTACACTACTGTGTGGGGACTTCATTGGTAAATGAAAACGCAATAATAGAAATGATTGATTCCATGCAACCAGCTTGACCAGATTAGTTTTCATATCAAACTGATTTCCTTTCCTTAGACATATTAATATTAATTTTTTGTCTGTCTTAATGTTCAGCAATCACCGTTGTAAATTAGGGTATTATCCATTTTCAATGCTTTTTCTTGAAGTGGTACACGCAGTTTGTTGCCTAAGGAGGCTCAAATAAAGTTCCATTCATACTGTTGATCATCTTCAGTACCTTTTGGAGACTATTTCTTGACCATGCAAGCCAAGTCGTTTTTAGCGTTCTGCTTATTAAAACATATAAACCATAACCCTAAATATTAAGATCACCGAGATGTATCTAATCGCTCAAATTCATATGAGAGTCTGCATATTCTGCCACATCTAAATTAGCGCTTTAACTTGAATGAAATTAACATAGTGAGCACGGGAAATAAGTTCATGCACTAATGCTTTTTCTTCATTTGGAATCCTCCTTGTGTAAACTAATGCCTGTGACAATTGTGTAAACAATAAAATTTTCCATTTTAGGATGAACTTTCTGATGTTAGTCAAGCAGGCTCAAAATCTACTACCCCAGCATCAACAGCTGCTTCAGATGTGCCTGTGTTATCTGCTGAAACTCCCCTGAAAGAGGATAATGAAGAGCTTGCAAAGAGTGCAGATGCACTGAACAAGAAATCAGATGTAAGCAAGCACATTGAAGTGCAGGTAGCTCAAGAAACAAGAACTGTGTCCATCGGTAAGCTGCTGTAACAGTTCAGGCATGTGATGTGCTTGATATGCAATTCAATGCAATGCAGTACAAAGTCAGTCCACGGTGCCTGGAGGGAAAGAAGTATTTGTGTTCATACTTTTGGGAGTGCAGAGTACTGGTGAAGTTGAAATGAGGATCACTACTTACTTGTTGGGCTGTTCACGCCTTATTTTCCATGGAATGTGAAGTATATCTATGTATTAATTACATTCCAGGGTTATTTAAAAAAACTAGGAAGACTAAATGAGCTAATTCCATCTCCCTTCATGAGTTTCCCTTACAGTATATTTTGACTGCTTTGTTCTGTCTGGTTTTAAATATTTGAGGTAATGGTTTTTCCACCACTTTCTTTGGGAGACTATTGCATGGTCTAAGGCTTTGTCTTTACAATATGAATTTTTTACCTATTGCTAATGAGTTGTAGCTGAAGCAGTGCTCAACCTGATTTAGCAGCAAGCAGAGCCAAGTAATGTGTGTTCAGCACCATTTCAGAAAGAACCTGAAATCCGGGCATTGTAAAATTGAATTTTAAATTAAAGTGAAATAGAATTAGTTCATTAGTCCTTCTGTTTTAATGAATGACATCACTTTTTAAACATGTGAGGCCAGTATAGAATGACCAGTATATGAACTCAAGTTCTATACAATTTAGAGGCTTTGCCACAATATATGAAATTTGTCAGGAGGACCCCTGCATGTGACTCTCTTTAAGCCAATAATGTACAGAGCTTTTCTTGTATGTGACTAATATTACTTCCCCACCTCCACCCCCAGGTGCTAATGAAAATGAAGAAAAATCTGAAGTTCAGGCAATCATCGAGTCCACTCCAGAGCTCGATATGGATAAAGACCTCAGTGGATATAAAGGTTCAAGGTAAATTGTATACTGTGACTTGAGTACACAGATTAGGGTTTCAAAAGTTACCACAGTTACTCATTTTGAACTTTTTGGAGTTTTAACAGATTTAGAGCACATGTTGCACAATCAGTTCCCATGACCTCTTTTTTTCTTCCCTGAAGAATTCTTATAACAGCAAGTTTTGTTTTTATTGCTTGCACCCCCAGTCCAGAGCCCTGAGCCCCCCTGCAATCATGCACTAAAAGTTCCATAGTATGCTTACTTCAGAGAGTACTAAGTTTTTGTGGACAAGCTCTTAGTCTCGTAAGCCACTTAGGCACTGTAAAGGGGTTTTCTCACTGCATGAGCACTTCCTTGTGGTCAAGTGTAGTGTAGCAGCTGTTTTCCCCCTATGGTATCACCTGCTGAAGTTGCTCTGTTGGTGCTGTTGTCTCTCTTCTTGCAACTTGGCCCTCTGGCCAGGTCATGCTTTAGTCCACCACTTCCAGGGTAACTGTCTCCAGCCCAGCTATGGTCTAGTGACCTTACAGCAGGTCTTCTGTCTGTCCCTGGGTTCCATGGTCCTTATGTCCCTTATCTCTGGGGGTTTCACACTACCTTCCTTTGTGGCTGGTAGAGGAATGCAGGCCCCCTCTTTACTTTTGGTTGTAGTCCAGGGACCCTGTAGCTGGCAGCCAAGGTCTGTTCCCTCAGACACCTTGCTGCCTCCCTGGGCCACTTTCTGGGGGATAGAAAAGGCAGGGAGTGACTGCAGACTCTGTCCCTGCAGCCCACTTTCTGCTACAAACTTCCTGGCTTTGTCTCTCCCAGGTGCTGCCATGTATGTTAATAGGTCTCTCTGGCTCACATTATCCCCTTCAGGGCCCATATGGGGTACACTCTTCCAACACTGGTACTTAAGAAACGTCCAGCAAGGTTTTCAGTTCATTTCTGTGTTAATGAATGAGCTATAAGCCAAACCATAGAGCAGCCATCTAAAATCACATTTTTCCTTTGCTGTACAACTGTGTGAAATGTTTGACTGATAGTTGGTTCAGTTTTCTGACTTCTAAAAATTTCAATTCTGCTGCTTAGCACTCCTACCAAAGGTATAGAGAACAAAGCATTTGATCGTAATACAGAATCTCTCTTCGAAGAGCTGTCCTCTGCTGGCTCTGGCCTAATTGGAGATGTGGATGAAGGAGCAGATTTATTGGGTAAGACAAGTTAGTTGAAGAAATTATGATGCTAGTGTTTTTATAGCATATTTCTGGTAATTGCAGCTCCCTTTAAATATATTTCCTGAAATACACACTGATTCATTGGATTAAGCTCCGATTTCAGTGGCCTTGAAAGGGTATTAAAGTTCAGTTAAGTTAGTAGAATAAATGTGTGTGCTATTTCATGGTTAGGTTTCTTTAAGTGTGAAAGTTTTTCTTGTTCAAGTGACTTCTGTCAGTATCAAGAAAGGAACAAGAACATTGGAATCAGTCTGTCCACGTTTTGCTAAACCTCTACCACCCTATTCAGCTTCTGTTGTGATGCCTAAATTTTTTGTGGATTAATTTGGATATTACTCAGTGGAGACAGATTCTATTTTCATTGAGGTCCTGAGTCAAGATTACAAATGTAATAGTAAACTTGGTGACTGTTCAAACCCTGATTCACTTCACTTAGGATAATTCTTCTAGTCTCTGCTGCCTGAAGCTGAATAAGGCTCCGTTTTCCTGTACTGATAAATGAAACCATCTCTTAGTTCAATGTGAATTTCCTGTGGTATAGCACACTTTTTAAAAGCACACATTTTAAAATTCAGCCTTTCATAAATTCTTTCAAGTGCTTGGTATTTGAATTGCTCTGTATATGGTATGACACAAGAATGTGTCTACTGCCTCATATATTTAGGATATGTTTCTTACAAAGCAATTCTTTCTCAGTTTTGAACAATCAAATTAACATTGCTTAAAACCTTTTGGGTAACAAATTGGGCCTCACTGTGCTTTTTATATTCATATTTGGAATTTTGCCTATGAAAGAGTTTGTGAAACAAGTTGGTGGTGATTGAGAACCAAACCATTTAGAAACACTTTAGCATCCCCCAGTGTTTAACAAAAAGCAACAACTCAGTAATGACATCTGTGCCATGAAACTTTTGCTGTGGCAAAACAACTGAGCCATTTTTCAGCATCCACACTTTATTTTTTTGAATAGATGGCAGTAGATATTATAGAACATATCTTAGGGCTTGTCTTCACTACCGCGCTAAATCGGTGCCGCTGCAGCGTGTCTGGTGAAGAGACACTATGGCGACGGGAGAGCACTCTGTTGTCAACATAATTATTCACTGTCAACGAGAGGCAGAAGCTATGTCAGCAGGAGAATGTCTCCTGCCAACATAGCGCAGTGTAGAGACCATTTTAAGTAGATGTAAATTGTTGCTCAGGGGTGGTTTTTTCATTTCCCTGAGCAATGTAAATTACATCAACTTAAGCAGTAGTGTAGACAAGCCCTTAGAAGCAGCTGATTTTTGAGTCTGAAAATGAGCTGTGTAGAAAGCATTAAGAGCAGTCTGACTCTCAGACTTCTTATCTAAGGAGGCATGGTGTAGAATTTGCAAGAACCAAACGTATTTTTGTATAGTCTGAATTTCTGGTGATTCACATTGTGCACTTCCCTGAGTATTCCTTGTTTAGTGGGGAAAACTGGATACAGAGTTGCACTGGAACAGATTTTATTTTGAATAGGCAGCAGCAATGCAGGTTGTACCTATTGTTAGCTGCCATTGTCCCTAGTCTGGAAAGACCACCACTAAGGGGAAAAATAGTTCTGTTGTTTTCCTCATACTTGGGACTTCCTTGCTGAGACCACAAGCAATGGTGGAAACTGTTGTGGTGGTTCTTTTCTGTGGTCATCTCTTCCTAGTTTTGGTAGGCATCCATAACTCACTTCACATGTCCTCATACAGTGGTCATTTTTAGTTGCTACTAACATTCTGCATTCAAAAATAGGTCCTTGAGATCAAGTTTCATAGCCCATTAGCAGCAATTTTTAGTGCCTACTCCTAGTAGTAGATCTTACAAAATAGTTATTTAAATCTGTCAGACTTGTCCCCGTATTGGGCACCCCATTTTCCTTGAGCAAAAATTAAAACCCTTTTTAGTCTTCTCATTATTTAGGCAACGTTTATTTTGTTACTTATGTTTAGAGAACAATTCTTTTACTAAGTCTATTCCTATAATATGTGCAATTAGGTTTCTCATGTGTTATGTGGAAATATGTGTTGACCTACGAACTTGATATGATCATATTGGTAGTTTCATTTATGTAGCATTACAGCACATGGATATTTTTGTCTCAGAAGCATACATTTTCATAACTGTTGCATCACACACAAGCCACATCTATTTACAGTGTATTGAGTGTGTTTTTAGTGGATTATTCCATTCTAAATTAATGTTAGCATTGAGTTTCTAGTTCTGTAAAACCTAGTTAATCGGGATTCTATAATCTGTTTTCTCTTGGGCTGCATACCCAGGGGAATATTCTGGTGTGTATGCTTTTAAATACTTTGAAAACTATTGCTTCTACAGTTAGGCATTCCTGGCTGCTGCTTTCATATAATACATTATCTGCATTTTTTCTGCTTGGAAACATTTTTTTTGCCCTTGCTTTCCAGCTGTGATTTATCCACATTCTTGACAATGTAGGGATCCCAACAGTTATTTGCATTTAGTGCAAATCATCCTAGGTACCCTTTTAAAATAGTTCTTCATATATAATTCAGTTTTTAATAATAAAAAAAGGCAAAGCTGTTCTTCAAACAAGCAAAACCTCCTGATTGCAATCCTTGGTTTTCTACAACTGTTGGCAAAGTGAAAATAGCTGTGATAAAATAACCTGTATATTATAAAGGTAACTTACTACTTTCAATCTAAAGTCCAGTGAGCCCTATAAGAGACCTGGTGTTCCCCTTTTAGGGGAATATGATACACTAATCACTCACAAGATTAAATAAACTTCAATTTGCCTATTTTAAACGTTACTTTTTACTATTAAGATTTGTTCATTTTTAATTTTTTTCTTTTTGCTTTATCAAATGTTTTGGAAGATATTACTGTGTTTAGGGAACTTGTTAAAACCAGACGTGCACACTGTTCTTTCAATGAGGGTAATTCCTTAAGATTTTTTTATTTTGCTGTGTAATGCTAACCTCTAATTGCCATAATTGCTCCTATTATCAGTGTGTACATAATGCTGGGCTTGGTTGTCTTGAAAATAATTTGTTGAACAAGACTTACAACTATTATTGCTGTTTCATTTTAAAAATTAAAACAGTACTTAAAATTCTACAGTAGATTCTACTTAAAATATAATAAGCATGCAGACAGTGATGTATAGGAACTTCCTAGAAATAAGAATGAACCTTATGGATGCATAAAACAATTGAAAGCATTTAAACTCAAAACTTGGAATTTTTTTCAGAATCGACTATTTCATCTAAATTTTGCATTGATCGGTTTAGCACTTGTTCCAAATACCATGCTTCTAAAGCGTGTCACAGAAGTGAAGATTACCTTTTGGTTCATTTAAAGCTTTGCTTATACCTGGCTAACTCATTTGGTGATACTCATTTATTTTACTGTCTGTCTTACATATCAATCTGCTTCAAATGATAGAACATTTCATTTCATATTTTCGGTGCTGGCTTTTTTAAATTCACTCTTACAGCTTACAAATCTCTTGATTTGTTATTGCTTTTCGCTCATACTACTCCTTACATTAAATGTTTCTTGTTCTTGTTTTTGCTGTACATGGAATGCATGGGCTATAAAGACCGTAATTTCTTTGGTAAGGTACCATCTGCTTTGGGGAGATCTTCAAGGCTTTCACACTATCTCTGAGCTTTCTTGTTCAGCATGTCCTGTGTGTATTAAAAATGCATATTTTGAACATAAAATATACTCTATAACCTCTTTTGTAGAACGCTTCATTGAATGTGCGCATTGTAAATGGTTAAAAAAAAAATTGTCCATGAATGACATAGATGTTCTATTTGATCTAGTAGTACTTTAACCTTTCCATAAAGCCTGCAATTCATTTGGGGAAAAAACCAGCAGACACTTTGTTGGTCATTAGCCAGGGCTATCTTTGGGCATCACCTGGGAAAGGATGAAAGCAAAGCTAAGTAGAGATGGAAGGGACAAAAAGCTTTAGATAGTTGCTCAGTGGGAGTATTTATGTTGCTTCTGTGAGGTGCTTATATATTCATCTCGTTAGGTAGATAAAGACAAAATGTAGATTAACCATATTTAAATAAAATATTTGAATTTGATTTCTCTGTTGTAAAAATATCCATTCTTTTTTCTGAAATTCATTCACTTACTCTCCCTTGGAAAGGAATGGGCCGTGAAGTTGAAAATCTTATTCTGGAGAACACCCAGCTATTGGAGACTAAGTAAGTGTCAAACTGTAGCTTTTAATTGGGGAGCACTTCCTGCCTCCTCCCTCTGCTCTCACTCTTTTTATCATTTTCCAAAATGGACCGTGCCATATGGGATCACTGACAAATGGTGACACTTTTACTTTAGCATTAAATGGTATATATTAGTATTCAGAGCTACCCGCAATTATGTGTACTATGTCTGGCTCTTTTTGTGAATCACAATGTATTTGATTTTGTCTAGAATGTCACTTCAATCTACTAATTATACTTTTGCTTGGTAGACTTGTATTGCACTCTGCCAGCGTCCTCCATTCCTGTTAGTATGCAGAGTATTTAAAATACAAAAACTTTAATGAGAGAGCAAGAAATCTTGTCCTTTTCAGTAATCTACTAGCTTCCAAGAGCAAAACAAGAACAGTGTGCAGTGCCAACTTTCTAATCCCTGAAAACTGAACACCCCTGCCCTGTCCCTGTGGTCCTCCTCCCCTGGTCACTTGCTCTCTATACCCGCCTCTGTCGCTTGCCCCCCATCCCCTGGGATTCACCTGTTGCCTGCAGAGCTGGGCTGGGAGGAGCTGACATGAAGCCTGCCTGCATGTCCAATCAGGGCATGGCAGGGGCATAGAGCGGGGCTGGGGAGCGAGGCACTGGGAAGGGGAAATTGGGACACAGTGGGGTGGAGGGGGTCCGCAGAGCGAGGCGCTGGGAAGGGGAAATTGGGGCACAGCAGGGCAGGGGGGACAGATAGGTCACCCTTGCCCTCCATGCACAGCACTGGTACCTACTTTGGAGTCAGGTCTGTCAGGCTGCGGGGTGGGAAGAGCAGCAGCAGCTGCTAAGCAGAGGTGCTCTCCAGGAGCTGCTGCTTTTCCCGCCCCGCGGTGGCAGAGGCCAGTTACTGCCAGTTTCCCTTTTCGACTGGACGTTCCAGTCGAAAACCGAACATCTGGCAACCCTACTTTGTAGGTTTTATTGGCAGAGTATGTGTGGCTTTGCTGATATTCTTTCTTTTAGGAATTTTCAGGGCGAAGAGGTCCAGTGTAAATAAAGATTTAAAAAAAAAAATTTTTTTTTAGCCCTAGGAACCTGGCCAGTCTGTTCTCTAATACAGTTGTGCCACTTGGCCACTGTAACTTCCATTACAAGCATGACTGTTGTCAAATATTTTTATTTTTCTGCCTGTTTTGACAAGCTGCTGAAAATGTGTTCCAATTTGGAATTGAAACCAGCTATAGGAATTTATTCGCTATGTAGATTACTTGAATTTGAACTTTAATTTCGTTTGGATGCTTTTATTTCCAGGTTTTTAGCAGCTTTAGAGAGAAGATGGTAACACGTGAAGTCATCTGTTTACAACACAGTGGTGGTGTTGCATGTCATGTACTTTTTAAGCTTGTTTTAGAAAGTTTAGAAACTTCTAGTTGCTGCATACAACATTATCTATTTGGAGGTTTCCCAAGTATAGGAACTAAATTATGCTAGTGTTACAAAGCTATGTGCTGTTAGGTTTCAGTGGAGTTGTTATAAAAATGCATTCCAAATGTTTGTCGCATAGAAATGCGCTGAATGTGGTAAAGAATGATTTGATAGCAAAAGTGGATGAATTGACCTGTGAGAAGGATGTACTGCATGGAGAACTAGAAGCTGTAAAACAAGCCAAGCAGAAGCTTGAAGAGAAGAACAAGGAATTAGAAGAAGAGCTTAGAAAGTGAGTGTTTAGTACTGTCCTCATGAAAGTTTAGCAACATCTGCTAAAGATTCTTTTAGTTATCTCATCTTTTTTTCTT
This sequence comes from Caretta caretta, assembly GCF_965140235.1. Lineage (NCBI taxonomy): Eukaryota > Metazoa > Chordata > Testudines > Cheloniidae > Caretta > Caretta caretta. The sequence continues at coordinate 13,011,322 of NC_134219.1, forward strand.
TAGAGCTCGTGCAGAAGCAGAGGAAGCAAGACAAAAAGCGAAAGAGGAGGATGATGTAGGTGTATATTTAACACTAAGTTTGTGTCATGTCCTTTTCTAATATTCTATCTTATTGGTTTAATTCTATGGAACTTACGTGGCTTAATCAAGATATAAACTGTTTTCCATGTGGGAAAGAAGAAAAGTCAAGGGAAACAAAATGTCAGTTTATTTAGACTAACCTGCTTGAATCCTTTCCTGCCTCCTGTTCCCTTTAGTGAACTGGTTTTGACTTAGTTTCCACTGGCTATTTATTGATTTCTGGTTGGAGTTCATGGTGTTGTCTTAGGCCTACAGAGCCCAAAACTGTTTGAATCCTGGCTACCCAGCTCTTGCCTTGTGCAGTTCAGTGGCATTTGCAGTCATCCAAGACGCTTGAGCTAATTCCCCTGTTTTCTAAGCAGAAAGTGGTGGCTGACCTCATGCCCCTGATATTCCTTTGTAGTTCTATAAGCTTGTTTTTCTGTATGTGCAGAGTGATGTTCCCACTGCTCAGAGGAAACGTTTTACCCGTGTTGAAATGGCCCGTGTCCTGATGGAAAGAAATCAATATAAAGAGAGGCTGATGGAGCTTCAGGAAGCTGTGCGATGGACTGAAATGATAAGGTAAGTGACCTAAGATCCTTTGATATTCCTTTCGTATTGTTAGCAGATTGATTTCTGGGGAGCGGTGTGGTGTGGTGGATAGGACACTAGGTGGTAACCAGGAGACCTGGATTCTGTTGCCGGATTTGCCACTGACCTATGGTTAACATGGGCAAGTCACTTCCCCTCTCTGGGCCTCTGTGTACCCTTTTGCTGTTTCTTATCAAATTAGACCCTGATCCTGTAAAGATTTAAGCAAGTATGAAACACATACCATTGAAGCCAAAGGGGGGGACTCTGAGTCCTTGCAATGTTAAGTGCATCATAAGTCTTTTCAGCCTTAGACTGTAAAGGTTTTTGGGGCAGGAATAATTCTCTTACTGTGTGTTTGTACTCCGGTCTTCTAAGACAGGCATACAAACAATAAAATAAGATTGGTCTGGTCTGTGGCCCAGATGTGATCATTAAATCAGAATTGGTTGGTCAGCTCAAGTAAAAGGTAATTACTATAACTTTTTGAAAGGGTGCAAGAATTGTCAAATTTAAGAAATAAAGACTGGGAAATAGAAGCTGCCAGGCTTTCTGGTCAATATCAATACCAGCATGGAGTCCTGAAATTGACAAGACAGCCAACAGCTGATGTAAGTAATGCAGTGTCTAGACAGACACTGTGTCACCCTATCTACAGGGACATAAGCCCTATGCCTTTCATGGAGGTGGAGTTATGTCGGTGTAGTAGGGGACTTACATTGGTGGGACACTGCTGCAGTGTGTACACTGACATAATTAGGTCGGTGTAAGCTGCCTCACATTGACCTAACTGTGCAGTATAGACCAGGCCTAAGACTCTATTTAACTTACAATATTGCGGATTCCACAGTATTAGGTTTCCACTGCAGTTTTGAGAGCAGGAGCCCCGTTGTGGGGCTGACAGTGGCAGCTGCCCTGGAGCTGAGAGCTGGAGCCCCTGCTGTCACACCCAGGCCCGCACTCTCAGTCTCTGGCAGTCGACAGCAGAAAATTTGCAGGAAAACAATAGACTTTATTCCCGCAAATAATAAGGTCCATTATTACTTTTCTGCAATTTTCCATGCAGATTGCAAGACTTGATTGCAAGTCAGCTTCAATTTTTTGACAATCCTCCTGTAATTTAAGTAGGGCTTTAATTATAACATATTAGGTATGTGAGCCATTTTGACTCCAAAACTTGGTGGGAAACAGCATTTCCTCAGGTAGAGATGGCTCATTTTTCCATGGCTACTCTCTGTAATAGAATTCTGCTCCCTCTTTCTTCTTCCTTCCCACACCAGTAGTTGGCTTGCTTCAGGAAAAAGTCATTTTGTCACCAGCTAAATCCTAAGGAGTAAATTAGACACTGACAGGTAAGTTAAAAACAAACTGCAAGGTTTTGTTTAAAAGTGGAAATCTAAAATTTAAAAAGGAAACCCAAGAAAAATCATTGCAGTAAAAAAAAAAAACCCAAAAACAAGTTGTTGCATTTCACCTGGGTGGTTTCTTTATATACATTGTAAGCTCTTTACCCCCAAAGTCTTGTGTCTCAAATATGTGAAGAGCACCCACTGCTCTTTTGAGCTCTCCTTATGTTCTCTCGCCATCACTTCCCTTCCCTCCCTTTGCTTCCTCAGACCCACTGACATCTGTACAAAATAGATTTAAGCACCTTTCTCTCAATTTACTGTTAAGGAGTCTCTTTTACAAGTTACAGTGGAACCCTGTTTATCTGATCTGGTTGGGAACGGGGCCAGATTGGATAATCAAAAATTTGGACAATCAGGAGAATGGGCAAAGAGCTTTCTATCCGTTATTTTAAGATGCGGAGTTGCTTTTAAACTAGCTGGCCCCTCCTGGAAAAGCATTAAAACATACCCCCCTTCTTATCTGTTTATCTACTTAACAATCATACAGACCCCTAGTTCTTGCAAACAATGTTTTTGTTCATGTATTAACAAGAAAACAGATGAGTTTTTTAACCATCTGTACACGTATTGATCATTTTTACTCTTTTTAATCCTGAACATTATAGTGTTTCTTAACCTTTTTGTAGCAATTGTCTTGGGCCGCACACCACAGTGGCCTCACAATGCTAAGTTACATGTTTCAGCTCCCCCTGGCAGGGCACGGGCTATCAGTTCCGGGCAGCAGGGCTGAAGGGTCAGTTTCCCACATTCCTGTATGTGTGCTGGTGGTTTGGTTAATACAGAAAGATGGATAATAGAGGTTCAGATATATGGGGTTGTACTCGAATTGATAAAGTACAATGTTCTTTGATTTCTGGTGCTGAAAGTGAACATTAGTTGTTTGTCTTCTCTAAAGATTTGAGAATTATCATCCCAAATTCTTTAAAACTAGTGTTTAAAAAAAAATAAAAAATAAAACCCACCCCAAACCTGAAAGTTTCTCTTTTCAAAAGGTTGCTTGGAGCAGTATTCACTGCTGTTACTGTGCCTTACAGAATAACACTGTAAATAAAACTGGTATCTAAGACTAGGGAAGTAAGAATGGAGGGTGCTTATTAACTTACTTACTGAAAGGAGAGCACTTTTCAATTGCAGCTGAGTTTAAATGGGAAAACTAGTGTCTGACTTGAGAGATTTTTCTGCATCTATGCAGGTGTTAACACCTTCAACTTCTATCTCCATGACTCAAGGCAGAGCCTTATACTTAAATACCAGAGTTGTGTGTATTCCCATACACCTTACCTTTTGTATTATTGCTTATTTAGTAAACTCAGTATTCCTTTTTCTTTAGAGCATCAAGAGAAAATCCAGCCATGCAAGAAAAGAAGAGATCAAGCATTTGGCAGTTGTAAGTACTGAAATACAGGCAGATACTGCCAAAAATCTCCAAGCATTTGGTATTAATGCTTTTTGTATGTCAGTTTAATTGTTTTGTTTTGGGGATAAATATGTTTAAAGTGCTTCTCTTTTTGGTACCTAGCATGCCAGCTCGGTAAGGCTGTTCTCAAAGACAAAATGTGTCATAAGCTGTATCCCATAATGAACAGTTGTGCACTTACTGTAGTTAGATACTAATGTGCTTCAAAGTAAGGGTACAATATTTTTTTATCAGAAGATGAACCAGGTTCTAAATACAGTGATTCTGAACATTTTTGTAACTTACTTTAATGATAAAAAAAAGAAATTTGAATGTTTGTGGTTTGCATATAATTTCAACACTTTTTTATTTTCCACCTGAAATAATGTTTACTGATTGTTTTGACATTTAATTTTTTTAAAGAATAAACATAAACTAAAAAAGGGAGATAAATGTTGAAATCCCTGTAAATCTTTTTTTTTCTTTTAAGTGTTAATGGCTTAACTGGTAATAGTTCATCTCTGGTCTGGAAGGTTTGTAGGTTCACTGGGCTAGAGGGTTTACATGAATAGAAGGTTGTGGATTCACCAGGATTTGAGCTTACCTGCAGTTCCTCACCACTCAGCTAATGTACTCTTTAAGACTTTTCTTCAGCTAAGAACATAAGCTACCTTTTGCCCATTTTGTGGTGGATGTTCAAGTGAAACTTAAGATCCGGTCTTCCTTTAAAGGAAGAGGCTGGGATAATACCACTGTTTGAATTAACATGCCTTCTCTTATTAACACAGGTTCACATTATGGCTGTGTAAGCTATTGCTAAACACATAATAGCTGCTCTGTTTGGTTCCACTCCCTTCCAACCATTGTAATACATTGATTTGAGCAGTGTAGTGTGCACAATGCTTTGAGTACAAAATAGGGTGACCAGATGTCCAACTGTTATCGGCACTGTCCTGATATTAGGGGCTTTGTCTTATATAGGTGACCTATTACCCCTTCTCCCCTCCTAGTCCTGATTTTTCACTTATCTGTTCACCCTAGTACAAAAGGAGGTCAGTTTTTTGTTGGATGCATACAGACTTGTCACGTCTTTTGTCTTTCAGTTTCAGCAGACTGTTCAGTTCATCAAGCAATACTGCTAAGAAACCAGAACCACCTGTTAATCTTAAGTATAATGCTCCAACTTCACATATTACTCCATCAGTCAAGAAAAGAAGCAGCACCTTATCTCAACTACCTACTGACAAATCTAAAGCCTTTGACTTCCTCAGTGAAGAGTAAGATACATTTTTATTTTCCCATTGTAACTTTTATTAATCAACTAATTTGTTCATTAATAATCTATAATAAATATACAAGTAAAGATTATATCAAGTCACCAGAAAGGCAGACAGGATAAAAAAAAATCAATAGCATTAATGTGAACAGTCAACTGCAAGTATATCCAATTATTTCTTGGCGTGAACATGTCAAAGAAGATACTCATGAAATCAGCATTATGAAAATTGCAATGTGTAGAGTGATGGCTACATGTAAGAGATGGCATGGGTGACATTGCTATTTTCAAGTGTTGCTCCCTCAAAAAAATTACCTCTAGGCAATGGAGAAATATTTAGCTCTCAGAAGAATGTTTTAAGTACAGTAGAACCTCCCATTTATGAACCCCAGAGTTACAAACGGACCAATCAACCACATACCTCATTTGAAACTGGAGGTATGCAGTCAGGCAGCAGCAGAGATGGAAAAAAAGCAAATAGAATACAGTACCATTAATCATAAACTACTCAAAGGAAAGTTTAAAAAAAAAAATTGACAAGATAAGGAAACTGTTTCTGTGCTCCTTTCATTTAAATTAAGATGGTTAAAAGCAGCATTTATCTTCTGAATAGTGATGTTTCAAAGCTATTTTAAGTCAATGTTAAGTTGTAAACATTTGAAAGATCTATAACGTTTTATCCAGTTATGAACATTTCAGAGTTATGAACAACCTCCATTGTGAAATTTTAAGGTTCTACTGTATGAGCATCATATGACTTTCAACAAAATACTGTTCCAGCAGTGTCTTTATAATTAATAATATATCTCTACACAAGAAATATTTTATAATTAAGCAAAAAGAAAAGGAGTACTTGTGGCACCTTAGAGACTAACCAATTTATTTGAGCATAAGCTTTCGTGAGCTACACTCACTCCATCGGATGCATATTCATGAAGTACCAATGAAGTGAGCTGTAGCCCATGAAAGCTTATGCTCAAATAAATTGGTTAGTCTCTAAGGTGCCACAAGTACTCCTTTTCTTTTTGCGAATACAGACTAACACAGCTGTTACTCTGAAACCTTTCATAATTAAGGATTATATGATTAAAGGGAAAAATACATGTTAGTGCTAATAAGATCAATGTATTTCAGTTTGTAAATTTACAGTAGAAAATGTCTTGGATAACAAAATATAAACAAAGCAGTTAAATATAGTACTGTTTTAGAGACTTGTTTATATAGCTGATTTGTTCTGTTAATATCCATGCACAAGGAGGTTTTAAGGTAAACAAAGCATGTAAAATATTTGATAAATCTAGGAAATTAAAAAAGGAATCTCTGCATTGTTTATAAAAATCCAATTTGAGCACCCATCACAGTATATATAGTGATCGTAACTAGCTCAGTAATAAAACAGAGACAAAATTAGAGACCAGCCAGAACAAAAACATATATTGGTGCTTATGTAATTTATGCCAGTAAAGTTCTTTCATTTTTCATCAGATGAAATGATTTAAGTGTTGGTATGAATTTTGTGTAGAACAGTTTTGTGCCAGAAGCAGGGAATGAGTGACAGGATGGATCACCTGATGATTACCTGTTTGTTCCCTCTGGGGTACCTGGTACTGGCCACTGTCGGAACACAGGATACTGGGCTAGATGGACCTTTGGTCTGACCAAGTATGGCCATTCTTATGTTCACCCTTGCCCTAACTGGATGCATCTTGCATGCCCACAAGGGACACTGTTGTGTTGGCCTGTTGCTTCTCTTCTTTTGCTTTCATTTTTAGTACAAACTCTTTAGCTTCCTTCTCCAAAGCTACATGGTAAAAGAACACTTAAGTTAAAAATAACATTTCCGGATGAAAATGTTGTATCTACTATTGTTAAAAGTAATCACAAAGGTTACTGTAATTCAAACGTTTTTAAAAAATCTGTGTACTTGGTGTATTTGACAGCATTTTGTGTGCAGTCACTTTCATTTGCCTTTCCTCAAGCTCTGCAAAAGGGTGTTTACCAGTAAAAGCAGTGGGAAAGCTAAAGCTGAAGAGTCAGGAGGCAGGGATGGGTCACAGAGTGGGAAAATGGGAAGAGGAAGAAGAGTGGGCCTGACCAGATGATGATTAATGATGCTCTCAGCTGCCAACAAAACCCTTCCAAATGTGAACAGGAAACAAAAAAACCCTATACATTTTAAGGAACTTAAAAAAATAGTGATGTACTGTTTCTGTGGTCTCTACCAGATAACTGAATCCCCTCTCCTCCTCCTCCAATTGGCAATTTAAAGTTCACAGTAGTCTTTGAATATATTCCTTTTTGAGCTCATTGGGAGAAAGCAGAAATAGATTTAATTATCACAGAATCATAGAACTGTAGGGTTCAGAGAGGTAGCCATGTTAGTCTATCTCAGCAAAAACAACGAAGAGTCCTTGTGGCACCTTAGAGACTAACAAATTTATTTGGCCATAAGCTTTTGTGGGCTAGAACCCACTTCATCAGATGCATGGAGTGGAAAATACAATAGCAGGTATAAATACACAGCACATGAAAAGATGGAAGTTGCCTTACCAAGTGGGAGGTCAGTCTAACGAGACAATTCAATTAACAGTAGTAAACAGTAATACCAAGGGAGGAAAAATCAGTTTTGTAGTGGTAATGAGAACTGTAGGGCTGGAAGGAAGCTCAAGAGATCATTTAGTTCACTGCACTGCACTGAGGCAGGTTTAAATCGAAGTATACCATCCTTGGCTCAGACTAACAAATGTAGCATTTTTCTTTTACTGTAATAAATAGCTCTGAAAATAGTTTGGATTATGTTTACCCTCAGTAGTTTAGGGGTCAGCTTCTGCTATGGCATACCTACACATTAAAAGAACTTATTAGGAGAAGGGGGATGAATTGTATTTGAAAAAAAAAAATCCATTTTCACTCTAGATCTGAAGCCAATTTAGCCTCACGCAGAGAACAGAAACGAGAACAATACCGCCAAGTGAAAGCACACGTTCAAAAGGAAGATGGTAGAGTGCAAGCTTTTGGCTGGAGTCTGCCTCAAAAATACAAACAGGTATTGTGGTTATGACTTCTTCTAGGGCATTTATCCAGTAACTATTATTTATGATTATTGTTCAAGTAATAAAGCTCCATAAAACTGTGGTGTTTGATGTTAGTATATTATAGCTAGTTGTCAGATAGCTTTTTAAGAAGTCTGCTTTCTGAATTAGTACCTTGAGAAAGCAGTGTTAGTCATCCAACTGAAGGACAAGGGCAACTCTCTGTAGAAGAAACTTTTTTTTTTTAAAACTTTAGTAAGACTAGAGCATTAATTTTCAGGAAGGCTGGGACCTCCAGGCTCAGTCCTTTAAAAGAGAATATGATTTCAACATTATTTAAAAAGGCATTGAAATGTTTTTGTTATCTTTGTTTCCTTTGAGTGGTGCTGACCAAACTATGGGCCATGAACCAAACCAGCCCTCAGCCATGGCAAAATATTGTTCTGCATGCTGGACAAGGTTCACAAACAACGATTTTTTTTTAGGGAAAAGTGTCATTTTTTTTCTTTTTAGGTAGCAAATGGTGGTCAGGGTGATAACAAGATGAAGAATTTGCCCGTGCCTGTCTATCTGAGACCCTTAGATGAAAAGGATACATCTATGAAGGTAGGACTTCCAGAATTATGAGAATTAGAGGGTATAGCCCTTGATGGAGGACAGTGAGACATTGAACTGGTAACTTTCTTGATCTGAAACCTAAAATATTGAATGACTTTTCTTACCCGTTTAGGTAATTAAGCTGGGTGTCTAAAGCAAATGTGTGATACAGAATGCACACTGCAGCGGAATCGTACTTATGCAACGTTACACTCATGCTCTTTCTAAAAATTGCCGCCTTAAGAATAATGGATTCATTTTCTCTGCTGCTATGTCTTCCATAAATTGTACTGTAAAAAAAATTATACTTGACTCCCCCAAAATCAATTTGCATTCTTAACAATGTGCTGTTATTTTCTTGCACTGTTGTATCCTACATAGTTAGTTCCTTTCTTATTTTTATAAGCCAAAAAAGCCAAGTGTTTTGCAAGTAAAAGGCTCAAATTCTTCTCTTTCAAGCTTTGGTGTGCTGTAGGGGTGAACTTATCAGGAGGGAAGACAAGAGATGGAGGCTCTGTGGTGGGTGCCAGTGTATTCTACAATGATGTAGCAGGTTCGGATGCAGATGGGAACAAGCACCGAACAGGATCTCAGAGTAGCTTAGATAGACTAGACCAGGAACTCAAGGTAAGATCAGTTCTGTTATATAATGTTGAATATTTAAGAGCATATTTAAACATTACCTTAAATAATACTTAATTGGTAATCAGTTCTGCTATTCAGCAAAGGATAAGCAAGTTTTCTCAGGTAGAATTGAAATGATGATCGAGACAAAAAACCTGGTGCTTTGTATTGAATCCACCTACTGAAATAAATATTCATGTTTTGTCTGAGATTTACAGGCTCTGAGGTAAATCTAAATAAATAGCTAAGTATTTTTACACAATCTGTGTAGTTACTTGAGAGAGATACCAGCATTGCCAACTTTCACAATTCTATCATGACTCCACATTTTTTGTGTATTTCTTAAAGTTCCAGCTTCTGAAATCAAGAGATTGCACGAGAATGTTTTCATTTTAAAAAAAGGTTTCTATCCTGAATGATTGCAAGTAAAACATGAAGACTTCCTCAGCAACTAGAAAGCAAAGAAAAGTCAACTTACTTTTTAAAATTCTCATGATTTTTCAACTGAATCTCATGATGCTTTGGGGCCTGACTCACGATTATTAAACACTTGAAGTTGGCAATACTGAGAGCTTGCAGACATGTAAATATAACTCTTCTTCTGACACCACCTGTCTTAGATTAGTCACTAGATAAAAATTACAGTTCTCTGTGTAGTTCCATTACTTTTCATTTACTCATGTATGGAACGTAAGTTTTATACCTTCCTTGTGCATCCAGGAAACAAAGTCCAAGTTCGCTTTCCTTTTGTTTTATAATCGTATTAAACGTATGCCTAGCTGTCCAGTATGAGTTTTACATACTGTATGGGTATATAACTTTAAAACTGATGCCACCTGCTCCCTTCTAGTATATTAGTACATCCGCTGTTGGTTGGTTTGTTTTTGCTCTTGCAGGAGCAGCAGAAGCAGCTGAAACATCAGGAAGAATTATCCAGTCTAGTCTGGATCTGTACTAGCACACACTCTGCTACAAAAGTGATCATTGTGGATGCTAACAAGCCAGGAAACATCCTAGACAATTTTATTGTTTGCAATTCTCACGTTCTTTGTATTGCTAGCATTCCAGGTAAGAGAATCAGCCTGTCCTTGGTGCCAGTTGACTTCCCTTAGAGTGGTGAGTGTTCATCTCAGAAAATTAGAGCCAGAATGTTTTAGACACAACAAGCTAAAAGGATACAAGTTCTGTGATTAATCATCTTGATAAAAATACACGGTAGCTGACAGCATAGCAAACAACATAGCTGAGGGGAAACTGGGTTTAATCTTACATCAGTCCTGTGCCAATTTTCTACCACCTCTGATCCTGGAATTGGCCATTATCATAAGTTAGAGAGCCCTTAAAACACCAATGCAGGAATGTGACTTAATAGGACCAATAATCTGGCCCGCTATCTTCCAATACTCCAGTTTAGAGGTAAATAGTCTTTTCAGTAGTAGGAGTATTCCATAATCTCCACGTTTAAAGTATGGTTCTAATTTTATAATCATTATTGAGATAGAGATGTATGATCCTTTTTATAGGAGACAATGAGATCCCTCCCCAAGGAGCTTTATCTTTTAGCATTTAATCAATGGTCCAATTAGGAGACAATAGGTGTGTAAGGAGGGTATAGAAAACTAGGTGGATGCTATACTTCAGGAGGTGAGGTTGGTTGCTTTGTGTGCATCCTGTTAACTCATTTTATAAAAATCTGTTAAAAATTAGCCACCAGTGGAGGGTTTGTGCTAGTAGGCTTTAAAAAAGCAAGTTCCTTTGAGTGGAGGTTTGAGTGAGAGTGCCAATGTAGCACAGTAAAATCAAGTGGTAGCCTGGAAGCAAGATATGAAGGTGCATATGTGAGATGAAGGGAGGGTGTGTTTAGACATGAGATTCTGGGAAGAACAGAATGTGCAGGAGACTGTAGAAAGGCAAGTTAGAGGAATGGAGTTGTGTAGACCTTGAAAGTCACAGGAAGATGAACTTGCTCTGTTGGAACTGCTTCTTGAATTAGCCTGCGTATGATGATTCTTACTATTGGGATTGTCTTGAATGATACATATTTCAAACAATGTATCATACAAAACAAAAGCAACATTCTTATCTCTGGAAATGAGCTATTATATGCATAAATTTAAATCAGAACAAACAGAATTAGAGGAGGGTCTGTTAACATTTTCCCCGTATTATCAGCATCTGTTTCTACTTTTAACCTGGCTGCAAAGTTTTGATCAAACAGAAACCTGACGTACAAGGTACAAGCATGCAGCACTTCTTTAAATCACTTTGTCCACTTTTAATTTAAAGGATGGTTTAAGATGCCTTTTCATGTTATGTCATTAATAGGATGTCATTTATAGGATGTTCTACTCATGTGACTCTCAGGCACTGTAGACTGTAAATATCTTTTATTGTCTAACTTGGATCTTATTGCTTGATAGATTATGCACTGTTTTACTGTAGCCAAGAAATTATATGAAGCTTAATCTGCCTTTCAGGGGCTAGAGAAACAGATTATCCTGTAGGAGAGGAAGGGTCACAAGAAGCAGACTCCAATCAGGTGGACAGGACCTCTTTGTGTGGAAGTATGACCAGCAACAGCTCAGCAGAAACTGATAGCCTATTAGGAGGAATCACAGTGGTTGGTTGTACTGCAGAGGGTATTACAGGATCTCTCATAACGCACAATGCTAATGGTGCCTCATCTGTGACAGATAAACAGCCAGGTATGAAAATATTCATCCATGTATGTTTAGAGTTTTAAGTGGGAATACAGGGTAAGTTATCAAGAGCATCAACACAAATTGAATAGACCTGCACTGAAGGAAGAGGAGGATGCTAACTTCAGCCTCTGGAGATGTGCTCTGCCATGGGAAGTCAAGTAGTCTGTCTTTGCCTCAGTTCCCCATCTGTAAAATGGTAATAGTATTGGTTCTCTACCTCACAGGGATGTCAGACTAAAGGTCCCAAAGGCTGTGAGGTGTTCAGATGGCAATAGGGATAACGTTAAGTACCTCAGATAGAGAAATAAAATAACAGAGGAGAGATGGGTTGAGAGAAACCTGGAGAGAGCGTGCATTCAGTCAAAAGCTGTCTTTTCATGTCCTTCAATTACATATCCTTTCCCATTTAATGTGGGCTATTCAGTGGAAGCCGAAGGAATAGCCTATCACATAGGGAAACAGAAGGCAAAGAATTAATAGTAATTTGCCCGTGCACTTGCCCCGGTGTCTATACAGACTGGTATCAAGTTAATTTTTAACTGAAATATTTGTTTCATAGAAACTGCAGCTGAAAGTCATGTGGTAGATGAAAATGTTCCAACAGCAGAGGAAGCAACGGAGGCGACAGAAGTCAGTGCTGGGTCAGGAGACGATTTAGCTGATCCAGCCCAAACTGGAGTGTATACAGAGCATGTCTTCACAGATCCTTTGGGGGTGCAGAATACAACAGAGGGTTCTCCAGTATACCAGTCTAGGTACATGGCCAATATCCACACCATTAAAATTTATTAAAATTCATAAATATACCATTTTAGAGTACTATTGAGACAAAGGTTCAGATATTTGTAAAGCACTTGAGGCCCTCATTTGGAAGGCACTATATAACTGAAGGGTTTCAAGGTGTGCGTGTAGATTAAGCTTTACACAATAGTTATGCAGAACGTCTTGCACTAGTTTCTCTAAAGTGATCTCGAGTGAGAATGAAGAGTAGTTTCAATGTAACTTCATTATGTTTTCTACGCTTTTCTACGCAGTTACTTCCAAAAGGGAGTGTGTTAATCTGTGTTTTAATTTGTTCCTTTCAACCCACCATTTCAGCAAACTGCTGGTGTTGTTCAGCACCTGGTGTACTCATTGGTATCACACTTGCTCTATTATTCATGTCTGTCACTTGGCTCTTACATTTGTATGGGAACAAATGTAACTTGCCTCTTTCCCAGTCCAGCCAACTGCTGTGCAGTAGCTGTGACAGTTGAGGGAAAACTTGAATGAGGTTTGTAGGAGTCGTTTATAAATGTAATAAAAAAAAGTTGGAACATTTCTGAGATTTTTCAAGGCCTTCAGCTATTCACATGAGCTTCCGCCTGGTGTGTGTATGTATGGGAGCAGAATAATGGGGCTGAATGCAATTTCTCATTCCTTGTAAAAAGTAGATATCCTCATGAAATAATTGACTCTAAAAAGGTGTTCATTTCATTCGTACGATTGGTATACTTAATGGGATTCTTACTCTGCTTTAGATACACTTCTAATACACTGGATATTTAAACATTTAACAGATTTGAATTTGGTATCTGGGTTATAGTCTGAGCAGTCTGTGCATTTGTTCAGAGTATTTTTTATCATTTTACCATTTTTCTCAGTAGTGAGTCAGACTTGTGTAAAGATGTGGTAGAATTGCCAAATGAGCAAGATCTAGTGAGAGAAGAAGCACAGAAAATGAGCAGCCTTTTACCTACAATGTGGCTTGGAGCACAGAATGGATGGTAAGAAAATGCTAATTATAAAACTACTAAATTAAGAAGAAAGCAAGGAAGAATATTCTGAACCAAAGCTGCAGTAGTACCTTTCAGTGTGCCTTGGCGTTATAGAACATAGGGAATGTATTGTTCTGCAGTGTAATATACTGTACTATATATTGTAGGAGTTTAACAAATCTATCTTTTTCAGAACAAAATTAAACCGTTATCTCTGACATGTCTCTCTAGAAAAGCCTTTTTTTATTGAAAGAAATATGGTACTATCTGAGGGTTCTGTAGTGCTGAATGTCAGATCACTAGGATCATTTACTATCCCAGTTACAGGCTCTGTGGATAGATGTTTAGTAATGTTTTGGGCAGCCTAGCAATGCTGCAGTTATCAGTGAGGTTTTTTTTCCCCTAGTTAAAGCTTTACCCTGGCCAAAATTGATTAAAACTATTGTATTGTCTCTGAGATATTAACGTGGTCTTGAAGTATTCATGTTTAATTCATCCCGATTATGTCCTTGCAGCTTGTATGTTCATTCTTCAGTGGCCCAGTGGAGGAAATGTGTTCATGCCATTAAACTTAAAGATTCTATTCTCAGTATTGTGTAAGTTGCCTGAAATAATGTTTTGTAAATTTTGCTAATTTAAAGTAAACCGTAATTATAGATTACTTAAATTTCCACTCTGAGTTCATTGAGACAGTAGTTAAAAAAACTAAATTTATTTATTCTTTTGGGGAAGATGATGGAGAGGTGGGTTAAGTCAGCATAGTGGGGAGCAGGGGAAGTAAAGGGGATTTTATGGATACTGAAATATCAATGGTATTTCCAGGTTTTGGGGACTCGTATAAAGAGGAAACTATAATTTTCCTAGAGATGCGTCCTACGTATTTTTTAGCTAATGTATTGTTACTATCAATTTTCAGTTTTCAGCCTGTGTGTATTACAGCCCCTCCTGTTCAATCAACCATTTTCTAAAAATCAGAAAACTATATATTTAGGAGCAAATGTGAATTTCATTTATAAAATTATGCTGAACTGTAAGAAATTATATTTACTGTAAAATATCCTATTTAGATTTTTATATTGATAATATGAATTAAATGCTAATGAGAGACCTTTACCTCCTTTCTTTTCCCAGACATGTAAAAGGAATAGTGTTAGTTGCACTAGCTGATGGAACATTAGCCATATTTCACAGAGGAGTTGGTAAGCATTCTGCTGAACGATCTTAAACAGAATCAGTGACCATACAGAAATAGCTCATGATAGAAACCGAGTAAATAAAATGTATCATTAGTAAATATTTTTCTTTGAAAATGAATGCACTGAATTATCTGATTTTTGCAAACAATGTTAATACAACAAGCATTTCCAGTCTCTTTAATGTTTTGTGTAACTAATCTGTTAGCATTTTGGTTGATGAAGTGTAGCATTAGATATGTTCAGGCAAACTTATTTTACAGTAATTAGGAATTCCCCTGTTCTCCCTTTCTTTCTAGTAGATAGCCAAGAAGTTCTCCTACTTGGAATCACCACCATGGATCCTCACTCTGAAGTTCTTTTGAGCTGCCTCCAGGACTGTGGAGTAATTGAAATTTTGAATTATAGGTACAGTAAGTAAAGTGCATGCATTAAGCCAGTCGATCCTCTGCCTGTATCTCCATCATTGTTACGCACCCCTTCAGTACAGATTTTTTCAGTCAGCTGGGTCGTCTGAACTCCATGTTAGTTTCACTCATGCCTGTCTCTACTTCAAGTTCTGCTTGCTTTTAAAAGATAAACTTAACATTAGCTTGGTTTGCTTTCCCTTAGTTGGGTATTGTGGTGTTGAGGCTGGCCTTCGGAGACTTGTTTGTCATAGAATGCTTAATGCCCTTTCTTGAAAACAGGGTTTGTCATATTTAGGCTCCCACTATACTTTGGAGAACTGTATATATTAAACCTTGCTTATCTATTGATCCTGGCCACACTGTGTAGCTGTATCTAGTTCTTGTCAATAATCCATATTTTATGTTGTCACTCTTCTTCCCACCTCTGAGCAGTGAGATTGTTGCTTATTTCTGTCTTGTGTCAGTGCTGATATATCAGGTCATAAATATAGGATAGTTTTTTACTGTCACTTGTGTCCAAAGTTAAGACTTTTTGAAGGTGGTTATCTATTTTCTGCCTTGAATCCTTAGCCATGTAAAGGCCAGCGTTCTGACTTGTTCTGCAATACCTTTTCTGTTAACTTCAAATGGTAGAAACCATCCATCAGTTCAGAAGACCTTTGCACCATATCAGCACTAAAAAAAAACACTCTGGGAGTTAATATATTTCCCTTTGAAATCAAAGAAATCACAAGTCTTCTAACTGGAAGTTGTCCTTGTCTCATGAATTTCTGGAGGCTTTTTATTATCCAGTCTCATTTCATCAAGCTTGTATCTTCCTCTCTAGGTTTAACATTGCTGCAAATGTTTCAAATACATAATCCAGAGCTGTAAGTAATCTCCATAACAATTCATAACTGGTCTGTCTGTCATAGAGGTCTATTTTTAGTTGCAGGCCCTTGGTGGGATCAGGTTTTTCCTCTTGTTCTCCACTCTTTTCCTTAAAACATTCGCATTGATTTATATCCTCCATACAACTTTAGTATAGTCTTCCAGGCTCTTTGCGTATTTGTGAGACTTACTTCTAGCAGGATAGCCTTTTTTTTTCTTTTTTCTGGCCATTATGTTGGCCAGAAAAGTCTTGTCCCATCAATTATTTTTCCATAAAAATAACATTGTTCTTATTAATGGCATTTGAGGAAAGTGAGGGCTTATTCTGAATTCTACAGAAACCAATCCACTGTCCTTCTGGTTGGTTGGTCTTAAAAACTCATTCATATTTTGGGCAGAAGATGGGAGAGCTGGGGAAGTCTCTATATGCAAGCTGTGTAGCACAAGCTACTTAATTATCAAAGCAGAACTAGTCATGCCTACAAGATACACAATATACCCCTGCCTCTTTGTGAGCATTTGTGGTTGGTCATGGCTGCCAGCATTAACCTCTTTCTAATAATATTGATTCTGAAAATTCTCCATCTTCTGAGTAAGGTTCTGTATGGGAGATCTCAAATAGGAGAGATGGGGGTTGTTACTTACCAGTAATTGGAATTGGAACCTGTTGGATCATCACCACAGGTTCCTTGCTTATTTGCTATCTTCTTTGTGGTGCTTTGGATCCTTGTCATCAGCTTCTAACAGAATTAAGCAGGCATGCAGCACTGACGCAAATACAGGGAAAGGCTCAACTGGCTTGATACTGATACTCTTACTTTAGATACCTAAAATTCCAATGGCTACAGGGTCCTTGAAGGATCTCAGGTATATGTCAAAGAATGATGATCTTTGGAGGAGATTAACCTAGAGGAGAACTCCAGTTAATGGTGAGTGATGTCGTGTGTGCTATTTTAAAAAAAAAAAAAAAGCGGCATACAGATAGTAGGCAGCATTTAAAGAAGTCATAACACACTTTAGACAACATAGGGGATAACCTTAGTGCACTGGCCAGCATTTCCATACTCAAACAGCTAATATTCAGTGCTATGTGTACTTCGGTGCTCATTGTAGCTGTTGTATGCCTATCCAAGCAATGCATTTAGTAGTATCTAACTGCTTTTTAAAATGCTTTGGCATACTTTGACTGAGTCACTATCTACAATCACATTCTGTAAGAACAAAAATTGCACTTATTTCCTTAGACAATAACAGTCCCACACTTAATTGTTTCAGTTTAATGGAAATTATAACTCTGAATTTGAATTGACTTTTTAAATACATGTCTATCATAACTTAATGTGAATAACACTCTTCTAAAAGGTTTCAGATGAAGTAGGTTTTAGCCCACAAAAGCTTATGCACAAATTTGTTAGTCTCTAAGACACCACAAGGACTCCTCGTTTTTACTCTTCTAAAAGTAGAGATGTACCATTTTAAAAGCAAATATGCATGCAAATTAACCTCTATGAATTATTCCTGTTTGTTTTAAAGATGGTCAGTGGGACTTGACAAACTATCACCTCTTAGACCTTGGCCGACCTCATCACTCCATCCGATGCATGACTGTTGTACATGATAAAGTCTGGTGTGGCTACAGGAACAAAATCTATGTTGTTCAACCAAAGGCCATGAAAATAGAGGCGAGTTAAAACAGTGTTTAGTTAAAGTACAATTAATTTTTGCCATTGTGTTTTTGTCTAAACACCCTCCTCCCACCTCCAGTTTTATTCATGAACCCTGAGAAGACATTGTTCATCAGCACAGAAACAAGCCATCATTAACAAATTATCTTTTTGGAGAGAAATTAATCAAATATCTTCTAAAATTCAATGTTAATATTTCACATTGTGGTTTTTAAAAAGCAGCTTTTTTGCTTTGAGTATCAAACTTACCCCACATCTGTTTTTAAAAGTGATTTGAAATTAATACATCAATTTTTGTGGAATCTGTGCATCAACCCCTCCTCTTCCTGAACAGATCCTATGAAATAAAACCTGGTAACCAACCAGCTTCTGCAGTGCCTAGAGGGGGAGTGCACAATACACTGCGTTTTGTGGTCTTCCCCCATCCATCAGCAGCCTCTTCTAGGATTTGGCTTTCCATACCTTTATTTCTGGGGGATGGATTTTTTTTAACTTGTTGTTGTTAGGAGAGCGTTTGGCATCCAGATCAAGCAAAGTTAAAATTTATCTAGAGGTCTAAGCTGCTGTGCCCTACATGTACATGGCATGTTTCTTATACAGGAAATAGCCAGCATAAGTGACTAGGGATTTTAGGTGCTTTAGTTTTTGGGTGCCTAACTTGAGACCACACTAAAGGATCTTGATTTTTAGAGGCTGAGCGCTCAGCGCCTCTGGAAAACCAGGTTTCTTTAAAGTGTCTAAGTTGGGCTCCGAAAATCACTAATCACTCTGGAAATCTTGGCCAAGATCCTTGCTCAGAGCATCTTGCAATCTATTAGGCAATATATGGGAAAAGGAAGTGAAGACAGAAGGAATTGATGCAGCCTCATCTGAATGCTTATTGTTGCGGTTTGGCATGCATCTTGTAGTTCCAGGATTGTTTGGGATGTTATATTTATTTAATTCAGGGGTCGGCAGCCTTTCAGAAGTGGTGTGCCGAGTCTTCATTTATTCACTCTAATTTAAGGTTTCGTGTGCCAGTAATACATGAACGTTTTTAGAAGGTATCTTTCTATAAGTCTGTAATATATAACTAAACTATTGTTGTATGTAAAGTAAATAAGGTTTTTAAAATGTTTAAGAAGCTTCATTTAAAATTAAATTAAAATGCAGAGTCCCCCTAGACCCGGGCAGTATGAGTGCCACTGAAAATCAGCTCGCGTGCCATAGGTTGCCTACCCCTGATTTAATTGTACACAAGAGGACAGGATTGCAGTGGAAAGAGCCAGATAATTTTTAGGCAAATGTCTCAAACTGTACTAGCGAACCTAATTACAAAAAATATAAATATATATATGATCTCTCTCTGTCTTGCGCGCTCGCTCTCTCTCTCTAGCGAGAAGGGTTGGTAGATCATAGTGGCTCATAAATAGGGATGTAATAGCAAATGACTGTAGAGATGTATGTTGTGAGGCAACACTATGCCAAGCCTTAACAAAACACACTCAAGGCAAGGTTAGTAGCTTATCGGAAAAGTTACCAATATTTATAACATCTGGCTGAGAAGAAATTATCTTGTCTTTTTCATGACCAATCTAATTCAAAGTATAATCTTCCATAGAAATCATTTGATGCACACCCAAGGAAAGAGAGCCAAGTGAGACAGCTGGCCTGGGTGGGTGATGGGGTGTGGGTCTCTATTCGTTTGGATTCCACACTCCGACTTTATCACGCGCACACATATCAGCACCTACAAGATGTGGACATTGAACCCTATGTAAGCAAAATGCTAGGTAAGTTGCTGACTAATAAAATTAACCATAGTGTTTTTTTCATTCCTGTTGCTACTTGAATCTCTTTTTATCTACCATGGAGCTTGTCTCAACCAAAGAAGAAACTTAAAACAGGACATCAAAAGCCTATGGTGGCATGGAATTTAACTTCCCCAACATATCTGATTCTGCTGTCACTAGTCAAACAGTCTAATACTGACTATAGAGAATCATGGTCCTTTTGGTTCAATCTCCTGATCTTAAGGACACTGCGGACAACCATTGGGAATTTAGAACTGTTTAGGAAGACAAGATGGTAGTGGGAAGAAGTGTATGAAGCCCCTGAGATTTTGCAGCCTGTAAATGTGGGAGAAAAGTTGCCATGCACTTATGGGGGAGAATACTGAGGCAAAACTTCAGATATATATTTGCGTCTCATAAAACTGAATACCTGTTTTCTGATTTTGCTACCATTTTTTCCCCCAGATACTGGGACTTGTACCCTTAATATTAGTCTTTGAGATTTACTTCTGTTTTATCATCCCCTTCGCCCCCTCCCCTCAAAAAACAGTATTGTTTTTTAGCTAGCCAGGAAAAATACGGTGTCAGAGGTCTTTGAACTTGTCTTTAAGTTAAATCCCTTGTTTTGGGTAGGTCATTGCATTTGCCTCGTAAGCCCAGAAGCATTTTACTGTAACGTGCAGCATTAAAAAATCATGACATTCTTTAAAATTAACTGTTTATCAGTATAGTATTTTATTCCTTACAGAATCAAGATTAGACTAGAGCACAGGCCTGGAAATTGGCCCACATGAGTTCCCTCTCTAGATTCAGTGTGACTTTGGACACAACCATTATGCTTGGTTCTGTGTAAAATGGGGACATTCCCCTCATCTCACGTGGATGTTGAAGTTATGAAATGCTCTGAGCTCCCTGGAAATCCAGGTGATTATTATTGGTGCCCAGAATTTTTACTAAAGCGTTTGTTTGTTTTTAGGTACTGGAAAACTAGGGTTCTCATTTGTGAGAATCACAGCTCTTATGGTGTCTTGTAATCGTTTGTGGGTGGGGACAGGAAATGGTGTCATCATCTCCATTCCATTAACAGAAAGTAAGTAAAATGTGAATGAATGTCTGTATCTGAATACCAAAAACAGTCAGTGAAAGTACTGTAGAAATAAGACTAAAATAGGAAGTGTTATCCACGGGTTTGGTAAAGGATATAGCTACACTTATCTCCAGGTTTGAATCTGCTCCAGGTTAGTAAATATCCGAGAGCTTTTTAGCTTGCATAAAATGGATTGGTACCATCTGGTCCATCTCCTAGCAGACATCTCTCCGTATAAAACACTTCATCCCAAAGGCCCTCTTGGAATGCCAGGGATTGGATGGACACTGGGACTTGTACCCTTAAAGAATGTTGGAATGTTGGCAGTGATCTGTGTAAGTTTGACAGCGCTATCTATGATGCACCGCTTGCGAAAAGAGGATTTCAACTTCAGTCATGACAATTTGACACGTCCCTTGAGCTCTAAATTCACATGTTAAAGCTTATTTTGGCAGTAAGGGTATAGTGAGCACAAGTCAAATAGCCTTGTTTTCTCAGAATCCATCACATAATCGATATTGTCTCCTTGGTGTCTGTGACTAGACAGGGTGAAACTGAGCTGCTTTTAAAGGCGTTGCACAAAGGTATATGAGTTGTAACCACATTCTTCAAATAGTTGGTGGGTAAAATTCAGCCACTGATTATTCAAAAAGTCTGTACGTTTAAAAAAAAAAAAAGTTGAGCTTTTGCCATATGCTGGTGGGACATTTAAAAATGAAATACTTGCATTCTAGGAAAAGCAGTTAGCCTTTATAAAGGCTAATAGAACTACCAACCTCCTCTCCTTTTCCCCCTTCCCCTCCCTCCCTCAAGAGATAAACCACTGTTAATTCAAGTGCTATGAATGACAATATTGTCTTGAAACCCAAACATCTATTTAAATTCATTCCCTAAAATTTTGACAAAAAAAAGCTCCCTGCTAGAGACTTCATTGATTCAATTTGGATCAAAGCTTTTAATAACAGAAAATGCTTGAAGAAAGGTTTCTGAAAGGAAAAGCTGGCAACTTTAAATATAGTATCAATTGTGGTGATAAACATCCTACTGTGTAAGGTTTTTAAGGTTTGACTGTAAATCAATCCTGAGGACGACCTTTCTTTTAAATTTGCTGGTGGTAAATCTTCATGTTTTAATTCCTTTGTTGAGAGCACATGCATTATGTTTCTCATACTGTTCCATTACATTGATCATCCATTAAGTAATTGTTTGGGGTTTTTATGCATTGCACGGGTGTATTGAGCAAAGACATAAACACTTAAAATCATAACGAGTTTTGAAATAGTTAAATCAGGCTTCCAAAAACTAAATAGTTGCATTTAGCTTGTAGCAAAGTCAGTTTTTTAAAAGTTTGGTGGAGATTTTCCTTTTTCAATACTGTGAACCTAAAAAAGGATCCTGTCAACGCTGGTAGGCTTAATTTTAGGCTTAAATAATGTTCTGGTTCATGATCACAATGATGCTTCTCTCCATGCTTTGTACTTATGAGTAGGCAGGATTTTGTAAATTTCAGTACCCTGCCATTGTAAATGTTCCTGATTACAAGAACAGACCACATAGCTTGCATGCATACACAACTACAAACAAACTCAGTCCCGTTGGTCTTGTTGGTGAGTTGATGAGCTGGACATCTTATCTCGCACGTATAGTAGTCACTTTTTAGAGCTGATGGATTTTTCAGGGTGAGGAAGAAATATTAAAACAATGTTTAATTATACATTGTTTTGCCCATCAGTTTTGATCATGTCCATTTAAGAAAAGAGAGAAAGGGGAAACTTTACTATTTAATGATGTAACTTAACAATAATAAAAATATCACATTAAAGTGACATGGACTTCATTGACCATTTATCCTGAAACCATATAACAAGATATTGTTCTTGATTACTTTTATTGAATCTTCTTTAACTAGGTTTTTAACTTATGTTAGGAGCTAAAATCTAAAACGCTGTCTTATCAAATACTCAAATATGAAAGTGTCAGGTTCTCATTAATCCTTCTCCTCTACTGTCATACCTATCCATTTCCCCTTTCCTCCTTTCTCACTTTAGCTGTAATCCTCCACCAGGGACGTTTACTGGGGCTGAGGGGTAAGTGCAGATCGTGAACAAAAATCTATTTTCAGGCTTCTAATAGCCACTTTGAGGCTGTTTCCCACTTCTATAGATTGACCCTTTGTATGTTCCTCAATGTTTTTCCACTCAGTTACTGCATTGCAGCAGTTTTATGTTTGCTTAAATGGCCACCAATCTGCTCAGCAGTTTAGTGTATCATCCTGTGTTGCAGCTGAACTTTCATACAGACTTTGTTTTTCTTCCAGCAAATAATTTGATACCATATCTCATAACTTCGTCATTAATCCACATCGTTGACTGTCTCATTACAAATCACATTTCTTTCACCCCTTTGATAGTCTTTGGAATGGAGATGGCTTGTCTGTCTAGCATGAATAAGAAGCACTTTTCTGTCAGTAGATTTTAAATCATCCCAGCAAAAACTAAACAGTGTTTATAATGGTGTAGCTGCTTTATGCCCACAGCTGACTATTTTTAGTGGGGTTTGTGCTGGCAATAGGATATCCTATCATCACAGATGCTAAGGAAATCTTCCTTTAACATTTTAATTTAGTTATATATTTGAATGATTTAGGATTTGTGTTCATTGAGACATCAATTAGATGTATTGTATATTAAAGATATTTTTCTCTCACGAATTTAGGGTTTTTTAAAAAGTAAATCTTAAGACAATTATGCTAGACGAATAAGAATCCTACTCCATTTTGTGATGTACTTCAAATAACCAAGCATGCAGTCTTATTTTTTCTTTCCAGCTCTGTCCTGAATTGGCATTTCTGCCCTTCTGTTCCATTTTATCTGAATTGGCTTTAGCTTTTAGATAGTACCATAAGGTTACTTAACAAATAACCACTTCTACAGACTGAATTTTCAAGTGGAAAACATTTTTGTTCTTTTCTTTTACAGCTAATAAAACAACAGCAGGCTCTGGAAACCGTCCTGGGAGCGTTATACGTGTATATGGGGATGAAAACAGTGATAAAGTGACTCCTGGAACATTCATACCATATTGTTCAATGGCACACGCACAGCTTTGCTTTCATGGGCACCGTGATGCTGTTAAGTTTTTTGTTGCAGTACCTGGTAAGCTCTGTGTTCCTGTTTTTAAAATGCGGGGTTTTGCCTTTTTTAGATCTTTGCTCTGTGGATGCAGTGTTGAGATAGGCAGAGCCAATGTGAGGGGGAAAACCCCATATTCAGAAATGGAGTTAGGATTCTAGGCTTCAAACCATAGTGCATTTGGAGAGAGACCTCCTTGCTTCTGAGATAGTGGGTCAGCATTTCAGTTCAGAAAGCCCCATCCTGTTTAATGGTATGAGAATGGTCTGCGTGGTAGTGGAGAAAATGCTTTGCTTTCATCTGGGAGGAGATGCCATGCAGGGGTGAAGAAAGGAGGAGTTGAGCAGTTGGCTATTAAAAAGGTAGTGAAATGAATTGGTAGATGGTTACAGCTGTGATGTAAGAATTTGGCACTAGCCAGCCCAGTTCCTGTCCTCAAGGGACATTCTGTATGAATGAAGCACAATTGACAGAGAATGCCCCTATTGTAAAAATATTGGTTCAAAAAGCCAAGCACGCTTTTTTTAGAAACTAGAATGCCAGATGCATGCCCATATTGAATGTGCGTACACAGACGAGTTGGCCCCAGGAAGGCAGGAGTTAGATTATTTGCTTAAAAAGGTGACAGTGCTTTAATGATACGTAAATAATTCCAATTGCTCTGCTCTTTTTCTAAAGTCACTGTTGAAAGTGGATTTAACTGTTGTACTGAAAAGGAATTAGCTTTACATTTCAGTATCAAGTAACCAAACTAGACTTGTTGCATTCTTTAATTTACATTGAACAAATTATTCATACCTAAATTCAAGTAACCTGCATCAATTTTTCCTCTCCCTAAAACATGAGGGGAGTAAAACACAAGATATATGCAAATATACTTTACCCATGTTTTGCTTCAAGCCTTTCATGAGAAACTGAACCTGTTTGGATTAGATGTTCCGTAGAAAGAGACTATTTGTTCACTGGTATTCCAGTTTGCCTTAAACCGTTTCTTTTCCTGTTCAGCAACAAGTTTACTGTCAGCATTATAGCTCTGCCAGTCAGGAAGCAGCAGACATGGTTTGACAAGTGAGCGGTTAAAAAGAGATCTTTTTCTGTCTGTCCAATCAAACTGTTCAGGTGGAAGCTAAAATTCTACGAGCACTGGTTCCTGTGTGTTTTCCACAGATGGGTACACGTGCACCCAAGACCAGAAAATCTTGCAAGTAGTGTCTCTTGGTCCACACCTGCACCCTGGAGCTCCCCAGGCTCAGTACTGAGGGTATAAAGGGAGGTGCAGACTGACCGCCTCTCCAGTTCCTTTTTATTGCCACATAGCCTGAGTCGGAATTCTCTGTCTGAAGCTAACTTTGCAGGGTCTTTATTTGTAAACATAATGGCTTATAGAGTTTAGTGGTTTTGGTCATCTCTTTATAATTAGTGTAAATTAGTTTTCCTCACTTCAGGGACCCTTTCCATTTCTCTCCTTCCGGGAAGGACTATGCCCAGAGTTCTGGGGTTCAAGAATTGTTTTCTGTGCCTTGCTCCTTCTCTGCCAGTGATGACCACCAGTGCTGTCTTTGCTGCCTTGGGGGAGGCCCATGTCTCCTCCAGGTGCAGTATCTGCTGCTCCTTCTCTCCCCAGGCCCACGTAAGATGAGAGCAAGTAACTTGTGTAGAAAGCCATGAGACCTGAGTCAGATACAGGCTGGGGAGAGCCTCAGCCCTCAAGCATCTTCGCTCTAAGCATGAGTTCCGAAGCAGAGACCAGATCTGATAAAACCAAAGACCAGTCGTCTTATGAGAGTAATGGATACTGACACAGAAACAGATCCCTTTCAGATCTGCTCCCAAGAGAAAGGATCCCGCCTGACTCCTTCCAAATTGGGTGAGTCCTTGTACTCAGGTCCTAAAGACTTTAGATCCACTAAATCCTCCTGACCGCAAAGATCCAATATTACCAATTCAGTACCAGCTAGTAAGCCAAAAAATCACCAGCACTAGCCAAGAGCTCCAGATGGGATTCTTTTCCTCCAACAGTACCAGCCCAATCTCATAAGGACCCACCAACTACTAAGCCTGCGGATGTGCCTGTTCCGACAGTACCGACTACTGGGACCCCTCATGCTCAGGAATGGACTGAGAGTTAACCTCCCTGGAGGATATCTTCGCCCTCCCATAGCCAAATTTTGCTCTGCTTTCAGGTCCGGTCCTTCCGAGAGACATTTCAACACCAGAAAAGGAATCCACCTTGAGGAACAAGAGCTGCACTCCTGCTCTGTCCACAAGCTGGTGTCTCCATCCACCAGCATCAACAGTACCACAGATGGAACTTGGATCTCACCATTTCATCAGTTGAATCTGATATTCAGGACAAACCATTACCTCCACAAAGGACCAGACAGGGCTTCTAGACTGTCCTGAATCCATTCTTTGACCAGATGATTACCCTCCCAGGAACTGCTGGTACCTGATGTCTTGCCACCCCCCACCTTCCCTCAACTAGCCTTCAAACCATCATACTGGCCCTGTTGGGATCCATGGATCACTACACACAGCACCCTGGATCCATGCAAGAGTTTCACCAGCCCTCTTCTCCTAGGCAACAGCAACTGACTCCACCAGCATATATGGAGGAGGAGGAGGACATTGAGCTGGATCTACTGGTACCAGGGTACTGACAAGCATATCCTCCTCCTCCCCTGATGAAGCAATCACCCCATCCCCACCTAATGCCCACAGGCAATACCAAAACCTCTCACAATGGGTGGCAACTGAACTTTAGATCCCACTTGAGGAAGCTCATGACACAGAGCATAAGTTTTTGGACATATTATAAACCACATAGCTTTCCTAGTAAATGAGGCTGTTGTGGAACGAGCCATGGTGATATGGCGCACATCTGCATCATACACCCCTACTCCCAAAGTAGCTGAGAGATATGTCCCTCCAAAAGGGGCAGAATTTGTGTTCTCTCACACACACACACACACACACACACACACACAACTCCCCAGTAGTACAAACAGCTATGGAAAGATCCAAACAACAGGATGCCTCCTGTGGACAAAGGCACTAAACGTCTTGACCTCCTTAGGAGGAAGGTGTTCAGATCCACCAGCCTCCAGTTTTCTAACTGCGCCTGGTAAACAGTGATTCTAAAGTATGATTTTTTTATGAACTATTTAAAGTTCTTGGAGCTTAGAGATAAATTTCTCAGGAGGAAAGGGCCCAATTACAAACCTTTGTCGATGCGGGTAGACTCATGGCAAAAACTTCACTTCAAGCCACAGTTGATGTAACATCTATAGCTATAGCCACTGCAATAGTAATGAGGCATAAATTTGTGGCTTCCCTCTTTGGGGTTGCCCAGAACACCATCAAGGTGTCATTTGACCGAACTAATCTCTGACAGACTAGTCTTTCTACATGTCTTAAGACTCCAGGACAAGCTTGTGCTTCCTGTGCATTTATACCCTGGCTTGGAAGAAGACCTACCCTAAACAGGTATATAAACCAAGGTTTCTTCCACAGCCTTTCTGTCATTGACCCATATGAAGTGGCAGAAGTTGCAAAGACCAAGATATGTAACCCCATCCACCTCCGCGTCAGCCACCCGGTAAAGGTTACTTTTGATGGAACACTCAGGAGTTGCGAACCATCACAGATGCTATCCCCTGCTCAGCATTATTCACCCACAACTGGAGGGCTATAATCATGGACAAATGGGTACTAGATATGATCCACTTTGGTTACACTGTCAAGATTCTTTCTCCGCCTCCCCAGAAAACACCTTCCCAGCCCTTTCTTAGGGATCAGTCTCATGAGGAGATTCTCTGACAAGAGGTGGACACTTTTTTCTTGAGTGAGGGGCTATAGAGCAAGTGCCACCTCAACATCAAGGGAAAGAGTTCTACTCTTCATATTTCGTAGTTCCCAAGAAAAGATGGAGGCCCATTCTTGACTTGCATCAGCTAAATATTTTTATTTGCAAATTCGGCGTAGTTATGCTGGCACTGATAATTTCATCTCTGGAAGAAGACAGATGGTTTGTTGCTTTCAGCATGAAAGATGATTAATTTCATGTGAATGTTCACCCATGGCACAGAAGGTTTCTTAGATTCCTAGGAGGACAGGAACACAACCAGTTCCAGGTACTCCTGTTTGGCAACAGCACTCAGGGTCTTCACAAAGGTCTTCTCAGTGGAGGTGGCACAGATGAGACAAAACTGCTACACCATGTTCCGAGACGTGGACTTGCTCCAAACAGGAAGATCCAGCTGCAAAGTTCATCTTTGCTTTGCCTCCTGGCATCTTTGGGAATCTGCATGAACATGGAGAAGTTTACTGACTCTCAGACCATAGACTTAATAGGAGCGATCCTAGCCTTGACCTCAGCAAGGGCATGTCTCCTTATGGACAGATTCGAGGCCATGAGCAGCCTGATAAGCCATCACTCACAGACCTCCAACTACTGTCAAGGTCTGTCTTTCCCTACTAGGCAACATGGTCTCTTATACTTGCATAATGCAGTTTGGCAGGCTTCATCTCCATTGCCTAATGGCCTGGCTTTGGTATTTTTACTAGACAGTATGAATACTGAAGTGACAGTCCCCACCAATGTCAGGGCTTCCCTCGCCTGGTGGATGAGCCCAGGGCAAGTGTGTGCTAAAGTCCCTTTCCTTCCTCCCACATCTGACACAATCATAATCACAGAGGCATCCCTCATAGGCTAGGGAGCCCACACGGGTGACCACACAACACAAGGTACGTTGACACCTTCAGAGGCCAGAATGCTCATCAGTCTCCTGGAACTAAGAGCAGCCAGACAAGCCTGCAATGCATTCCTCCCACTTATACAATCCTAACCTGACCGGATAATGTTGGACAACTTGATGACTGTCTTCTGTATAAACAAATAAGGAGGGATGAAATCTCCTCTTCTGTGCGTAGAGTCAATCCTCTTAGGGAACTGGTGTATCTGGAATCACATTACACTCTGTGACATGCGTCCCGGGTGCACAAAACTCAGAGGTGGACAATCTCAGCAAGCACTTCTCCACCGACCATGAGTGGGAGATACACAATTCAATGCTAAATGAAATCATCACTCAGTGGAGAATGCCATCCTGGGACCAGTTCACCAAATCACTGGACACTTAGTCGATGTCCCACCTATCCATGAAGGTCGTCTTCCTTCTCTCCATGTCAGTCAAAAGGGTGAGCAAACTGTGGGCACTTCTGGCTGACCCACTATACGCTACTTTTCATAAAGAAAAGCTATTCCTTTGCCTCCACTCAAAATTAATCTGTAAGGTAATTTCAGAGTTACATATAAATCAGTCAATTCACTTACCAGTGTTCTTTGCAAAGCGTTCTACCTGCAAAGTACGAAACCAGTTAGAAAAATGGCAAGACACTTGCTATAACAGAGCAAGAATGCAAACAAGTGGTATCTGCTCAGAGACTACGTGGTTTTTGGTTTATACTCCGTTGATATCAGCGCATCTCACTTCCTGGGATGAGGTGAGGGCCCGTTCCCTTAGAGCACAGGCAACCTCAGTGGTATCTCTTCAGGCAGTGCCAATGCTGGACACTTGTAAGGCAACGACTAGGAGTTCCAGCAACACCTTCATTACACTTTAGAGTCCAAGCCTCTTCTGAAGATGCAGCCTTTGGAATGGCAGTATTACAGACATCTGTACTGTGTGCATCCTTGCATCCCCCTCCTATTTGACTACCTCTTACCTGCCGCACGTGTGAAATACACGGAGACCAGCACTCGAAGAAATGGAGGGTTACTTATTTGTAGCTGGAGTTCTTTGAGATGTATGGTCCCTATCTGTATTCTACTACTTGCCCTCCTCCTTCTCTGCTTTAGATCATGACAGGATTCATGGTAGAAAAATGACCGGAGAAGCGGTCCATCCGCTCCTCCCTTTATACCCTGAGTGCTGAGTATGAGGAGCTCCAGGGCACAGGTGTGGATCAAAAGACACTACTTGCAAGATTTTCCACATGGTACACACACATACCTACATGTGAAATACAGATAGGGGCCACTCCTCTCAAAGAGCCTCCAGATACAGGTAAGTAACCTGTATATCTCACATGTCTTTAAAGAGTTAGGGGATAATCTTAGCATGGCCAGCATTCTGTCTCTTGCTAATGGGGTCTAGCATCAAGGCTGCGAGTAGCTGAATGCATGGTTGGCCATAAAATATATGTCTAGCAAAGCCACAGCGCTATTCGTCCCTAATCAGTTACTTTGAAGATATTTCATATTCAAGGTGCTGAATAAAAACCATGTCTTTTTCTGAAATACAGGTCAAGTTGTTTGCCCAGCCAACAGTGGTGGAGCAGAACTATCAGGTGATAAATCTGCCCAAGAATTCTTCAGCCAAACTCCCTTAAAATCTATGTTGGTGATAAGTGGAGGAGAGGGATATATTGACTTCAGGATGGGTAAGAAGTTGGATCTTGCAAAATGTGTTTTCATTACCTTTGTATAATGCAGTAAAAGTGCTTTATGATAGAGTTAATGACTTGATCTGTTTTTCTGTTTAAAAGCTAAATCTGTTATGAGACTTCTAAGGAAGGGGACAGTAATTTAGGAAAGTTTCTGGTATCTGAATGTTTGGATAAATATTAGCCCTGTATGGATTTAATAGAAGACTGAACTGTAACTGTAACCATGTTCTTTCTGAAAATGAGTTATATTAGTCTTAGTGCCTTTCATCCAGAAGGATTTCAGAATGCTTTCATACATTTAGATACACTGTAGCTCATATATTAACTATCCAGGAATCTCTTCACTCACCCACTTCTGAAATGCAGCCACCTTTGGGATAAAACCCAACAGCTGTTTAACATCTACACTACCTAAGATAGGACAGACAGGACTTTATTTGGGGAGTGGCAGAAGTCTTCTCATTTTCATTAATGGGCAAGTAAGTCAGTGATACATTTGAAATCGGGCTGTGGAGAAGAGATAGATAAAGTGAAAAGATTTTAGTCAAATCTTTGTCAAGACTAATGCAATCTGCATACAAATATTCATTCAATCCCCATTTTTCAAGCCCTAGTCCATGTTCCTGTATTTCTTGGACTACTTTGACAAGAAGGCATTAAGTGCTTTTGTGTTAATATCTTACATTGCTGGAGCATGTGCCCTTGGCTTAATTTACCTTTTAATAAACCTGATTTTTAAAGATTACATGAGTCTTTGTCCAGAAATCTTAAAATTTTCCTTTTATAAGAAAAAAAAAATCAGTTCAGATCTATGCTTGCCCTTTTTTCATATAGAAGCTTGTAACGGTTCCTGTTCTGGTAACACTCTTGCATTGATCCCACCTGTATGGACTTGGTATACATTTACCATATAAACACGGGTTTACTTAATCAAAAAGCCTTTGCTTTAGGAAAGAAATACATGAATGAGAAGCGTAAGAGTTAATAGGTGTAACCATTACAAAACAGTTAATATACAATCCCTTGCCCCCTCCGGCCAAAATTATAAAAGTATGTCTGCAAGCTCTTCCTCCCTGTTGCAATCCCACTCATGTCAACACTTCCACTTGGATGATATGCAGGGTAAACATTGTGTCCCTTTTCTATTTTGCTTTATGTACCCTAGCATCAAACCTTAGATTCTCAGAAAATAAATGTAACATTTATAAGTTACAGTTAATTTAAGCTAGGGCTAGTATTAATAAATATGGTCTTTAAAATGCAATGTTGTGGAATATTTGTAGGGCAAGTTTCCAGCTTGCTAACTTAGTTTTTTGTTAAGGGTTTTGAATCTGCTGCTGCTCTAGGGGCAGATGGCAGCTGTCTTTTATTGCGTATTCTTGCCCGTTACTACACTGACCCTTCCTGGTGTATAGTGCTAATACCAATGTATTTTCATTGGTATGTTCAGCTGAATCTAAGTTGTCGTTTCTCAGGTGATGAAGGTGAGGAATCTGAACTTCCTGGAGAAGCTCTGCAACTTGAACCTTCTGTAGCCAAAGCTGAGAGGAGTCACCTAATAGTGTGGCAAGTAATGTATGGCAATGAGTGAACCCACTAAGAAGCAGCTGGAGGCTGAAAAAAGGCTTCTGCATGTTTTTTGGTTTTTTATTTTTGCAGAATCTGTTTCACTACATGGTGTTGAAGCATTTGTTTGCTGTTTAACTTTATATCGCAAATCTGTCAGACCTTAACAATACAGGAATTAGCTTGTGCTGTTTTACTGCACCAGTGTTACATAGGTAAGATCAGTATAATGAAGAAATCAAAGTGTTTCCTTTCTCAAGACTGGTGACCACTGGTAAGCAATCCAGAGAGCTTACTGTACCACAACAATCTTATGTAGTTCACTTCTTTTGCTAGTGTCACTCTCTATCACTAATTGAGTTAAACTTCATTACAGCTGAGATTAATTTATCTGCACGACATATTGAGTGAAACAGCAAAGTTATTCCCAGTGTATTATAACATTGACAAACTAATATCAGATGAATTATCAAGATTCATGTATACATTCAGTGAGGGCTAAAGTGAATTGTAAATTTTAACTTTTATTTTCAAACCTGACAAATCGTGTTTATATAGTGTATACAGTTTTGTTTGTGGTTTTCATCAAAACTTCTGGGGGAAGAGGGGATTATATAGAAGAACTTAAATAAAATATTTAAATAAAATTTCATGTTTGACTGCTGAAGAACTCTAAAGTTTGAGAACTGCTACCCTCAATAACGAACAGTTTGGAGAACAGTCTTCTCGCTTTTTCCTTGTCAATTGGCAACGTCTCAGTAATTTCCAAAGGACACTTAGACATTGGGATGATTATAAAACTGAAAAGTTGTAAAATCCTTGAGCAGGGGATACATTTATTTTCTTCATGACTTAAATCCATATATCTTTTCTTAGACCCTAGAGCAATCTTCTCTGCCTAGCTAGTCAAACTCATGAGTAACTGTTATGGAGGTTAAAGACCTCAAACAGAGCAAAAGAACTGACTGACAAAAAAGAAAATACATTCTGCCTAAATGAAATTGCAAAGGAACTTTCAGTTCTATAATTAGGCAAAAAACACATAATTGTTTCATACCCCTCTTTAGGTAGTGAAATACTATGTTATTTAGAGAAGAAAAACACATTAACAGATTAAGTAACATTAAGATCGAGTTAACTGACAGAAGCCAGGAGAGTCCAATATCAAGGCGGACATTCTGTCTACTCACCATATATTTTTTTTTAACCACAATAGAGTGAGTTCAGGATTGAGTGTCTTCCTTTTGCTTTGAATTTCCTGAGTTGTTATCAAAACTGAGTTGAACACTTTCTATATAGTTTCTGTAAAATGTATAACACTTAGCCAGTTTGTTCCTTAATTTAGTCTCTGAACAATAGACATTTTTAAAAATCTGAACATTCGGCACGTATCCCGAAAAGACTGGGACTGTCTGAGCAATCTGTTTAAATGACAGAATGCAACAGTTTCAAAGGAATAAATATAGACAAACGTTTTTTAAAACTGCCTAAACATTTTTATGCAATAGGAGCAGTTCTGGTCTATCAGGCAAACGTGTTTATATATTTTTCTTAATTTTTTAAAAACACATTTAGCTGAGGTCTATTGTGTAAATATATATTTAGGCAGCTTTTTTCAAAGGCATATCATATCTGATAAACCAGAAAAACTCTATTCAGGTCTATTGGTTAGATTTATATGTATAAATACTTTTTAAACAGCATATTTTGTACACAACTGTTCCACTCTCGTAAATATGTATTTAGGACATAGGCTATGTAGTAAAAATCCTTATTAAAAATGCCTAATATCTTGGTAGTGTATTTTCTCTCCAGAATGCCAAATGTGATGAGAGTGTTATTCACAAATCACTTTCCAAATTTTCATTTTTACAATCAATCTTGAATTGCTTTGGCTTAAATATGAAATCTGGGAACTTTAAAAAAAAATACAAGTACATAAAATCAGACGGTCTTAAACATTGTTATAAGAAAGACCTATTTAAAAATATATATATATATATATTTAGATTTGTATGCTGAACTTCAAGCACATTTGAGTTATATCTCATGAAACTGGTGTCTGAGAAAAATGCTGACTAAACTTTAACAGTAATGCAACCATCACTACAACTAGTTTTATTGCTCCTCCTGCCATCTTTCCTTTTAAATTTAACTTATTGGCTATTAAGAAAACATTCTATGAGCTTTATGCGCTAGTGGATTTTCACTTTCATGTATTCTCAGAAAGAACGCACAATTCTGTTCCTTAAGTCTTGTATAGCATTTTATTTGTAATTATTAACGGTTTCTCTGAACTGCTTCACTGCTGTCAAATAGAGCAGATGTGTCTGGCAAGTGCATCCCTAGTCTTTTTTGCCAAATCAAATGTGTCTGGTACACTGTGCCATTCTAGTCACTTCAGTGGACCAGCTCTTGCAAAAATGGCTGCAGAGACAGAAGTGTTTGTGTCCAATAGTGGAGGGGTTTTAAAGGAAACATGGCCTGTCACTAAAGTACAACTGTGGGTGTAGAGGAGGGGGTTGCACACTACTCTGCATTATTCATTTTAAAATTTATCCCCTGTTCTAAGGAACAGTAGGTTAAGGGCATACTTATTCTCCTCACAATGCACTGGGATTTATAAATTCCAGATCACTTTGAAGGGTGGGTAAAGCACGTAAAACCCCATGCATCAAGATGACAAACTCCTAAAAATCCTAAATCTCAAGAATGTGTTTATGCATCACAGACTTGTGGTTTAAACGTCCTATAAAAAGGAATCAATTTCTTGATAGCTACAGCTTGTTAATAGTTTGAAAACATTTCGAGCACAAAATATGCAGCACATTACTTGTCTGGATAAGTGTGTTTGCATGGTAAAGATAAAATGACTTATATAAGCTGCTGTATTGTTCATTTCTTGTAAAGGTCTTCCTGCGTTGGATCAGATAGAGCTGGCAGAGTGTAGACACTTTATCATAGGCTGCCTTCGTAACAAACAAATGTTAAAACTGTTTTATTATACTAACTGTTCTAAAGAACATATGTCTTTAAAATGGTGTGTAACTGAATATTTATTTCCATGTGAGTATTATAAAAGTTACCAAAGGATTAAACTTGATTTAGCACTCTTGTAAGTGACCCTGTTGAGCTGGGGTCTTGTAAGTGACCCTTGTCTGTAAAATGAGACACAGTAAAAAAAAAATAATAATAATAATAAAATACAGCTCTATGTGGAAGTTAAATATTTTTTCTAACAGGGTTATGCCATATTCTAACAACATATGTTGCACCTCAGAGCATTTTTCTATACACTAAATGTCTTTCCCAGCCTCTAACAAAAATTAAGTTTCCTTTATTAATTTTGTTGCACATTTCTCAACCTTTTAAACCTATTTTAAACATTTTATGGTCTGTAATTTGACAGTTTTGTCTGTTAGACACTTTACGCTGAATTTTACTTGCCTCTGTAATCTGAGATGGATACTACAGCGTTCAACTTGCTGTCTGTTAAAACTCAAGGCTTTTCTGTGAGCAAGAAAGCTCATAGCAGTGTAGTTATTTCAGTATTTATTTCTATTGAATCCTTGGGGTTCAGAATGTAACTTTGTACATGAAATATATATAAATATGTATATGAAACATGCAATGGATTTGGTGTTTTCTTTGTAGACTCATGCTAAACGTGTGTAACAATTGGTACCAGAAGACAATTGTCAAATAGTTTTAACAGCCAAATAACTTCATCTTAAGTAATTGATGTAAATGTGTAATATCTGTAACCAAGAGCCAGGCTGCATTCTCCCATGGTAAAACCAGCAAGAGGGGGCTAATGAAACTCTTCATGGAGTTTCTCATTGATTGCTGCATGGTGAGTAGACAGACCGCATTTACCCCTCAGTGGAAATAATTGAATCCATTCACAAACCTCATGACACTGCAAGTGCCATGGTCTTTCAACACCAGCTCTGGCTTCCTGATGGCCCCTGTACCTCTCCTGACCACAGATATTCAGCAGCTCCGTAAATGTGGAGTTCTTCACTTCAGGGTGGGTGTTGGGAAGGGGTTCAGAATTTGGCTTGATCATTCACTTTTCCAAAAAGCATCTCTCTGGGTTGGCTGGGAGATTGCAACCTTGTGGCCTTGCCCCCCACTCTCACGGGGCTACTGGTCCCTACAGAGCACTAGACCTTTGGGGTTTTGTAGATAGTAGCCAGGATCTTGATTTTCATCTAGAAAGATTTAGTACAGAGTATCAAGCACAAGTATAATGACTGCCCTGCTGTATTTGACAGAGCCATCCCTATTCTACAGTAGTTTAAGCTTCTAAGGTTGTCTTCACGGGAGAGTTAATTCAAGTCAACTCCTCTGGTATTCGCTTAGCTCAAGAGAGCAGCCACAGTGGAATACAGAATCCAGGTGCAGTGGTGACTGGATGACCAGCTAACTTAGCATTGTACTACAACTCTACCCAAGGGGGCCAGTGCCCCTGCAATAGAAATATTTAAACTTGTTCATGTCCAGGGGCGGGGAGGGGAGGAAGAGTGAGCCCTAGCAAGGCTGGACCTGTCACAGTGAGGTTCAGGATCGGGCCTGGGCCTGGGCGCAGCAGGTAGGAACCCCCAGGACTTTCCTTTTCAGCCTGAAGCCATCTCTCCCCACCCCTACGCTAAGTCTCAGTACCTCCCCCTCCCAGACTCCGATTGTAGTGCAGTACCTGATAGGCCAGTCACCTCTAGTTTAAAACATCACCACGCTCAAATGAAGGGTTTTTGTGTGTGGACAGTTAGGGACAACACACAAGTTAACTGCAGTGAAGACAAGTTCTAAGTGACTTTCAAGAAGAGCAAGTTGCACATGCTTAACCTTGACATAACACAGGTATGGTCTTGCCTTCCACTCAGTCCTTCAGGGAGCCTGTTACTGTAGTCTGGCTGTTACTGTAGTCTGACTGGTTTTGGTGGGTTTTAGGTTGTAGCTCCCCCATGCTAGGGCTGTCTCTTTCATTGAACTTTTTTACCCACAGCTTGTTCGGGGGGGCTTAAAGACTTTTTTAGTCTTGCTTTTTT
Source organism: Caretta caretta (assembly GCF_965140235.1). Taxonomy (NCBI): domain Eukaryota; kingdom Metazoa; phylum Chordata; order Testudines; family Cheloniidae; genus Caretta; species Caretta caretta. The sequence continues at coordinate 13,047,984 of NC_134219.1, forward strand.
TTTCCCCTGGCATTTTCCTTCTGGTCTTGGGAACACAGATGAAAACTAGCTCACTTTGTTAGCTGTCGCCAGTTCTTGTTCTTTATTGTTTGACTTCCCTGGTTAACTTTTCCTCCCTTTTAAGAGACTTTTTTACTGCCTTATTCACTTCCTAATCATAGTTTTTTGTTTTGTTTTTTTAAAAGCTGGCTCGAGTCAGAGGCAAAAATCAACCTATAATTCATGTTAAGAATCTAGAGGATTTCCACTTATGATTGCAGCTCGGATGAAATAGTTTCTGGCACTGGACTGTATTTTCCTTTTCACCTTGCCAAAGTATCTGACTTGACTCTTTCAAGCCAAAACACAAGTGGAGCTATTTGAGCCCAGACACAAAGGAAATACTTAGTGAATTATAAAGGTAGGAAGGAGGAAAGAGAAGAGAGACAGTGCCAAGAGATTCATTCTTCATGCATGGACACAATGTTCAGCTAGAGTCAGCTTCCAACTTTTGCTAGCTTACCTGCTCCTGTTTAGCCGTCTGTTAGATGTGTGGCTTAGTTTGTTTTTTAGCAAATGGTCACCTCAGTTTACTTTTCTGTAAGTCTTTTAAAACTATTTAATATTTTTTATGGCCTGCTAGAAAGGTGAAAATACACACCCCAAAGCATTATGGGACACAAGGCAACGTGGCTATAGTTCTAACACTAGTTACATCATCTAGTCCATTTCCCTGCCAATGAAGGCTACAGCTAAGGACAGTGCAGTTCAGCACAATCCATTGTAGAACCTACGTAAAGTGACTATACATATTTAAAAGATACACTGGTCCTGTAAACATTTTATGGCAGATAACAGGTGGGGGGACGTGGGGTCATGTGCCCCCCAAACTTTCTGCCTCCCATTTCTAGCCAAGCATCCACCAGCACTTGGGGGGGCTTGCGGGTCAGAGCCATCGCAGTCCTAGGGGCTCAGAAGGAGCAGCTGAGTCCCAGGGTGCTCCATTGAGGGACTATCCAGCTGGGCAGCATGCTGGGGCCAGGAGGGCCATTGGAGCAGGCAGGGCAGGGCTACTGCTGGTGCGGAGAACTAGCAGATCCCATCCCCACTTTCCGTGAACTAGCTGCAGGTGTTGGGCTCTGGAGCCCAGGCAGAGGTGGCTCAGCAAGGGAGGGCACCCCCAGCAGGAGGAGCAGCACCACCATGTGGCTGCTGCCTCACTCACAAAGCCTAGGGAACGGAGCAGCCCAATACTGAGCGTGGAGGGGTGAAGAGGGCTCTACGTTCTTGCCCAGGGGGCTTCTGTAGAGCCTGCAAGGTTGGGGTGGGAACAGGCTGGAAATCACTTCCTTCACCCCACTCTAGCACTGGTCTGAGGAAGGGAGAGGCTTCCCCCAAGCTGGCGGTGCTCTGGGCAGCTTTTGCACGCACAGGGCTTGGCTCCTCCTGGGCAGTGCCCCGTGCGGGAGGGTCTTGGGCTTTCCTGGGGTGCTGGCCAGGGAAGTATGCAAACGACTGATGGGTGGGCAGCAGAGGTGACATATGGGGTGGTCAGGTGCCCCCCCAGAAGCTTTAAATTGTGCACCACCTTCCCCCCTATCAACTGTTACCTGTCTCTGGTAGATAAATGAGCCTATGCTAAAGCAGCTAGAGCACAAGCAAGTAATCTTGCCTCATTTCCCCATCTGGGATAACACTGAGCTACAGCTGAGAAGTGCAGCGAGGTGCTAAGGATTGCTAGGACTACACCACCATGCCTAAACTGAAGTGTGTGTTCTGGCGTAAAACAGTCCATGGCTCGGAAAATTTCCACAGTGTGGCTTTAGTCACCAGCTTTTTAAAAACTGGGAAGTTTCTTGGAACAGTCTCTTGCCAATGAACATCCATTTAGAATTGGCCTCCTTAGGACAGTGCTGAGTATTTGAAATGAGAAAGAAATAGATGTAGCGAGAATGGGTTCTCAAAGAAAAGAAAAATCTTATAGATCAAGTTACAAGGGAAGATTACTGAAGTGCAGACTATTAATAATTTTTTACACATTCTTTTGTGACAAAAGAGAGGATTAAAAGAGGGATAGTTAAAAAGCAGGAAGGGAGGATTGGGATCAAACAAAAACGGCCAATGTGTAGGTCTGCCACGTCTCTTCTTGTTTCTAAACTTTTGTATTACCTGTTTTTTGGGGGGAGGAGGGTTAGTTTTTGTTGTTTTGGGGGAGGGGCGGGGAGGAGAGTTGGTTTGGTTTGGGTTTTTTGCCAGACATTCAATTGAGGGTCATAGCAATCTCCCTTACGAGGTGGAGTTACTTGCTACATGGACTCAGACTCCCTCCTGTAGTGCCTCTATGTGGAAATAACAGGAGGACAACAAGTGCTAAAGCTGTGAGTGGCTTTTCAGAACTGGTCCCTTGGTCATCTTTCATTACAGCACTTTCACAATGTAAAGCAGGGGTGAGCAGACTATGACCTGGGGGCCACATCCAGTCCTCCAGATGTTTTAATCTGGGTCTGGGGCTTGCCCCACTCCGCACAGCTCCCAGAAGCAGTGGCATGTTCCCTCTCTGGCTCCTACATCTAGAGGGAGCCAAGAGGCTCCATATGCTGCCGCCGCCCCCTGCAGCTCCCGTTGGCCAGGAACCGCAGCCAATGGGAGCTGCAGGGGTGGCATCTGTGGCTAGGGCAGAGCTGCCTCGCGGTGCCTCCACATAGGAGCCGGAGAGGGGATAAGCTGCTGCTTCTGGGAGCTGCTTGAGGTAAGTGCCACCTGGAGCCTGCACCCCTGTCCCAGCCCTGATCCCCCTCTGAACCCCTCGGTCCCAATCCAAAGCACCCTCCTGCACCCCCAACCCCTCATCCCCAGCCCCACCCCAGAGTCCTCACCCCCCCCCCACGCACACACCCCAACACCCTGGCCCAGCCTGGAGCACCCTCCCGCACCTTGAACTCCTAATTTCTGGCCCCACCCCAGAGTCCTCACCCCAACCCCCAATTTTGTGAGCATTCATGCCCCGCCATACAATTTCCATACCCAGATGTGACCCTTGGCCCAAAAAGTTTGCCCACTCCTGCTGTAATAGATGCTGGTTAAGAGGAAGCCTCCCCATTACAAGCCTAATTTTTACTTCCTCCCTGCAACTTCCACATGCCACGTTCAATGCAGGGTAGACTGATGTATTTCCCCCCATAATATCTGGGGCAAATCACAGTTTTGGAGCTACAGGGTTGAAACATTCCCTGCAGCTTGTTTTACAAAGATTTTTCAGCTTTTCATCTCTGAAACTGTGATTTGCTGCCAAAGTTCCCTTTTCCTGGAGCACTTACCCCTGTGCAAGCACAATCACAGGTGTCCACTGTACACAAATGCATGCCAGGTTCCACCTTGGACTTTGACGCTAGGAGCATGAGTTCTCCCAGCTCTGGCAGTGACGAATCACTTTAGGCAAGTCACTTCATCTTTCAGTTTCCACAGTGATAAAATGGGGATAATTACCTACTGTCGTCAGGGCTGTTAAACCATTAAGAATATTGTAAAAGGGAAAGACTAGGATGGCAATAATGACAGTCTGAGATGCAGCGATCGCCAGCAATGACTGTCAAACCCCGCAAAAGAGGCTCTTTAGCTGCGATAGTCTTATAAAACAATGTATGTCATTTCAAATCAAACCACACAGTAGAATCCTAGACCCACAGAAGCCACTGCACTGTGTATGTTGGGCTATATTCATATATTAGGTAGACTTTATAGGACCTAGGAGTACTTGTGGCACCTTAGAGACTAACCAATTTATTTGACAGGTTTCAGAGGAACAGCCGTGTTAGTCTGTATTCGCAAAAAGAAAAGGAGTACCTGATGAAGTAAGCTGTAGCTCACGAAAGCTCATGCTCAAATAAATTGGTTAGTCTGTAAGGTGCCACAAGTACTCCTTTTCTTTTTGCAATTTATTTGAGCATAAGCTTTCGTGAGCTACGAAGTTAGTCTCTAAGGTGCCACAAGTCCTCCTTTTCTTTTTGCGAATACAGACTAACATGGCTGCTACTCTGAAACCTGTTTATACGACCTATCTAACAGTCTGACCCCCCTCGATGCCAACTGGCAAAGGATTCACTATCCTGTGACAACAACGCTTACCAGGCCTGACAAACTCACTACTCCCAATGCATTGCTGTTATCTTTATCTATATTGTCTTGTAAGGTATTGAATGAAAGCTGGTACCAGTGGTGATAGATAATTGTGAAACTTACGTATTAACACAGAATGAGGAATATCGCTACTGATTGATATTATGCTTTAAAGTTTGTAACCAAAGGAACAAACAGGTTTTCTTTCAGACAGGCGGAAGGAAGGGAATTATTTCCATGTCTCCAATGCAAATTGAGCTAATGTGGAACCAAGTACAATGGGAGCTGCATTTGCATAGAATTCAACAGGAAAAACCAAATGGACAGGGAGATGTGAAGTCAGCATGGGAAGACACTGGAGTCCCATCCTGACTCTAGAAACAAAGACAATGAACTCTTGGAAGCATAGAGTGAAGGAAAAGGACACTTGGTTATCTATTTACTGAGGAGACCCCCTGCCAGGGCATGGGGAATCATGAAAATCTGGATCTTGATTTGACTGAAAATCAACAAGCTCTACAGAAAAAGTAGAGGGTAAGAAAACTGCTTTAGCCAAAGGAGCATAGCCTGCTAAAGTTATGTGTAGTCTCTTGGAAGCGTGTTACATCTTTGCTTCCTTTGTAACCAATTCTGTTTCCCTTATCCTTGTTTTATACCACTTAAAGGTCTATCTTTGTTAATGAACTTCTCTTTGTTTTAACATAAGTAGACCTCAGAGCTGTACTATTAAGTAAAGTGTGAATTCTTAGAAAATCAAAGAAGATGGTGTGTATGCTGTCTCTTTGGAGATAGTAAATTTGAGCTGTTTTAGAGTAACAGCCGTGTTAATCTGTATTCGCAAAAAGAAAAGGAGTACTAGTGGCACCTTAGAGACTAACCAATTTATTTGAGCATGAGCTTTCGTGGGCTACAGTTCACTTCATCGGAGCTGCAGAGGGAGAGTCAGCTCCTCTGGATGCTGGGGGAGAGTGAGCTCCATTGGCCCCAGGGCCACGTGGGGAAGGAGGGAGAGCAAGCCAACTCCACCAGGGCTGGGGCTGGGAGAGGTAGCTCCTCTGGCCATGGGGGTTGGGGGAAAGGCAGCTCCTCCAGCTGCGAGGGGTGGAGCGAGAGAGAGGCAGCTCCTCTGGTCATGGTGGACACAGAACGTGCCTCTTCCCAGGTGGCCAAATTTTTATTCCTGTGCACGTCTCTAGATTGTGGCTACCATACACTGTACATATGATTTTATTATAAATTTTGCTTGCAAGGCAAGTGACCATTAGGATAAATTCACTGGGTTTTATTTATAGTTTATAAATGTGATCTAATTTTCTTACTGTGCTCCCTTTCCAGTGAGGAGAAGAATTGGGAATAGAACCTATGAGAGCAAGCGACTGAGCCCGGGTCTATACTATGGGGTTAGGTCGAATTTAGCCGTGTTAGGTCAATTTTAAAATGAATGCGAGTTAGGACTAACTGCTAGAATGGACTCCCCTTAGCAGCAGATGGAGCTAAGCACATTATGTTCTTTACTTGGAAAACATGAGAGGCTCCACAGATTATACTTTCATAGGCATTTCTACGGTGACTATAACTGTAGCATCTGAGCTGATGGTAAAGATCCCTCCTACTACACTTGAAAGGCCTCAGTATGGGATGGGAGCCAGAAACAACTAGTGCCACCCCCCAACTTCCTGTATGGACGTTGGAAAAGTCACTTCTTACCTTGAGCCTTCATTTTCTCCCATGCCTTTTTGTAGCGGCCTCCACACCCTGTACTACTTACAGTGGTGCCATCATCATGGGCCCAGATCATCCCTCGTTTTATCTGATTGAGTGTTAAAGGGGGGGGTGGCGGCTATTTGTTTATTTTATTACGTTATAGAGCAGCTTGGCTGCCTTGCTGATGGTGGCAGCTTTATAACTTTAAAAAAATACATTGCTAAAATAGATATTATTGAAATTAAGTGTTGGGCTAGTAAAGAGAGAGGCAGTGCGGACAGGATACTGGCCAGAGAGTCAGGAGAGAGTGTGTGGGGGGGGTCTATTCTTGGCTCTGCCACTGATCTCTCGTGTGACCTTGGGCAACTCACTTCACCTCTCTGTGCCTCTGTTTTGTCTCCTAACCTTTGTTTGGCTCATCTATTTGGATTGTAAGTGATTTGGGGCAGCAGGTCTCTCCTAAGATTTATGTATACAATACTTACCACAGTATATACAATACCTTAGGGTGGGTCCCTGATTGTGGTTGTGGCCTCTAAGTGTGACCGTAATTCTTCTAAGCATTCCCATGAAATTCATGGCATTTTAGCATATTCCTGGCACATGCAGAAGCTTTACTCGACAGCCTGTCTGGGCCTGTTGTAACCATGTGGGGACATAATTATTTTTAATTAAAAAAACCTTTTATTTTCAGCCAATAAACTAAGATTTGGGAAGGCATGGCTTCCTGTTTTTTGCAATATTTATAGTGAAGCAATGAGAAAGGGAACAGATCATGTGAATTATTGATCATGATATTTGGTGACTGTTCCAGATTCATAATGGAAAAATCAAACAAAATCCACAGTGTGCAGTTCGAAGAGCTGACTTGCATTTTGAACACAAGATGGCACCATTACAATTTCAGAGACAACATGAAGATATAAAGGGGAAAATATATATCATGGGGCTGCATGTTTCCCCTCCCTACCTTCCTATTTACTTCTGTAACGTCTCAGGTTACAGATTTCCTCTCCTAAGTACTGGTCCAGGTGAGACAGTTGTAACTAACCTGTGCTCACTAATCACACATAAGAGAAGTTTCAGAGGAACAGCCGTGTTAGTCTGTATTCGCAAAAAGAAAAGGAGTACTTGTGGCACCTTAGAGACTAACCAATTTATTTGAGCATGAGCTTTCGTGAGCTACAGCTCACTTCATCAGATGCATACCGTGGAAACTGCAGCAGACTTTATATATACATAGAGAATATGAAACAATACCTCCTCCCACCCCACTGTCCTGCTGGTAACAGCTTATCTAAAGTGATCAACAGGTGGGCCATTTCCAGCATAAGAGAAAGTTTCAGAGTAGCAGCTGTGTTAGTCTGTATCTGCAAAAAGAAAAGGTGTACTCGTGTTAGTCTCTAAGGTGCCACAAGTATTCCTTTTCTTTTTACATAAGAGAAGGGGAATCCTCTCTCATCGTCAGGGTCTTTGTTGTTTGCCACAGGGGGTCAGGAAGGAATTCTCCCTCTATACAGCAGCATGCAGTTTGCTAGATACATTATAGGTGTTTGTCTGCTTCAAAAGCACTACTTCAGGCATGGCACCAAACTCCATGGACCAGTGATCTGATCCAGTCTAGCAGTTACTGAGCAGTATCAGAGATGCAGAGTCGATACAGTTCTGTGCCAAGATCTCACTGGGCCTAGAGCACTGGCTGCTGAGAAACGGGACATTGAAGGTATCCAGGAAGGTCACGCTGCCATGCCATCTCTTACTAGGCTAACTATGAATAGGGTTTGATTATGTTCTCTCTCTCTTTTCTGAGGATTAATATTTTCCCATTAAAGGAATTCACCCCCGTGCAGAGGGCCACCCAAAGGGCTTGGCAACACTTCAGTTCCTGAAATAGGGCCTAAGTGGGATTTAAATTGAGGTGTAACACTAAGGCTGGCTTTATGCATACAGATGAATTTCACCCTTTGAAAAATGTATCTTCCTCCCATCTCCTGGCTGCCTTCCTAGTGGGTACACCCGCACTGCAGCTGGGAAGGCTGGAGGTTAGCAACACACTATGCCAAGTGGGAGGAGTGCAGCATTTCATCCAATGGTTGCATGTGCCACGCCAAGGGCCTTTTAGGGAGGTTTACACAGTAGTTTGCACAAGGCGGGCACTTAAATTATCTCTGGTCTAAAGCATCATACGCCTGGATTCTTGTATTGTGGAAACCATGTGTAAGTCTAGAGCCGCTGCCTCCTCAAAGGAGTGGAGGTTGGATTACTTAGAGAGGGTGGGATAATTGGCCAGACTATCACTTTTCTCAGAAACGGACATGTTAGTTAAGCCTGCCAAAGCTAGCTTGGAATTTCCTCTCCACTGTGAACTTCCCCTGGTCCCCATGACAGCTTTCTTCTGCAGACCAACACACAAAGAAGCTGAATATAAGCAGAATAGTGACTATAACAGCGGTGCCGGCATTGGGGTTGGGGAGAGGGGGAACTTCCATCCAGGCCTCTCTTGAACATGCTGTATGCTGCAAATCCCCCTACTGGGTCTCCCGTTCTCTGGATGGCATGACACCCACCCTTACTACAAACTGGCTCACCCAGTATGTTCTCACTCTAAAATATAGTGTCTTTTTAAAAAAGTGGGAAACAATAATTTAAGAAAAAAAATCTTTTTCCCTGGCAGGAACTGAACCCATATTCATATATAAGAGAAAAATGTGGCCCACCTAGAGCTAGCTACAAAATGGGAGGAGTGGATTCCTGTGGAAATTTGTTGTTGTTTTTGTTAAAAGTTTGAATGCCAAAAAATTTAATCCTAAACCCAAAATTTTCAATTCAGAAATGCTGCCCCAGTGTCTCATGGGAGTTTAAGTTTGGGCACCACCTGTTAACGTTCTCCTTTATACGCTGGGCTCTCTGGTTGCCCTACATCTGCCATGATGCACTGTCTCCCCTCTTCAAGACGGGAGTCCCTGGCCCTGGCGCATGAGGAAGATGTAATCTGTCTGGTGAGCCTGGCCCCTACAGGAGAATGGGGACATGAAACAGGCAAACTACAACTCCCAGAAGGCACTGCAGCACCATAGAAAATTTTTTGGCCAATGTTTTTCGCTGTTTAGGCATTCACTTTTCTAACAAGAAGCTGAAGTATTCCACAGAAAAAGCTGATAATTCTCACCAAAAAAATCTGTTTAGTCAGAAACCTCATTTTTCAATTTGAAGCACAGTTTTGATAGAACATTTTTTGACCTGCCCTAACATCCTTATCCTGTCAACTAGCCGCACATGCTATGGCCATGCTCTTTTGCTTTCCCACGATCGCTAAGAGCACCGCATGGCAGCTTGGCTTCAGTACTGTACTCAGAGCAGCCATGTAAAGGATGTCTCTGGAGGAAGGGCTGCACAATGACCACTCTGGTTGAGATGCTGAGGAAGCCAGGACTATGGAAAGGGCTGTCAAGCTATCAAGCAGCAGTAGCACAGGCCCCATCCTCCTTTCCAATTCCTCCCCCACCATAAAATAAACTCCAGGGCCTGGTGCAAGAACTAATACATGACAAGAACTTACGAACGTACCCGTATTTTCCATGTTGAAAGACTCGGGCGGGGATCCAGGCCAGGTGGCTGGCATTAGCAAGCCTTGCATTTCGTTGCTCAAGTTGCCCATCCTGTTCTACTGATGATAGACTATCTCCCAGAGGATTATTACTTATTTATTTTATAATAAAGATTAATTTAGAAAGCTTCCCAGATTCCACACCTGCTTTTCACTTCCACCTGTCAGCACAAGGCTGCACAAGAAGGTACAGGGGGAAGAATAAGGAATTTTTACAACAGTCCTGAGGTCCCTTTCTCTCTCTCAATTTCTGTGGAACAATTTGTGCCTCCCGCCCTACCTACTTGGCCAGGACATAGTCACCTGTATGCGAGATAGATACATACGGTCACGCCATCTGCAGTATAGCCCATATTCCATTTCACTTAGGCTGAGTTAGCTAAGGGATGAAGGATGCAGAGGAAGAGAGAGCACAGTATACAGGTGCTCTCCTTTGGGTGTCTGTGTCTCTTCCCCCCATCTCTATGCAGGGGAACTAAGCACTGAAGGGACAAAAAATTTAGTGCACATCCCAGCAACTCAGAGCCAAGTTCTGCTCTCAATTTCCAATGGGATCGTTCACAACTCACTGGTGTAACAGTGCAGAATTTGGATTTCCCCCCCCTTTTTTGGGCAATTTCTCATGGGTAACAAGTACACAACTTGCTTGTGGTAGCACTGGGCAGGCTGACTGAACTGCCTGCTTCTTGCTGATGGGGTGAGGAATACAGAAACACACCTTGGGCTGAGTAACTGACATTATAGTTGAGCTATTAGAAAAAAAAAAATTCGCCTAATTTGGCAGTACTGAAGCAGATCTCTGAAGAGGCCTGGAAGGGAGAATCCCAAAAGCACTTACCAATGGATCTGGCTGACCCTAAATACAGCTTGGGTGATGCAATGTAACAGGAGCTAGTCTGCAGAAAGGGGTGGGTAGTTGATTTGGCAAAACACTCGGGAGACGGAGTCACAGATGTGCATCTGGTGATGCCATATGGAAACAAAGTGATTATCATATCAAAGCACAGTGAAGACAAAGGCCACTGGAAACAAAAGAGCTGGGTCTTCTTGGTCAGGCCCCCTTTTTGGAGCTCTCTCTCTCTAAGGATATTCAGTCTACAGCCATTTTCACAGCTCACAAATCCTTCCTGTCAGGCTCCCTTTTCTATCTTCTGTGCAGCTGGGTGAAGAGGGAGAGTTCATTAGGAGCAGAAGGGTCTTAGCTATGCCATTGGTCCTTTTGACGGGGCAGACCTGAGGCCAGCCAACCCTGTTCCAAGGCTATATCCCTTTAAGGACAGGCATTTTGGGACCAAGCTGGCATCCCTGCTGGAAAATGGGGGCAGGACTACATAAAGTAAGCTCTTTTACTCATTCCAGGTGAGATGAAAATTGAGGTAAGAGCGGTGTTTAAGGTATCTCACTTGGGTCCAGAGATACCTGGGAGAAGAGTAGCCAAGTATCAGAGGCCCAGGGAATGAGGCCAGTGAGAAAGCCTACAGACAGATAATGTAGAAAGTGGCCTTGTGAGAAGTGTGATAGGGTTGGGAGTTTGGGGGCAGCAACCCATCGTGGTATACAATTTGCAGGGCCTGCACTTGGGCCCCCCGCAGTGATATCTGCAGGTGGTGTGGGAACTTCTACGAACTAGGGGAAGGAAGCTGTGGTCCAGGGAGGGCAAATGCTATTGCACCCTGCAAAAAGGAGAAGGTGGGGAGGCTCTGGCTGTAGGGCAGACCCAGCAGAGATTGGAGGAAGAGTTGGTGTCTTCTCCCCGCCCCTCTACTTTGGTTGGACTCTGAGTCAATTACCCAAGAAAGGGGGCACTTTTTGGCTCAGCAGCAGGCTCAAAGCACTAACTCGCCAAGTACCTGAGGAGTGGATGAGGCACCAGTCTCCTGTCATCTGACTAGGTAAGTTGCTGCTATAGTCTGGGTTTGTGGCTATTACAATTATAGAATCCCTTTCCACACAGAATCTCTCTGGTGATGCATGCTCAGCAAGAGCCGTACTCCTTCGCATCCATTTACTTCAGTGGGAATTCTGGTGTGGTAGAGCAATGCAGAACTGTGCTCTGAACCGCTATGTCAATGGAAAAGCTTCCTTTGAGTTTGAGGTGCAGGGTTTGGGCCCTAGTTTATCTAAGTAGGTAGGAAGAGGCTTAAGAGAATAAAGATCTTGCCACTTTTCAGAGTAACAGCCGTGTTAGTCTGTATTCGCAAAAAGAAAAGGAGGACTTGTGGCACCTTAGAGACTAACCAATTTATTTGAGCATAAACTTTCGTGAGCTACAGCTCACGAAAGTTTATGCTCAAATAAATTGGTTAGTCTCTAAGGTGCCATAAGTACTCCTGATCTTGCCACTGTGATTGGTTTTTTTGCTTTGAAAGAGAAAAATCATCCCATCTAGGTTTTATGAAGATTTTTTTCCAATATCCTGGTATCTAAGTGCCTAACCTACAGCACACAGTCTTCCCACATGGTCTCATACCCAAGCATTAACCAGGCCCATCCCTGCTTATCTTCTTAGATCAGATGAGATTGGGTGCAACCAGGGTGGCAAGTCTGTCACTAGCCCAGTAAAGGTGTTTTTAATAGGAAAATCAGGGTTTGCAGCTGGCAGCCCAGTATCCGCCCATCTCCACAGCATGCTATTTAATGCCTCTGAATCATTGCTAGGCACCAAGGCTGTGATAATTGTATTAACAAAAGGTGGGGTGATCTACCATGAGGTAACACAATTAGACTCTGATAGAGATGATCATGCACAGTTGCTGTTCTAGGTTTTAAACAGAACTAAAATTGTTACTACAGCTTTTTAAAAATGACTGTGGTTTCTGGGTGGATCACCTCCCTGACAACCTTAGAATCGTAGAACTGGAGGGCTGGAAGGGCTCTCCAGAGGTCAAGTCCAGCCCCCAGAGCTGTAGCAGGACCAAGTGAACCTAGACCATCCCTGACAGATGTTTGTCCGACCTGCTTTTTAAAAAAAAAAATTTTTTTGTAAATGGGGATTCCACAACCTCCTTCGGAAGCCAGTACTTAACCACCCTTACAGTGAGAGTTTTGCCTAATGCTGTACCTCCCTTGTCTAACATATGACACTCCTGTTAATATACCCCAGAATGAAATTAGCTTTTTTCGCAACTACATCTTTGTATAAGACACATAACTGCACATGTGGGCATACAAACCCTGCTGCACTTCAGAAAGCTACTTCTTGTGGCAGTACTCACTACAGGAACTCAAACACTGCTGGGTTTAAAAACAAACCCAACAACTCTTGAGGGAGTCGGTTACAACATGGCTTTTAATTCTGTCATGGTTCATGATTTACCGGAGCCAGAACTGACCCATGCTGTAAGCAGGTCCCATAACATGGGGCAGGTGAGTACTTAGTGTGCTGATTTCTGTGTTGTTGCCCGGAATCGTCCTCCCAGCTATCTCACAGCTGTGCTGACATTGTCATGCTGAGGATAATCCAATGGCTGGGGAATGTCAGGGTGTGTGCACTGAGTCTCTTTCTATAGCATGCTTTCCATTTTGGGATGGAGAATGAATGTTGGGGTACACTCACATCCAGGGCCTGAATTGTACCACAGCCTTCTCTGCTTTTATTTACTAATCACCTTTCAAACAAGCCTATTCCATATATTGCATCACCCAGACTGCAAAATGCAAGATGTAGCTTTGCACCAAACCCTGGCAGCCCGCAGTTAGGTGCAGTCACAGAAGTACAGGTTTGCATAGAGCTCTAAGAGGCATCTGCATAACAAACACTGAGGGGGGAGGGTTCGGAGGAAAAACTAGGCACCAAAGAGTGCACAAATCAGGATGAAAACTCAAATGGTCAGAGTTAATCATGAGAATGCTAGTCTCTACTAGAGCATGTGCGCCTGAGAGAGACAGAGGGGCTGTATTTACAACAGTATTACCACTACCCTCCAAGTGGGATGTCACACCTGCTTAAGTGTATCAAAGGGCCCCCACATTGCTACAGTTCATGTGGCAGGGACCAGTGGTTTCTGGTGCGAGAGGCCCCGAGTTCTAACCCTGCTGAATTCCTAAGCAGTCTGTTGCACCCAATTCTCCAAAATGGGAGAGAGTTGACCAATAAATATATAGATGAGGATCTACTCTTATCCCTGCTCCTCTTCCACTACCATCCCTAGATCTCTCCCCCTGTACTGGGAGCTGTACCCTGGCCTATTGGAATGCAAGTTACTAGCCTCTTGCCCTGTGCATAATGACGGGTTTCAGAGTAGCAGCCGTGTTAGTCTGTATCCGTAAAAAGAAAAGGAGTACTCGTGGCACCTTAGAGACTAACAAATTTATTGGAGCATAAGCTTCCGAATTTGTTAGTCTCTAAGGTGCCACAAGTACTCCTTTTCTTTTTGCCCTGTGCAGCAGACCCTCTGCAGCAGGCAGGTCCGTCCATGCCTGTGGAGTAAAGTGGGGGCAGGATTTGCCCTGGGAATGGGACTATGTGGTGCCAGAAATGCCCAAGCTGCTGAAGGGGTTACTCTGCAGCCTCCCTGGCCCTGAGCTTTATTTAAACCACCATTTACTTTCTCTCCCAACAATCTTCAGTGGCACTTTTGGCTGGTAGCAAGAGCTATAGTTCTGATAGACAAACTCCCTGTGGGGGTGGGAAGGGAAACAAATAATCTGAAACCTGCAGAGAGACAGTTGCTACTGAAGATACAAAGCTGAGCCAGTCTTCAGGGGCAGCAGATTATTACAGACTTACCAGGTCATGGCCCTGGAGATTGTGATGCTACATTTGGAGTGGGAGAGGAAGGAATCAAATCCATTAGCAGTTGCATGTTAGTAGATCCCTCGGATAACCGCCTGGGGAAATGTTCTTAGAGACTGATCTGAAGAGGACTGAATATACAGAGGAGAGAGGATGCAAGGGCTTTCTTGGCTTCAAATTGAATTGTTCAGGGAGAGAATGGCAGCATGCCTGTGTGGGCAGGGAAAATAGAATTCTTGTCAAAATTGCCCAATAAATAACGAAAACCCCTGAGACATAGAAGAGGAGACTTGAACATCACATACAAAACCGTTAGAGTAGGGATGACTCAGCTTGCAAATAATACTTGGCCTGTGTGGGTGCCAACCAGCAAAAATCTCTTGTGCATTTTGAAGAGATGTCTATCTTGAATTTCCCAATTAAAAGGGGAATGCTACAGTTCTAGGCACCAGAGAACTTTGACCGGAAACCTGTAAGTTCTTACGGCCTCAGAGTCCTAAAGTCATGGCCCATGCCCCCATTGTGCTAGGTGCTGTACAAACAGACCAACTAGATGGTCCCTGCCCCAAGGGGCTTACAATCTAAGTAAGAGACAACAGAGGGATGTAAACGGATGGCGGAGTACAAGTGAACAATGAGACAATATTGGTCAGCATGATGGGGGGGGGGTGTGAGAGAGAGAGAGCAAGCATACACACACACTATGGTATCCTTCATGACACAGGTGCTGGGACTAGGGGTGCAGCAGCACCCCCTGGTTGGAAGTGGTTTCCATCATATACGGGGTTTATAGTTTGGTTCAATGGCTCTCCGCACCCCTGCTCCATGAAGAAAGATTTTGGTTTTAAAGAGATTTCATTTCAACTGTAGCACAAATCCACAGTTCATGGGGTGGTTGTTTTTTGTTTTGTTTTAAATTCTTGTGTCAGTGGCTGTACTTCTATTCTTACTATTTCTGTCAGGATGGCGTAGGTGCCATCCGTGCTGTAAAGCTGGTGAACTACTACGCAATTGTGCGGCACGCAGAATCGGCATAAACCTCTGGCTGTGAAAGTGCAGACGGGTACTGTGAACGGTGGTTGGGTGAACTTCTGCTCTAGGCTCATGAAAAGGGACCCACAACTAACTCCCCATTAAGGATTCCATCCAATCAGGAGACTTTCAGGATTTAGGTTGTAAACGCTTAGTTTAAATTAAAGTTCCTTGGGACAGTGACCTGTCACTTGCAGTTTGAACACCTTGCCCAGTTCTGCCACTATGCAAATAATTGGAGCAATAAGAAACACAACCATAGTATGACTATACTATGCATGTTGGTGGAAACATAATAATGAATGGTGAAGCTAAGAATTTAAAATTGAACTTCTGATCTAGGTGGAGACACTGAAAATAGTCTACACTACAATATGGTTTTGCGGTAGAGGTCCAGGGCTAGATCATCCTGTCATTTAGATATAAATCGGGAGTAGCCCAGTAGCAGTCACTGGGGTTACTCCAGTGTAAAACTTATGCAAGGAGAACCAGGCCCATAGAATTCCAACTCCTCCCACTTATTCTGTCCTACCGGCCCCTATTTTTGTGAACTTTGCACATGTCATCTCTCCGAACTATTTGCTGATTTGCAAAGTGGCAAGCAGGGGGCTATTTGCTGGTGATTTCAGCTCTGTTTCTGATGGCAAGAACGGCACAAGCCAAAAATGAAGAGTCCAGCACCACTTTACAAAAGAACCAAATACACATTTATTGGGTAATTTTCCATGCAAACTTCTAAAGCATCAGATTCTACCAGCTCCATCGGTAAGTGGTGACTATCAAAGTGCATTAATACTGGGCAGAGGTCGGGTGACCAGACCGCAAATGTGAAAAATGGGACGGGGGTGAGGGATAATAGGAGCCTATATAAGAAAAAGATCCAAAAATCAGGACTGTCCCTATAAAATCGGGACACCTGGTCACCCTAGGGAGGTGCCAGCCTAGCTGATAACTAGGATTGGTGGGCAGAGCCCACCAATGCAACCAAAGGTCTGTCCCTTCAGGTAAGGGCGGGGGGACACAGAACTCCGAACTGATGGCCCTGGAGACCAAGCTCCTACATGCCATGTCACATTCTTGGCCTCTCAGTTTGCCAACAGAGCTGGCAGTTACTGTCAAATGTAGTGGTGGAACTAGGTTGAGATCTCCCAAAATCACATAGACCACCAGTCATCAGACAGTAGTAGCCATGGATCATGTATTGACTTGGGCAGGATTTCATCTGGAGACAGACTATAACCCAGTACTAGTCCCCTGACCCATCTCATCCATCCCTTTTACATCTTGGTTATTAGATTTCTGGGCAAAATAGCGTGACTCTCAGAGTGAGCCAGTGGGGCTGCAGCCCAACTGCTCCAAGTATGGGAATTACAATTACCTAGGACTTCTCTTTCGCACAGTTTTGCTGCTGCCAGAAAGGAGAATTAGTCCTAGGCCTGTGCACACAGTGCAGTCACGTGGTGTCTTTTTGCCCTGGATGCCCCTCCACATGTTACGTGCTAGGACTGGGAGTGGCAGCAACAGAGTTTACCCTCAGGAGGAAGGTGATGGAAGGGATGAAGATGGCAGGAGCCATCTGGAAAAGAGGGGGGCAACTGCTCCCCCATACAGGATTCCCTCAATATCTTCTAAATACATCTGATGCCTGGTCTACAAGCCACCGCTCATGAGTATATAGTGTAACACTGCTAAAGGATTTTGATCAAGAGGTGAAAAAATAAACCTTTGTTCATATAAATAACACAGATGGGTCTCACCCAAACCCCATATCTGGCCACCACTGGACTCTGGATAAGTCTGGATCCCCAAAGCTTAATGTTGTTGTGTGGGCCCCACACTCCTGATTTTAAGGAAAAAAGCCAAGTGTCCGCTGTGCGGTCAGCAATATTACACAAGTGGGTGTCTAAGTGGTGAGCAGTAAGCAGCTAATTTTAGACATGTTGCCTCCATGTGTTATGCCTCAAAGACAACATAAGGGGTTTTGTTCTTTGTTTCCTAACACAAACACAGCTCAGTAGGGGATGAAGAGGATTAAGGATGATTTGCATTCGGATTGAAGTTAATCATAACCCCATAAAAAAAATAAAATGGCTGCAACTCCACTTCTTCTGTTGCTGTATTACGCTCGAATCAGACGGAATTAGTAGCCTCTGTGGTTGATATCAGAACAATGAGCTTTGCCTCCTGCACTGACCACCAGCAATAACTTCGCTATAAAACACTAGGGCAGAGAGTAAAAACTCTGTAGTTGGGAATGGGGGCAGGGAAATAGTTTTGCTACCTCCAGGGTGAATACACTCTGTCAAAGTGCCCTGCTCTCTGCTAGAATAACAAGTCAGATGACTGGCTTTTGCAAGCAGCATTGAAGGCTAGCTGCTTCTCAGCCAAATCTCTGAACTTTTCAAGGTGCTTAAAAGGTCAGTTCACCATGGCAACTTTGATCTGTAACAAAGCCAGAAACATACATTGACTTTGGCTAAAGTCATGGTTTAACCTCTGCAGTGTGCTGGCTGGGAATAAAGAGTCTGCCATTTCATCTGCTATCCATATGAGTTTTGGTTCAAATGCCTGGTAACGGAAGTCCCATATTGAACTCCTTCAAAGAAACTGTAACTTTTTTCAGGAGGAAGCTAGACACCTGCTGTTATGCAGATATGGAAGGGAGGTACAGCCAGTCAGCCCTGTTGCTTTGTAATACGCTCACCCATTTTGTTCCTGAGACAAATGACTTTTATGTAGTGAAGAGTCCACAAAGTGCTCACGAGAATATTCTTAGCAGAGTGCTTTACTTTCATTAACAAGACTACATCCATTGGTGGTGGTAGGGAGTTGTAACCAGGCTACAGAAACCACTTTCTAGCAGTTTTTCAACACTGCTCAGGTCCCAGACAAAGGCCTCATCTCTTTTAGGAATTTGTTCAGTAACCAATGACCAGACTTCAATGTACCTACACGAGAACAGCCCTCAACTATAGGCAAGGAAAGCCATGATTTGCACCAGTAGAGTTTTCCCCAGTTTTAAGCAGAAGTAAATGTTACCCAGATCGTGATCTCCTGGGCCAAGGACTGTCCTTTCATTATCTGTGTATAGTGCCTACCACAATGGGGTCCCACTTCCAGATTGGGACTGATCAAACACAGCTGTGGAAGTGCACAAATTGCTACAACATTGCAGGAGGGTGACCGTGTGCCTTCACCCTACCTAGCTGGCACATGTTCTCACCCAACTCTCTCACCCCCAGAAAGGTCCTGTCCACACTGAGTGTCTTTGCATTACCTTGCACTACTAAGTTACCTGGTAATCTACAGGGCTAAAACACTCTGCTGCAGTAGGTTTACATTAGGCATTTGCACCAGTACAAACACATGGGTGTAGCTACACCTTTGCAAACTTCCAAAGTCTCCAACCCTAAAGTCTTAGCGTGAAGGGCCTAAACCCATAAGCAGCAAATACTGAGTTCACACAGCTCTAGCCAATAAAAGAATCCAGAAACAACTTGTCATGGCTGCCTTTGCAGTATTTCCTTTAAAGAGGAGATCAGGGCATGTCCTTGCTAGTTATCCAGCTCAAAAATGACACAAAGGATTTTAAAATGTTGAAACAGGCAGCAAGGAAGAAATTTATGGGGAAGGAAGAGATTTTAATAAGCCTCAGCCTGAGCTGGGAGTAATATTTCAGCCTCACAGTGACACTTCCATGTAGAAAGCGTTCTAGTTTTGTGACTTTTTTTTTAAGCACTGCAAGGTGTGATCTCAAATGAGATAAAGGAAAAAGGGAATTAAATCTGAACAGCTCATAAAAAAAATATCTCCAGCCCTGAGAAGAAGTCCAATGGTATTGCTTAGCTTATATTGCTGATGTAACAGTATTTCACTTCCAAGCAGCTACTCATGATTAAAACAGACTTGCTTGGTCTCTGTGCCAAAATGGCTGGGCTTTCAGATGAGAAGCAGGAACGAACTTTTTACTGCTTGCACAGAACGTTGCTTTAGGCTGGTATGTAGGTGTCCTAAATTATAGGTCTACAGTCAGGCTGAGCTCAAAAAGGAAAATTCAGAGATAAAAAGCTAATCAAAATAATTACTACACACACTGTGCATAAATCAACTATTTTGGGTTTTTTTAAAAGATGCTGTTCTTCAGCCTAAGCTTTTCAGCTGTTCCATAATTTCTGCCTCTATGAATGCTAAGTTTATTTACCTTCAGGGCACTGCCCTGCCTTTCTATGGGTTTGCCTTTCTACGGGAGATGCCCCAGTGCTTAGGGAGGAGATTTTGATTGTGAGACTTTGTGGTTGCTGCAGGTTCCTTTCTCTTTATAGTGATTGTATTTTTAAAATAACTCTCAGGGGTGCCACATGCACATGAGAGAGGCATCTCTTTGCTGTACTTTTAAATCCAAATAAATAAAGTTGGTTAACAAATTATCTATCCAATGAATTTTAACTTTTTTCCCCAGCCATGAATCATCTGAGAAGATGGCAACTTTCTCAAATTCATTGGCTTGAAGTTATTTGCCACGTAATTTTGTGTAAATAGATCTTGGTCAGCTGCTCATTCAAGAAGCAGTTTCTGATTATTCAAAGTCTATTTTGTCTGAGGTACAGAGCTCACATGTCTTATTTCTTCTGTTCCCCAGCTGGATGAGTGTATGTATTAGAATCAGGGCTTCAGTGCAAATGCTTACGGGTACCCATTCAATATCTACTTTCTGCAAAAATTCTGCAATCTTCATTACATGCCAAAAACCAGCTCAAGTCCTGCTATGGGACCAAGTGGTACTAAGCAGGCACCCGTCCTACACAGATATGTATTTCACCCACAATATTTGCTATTTCCATATTCATGGGTTGGTGGGGTTTTTGGTGGTGGGTTTTTTTTTTGGGGGGGGGGTGTTTTGTTCTTTGCAATAGTCATATACCTCTAACTAATGCTTTGCAGTTGTATAGAGCCTTCTAGAGGACTTCAAAGCACTTTACAAAGGTAGGCAAGTATTACCCATAGATAGGGGAAGGGAGTGACAATGAGGCTCAAAGCTGAAAGGTTTTTTTTTTGTTTTGTTTTTTAAAATATATATAGTGTTGACTTTACACCTTGTGTTCCATTCTTTGGCAAGTATGGCTATCACCTTAGCACCATGTAGCCCAGGATTTCAGAATGTTACTTAAGAGCTGCAAAGGAGAGATCAAAAAGACTGGAATTCTTTTGCTTAGAAAAGAGACAACAAAGGGGGAAGAGGATAGTCTATAAAATCACAAATGGTGTGGAGACCGTGAATAAGGAAACGTTGTTGTTGTTTACCCCTTCACATAACACAAGAACCAGAGGTCACCTGATTAAATTAATAGGAGGAGGTTTAAAACAAACATAAGTCACCCTGTGGAACATATTGCCAGGGGATGTTGTGAAGGCAAAATATAACTGGGTTCAAAAAAAGAATCAGAAGTTCATGAAGAATAGGTTCATCAATGGCTGTTAGCTAAGATGGTCAGGGATGCAACCCCCTGCTCCAGGTGTTACTAAACCTCTGACTGCCAGAGCTGGGAGAGGACAACAGGGGATGGATCATTGCCCTGTTCTGTTCATTCCCTCTGACGCAGCTAGCACTAGCTTCTGTTGGAAGACAGGATACTGGGCTAAATAGATCATTGGTCTGACCCAGTATGCAGCATTCTGTTAGGTCTGTAGGCACTGAGATCGATGATCTCTCGCTCACAGACCTTGACTATGCTGATGGTGTTGTTCTTTTAGTACAGAGCCCCGACAGGTTTCGTGAGGCACTCCAGCATATGGAGGCGGAGTCAGCTAAGATTGGTCTCCATGTTTCATGGTCAAAGACAAAACTGCAAAGTCTAGGACAGTCTGTTGTTGGGCACTTGCATTCAAAATGCACCACCCCAGAGGGAGGTTGTAGAAATTGCTGTCTTTCTTTCTGCTAAAGGAATTAGTTGTCCTCCTTCCTTCAAGAAGATCACTTTAAGCTTTCTGCACCACTAACTTTCTCAAGTTCTCTACTTCGGGCCTTTGTGCTATATCTGGCTCACAGAACACAAAGGTGCAGATCCCTCACCTACTGATCATATATCCATCATGATGGCACTCTACCTTGTGTATCAAATTTATCTTGATCTAATCTAAAGTTTGGTGTTCAAGTCTCCCTAGCTCCCCTAAGCTTCTTTGAAAAATCCTACCCAAAGCAGTAATGAATTAAGGACCAGTCTACCCCTCTCCTGTATGTGGTTAGGACAGGGTTGCCTCCAGTCCCAGATTCTGTGGGACTGCCCTGAAATGGATGGGACAATTACACTTTCAGAGCATTCACATGCAACTACAAACACTTGTGAGTGAAAGAGAATCACATCATAACTGATTGTCCCAGGGGGTGAGGTGATGTGCTACCAACAGAGAATAGATGAATAGGCAACTGAGCAATGCTGGATTGATCTGCCCTATATAAACCAAGATGTGCATGTGTAGTGTCCATCAGTTCTCCTAATCTCTTAGGAAGGATCTGATCAAGGAAGCTAATTCCCTGGAGTGCTCTTACACTTTGAGACTCTGCGTATGTGAGCTCTTAAAGAGCCAGAGAAGGGGCACCAGTGGAGGTTCGAACCCAACCATCCCCCTATTGAACCCTTCAGGAAAATCTGTTTCAAGTTCACGTTGGAGGCTTGCAGGAATATTGAGATAAATAGTTCATCCCATCTCTAACTTTAACAAGTCTATATTTACAATAAACTGAGTGGAGAAGGATTTATTCCCCCCCCCCCCCCCCCCGAAGCTCAAAGCTTTGAATCTCTCTGGCTGTAACTGCCTCTTGGAAAGCAAGTCTATATTCCCTCCCACAACCAGGTCTTTGAAATAACTGAATGATTAACACTGTTGCATTTTTAACATAGCCTATATAAAAAGAATGCTATAAAATAGGCTTAGTGGGGTTACTTGAAAAGGAACTTCATCCAAGGCCAATAATAAATAAAGTTACATAACCTAGTAGGTCATAGCTCTAACTAAGCCTTTTATGGGCCATAAATCCACATTTATTTCCTGGATTTTATAGCTTCTGTTAAAAAAAGATACTACGTGACTGGAATAAGCCTCAAAGTCTGTACTCTTGTTTATAGATACAAATTCCATTCTATAAAAACCTCTGTTGTCCACCCAAACTGCTAACATATAAATATGTATAATGGATTTTCCCTATAAGCAGGCACTTCCTGTAAACTGAGAGATACCAATAGCAAAGGATTGGAAGCAAAGAAGGTAAACAGTGAAGAGGTATATGTTATAAACAATGGCTTTTGCTGTTACAGGAGTCAAGTGAAAATTAGTCAAAATTTGAACAGTGAAATCTGTTGGTTTTGGGTGAGGGGGAGTGGGAGATCTGACTAGAAACCCAGGATAGTTGCTTCCAGTTGAGACCACCAACATTGCAGTTCTCAAAGTATCCCACAGGGGGTTCCAACACACGTGTAACTTCTAGATAGAAGCTTTTCAACCTTGTGCTGAAGGGCAGCAGATGCGCTCCCACGAAAGTGACCCAAGGTCAGTAGACCTCTCTGGACTTTTGAGCCTCAATCCTGAAAACACTTGAGGACACACTTAAAGTTTAAGCACTTGACTTCAGTGGGACTCTTTGTGGTTAAAGTTAAGTGTGCGCTTTAAGTGTTTGCAGAACCAGGCTTAATTCATCAAGCTTCAGCACAGGGACACATGAGAGAAAAGGGGAAGTAAGGTTTGATCTAAGAATACAATTTGTTGGCTGATTCAGAGTAGCATGGGCATCAATCTTGGAAGTGGGGATTTCTCTTTCATCCAGGACAGGAGGATGAGTACAGCAATGGCAATTTTAAACCTAAAAACTTTTTTTTTTGGGGGGGGGGATGTCTTGTTTTTTCTAATCACTCTTATCTATCTGCTTTTTTCAGTTTGATGACATTTATTTACAACTAATGGCTTTCTCATTTCACAGCAGATGAGTCTGCTTTCATCTACTCTACAATTTTCTCCTGTATTCTTTATTTAGAATACCAGTCTTGATACTAGGAGACAATTTGCTGTAGAACAGGAACTGACAGAGTTCTGGATGGCGCTGCATGTCCTGCGCCAATCTCTCATTGCATGCGCTGACGAACATAAGGCACTGCAGGTTGTAACTTGTAAGCGTGCATCAAGCAGGTAGTGATACCCAAATGAAGTAGACCACATACGAGTAGATGCATAGTGTGTAAGGAGAGTGACAGCAAGTACAAGGATGTTATCAATCTACTGTGCAGTGCCTGTTTCCTGTACTGAGAAAGTATTATTAAACGTATATCAGAGGTGCCAACTTTCCAATGTGCTGGGGGATGCTTGACCCTGGCTCTGCACCAGGCACTTCTTCCTGCCCTTGCCCCACCCCCTCCACCAAGCGCACCTCCTCCTTCCCCTCGCTCCTGCACCTCCTGCATGCCGCGGAACAGCAGATTGCAGCAGGTGGGAGGGAGGGGGAGATGCTGATCGGGCGGGGGGGCTGTTGATGAGTACTCAGCATCCACAGGGGAAAAAATGGGTGCTCCAGCCCTGGAGCACCCACAGAGTCAGAGCCTATGATGTGTATCCTATTTTAACACTTTGTTTCTATAATATGTTCAGAGCTCTCACAAAAAGAGCTCTGAACACCTTCTCACAGCATCCATAGGAGGCAGATTAGAGTCACCATTATTTTCCAGATAGGGAATATGAGGAAGAGAAAGGTGAAGTAACTTGCCCAAGGCAACAGTGAATCAGTTGCAAAGTCAGGAATCCTGAATACCAATCTATTGATCTAACTCTTCTGCCGCTGAACCTGATAACAATAGAAGGCTGTCCAGTTTGGGTTGGTTCAGAACATCTGTAGTGTCTAGTTGACAATGTTTAGGATACATTTGTCTAAAAAGAAAATCATTTCCTGGAATGTGTTCCATAGTGAGATGATTCTGGCTGCAGAGTCAACAAACCTGAATAGAGAGCTTTTATAAAGCCATTCAAACTAGAAACTGGAATCCCAGACTCCAAGGCCAGAAGGGACCTTGTGATCATCTAGTCTGACCACCTACAGGTGATAGGACTTCCCCAGATTGGTTCCTAGAGCAGATATAATCATGTATACCTGTTGTGAAATGTGGTGAAGCAGTATTCCTTCCCAAAGGGACTTATAGAGGGAGAAATACTGAGACCTATACATTTATTCATTGTGAAGTGCTGTGGTTCAGTGACAGGCAAGCCATATGGAATAACCAATGCTACCTTCCATAATCTCAACCACATGTCCAACTAGAGCCATGTCAAGCTTCTTAACAGGCCATATGGAGGAGTTATTCTTCTCCAAAATGCTAATGAAGAGCATTTGCTGAGATAGGAGGTGTGTTACTTCACTTATCAGGGGAATAGCCATAAATAGGGCAGGTTATTCCAGCCTAATCACTCTATAAGAGGTAAATATGCATTAACATAGCTGACTGAATGTGCTAAAAACTAAGCCTTTCAAAAATAATGAATGATTTTGGGGTATCTTAAACATCTTAAAGGGGATCTGACTCTTAGAAGGTGCTGAGATCTTGCCCATTTGGGAAAAAACAGGTCCTCTAAGGTGTCAAGCTGGCACCCAAAATCACTAGTCACTCTTGAAAATCTTGGCCTAAATTAATTTTTAGCCTAGTTTACTATTGCTTCTAGAGAGCTGCCATCATCTCGTAGCACTGTATTATGGACAAACAGTGCTGAGACCAACAGTCTTTCAATAAAAAGCAAAAACCTAAAGTTCTCAAATTAGCAGCTGAAGTACAGAGGTGACCTTTTATTTTCTGGAATTGAAAGTACATCTGGACAGTAACTTGGCAAAAGTCAGTACGTAAATATTAGACAGATTTCAGAGTAACAGCCGTGTTAGTCTGTATTCGCAAAAAGAACAGGAGGACTTGTGGCACCTTAGAGACTAACCAATTTATTTGAGCATGAGCTTTCATGAGCTCACAAAAGCTCATGCTCAAATAAATTGGTTAGTCTCTAAGGTGCCACAAGTACTCCTTTTCTTTTTACGTAAATATTAGAATACCTGTTTTGTTCCTGGTCAGCAAAACCTGCTTTCAGAGATATGATTAGGCCAAAACTGTTCAAAGGTAGGCACCTAAAGTTATGACCCAAAGAGTGAGATGTTTTTCCAGAGGTACTGAACTCTAGCTCAGTGGATTCTCCTAGGTCTTCTACAACACAAAGTAAACAGATAGTTCCTTCCTTGGTCTCCCAATCTACCTTCATTCACAAAGTATGTATTGGAAAACTCCCTGTCAAAATGGACTACTAACATATTTGCTAAAACAAAATTTAAGCTTTTCAAAACTCCTTTTGACAACTTCATCTTTTTGTTCTTATGTGCCAAGGAATAAAATATAAAACTCAGCATAGCATGCATGACCTATTGGATAGACTATTCCAGTGGTTCTTAACCAGGGGTTCAGGTCCCCCTGGGGGGCTGTGAGCAGGTCTCAGGGGGGCCGCCAAGCCAGGCCAGTATTAGACTCGCTAGGGCCCAGGGCAGAAAGCCGAAGCCCCACTGTATGAGGTTGAAGCCTGGGGCCCTGAGCCCTGCCATCTGAGGCCTGATATTGAGGCCTGATCAATATAGCTTTGAGGGGGCTCCTGAGGCATGGGGCCCTGGGCAATTGCCCAGCTTGCTACCCCTTAACACTGGCCCTGGATTTTATATGCAGAAAATCAGTTGTGACACAGGTGGGCGGTGGAGTTTTTATAGCATGTTGGGGAAGCCACAGAAAGAAGAAGGTTGAGAACCCCTGGAATATTCCACTGCACAAAGAAAGTAGAAGAAATAAATTGCATTATATAGGTCCCAACAGAAACTTGATACGGACTAGAAAATCTACTAGTGCTCTTCCATCTTCGCTACCCATGCAGAGTGCTGCTTTCTTAAAGCACAGTTACTATTCGCAGAAAGAAAAGGAGTACTAGTGGCACCTTAGAGACTAACTAATTTATTTGAGCATAAGCTTTCGTGAGCTACAGCTCACTTCATCGGATGCATTCCGATGAAGTGAGCTGTAAGCTCACGAAAGCTTATGCTCAAATAAATTGGTTAGTCTCTAAGGTGCCACTAGTACTCCTTTTCTTTTTGCGAATACAGACTAACAAGGCTGCTACTCTGAAACCTGAAGTTGATCAATAATAGCTTAATCTGTGTCCACTGCTTAGTTTAACTAACATTTCCAAGAGATGCCCTTTAGAGGGAGCTCTGACATCTCTGTCCCAGGTCAACCTTTGTTGGACACCACTTAAATAAGCAGGAGTGAGTACTTGTCATTTACCTTCTGGTTCTAAATGCTTTCCCCGAAATCAAATGCTTGCTTTCTTACTGGATATGTTCTGTTTAGCTTTCCCCTTTTTTTATTAAAAATTACCACTATACAAAACACATGTGCTTTGATAAAGAAATGGCTAACACATCTCAAAGTAGGGTCAATGGGGAATTATCATTGTAAGAGGTTTCAGAGGAACAGCCGTGTTAGTCTGTATTCGCAAAAGGAAAGGAGTACTTGTGGCACCTTAGAGACTAACCAATTTATTTGAGCATGAGCTTTCGTGAGCTACAGCTCACTTCATCAGATGTTTACCGTGGAAACTGCAGCAGACTTTATATACACACAGAGAATATGAAACAATACCTCCTCCCACCCCACTGTCCTGCTGGTAATAGCTTATCTAAAGTGATCAACAGGTGGGTATTTCTAGAGGTGTTCCGCAGTATTTGTACTAGGCTGAATGCTATTCAATGTTTTCTTTAATGATCTGAAAAAACACTGCTGATAAAATCTGTGGATGACACACAGACTGGCAGAGTGGTAAATAATGACAGGACAGTCATATAGAGTGATCTGTATCATTTTGTAAGCTGGGCCCATTCAAACAAAATGTGGTGGTTTTTTTGTTTGTTTGTTTCTAATACAGTCAAGTGTGAAGTCACACCTCTAGGAATAAGGAACACAGGGCATTCCTACAGAATGTGGAACTCTTTCCTGGAAAGCAGTGACTCTGAAAAGGATTTAAGAGTCGAAGTGGACAAGCAATTGAACATGATGAGCTCACAGTAAGATTTTGTGGCAAAATGGGCTATGTGATCCTTGGATGTAAAAACAGGGGAATAGTGAGCAGGAGTAAGGAGGTGGGGTGGTGGTGGTGGTTGTTGGGGTTTTTTTAAACTACTGGAACAAACTACCAGAGGAAGTGGTGGATTTTCCATCTTTTGATGTCTTCAAGTCATGACTGGTAAGAGGCTGTATGGGTTAACTTTCGTTTATTTAAAGACTGATCTCAGTTTTACATCTAGGTAACACATTGATTTTTAGTGGAATTCCCGATTCCCACTGGTGTAAGTGGAAGGAGAATCAGGTCCTCTCTCTTTGAGAGTTGTAAACATTTTACTCAGCTGAACAGTGCCAAATCCAACCTGCCTCCCCTGGCTTCGGAGCCTGAGCTTCATCATTTACACAGCTGTTTTTAGGGTCTTAGCATGAAATGGAGTCTGTAGATCCAGGCTCTGAGACTCTCTGCTGTTGGTTTTAAAATGCAGTGTGGACTTACCCACAGGCACTTAAGAACCTACGGGTAACATTTTCTAAAGTCCTTAAATCGCCTCTGAAAATAAGACTTAGGCACTTTTGAAAATGTTACCCAGGCTTAGTCTCAAAGCTGCTCACCATGACACATATTGGGAGTTGGCAAGAAGAGATTTAAAAAAATCAGACCAAAATAGGATATTAAAGATTCAATCGTGACTTTTGGGGTTTGACTCCCACTTTTTGGGTTGGCACTCCTGTCTGGTATTGGATAGGCAGTCAGTGCAGACCAAAAAGTACTGGTGTCATCTTTGCCCAGAAAGATATACCTCGTAATAAAAGGAGCTGCTGAATTCTTGTTCTGTTTCTTCTCCCTTGTGGCATATGGTCACACTCAGTCTATAGTCGGTAATGAAGAGTTCTGAATTCGTTCTACCAGTTCTACCATTTCTGCAGCTGAAGAATGAATCCTTTTTCTAAGCGAATGAAAGTGCCATTGAGAGCAACACTATCCCCTTATTTAAGCTAGATTTAATTTTATAGGGTGGAGCACACAAATCTCAAAATTGCTCTTGCAGCCTGATTTTTCAAAGTTGCTCAGCACTCTCCGCTCCCATTGATCTGGATGGTCACTGGCCTTTATGCTACTGAAGGAACTCAGTGTTTCTATAAAACTCATCCTGAACCTTGCCATACAAGTTCCTATGTCATAAGCAAACGTTCCTTGGGGACACGGCAGGTTAAAGAGCATCTCTTCTTTGTTTTTAAAAATCTTTTTTCTTTTTCTTTTTTTTAAACCATCACCTACTATTAAAACGGAAAGGATTTCAAACATATCCCCCTCATCCATGCCTTGAGTTCTTGTACTTCTCTCTGCTTTAACAAAGGAAATGTATTAGTCAATTTATTCTGATATTCTATGATTTATCCAATTTATCCTGATATTCTATGATTCTATGAATTTCACTTGTTTTTATGTTCCATTTCTCAAGGTCTAGCACAATGCTGCAATGTCTGAGTTTAAGCTATGCTGTTTGGTTTAGTAAGTTGGCTTCCACTGGAAGTGAAGTGGAAACATTTAATTTAAACATTTAATGATATGTTAAATCATGTATTTAAAAAACCTAAAATGGGGCCTAAATTGACCTCACTGTGTCTCCTTATCAACACTGATATTTTGCAGCCAGTCAGAGACCACCCATGTAACTACCACAGATACATTACTAGCTGGAGGCACAATCATAACCAGTTGTAATATGGACCCTGCATACTCTACATCCCAATGGGGCCAAATTCTGTGGCAGTAGCCCCTGAATTCCACAGCAACCTTAATTTATTCTATTGCCATAAAATGCCTCTTGTTCCTGTTCCCTCTCCCCATCACACACGCACCTAGCTGAATAGTCATTGACCTAAAACTTGCTGATTGATTTTCTGCCATGATAAAGGAGGATGTGCCAGAGCTCCACTCCCTAGGCCTCTGCTCCCGTGACATTGACCAGTCAGGCCACCTGAGAACTACCTTCTTCAACCTTGGGTACATCTACACTGTAGGTGGAAACAGTAGACAGATGTGCTAAATTATAGCAGTGTAGGTAGAGGCGTCAGCCCATGCTACACCGAGCTACACTTCTGTTTTTAGCATGCCAGCTTGAGCAGAGCTGAGGAGCACTTTCCCAGCTACAGTGTAGACGTACCCTATCTATTCCAGGGTAGCTTGTGGGTGACTTCAGCAGCTTATCTCCCCATATCTCAGCTGCTGCACTGTTCTCCAAGCTACTTAGCTCACCAGCTTGCACTTGTCTCCTCTACGCCTTGGCTGCATACTGGACTGTAGCTTTTGCTCCCACTCCCTGCTGCTGGCTCCATGGAATTGTCAAGTCTGCAGGGCTGTGATTTGAAATAAATGGGGCAGGTCATACCTCTCAGAACGCTTGTTTCAGGGTCTCTGCAGATGACACTGTACAGTTTGTGCTCAGCTCATGTTTGAGGCTCCCTGCAATCGTAGGGGCTAGAATTTTTATTTTTTTTAAGTCTGGTACTGGAGCATGATTCTGCAACTAGGGGGAGAGTTTGTTAGCAAATTTCATGACTTTAGAACACCCAAGTTACTGACTATAACTCTTCAGTCTGTGTCTGTCTAGCACAGTGGTTCTTAACCCGTAGCCCGCTTGCGGCCCAATCAGCATGCAGCTGCAGCCCATGTGACATCCTCAGACATACAGGTAATATATATATTGTGTGGATGTGGCTCACATAACACACAGAGAGCTGCATATGCAGCCCACAATGGTAAATAGGTTGAGAACCACTGGTCTAGCAGCTTTTCTTCCTTCACAACAGTCTAGGCCTGTCCACGCCTAACCACATTGCGTAATCTTGATTTTTGAGTGACTGGTAGGACAGTCTGAGCAGCTATCTTTTAATACTTCACCCACTGCTGCTCACCCCAAGGACAAAGCCTTTCTCCCCCTCCCCCCCAAAGCCACCCCCTACTACCCAGGATTATGGAATTTTCAAAGAACTTTAGGGCTCTTTAATCACGACTCCAAATGACTTTTCAATGGGAGCCACGAAGCTAAAATCCTGCTCCATACCTAGAAGTTTAGGGTTAGTTCTCATATCCACGCTGCAGTTCTCTGTAGAAAGTGTGGCAGGCTAAACATTTGAGTTGAGGGGATGGCAGTTGCTCCTATGTTTAAATACTGCCACCTTTCCAAAAGGCTTTATAATTCACTACAGCAGTGTTTTGTGTATCATGGAGTGCCAGTTATGGCAGAATTTTTGCTGGAGAGATTATAGATACTGCTGTTTCATTTGTTCTCTCAGCTGGATGTGCAAGGCACTGAAAGTTTGCCTGATATATACCATATATGCAAGAAGACTGTCTGGACATGTCAGGGAGTGACCACCTTAGCCCAGAACTCATCTTGCTTTTTTCAGTTTACATGTCTCTTTAAAATGTTAACTAGTTTAATTTTTGTTTGCTTCAACTACTTGAGCGGTAACTTGTGTTTCAACAAAAAGCTGAGTTTAAAAAACCCAGCAACCTTTCGGTTTTGCATGAGGGTTGGGTGGGTTTGTATGGCCTAAAAACTTGGAAATATTTGCTACCTGGAATATTGGCATTCTAGGAAGCACCAACCACACTGCTTCCACGTACCACACTTGAACGCTGGCCAGCACTGTGATTTCTGCATTCCAAATCACAGTAAAACAAACATCGGCGTACCTGAGGCGTAGGAAGTATTCACAAAAGCAAATGGGCTGGCTCAGGCTTATCTGTACTTGCTTTCCTCCAGTTAACATGGGACACACGACTTGCATTTTTGAGCACTTTTAATAGCAAAAGGCAGCTGGCCTGTGCTTGGGCTGAAAAAGTGAATTCCCCTCGGCAGTGGAACCTGCCAAATTCACCGTGGCTCTTACTCACTCCTCCAATTAATTCCTAGGAGCGTCAGCAGGCTGGAATCAATGCATTAGATTAGCTCATCTCCCTGGTAAGTCCTGATTCCCAGTACTAGAAGAATTAAGCAAGTGTGGTGATTCACAAATGAAATTAACGAGACTGGTGGGGGAGGGAAGGAAATGCTTGTTCTGTAATGCTGCCTGGAGTCAGTGTTGATGCTTGACATCAGCAGGCTTGGGGCCCAGCCATATATAGTCTATTTTCAGCCATGGAATGTCAGGAGCCCAGGACGCACTGTCTAGGTCATTAAAACCATGTGACTTTCCTATTGCTAGATAGACACTTGCTAGATGTCCTAAGACACTCAAGTGGTTAATTCTGAACTATAGTATTAAATGGATCATGTCACTGTTATTTTTGGTTCTCTCACTTCTAGTGTGTGGCCTGTATTTTGTCTTTTTGGTCCTGTGCAGTTTATTTTCAGTTTCTTATTCCCTTTTCCTAAAGTCATCACACGCACCAGGTGGTCAGCAGCTGGTAAAGTATTTTAGTCTCTGCAAAGCTAAACTAGATTGCTTTGACGGGAATGGGGGGGGGGAGAAATGAGGGGTTCAGTGGCTTAGACATCAGTGAAACAAGCAGTTGAGCTCTCACTAGGGTAGCAGGTAGATCCAAAATAAGAGCTGAAGTGGACTTAGCAAAAGCCCAAGTGCAGTGCAAGTTCCAAACATTCAAGTCTGTTCTGCTGTCTAATTTAATAAGAAGAGTGAACTTAGTCTGTTTCTCAGCTGCAGAGGCCACTAACTGTATCTAAGCTTAGCTGTCTCCAAGGCTGAATAGTTTCTGTTGGAAACCTAGAGATTTGTGGCGTGTTGGTCTTGGCTGTTTCCAATTGCACTGGGCTGAAACGAAGAGGTCAGGAATTTTTATTTATTTATTGTAATAGCTTGGGCTGATACAGTTGCTTGGCAAACACTGCAACTGTCTCTGTACTACACTGCGACCAGTGTATGAGAGGTTGGATTTTGTAAGGGAGAAATAGGGGATGGCCAACGTTTTTGAACACTGCCACTTCCATCGTCCCAACTCAAGCCAGTTACCTCAATGCTGAGTCATTGCCCTCAGGATGTTAGGACCCTTGGCATAGGCCCGAGAAGCTGTGCTGGATGAGATCAGGAAACCCAAGCTAAGGGCAAAAGAGACGGGAATGGAAAAGGAATACCCTGCTATGCCACTGATGCACAGTACCAAAATATCTGCAAGTATCATAACTCACAAGTAACCCTACAGTATGGGGTGGGTGGCTTGTCTCATACATGGTGGGGGGGAACCTCTTACGAAAAGAAGTACCCCTCTCCAATATCCACCTGACCCTCCAGTCTGGTTCCCATCCATGTTCCACCAGTCTTCCCAGTTGCTTCCCTAACCCATCTCCATGGTTGCCAGTCTCTTCTACTCATTGCTTCTAAGCTCCCTTCTGCAATTTGCACTGTAAGGTTCTTTCACGCCTCACCCCACAATTCCCCACTCTCAGGACAGAAGTTCATCTGCAAATCTCTAAAAAGATTTAAGACATTGGCTGTGGAATGAGAATTTTTTGTACAGAGCCAAAGCATCTCCTCTGGTCTGTACAAGTTTCTGGGTGCTAAATATGCAGGACTGAGGGGCAGGCTGAAATCTTGCTATAAAATTTTACAGTACAAAAACCTAAACACCATTAGTGTATATTGCTATATATAGACTCTTGTGTGTGTTTACAGAGATATCCGTCTGAAAAATTGGGGACACTTGTGCAGTATGGAACCTAATTTTTAAAATTAGGTTCATGTACAATTGTTTTGTGTTTGCAGTTTCTGTGGTCGGATGAACAAATTTAAGTGTGGACAAACCGCCAGACACGTAACTAGCCATTCCTATGCATAATTAACCATTTTACGCATTGGGGAATTATGCACAGGAATGTCCTGTTTGCACCCATAATTATAGTAACTGCACAAACAAATCAGGTGTGCAGCTGCACTTGCATTTTTGCACATGTATAATTACATGCACCTGGTTTCAGCACCAAAGCACAACAGAAAAAAAGTAATGGCTTAAGTGGGTAGACAAGACAATCTGTACATGCATGGGTAACAAGCAACAAAAGTTGAGTCCTCTCCAAATGTATAACAACACTTCAAGAAGACTTCCTGTATAAGCTTTGGAAAGTCTGTTTCTTTTTAGCTAGTTTAGAATAATTTTGTTGAGTGAAGCACATCCATTCTATCACAATACAGGATAGCAAACAGTGGCTGCACATACCATATCCATTAAATGACACTTAACCGGACTTATCAATGGCTCTGTAATTGCTAATTAAGGAGTTTAAATATATTTGAGGTGGCACATGACATCTGATTACCTTGGGAATTTGGCTGAGGCTTACCTAGCCATGAATTTCTAAACTGTCTCCTGCAACATATAGTTTAAGGCCAGAAGGGATCACCAGATCATCTGTCTAACCTCCTCCTGTACATCACAGGCCACCAACACCACCCTGCATTTGCACACTAAACCCCGAGGTAGAGGAGGATGGGACCAATTATAGATTAAACAAGCAGATGCAACTGCAGGAGTGGGTTGCAGGGAAGTGGAGTCTAAAATCTTAGTGGTGTTTGTGGACTGTATAACTGACAGTAACATTTTAGTACCATGAATGCAAGATGACATACCCATGTATGTATGGGTGATGATCTCTAATACCGCATATGCCAGTCATACTGGGAAAAGGAATCTCAGTCATCATATTTAAGTTAAATCCTCTCATTTCAGCTTCAAGAACCTGTTCTTTCCAGTTTTTTCCTTTTATTGCCTCTGATTTTTATTGCTGTTTTGTATCAACTAATGCTGTAGATTAGGTTTATTTAGTGCAGTTTTTATGATCTGGCTCCCTTGCTGTCTGCTGCTGGCTGTTACAAACACTCTGTTCAGATACAATAGATGAGACCGTTTGTATTTTCTCCATGGGATTATACCAGCTGTGGGACTCCATCAATCTTTGTGAAGTGATATTCAAGTTTTAGGAGCAAGTATTGGATGGTTATGATCCAGATAATATTAAAAAGTACCACAGTAATATTCTTTATTGACTGGTACACGATAGTGATATTAACCCTATTAAAACTGCAAACTTATTTATAGCACCAATAGGCACTAAATAAGACGTGGGCACCGCTATGCCAGGCACTATATAAACACACCGTATAATCCCTGCCCCAAAGAGATACAATCAAAATAGGCAAGACCCATAATTTTGCAGAAGAGGAAACGGGCAAAAAGCTGAAGCTGGTAAAATCTAAGTCCCGGGGTAGTTCCCTTTATCTCAACTTCACTTCACTATGAGGTCCTTATAATAGACAGAACAATAGGTCCTTTTGGGTGGCACAGTCATAACGTTCACAATATGCATTGTAGTCTAAGAATTTGTTTGAAGAGCAGTCTGAAAAATGCTGATTTATTTGTACTGTAGTAGCATCTAGGACCACATTGGACGAGGCACTCAACAAACAGTCGAAAGACTATCCCCTTCTTCTAAGAACTTACAAGCTAGGTTAATGAACAGAATTAACAGATGGATGATGTTCCCAATAGGAATGGGGAAACTATTTCGGGTAAAACACAAAACGTGCTGCACATCTCACCACAAAATTTTGCTCTAAATGCCAACATAAAACTTTTTTGTAGAGTAGATTTAACTCTGCTTCTTGCATGAGCCACTTCCAGATATTGGATGAAACCAGAGATTGGAAGAGGGGGGGAGGAAAAAAACAGTAAACAAACAAGCAACGAGCCTGGCCAGAAACAGGAAGTACTAGCCATCTCCTGGGTTAGTTTCACCCCCAGTTCTGCTGATAGCTCATAAGAGCTTCCCAACTTGGACTTTTGTCTGAAACCTTTGAGAATGATCCAACAAGATCTAGTTAAACTTCTCGCTACCAAAGCAGAGGCAGAAAATGAGGCAAGTCCACTATTTTTAATCAACGAGTAAGATGAAAACACACATCTTGAAAGGAAACGGTTACTGATAAATAACTCCATGCTTTCATCCAGAATAGAACCAACTACTTAGCACATAGAGCAAATGAGAGAGATTTAGTATAGCATTGATCTTCAAAAGAAACATTAACTGAACCCACAATATCTATTACGCACATGCACACCCTTCATTCCTAACCTCTTTTCAAATAAAAAATAACTATCAAAATACATTCTAATTAAGATTTTTTTTTTGCATGTGTTATCAAGCTTAAGGCATATTCTAAACCAGGCTGCCTAACGCCATATTTCTGAGTGTTGCTGAATTTGAGTCAGAGCCAGACTTCACCTGTTTCTCTACTCCAACATTAGTTATCTCTAGTCATGTTTTGAGAACTTGACTGAGGAGGAGGTAAAGCAGTGATGGATAAAACCAACACCTAAACAGCTATAATTGGCTCACTTATGAGTCCTTTTAAGATCAGGGTAGGAGGAATCCATTCCACTAGGATCCCTGACTCCAAGAGCTCTGATAGCTACCCAATTACTAGCTGACAAGTGCTGTGGAAAACAATAATTCAACCCTCAAGAGTGGAACTTAAACATACATTCTGGCTCAGTAAACATGCTTTTCTTTGGGATACCCTTAAACTTGATTGACGTATCTTATATAAAAGGGGATGTGTGTATGTAAAAAGAGAGAGCTTGCAAAAAAATCAGTGTAATCAACGTTTATCATGAGCGTCTCAATAGTTTTTCTTAAAGCTCTAGCTCCTGGAATCATGTGACTGCATCAGAATCTCTGCTTTTATTTTTAAGTTAGTTCCTAGCCATCATGGTTAGAGAGAGAAATCTTGAAAACAAGAATGTCCCAGGCTCAAAACAGAAGGCAAATAAAAACCCGGAACTCATTTTAAGTCTCCGTTATCAGGAGGCCTGACTCATGACTTCTGAATGCTCTCAGTCGGCCTTGCTGAGAAATGAAACCTAGTCGCTCTTTCCCTTTCAACCCCGTGACCAGGGCATATTTTCAGGATTATCTTTGTAAGAAAACAAGCTGCTTTTTTTTTAGTGACATTTTTCTTCAAGTCCCAAAAGCCAAGTTCTGCTAAAGACTCTCAGGCAAGCCTCCTCCAGCTCCTTGGTCAAAGTTATAATTAGTCTGGCCTGATCTGGCCCTAGCATGGTCTCTAATCAAGGCCTCCTGCAATGGAAGTTTTACCATATCATCAAAGTGGGATCTGGTTGGTTTGTTTAGATATTCTTTCTCTAACTCCCCTCCCCCCCAATTCAAATGTCCTTTTACAGACAGCATGAGCAGTGCCTGTCAGTGCTTGCTGTTGAGTCAGCTGTGTCGTCTTGGCACAAATAGCATGATATACAAAGTCCACAAGTCTCTTTTTCCCTTGTCGTCATCATCACAAGCAGCTGTGCTGTATATCACCAGAAAGAGTAAGTTAAACACATAAGGGTGGTAGGACAGTTCAGGAAACATTTGCAGCTTTCAACATTAAGAATAGTGAACTGTTTACCTACAATTTCAGCTATCCAGGGGGACTGTAGCAAATCACAGAATGCAAATATTTGGAAGGATAGCTTAGACAGTGCTCAAAACTTCAGAATGAAGACTGGTCAGCAAAATCCAAATCCAAAACAGTTTTCTGTATCATAATGGGTCTCATTTCATGTATTTACCCAACCAATTACTAGTGTAAATGTTTCTCACCAAACTTCACTGTGATGCTACTTAAGAACTGACTTTGCACTTCATACTGTTCGCATTTCTTAAGACAAAGCTGTGGCCAGAGAAACCCACTCGTTTCAAGCAGCCCTGAGATTTTTGGAGGTGTTTGCTCAGGCTCTGTCTTGTGAGCCAAACCAAAATCCTAGATCTGACCTTCTCTGAATGGTGGTGAAATGTGGATCTGTGTCTGTTTAATATGGAGCCATTTACTTCAGATGTATGATGAGCGTCCATGGAAAAAGATTTCTCTAGGTATTATTTCCAAACCAAGCATGGCTTTTGAGTGAAGAATTTAGTCCAGACAAGTTTTATGAATCCAACTCTTTTGGCTTTTCAGAGAAAATGAATAACCAGAATGAGACAGTTTTATGAAGGAGATAAATAACCTCTAATTGGTACCATAGTAAACCTCAAACAAGTGTCTGCTACTATGGATAACCTGAAAATTGCCTCCATCTGAGACTGCATATTTAGCAGCTGGAATTTTCCAAAGAGCCAAAGTGTTATGCATCCAAATCCAACTAAAACTCAATAGGAATTGAGCACCAAACTCCTTTTAGTCTCGTTTGAAAAATCCCAGACAATCTTTACGTACAAAAGGGAGATAAGTTTTCCACATTGAACACGAAAATAAAACTACCCTGATTTATTTGTGGGGGAGGATAATTATATAGTGAGTTAGTAACAGATGATGATCCAGCAGAAGAAGTTATCAGGTCTTGCTTCTGGGCTTTGTTCCTGGCTGGTTGGAAAGTGAATTCCAACTTTAAAGAGGGAAGTAGGTTTGAAAAGAACACTAACAAGACTGGGGGTGACTTTTTGGTCCTCCCTGCCTGCCTGCCAAGTACGGTACTGGCCACCAATGTTGTTTGGCATAAGCCACATGTTTGAGGTGGAAGGAAAAGAGATTAACCTGGTAAAGGCTTCCCATCCTCTTTAGAAGCCACCATCTGTGTCATGTAAGCATCCTAGCTCTGCCTATGCTCAGACACTGTTTGTTGCTAACATCTCATCTGTGGCTCCAGGGAGGAAAAACCTTCAAGAAGGGCTAGTATCTTCTCAAAACTACTACTTAGTTAATGGTCTTGGGGGTTGGGTTATATAAAGCTTGTGAAGAAGCAGGTGGACTGCAGCTTGCTGGTTGCCTGAAACGTTTAAAACTGGCCCTCCCAACTTAAACTTATTTTTAGTTTGACACATCTGTGCTCACCAAGGCTTTTGGCTGCATCAGAGCTCAGCAGTGCAGCAACCAGCACGGAACAGTAATGGTGGTGAAGCACAGGTGCTTGTTTCTCTGGGCAGAAAAACCACAAGTATATTCCACTCCATATGAAGTTCCAATTTGTGGATATGTGATTCTCCCTCTCCATATTCCTGCAACCCCATCAGAAGGAAAACAGGAGTCATTTGTTAACTTCTTTCCCCCTGACTGATTTCAACTATATGTTATAAATAAAACTGCATACATGCAACCAAATTAGAAACAACATTAGGGAGGGGGGATATGAATAAGGAATAACATGGCATATAATGTCTACATTTAGGATTATGGTCTCCATCTTTTCCTTACTTTACTTCAAAAACAAACCATATTTCACATTGCATAAAATAATTTGCATTTTCCCAGCACCCCCTCAGATTGCTTTACAAGCACTGACTGATCTTTACAATACCACTGGGAAGTAGGTAAATAGTATGTTCCCCATTTTAAAGACAGACAAACCCTGCCAAACCAAACACTACACACACAATTCTCCCCTTGTGGAGAGGATGAGGAACAAGTGTATTAAGTGACATGAATAACATTTGTCACGACTGGAAGGCGCTCAGAATATTGTGGTGATGAGGGGAACATAAGAATCTATATAGAATAGAATTGGGCATTACAGAATTTTAGAAAAGTGGAACCCATCTGAATTATACATCAGTTCCCCTAATTTACATTTCAGCCGATGAGCTGATGGGGCATCAGCAGGACTCATTTTAATAATTTATTTATAGACATTTTCCAAGTAAGACTGGTAGTGATGGGTTGATTAATCTCTTTTTAATGATAATCCCAATTCCCTCTCTAGTCCCAGTGTCTGATTGCTGATCTGAATGCTGGGGAGACACAGCTGCCATGCAGGCTAGCTCCAGCCCATCTGCTGAACATTGCACATGCTGTTTGCTTGACTTGGGGTGGATTGAGAGGAAGAGGCATGAAAATGGATGAGTGAAGAGACCACAGGACAATTAGTCATTTCCCCCTCCCCTTTTGTCTCCCAGCAGACTCTCAAACTGTTGTAGCTTTTCTGAATTGAGAGGAAACTATATATAATGCAGTACCTAGACTCCACACTCCTTGGAGTTGGGATTGTGTCTTTACAGAGAATAATGCATTATACATGCTGTGGGCAATGAGTACAAATCTTCAAAAGCCACCTAAACCCATTGATGTCAATTGGAATTTTCCTGTTGATGTAAGTAGACTTTTTGAATTAGGCCCTTTATATTTTGGAATAACAGGTTTTGCTAACAAACCCTCATTCTTGTGGGTGCAGTCTCAGTTATTAGTAGGTATTTTTCATAAACAGGAAGATTTCAGTGGAACCCCCACCCCCTCCTGTACCCAACCCTCTGCTCCAGTCCAGTAAAAAGGAGTGAGTGAGGGTGGGGGAGAGCAAGCAATGGGTGTGTGTATGGAGTGACCAGGGGGCAGGGCCTCTGAGAAGGGGCGGGGCAGGGCAAGGATATTCCGTTTAGTGCAATTAGAAAGTTGGCAACCCTATTCTGGAGGTTTATCCTGAAATGTTCTTCAAATTTCACTTTTTGCAAACATCTGCTGGCGAACTCAAATCCCTTGACTGTACAGAGGGGAAAAAAACCCCACAAAAAATGGGCACAAACATGTGAGAGGCAGCATATACCCGAGGGTTAGGCATGGGACTAGGAATGGGTGATCTGTGTTCAGCCCCACCTCTGCTATTATGTACTTTTGGCTCAGCTAACCTCTCACTCATCGTTAATATTGGACTAACACCACTTACCTACCTACTACTGTATACACAAATTAGGTACTATTATGTCACAAAGGCTGTATGAGAATTATTCTTTGAAGGACTTTGCTACAAAGTGGTGGGTTTTACTAGGGTACTTACGGATTCCCAGGAAGGTAGGTTATGTATTTAGCCAGTGGATGGTGTACTAAATTCTTCTGTACTAGTACTGAATAAACTTGAGTGCCATGGCTCTGTTCCATGGGGCACTTCATATAAGTGCAGCCTTCTAGTTCACTTTTAAGCCATTTTAACTTAGTTCAAAGCTTCACCAAAGGCTCTTAAACAAAGTAAACAGTTATAGGATAAGATGGAAGGTTCTCTCATGGATCAGTAACTGGTTAAAAGACAGAAAATACAAAGTAGGAGTGAATTGTCAATTTTCACAATGGAGAGAGGTAAATAGTGGGGACCCTCAGTTATCTATACTGGGACCAGTGCTGTTCAACATCTCCATAAATGGTCTGGAAAAAGGGGTAAACAGTGAGGTGGAAAAGTTTTCAGGGGATACAAAATTACTTTTGATCCTTTAAAGTATCTGGCACTAGCTACTGTTCGAAGACAGAATACTGGCCTAGACGGACCATTGATGGGACCCACTATGGCTGTTCCTATGTTCTTAAATCAAAACATAAAAATAGCACAACAATTTCAAAGTGAATCCTAAGAGCTGGCAGAAGTAAAAGAGTCAGTTAAAATGGCCTAATAATGATACCATTACAGGCACAGAGGAAGAATAAGCAGCCTTCTATAACTGTAAAATATCAAACAAACAGTGTTCACTGGCAACACATTGATTCTCCTGAAAAGGAAACCAAGGATAAATAGATGCACTCACTCAGCCTGTGTGCACACAGGGGAGGGTATACCTATGACAGCATTTAAGAAGTATCTGCTCTCTAAAAGCTCAGGGCCATGTGACCTTTAACAGCACTCAGGATTAAATGTCTGTTTGGGATGTTGTTAAACAAGTCAGGCTCCTCAAAAGGACTAGAACACAGAAGTAATGAGAACTATTTTGAAGCGCAATCAGAAAGATAGATGTGAATGAGTAACATCATAATGCAAAAATACACTCTAGGATAATGATTTTACTGGGCATCGGGCTTACTGTTCAGGTTTTCTTTGATATGTCTGAATTGAGACAGATGGTTAGTTTCAGCAGTTCAGGTTTTTCACCAGTATTCCAGGGGACACTGATTATGAAGGAAGGTTCTCTCCTCATGGTGACTTGTAATCTTTGATGTAATAATGAACTGATAGCTGCCTGACTCAAATGTACTACACAGGTTGGCATACAAATGACTTTGAATCTTTGAGGCAAAACTAGATCAACTGGAGTTGTCCTGAAGACCTTGCGCCCTGGCAGTTGAACTCTGCACTCAAATTACTATGTGATAGCTGACTAGGCTTGAATCTCAATCCCAGGTTTGGA
This sequence comes from Caretta caretta, assembly GCF_965140235.1. Taxonomy (NCBI): domain Eukaryota; kingdom Metazoa; phylum Chordata; order Testudines; family Cheloniidae; genus Caretta; species Caretta caretta. The sequence continues at coordinate 13,089,384 of NC_134219.1, forward strand.
AGGTCAGACTTTTCCACTATCCTGTCCACCATCTATAGTCTAAAACCAAGGACGAGAGAGTCTCACATTGCTAGGCAACTTACAGGAGGTGCATTTAAAAAAAAAAATCTACTCTATAGATTTAGTTGGCTGCAAGCCAGACCACTTAATGTTGCTGCCCTGTACTCTATATATTGTGGCCTTTGTTACATAGAACAGCACCATGTAGTGTAACCAAAGGACAATGAATGAATCAATTTTAAATTACAAGTCGGCCAGATTTGTTTAGTCAGTAGTAAGTATATCTATGATCATGGAAGGATGTCAGTGTATTTTCACCACATAATAAAACTTAGCTCAAGAGTCAATAGTGAAAGACCAGGATATCTCTTTCGATCACTGCTACTGATTGCATATGAAATATGGACAAGTAGCTTTCTGTTACTGTGACTCAATTTACTCATCTGTAGAAGGAGGCTAATATTTCCTAATTCGCGGGGTGTTGCAAGGCACCTTATTATTATTATTTAATATTAATAATAATCTGGGTTATTTCAGAAGTGCTGAAGGATCAAGCAAGAATAGGGCCCCATTGTGTTAGGCACTGTATAGAGTAGTAGTTTAGTCTCTTCAGAGCAGAGACTAATCTAAATAGACCAGACAGACACAAGGCGAAGGAAGGAGAACACCACACTAGCAGAGTGAACAATGTAATGGCAGCAACACGTTATTTCCATGTTTTGTTTTGTTTTTTGGGAGGGTATAGTTAGGAGGGGGCAATCTAAATGGAAAGAAAAGTTAAGGGAGAGGAGATAGGGAAGGGAACTGAGGAGGCAGAGGGGCAGCTATAGAGTGAAGATGAGGTGAAGACTGCGAGGTAGGGGGAGAGTTGGCGCAAACAGCCAATCAGCACAGGGCAGAGAAGGTCCAGTCAAAACTATAGAAAGTTCTCTGAAGGCCCCTGTGTTGGTTTGTTCTGCAGCTGTTCAGGCAGGCTGGAGTTTCGCAGGTTCTTCTCTGCACTTATTCCACAAGGTCACGTGGTTTGTGGAGGAGGGAAGGCAGGCATCTCTTGGGTCCTACTTTTCCCAGAGTGGAATAAGGGTGGGATCTCTCTTGCACAATTCTGGGTCTGGGAGGAATGCTGTGGGGAAGGGTGGCCCTGGCTGAGCCCAATTCGTAAGACACATTGAGAACCTCCAGGGAAAGGGTCCTTGAAGTGTGAAGTAACTAGCACAGCTCTTCATATGCAGTGCAAGAAGATTTTCCAGTTAATCTGACACACTGGATACACCAAATGTACTTTGCATAACAGGGGGTGGGAAGGAGAAAAAATAAGTGCTTTATTGGTTCAGTGACAGACTACAAGCTCCATGAGGAAGGAACCGTGTCTTGCTCTGGTTTGTACAGCTCCAAGCACGCTAACAGCACTTTCATACTAAAAATCCTCAAACGGCCATATAATGGAGAATGTTTACAAGCTGCATTATATGTAATAAACTTGGTCCAGCTCTCTAGCCCAGCCTCCTTTAAAGCCATAGCCTAGTGGGGAAAAAAAGCTGCTTAAACATACTCTCTCAAATAAAGCTTACCATTTCAGGACAATGCTAATGCTAAACTCCATGAACTGATAAGTCTGGAGAGCTTTTAACCTTTGCCCTAGCAGGCAGACAGCAAAATGGGGAAGCCCCAACAACTCGAGTTTCTGATGATGCCAGAGGCATGTCTAACTGAGAGTAAACCAAATTCTCATAAGCAGTTCATGCTTTGGGCTCAGCTCCACCAAGGCCTTCATCAAACACAGTGGAGAAGGAGCACGGTTGATTATCTTATAAGGGGGAAGATATGAATTGCTGCCCTTTTGTCCATATGTTAAGGAAAGATAGAAGGATGCTGGGATGTGCAAACTGTAGAAAAGACAAAAGGGAGAAGAGTTAAATATGGCACAGCACAAAAGGGTGGTATTTTGGAACTGTACTTGGAACAGATGTCCACTTTGGAGTGCCTCAGTAGATAGACTGTTGAACTGTAAGAAGGCAATGATAGGTAGGTAGGAAGACTGACGTTCATTGAATAGTGGCTCTCTAACCATGGTTTATGGAGAGACCTCTTAGAGGATGGAAATGATAGCTATTGAAGGTGGGGAAAATATATAAGGAGGGAAGATATGCATTGCTGGACTGAATATGGGACTGGTAGTGAGGAATGAATGCTGGTTCCAACATGGACTCCCTCTGACTCTGAGCAAGTCTAAACCCTTCTGCCTCTGTTTCTCCCTCTACAAAATGTGGCTAAGAATTACCTGTCTCACAGGAGTATTGAGAGAATTAATTTGTTGGTAAAGTGCCTTGAACATGAAAATGTAAATCACATTAACCAAAATAGAGTATAGCTTGCCTGCCTTCCTAACATTAAAGACTCATCTTAGGAGGCTGGTTTGGTTATTATGGGTTCAGACAAGCCATGGTCTCAGGTCTATTGTTTGTTTTCCCAGGTTGGGTATCCTGATGCCCATGACTTGTTAGTTGGAGGCTCTTTGGTCCAAGCTCACTTAGACACCAGCCCAAAATCTAATCTTAAACTCCATGGGACCATATCCAATTTCTATTTTATTCCAGACTACAGAAGACAATATTGCAGACTCCCCAATATTCTTAGGAATCTTCTAATTAGTGCTGATCACAGAAACTTGGTAGATGTGCAGTTTATTCTTTTAAATGGTCAAAGCAAGCTAACTATTTCAAACAACAAAAGTCAAAACATGAATGACACTGCATCTTAATGAGAGCAAGTGCAGCAGAGGTGAGTGTCTTTTGTTCTTGCCCTCCGTTGTTTTTTTTTTTACTGGCTTCTACTTAGGAAAGTGAACACATTCCTCACAATGTTGGCAAGGTTCTAAGAAGGAAATTCCTCCTAAACCACAGAGGTTGAGCCAGCTATGCAATCCCTCTTTCCTTTGGATCGTCTAGTCCCTCATTTGCCAGCTCCCTTGCTGCTTATTCCACCCCATCACACCACCAGGACCCGTGGTGCTGTTTCTGGAATTCCTTCTCCAATGGCATTTATTCAGGTTCCGCCCTGGGACCACACTGACAAAGGTACCAATTCAACAAAATATTGCATGCTTAAGTCGAATTGACAGATCTTCAGCACGTTAGAAGCGTGGAGAGGAACAGTCTCTTCCTCAGACCTCAGCAACTGACTCCATTCTCCAGTTCAGCAGTTCATCTCTACTCAACAAATCACTTAGCTATCTAAAGTTAAGCACATGCTTAAATGAGCCAGACTGCTGAATTGAAGAATGAGGCTCTATCCATGTTTCTAAACAGGCCAGGAATCATGCTGAAGATAAACTAATCTAACAAAGCAAACTTAATAACTTGCAGTTCTATAGCACCTTCCACCCATGGATATTCATTAATTAAGCCTCTCGCCACCAGTTGGTGGTAGCTGTGCTTTGTTTTCAGACAGGGAGACAGTGCTGCAGAGTGGTAAAGAATTTGATTTTTCAGGACTGCTGGACATCTGTAGTTGCAATTGAAATCAATGGTTGCTGCAGGAGCTCAGTAGCTTTGAATTTCAGGTGTAAGCGACATGCAAACAGTTTCAGAGAGGGGAAATCAAATGCTGGAGTGGCCTCCCAGTCCCTTGCTCTAACTGCTAGACAACACTTTCATTGTAATAATATTGGACCTGTCCACGGATATGGAAAGTTAAATGGAGCCCCTCTAGAAAAAGGGATTCAAATCAATTCAAATATTTTAAATTTTAAGGAGTTCAGGCGGTTCTGCAGTTTTGATGGGAAAAGTCTTTTTAAACTTGTAAATTTTCCCAGTTTAGGTTGTTTCTTAAATGAGAAATCACATCAATGCATCATAATCAAACAACGCTAGCTACAGAACAGCAAAGTGCTGCAGTCATGGAAATAAACAGTGCATCTGCAAAAGCAGTAAAGATAGAAAGTACACGAATGCAGAGAGGGGACTGTGTGACATACAGACAGAATGACGGAGAGGCCCCTGGTAAAGAGCTGAGGGATGTGTATGGGAGGAGGGGTTGCTTGTGGACAAAGGGTTACTTATGTATGTGATAGAACACTATGTGACAGGGCACTGGGGGAGGGAGGGAAGCTGAAAAAGCTATAGAATGTGGTAATCCTTCCTGAATAAGAAACTCAGTATCAACACATGTGGATAGCGAAGTTCTGAGACAGATTTTCTAAAAGAGCTGTGTGAAATGAGACCCAGTTTAGCCACATACTAGGTGGCTTAGGGCTTTTCCACTAGAACAGCAGTCACCTCTTTGCTATTAAAAGATGGCAGCATGTAAAGTACTAGGATGTAGGCCCAAATTAGCCATTTTGCCGTGGTGATAATTGGGACAGAATTCTTATTACTGGGTGCTTTCACCACAGTTATCTATCAGCAGATGTCACTTCTCACCAGTAATCTTTACCCTTTCGGTGATTTGGCAGTTACTTGACCTTACTTCAACAGTAGAAGTTTTGCTATAGTTCAGGACTGTGTAAAGACTTCAGAATTTAGCCCTAAATTTGCACCTGAAGCAGAGAATGTGGCCAAGGTTGTCAATTAGTAATTAGGATATGTGTACACAGCACACTAAACTTGGGCCCAAATGACCTGTGCCTGCACACTTGATATTTCCAAGCCTGCCTTTGAGCATCCACACTGCATGGGAAACCTGGGCCTTACAACCATGCTGGTGCATCCATATTGCACAATGCAGACTTGAGTCAGAACTTCAGCTTCTGTGGACATATACCATCGTATCCCAAGAGTCCTGGCACCCTTGGTGGGTTGTGGGAGAACTTGTCTGTCCTGAGAGAGTTGACCGGAAGTGTGTTTAGCCTGCAAACACATGCTGTCAAGCCATTTTGCATCTGCATGCCCCCAGCAGGCACAGTCCAAGATGGATCCTGACCCAATGGAAGAACTCCACTTATGCTCTGTCCTATTTCGGGAAACAGGCAGACCATCTGCAAGATGCTGGTGGACATTTCACTGGCAGTTTCTGAACTGCCAAAGGCACTTCTCAAAGGAGGATACGGACATGCCAGCTGCTACCCAACTGATGCTGGTCATTCCTGTTGTCTTGGTCACATTCCGCCTTTGTAGACCAGCGCTTCTGGAGCGGGGCCACAAGCACAGACGGGTGGGACCATGTCATCACATGGACTTGGGATGACCAACGTCTAAAGAAGCAGGCATTCCTGGAGGTTTGTGATCAGCTTGCACCAACCCCCCAGTGAGGGAGGCCAGGCCAATTCAGAAGCCGCTCCTTCTAGCCATCTGGAAGCCGGCTTCTCCCAGACTGTTACAGGTCTGTGGGTAACCAGTATGGAGTTGACAAATCAATTGTGGGGGTGGTTGTAACAGAGGCTTGTGAGGCGATCAGGACTGAGGATCCAGAGGCAATGGGTGTTACAAATGTTCCTGAAATAGTTGCTGGGACCACTGATGTAACAAGGAGCACATGAAGACATAAACTACAGAGGGTACTATTCCATCATTGTGCAGGCCCTGGCTGACCACAGGGCAGATTCATAGACACTAATGTGGGATGTACTGGCAGGGCGCATGGTACCAGGGTTTTCTGGAGATCAGGACTTGACCTTCATGGACAAGCTGAGACATTATTCCCATCGAATGACATTGTTAGATGAAGTGAGCTGTAGCTCACGAAAGCTTATGCTCTAGTAAATTTGTTAGTCTCTAAGGTGCCACAAGTCCTCCTTTCCTTTTTATTGTTAGAAACGGTCACCGTCCCCACTGTTGTTCTAGGGGACCCCGCCAACCCGCCTGCTGACAGGCTTATGAAACCAGACCCTTCTTTCAGAAGACCTGGCAAAACAGCAAGTTCAGCTACATGGCCAGTAGCTGTAGGATGGTGGTGGAACATGCATTTGGCAGACCGAAATCCTGTTGGGACTGCCTTCAAAACTGTTTGGATGCCAGAGTCATCAATGCAGTCTGTGTTATAGTGGCCTGCTGTGTTCTGCACACTGTCTGCAAGGACAAGGGGGAAGCCCTTTTCACCAGGCGTGGCCTTAAGACACTGCTGGATTTCTGAACTGGTACACACAGCCAGACAGTGCACCTGTCATGACCAGTGCTGAATCCACACACACACACACCCCAGAAATCAGGGATGCTTTGTGTCCCCACATAATGGATTTGCACGGTCCCACGCATGAGGGAGAATAAAATGGTATTTAAGGTGATAATGTGTATGGATGCGGCAGCTGTGGGGTGTTTTTTAAATGTGCTGGTATTATCTATTACGAATTTTGTAAACACTTTCATGAAATGTCTGGAGATGTGCATTTTATAAATACTGGCCATGTGCTACAACTCTCAGTTTATGGGTTACTCTGATCTCATTTTGTAAATATTTATAAGGAAATTTGTTGAGCATGGGCACATAATGACATTCAGTACAGTTTGTGCCACTTTTAACATTAGACATAATAAACTTTCTATTGTATCCTTGTGTGCAAATTCAACATTTTTATTTTACACATTGTATACGGATATTTACATACCAGTGTAAGAACCAGAAAAGCAGACCAGCTGCTGTCAAAACGTACAACATAATCAGCTCACTGCCAAAACAGTGAAAGGTGAATGTTCCCAAACATATCCACATATCCAGCTATTCCTGGATGTCCCCTGTCCCTCTGTTCTCCTTGGTCCTTCTGGTGCATTTTGCATGTGTGGGCCACAAATAGACTGGAATGGATGAACACACAGGGTACATCTGTCCATTCCATATGCTACTGTTCATTGCATGTGACAAGGTCCAGCTACTTCCTGAATTGTCCAAAGGCTACATAGTCTGCAGGACACGATAATGTGGAGAGGACTCAGACCACTTTAATTCAAGGTCAAAAGATTGATTGATTTAAAAAAAAAAAGAGCTTTATTTTATTCACACAAAACACCAGCCACTTCAGATGTCCTTTGGAGCAGTAGTGAAAACCATCACAAATCATGGTAAAAATTCAATTGAAATGATTTCTACAACCTCTTCATTTTTGGTGTGTGTGAGCGGGGGAGAGGAGAATTTATGAGTGGCCTAGTCACGAGCTATGGTTTTTCAATCCTGTCAGGCAGGGGAAGCTCTGGAGAATATTGATATTCTGGAGGTCCTAAAGTGGAAGTGTGAATTTCAGTTCCAGGACAACCATCCATATGCACTAAGGACATATTTAGAGTCTTGTGATGGACCAGCACATCTCAGAATGGTGGGGGAGAGAGGGTCTGAGAGTTACAATGAGAGCATGGCTGGCTTATAAGGTGTGCTGAATAGACAGGAGGGATATGTGAAGCTACTAATTGTGGAGCCCCAAACCATACTTATAACAATCAGTAAGTAGCTAGTACACATTTCATGATAACTGCTTGTTTAGCTTTTCCCACCTCTTTTCACAGTGTCCATTTTGAGTCTCATGTGGTGTTAGAGAAACAGGAGAGGGTGGAAGGAGAATGTTCCAGCCTGAATGGAAGCACACCAAACCCACAGTTTGTGTTAATAACTTACTAGGCCCAGAAGCCGGAAATCTCCCATCTACATATTAATACAAACAGAAATGTACCAGGCTCCAGCTCCAGGGCTTGCTCTGCTACCAGTTCTGCAGCCTGCTACTCCACAGGGCCATCTCCAAACAACTCCTCTGAGTACAGACCCGGGATGTGCTGTAGCCGCTTTGGTGGCATAGCCTCTTCGGTTACTGGCCTCAGCATCAGGTAACTTCTCCTTCACCCAGTGGCTGGCTCTCCTCTGGTGGTGCATGTGACTGCAGGGTTTCAGGGTGCCATCCCTCCTCAGCAGTTTGTCATGCACCTCTGTGGGCTCAGTCCTTACTACATTTCCCATCACCCAGTCGAATTCCTTGTAAAAGAGGCAGGAAGAGGGGGCATTCCCAGAGGTGCTGTTAGCAACCTGGACTTTGTGGTAGTCTGTCTTCAGCCACCTGATTCGTTCTCTGTATTGTTCTGCTGTCCGGTTGATACTCAACTCTGCCAGCCACTCAGAGATAGCTTTGTAGACATTTCTTGTGCTCTTGCAGAAGTTAAAAGTCTTGCTTGCCTCGCATCAGAAGTTAACCAGAATCCAGCTGTGTTCGTCTGGCCAGCTAGCAGCTCACTTAATGCAAGACGACTTCTGAGTGCTGACCAAGCTAATACACTGGCAGGATGACTGTGTTTCCAGTTGAGCAGCCCATGAGGAAATGAAGGGATAAACGCCAAGTAGTTGCATTTGAACTAGTAGGTTGCTTCCAATAACTGGGAAGCAAATGGAAAGTTTTGGGATGGAAGGGCTGGGAAGCACAGCTCTAAGGGATTGTGGAATAGTGTTGAAGGACTCTCCAGACCCAAGTCTCGCACCTGGGCTTGAGCTCCATTCACACTGCACTCTGGCCTCTCATCCACATCACAGGAGGATTCGGGCTCTGACCTACCTTCCTGGAAGAGTCTGTGGGCTCAAGTCCAGAGAAGTTCCTAGCCTGAATCAGGCTGATTTCTGTGGGGATGGAAGGAGGGGCTTGAGCTTAAACCTGAGTCAGCATCTGGGCTTAGTGTGCTGTATAGACATACCCTTACTGACTCCAGTAAGTTGCACAGCCCATCAATTTAGCTTCCAAATGCCGTGGAAAAAAAGTCCAGTAATATCTGTTTCAGTATTTTACTCTGTTTACACCACAAAGTTGGACAAGGTAGCTTCTCACTTTCCTTACATGGCCCAGTCTCGTTAGTTTTAGGTTTACAGGTTAAAGCCAGAGACACTGCAAGACACCATAGATCTCACTTAGCCACTTATAAGTTTTACTTTCAGAGGCTGGCATATTTATTTTAGACCATATAAAACTTCAGTGGTGAAGTGTGAGGAAACTTGCCTAAAAAATAAAGATAGATTTGTTTTTCTGTGTAGAGTTGAAATTTAAAAAGAAAACATGGAAAGGTGATGATCAAGTTTCTACATCAGGTCAAAAGTTCACCACAGTATCATCAGTTTTCATGTCATAGAGCTGTTCTGTTCCTAACTGCAACCAGCCAGAACACTTATCCCACTTTGGTCAGTACTGTTGGGTTATCCCATAAAACACATAATTAGCAACATAAAAATAATCTAAAATGTATTTTAAAAAGATAAGCCTTAATTTTTACAACATAGCACAAAACAAAATTGGATGCAGGCTTTCATTTGCATAAAAATCAGTACTTAACTGGGACATTGCTAGAATAAGTTAGTTTTGTATGTTTCTAGTGGTATCTTAAATCTGGCATCTAAAACTTCACACCATGGCTACTTGGAACGTCATAGTGACTGGAAATAGAACTCTGTTTTTCCTGCTCTTTTCCTTTTTCCAACCCTACCACTAGAACTACAGGAAGATCTCCATTAGCTGTTAGCAGTATAAGATCTAGGACACACAGTTGAGCTATTCAGAATTAATCTAGTTGAAAGCAATAGTACACACAACAGCAAGTATTCTGTAATACAGCAAGAAGTTGTAAACAATCCTATTATACAACTGAATTACTATTTCATACAACTAGGTGAAAGAGAAGCAACCACCAGCATCTGAGGTTGAAAAGCACCATGTAAATCGATAAGCTGGTCTGTTGCTACTGAATTCTCCTATCGTCCACAACAGATGTCTCGTGTTAAATTAATGTGAACTCTTGTGAAAACCAGCAAATAGCACATCGGGAGGAGTAAAGATGGAAGTGTGGGGTCTATTCTTTATTTTTCCTCTGTGGGCAGCAGTGTGGCCTAGTGGACATAGTACAGGACTGGGACTTGAGATCTGGGTCTGACTCTGCAGCTGCTTTGCTGGGGAACCTTGGGAAAATAATTTCCCTCCATGCCTCAGTTTTCCCATCTGTAAAATGGGGTTAATGATACTGACCTTTTATAAAGTGCTTTGAGAGCTATATAAGAGCTAGGTTTTTTATTATTGTTGTTGTTAGAGAAACTGGATTTAAAGACTGCAGTAGCAAAGCTTATACAGTGAAGACACATATGGATGCTAAGCAACATGCATGCAGATGTTAGTTGACTAAGGATCCAGTAATAACTCCTAGAATCAATCCAATGGGCAAACAAGAATAAGAAAGCAATTCTGAGAAGACTGATGCATTGAGGTGTGGTGTGTGCGGCTTGTTTGTTCCCCGCCCCCTCTTTCTTCCTCCCTCCCCATTTCAGAGCAGCTTTCAGATCTACTATGCCCTTTGGAGTTTTCAGAAAAATCGGTCTCTTATGATGGCTAAGTGGTTTCCTTAGAGAGGAATCACTGCACCCAGCTCCAAGGAAGACTGGCCTGATAGCTTGCAAAACACTCTCCCCAATCAACTATTTTCTAAAAATTAGACTGAAAAGGTGAAGTTTCAGGGATCATGGGTTATTATATATTTCGATTACATTCTCCCTTGCTCAGAATGAGGTTTTTGCTGATGCTAAAAGACAGCTTTGATACCTGAGTGTCACCTCAAGAGTGCAGTACTCAGTCAAGAGGAGAGTGAACTATGAAGGATATTTTTATGTTCTAAGGAGGCTGAGATTTTTGTTAAAGCCAAGAAACCTGAAGCAACAGTGGCAACTCTGTTGTCCTCTTGAGACAAGACTGAAGCAGGCTAATTTTAGTCACTATGTAAGCTACAAAATAAAATAACTGAAGTAGAGAATGTTAAAGCGCTGATACTGCTGAGCTCTGTGCCGGACCCAAACCAAAAGGCCTTGCCCTGAGGCATTTACAGTCTGAGTTACAAAATTAGTTTGTAATTGAAAATAACATTAAGCTTCCCTTTGTGATCCTCTCTCTACTGTAAAAGAGACGGTCCCTGTGGTGTGGGTCCATTTGAAGTCTACATAGTGTACTAGAAATTGAATTGGACATATCAATGACTGCTGAATATATAGTGCCTAGTTTGTAACTGAAAGTAATATTCTTGTCTGTATGTCTGATACACACTTTATCTAGTTATCCTTTCCCTATCTTTATATATAGATCACATCACAGTATGAAAAGTAACATTAACCAATTAACATAGGTAAGGCTTTCGTCAGTTATATGTGCTCACAGCCATAAAGTAAAGATATCTGTACAGTTTAACTGTGAATGTTCATGAGTTTTTAGTATCAACAATGTATTTTCCCCAGGTGAAAAAAGAACAAAAGAATATTCCAGGTTTAGGCTAGTTGGTCAGTGGGTGAACAGTATTGCCAACTCATGGTTTTAAAATCTTCAGTTCCCAGTTCATAGGGTCAAGTGTGAATCTCCGCTTTTGTTTAAAAAAATAAAATTCTAGCCTTCATTTGGGGAGAAAGGCTTGAAAAGGTGACCTGAGTGCACACTAAAGACTCAAAAGAAAAAACCCCACACCAAATTTTACTGTATTTTAAAATCACATGTTTTTTCCATCCTGACTCATGTTTGAATACTTCAGGTTGGTAATACTGGGTTTAAGGTAATTGGCAATTGAGTTTCCTGAAGTAGAGTCCTGTAGCCAGGACCGACTCTATGCACCAGCAAAGCAAGCACGTGCTTGGGGTGGCACAATTCCAGGGGCGGCATTCCAGCCACCCTTTTTTTTGCTTGGGCAGTTGCGCTCTCGGAGCTTGGGGTGGCAAAAAACCTAGAGCTGGCCCTGCCTGTAGCCCATCCCATCCCATTCTAGTAGAAAATCTAGACACTATCCATATTTTTCCCCCAAAAAATCCTTCTGAGAAGTTAGATACATAATAGGCACAGTACTGTTCCCAGTGAAGACGCTGGGAGGGTTCCCATTGACCCTCAGTGGTAGAAAGACAATGCCGTGTGTGTGTGTGTGTGTGTGTAAGTAAAGGAAAACTAATAGATCAATGTTTTGTTTTAAATAATACCGACCACATATTTGGTACTATTACAGAGTCCTTAGAGAGCTTTTAATGACACTAAACTTTGCTGGTGACAATATTTAATCTGATCCTCTTACCAATTGGTGTGTTTAATTTTAGCTTTGTTATTAACCAGCGGTTGACAGTATATGAGTAAAAGATTGTGGCAGATACAGAGGATGAAGTACAGTTGACGTAATGCAAGTTATGGGTTACAGTAAATACACAACCTTATTAAGGTTATCAGTGATCTATTTTTACACAGAGGGGTTCAGAGTTCAGTGCATCTAAACACAAGCAGTAAAACATTCTATTCTATTTCTCTTCAGTAAAGGCCCCTCTAATATTAAGATTACCAGAGGATCTGCAATTCATATGGTCTCTTCTGTCACAAGTCATGTTATGATTTTTTATGAATTACTTTGTATTTTAAACAAAATAATTCTCCATTCTGTACTTTCAACATTGTGAACAGATTTCAGATTTTTTTTTAAACTTTGCTAATAACCGCTTCCAACTTCAAATATTTCCCACCCAGACAATAAATGACATTTATTCTTTCACTCATTCAGTGAGGACTGCATCTTTAGTTCAAGTGAATACTGGAGATCAACTCTTGCAAGGAAAAGGGAATCCAGAACTAGGCAGTGAACAAAAGGAAGAACTGTTTTTGAAATATAGCATTCTCCAAAATGTAATTTACAATACACACCTGCATTCTGTTATTGATCTTTAAGAGAAGTTCTTGGAGGTTTGGTAAACAATCTTGATACAGTGGTCAGAATTTCTTCCTAAAAGGGGGGGGGGGAGGGGAGGGAGAAAGAGGAAAACAATCTTCACTCACTCTAAAATAAGTCAGTGCTATAGCTGAGTGCTCAGTCTCTTTCTGTACCCTAAGTGTTAGAAAAATATTTCATAATATCCTTAACCAAGTCATGTATTTTAGGCACATAGCCTCTCCCAAGGTCAAATTTCTCCCTGGTTATGTTTATGTGGAATGTCATTGCTAGAGAATTTTGAGTTTTATGGCCATTGTTCCCAATGAAGCTCACATTGAAGTACCCATGCAACCACGGTTAAAACAAATATAGAACTATATGTACTTCACAAGAATAGTAAACAGAGCATGCTCAGTAGGTGCCCAGCTACCACAGAAATGGGCCTGGAGTAAGAAGCTAGAGTAGGGAGACCAGACAGCAAATGTGAAAAATCAGGACGGGGTCATAGGAGCCTATATAAGAAAAAGACCCAAAAATTGGAATTGTGCCTATAAAATTGGAACATCTGGTCACCCTAAGCTAGAGACAAGATACGTTTAATAATAATGATTCTAAAACAACGGGACAGAGTTGCTATCAACCCATGTGAAAATAAAGTACCTGTGCTTTGGCAGAATTGTAAGGAATTCAGTCACTCCATCTTGCCACTGGATGTCACTGGTCCTTCACACTAATAGCAGAGCAGGGACTGTATTGTTGAGACAGTAGAATATAATTTCAACACTCAGGGATTTCTGGAGAACCTCACATAGACCCACATAAAATGATTAATCTAGTTTCCACAGGCGCTTCCGAAATATCATTAGGTGTAGGCAGCGTATTCCGTGTCCCAAACCTAAGAAGACAGAGTACCTGAGAAATATTCAAACTGAGATAAAGCTTTCCATTCCACTGAATGTTTTAATGAGACAAATCAACCCACTAACCTTTAAGAATGCTTGCGATCTATTTCTGTACACTTGTCTGTCTCATTTCATAATCCTCTGGGTTCTTGTTCAGTGTATCCTACTGAATTGGGAAGAGCTTCATCTGCTTACACTTTAAAACCATACACCAAAAACAGATTCACAAGAGTGTCTGGGAGTAAAGGTAGTCTAGATTCTGCACTATCATCTTATCCTTCACAAGCACACTTGCATCTGCTCATAAGGCTGTGCCTTTGGCAATTTGGCAGCGTCACTGGTTGTGATGTTGGGCCACTCTTGGGCTTAAGACCTAGCCTGTATCTCATTCCTTCACACAGTCAAGGCAAGTATATGGATATGAGTTACAAGACCCGTATTCAGATCCCATGCCTCAGTTTGTAAACTGATTTGCCAATGGGATCAGGTAGGAATCCTTCTTCACCCCCATCTGTAGAACTGTACAACTGGCTATAGGTCTGATTTAAAGTCCTTTGAAGTCAATGGAATAATCTCTATTTCTCTGTACTTTGGGTCATAACCTATGTGCAATAGTGGATGGGGGCTTGGCTCTTCACCCTCCTCTGAAGCATCAAGTATTGGCCTCTTCCCACAGCAGGATATTGTATCTACTGATGGTACTTATATGGCCTCTTTTACTGTAATATCCTAGTGCCTCAAAATCTTTAATGTATTTATCATCTCAGCGGTGCTGTGAGTTAGGCAAGTGCTATTTTATTCCACTTTACAGATGGAGAACTGAGGCAAAGAGAGAGACTAGTGCAGGGGTGGGAAACTTTTTGGCCTCAGGGCCACATCTTGATATGGAAATTGTATGGAGGGCCAGCTGGGGCAGGTGATTGAGGTGCACGGGGGGCGGAGGGGTGAGATGAGTGCTCCAGCTGGGGGTGCAGACTCTGGAGTGGGTTTGGGGATGAGGGGTTTAGGGTGTAGGAGGGTGCTCCGGGATGGAGGGGTTCAGAGGGCAGGAGGGGGCTCTCAGCTGGGGCAGGGGTGCACAGGGGGTTGAGGCTCCGACTGGGGGTGCAGACTCGGGTTGGGCTGAGGGGCTTGGGGTGTAGAAGAGGGCTCCAGGCTGGGATCAAAGGGTTTGGAGGGTGATCAGGGCTGGGGCAGGGGGTTGGGGTGTGGGGGGAAGCTCAGGGGTTCAGGATCCGGGCAGCGCTTACCCGAGGCGGCTCCTGGAAACAGCAGCCTGTTCCCGCTCCGGCTCCCATGCGGAGGCGAGGCCACATCGCTCTGTGCGCTGCCCTGTCCGCAGGCACCAGCCCCGCAGCTCCCATTGGCCGCAGTTGCCGGCCAATGGGAGCTGCAGAGCCGGCACTTGGGGTGGGGGCAGTGTGCGGAGCCCCCTGGCTGTCCCTGCTTCTGGGAGCTGGGCGGAGCTGCTGCACGTACAGAGTGGAGCAAGGCAAGCCCCCCACCCCGCTCGCTGGCTGGAGCACCAGAGTGGGGAAAGCTCCCAACCCCGCTCCCCAGCGCGAGCTCGAGGGCCTGTAGTTTGCCCACCCCTGGACTAGTGCCTCACTTAAGGGCACATAGGCCGTGTTTATACTATAGCTGCTACAACAGCATTGTTCAGTGCTGCTGCTGTAGGAATCATCTAGGCTACGGTGCTACATCAGCAGGAGAGTTCTTTCTGTTGCTGTAGTGAATCCACCTCCCCAAAAGGTGGTGGCTAGGTTGATGGAGAAATCAGTCTGTGGACCTATATTTGTTTACCACAGGGATAGATCAATCTAACTAGGGCGCTCAGGATGCAAAATTGTCCACGGCCCTGAGTGACACAGCTAGGTTGATCTAATTTTTTAAGTGTAGACCAGGCCATAGGAAGTGGCAGAGCAGAGAATTTGACTCTCATCTAAATCCCATGCTAATGCCCTAACCACTGCATCAAATTTCCCCATATATTGGGCTTGAGGGACCAATGGTTTGATCCAACATGACTACTCCAAAAAAGGTGGTGAATCTTATTTAGAAACAGTTCCCCCTCTGTGTAATTTTCAGTGTGCCTTTATTACTAGGTACTAAGGCTGGGATTGTCAGAAGGGATTAAGGGAATTTTGTGTCCAACTCCCATTGAATTTCAGTGTGAGTTAGACATCTAACTCCCTTAGGTTCCTATGAAAATCTCAGACCCAAAGATAGACTTGCGACTAAGGCCCTACTTGAATTGTGGGATGATCTCCAAATAACTGCAGCTGAGTTGTGGACAAGACATGGAAAAGTAATAATGGACCTTTATTAATAGTGGTAATTTGGAAAATTACCTATTTGACCTATTTGTAGACCTATTTGTTTAAGAAAAACTTGCTGGAATGAAATAAACACTCAAGTATTAGGTTATGCCTGCTAATTTTTTTTTTTTAAATAACCAGACGTTTTGCTGCAATTGTATTACTTTCATTAAACAAAAAAAAAAGTAGTGACCGGTACAACATAAAATGCAGAAGACGAAAACACAACTGCAGTAGAAATCAAGTCCAGTCACTTTAGCCTTTTACATTTTACAGACATTGATTGTTAGTGCAGTACTAGTTACATGCTCAAATTGTATGCAAAACTGTGGACTATGCAAAGTAAGCTAATTAAAATCAAACTGCGGTGAAAGCCTAATATTGTGGGATTCGCAATATCATGAATGAAGTAGGGCCTTACTCATGGCCTAGCCTAGTAATAGCTGAGAAAAATTCTCCTTTAGCTTGAAGCAGAAGGAGCAGACTTCTATCCCGAGTCTACACGGCTGCCATAACATTTTGTGGCCATTGTAAGTAGCTTAGTGACAACTAAAGTCTTATATTTCTGATAAATTAAAGAAGAGTTGCATAATATGTGGGGGAGGAAAGTGTATATATCAAAGTACACACAATAGCTAGATATGGACCTAAATGCGTTGCTTGGCTACTTTCTAGTCCAATATGTTGTGCAATCCTAAACACAGAGCAACTGCAATTAGAATTTAAGCTGCCTTATTCAAAATACCCAGCTGTTAAAGGAGATTTTACCACAGAACTGCAGTCACAAGACATCATGGTTTTCGGGGAGCGGGGGGGGGGGGCGGGCAAATGCATGTAGTTTTAAAGCAGAACTGTAGACTGACACAAGCTGCTTTGTATTCAGCTTTACTGCAGACCCACTGAGCTTCAAGGGCATCTTCCAACTAAAGTAATTGCAAATTACGTGCAGAACATGAAAGCTAAATGGGAACTGAAAGTTTAGCTTTATTAATAAAACAATTAACACTCACATGCTTTATCTTAAAGCACATTTAAAATAGTCACTAGTCTTCCTTATTCCTGTGAAGTAGGTCAGTATTATCACCCCCTTGTTATAGAGGAGGAAATGGACAGGCAGTTTAAATGTGTAATTACACTAGGGGTATGTCTACACTACGGAATAAGGTCGAATTTATAGAAGTCGGTTTTTTAGAAATCGGTTTTATATATTCAAGTGTGTGTGTCCCCACAGAAAATGCTCTAAGTGCATTAAGTGCATTAACTCGGCGGAGTGCTTCCACAGTACCGAGGCTAGAGTCGACTTCCGGAGCGTTGCACTGTGGGTAGCTATCCCACAGTTCCCGCAGTCTCCGCTGCCCATTGGAATTCTGGGTTGAGATCCCAATACCTGATGGGGCTAAAACATTGTCGCGGGTGGTTCTGGGTACATATCGTCAGGCCCCCGTTCCCTCCCTCCCTCCATGAAAGCAAGGGCAGACAATCGTTTCGCGCCTTTTTTCCTGAGTTACCTGTGCAGACGCCATACCACGGCAAGCATGGAGCCCGCTCAGGTAACCGTCACCCTATGTCTCCTGGGTGCTGGCAGACGCGGTACGGCATTGCTACACAGTAGCAGCAACCCCTTGCCTTGTGGTAGCAGACGGTACAGTACGACTGGTAGCCGTCATCGTCATGTCCGAGGTGCTCCTGGTCGCCTCTGTGAGGTCGATCAGGAGCGCCTGGGCAGACATGGGCGCAGGGACAAAATTTGGAGTGACTTGACCAGGTCATTCTCTTTAGTCCTGCAGTCAGTCCTATTGAACCGTCTTATGGTGAGCGGGCAGGCGATACGGACTGCTAGCAGTCCTATTGCACCATCTTCTGCCGAGCAGCCATGAGATGTGGATGGCATGCAGTCCTTCTGCACCGTCTGCTGCCAGCCAAAGATGTAAAAGATAGATGGAGTGGATCAAAACAAGAAATAGACCAGATTTGTTTTGTACTCATTTGCTTCCCCCCCTCCCCTGTCTAGGGGACTCATTCTTCTAGATCACACTGCAGTCACTCACAGAGAAGGTGCAGCGAGGTAAATCTAGCCATGTATCAATCAGAGGCCAGGCTAACCTTCTTGTTCCAATAAGAACGATAACTTAGGTGCACCATTTCTTATTGGAACCCTCCGTGAAGTCCTGCCTGAAATACTCCTTGATGTAAAGACACCCCCTTTGTTGATTTTAGCTCCCTGAAGCCAACCCTGTAAGCCGTGTCCTCAGTCGCCCCTCCCGGCGTCAGAGCAACGGCAAACAATCGGGCATCTGAGAGTGCTGTCCAGAGCAGTCACAATGGAGCACTCTGATGGGGCTAAAACATTGTTGCGCGTGGTTCTGGGTACGTATCGTCAGGTCCCCGTTCCCTCCCTCCCTCCGTGAAAGCAAGGGCAGACAATCATTTCGCGCCTTTTTTCCTGAGTTACCTGTGCAGACGCCATACCACGGCAAGCATGGAGCCCGCTCAGGTAACCGTCACCCTATGTCTTCTGGGTGCTGGCAGACGCGGTACGGCATTGCTAAACAGTAGCAGCAACCCATTGCCTTCTGGCAGCAGACGGTGCAATACGACTGGTAGTCGTCCTCGTCGTGTCCGAGGTGCTCCTGGCCACGTCGGCTGGGAGCGCCTGGGCAGACATGGGCGCAGGGACTAAATTTGGAGTGACTTGACCAGGTCATTCTCTTTAGTCCTGCAGTCAGTCCTATTGAACCGTCTTATGGTGAGCGGGCAGGCGATACGGACTGCTAGCAGTCGTACTGTACCATCTTCTGCCAGGCAGGCAAGAGATGAGGATTGCTAGTAGTCGTATTGTACCATCTTCTGCCAGGCAGGCAAGAGATGAGGATGGCTAGCAGTCGTACTGTACCATCTTCTGCCAAGCAGCCATGAGATGTGGATGGCATGCAGTCCTTCTGCACCGTCTGCTGCCAGCCAAAGATGTAAAAGATAGATGGAGTGGGTCAAAACAAGAAATAGACCAGATTTGGTTTGTACTCATTTGCCTCCTCCCCTGTCTAGGGGACTCATTCCTCTAGGTCACACTGCAGTCACTCACAGAGAAGGTGCAGCGAGGTAAATCTAGCCATGTATCAATCAGAGGCCAGGCTAACCTCCTTGTTCCAATAAGAACGATAACTTAGGTGCACCATTTCTTATTGGAACCCTCCGTGAAGTCCTGCCTGAAATACTCCTTGATGTAAAGACACCCCCTTTGTTGATTTTAGCTCCCTGAAGCCAACCCTGTAAGCCGTGTCGTCAGTCGCCCCTCCCTCCGTCAGAGCAATGGCAGACAATCGTTCCGCGCCTTTTTTCTGTGCGGACGCCATACCAAGGCAAGCATGGAGGCCGCTCAGCTCACTTTGGCAATTAGGAGCACATTAAACACCACATGCATTATCCAGCAGTATATGCAGCACCAGAACCTGGCAAAGCGATACCGGGCGAGGAGACGACGTCAGCGCAGTCACGTGAGTGATCAGGACATGGACACAGATTTCTCTGAAAGCATGGGCCCTGCCAATGCATGCATCATGGTGCTAATGGGGCAGGTTCATGCTGTGGAAAGCCGATTCTGGGCTCGGGAAACAAGCACAGACTGGTGGGACCGCATAGTGTTGCAGGTCTGGGACGATTCCCAGTGGCTGCAAAACTTTTGCATGCGTAAGGGCACTTTCATGGAACTTTGTGACTTGCTTTCCCCTGCCCTGAGGTGCATGAATACCAAGATGAGAGCAGCCCTCACAGTTGAGAAGCGAGTGGCGATAGCCCTGTGGAAGCTCGCAACGCCAGACAGCTACCGGTCAGTTGGGAATCAATTTGGAGTGGGCAAATCTACTGTGGGGGCTGCTGTGATGCAAGTAGCCCACGCAATCAAAGATCTGCTGATATCAAGGATAGTGACCCTGGGAAATGTGCAGGTCATAGTGGATGGCTTTGCTGCAATGGGATTCCCTAACTGTGGTGGGGCTATAGACGGAACCCATATCCCTATCTTGGCACCGGAGCACCAAGCCGGCGAGTACATAAACCACAAGGGGTACTTTTCGATAGTGCTGCAAGCTCTGGTGGATCACAAGGGACGTTTCACCAACATCAACGTGGGATGGCCGGGAAAGGTGCATGATGCTCGCATCTTCAGGAACTCTGGTCTGTTTCAAAAGCTGCAGGAAGGGACTTTATTCCCAGACCAGAAAATAACTGTTGGGGATGTTGAAATGCCTATATGTATCCTTGGGGACCCAGGCTACCCCTTAATGCCATGGCTCATGAAGCCGTACACAGGCAGCCTGGACAGTAGTCAGGAGCTGTTCAACTACAGGCTGAGCAAGTGCAGAATGGTGGTAGAATGTGCATTTGGACGTTTAAAGGCACGCTGGCGCAGTTTACTGACTCGCTTAGACCTCAGCGAAACCAATATTCCCACTGTTATTACTGCTTGCTGTGTGCTCCACAATATCTGTGAGAGTAAGGGGGAGACGTTTATGGCGGGGTGGGAGGTTGAGGCAAATCGCCTGGCTGCTGGTTACGCGCAGCCAGACACCAGGGCGGTTAGAAGAGCACAGGAGGGCGCGGTACGCATCAGAGAAGCTTTGAAAACCAGTTTCATGACTGGCCAGGCTACGGTGTGAAATTTCTGTTTGTTTCTCCTTGATGAAGCCCCCCGCCCCTTGGTTCACTCTACTTCCCTGTAAGCTAACCACCCGCCCCTCCTCCCTTCAATCACCGCTTGCAGAGGCAATAAAGTCATTGTTGCTTCACATTCATGCATTCTTTATTCATTCATCACACAAATAGGGGGATGACTACCAAGGTAGCCCAGGAGGGGTGGTGGAGGAGGGAAGGAAAATGCCACACAGCACTTTAAAAGTTTACAACTTTAAAATTTATTGAATGACAGCCTTCTTTTTTTTGGGCAATCCTCTGTGGTGGAGTGGCTGGTTGGCCGGAGGCCCCCAAACCGTGTTCTTGGGCGTCTGGGTGTGGAGGCTATGGAATTTGGGGAGGAGGGCGGTTGGTTACAGAGGGGCTGCAGTGGCAGTCTGTGCTCCAGCTGCCTTTGCTGCAGCTCAACCATACACTGGAGCATACTGGTTTGGTCCTGCAGCAGCCTCAGCATTGAATCCTGCCTCCTCTCATCACGCTGCTGCCACATTTGAGCTTCAGCCCTGCCTTCAGCCCGCCACTTACTCTCTTCAGCCCGCCACCTCTCCTCCCGGTCATTTTGTGCTTTCCTGCACTCTGACATTATTTGCCTCCATGCATTCGTCTGTGCTCTGTCAGTGTGGGAGGACAGCATGAGCTCGGAGAACATTTCATCGCGAGTGCGTTTTTTTTTCTTTCTAAGCTTCACTAGCCTCTGGGAAGGAGAAGATCCTGTGATCATTGAAACACATGCAGCTGGTGGAGAAAAAAAAAAAAGGGACAGCGGTATTTAAAAAGACACATTTTATAAAACAGTGGCTACACTCTTTCAGGGTAAACCTTGCTGTTAACATTACATACATAGCATATGTGCTTTCGTTACAAGGTCGCATTTTGCCTCCTCCCACCGCGTGACTACCCCCTCAACCTTCCCCCCTCCCTGTGCCTAACAGCGGGGAACATTTCTGTTTAGCCACAGGCAAACAGCCCAGCAGGAATGGGCTCCTCTGAGTGTCCCCTGAAGAAAAGCACTCTATTTCAACCAGGTGACCATGAATTATATCTCACTCTCCTGAGGATAACACAGAGAGATAAAGAACGGATGTTGTTTGAATGCCAGCAAACATACACTGCAATGCTTTGTTCTACAATGATTCCCGAGTACGTGTTACTGGCCTGGAGTGGTAAAGGGTCCTACCATGAAGGACGCAATAAGGCTGCCCTCCCCAGAAACCTTTTGCAAAGGCTTTAGGACTACATCTAGGAGAACCGCAAATGCCAGGGCAAAGTAATCCTTTCACATGCTTGCTTTTAAACCATGTATAGTATTTTAAAAGGTACACTCACCAGAGGTCCCTTCTCCGCCTGCTGGGTCCAGGAGGCAGCCTTGGGTGGGTTCGGGGGGTACTGGCTCCAGGTCTAGGGTGAGAAACAGTTCCTGGCTGTCGGGAAAACCGATTTCTCCGCTTGCTTGCTGTGAGCTATCATCTTCTTCGTCCCCAAAACCTGCTTCCGTATTGCCTCCATCTCCATTGAAGGAGTCAAACAACACGGCTGGGGTAGTGGTGGCTGAACCCCCTAAAATGGCATGCAGCTCATCATAGAAGCGGCATGTTTGGGGCTCTGACCCAGAGCGGCTGTTTGCCTCTCTGGTTTTCTGGTAGGCTTGCCTCAGCTCCTTCAGTTTCACGCGGCACTGCTTCGGGTCCCTGTTATGGCCTCTGTCCTTCATGCCCTGGGAGATTTTCACAAAGGTTTTGGCATTTCGAAAACTGGAACGGAGTTCTGATAGCACGGATTCCTCTCCCCAAACAGCGATCAGATCCCGTACCTCCCGTTCGGTCCATGCTGGAGCTCTTTTGTGATTCTGGGACTCCATCATGGTCACCTGTGCTGATGAGCTCTGCATGGTCACCTGCAGCTTGCCACGCTGGCCAAACAGGAAATGAGATTCAAAAGTTCGCGGTTCTTTTCCTGTCTACCTGGCCAGTGCATCTGAGTTGAGAGTGCTGTCCAGAGCGGTCATAATGGAGCACTCTGGGATAGCTCCCGGAGGCCAATACCATCGAATTGTGTCCACAGTACCCCAAATTCGAGCCGGCAACGTCGATTTAAGCGCTAATCCACTTGTCAGGGGTGGAGTAAGGAAATCGATTTTAAGAGCCCTTTAAGTCGAAATAAAGGGCTTCATTGTGTGGACCGGTGCAGGTTTACATCGATTTAACGCTGCTAAATTCGACCTAAAGTCCTAGTGTAGACCAGGGCTAGGAATAGATTGGGGCAAAGGTGCTTTTTAAAAAATGAGTTGGCCAACAGGATTTGAAACCTGATTTAGCATGGACGCAGGTTAAACAACTTTATAGTAAGTTTAGCTGATTGTCACTAATGGGAGCCTAGATTCAACACAAAGTGAACAGCTGTAAAAGGTGGCATTTTAAACACCCTTTTTACCTAGTCTATTCTTTGTACAGACAAACCCTAATCAGCATTCAAGGATATAAAGGTCAGGACAGGATTAGAGACCGCCAGGATTAGAACAAAGGTTTCCTAGCTGCCTTCTTGGGCCTTGTCTACCCAAGAAAGTTTCACTTTTTTTAAAAAAAAAACTAAGCGGATTTAGAAACTAAACTGATGAACCCTCTTGTGTAGACACTTATTTCATATTAGGAGTACCCTATATTTTAGCTGAAGTTGGTAAGGAATCAATGTAAGATAATTTGATAGGATGCATTCTTCAGCTCAAGTGTTTCCCTGCAAGGGGGTTGCATCAGTTTAACTAAAGTTGGATTGGGAAAAAAACAAAAAACAACAACACTTTTAGTTAAACTGGGATAAGTTTGTGTAGACAAGGCCTTGCACTCAAATCACTAGCTAACACCTCTTTCCCAGTCTAAAGTGGGACTTGTTATTTGTCCAATAGCGCATTAAATAGTTTGTGTGGCTTTAGGATCATTGATTGAGAATGCACTTCCCTGTTAGCACTAACATACATGAATCGTTGCAGAAGGCACAGTTGCATGCACAGTGATGTGCCACTAATCTTTTCAGTTACAGCTGACCTTAAAAAAAAAAAAAAAAAAAAAAACGAACAAGCCAAGCTATTTATAGCTGAGCTAATTATTTTGATACCATATGACAGTGTTGGAGTCTGTTTTCCCTTCACTCAATTAATGCCAGTGGAAAAAGCATTCAGTACCCTTTTAATAGCATGCATCAGCTATAATACAAAGACTTTGCTTAATGTTTAAAACTGCAGGATTTTGCAGTACAGCAAAGCATGCAGAAAAAAAGCACAATGTTTTGTATTTCTGGGTTGCTATAGGAGAAAGTACAGTCTGTGTGGATGTGAGTAAACAATAATGGGATTGCTGTGTGTTGGGTTTTTATGTTTTTAAATCCTCTTTATTTAATGAGAGGATAACAAGGACCAAATCGGTGTAAACCATAGATTAACATGGCACTAGAAACTGTTTGCAGCTTCCAGAGTTCTTTCACCTGTAGATCTCAAAGCATTTTATGAAGGTGGTTAAGCTATTGCCCCATTTTACAGATGGGGAAAACAAGCACAAGTGGAATACTTTACCTGAGGTCACACAGGGAGTGACAGAATGGGGAATAGAACTCCTGACTCCCAGCCCTTTGATTAATCAATTGAGCCTCTTTTTTGGCAGAGGGAGGTTGCAGGATTGTGTACTTTCATCACACAGGGCCCAGTTCTCAGTGCACCAAAAGGGTGCCTGGACAGGTCTCAGAACAGAACTTTTTTAAAAAAAAAAACAGTGTGCCAAATTCCTCCTTTAGGATTAAGCAAATAGTGTATTTTTTTCTCCTAAAAGGAAATAAATGGGAGACTATTTGATTTTATCTTGCACCAGAGCATTTCAGCTTACAAAGAAAATATTTCCTGCCGGACTGAATCAAACTAAAAATTGCTGCATTCCAATGACTCAGCAGTGGCCTATGGGGTGATGAGTTTGGAGCTCAGTCTAGTTGGCACCAGTTGAGCTCCCTGCCTAATTTCCTTCCATACACTATCCCCTGTGCAGTCTTAGCTGAACAATATAGGACTGAGCGGGTATGGGGTGAAGACAATTATGATAGAGGCATACTGGTGATACAGCACGGGGGAGGCTTGCCCTGCTCCTGCCTTCTGCTTTAAGTTCTGTTAAGTATTTCAAACTTTCAATACAGCACCTGCATTGCTGAAGCTTTTAAATAAAACCAGACCCAAACTGAACCTGACAATGAACAACAGTTTGTAAGAAGAGAGCGTTCATGCTGTTTCTGAACCAGTTCACCTACTCATAATTTATTCCAAACCCTTACTGTACTTTTCCCAAGGTGCCACATGTGTGAGAGCTGCATTTATTTGCTATGTTATTAACTTGCTGCCGAAGGACCTTGGGTTCTCAGGCACTGGAAGCCTATGAGAAAAACAAAGGGGGGTGGGGAAGGGTTGAAAGGCCCCTAGCCCTCTGGAAGGGAGAAGAATGGAGCCAAAATGGCATGTTTTCTCCTTCCCTACAGCTGGTGGGTACCCTTCCACACAAGTCTGTGGTTTCTGGGAGTGAAATTTGTTGGGGCAGCAAACAAAGTCATTTAAGATGAGGTGGCAGAACAGGGCCTCTATGCAGCATGATCCCCATCAATCCACTGGATTTTCTTTGTAGAAATCTGCAGGAGAGTTAGTGGGCGTGGGAGAGTTGTGGGTATTTTCTAGCCCCCTGACGCAGTAAGGGATAGCCACAGCCATGGAGGAAAAAGCCAGTAGCAGCATGACTCTTGGTTTCCAAAGATAAGGGTAGAAGAGGTGCCTGTGCTTTTCCCATCCTACGAGAATGATTTTGAAGACTTTTCCCTCTCTGAATTGGGATAAAAAGTAAAATTTTCACAAACCAATAATCCAAAAAAGGTTCAGATCATGTCAATCAAGGCACTTCATTTTGATTTTAATTTAGAGTGTTAAAAAAAAGTAACTAACATTTTGGAACAGTCATTTTGAAGCAGAAAATGAAAATTTCAAGTATCAAAATGGGACATTTAGACAATTTTGAAACTTTTTCTCAAAACCTTTGGAATTGAGAGATTTGTCAAAACAGATGCTTTCCCGCAAACAATTTTGGTTTCGATGAATCGGCAGTTTCTGAAGAAAAACGTTCCAACAATGAATTCCTGACTAGCTCTATCTACAAGTAATGCCCTCTCCCCAAAATCTGTAGAATAGCTTTTCCCATAGATCCTTGCCCTCTGCAAGGCTTGATGGTCATCATGCCTTCTTCCCCATTACAGTACCCTCCCTCCAGAGGATATTCCGTGTATTAGAACTCCTAGCACTCTCCCACCGTTGCAAGAGGAAAACAAACATATGCACAACCTTTAGGCTTTAACAGACCTTTACATTCTGTGCCTTTCCTAGTTTGCTATTTGTGGCCTTTCAAGCTTTCAAAGAGCAGGTGCTATTTGTGAAGCCTCTCTGTGAATATTGCTTTGTTTTCATTTTATCTATCTTTTTAAAATCACGTGGGTCAGGCAGCTGCAGGGCCCGTGCAATATTCATGACAGGCGCTGATTTATGTAGGCATGAAGCTGTGCAGCAGAATTACAGGTTCCTGAATGTTATATGCAGATTTAATTTCTTTTTTATGACCACAGGATACAAGCAGACTTTCTCGAGTGCAAAATTTATGAGACGTTCATTCATACGAGTTTTCAGGGGGCAATGCATTTATTCCTGTCAAAGGAAGAAAGAAAGGCAAGATAACGATAGTCCAACTTTTTGCTGAGTTTGGGTGACCAAGATACGATACTGTACAGGACGTGTCTGAACAGGGATAGGGAGATTGCCCAATAGCAGCTTTGCAACATGAACATTTATAGAAAAGCCATGTCTAGGGGTTTCAGCTATATTCTTAACGGTGCCCACCACGGTAATATCTGAACACCTCTGGAGTATTTGTGGCTTTATTCTCTCAATCATCCTATGAGGTAGGTTTTATCCCCATAGTACATAAGCATAGAGAGTTAGTGACATAGGCCAGGTCTACACTACCACTTACTTCGGTATAACTTACATCACTCGGGGTGTGAATAAGCCACCCCCACCCACCCCGAGTGACATAAGTTATACCGACCTAAGCGCCAGCGCGGACAGCACTAGGTTGGTGGGAAAACTTCTCCTGCCAAAATAGCTACTGCCTCTGGCAGAATGGATTTACTATACTGACGGGAGAATGCTCTTCCATCAACATAGAAAGTCTTCACCAGACGTGCTGCAGCAGCACAGCTGTGCCAATGTAGCGCTTTTAGAGTAGACTAGCCCTTAGTTAGACTGGAAGCACTTCTGGGCAGAGACACTGTGTTACAATGCCTAGTACAGTGGTGCTCTGAGCCATGATCAGGGCCCCTAGATGCTACCAGAGTATAAATAAAAATGATTAGCCAGAGTCATGTGAGAAGCCTGCAGCAAATCCAGGAATTGAACTTAGCTCACCGAAGTCCCGGTCCAGTGTCTTACTCCCATGACTATTCTTCTTCCTCAGCTGTAGTTTCTGATTTGGAACTTGTGCCTGCAAGCCCTCTGCATTCAATGAGCTTCCCAACTCAGGGGAATGCCAGGAGTATCCCTCACTCCACACCTAGGATGCATGGCATCCATTCCTAATTTCAATTTTTGATTATGAAACTGGATTGCATACAATTCAAGTTATTAAATGCAACCACATGGCGCAATGACTTGTGATTGTCTAATGTGGGGACTTATTTATACTGCCCTGTGAAACAGACAGGGGGAAACGGTATTACCCCTTTAAGGAACAGGCTGGAGTCTATAGTCCGAGGATAATCAAGGCCACCCTGCCCTGGGATCTGAGCTATATTAACAGGAAGCAGAACAAGGAAAGAGAGCAGGAGCCTGAGCCTGGTGGGCTGCAGGAGGTGCTCTCTCGGTACCTGGAGACAAGCCTAATCTGATTCAGAGACTTGATGTAGACTGAAAGTTTGGGAGCTGTGAACCCAGAGCCCAATGAAATGCGTGTTGTAAGGATTCCTGGCCTGACATCTGATTAAAAGGAGATGGTAGTTTGTTAATATGTATTGGCTTCTCCCTGGCCCTGAGCTGTTAAACTGAAACCTATTGCTGCTCTATTTGGAGACATTAAGGTGCATAGGACTGCAAGAGGGTGCTCAGGGACCACCTTTACAGGCCCCTCCTGGAACCCTAGTTTCATATACTTACACCTAGCTTCATTCCGTGAAGTCTGGCCCGTTCTAGGAAGGGGAACTTTTGTATTTTTTAGTTACCTGCATGAAACTGCAATCCACCTGTCCGGGACTCTCCCTTCCCACTGGGGTCCTGCTCAGAGGCTCCCATTAAACATTGTCTGGTCACTGTGTCCAGCTGCTGCTACCTGGGGGAGGGAGGACACAAAGCCCATCCTACTTTCTGCTTCACTAAGCAAAATGACACGTGTCTGGTTTAACCAGCCAGTTCACAAGCCATGAATGCAACCATCAGCCATTCTGCCTGCAAGGAGACCCAGCTATGTTTGGAGCGATTATGTATGCAGGGGCGTAGTACAATTCAGCATACCCCTTTTCCAGGAAAGAAGAGTGAAGTGTGAGCTCTCAAATGGACACTGACCCCCATAACGTTGCTGCAGTAGATTATAGAAATGTGGAGCTGGAAGGGACTGTCAGAAGTGATCAAGTCCAGTCCCCAGTACTGAAGCAGGACCAAGTAACCCTAGGGGGAAAAAAAGCAGTGCCAAGTGTGGCAGTTTACTAGTCTCTCTGCAGTTATCACAATGAGTCTGTATCTCTTCATAACAAGGGGAGCTTTCCCTTCACTCTCCATTCTCTATCATGCTATCCAGGACAACAAAAGGAACTGTTAACATTTGTTTTTCTCTCCACCCACGTGCAGGCAGGCTCTCAGTGCTTTATTAAAGCCCCTTCCCACACAGGGTGTAGGCAGGCTTACACCACATACATCTCAGTATATAATTTTTTCCTATCTCTCGGGAGCAACATTTGCTATGGTGACTGGCAGGGGGGTTATTTTTGTTCTTCACCAGGACTTTTGTTAACATGCTTCTCAGTCTCTGATTGCACCCACTCCGCTAGTGATCGTACCGTATAGTGTGTAATGGCAGGTCGATCGTGGAAGATGAGGGAGATGCTGAGAGTGGGTGGACTTGGATCAGGCAACGTATGTAGAAATTTCACATTGTTAAAGCTGCACTCAGGTACATTTACTTTTACCAAGAGTTACTAAGGAAACAAAGAACTGAACTGCAAAAAAGAGCAGACGTTTCTTCTGATCAACAATAATCTGTCCTGTGTGCCAGAGCCCTTTTGCTAGAGGGCCTGAGCTCCGGTACCAAGCAGAGCAGCAGGCTTCTTAGCTACATGCTTGTGCTCTCGTAGCAGTACTCTCACTGTGCCCCATAGCTATGGCAGCCTGCAAAATACATACCATAGAAGAGGTGAGGTCTGAGAAATTAGGAACTGAAAATTTCACCCTCAAGCTTGACACATTCGGCTATCCTCCTCCCCTCCCCATGGAAATGGGATCACTTAATCAAAAGTTAGTGTTAAACTGATTTTGTTGCAAATAGAGAAAAGCACCACTGTATCAAATTTGGTAGAAAAATTTAACTTGACAGGCATGAAACAAAAGGGCAATGCCTGGTCTGCAAGAAGCTTTGCAGAAAGTTGTTCACTTGTTTCCCCAAGCTCTAATAGAGACCAGTTGTTAGCTACTCATGTACTGCGCAGTTTAGCATCATGGTAGGATGGTAGTGTGGAAATAATTGTGAATTCCCTCCCTGCACTGTAGGGCCATAATACCTTTCAGTAGATGGTCCCATATGTGTTGCATTGTTGCAGCAAAACAACACTCAAGAGCTGGCAAACATGCAAGCCACTACCCAAGTGCACTCTGAATTAGTACACTGGCTCTGTGTTGTCTCAGCTGTAAACTGCCCCTTGGAGTCTAGTTTTTCCCCAGGCTATCTGTGTTAACATTAGATTTCAGCTAAGGCTTGTTTAAAAAAAAATTCATTGATTGTCAACGTGGCAGGGAAAAGAGTAGGGATCTGCCTGAGGGGTACAAAGTGTTAAAGATATATTAGACACCACAGTCTAAAGTTATTGCTACGAGAGCCGCCTCTTGTGAGGTTTGGAGTCGAATTTTGCAAATTCAAGGTTCGCATAGTTCAAATAAGTATCCAGACAGCCTGAATTCTGACCCTTTGAGTTCACCCATAAGTAGAAACTAGTGTATAAATATAACAATAACCAGAATTAGAGTTGGAGATACACCAATATGATTAGTGGCACCAGGCATTGATAGTAATGCCTAGAATTTTTAGCCACATCAAACCAGAACTGACTTTAAATGATATCACTCTATAAAAGAAAAGCAACCCCTTATTACATCATGAACTTTTTGTTGACTAAATCATAAGTCTAAGTATCTTTTATTGCTCAACAGCAAATTTGGAAAGTTCTATAATGGAAACATTAGCAGGAGCAACATTTTTATTATGGAAGGAAGAATGTTTTGAAAAGAAAGCATAATCCCCGATTAAAGTTATCCAGGGTTGTAGCAGAGAACAAACAATTGTATTTCCTTAATGGACTGTTTAGTTTCTGGGGATATGACATCCTGGTATATTTTCTCACCATGCAGAAAATATTCTCACACAGATATTAAAAAACAAAACAAAACAAAAACAGTGTCCACTGTAAGGGTTACATCACTTTAACCATACCAGTTTCAAACAGATTTTAAAACAACTCTACAGCCCTAGCCTTGAGTTTCTGTGATATGGACAGCCATCCCCAAGGAACTGGAGATATTTTAACACCACATTTCATATAGACTGCCAAATGGCAAGCCGATCATGGCAAGTTTTTGGTCCCTGCCAGGCTGAGAGAAATTAAAACTGGTGACCTAGAGGGAGAGAGGCTGAAGAAAACGTCTCTTCTCTTGGCAGCCTTGTTGCACTCCCTCAACATCCTAAATCTTGCTCTGCGAGCGGTACTTCTCCACATGAAATGTCCTATGCAGTCACACAGTAGTTCCAGACATGCAAAAAATCAGATCCAAACTATGTTTTTTCCACAGGTTATAACAGAACGAGGTTTCCATACAGTGGTAATTCTTTGAATTTAGTGGTGACTGTGTAAGAAATTTAACTTATGTCAGCTTGGTCATGGTTAAATGATTTATTACTACATCCTTTACAATCTAGTCAGTGTAATGTGTAAATATTTCCATAGCTCTGCCAACATTTTACCTGATCCCTGTGCAAGCAATGAAAGTTACAAAGCAGTGAAAATTACAGGATCTCTATACTGACATCTATTTTGGCAAGCTAGCAAAAGAAAAACCTGCTGAATCTGTTAGACCTCTAGGACTTACAGGATGGTCAGAATGAGCGGTGACAAACATTTTTAGGTGAGCTAGGATTCCCATTGGGGATCCCAAATAGTTCAAGAATTCCCACAGTTAAAAATGGTTTCTAAATTACAGAACAAAATATTATGCCATTAATACCTAGATGGCCACCCTCTTTTTAGCAGCAGATCAATATGATGTTGTGTTGAATGTCAAACCCAGAGACAGTGAGAACACAAATTATGGTTTATACTTAAAACACAAATGAAGTTTTCATGAACTGATTTTGTAGGTTATTTGTTAGAACCGTGGCACTTCTAGAATAAAACGCAACTCTAGTCTGAAATGGACAAAGGGCAAAATTTTCAAGTGACTTGAGCTCCTAAGTCACTTTTGAAAACGGGACTTGGCCATTTTGAAATTTTTACTCTATGTCTCTCAATTAACAAACAGACAATTGTCTAATGATCCAGTTATGCAGTTATCTGAAAGTGTGGTGGTCTTGCCGAGATGAATTACAAAGTTGCTATGATTTATGGGGACTGTCCCTATCCACCCAGCACCCACCATCTTGGATTCCATCCATTTGAGGAAGGGAATTCTTGACAGATTTTTAGAAACTTTGAGATTTATGTTAGTTTACAAGTGTCAGTGAGCATTGCCTCTGCTGAAAGAGGCATTTTAAAATAAAGCAAAGCTTTTAAACCTTCAAGAAATGTCAGCAGAGAGAAAAGCTTCCATCTGCTGCAGCTTTCTCTTCAGGGAAAGGGTTTTAATTTTACACAAGCTTTCTTTAGAGTTCTTCTGTTTACTACTTATAACATAACCTTAGCAGCCACAATTTGTTAACAGAGATGATGTGGATGTTGAAGGACTATGTTATCATCAGGTAGGGGACAGGAGCTAATGTGTTTATGAAACAGACTTTTTTTCATGCACATGACCCCTACAGAGACAGTAACTGAAAAGCTAGAGGCAGGTAACATGCACTAAACAAGCAGAGCTGTCCCTGATAAGTATGGTTTTCAAAATCTTTTCCATAGGACAGTGTAAAAGGGACTTTCGTACCCTGGCAAATGTGAAAAATGTACACAAGCAATTCACTTTGCTCCTAGTAGAGATGAAGAGTACTGAAAGAAATCCATGAATATTTAAATAAGTAACTGAACAGGCCCCTTTTTTGTTTGCCTTCCACAAAACAGTCTAGTGAGCAAGTTTACTGACAGGATGTTTGTGGGAGCAGTGAATTTTAAAATGAATACTAGAAAATATTGATGTGAAGCAAATTTAAGTTTGCATTCCACAAGCATCCATGCAAGAAAACCCAATTCTAAGATTTATGTCCAGTCAGTCAAGGAATGGTAACCCTAAGCTGCATGTTATGTTTCTAATCACAGAGATCATTTTGATAATATCAAATATTCACAACAAACCACTCACAAATGAACTCCACACCAAGAATTTTTCACAGTAGTCCCTTGGTAAAATCTCAAAAGCAAATTTTGAGAAAACAGATCTATTGGCAGACAATTCTCAATCAGAAAAAAGGTGAGATCAGATAAGTTATTAGTTATGCATTATTACTCAAGCAATAGATAATAATAAATGTAAATTTCTTTTTAAAGAAATAAGAATATTCTTCCTCTGCCTGAGCCTATATCAGAGTCATAGTCCGAGTGTTACAGGAAAGAGTAAGAGATCAACGCATCATAGTAAGAGGACACAGGTGGCAAGACATGAATTTGGCCTATGACTTTTGCCTCTAATTGCCCTCCTTCCCCCCAAGTTGGGACAATTCTGCAGGTATTTATACCTTGCCTATTTACTCTACGTCAGGAGATATGATACAGAAGGTAGGTAACTTGCTGGAAGAACCGATTAGGGTTTCTTTCAGCCAGGAGTTAACTACTGACCCAATTGCGACACAAACATTATGTACTAGGTTAAAATAAATTCTGGAACAGCCACGTTTTGTTTCGTTTCAGGTCACTGAGTCTTTCCCCTCCAAGCTCCACATCAGCCCAGGTTTCCTTGAAACGCTGGTAACCTGGCCTGAGATTTTGAAGTGTGAGTAACCAGAGATTTTTGCCTGCTTGTTTTAGTTCCATTATGAAAGTGTTGCATGGTACACAGATGGAGGTGGCAAGTGCTCATTTACAATAGCTTGATCTTTCATAAAAAGCATGTAAAAATATGTAACCAATTATAAAACACTGATCAATTTAATATCTAACCAATCTAAATGTAACTATTTTGCATTAAATTACATGAAAGTTTGCTAGTCTTGTATGTCACGTTTTATATATAGGACAAAAGCCTGTATATATGCCCAACCTTCTACCAAACAGTGAAAAGTTAAGAATGCAGCATATATAAAATGAATACTCATTGGTACACAAGAGGGCAGATCGGGATCTCTTTTCCTAGGGAAACTCACTGCCAGTGTACATCTATGAAAGATCAGATTTTATTTAATTATCTCAAGACCAGCACCATGCTCCTTGCTTGTACGTGGCAGTGTCTGATCAAAGAGGCTGTGCAGACTGAGTGTAAACATGCTGGTTTCCTACAGAGGGCACTCATTATCACAGATGTGTTGGGATAGGAGTCTATAATTTGTTAGTCTGTAAGGTGCCACAAGTACTCCTTTTCTTTTTGCGGATACAGACTAACACGGCAGCTACTCTGAAACCTGTCATAAGACAGAGTGTTATTTGTTCAGGGAGTGGGTGAGAATGATAACTTTTGATTGGCTCAGAGTTGGTTTGCCAGTGCTGAGAAATGAAGGTCATGAGGTAACTATATCTGGAGTTATTTATAAACCAGGTGCTCGCTGCTGAGAACAGCAACATTTGATCAGTGACCCTTTTCATGCACAAAACCCCCAGAATGCATTGATCACCAGCAGTTAAACCTCCATTCTTCATCAGCAGAACAGCCTCCTTTCAGGACCTTACCAGAGGGCTAAACGCATGAGGCAGAAGTTGTCTGACCCCACGACAGCAATTCAATGGCATCAGTGATAAAACTTTAAAAAAAAAAAAAAGGCCAGAATCAGCTCTGTATCTAAAGCATCTTTCATCCATATCCAAATGCTAAACTAGCGCTAGTAACATTTTCTTTTTTAAACCCCACAGATGTCTTGCCCTCAGTTTAATTATTTCCTCAGGGATTGTTTTTCTTCCTCTTCTCTCGACTTTTTTTTTTTTTTTTTTAAAACCACTTTCTAGAACTGTATTTTCTAAATGTGTGTGTTGAATTTACTGCTTATGAAAGATGCCGGGCCTTGGAGATCTTGCTACTAGGTTCTGAGTACTACTTGGGCCCCAATTCAGCAAAACGCTAAAGCATGCGCTTATCCTTCAGGATGATTCCACAAAGCACCAAAACCATATATTGAAGACTATGCATGGACTTAAATCCATTCCTATTCAGCAAAACACTTCACAATTAATGTTAAGCACACGGTTAATTCAATGGGACTTAAGCACATGCTTAGGGCCCAAAACACACTGGCTGCCTGTCTATACTACCTCCCTCGTCATTGCTAGCATCACTACAGCAGCAAAGAGAAAATTTCATAAAAGTCTCAGCGTAAACAAGATCCTATTTTGCTGGAGAATAGGTCCAGCAAAAGCAATAGAAGTGCAAACTTCCATGCACCCATCCTCAACCCTGACACGGAGGAACTGTCCCCAGGCGGTGATCATTCGGGCTCAAGTGATTGTAAGCTCCTTGGGGCAGGGACAGTGTTTTTATTCTGTGTTTATACAGCACCTAGTGAAATATAAATAAGTGGTTTGCTTGATCCTTTACCCCTTTGCCTGTTGTTGGGGGTACTCTCCTGTAATGCAGCATTTGTTTAAGCATTTATATTACTTGTGTGTTTCAGTGTAGGACCTCATTAGTAAAACAGGTTGGGAAAATTCTGGCAAAATACTGTCGGAATTTGTGGATTCAAAACATTGTGGAGACTGTTCAGTTTCGATGAAGCTCTGACAGAACCCTGCCTGGTTTTCTGCCAACTTGCCCATCTGTTTCCTCAGCAGCCTACCTGCTGGATTAATCCATGCCTGGGGACTCAAGGTCGGAGGCTGTGGGGCAACTCTGCCAGGCTACCTGCCCTGACCCTGGGAACTGGCTGCCTGAAATCCCAGCAGGCGGCCACAGAGTGGCAAAAGATGAGAACAAGACACTAAGTTTTTCTTTTGTTCTTTCTTTTTCAGATTTCTGCTTTGGAGAATTTCAAAGGTTTGTTTTCATTCCAAATCAGAATGAAAAATGTTGAAGTCTCAAAATCCTCCACAAAATGGAATGATCACTTGCCATCCAGCTCTATTCATTAGTCACTTAAAATTGCTGCAGCAGTAGAGGTGGAGCCAAGCTTTTACCTTGTATGGGAAATCTTTGGATTTAGAATCGCCTGTGGTACTTCTACCTCTTGGGGATTCTTTTTCCATGTCCTTTGGAAACTCCAAAGTTATCTTCTCATAGAAAAATCTGCTTGCTTTTTCCAAAACTGGTGTTTCTTATGACAATATTGCCTGAGCTATACAATGGCAGTGAATTCTCAACACCTCTGTATCATCCAAATTGGTCAAGGCTTAGGTGGCCATCTGGACAGCACACTAACGTAAGTTATGGCAACAGAACAAGAAAACCAGGCAAAACTCAAGTTTTAATTTTTCACAGGTTCACACAGATGTTTTCTTTCAGTTCAGTTGCAGTCAATGTGACATCTCAATGTGAAACTCTGTTGAAACAATCAAAACTCCACAAAGCAGCTAAACTCCAATTCTTCTTTCTTATCCTACTGCACCCTTTAGGTGCATAGGGCATCCATTCTGACACTTATTTTGGTCTTGTATTTCTCTGTTCAGGCTTCTGAGTGTCATGTTGATGGATCTGGTTTCTTTCTGTATTGTTCTGCATAATGTTTCTCTAGGTCTCCCCCCCCCCTTTTTTTTCCAGGTAGTGTCCATAATATCACTTGTTGGGGTAGTCATGTTGGTGGCATCCTTAAAGCATGACCTAAATATTTCCATCGTTGTCTTACCATATTTGATGCTGTAGATTGGTGTGCTCTACTGAGTGCATTACTACATCAGAAATTCTGTTTCTAATGAACTCTGAAGATATTCCACAGGCATTTACTTTGGAATGAGTTGATCTTTTTATTAATTTCTGTTGTAGATTTCCATGAGACTACTCTATATAAAAGAGAACAGACATGATGCCAATGTTTAAAACAATAAAAATAAATTTAAAAAAAATCACATTTTTGTGTCCGTACCAATCAGACTACTTTTCCAAATTTTTTCAAGTATATGAAAGTTGTTGTGTTTTTTTTGGGGGGGTGGGGGGGTTACTATCTAGCATGATGTCTCCATCACCACACCTCTCTCCCCCTAGGTAGGTAAAGTGACTTACTTCTTCTGGTGTTTCTTTATCCACTCTAATGATGGCCATATACTTAATCTTTTCCTTGTTGATGAGCAAACCAACTTGTTTTGCTGTATCTGCCAAAAGCTTCCATTAAGTAATGTGTTGAACTAAACAGGGCAATGTCATCAGTAAAAATGAGGCCATCCAATGGTGCTTTATCATTTGTCCATACAAATTCCTTGGTTGCCTTCTGTGGTTACTTTCCTCATGGCATAGTCAATGACCAGTGCAAACAATAGTGGGGACATAATTCACCCTTTCCTTATTCCAGTTGTCTCTGCAAACCATTGACGGACATCACCATCGGTGACTGCACACTCCGTATTATCATATGATGATTCTAATTATTTTTGCCTGCACGATGCCACAATTCTCCAGAGATCGCCTTTGTGTATGTGGTCAAAAGACTTCTGGAAACCTATACAATTTATCACAAGAGGTGTTTTCCACTTCACACTTGGTCCTATAATATGTCTGAGAATAACAATATAGTCTGCACATGATCTCAGTGGCCTAAATCCCGCTTGTTCCTCTCGAAGTTGAAGGTCTATTTGTTTCTTGATACGTTCCAGGATGATGATGTACATGATTTTCTCCAGGCACTGAGAATAATACGATTCCTCTCCAGTTATTGCAGATAGTAGGGTCAAGACCACGCATCAACAGGGCACAATTAAAAGACCCAAAACAGAAAAAGTGCTTTTCAGCTTGAACTGAAGAACTGGTTCAGTGTTCCAATGGAGTCAAACTGAAGAAAACCACAACATTGTTATGCTGTGGAAAAACAGAATGTGCTATCTAAAATGTACTAAGAAAGTTTTAATAAACAACACCATCTTAAAGGGAAGAATGGACTTTGGCAGTAGTGGAAAAGAAGCAAAAACTCATGGATGCTAAGATGTGAAGAGACAAACAAGTGGCAAGGAGAACAGACAGAGGTAAAAAGGAGTGCTACAAGAGGCTGAGGATGCTAGCCAAAGAGGTGACTTTATAACCTTGTATAAGACAATGAAACAACGAACAGGAAACTTTAGCAGTACTGGATCCCCTATTAAAGATGGAAATGGAAACTCTTAATATAGAAGAAGAGCAAAAGAAAAGATGGCAAAACATTTTCAGGCTGTTTTAAATAGACCAAGTGCTAGTCAATTACTACAAATACGTGATGAAGACCTAGCACTCGAGCTTGATATTGATTTAGGAGATATTAAAATGGAAAAAGTTAGAAAAACCATCAAAAACTCAAAAATAGGAAAGCAATGAGAGAGGATAAAGCACATGATGAAATAGACCTCCAGACTTTCATTGTGTTTTTAGATAGAATATGGAAAGACGTAAAGAACCCAACTCAGTCGAAGAGAGACTATATCATAAAACTGCCAAAGAAGGGCCACCTTACTAGTTGCAATAAACCTGATTACAGTGTGTCATAGATATAAAGGGAAGGGTAACAACCTTTCTGTATACAGTACTATAAAATCCCTCCTGGCCAGAGGCACAAAATCTTTTTACCTGTAAAGGGTTAAGAAGCTCAAGTAACCTGGCTGGCACCTGACCAAAAGGACCAATAAGGGGACAAAATACTTTCAAATCTGGGGGGGCGGGAAAGGTTTTGGTGTGTCTGTTCTGTGTGCTTGAAACCGTTCAGTGAACTTGATCTGAATTCCAGTGAATCCTGAAACAAGATGAGTGGTTTCAGGTACTACACAGCTTTATTCATTAGTAGGTATAATAACTAGGGCTCTGATATTGCCCCAATAGACCCCAATGTCCACGTGGCGAGCCACTGAAGTCAACGGGGCTCTGGGCAGACATCAGAGACACTCATCAAGATCCACTTGCAGGGTCAGGGTCTAAATATGGTAGCCGACTCAGATTTCATGGACTGTTAGTAATGTTTTCCTTCTGTGGCTTTAGATGTAATCTCTTGGCCCTTCCTTAACTGAGTTAAGGATGTTGTTTTCGAAAGAAAATTTGTGGTTCAAACTTTTAAATCAAGAATTGCAGCACAAAGCCTTCTGCTAACAGACACCAGAAACATGACTGCACTGGCCATGAAGATGTGTCCCCCCACGTATTCTTGTCGGGCATATCTGTAACTGCGATAGTAAGTAGAAACTGAAAGACACAGTATGTAAATGGGTATGCAAGTCAACGCATGGGTAACTAAAGATTTTCTTCTGTATTAAAAATCTCTTTATTAACTGCACCCCCAACACAAATAGCACAAGTCATCCTTCCTGCCATCTGCTCCAATTTTGAAATCCTGGACTGTGTGGATGAACGTTGCAAGCATATCCTCATATGCGAAATAGTATTAATTGTCCCCATTGTCCCACTTTAGAAACATACGGCAAACATGAGATGTGAATTGAAAGGGGTTCACTTGCTTGTGCCAACATCTGAGCTCAGGATCTGACATTCTTCCTGCAATAGCAACAGGACTACTGTCTGAGACCCCTCAGGGGGTCTTTCCCCGGCATTTTTAATGTTAATGAGATTAGCCAGTGTTGCAAGATTTATATAATAGCTATTATTCAGTCGATTTTCTCTCTCCCTTGTTTTCCTTCTTTCTCTCTGCCCTGCTTTTTGCTACACTTTATACTTTTTCTCTGTCCCACTTAATTTCCCCCTTTCACACTCATTGCTTCTTTTGCCATCCTCCTCCCACTCCAAAGCAGAATATGAACCCAACAATATCCACCCACCAAACCAAGATAACACACACCGGTTTCAGCTGTGCTTTGGGTTCATTCCAAGCACAAAATATGGAACTCCATGGAAAACCCGCAGTAAGATTTCCATCAACACCCATGAAGCAAACCTGGCAATGGCCATGCAACTGTAGCACTAACAAAGGTCTCCAAAACCAAAGAAAGGCCTGTGGGTAGCAGGAGCGGAAGGCAGATTAAGTAGGTCGGTGGCCATGCTAATTCATTCCTAGCATTGGAGCTGACCCTTATCTCTATTAGCCCTGGATCCTTATCTCTCTGAGCCCTAGATCCAAATATCCTTGAACTTTTTGTGTCCAGGGTTCCCCGGTTTGCAATTTAGGCTCCATCTCCACTTTTGACTAGTCTCCTATTGTTTGCCTTGGTTGTATTAAGACAGGGCCCTTGTCTTTAAGACAAGGTACATTCAGCAAGTCTCAGTTTATGACCATATTGCCTCATTGCAAAACTTGAGGCTATGTCTATCTTTAAAAAAAATAAAAAACAACCCTTAAAATAAAAAAGCTGGTTGTGGTGTTAACACTATGAAATGAGCTAAATCTTTGCCATTTTTAGCAATCCTGAGACCGAGAGAATCAGAGGAACCGAAAATATATGCTTCATCACCCCTAGGAAACTCTGCCATATTATTTTTGGTTGCATAAGCAAACGAAACTGGAAATCTGGAATCTGTTCAAGACCTTTTGATCAGGGAGCTTTGCAAGTGCAGAAAAGTAAAAACACAGACAGATGGGGGATTAGAGTTGAGCATCAGGAGAATAATTTCCTCTTTTAATTTCAATTCTGCCAACATATAAAAAGCATTAACAATCTAGTTACATAACCCACATCATCAGAACCCTTCTATACAGAGTGGTAACGCTCAATGTAAGTAAGCCATTGCATATTCTATGTTTGCTTCCCGGTGGTAGGCATCTTTTCACATGCGCAAATGAAATGCACTTTGAAAATCTGGACAGATAGATGGATCAAAACCAGAA
Source organism: Caretta caretta (assembly GCF_965140235.1). NCBI lineage: Eukaryota > Metazoa > Chordata > Testudines > Cheloniidae > Caretta > Caretta caretta. Next base: position 13,129,430 of record NC_134219.1, read on the forward strand.
CCATTTATTCAAATCACCAGGAGCTTTGGGGGTTCAGATAAAATGGAAACTGGTTCCAAGCTATTGCTGGTTCTGCAAAACCTGACTGACAATCTTTTGCAAACCCCAAGTCACCCCCTTTTTTGTCAGTCTCTACTATTAGTGTTATTGGAGGAGAAAGGTTAGGTTGATGATTAAGCCTAAGTATTTTCACTAAGTGCTTGCCATTTTGTAAGACTGATCCTCAGTATATTTTGCATTATTCTACCACTGAGTATGATCTTTGAGACAAGGCAGCATCGTATTCAGAAGCTGGTAATAATGTCATAAAGTTAGGAACAGGCAGAGATTATAGATGATAGAATAGGTCACGTTTTAATTTTTGCCCATGTGTCTCTTACCCTTATAGGGATCTAGTCATTCCCCTCATGCCCAAACCTATTGATGAAGCTAGTAAAGCAGTGAAGAACCCAGCTTTTGTCAGCTCAGAAAGAGTCAAGTAACTTCCTTCATCACCATTAAATTCCAGGGTCAACTGACCTGGATGCAGTTGACTTCTTTTGAACAGGTTTGGAAGAACAGCTGATATATGACACCTGCATTGGAACCATTTCCAGTAGGGAATGGCCATCTTAGGCAATCAGCTCACTATATTGTTAGGCTACATCTGCTAAGCAGCTGATTTATTTATTTATTTTTTGCAGATTTTGCTTTTATTCAGACTTCACTGATAGTTATGTGTACTCAGCTGTTCAGGTGGGGGAAGGGAAGAGGACTGGGCTTTCTCAGTCCATTTCAGTTAATTCAAATACCAAGGTATTCAGTTTCTTGATTTTGTTTTTATAAGCAAAGTCTCAGAGCAGCCTTAGTAAAGCCTTTGCAGAGCTGTTCTAAAACCAACATAGCTGCCCAGAGGATGATTTCCCCTATGTTGAGGAATCCCAGATTGGCATAGGTCAAAATATTGTGACTAGCGATGTTGGGTGCCCAACCTGAGAAACCTTAAAAGGGGCCAAATTTACAGAAAGAACTGAGCACCCACTTTTGCAAATGAAGCCCTTTTTAAGGTGTCTCAGGTTAGATACTCAGGAATGGAGGTGTTTAAAAACACTAGTCACTTTTTAAAATATTGGCTCCAGGGTTTAGTCCAATGTTGTTTTTAAATGTTCCAAGCAGTAGTGCTTTCAATACTTATTTTTGGAGATATGTCACTGTCTTAAGGGAGTTTTTTTTTTTTTGTAGCATTCACCCTAAACAATTTAATTTTCTTCCCACCACTACTCAAATTCCTTGTGCCTCCCTAAGTAATAATCCTCCCTCTTCTGTGTTTCCACACTGCAGATATGTTCCTCATCCCCTGCTGTTGCTTAGCCAAGCTATACATATTTAGCTCTTTTAATCTCTTCTCATAGGTCAATCCTTTCAGCCACCCTCATTTTTGTTGCTCCACAATGAAATCACCAGAGATTAATATTTTAATCTCAATTTTCCCATTCAAAAACCAGGTACTTTATAAATTGAATGTCTTGCTGAGTTCTGTACAGTAATATTTTTCAAAAATGTTTAGATTTTTTCCCTTCTCTAGTCTGTATCCCCTCCTCCCCCTAATTTTTCCTACTCAATGTTTATCCCCCCTGTGGCCCCATCTAGAAACTGCATTTGTTGTTCTTGTTTTAAACCATGCTTAAATATAGTTTAGCCAGTTAGCATGGACAGAGTTAAAACTGTACTTAAACTGTATTTAGAAACTGTATAGTTTTGGGCCTATCTACACTGGGCAGCCAATCCACACAGCAGCATATTTAGCCTGAACCAGTTTTAAACCAGGTTCATCAGACAGTTCCTGGCCCAGTGCAGACTGGGGATTTGGGACAGTACCCTATAGGCATTAAGGCAAAAGAGGGGTTAGTACCATAAGGACTACCAGTAGTCCCCGCACGTGTTCAAACAAGAACTTATTCTTACCTTTCGTTTCTGCTAAGCAGGGTAGCATTCAGTTGCTTCTATTTTCCTTCGGGTTAGCATCCCTTTTCTCCCAAGCTCCCAGTGGTAAGATGAAGCCAGTGAGCACAGCCTAAGAATTACTGCTAACAATCACTAAATTCATAACCACTGTGTAAATTACAGTGGGGAGAGGGTGCTTACAGAGGCCAGGCCCCCTTATTACTTTTAAGGGCTACCTCACTTCTGTCTCATGGACCTCTTACTTCTGGTTACTGTTTAAATTAAAGCAAGACACTTGACATTCAGCCTTCCCCACACGCAAACACTTTGTCCCATAATTCAAGCACTGCTCATAATCCTTTCACCTTCCCCTTGTCCCAGTCAGACTCCTGCTGTACTGGTAAAATACAGCTTCCTAAGCCTTGCCTGGGCACAAGGTCAGGGAGTTACAAACAGCACAGGTTGCTTGAGTTAGCACTAATGACCCTCACAGTTGCCAGTTACTGTTTGTTTAGTGACTGCCCTGGGTCACAGAAGCCTAGGATAGAAGGGGCTGCTAGTTTAAAAAAACAGCAACACAGCCCCAGTGTTAGAGATACTGATTTCTAAGCAAGAGGTGCCTAATATACCAGCTTCATTTGATGTACATGTGCTGTGGTAAGGAGGCCAGTTCCAGTCTCATGCTTCCTTTGCACTCTCTCTCCTGCTTCCCCACAACCCATCTGAATTATTCCCATTCTCTCTCCTCACCAAGTTTCCTCTGCTCTCTCCATTCTCTGCTTCTCTCTCTCTCTAGAGCGAACGTGAATTACAGCCCTTGGTACATGTACTGGTAACATGAGGGGCTGCATGACTGTAATCTTGGAGGGTATTGTTTGTACAAGCAGCATCTTGCTTGTAAAAGTCCCTCCCTCTTATGGTCCTCCCCTCCAAGCCTCTCCCTAGCACTCCTAGTTCACCACCTAGGCCTTTTCTATATCAACTCACATGCCTGGTTGCGTGCCTGGCCTTCACATTCCTCTTCCCTGTATCCCAGCTCACACTCCTAGTCCTCCCTTGGTCTCCTTACCACCCCAATTCATACTCCTGGTCATGCCCTCAGGAATTGCCCCCTTCCCTCTCAAACTCCTGGCTTCTCCACAGACTCCTGACTAAGCGCTTCAGCTAATCACTCTCCAAGGTGCTTCCTCACACTGCTGCATTGACTCTGCTGTGGAGTGAGGGAGGGAGGGAGGGAGCTGCTCGGTGAGGCCTCCTCAGGCTGTGCATAGCGCCTCCCAGCAGGGGCATAGCAGGAAGTGCTGCGGTAGCTAGTGCTATCCTTCTTTCCAACCTGCGTTGCTGGCAGGATGGCTCACCAGGCCATGGTCAGTGGCAGAGGGTGAGGTGATGGGGCCGGGAGAAGGACACAGTAGGTGGAAGGATGGGGCGGACGTTCAGTTTTGTCTCTCCCCCCACTCTGTTTTTCTAGTAGAGCTGGGAAGAGGACAGTACAGGAGGGAAGGGAAGTTGGGGGGGGGGATCTCATCCCTCCTTCAATTGCTGGGCATATGAAGATAGCCCATAACCGCTTCAAAACCATGTTCTGCACCTAAGAGACCTTGAAGTCCCAGTCCTGTGAAGGCTGTGCCCAGGGGTGAAAGTAAGTTAGAGGACTTACCTTTACCGGTACGCCGGAGTCCTGAGCAGAGGGCGTGGCCTCAACCGGAAGAGGCAGGGCCTTAAATCCCTGGTCCCTTTAAATCTTGATTTAAAGGGCTAGGGCTCCAGCTGCAGTAGTGGCAGCTGGGAGCCCGGGGCCTTTTAAATCACCCCCGAGCTACCTGCTGCAGAGGTGGCTGGGAGCCCCGGGGCTCGGGGGTGATTTAAAGGGCCCCGGGCTCCAGCTGCCACTACCGCAGCGGAGCCCCAGGCCCTTTAAATCACTGAGGAGCCCTGGGGGCTCCCGGCTGCCACGACTACCCCGGGGCTCGGGGCTCTGGCAGAGCTTTAAGGGGCCTGGGGCTCCACTGTGGTAGCAGCTGCTGGAGCCCCAAGCCCTTTAAATCCCTGCCTAAGCCCTGCTGCCTGAGCCCTGAGGTAGCCGTGGCCGGGCTCCATTGGGGATTTAAAGGGCCCCGGAGCTCCAACCACCGCTACTGCCCCGGCCCTTTAAATCCCTGCTGGAGCCCTGCCGCCAGAGCCCCGCCACTGCCGTTACCCCAGGGCTCGGGCAGCAGGGCTCAGGCCGAGATTTAAAGGGCCCCCTGGAGCTCCAGCCGCCGCTACTGCTCCGGGGCCCTTTAAATCCCCGCCAGAGCCCTGCTGCCATTACCCTAGGGCTCGGGCAGCAGGTCTCAGGCCGGGATTTAAAGGGCCCTGGAGCTCCAGCCACCGCTACTGCTCCGGGGCCCTTTAAATCCCCGCCAGAGCCCCGCTGCCGTTACCCCAGGGCTCAGGCCGGGATTTAAAGGGCCCCGGGGCAGGAGCAGCGGCTGGAGGTCCGTACCGGCTTACTTTCACCTCTGGCTGTGCAGACGCAGTCCCTTACTCCTACGCAGAGCCCCATCAGCTTCCTAGTGAATGGCCTATGTGTGTGTGTGGATCCCTTTTCAGGATCGGGGGCCTAGTCCAGAGTGTGATTTTTTTTTTTTTAAAGAGTTCTGATATGGTGGTAGCGGGTCTTTGCCGCTTTCACAGATCCAGACTAACATGGCTACCCCTCTGATACTGATATGGTGGTGTGCAGGCAAGCCGTGGGAGCCAAACCAACCTTAAGCGGTATTTGAAACCAGTTTAGTTAGTACTGTTTTAGCCCTACTGTACACAAGGCCTGTGATGGAAACTCCATCCCTTCCTCTTCTTTAATCGTATGTAAATGTGGTTCCCACAAGAGTGAGGGATACACAATCATTTTATTTATTATTTTCTATGGACAATTACACCTCTACCCAGATATAACGCAGTCCTCGGGAGCCAAAAAATCTTATCACGTTATAGGTGAAACCACGTTATATCGAACTTGCTTTGGCCTCGAGCATTTCCGTTATTAATAGTCACTTCCTGCCCACTGACTGACCCGTCCAACCCCCCCTCCCCTCCCGCTCCCTGTCCCCTGACAGGCCCCCCAGGACTCCCACACCCTATCTAATGCCCCTGTCCCCTGACCGCCCCGCCCCCAGAACCTCCGAACCATCCAACCCCCCTGTCCCCTGACCGCCCCTCGAGACCCCTCTGTCCCTTATCCAACCCCTCGGCGCCGGCCCAGCACCCTTAACACGCCGCTCAGAGCAGTGTGTTGGAGCCAGACGCACTGATCCGCTGGAGCGCGCAGCCCCGCCACCCAGAGCGCTGCTTTACTGTGTTATATCCAAATTTGTGTTATATTGGGTTGCATTGTATTGGGGTAGAGGTGTAGTAATAACAATGTTTTTTACCTAATTCCCATGATTAACACACTGCCAGCTAAAATATCCCCCGCCACCAGCAACTAAGACTTTCTCCACCCCAATCCCACAGGAAAAGCCTAATTTAATAGGTGGGCATTTGCAATGTGGCAAAATTTGGACCTACATGGGAAAGCAAATTCTAGAGTTCTGGGCTTTCCACTGTCTCCAGCCCCAAGATGTAGCCATCCAATGTGACTGTCCATTCCAGCGCCGAAGCTGACTTCCACTGTTGCAGTATAACATGGAGAGAGCCAGATTCTCAGATAAACAGGGACACAACATACAAAAGAGTATTGCATAAGTCTGATTCTGCTCTTAGTGAAGTCAATAGCAAAACTCCCATAAGTGTGGGCACAGTTCCTATTGACCGCTCTGCCAAGGCTTCTCAGTCCTAACCTGCATCTCTCCTATCTCCTATTACAGTTCCAGACCTATCTTTAGCTCAGACTGACAGCTGAGCTAAATTGTTCCATTATGCAGTGCCTTTGTAATGAGGAAAAATGTATTGTGAAGGGACCACTTTCTAGACGAGACGGTAGTTAAGTCTTCATGACCAGTTCAATCATTGACTTCTCAGCTGAGGCTGCTGACTAGGGCATAATTGCAGGGGTGATTTTTTTTTTCTTTTTTGTGATGCAGGTATCTATTGACTACGAAACACAGTGAGGACTGCTGGCTTATTTCACATAAGCTGCCATTATGCAGAAAAATATTCCAGTCACTACTGAATGCAAGCAGATTTGAACCAGTGACTTGGATGTGAAAAGTTGAGACTAATGTTCCATGCTATACTTTCTCCCACCCCTGCGATCATGATGTAACACAGCACTTGTGTGCTGATTTACATGATCAAAGTGCTTCAAAACATCAATCTTGAGCCATAACAACAGGACCATCACAATTACATTTACGGAATAGGACATACCGTATATACTCGTTCATAAGCCAAATATTTTTGGTAAAAAAGTGACACATCAAAGAGCGGGGGTCGGCTTATAAATGGGTCTACACCAAAATTTGATGATTTTAAACTCTATGAAATCATTGAATTTAATATCTAATACGTTGTCGTTTTGTTTACCTGGAGCGACTGCAGGCATGAAGCCCCTCAGTTTCCTGTGGCCGCAGTTCGCCGTTCCCAGCCAATGGGAGCTGTGGGAAGTGGCTCCGTGCCTGTGAACGCTCCAGGCAAACAAAACATCCCAACCCACCAGCAGCTTACCCTGATGGGCCAGGAGCCAAAGTTTCCCAACCCCTGAAATAAGGGTCGGCTTATGAAAGGGTCATACAGTTTTTACTATTTTTACCTAGCCATCTTGGGGGGTCAGCTTATAAATGAACGGGCTAATGAACAAGTATATATGGTACTTTTAAAATACATCAGATGAATTTCAACCCATGCTTTGGAGCATTAAGACAAGCTCTTAAAAAAAGTGCCATGGATCTTTAATGTCCATATAGAGCAGACAGGATCTCAGTTTTTAAGGTGAGAAGTTTGCCGCAGCTAAAATTCCCCTGACCACTCCCCATCGTTATGCAGCATGCCATGTGCCAATTGTTCATCTGGCTGCTATTCTCCACCACCGAATAGACGAATTTCAGTGCTGCATGAATTGATTCCTGAATGTCTTTTGTAAAATGCTTTGAGATCCTTCTAGATAATTTCAGTGTAACACATTACTGTGAAGGTACAGATACAAAAGCAATGGCATGAGGGCCAGGATCATGAAAGAGATGGAAAAGGCTTTCAGCAAAACAAGAACTGCATCCAAAGCTTTTAGAGTTTCTCTCTGTGTATACTTTGAAAGGGGGAAAAGGTTCACTGTATGTTGGCAAGCATGTGAGTGCTGTGTGTACACCATAGGCAGTAATTAGATCATCTTTCTAAATTATGTTATCAGGAAATGTCTATAATGTTTGAATGGGTGTAAAATACTCTAGATTATACTCTGAGAATAGAATGTTCTCTGCATAAAAAGTGAGCTTGTATTAAATCAATGAGAATGTACTCAGAAACATCAATTAAAGTTAATAGGATTCTTTACCACAGTATCAGGAAGCTGGAATAGTTTAAAATACTTAAGTCTCCTAACCCTCTTTGCTTCCCTAGAAAACTAAAACCAAAAAACCCAAAGCTTCTGGGACATTCCTAAGATTTTATAATAAAATGCTTCTTTTCTCTTTTACTCAGGTTTTTATATATTGCTCGTCTGCATAGTATCTGAATCCCGAATATATCTATCTATCTATCTATCTATCTTTGCTTTTCATCCATAGATCTCAAATTCTAACTCATTTTTTGCATTTTCAACAGTGTCCACTAATATTAGACACCTCATTATTTAGGCACCCACCTTGAGATGCTTGAGGCCTGATTTCTGAGGTGCTGAGCACCCAACACTCCCACTGATGTCAATGGGAGTTGTGGCTTCTCAGTAGTTCTGAAAGTTGGACCTTCGGTGTCTCAAGATGAGTATCTTAAACATTCCACCTTTCCAAAATGAGCAGACACTTTTGAATAGACGGTCACAAAACAAATCCATGACAGAGCTGGGAATAGAATCAAGGTCTTCAGATTTCCAGTCCAGTGCCTTACCCACTGCACTCAGTTACAGAAATGGGACAAATCTGGGTTCTTTGAATGTGACTAGTGGCTATCTGTAGTACCAGCAAGTGGAGTTCATATTTAAATGCCATACAAACAATTCTCTGTTGGGTCCAAAGGTTTGCTCTATTGTTGGGGCAGTTGGGACACTAACCTTAATTTACCTTCATTATAATTTCATGCACCATGCACAGAGGTTAATTCAGCTGCAAAATTTGGATCTAGATCTGAACTGCCCCTAAGCTCAAGGCAGTTCATATCAGAGTGTTTTGATTCAGGCCTAGCTCTAATCTCCAAGTTTCTCAAATAGCATGGTGATGAGCTTGTGATAGTTGGATAGCACCCCTCCCCCCCGGATACTTGGTAGAGAAAGGGCCCTCTGTAGAATTAATAAGCTTTTTCAGCTGAGCTAATTATTCAGGTGTTGGTATTTCTCACTCTCTATATTATACAGGACAGCAGATTCCATTCACAACTCACACATCAAATGGCTTTAGGGCCTTCAGTTTTAGTGGTTTCTTTTATTAATATTTGTTTTTTAAAATGCTTTTTCCCTTCAGGCAAAACCTGCTCTCTTTTCGTCACAATCCCTGTAATGAATTGAGGTATACAAAGCTGGTCATACAATACGTAGCAGCAGCGCGGAGAAAGACTCTTAGGGAAGAGTTTCCATAGAAACACTGACGTCCTGCCCTGCTAACAGGACATCGAGTTCCTTGAACGGGAGGTATGTTTTTTTAAAGGAGCAGTTAGATGGCAGAAAGCCAGCCAAGCAGAGCTATGATTGCTTCTCCCAGCAGAACACGATTTGTAGCTGGGGGAAAAAGAAGCTACCTTCGCGTTATAAAAATGTATGCTTTGATGACTAAATGATACAGTATGTATCATGGTAAATAATTAAACTGCTGACCACACAGTGATCAATACAGAGAGCCAAAAAATGTAAATACTTGAGGCTGTGAAATAATGCTTCTAAAAAACCCTGTCCGATTTTGTCACAGATATCATCCCTAGGTGCCTTAAATTCAGCACAGACCCACATGATGCAGACTAAAAAGCTCCAAGGGACATCCAAGGTTGCATCTCAATGGTACAGCCTCCCTGGTTGGCCTTGGATTGAGACAAATGTTTTGCTAATGCTCTAGTTCTGTATTTTAAATGGCCTCATGCCTACTCAGCTAAATAGTGGCAGAACAGCTGTGTCTGGAATATATAGCTTCTAAGGGAGGAACCACAGTCAAAGGAAATATTTTTATTTGGAGGGTCAGAAATCATGCAAAATAAACCTGGATTATGCACAAAATTGACCACTGAAAGTTTTCTGGCAGGTTAGTTCATGCGAATGAGATATTTTGGTACAGAGAAAGATACACAGATAATCTTAATAAATCTGACAAACATAACGTTCTCAGAAAATATCGCCTGGCGTCTGCAGTAGTGACCTGATCGAAAGCTCATTGAAGTCAATGGTAGTCTTTCCATTGGCTTCAGAGGACTTTTGCTCAGGCCCTGGGAGATAACATGTCTGATCCCCGTCTGAGAAAGAGAGCAGCCATCTGAGTGAATATCCTTTGGCTTCAGCATTATTAACTTCCTCAGGCTATTTTTGCTTAATCCTGGATATCTTTATCAGAATTCAGAGAACTATCAGATGCAGTAAAACACATCTCTATTCTATACTTGCCTGACTCCAGGATATCTAAGCACTCATGTTGAGTTATACAATGTGAGGAATATCTGCCATATACAGTTCTGTCTCCATCCCTCTCTATAGGATGATATACTGCTTGCGTGTCTTTTTGTTAAAGGTGATATGCTATGCAGGAGTGGCGAGTTATATGGGCCCGTGGTGCCTGGGCTCCCACAAATTCAGGGCCCAGGGGGCCCGACTACACCAATGTTCAGGGCTGGGTCTCTCTCCCGGCCCCACCTGCTGCCCCCATGCATCTCTCCCAGAGCATTCCCCAGCCCCACGCGCCTCTTCTTAGTGTCTCCGGCCCCACCTGCCGCCCCCGCACACCTCCCCTGAGCGTCCCTGCCTGCACTGGACAGTGGGCGGCTGCCCCCTGCAGCTCCACGCTGTGTTCCGTTGCCGGTTGCTGCCGGTTACAAGGGAGCAATGCCAGGGGCAGGCTGAGACGGCTGCTGTGGCTGCAGAGGGGGGAAAGGAGGGGGCGCATGGCAGCTCCTCTCAACCCCCTGGCAGGCAACTCCGAGTCGGCTCCGAGGGGGTGGCTTATCCTGGCTGGACCTCCTGAGCAGCAGCCTGGGGGGAGCTTGGGTGAGTGTTGTGCTGGGGGTCCAGGGAGGGACCTCCTCTCCCGCAGAGCTCGCTGCTGGTGGTGGGGAGAGGGCTAGGGGGAGTCCTCTCTGGCCTCCCGCCCCAGGGCAATCTGCCTGCTGCACCAAAAACTCCTCATCCCTGGCCCAACACCATTCCCTGCACCCCAACTCTCTGTCCCAGCCCAGAGCCCGCACCCAGCACTCCAAAACCCCTACCGCACCCCAAACCCCCACCTGCACGCCAACCCCCCGCCTCAGCCCAGAGCCTGCACCCAGGACCCAAACACTGTCCCAGAGCCCGCACCCCTTGCGCACCCAAACTTCCTCCCAGAGCCTTAGACAGGTGTGTGTGTGGAGGGGGGTAGGACTTGGACACATTCTGGGCACCACCAAAAATTATACAAACCTGCCGCCCCTGGTTCTATGTGGTGTGCACTTTTATTTGTGAAGTCAAGGTGGAAGAAGGTCTTTTGCATTTGGACTGGAAAGTGTTGAGGTTTGAGGTAGTTTCTACTTCCTGCAGAAGTGGTTCCACAGATTGGACCAGCCTCAAGAATGTTCTGTTTCCTGTGCAAACCAAATCCATATTATTAAAAAATATTTAGTAATTTTGGGTGCCTCAGTTCTTGGGCACTCAACTTGAGACACCTTGAGTATGCTTATCAGAAAGTGAGGAGCATCCACAACTCCATCAGAAGTTAATGGGAGCTACAAGTGCTTGGCATCTCTGAAAATTAGACCCAAATTGTCTCAAGTTAGGCATTCAAAATCAGAGGCCACTTTTGAAAATGTTGGCCTCCATAGCTTTGTACTTGTCATGAGATGGACCACGCTCATTTTTTGCAGCCCCTGTAGAATATGGTTTTTGCATTATTATTGTAGCTACTTCAAACTGTATGGTGAAAATAAAATTGCAAACCACTTCAGAACCCTAAGTTTGTGAGAAAATTTGAAACTCCTGTTAAAGAATTATAGGAAAGGCTCCCATTGACTTCAGTGGGATCAGTCCCTGTCTGCAGGAGGTAGAACTGGTCTATTTGCATGATGTTTGCATAGGGATTGTTTTAATAAAACCTGTTCAACAAGGTGTACTGCAGAAATGGACACACAAAGGAGGACCAGCAGCAGGTGTGTGTCTGAATTCTGTCAGAACATACCTATTGGCCCAAAAAGGTGATCATAGTAAATATTTTCAAGGGAAAGGTAAGAGAGAGAATCGTATTGGATAATAGACCAGACTGCCAAACCTTGTCATAGCAGCTGAAGTGTAAATGTTTCTCTATACATTAAAAGAAGGACTTATAAATAATCAAGATCACATGGAAGAGTCACTTTACTTAGGGAAACTTTTCTTCCAAGAAACCAGAGGAATTATATGTTATGTTATGTTATGTTAGATTTTATGTCATTTTGGAAGGTGTTCATATTTATCAGCATGACAAGTGCAGTTTAAATACCTAGACAGATAAGGTGCATGCACACCATGAAGGGCGATACACTCAGACCTAGGAACGCACTCTCCCACAAAAACAAAACAACAGAGTCATGGGTGGAGGCTAAAGGAAACACCTTGAATTGTGATCTCATAAGCTAGGTAGTCAGGTGTGGTCAGTATTTGGTTGGTTGCCCCAGGGTGATGTAGAAAGTCCTGATGACTAGGTTAATAGGTGCCACTCTTCCTTCTAAGAACTTGTCTGTGCACACACTGCTTTAACTATCTTGGTTTAGAAACTTAATACTGTTAAAGCAGGATAATTACCTGGTGTGAATGCCTTTATACCAGTGGTGGGCAACCTGCGGCCCGCGGGCTGCACCCGGCCCATCAGGGTAATCCGCTGGTGGGCCATGAGACATTTTGTTTACATTGACCATCCGCAGGCACGGTCCCCCACAGCCCCCAGTGCTGCGGTTCGCCATTCCCGGCCAATGGGAGCTTCAGGAAACAGTGGCCCACATGTCCCTGTGGCCTGCCACTTCCCACAGCTCCCATTGGCTGGGAACGGCGAACCGTGGCCACTGGGAGCTGTGGGAGGCCATGCCTGCGGATGGTCAATGTAAACAAAATGTCTTGTGGCTTGCCAACGGAATACCCTGATGGGCTGCATGCAGCCCGCAAGCTGCAGGTTGCCCACCACTGCTTTATACCAATATAAACAGTTTGGTTCACTAACCTAGGGCCCCAATTCAGCAAAGCACTTAATCTCATGCTTAAGTGTATTTGAAGCCAATGGGATTTAATGCATATACTTAAAATTAAGCATGTGTTTAAGTGCTTTGCTTAATCGGGGCCTAAAGCCAGATGAGAAAACACACCAGAGATTGGCAACATTGCTCAGGGCCAGTTCCTTTCTCTTTATGTTTTTATTGGGAAGTGCTGCTTCATAAAACCCCAAATGGTAAAGCACCAGAATGGGCATGAGAATGGTTATATATTAAAAAAGGGTAGATGGCGACAGGAAAACAATATGAGAAGTGGAGGTCTCATCTCTTAATCTTTTTCATATGTCTATAACTGTAATAGGCAACTAGAGATTCTCGTAGTCCTGAATGCTAGCTTATGTGTCTGTCTAACACTGTCCCCTGAAATATATATCTCTTTTCGTGTAGGCCCGACTCCATGTCCATCACCTGCAACAGTCACCATCTATTTGGTTATGAAAATAATTTACAAGAGGACTTCCAGCTTGCCTCGCTTTGTAGTTTTCTCACCTGCAGTGCAGTCATTTCATTCCACCGTTGTTGAGTCTATGGTAGGTCTTAGAGAGACCCTGTGTGTTGATGACACCAAGCAGCATAGATTGTGTTTAGTTAGTTTGGGAGCTGGAGAATCAAAAGAGCTGTGAGGTCCTATCTGTGTTCAGGTGCATAAATAAATTACTGCATTTATATTCGTTACAGCTGAGTCCTGGCTCTTTTCCACTGTTGGCTGAGTGGTCATCCCTCCTTGACAACCTCCTCGCTGTCACATACCTGCAAAGGTGAGCTTGAGGGGGGGAATTAGCTACACCTAATGTTCTGGCCCGCCAGCAGGGCAGAGTGACTAAGCAGTCTATGAGCCTCAGGCCCAGTCAGGGCAGCACACCAATAAAGTCTAGGGGCTCAGGCACAGGGGTCCAAAGAGCACAGGCCTAAGGAGCGGGGAGTACTGCCATCCCCAGGGTGGAGTGCAGGGGGGACACGGGACCCAGCCCAGGGCCCTAACAATGGTGGAGTGGCCTGCCACTGGGTGAGCAGGGAATCCATCCACAACATGCTGACCTTGTATCTGGCCATTTCCCAGCCAGATGGTTGCCTGGTTTCCATGGGCTGCTTCTTACTCTCCCCCTCAGGTGTACCTGTGTCCGTTGTCTCGGGGAACGCTGGCCGGGCAGCAGCCCCAACAGCTCCTCGGTGTCTCAAACGGCCGGCAGCCCAGGGTGATCCAGCCCCGGCAGCTCCTCAGTGCCTTCGTCAGCCAGCAGTCCTGAGAGTTCTGACCAATCCTCAGGAGGCAGCCCCAGGAGTTCCTCCGTAGGCTCCAGCAGCAGGCGGGATGCATCTGTCTCCTGTGGCAGCTCCCACCCAACTGAGCTGCAGGGCCCACCTTTTGTACTTCCCCTTCCTGTCCCGTCCTTCCTTCTTGGGCGGGACAGATGTGACTCTTCTGATTTGGCCCACCCGGGAATGTGTTGCAGTCCCTCCCTGTCACACTCTGAGGGAGGCCATGCCTCCTCGCTACATCCACATTCATGCATCAGCAATGTCTATGATACAGGTAGCCATTGTACCCAACCTCATACTTAGTTCCATCTTCTGATCTTTCATCCACAAGATTTGCAAAATGTTTGCGATATCTGAGAATCATTGCGAACTACAAGCATAAAATGATTTACCATCTGAAAAGCCTTGGCCAGGAATCATTTAGTCTTTGATAATTTTTTGCTACTGTCAGAAATCAAAACCGTTTCTTACAATAAAGGAAAATAAGTTGCCACTGCAGGCTTGTAAATAGAGGTTTTTGTTTCCCAAACATGATACAAATGTGGGACACTGAACCATTTTGCTGTGTTACAGTTACATTGCAAAGTCATCAACCTCTCACTTCAAATAACAAACCAGAGGTTAACAGGACAGAATTAAAAATAACAAAATGAGGACTACAACATCTTAAAGACAAGAACCTGGGGGGGGGGGGGGGGGGGAACCATGACAGTAACAATTACAGCCATCTAGTGGGCAAAGTTAAAAAAAAAAAAGCTGATAGAAAAATACATGTACATATTTTTTAATTGCTAATGATTTTTTTAACGGGCTGGTGCCTTTTTTTTTTTTTTTGCTTCTTTTTGATGGATAAATAAGACCTAAACTTTTTTTAAAATGTGTTTTTTTCTGTAAATTTTTGACCTTGGAAAGCTCAGGAATGCCAGCTTTGATCTGCCAATTCTGCTTTTGTTCAGAGACTTGTTGAGGTTCCCAGAGGATATATATTGTTAGCGCTCACATTTTAATTGAAAGAACAGAATTGATTCTTTAACAAAGACTTCCTTTCTCCAAATGGTCAATTAAAATTTGAAGTTAAATGTGTGCTAACTTAATCAAACAAAAATCAACAAGTTTTAAACAGTGATTACAAATCTCTTCTCCTTTCAGCTGCTCTACTTTCACTCACTTGGCTGCTGACATAATCATTTCAGAAGACCTCCAGTCACCAGTCTTTCCTGCTAGACTGGACATAAGTCTCTAAAGTGAAAAAGCAAATCGAAAAAAAAATTTAAAAAACACTTTCAAGCTTTTTTTGTCTATCAAAAAGAAGGTTTTTTTAAAAGTACTAGCCTTTTTTTTTTCTTTTGCAGCTCACCTGTAAATACAAAACATGGGCCCACATTGTAAACTTAAGATCTGGATTCCAAATACCCCAGTGTTTTTATTTGGCCCATTATAAAGTTAGAGGCCATCTCTCTCTCTCGCTCTTCCCCTCCCCCAATATATATTTTTGGGGCAGTCCCTTGGAGTGGAATAAAGTGCTATAGGATTTTTAATCTCCATGACAAGCAATAACTGACTGTGAATTTGGGAAGTCCTCCTTGGCATGCATTCAAGCCAGTATTAATGAAAAACTCCACATGCCAATCTCATGAGTCACCCCAAACAGAGGTTCCTAATACTCATTGCACATATTGGCTCAACTTCTCTTAAAAATAAATAAAAAAGTAAGCAAATTCACACACAATCTGTGCATCACCAGTGTTTACAAGTACATAGTTGTAGAGTCTGGTTACTGCTCCTGTTGACTTCAATGGGGATTTTGTCCTTGGTGCCAACTGGAGCCAATTTGGGCTCTTAGTCAAGTTACTTTACACCACACTTATTGATTTCCAAATCTTTACACTGCAAAAAGCTTTACAGTGCTATGCCCGACAGTCCCTGTCCCTTCATTTCACATTCTAGGCAGAAACCTTTTGCAGAAAATATGTAAAGTTCTCTGTGTACCCATAATACTAATCTCTCTGGAGGTAGATATACAAAGATGTATGCATATGATGCATCTAAATCCCCTATGTGTCCTGTACCCCTTCAGCAAAAACAAATATCCAAGTAGCAATTTACCCAGAGCTAGAAAACATTTGGCGGGGGTGGGGGGGAAGCTATTTAAATACTGCAATCCTGCAGAACCTGTTTGGTGTGTTGGAATAAATCTTGGCTCTCACTTGTACAAATTGTGTGGGTGTCTTTTATTTCCTCCTACAGGAGTGTAGGGGTGCGGTGAAGGGCAGAATGTCAGCTACCTTAATTGTGAATTTCCTGGCCTTTGTCATTTTTGAATTGCAGCCTTATTTAGGCTTAGGTAGTGCAGTTCAACATGTCATATAAACCCCTAGATAGACACAGAGCTAGATTTTAGATGTAGTTGCTGAGATTTAATTAACCTTTGTCTTGACAAGTGGAAATAACTTGCTGTGACTCAGGGTGTATTTTTCACTTGCAAAGAAAAATGGTACTGAAGATAGGGGATGGGGGAATGGAGTGAGAATCAATAAATACAAATCTTGATAAAGAAAAATCAACTGCCAGCTTAGAGCTGGGAAACTGTGTACATTTTCAGTTTATTGATTTACGTTATATATACACAATATTTTGGTGGACACATTCAACTCAGCCGAGCCCCACATGCTAAAAGTCACCCATACCCCACTCTCCAAAAAAAAGCTGAAGCAAACTTTCAGAGTGGTCTCTTGCCACACTACACCATCGCCAAGCCTAAGCTCTGTGATTATTCAGGGCTAGACTGTACAACCCTTGCTTGGTCTGGTGAACCATTACTCACACAGATAGTTCCACTGACTTCCGTGGGGTTAGTTGTGTAAGTGCTGACTAGTGTGAATAAAACCCAATGAGAGTGCTTTTTAGGAGGACTGGAGTAAAATATATTATTTATTAGACTGTGAAGCCTTTGGGGCAGGGACAGATTCATAGTTCACATAGTTTTCAATGTAAAAACTGCCCCGAGCTGCCATTATTGGTTAAAAATTATTATTTGCATTACAGTGGTGCCTAGAGGCCCCAGCGAAGAATGTGCTAGGTGCTGTACAGACCCATAATAAGAGACGGTCCCTGTCCTGAAGAACTTACAGTGGCACGCAGAGGTGAAGAGACTTGCCCAATATTGCATTATAGGTCAGTGCTAGACCCAGGAATGTCACCCATTTGGCTTCCTGAGTCCCAGTCCAGTGCTCTTCCCACTGGGCTCCGCTATTACAGTAGCTATATGAATCTCTTATCAGCTCCTTTTCTTTCTTTAAATGTAAGTGTATATACAGTCCATACAATGTATCCTTCCATGTGGAAGGAAAAAGCTTTATAGCATGTGTGTTCCTTGCTCCTTGGAGCATTGCTCCTGACTGGAACACCATACGACAGCAGGGTCTGTTTACTTTTGTCAGTTTTCTATTCAAATTAAAAGTCTGAACACACACAAGAGCAGTGGAATCTGAAACCATTTGAAAATGGGGAGGCAAGTCTGCCACACGGCAGAGTGTGGCAAGTCTGCAAAGTACCTTCGGATCTTGGACACAGCACTGGCTAAAAATCCTACTGTCTCTGATACACATGAGCCCCTCTTTCAGCCCCTGGAGCTGTGTTACTTGTTCCATAGAGTCTCCCCCATGCTGGAGAACCCTGGTATAAGAAGGGTCCCTGAGCAGCAGCAGCAGCCAGAAATCCCCTGCTAGTGCAACGCCACTGGGCCATGCTCTCAGGGGGTGGATGCTGGAGCTCAGAACCTCCATGCGGATTGCTCCTGCTTCCTGGCCAAATGACAGGATCTGCAGGTTTGTTGAGCCTATGATTCATTCCTCAGCTGGGAAGCCCTCCCAAATCCATTGGAGGGATCAAGGAGAAGCTCTGCTAGGGGATTCTCATGGGTTTTTCTCTTTGACGCCTCCTTCCTTCCTCCTCTCTAGGTTTTACTGCTGGAGTGGGCAGTCTTGCCATTCTAATGCATTCAGAGCAGTACACGCACATGGTAGTTTAGAACCACATGCAAACCATGATCCTTGAACTTAATAAAATATAAGGGTCTAATCCTCTACCCATTGAAGTTGATGAGTTCTTTGCTTGTGACTTCAATGGAGAAGCAAGATAACAAGGGGACAAAGACTGGCGATCAATACAGAAAGGCTTTGCAAAAGGGGTGGGGTTTAAAGAGGGATTTGGAAAGAGGATACTTGGCAATAGCATGGAAGAACACATGGGTGCTGGAACTAGGAGTGCTGGGGGTGCTGCTGTACACCCTGGCTTGAAGTAGTAACCCAAATACATGGTTTCCACTTTCAGCACCCCAAGTAAAAAAATGTTACAGCACCACTGGAAGAACATGAGATACAGAGAGTGAGAGAAGGCAGCTAGGAGAGGAGAGTGGGAGGAGAATAGGAATGAAGTTTAAACTATAGATTTGTGCTAGCCAACGAAATATCTGTACCAGCTACAATCTCCAGCCAAATAGTGGACAAAGTATACTGAACATATACAGTTTGTGTAGCAATCAGAGGTTCTACATAATAACCGAAGACATCCCATCTTGCACAAGGTGAGAGAGAGGCAAACTGCCAGTGGCTTGGGAGCAAGGAGCCAACATCGAAAAGAAAAACATGGAATAGTAACCATAGTGTGCACTTACCTGGCATTTTCTGCTCGAGGACCTCAAAGTGCTTAACAAACATAAATGGGTTAATTCTCACAATGCCCCTGGGAGGTAGACAAGTATTATGATCCCCATTTGCAGATGGCGAAACTGAAGCAGGGGGAAGTTAAGTGACTTACCCAAAGTCACACAGGGTTCAGTGGCAGAGCTGAGTATAGCACCCAGCTCTCCTGACTCAGCTCCATGAGTCTCATTCTCTATTGTGCAACTTTACACTGCTCTCTGGAAACATAAAGGAGACAGAAACAAGATACTGAGAATATCTCTTGGGCAAGCACCTTCCTAACTGGCATAGAGCTGGCAGAAGGGCTATACGTTGGTATAGGGGACATATTAAGGGTGGTCCAGGAGACTGGATGGGAAGGAGCTCATTGCACTATGGTTATCCTCGGCTGCTTCTCTGAAGCAGAGCATAAATTAGAGCAGCCTCAGGTTGCTCCAGGGCTGAGCACAGTGCTTAATTTATGATGAGAGAGGTACCAGGGCTCAAGCAATTTTTTTTACTTTCATAACTGATGCGGCAAGCCCAGAGGTGCCAGGGCTATGAACTGCCAAGCCTAGAGGTGCCAGGACTCAGCCCTGGCAAATCCTGGCACAAATTAAGCACTGGCCAAGCAGAATCTCTAGCTGTCCCAAAATACATGGAGCACAGGGGTGACTTAGGAAATTCTTTGCCCCCTCCCCGCCTTCCAGTTATTGCCACAGAGTGCAGCTCATTGTAGCTCCATGGTCAGCTCATTGCCCAAGTAAAACTGTTAACAGCCAGCAATTTTTTATTGAGAAAGAGTGAAAGGCCAAATTGGCATCTGCTTAGGACTCCATTGTCCATGATGGGTGCCTGGGGATAAAAAAAATCAGCATTGGTGCTGAATGCCACTTTCTGAGCTAAAAACTAAGGGCCAGATGCTCACCTGGTCTAGACTGCAATGAAACTATACCAATTTGCAACCGATGAGGATCTAGCCCCCAAATTGTCAGCTACGCCTATCATAGACAAGATTGGCTGAGGAGTCTCCCTGCACAGAAAACGTGAGAGACAGGCAGTGCTGGTAGATTTTGTCTTAACCAACCCCAGCAGGCAGTTCAGTTCAGAAAGACATGCCTGGCAATTTTTCCAGTGGTGGCTCCCTGAAATAAAATCGACAGCCGTTTCTCAGAATTATTGCCTGGGTATTAGGACAGTTATTGCTTTCCTGTGTAAAAACATGATGCCTCTTTTTGTGAAATTCTCATCTCCCTCCGTGGCAACATTTAGTAACTATCAGTCATTTCTGCCTTGGGAGTTGGGGGGAACCCCCTGTCATATCAGAAAATGAGAAAATTGTCAGTATCTTAAGTGTATGTGAAAAATATCAACCTTTTACCTCCATTTGGGAAAACGGATTCTGGTTGCAACAACTTGCAAATGTTGGCAGCATCTCGTAGATTTAAAAATATTAGTGCTTCTAGGTATTTAAAAATACCAGAGTTCTCCGTCTTAAAAATATTATCTTGCTCCCAGCAGCATTTCTCAGAAGTCTCTGTCCTTATCAAAGATGAACTAACCTGTAGGTTGCTGTGTGTATTTGGAAACCAGTATCTGGGCTGGTGTTTTCATGCAGAGTAAACTGATTTTGATAGGACAATCTCTGAGGATAGTCTGTGTCGGTGAATTTAGGATCAAGCAGATCAAGAGAGAACAGGAACTTACTGGGCACAGAACCAGTCTTAGAACTGG
Organism: Caretta caretta; assembly: GCF_965140235.1. Taxonomy (NCBI): domain Eukaryota; kingdom Metazoa; phylum Chordata; order Testudines; family Cheloniidae; genus Caretta; species Caretta caretta. The sequence continues at coordinate 13,149,565 of NC_134219.1, forward strand.
TCCCTCCTTTTTCAGGGCTGAGTCACTTTAGTAGGCTCAGTTTTGCTAACTCCAAGCATTCTAAAATCATGAGCGCTCCTCCTCTCCCAGAGCGGCCTGGGCAACAGTATGGGGTCCTTTCTATGCCCAGAAGTGACAGCGCAGGCTGACTTCCCCTGAGGCATAGCAGAGGTGGCAGCAGGGGTCCCCTCTAATCCCCTGGGGAGGCAGAGGTGGCAACAAGAGGCTCCACCTCTTGCTGCAGCATTTTGGAGGGTATTTGTTTCAATGGGTGCGCCAGGCCTGTTGCATTCTTTTGGCCATGCACAGAGTTCTCTCCTGGGGTGGTTTGGGTGGGGAGCCCCAGAGCAGTAGATCTGGGCGTTATCACCCCATTGAGATGCCTGGGGAAGCTCATACCTCTGAACTATCGTTTCAGGCTGTCTGCAGACTCAGTCAGGTATCACTGTATTGGTTATGCTCTGTGCACGCTGTGAAGCTTTAAAGTGAAAGCTGAGATTCTGATGTAACCACATGACTCCAGCAGCCTTAGATACTGCCTACCATGGCTATGCCTTAAACTAGCCCTGCTTAACTGGTACGAGGCAATGGAGGGTCAAGGCCCTGCATCTCATATCTGGGGATGCCAAAGGGTGGTTTAATTCAAGCCTGAAACTCAGGTAACTAATACCGCCTATAATCCCTAGTGTTAAAAGTCTAAATCTTGTCTACATTCAAAGGGGTTGGCTTGAGTAAGGTGTCAGGAGCCTGGAGTGACTAATCCTGCTATTGGCGCAGTATTATTGCAACTAGCCTCCTTGGTATACTTAAATTTTGCGTCTCTCTGTTGAAATGTGCGTACCTTTTGTTTTTATGATCCACCTGTTGTTTTTATTCCCGCATTAGATTTGTTGGCTTCGCTCTTTTTTTCTTTTTGCATTGGGCCTTTATGAGTGACTAGAACTCAGGACTCTCACGGTCAGTACAGTGGACATGACAGAACAAAACTAGCACTTGGCATTCAATGGACACCTGCTCTGTGGCCCTCATAAAACACTTAAAATAGCTTTTGTTTATTAGCTCTTGTTTGATAAAACATAGTACCTGTAGCTTGAACAATGGCCTATGACAGGGTACGTGCTTAATGTGCTTATTGTGCCTAGTATGACTATAGTATGCCAAGGTGAGTGTTTACCTGCCAGACTGAAGGCAGAATACTGTAAATGGGCCTAGAAGGCTAATAATGCCATTGTAACATGTGCTTTAAAAAATTATATCAATACACTAAATAAAATAAAGTTTGTTTCATTACTTGGACCTCAAAAGAGTGTCTAGGGGAAATATTATTTAAAACGTTTCTTGAACGAAAATCTGAATGTTGCCAATAAACAATGCAGCACTTCACAGACGTGCTGTGTCTGTCATCTGTTGATGCTGCAGGAACAGTAGATGGTGCTGTGGGAGTGCTACTGCACTAAGGAGATTCAAGGGAGTCATTGTTTGCTATGATAGTGATCCTGGCAGCTGGGCTGTTACTCCTCTGCTCTCTCTCTTTCAAAGAAGTGGATGTGGTAACAAATGGACCCTTCATTTCCATGCTTTGGGCCAGATGTGATATTTCTGGGCTTCTCCAGCTCTGAACATGAAAGCAAGCATATAGCTGTATGTCTTAGAGACAGATCCCCTATCCAGTTCTGCTTCAGTCTCATCTCAGTGGTTTCTACATTGCATTTGTTCTCCAGCAATTCCTGCTTGGCTGTCTGTGGATGAAGAGCAGCATTTTCAGGAACTGTAGTGAGCAGTATCTCAAAGCTTGGCTGGACCTTCCACAAGGGAACTTTGTGCAGTTTGCATATTTTACTTGAAAAGCTTTTTGTCTCTCCTGTGTGTTCTCAGTGAATGAAATAATAACACATTTTATTTGCATTCATTCCCCAGTTCTGAAACTGAACTGCATTTCTGATCTAATTATCCCTCCTTACCCAAACACGTGTAATGGCTTTAAAAAATTTCCCTGCCTTATTTTGACACACCCTACATCTGGGTTTTGGTACAACTGTGGGAGACTTTAAACACTACTTGTAGCATGGAAGAAAAGAAGGTGATATTTAGTAGATCTTCGCCTTCACTTTTAAGAAAAAAAGAATCCAACCATCAAACCCATTGCTGGCAATCGAGAATGCTGTTAGACTGAACTCTCTTCTGAGTGAACAAACACTTAAAGATCTATTTATACCTGCCCTTAAGCAGACGTACTGTAGGTGGAAATGCTATAATTATTTCCTTGTACTGGTTTCCACTGTCCTATAAAGGTCTCCTGGCAGCAGTTTGTTAAAGAGCTACTGCCAGACGTAGGAAAAGTTAAAACAAACCCAAGCTAATAACAAAAGTGATTTGACTGATACCCAGTTTACCAGCTGTAATAAAGGTAAGACACACAGGAGTGCTGCTAAGAGACGGGTCTTTTATTGTCTAGCCCTGGTCCCTTGAAATGGTTCAGGATTACAAACTGATCACATGACAGGGATCAGTATCCAATGTCTCCAATAGCTACTGATACAACAGCCCAATAATTTTTCTGCATTCCCCCTTTCTCGTCAGTGCATATTTTCAAGTTAATTTTGTTTGGGAAAGAGCAGCTCTCCTTTAATCAGCTTCCCACTTCTCTTATTACCCCTGGACACCTGGCTTATATCTCTGAGCTGAGGACCCACTCCACCCGCCACCATGTTAAACAAACAAGATCACAAAAGCTGAAAATAACTTTTACTGACTGCCATTACAACACAGAAACGTCTCGTCACCAGATAGGAACTACAGCTGCTTCCCAGGCAGCTTATGTGAGAGTTACACACATTCCGGTACTCCCAATATTATGGCCACAGGCCATCATGCTGGATATCAGTTCACAAGTTTCATGGAATTGATCGCAATGTCATAAATACAGTAGATTGTGGGCCAGGTAGGAGAAGATAATGAACACAAGAGGAAGCAGCTTCTGTTAACACATGGCGGTACTATGGAAGTAATTTTTAATTTTCTAGAGTGGGATTTTTTTAAAGGCGCCCAGCAGGTTGATTTATTTGTTTGTTCGTTTGTTTGTTCTACGCTACAGTGTATTACAATGAACTGGCTAGTGATTATGTTTACCACTGCCCTCTACTGTGTGGAGTCCAAACTGCTCAGCTGTTTGACATAAGACATATACACTACTAAAGATGATTTTCCTTCAGTTAAAATGACGAGAGCCTGTGCTTTTGGAGCAGGAGGATGTGTGTTCCATCACTGATATTGCCATGAAGTTCTGGCTGGTGTGATGCGCAGAGCAGTAGCAACTGTGAATTACTAAAAAAAGTAGCAATTTAGGGTGATTTTAGTAAAATATATTTTGGAAGATTTGCCAGACGGCTGACAAAGGCTAATTAAACTCTTGTGTTTTTCAAAGCCAGCCATATTGCCGTCCTTAGACAGTCACTTAGGACTGACATTGCTCAGTAAGGCTCTCTTTTATGTTTGCCTTGTTCTTATTTATTTCTAGCTGCAGAAACAGATGGCATGGTTTCTTTTGTTTCATTAAAAAATTCCTTAATCTAAACTTTAAAAGATTTGTCTTCAGAGATCAAAGTCAGCCAAATATATGTTTGCCATTTTTCTGTTTCTCAAGGATACAAGCTTTCAATTCAATCAGGTAAAGGTGACACCCTAACAGAGCACCAGATTGAAATATTGGATGACTCGGCTAAAGTAGTGCTGATCAGCAAATTACAGGGTAATAGTAAACACCTAAATCATCTAGATTATCAAATGTAAATTTAAACCAAGGACCAATGGAAAATTATGCCCCAGCTACCACCAGCTTACACAGTTTACACAGCTAAGTGAAGGCACTGATTACTGACTTAGGAGCCACACGCTTCCGAGTGCTAAGTCAGGTCTGCCACAATCATTTGCATACTTTTGAGCAAATCACATACAGACAGTTTTTCAAAAGTGGCCATTGATTTGGCTGCCTCATGTATTTAATGTTTGGGTGTCCAACTTGAGACACATTGGGCCTGATTTTTCAGATTGACTGCTGTAGACAACAGCCAGGACTCATCTGTGTCACTCCTTTACAGTGCAGGACAGTGTGATTTTTGGGGGGTGCGCTGAATGTATTTTTCATCCTGGCCAGTAAGATTATTCCTTGACCAGCTGTTGCCAGGTACATTTTTCAGAACCTACTACTTGATGGCGCTGCTGAAAGGATTCAATATTTGTAAAGTGCTTTGCAGATGTAAAGGCCTATAGAAGTGCTGAGCATTAATATGGATGGTTTGTGTATGCTTTAGATATAAATCATCTTATTCTGTCTGACCTATTCTCCTAAGTAAGAATCATTTATTCCTTGGCAACTCATCCATGCCACTATTCTACCTTTTCACAATAGAGCAGCAGCCTCAAGCTGCAGATGTTTGCCCCGAGGACCCTGATGCCTCATTGCATGACAAATTAAAGGAGATTTAGTAATCTGACATGCTGAATCCTGGTTCCATCCCCAAAGGTGACATTCAAACCAAACCCCTGAGTTTTGCATTTCTTTTCATCTTAGGTTCAGACTAGGACATGGCTCTTCAGTTGACTGTGTGAATTCTGCTACTGTGTCTGTTCCAGTAGGATTAGAAGGCCTTAGAAAGGGATTCTGTTCAAGCCTTTTTGTCTCTGTCAATGACTTTAGACACACTAGCTATATTTTGGGGCATGGGGCACAAGCCACAAGGCATAACCAAAGCAGCTGCACTCATTTCATTCCGTGGGTACTGCTGCAAAAAGCCTAATAACCTCCTAAATCCTTACTAAGAAATGCTACTACTGCTGCTGCCATTGTTTCCGCAGCACTTATTTTAAATGCATTACTTCATCTGGTACGTGCTGCCTTTTCCTCTGTTTGCTATGGAGGACATTGATTTGGAGGACATTCTCTCCTGGAATTTAATTTAACTGGATTCCTCACTGCTCCCTGGGACGAGACCTTACCCTTTTTGCTCTGGGTGTTCCCCTGTATATTTGAAGAATTTCTTTCCAAGGGCTGGTTTTCACTGCAAAATTAACTCAAGTTCTTACTTGAGTCTCGTCCACGCACCAAAATCTCTCATTTGTGTATGGTGGTACTTTGTGCCTCCTCACATTTCATTGCAAAACTGTCCTGATTTCATGAAAAGTACTCATGCAAAAATATTCAAACGTATTATGTCTCAAAATACAGGATTATTTTCAAGCAAAAGGATATTTCCAATGAAAATATTTGGAAACGTATTTGCATTTTCACATGCTTTCGAACGGAACAAATGCATTATAAGAAGTTTCACAAGTTAAAAATTATGTGACTCAAAATCAACCAAAATGAAATTATTAGAATTTCTAGGGAAAAGAATTAAATGTTGACATTCATAAAGTCTTAGTTACTAGAGGGTTATGAGTCAGAGTCCAGGGAAAGGAGATGAGTTTAGAGAGTTGGGAGTTTGAAAGACCACAGTGGGGGGAACTGCACTTGTCAAGATGACAGATAAATGAACAGATAAGGTTGCAGCAGAAAACTGATCAAGTTAATGCAGAAGGAAAGTGAAGTCTTGTGACAGCAGGTGGATTTGTAGCATCTAGCCCCAAGAAGTGGAAATAGGACTATGGTGAAAGTAAATAGTAGATTTACTTATTTGGAGTACAGATAGCTAAATCAAGAGCTTTCAACTCTGAACGTGAGTCTCAAAAAAGTTCCAAGACAGTTTAAAATGCTCCACCATTCACCCTAATCAGAGGGTGAGTCAGTACTCAATTATGTTCATCCAATTTTGTATTCCGTTTTCTATGTGTTGGTGACAAAGCAGTTGAGATAATATAGTCATATGGCAGAATCATCTTCTTGACAAAAGCTGAGATATATTAGCTAAAATAAAAATTATGTGGCTCTCAATCCTAATGCTCCACTGCATAAGCTAATCATCATAAGGGGTCAGGAAGAAATCTCTCTCTCCCATCTCCAAACCTGGTTTGGTAGTGCATCATAGGGTTTATATGCCTTCCTCTGAAGTATATAGTCACTGTGGATAGTTCTCTGAAAACATCCACTCAATGTGCAGCGGCAGTCAAAAAGTGAACAAAAATGTTGAGAATCATTAAGAAAGGGATAGATAATAAGACAGAAAATATGTTGCCTCTATATAAATCCATGGTATGCCCCACATCTTGAATACTGTGTGCAGATGTGGTTGTCCCATCTTAAAAAAGATATATTGGAGTTGGAAAAGGTTCAGAAAAGGGCAACAAAAATTATTAGGGATATGGAACGGCTGCCATATGAGGAGAGATTAATAAAACTGGGATTTTTCAGTTTGGAAAAAAGGTGACTAAGTGTGGATATAATAGAGGTCTATAAAATCATGACTGGTGTGGAGAAAGTAAATAAGGAAGGGTTATTTACTTCTTCTCATAACACAAGAACTAGGGGTTACCAAATAAAATTAATAGGCAGCAGAATTGAAACAAACAAAAGGAAGTATTTTTTCATACAATGCACGGTCAACCTGCAGAACTCCTTGCCGGAGGATGTTGTGAAGGCCAAGACTATAACAGGGTTCAAAAAAGGATTAGATAAATTCATGGAGGATAGGTCCATCAATGGCTATTAGCCAGGATGAGCAGGGATGGTATCCCTAGCTTCTGTTTGCCAGAAGCTGGGAATGTGTGATAAGGAATGGATCATTTGATGATTATCTGTTCTGTTCATTTCCTCTGGGGCACCTGGCATTGGCCACTGTCAGAAGACAGGATACTGGGCTAGATGGACCTTTGGTCTGACCTAGTATGGCCATTCTTTTGTTTTTTATATGCTTGTGGCTACCGTTAAATACAGAATATTGGACTAGACTGGCCATTAGTCTGTTAACAATATAGCAATTGCTACTGTGTTCAAGATAAAATCTGTAATCTTGCTTATTAATAAAAAATGTACAGTATAATAGTTTCTACTTGCTTGTAAATTCAAGAGAAAATAGTCTGTTGTAAAGAATGAGCTGGCTTGTTTGTGTGTGTGTACGTACATTTATCACTGCCTTGCACTGGGTAGATTCAGAATTGCTCAACTATGTATTATAGGCTCTTTACTGTTAATGACAAAAAAATATTCTTCTTTGGTTGAAAAGGTAAGGACCTGTGATTTTTGGAGAAGGGGGATCTGAGTTTTATCCTCACTGCCACGGAAGTACAGAGTAGCCATAATGTGCAAAATGGTAGTTATAAAATCCTGGGAGACCTAGACTGGTCGCAACAGATTTGACATAATGTATTGCCATTAACGGAGGTTGGTACAGGGTTAGATGGACCATTCGTCCAATCTGGCAAGGTAAATACAGCACTATGTTATTTTAGAGAAAGTGTGCCCACCAAAAAGAAGGAATTAAGGGGTTGGAGAAGAGAGTTGGTGGGTTTACTATGCTTTGGAGTTGTTGTAATAAGTGGATGATTTATTTTGAGTGAGCAGTGACAGATTCAGTCCTCCCGTAGTGATTCCTTATAAAAATGGGGAAATTGGACCGTGTTAGAACCTGCTTTCCAACTCTCAGGAAGAAACATAGGACTTGAGTTTTCTCTCCATTACACTAGTTTCACATCTGTGTAACTCCATTTTTTTTAATAATAGCTGAATTGTGGCCAGATCCGAAACCCACTGAAGTCAACAGGAGATTCCCATTCACTTCCTGGGGCTTTGGGTCACATCCTTAGAGGATTGGGACCAAATCCTCAGCTGTTGTAAACTGGTGTAGCTGTTTTGGGTTCAGCTGGCTCTTTATGTCTGCAGTGGTTATTTCAGGCATCTGGAATTTCTTTCTCTATCCCCCACTCATTTCCTTCTGCAATCTGTTTTAGCTGCACAGCCCTCTAACACAGGTACATTTTAACTGGAATGGTTTCAAATTTCTCCTCAAATGCAACTTTTTTTTTTTAAGCAGAGATTCCAGTTAGTCTCTCTTCAAGCTACTATCCTCTTTGGAGGTGGAAAAGTTTGGTGGGTTCACACCAGGGGGAGAGTACCTACAAAGGAGTCTTAAGTGATGTTCAGTCTTGGAGGAATTGTCCTTTGAAATGTAGTGCCCCAAGTTCAAATCTCACTTTATCTGGATGGGGACTTCCTCATTTAAGGCAGCTTTGAAAGCCTGTTCCTCTTGTGAAAACAATTTCCATGCTTCAGAGTAGCAGTCGTGTTAGTCTGTATCCGCAAAAAGAAAAGGAGTACTTGTGGCACCTTAGAGACTAACAAATTTATTTGAGCATAAGCTTTCATGAGCTACAGCTCACTTCATCGGAAAATACAGTAGGAGGATTTTATATACACAGAGAACATGAAACAGTGGGTGTTACCATACACACGGCATCGAGAGTGATCAGGTAAGGTGAGCTATTACCAGCAGGAGAGAGGAAAAAAAACCTTTTGTAGTGATAATCAAGGTGGACCATTTCCAGCAGTTGACAAGAACGTGTGAGGAACAGTAGGGGGAAAAAATAAACATGGGGAAATAGTTTTACTTTGTGTAATGACACATCCACTCCCAGTCTTTATTCAAGCCTAATTTAATGGTGTCCAGTTTGCAAATTAATTCCAATTCAGCAGTCTCTCATTGGAGTCTGTTTTTGAAGTTTTGTTGTTGTAATATTGCGACTTTTAGGTCTATAATCGAGTGACCAGAGAGACTGAAGTGTTCTCCGACTGGTTTTTGAATGTTATAATTCTTGACATCTGATTTGTGTCCATTTATTCTTTTACGTAGAGACTGTCCGGTTTGGCCAATGTACATGCTGTGTGTTTTAACGAGACATTGACATTCAAACTCACTCTACTTTGAAGTCACCATCATTTATATTGTCACAGCTTGACAGCACAGCAGGTTACTGGAGGCTTCTTGAATTAATGCTCTAAGACTCAGTATTAATGAATGTAACTATCAGCTTTACTGACTATATCTACTCTGCATGGTATCTATTAAGGACTAACTAAGCTACCAAATTCCTGTTCCAGCACACACTGGGCTGTATGCAAAACACTATTAATTATTATTATTTATTATTTGAATTGCAATAGCATTTAAGAGCCCCAATCATGGACAAGGACACTGCACTGTGCTAGGTGCTATAAAAACAAAGAATCAAAAGATGGTATTTGCCCCAGAGATCTTACAATCCACGTAAAATACAGGATTAATTCTTTGGGGCTGCATCATCAATGCTTGTTCTAAGATATTGATCAGGAATGTGATGGGATCTCCCATGGACATTACAAAAAATTTTTTTTGCTTTAGACTTTTTTTCTTTTAAATAAACACTGTACAGCAAGAATTCAGTCATCAGTGCTGAGGAAAAGGTCATAAAAGCAGTTCAGACAAGGTGTCTCTTTTACAGACTACATACAGGAACAGTTGACGAACTAGCAATACTTCCATTTAAAAGTGACGTGAAAAGGATGGGGAAGAAATAACAGTTTTGCCCTCTTTTCTTCCCAAGATGAATAAGGCCAGAAAGGTTGGGGTTCTCCCCTCCTTATACAACCAAAAGGTTAGCTTTTTTTTTTTTAACATGACAAATTCAGGACATATTTACCTTGTTTTTCCTGTAACACTAGAGAACAAGGAGGGGATGATCCTCTTCCCACTGGCTTTATGGGAACATTGTTATTGGCTTCAGTGGGAACAAATTCAGACTCGCAGTTTACAGGATCAGATAGCAGAGAACTGTTGAAGACTTTTATTCATATTATTTAATACTCTTTGATTGTTTTACTTTTCTGAAAAAGGAGAGGTTCTGCTTTAAAAAAAACCACCTTAGAAATGTCTTGTCTGTTTGTTCTAGGTCTCTCATGGAGGATCCAGAAGTGTGGACTGAAAGCTCACTGTTTTTAAATGAAGAGACTAGGGTGTTAAAACTTTAACAGAAGAGCTTCTTTCTCTTCTGTTTGTCATGACTTTGTGCTAAACAGCTGTTTAAAAACAAACAGAAACCAAAGAGTTTAAACAGTCTGAATGAAAATCACTTTCTCTCTCAGTTACTCAAGTTTCACACCCTTAATATCTCTGATAAACTTACTAGTTTTCCAGGAAAAGAGGGTCTTCCAGCAAAATACAGGGTAGATAAGACTTTATTCATAATGTTGAAAAACTAACAATCCCTGGTTCCCTTTAAAGGTGATCTGAAAGGAAGAAGAGAAATGGGGGTTATGCCCTTTTTTGCTCACTAAATAACAGTTAGACAGTCACAACTCCATAATTTGGCCTATAGTCAGGTACCATGGAACTAAATGACCATAAACTGTCATTCTTCCATATAAAAGGTGCACTGTAGGAGAAAAAGCATCCTGAGTTTTAATAAAATTTTCCTTAGATGCTGGTCAATCTAGTGTATAAAACATTTAAATAGCAAGCCTTCTAGAGGTGTTTTTAGAAAATCTTTCTTTCCTGGCTTGTTTTCCTCATTTTCTACAGATTTTTTTCGCTATTCATTAACAATTCCCCATTTCTTTTTCTATATCATTAATCCTGTAAATTTATATATATCGTATATTCTCATTGTTATTTTTCTTGACGTTTTTATTTATATTCCTCCTTATTCCCTACATTCTCTCACTTCTCTTTTTGACTGGCCATCCCAGGACCTCCTCCAACACTCAGATTACCAACTGGCTTTCCTGTTGGCCTGTTCCTCTAGAACAGAGCCTTCCCAGCATCAGCCATTCCTTAGGGGGGAATAGAAAATATGGGAGCTGAAGCTAAATGGGGAATGGGGCTTTGACCCTCGATCTTCACAAAAGGATGTCAAGTTTGTCTTATTTTTATTCCTCTGTCTTAGCCAGCAACTGAATTTTGTGTCTTGCCCAAGACTCTTGTGATTTTTCCCAAGGAAGAGGCAACTTCCCAGCATCAGCCATTCCTTAGGGGGGAATAGAAAATATGGGAGCTGAAGCTAAACAGGGAATGGGGCTTTGACCCTAGATCTTCACAAAAGGATGTCAAGTTTGTCCTATTTTTATTCCTCTGTCTTAGACAGCAACTGAATTCAGTGTCTTGACCAAGACTCTCGTGATTTTTCCCAAGGAAGAGGCAACTTTGATACCATCTCACTTTAGATTAACAGAGACCACCCCCACCCCTCTGCCCCAGCACACTGCTGCTGAATGACAGATCACCTTTTCTTTATAGGCACAGCAGTGCTTTGTAAAACAGAGCATATTCCTTAGTGGAGTTTAATGCCATTTTATAAAAATCAGTTGTGCCTATCCTGCAAAGACAACACAGGCTTGGAGAAGTTTTTCCATAGTGAACTGATTGCAAGGGGCTGAATGTAACCATACTGGCATGTTGACTCCTGACCCTTGATATTCAAGCTCAAGCTCTTGATAGCAATGCTTCTAGAATGTGAACCAATGAAAGACTCTCATTAACGTCACTGGATTTTGGAACAGGACTCCAGAGCTTCTAGACACTGGACAAAGGTAATTTGTTCTCTTTTGGATACAATAACCCAATATAAAACCCAAATATGAATCCTGACCTGCAGAAGACCCTGAAATGAATTGTTTCCAGACCCAAATAATGATCTCTGCAACAGAATCCAATCACTTTGAATTACTTGTTTGAGTGACCACTCAAATTATCTATAGAAAATAATGTCTTCACTACTCATCAGTCCTGCTGGGGAAATCTTTAGTGACAGCTACAGAAAAATCACTTTTTCCACATTCCAGAGACTGTCTTTATTTATCTCAGTTCCTACTTCATTATCACCATGGCTACTAACACCAGCAAAGACCAAAAACTGGATCTCACAATAAAGTCAGGACTTGTCTCATGCAGTCCACCTCAAAGCCCTAGAACATCACCACTTTGAACTTCTCCGCTGATAGTTATTCCACATTTTATAGGCCTGATTTTTCACTTTGTTAAAGCAGTTTTACAATAAGGTTCTTCCACTGACTGAGCCTGATCGAACTCCTTCGGAAGTGGTGGTCAAAGATCTTTTAAAGTTAAGCAGCATCTGATGCAGTCACGTTTATGGAGAAATTATTGCCTGAGTTGATAAAGTTAAATATAAGAGAATCTACTCTACATTTCAGGATCACAGTAACAGGAGAAATGTGTGGGAGAGCAATCAGGATGCATGACGCTGGTCACGTTTTAGATAATAGGGATAAGTGTGTTAAAAGCTGCTGCAAGGGTAGAAATGTGTGTGTTGGGGGGGAGGGGGGCATACAGGGGAAATACATTCAATATTTTCCAAATCCAAGCCCCAATCCCGGCTGAAAGGAGAGATTTGCTTCCACAAAGAAAAGCATTTAAAAAGAGACTGCGTCTGCTTCAGTCCTGTACTCTACAAAGCTTTGTTTCATTATCAGCGTAAATGTTATATACTCTGCAAAAGGCAGCATTCACTCACAGGAGAAGATCAAAAGATATAGTCACTGAAGGTGTGGATAGTGAGAATAAATTCTGTGTGTATATCAATATACTGATAATTCTCAATATGTTGCTTCACTTAAGCTAACTGTATTTATACAGTACTAATAATACATTTTCCCACGATAATGTAAATCTTTTAAATTGTAATTTGGTACTTGTGGGTTTACCGGTGAGGACCCAGAACTCTATAACCACCCCACAAGTACCTTTATGTAAAAGGTACACTATCAATGATTTTAGGTACCAAATTTAGATTGTTTTTTGGGGAAAAAGAGGTAGGTATTTTTGTTCTAAATGTACACATTCCTTTACTGTGTTATGTGAAGCCAAACAGCACTAGGCCAGTGTGTGCACTGGAAAGTGAACAGGACTAGAAACAAACAAAGGGGCAGATCCTTCAACTGAATGTATGTGGGTAGAGCATTGTGTCCTTGCCGAATTTCTGGGGCTCTACATGAAGGTAGGACCTGATCCTAAACCTAACCAATCTATTTACATATAGTTTGTCCAGTCTGAGTGAAATGTAAAAAGTAAACATGTTGGAAAGGTGAAGAGTAAAAGCCCTTAGGTGTCTATTTAAACCTATCCCTATTTAGGACAGCACTTCTGCATGTGCTTAAATCCCACTGGCTTCAAGTTAAGCAAGTGCTTAAATGCAGTCGTGAATCGAGATGTTTTCCTAAACTGGGGCCTTAATAATTAATGGTGGTGATAGTATCTCTCATTGACAATGTCCTTTATTTAACAAAAAAACAAACAAAAGATCTCCCTGAAGATAAAGTTTTATCCAGCAAGCCTGTGTTCTAGAAAAGTATGTTTGCTGCAGCCATGTTTGTAAATCAATATTCAAAATAAAGGTGGATACACACTGTTAGCTTGATTCTCCCCTTCCTTGTATGTCATTGAATTATTTACATTTTGTGCAAATTAGGTGTAAAACCATTGTGATGTTGTAGCTCTTTGCCCTCACTTTTCACAGATGGAAATGACTACACAAGAGGAAGGCAGTGGAGAATCAAGCCTAGTGTATTAAGCTGGCTCTGCTGAGATTCCACATTATTTCACTGGAGTTCTTTTCAGTTTCCTTTGTTGCCATTTGCTGTAAGTAAATGAAGCCCCAAGCTCCCCTGTCATATAGCTTGGGTCCTGCCTTTTCAGAGACCACCTCTTTCCCTATGCTACTGTAACTCATTGGTCGCTGTACATTACATGCTCCCCTCTGAAGATGTGAGTCTGTTACCACTCTCCACTATAGAGCTCAGCTCTTTAGTTCAGGCTGTAGCGATTCATTTATTTTAGCTTTAGAGGTCCCTGATTCAATCTCCAAGATGGCAGCCACCACATGATACTGCCACTACTGTTGTGTTTGGTGGCTGGGCTCAAGATGGAGCTCCCCACTTCGATTTAACAGAGAGGGAACTGCTGATAGGGCCTCTCCTGTGGCCTTTGACTCCCCCTCCCCACATTGGTCTGAAATAGCTCATATTGTGCTGGTCTGGTAGGGAAGAAGGTGGGCTAGGTTTTTCAGGAAGGAAAAGGCACTATACATATTTTCTCTTAAAATTAATCATCTGGTTGGATAATCTTAGTAATGTGGATGAAGTTTCGCTACTGGACATATTTTTATTGGTTTTATTTTAAAAAGATTTCCCTAGAGCATAGGGATAGGTGCTTTTTTGGTTGTATATTAATAAAAATAAATAAAAGACATTGTAGGTACAATTCCACGTTCCTTGTGAACCCAAAACTCTTGTTTAAAATCAGTTGAGAGTTTTTGGTGTGCAAGGAATGCTGGTTTAGACCCTGTATCTTTTAAGATTCTGGAAATTCGATATTAAAGTATTATGGAACCCTACTTTTGATGTACTGTATGTGGAAGGCATAAAATAGTCACTACAGCGTTGGAGTAAGTGTTCTCTTCCCAGACAGATGAAGGACAATGTCATGACTTCCTTTGGAAGTGCATTTCATTCTTCCTGCTGAAGAGGTTATGGTTAGCATCTTTTCTTGCAGTGAGAACCATGTGTCCCAAAGTGTAATGATTTTTTCTATAGTGTATGATAGCATTACTACATTAAACATTTTCATTAAAATATAAAAATGTCCATTTCCATCTTTAGAACTATAAAAGAGGTAAGAATCCCACAGCTGCCTTAATTCTGAATTTGTTTTCTTTGTGTATTTAATTCAGATCACAACGGTTTCATGTATTTAATGTTAAAAGCATTTAAAAGAAAAAGCTTCCATTTTTTATAACCTTTTAAGGCTTGATCATCACAATTTTGTTTAGCAGCCCAGCAGCAGAATTCTTCAGTTTTTTAAGACAGCTTGCTAAGCGGATTTCCAGTTGGTGACTTATAAATGCAATGAAAGCACTGAAATTTAGAGATGGAGTGCGGGGCAGCATTACTACGGTTAATTCTGATTCCTGCTTCCAAAATCCTATCTTCATCACTGGACCTGAAAAGAAGCCATTTCCATTACCTGATCCATGAAGTTGTGTGTAGCTTTTTACTGCTCCCCAACAAGCTGCTTAGATGGGGAAAACTCCTTCTTCCATCTCCTTTAAGACTAGACTCTTAAGCAAAATAATATGATGGAATGTTTATTGAAGCAACTGACACCTGCTAATCTGTTGCAAAAACAATCAATTCCTTTTTTTGTTGTTGCCCCAAGTAGCCCAATGATATTTTAATTTAAAAAATATAGCTTTGTCCTTTTACTTGAAATTACTTTTTGCAATTATTTCACATTATTTGAAAATCAAATTGTAAAAATAATAATCCGCCCCCCCCAAAAAAAAAAACCAAAACAAAACCACACTGTCCCTAAGTCGCATCTGGGGACTAGATCCTGCAACGATTACTCATGGGAGCAGTACCAATATTGCAAATGCTTGCAATATTATCATGAGTCTTGTGATATTTGATGATTTTTTAAAACCCCAGCTCCTGGAGTCTTGTGATAACATGAGAATCCCAACTTCTAGATTCCAAAGATTTAAGAGTCCTGATGTTTCTTATGACCAGTACTTTCAAATTTCTCCTGGGACTTCATGCCAAAATTCTGTATTATTACACAAACACAGAGAAGGAGAGGGAGGGGGCAGTTTATATTTTGTTTTCTAAAGACTGTTCCTGCTCATTTGACTTATTGTCTGGTTTGAAGCTAGTCATAAAAACTAAGGTTTAAAGCAATAATTGCAGCCTAATAATACACACAACTGATATTAAAAAACAAAACAGTGAACTGACTTTTAAGGAGCCTGCATACTGAGGGCCTGATTCTCCACTCACATAGAATGGTTTTAATCTGATATCACTCCATTGAATTAAATGGTACTATTCCTGATTTCCATTGGTGTGTGAGGAGAAACAGCTTCTGAATATTTGGACTCTTGACATTCCTGAAGCCCAGAACCAGTGCTGCATGCTTTGTTACATGCAATGATTTTTTTTTGTTTGTTTTTAGTTGTGGCAAGGCCCCATCTAAAATCATATGCCTCTAGCATTAGTCTTTATCCAGTTAAGAGGTAAACAAGTGCTCTGTTTTACTATTTCTTTTGTGAGTAGTGCCCAAGGGCCCAAATCAGGATCTGGGCCCCATTGTATTAAGCTCTCTGCAAACATTTTGGCATCTGCCTGTTTTCACTAGGGCACACAGCTCATTTTAGATTAGCTGCTGCTTAACTTTCTTAACCAGCTGTGTACTGCTTTCCTTGCTCCTGGACAAGTCAGCCCTGTGCCTGGTGTTTTTTTGTGGCAATGCCACTGAATAGGGGAAGTGGGGAGATGGCTACTCCATTCACTGCTTCTTTCTTTCTCCCCCCCCCCTTTAATTATTTCCCCTCCAAACTGAAGTTTGACGTATTCCTCCTAGATACTGAATGACCAATCAGATGGTTACTAAGGAGTGAATCTAGCCAATCGGTCATCGTTGCTACCTGTGGGCAATATTTTTAGCAGGGAAAAAAAAGAGGAGAAGGAGAAAAAGAAATATAGAAGACAATTACATTCCAATCATCTGGTGTGTTCCTGGGTGCTGGTTGTGGCTGCCCCTCCCAAAAACTGGTTTTGAATACTCTGCCCATCCCACTCTCCCTACATTCTGGGGATGTAACTCTCCCCACCCCCCCACCCCCGGCAGGGGGTACCAGCTGCAGTGAGCCTGGCCTAGTGTGGCTCATCTGTCACTCCTATAGAAACAGGATCTTTGCCTGCTCTCCCTTTTCTTTTCTCATCCCTTTCCTCCCAGCCTCCTCTCTCTGAGTGACAGTTTTCCTCACCCAATGGCTTTTCAAGGATCACCCTTCCCATCTTCTCTATCCTTCTTTCCCTTCCTCCCCTCCCTCCTTGTCTCCCCCCTCTAACTCCTCCCTCCTGCCTCCCCTCTGACTCTCTTCCTCCTTTCCTCACCCTCCCTTTTCTTCTCTCCCTGCCCCCCCCAGGTGACTCAGTGGCAGTACAGGCTCACACTGATTGGAGGAGGTGACACCAGTGGTGGTGCTAGGCCTTGGCCCTTGGTGACTGACACCTCTGGCAACCCGTGGCAGGACACCAGGAGGTGTGGCTGCTCCCTGCATCACCCCCGCCCCCCCATGCCCCATCCCTGTGGAGAGGGAAGATAAGGGGTGGAGGGGGCAGGCCCAGCCAGCCCCCTTGCCCTTGAGGTGGCCACAAAGGGGGCTAGGGTGACCCTAGCAGGCAGCTTCTGCAGTAACACTTCTCGGGGCAGCGGGGGGGGGGGGGGGTGTATTAACGCTTTACTGTGCCACATTCACCTCACCAGCTCCCTCCCTCCCTCCCTAATCGGTTCTCCCCTCCCGCTGCCTTCCAGGGCGCTTCCTTCCCAGGCACCCCAGAGATCATGGGAGTTGTAGTTCCACGCAGGCTGCCTCCATTACTGAAGGGGGTGACGTAGGGTGTTGATGCAACCAGGCTCTGGGAATGGGAGGGGGGAAAGGGGGGGGAGGGGGTGAATGAGTTGACGTAGAGGGCGGACACTCCTCCCTGGCCCCTGAGATGGGGGGGATGGGACACAAAGGGAATGGGGGAGGGTATATGGAACTTGGGTGGAAGCACAGGGAGGAGTAGATAGATTTAGGGGGAAGGAGAGAGCTGGGGGGGGGATATACAGGGAGGTAGTAGAGAACGAGATGGGGATGGGAGAGAATGTATGGAGAAGGGGAGGGGATAAAGAGCTAGGAAGAGACATGGGGAGGATGGGATGCACAGCAGTAGGGATGGGAGAGAGGGGTATATAAGGAGGAATTAGGGGATAATCAAGGGAAAGCAGCAGGGGAAGGAAGGTTACAGGGGGAAGGGAGATGGAGGAGGCAGGGGAATGGCAGGCGAGGAAGGGCCAGGCAGGGCAGTGGGAGGGGGAATAGGGCAGGAGGAATCAATCAAGGTGTGGGAAGGAGGAGCATGGGAGGGGTCAGGCAGAGGTAAGGGAGGGGGGTGGGTGTTGGATGCAAAAGGCAGGTATACGGGAGAGGGAAGGAATAGGCAGGGGCTATAAGGGTTGGGAGGAGAAGGGGCTCGGGAGTGCGAGGGCGTTGAGTGGGACAGACAGGTATATGGGAGAGAGGCAGGGGGTAGCAGTATCAGCAGAGTTGGTAGAAGAAGGGGTCAGGCAGAGTGGTGGGAGGGGGATGGGAGAAGGAGTGGGTAGATGGGTTGGGAGGAGAAGGGGCCAGGCAGGGTGTGAGAGATGGGCAGAGGTGTAGGCAGGGGAAAGGGGTTGAGAGGGAGGGGCAGGCAGGGGGATGGGGGCAGATGGGTTGGGAGGAGAAGGGGCCAGGCAGGGTGTGAGAGATGGGCAGAGGTGTAGGCAGGGGAAGGGGGTTGAGAGGGAGGGGCAGGCAGTGGGATGGGGGCAGATGGGTTGGGAGGAGAAGGGGCCAGGCAGGGTGTGAGAGATGGGCAGAGGTGTAGGCAGGGGAAGGGGGTTGAGAGGGAGGGGCAGGCAGGGGGATGGGGGCAGATGGGTTGGGAGGAGAAGGGGCCAGGCAGGGTGTGGGTGTGAGGGATGGGCAGGGGTGTAGGCAGGGGTAGGGGATAGAGAGGGAGGGGCAGCCAGGGGAAGGGCGGGGCAAGGCAGTGCGCTGGGGGCGGGGCGGTGGGAGGGGTAGGGCGGTCATGGCGGTGGGAGGGGCACGCAGGGCACGGCAGCGCGCTGGGGGCGGGGCCGGACGGGGGGCGGGGCAAGGGAGGCGATATATACGGGCGCAGTGGGAGCCCCCCGCTGGAGAAGGAGTGAAGCTGCTGTGGCGGAGCGCGCCCGTCCCGGGGTGTGAGCAGGGCAGCCCCCCCCCCTCCCCCGCAGCGAGCCGGCTCTCGGACATGGGGCTTCGGCACTGAGACCCCCGCACGCTCACTGGGACTGTTTGCACTACCCCCTACACCCACCCCGGGTGAGTACCGCCGCCGGCTCGGGGGCGAGTGCCGGCTGGGCGGGCCCGCTAGGGTCCGGGGCGGGGGAACAGACGCGGTGAGGTGGCTGTGAATGAGGTGCCGGCACAGACCGGGAGGGGCAGTAGAGTGGGGGGGAGGGCAGTGGGGGGGTTGGCACACGCGGGGGGGGGGAAGGGCAGTGGAAGGGGAGGGGGGTTGGCACGCGGGGGGGGGGGAAGGGCAGTGGAAGGGGAGGGGGGTTGGCACACGCGGGGGGGGAAGGGCAGTGGAAGGGGAGGGGGGTTGGCACACGCGGGGGGGGAAGGGCAGTGGAAGGGGAGGGGGGTTGGCACACGCGGGGGGGGGAAGGGCAGTGGAAGGGGAGGGGGGTTGGCACACGCGGGGGGGGGAAGGGCAGTGGAAGGGGAGGGGGGTTGGCACACGCGGGGGGGGGAAGGGCAGTGGAAGGGGAGGGGGGTTGGCACACGCGGGGGGGGGAAGGGCAGTGGAAGGGGAGGGGGGTTGGCACACGCGGGGGGGGGAAGGGCAGTGGAAGGGGAGGGGGGTTGGCACACGCGGGGGGGGAAGGGCAGTGGAAGGGGAGGGGGGTTGGCACACGCGGGGGGGGGAAGGGCAGTGGAAGGGGAGGGGGGTTGGCGCGGGGGGGGGAAGGGCAGTGGAAGGGGAGGGGGGTTGGCGCGGGGGGGGGAGGGCAGTGGAAGGGGAGGGGGGTTGGGGCGCGGGGGGGGAAGGGCAGTGGAAGGGGAGGGGGGTTGGGGCGCGGGGGGGGAAGGGCAGTGGAAGGGGAGGGGGGTTGGGGCGCGGGGGGGGAAGGGGAGGGGGATTGGGGCGCGGGGTTGGGGCGCGGGGGGGGAAGGGGAGGGGGATTGGGGCGCGGGGGGGGAAGGGGAGGGGGGTTGGCACACGCGGGGGGGAGGTTTGGCATGCCCCTGGGGGGGGGAGGGGTGTGGAGCCTGTAGGGGTTGGCACGCCCCTGGGGGGGTGTTGAGAGTGGGGTTGGCACAGCCCCATGCAGGAGGGTTGTGGAGCTGTAGAGAAGGGTTGGCAGAGCCCCGTGAGGGGGAGGGCTTTGGAGCCAGAAGGGGGGCTGTTGTCATGGCCCTGTGGGGGGTGATGGCTGTGGAGCCGGGGTCGGGGGGTTGGCACAGCCCTGTGGGGGGGGTGGAGCTGGGGGGGTTTAGCACAGCCCAGTGGAGCTGGAGAGGGGGGTTGGCATGGTCCCATGAGGGGGAGGGCTATGGAGCTGGAGTGGCGGGGGTTGGCTTGGTCCCATGGGAGGGAGGGCTATGGAGCCAGAGTTGCGGGGGGTTGGCACAGCCTCGTGCGGAGAAGGGCTATTGAGCCGGAGTGGGGGTGGTTGGCACATTCTGGGGGGGGGCTGTGGAGCAGGAGTGGGGGGGGTTGGCACAGCCTCATGTGGGGAAGGGCTATGGAGCTGTAGTGGGGGGGTTTGGCATGGCCCTGTGTGGGGAGGGGCTGTGGAGCCGAGCTGGGGGGGGGGTTGGCACAGACCCATGGGGGAGAAGGAGCAGGACCAGGGAAATGGGATTGGAACAGGCCTATGGGGGGGGGAATTGACCCAGCCCTGTGGGGGGGGGGGATCGGGGCAATGAGAATGTGGGTAGGGCCTGACACAATTGCATAGAGGTACTTTGGTCAGTGGCAAAGCCATGGCGTGGGGTGCGAGGACCCTCCCAAAGGGGTTCATTTTACACATCATGGTTCAGAGGAGTGAGTTTTGCATAAACTGACTCGTATATATCGTTGTGCTTGGGCATTTTAACCAGCACTAACAGCCTTTAGGGCTCTGCCTAATCAAGCAAAGGTTGAGGGGTGTCACTGGGAGTGGGGTACACAGGAGAACTGGGTATTGGCCTTGTTAGTGCAGGAGAGAGTGCCTGGCTTATCCCCTTTCTCTCCAGTCATCCCTCTTCCCCTTCATTTTGTCTCTTGTGGGCTCAGAAAATGCTCTTCCTCCTTCTCTTGCTGCTGGTAGAGCTCCCAGGGCTGTGAGCAGAAATCTAATGAGACCCAACTGTCTGGTTATGTAACTCCCCACACAGTGCTTAAGGCTCTTGTTTTTAACCCCCACCGCCATTGCCATTAGAATAATTAACATGCTTAGATACCTTAGAAATGTCATCCTCCTTTTAAAAAAAAAACACCTGTTTGCAGTGTTCAAGCTGTTTGGTTTATTCAGTTGCTTGTACCACGGCTCAATTTTGGGGCTTACAAGAATTTGTAGTTTCTGCTCGGTGTTTTTGAGAATCATTTTATCCTAAAGGACATTGGGAAGGGGAGATGAAGCAGATGGATTAATAAATCATTTTTAGTGTCCCTTTTAACTACCCCAATCAACTTTTTCCATACCAAATTAGTCCCCTTTTGTAAATATCTTCTGTTTGCCCTTGATCTTTCCTTATCCCCGCCCAGTGCTGATCCAGCAAATGTTTAAAGGTCGCCTTATCATACAGCCTCTCAGGCTGTTCCCATATCATGTTTGAGGGGGAAGAGGGGGGAGATTAAAGGAGGCTTTAAAAATGGGGTTAAATTTTGCAAAACTACCCAATTGGGGCAGGATATAAAAAGGGATTGCAGAATTTGGAAATTGGCTTTGACTTTTCCAGTTCCTTAATGACTGATTTACTAAATTTTGTAAATTGTCATGCTGTGCCAAACAAAAAACTTTTAGGTAAAATACTGCTGTAGGTGTTAACTCAAAATGTATTGTTTTTTTGCTTAAGCTATGATTGAAACTCCATCTTTAAATCAGACTGTTATACTAAGGTATTGCAGGATTTTCAGTAGCAAGGCATGTTATTTTATATATTGCTCTTGTCCCTTGTTTTAACTGTATATTTATGTGAACTTCTGTTATACCCTTAATGAAGGAGTGACTTCCATGGCTCCATTTTATATACAGTATAAAATCTGAAGAGGGAGAGAGGCAATCTCATGAAAATGAGGATTGACCCTATTGGCTATAATAGCTTTATAAAATTCCCATATATGTTGTTTTGTTTTAAAATGTGCATTTAGCTGATATTTAAGCAGTTTTTATAGAAGATGAAAATTTTTGAACCAGTAGATAGGAATGGATTCATTGACCATTACTACCAGCCATAATTAAGACTGAAAATGTGTATTTGCTGTATTGTGTGTGCACAATGTGTGTTTAAAGTATTCTTATAATAGTTCTAGAGGGAGAGGAAAAGAATACCTGTCCTTGGTCAGTAGACACTTTTTTCAGTTGTATTTTCCATCAAATGCACAGTTGGTGCAGGTGTTTGGCTTTGACTTAAAACGATATATGTGGCATAGTTAAATTATACAAGTGCCAAAATGCATCTAAAACAACCAGTAGATATTTTTTTAGTATATCTATAACTTAAAGCCCAACTGATATGTTTGCAAACCTTAAAATGAGAACTGGTTCTTTGACTGAGACCTTTTACACTAAATTAATAGCTTGGTGCTAAATTTTGCAGCTGAGTTCTATAAATCACCCAGAATAGGGGATTGGTAATTGAACCCCTGACAGGCCTGGCACGGTTAGCATTGCTATGACGTCCTAGACACACACTTGCTGCTTTGCAAATAACTTAAGGGCTGAACTGCAAGCTCAAATGATTTTGAAATGACTTATGCTGTACTCATTAAACACCTTCCTAATGCATCTTCCATAGTATTGTTTATAAGTTCTGCAGAATGTATTTGAGGTCCTCCGTTTTAACTGTCATGTTCATAGGCAATATGTTACAAATGTCTTCTGATGGGAAATAACCTATTCTAGATAGTGAGAGACCAAAATATTAGGCTTTGGAGCCTGATCTTACGCTTTCCTTATTTGGATATATTTGCTTTTGTTTTTTCTTAAAGGAACAAGAACACTCAAGGTGAAAGGATAATAATCTACTAGAATCAGCACTTTGAATGAAATTTTGTTTCCCTGTGGCATCTTGAACACTTTTTTTTTCTTTGGGTTTTGAAACAGACATTAAACTTTGGCATAGCAGCTATGCAGGTTGAAATCCAAGTAGCACTCAATTTTATTATTTCATATTTGTACAATAAGCTTCCCAGAAGACGTGTCAACATTTTTGGTGAAGAGCTTGAAAGACTTCTTAAAAAGAAGTATGAAGGGCACTGGTATCCGGAAAAGCCATACAAAGGATCAGGGTATAGATGTATACATGTAGGGGAGAAAGTGGACCCAGTCATAGAACAAGCATCCAAAGAGAGTGGTTTGGACATTGATGATGTTCGCGGCAACCTGCCTCAGGATCTTAGTGTTTGGATTGACCCATTTGAGGTTTCATATCAAATTGGTGAAAAGGGACCAGTGAAAGTGCTTTATGTGGATGATAATGAAAATGGATGTGAGTTGGATAAGGAAATCAAGAACAGCTTTAACCCAGAGGCCCAGGTGTTCATGCCAATTAGTGACCCGGCATCTTCAGTGTCTAGCTCTCCTTCTCCTCCCTTTGGTCACTCTGCTGCTGTGAGCCCAACTTTCATGCCCCGCTCCACTCAGCCTTTAACCTTCACCACTGCCACATTTGCTGCCACCAAGTTTGGCTCGACCAAAATGAAGAATAGCGGCCGTAGCAACAAGGTCGCCCGCACTTCTCCCACCAACCTTGGCTTGAATGTCAATGACTTGTTGAAGCAGAAAGCCCTTTCCTCCTCCATGCACTCGCTCTATGGGCTTGGCCTAGGCAGTCAGCAGCAGCAGCAACAGCAGAAGACTTCTGCCCTTTCTCCTAATGCAAAGGAGTTCATTTTCCCTAACATGCAGGGTCAAGGTAATACCAGTAGCATATTTCCTGGTGACAGCCCCCTTAACCTCAGTCCTCTCCAGTACAGTAATGCCTTTGATATGTTTGCAGCCTATGGAGGTCTAAATGAGAAGTCTTTTGTTGATGGCTTGAATTTTAGCTTAAACAACATGCAGTATTCTAACCAGCAATTCCAGCCTGTTATGGCTAACTAAAAATAAAACAAAAATGAAATTCAAATAAATCCTATTGTACAAGTTCAAATGCATGTACCCAAGGGTGTATCTTTTTTTCCACTTCTTGAGACTTTTTTAAAGCTTGTAGTATGAATACATTCAAGCTTGGTTAGATAAATACAACATGCATCTTTTTTCATTTGCCAGCCAAGCACAAAGTTATTTTATACTGACTGTACATTAAAAAATATACTCAAAATATGGCCTCTTACAGTATTTAAGATATAGCAAGGACATGGCTGATTTTATATATATATATATATATATATATATAAAAAAGAGGCACTAATAAGTGGGTTTATTGGTCTTTTTCTAATTGTATAATTTAATTTAGTACAAAGTTTGTAAAATATCAGAGTATATATATTGTTTCTACAACATGGTATTGCATTTATATCTTTTTACTACAGTGATCTGTGAGAGCTGCAGCAGCTTCATGTTGTATTTTTTTTACTGAAATTGTAAAATATCCATCTTAGACATCAATTATTCTAAAAAAAAAATTTAAAGTGTACAGAATATTCCTTAGTGGTGGAATTAAAATGTACGAAATATTTGCTTTTTTCAAAAAGAAACACAAATTGTATTTTCTGTTAAAGTTTAAAGATTTTTGCTATATATTATGGAAGAAAATGTAATCGTATATATTAATTTTGTACCTACATTGTGCAATACTTGAAAAAATGGTATAAAAGTATTTTGAGTCAGTGTCTTACATGTTAAGAGGGACTGAAATAGTTTATATTAAGTTTGTATTAAAATTCTTTAAAATTAAATGGCTGTTGTGGTCTTTGTTTTAGTATTGTGCTGAGCATAAGAGCACTGCAGTTATTGTGTTGTAAATGCTAATGATGCAAAAAGGTCTGACTCAGTGCATCACAAAGGAATGATGGAAAGTGGTTGCTCTACTTGACACACCGCGATAATAGGTTGCTTTACCTAAAATAGTTCTTGCAAAGCACACAGCTTGATTAAGTACTTGGCTAGCATTATTTGAACAAACATTCACAAACAAGTTTTCCATATGTGCAGTCATTTACAACTGGATCAGGTGGTGGTTTTTTTAGTTTACCCTTGAGAATTAAGATTACAAGTTTTTTTTAATGTTGAGTTACTGTGTGATATGACATATCTAGAAAGGACTCAGGTATTGCAGTGAAATTCACTTCCCATGTAATCTGAGTGGATTTGAACTATTATCTCTAGAGGTCATAGACCAATACGTCAGCATTATGTTTCTATGTTAAGAAGTAATAGCTCAGAAAGTAGAGTGAATAAAATTTTTGATTTACAGTCAAACTGATTCTTAAACTTTCATCTTATAATCTATTTAAAAAATTAATGTAACTACAGTATTTGACAATGAATAAGTTATATTCCAGAAATAGATGGAACAGCTGCTGTTCTAATTTACTGGGCTTCCAAAGCATGAACATTTTACTTGAGTTATCCATATGAGTGTCTGGAAGAAAATTCAGAGGCTGTTAGACTAGCCTGCTGCCTTGAGCTGACAAAACAGGTTAACTGACAGAATATTTTGGAGGTATTTTCCCCATTCTTGCATGTTCTTTTGAGCACTGATGCTCATTGATTTTATTGAGGGGTACTGGAACTGTCTTGCATTATTTTTAATCCTTAAAGCAGCTAACAGAATCAACAGTTTGTTCAAACTGCCCACTGTAATTCTAGTTTTACAATGGGAGCAAGTTAATGGAACTATAATTGACAGTATAGTGCCTCATATTAAAAATGCATTTTAAGCTAAAACTCGATAGTTAAATTTGTCTGAACCTTGATTTTTCTAAAACCGGCCTTTGTGAATGGGGCTTGGTCCTAGCCCACTTGAGGTTACAAGACTTAGGCACAAAATCACCACATGGTTTGGTTTGAGAAGAAGAGTCTAGCTTTTTCTAGGAGTAGCCAAGTACAGTACTGGAAGTAAAAACAAGGTGAGGTGTTTGGCCTGCAGTGGAGAGAATGGGGCTATGAAGAAGTATTGGGCTAGCAAAGGGATTTGTCAGAGATGCAGGACTGACAATGCTATCCTAAGTCCCATGATGACTAAAGTTCAAACACAGCAATAGTGTGTGTGGTTTTTTTAGGCGTTCATTCCTCCCTGTGTTTAACTAGCTTGTTTGTATTGAGTTCACCATCTGGCTTACCTTGACATTAATCAAGCAACAATGAACAAGTATAAATGAAATTCTACAGCTTAGTATCCAGTTTTAAATTAAGGCTTTTATTTTAAAAAGGAAGTAAGCACCTCTGAAAGGTGTTCAAATTCAAATCTGGAAAATGTCAAGTAAATAATACCCTGAAAAATACACTCTTTAACCTAATAATGCTGTTATGTTGTTGTTCATGTGTCTAGACTTAATTGTTTAAAAAAAAAATTGTCCAAACATTCAGCCTGGATGATGATGATTATCTGAGCTCTCTAAGACTAAGGTGGGGAGATGTGCAGCTGGTTTAGGAGGCTTGGATAACTGGGATCATAATATATAGTCCAGAGATTTTTCATTCCCCATGTTTTAAATAGGTGATCTTTCCTATTACAGGCTATTGGGTTTCTTCTTTCATTGCTTATCCTCTGCCCATTCCGAGTCATTCACTTTCATAGTATCCATCTCTGGTGTTTTATAGATGGAGGATGATACCAGGTGAGGAATAATCTGCAGGAAGGAGAGACCCTTTTTTAAAAATCTGGTATGCGGCCTATTTTATTCACTTAGTTGATCATGCACTAAAGTCTTGGAGTTCAATGTTGCCTCAAACATTTCCATTGCAACATTCAGTCCTAAATGAGTGCCAAGTAAATCTTCTCCTGTTCAGTTTACGCATACCCAGTATTCTCCCATCACAGAAATACTTCCTTGTGAATACAGGGAGAGAAGTGGCCAAAAGGTATTGGGAGGGGGAAAGAATTTGCCCATGTAAGCAATTTCTTCATATTTTTCTTCTGAACGTGCAATTTATTCCTTTAAAATCTCCAGCGTTTAACTTCCAAAGATGCCTTTGACACCAAAGAAAGGGGCAAAAATGTAAGTCTGCTTCTTTCCTCTATGCATGAGTAATTCCTGCTCTTCCTTTGAGATACTGCACAACACAAGTTGAAAAAAAATTCCCATGTCCTACTGTTAAAATCTTAAACCAATCCAAAGTAATAAACTCCTTAGAACTAAGTTTTTTATAAATTGTGCAGGCTTGTAATTGTCTTGATTTTTGGATTGAATATGCACTAATTAATAGTTGTATAATCACCATTTGTGACATTTAAGTGCAATTTATTTTAATAGTCCCTTTATAAAATACTGGCAGGCTGTACATATTTTTCTATGATCACACAGCCATAAAATATGTGGAGATACAAAGCACTTCCCCAAGCAGAAAATAATGCAGGCATTGCACATGTGATACTTATATCCTTGCTCAACTAGAATAGAATCTTTTGTTATGGACAACAGATTGTAGGACTTCATCGCAAGATCAAGCAATGAAGATTAATCTGATGTGTGGAGATAAAAATAGAACACCCATCCTCACATATTAGTAGGAAATCTCAATTACTCTAAATAATTACCCATTTTGCCATCCTTGTCCTTCAGATTGAGCACCTGGTGTGTCTTTATTTAGATCAATGTTGTCCTTGTATTGTACAACTGGGACCAGAGTCTGATGGCAGTTACCCCGGTGTAAACCTGTACTGTATCAAAGTATGTGAAATAACTCCAGATGTACTGGTGTTATCTCCACTGAAGTTACAGGAGCTGCTGTGGTGTAAATGAGATCACCCACTGCTAGAGTATCATGTGCTGCAAAGTGCCTACAAAGGGCATTCTGCAGTACAGCAGTTTGAGCTATGGCATTTTTTCACTCAGCTCCTTAGGGGTGCTTTAGAACTGATTTTTGTTTTACTTGCACTCTTTTCTCAATCTCATGTGTTTTTTTTAATGACTTTAGTTCATTTCAAATATCTAGCATTTTACTTTCCATTACTTAACATAGTGTTAACTCAGATTAAATTTGTAGTTTAAATAGAGCCTAGTGACAAAGAGCTGAAGTAAGATTATTGTTGCACAGCACACAGCAGTCAGGAGCAAATCCTGTCCTAGCCTTCAGGCTCTCAAAGGCTGCCTTTGATACACAAGGTGGAGAATGATTTGAGGGGTGAGGGTGCACACCCCTTTATGCAGTGTGAAGCAAAGCTCTACGGTCCCACTGTATGGCAAGGGTGTGCAGGCCCAGTATGAGATGGATACAGACTCTACTCCCCAGATCTTCCATGGCGGGTGGGTTTTGGCGATGGAGTAGGTTGTGGGGGCTGCTGCAGGAGGATTTCCTTCTGCCCCCAAATATCTGCTTGGCTCAGTTACTTGGGCTGGGCACGGTATTTTCCCCTTATAATGTGAATCTGTTCCTGTTAAAATCAATTGCAAAACCCCAGTGGCAATAGGTTCAGGACCGTAGCGAGTATCCAGCATGACCATCCTTAATTTTCTTTTAACTTTACGACAAGCCTACATAATATTTTTGTCTTTTAAAAATAAGCTTTTAGGCTGGGGCTTGGCAAGAATTCCTCACATTTTACTTGTGTTTTTTGTTTGTGCAATAACTCAAAATGAATAAAGGTCTGAAGCCTTTATTTTATTAAATGGATCTTGGTTAATAAATTTTAGCCACAAGGTCTTTAAAAGATTCTGATGATAAACCTACAATTTCAAGGTTTATAGTGGAAATTCTGGCATAAATGTAAGTGTTCTACAGAATTTCATAATGAAACTAGAACCTAGTGGGGAAAATATTTTTCAGGACAGAATTTCATCCCATTTAATAGTATTGTAAATGGAGAAATAATGTTGAGGGCATTTTTTAAAAGTTAATTTAAAAAATTGCTGCACATTTTTGCAGAGTTTTTGATTTTGTCATTGAAAATATTTTTGATTTAAAAAGTTACAGATTCTAAAATTGGAAAGGAGCATTATGATCATTTAGCCAAAGAACCTCATCCTATAATTTCTGCATCAAGCTACTGCATATCTTTTAAGAGATGCTGTATAAATAGGACCCTCTCAAATTCATCATGACCATGAAAAATGCATCATGGACCGTGAAATCTGGTCTCCCCTTCTAACCTCTGCCAAAGTTGGTCTTGTGTGTGCTTTTACCCTATACTACACAGATTTCAAGGGGGAGACCAGCATTTCTCAAACTGGGGGTTCTGATCCCAAAAGGGGTTGCTGCGGGGGGGTTGCAGTATTGCCACCCTTACCTCTGTGTTGCCTTCAGAGCTGGGTGGCTGGAGGGCAGCAACTGTTGACTGGGTGACCAGGTCTGAAGGCAGCACCCCACCAGTAGCATTTTTAAAATCTTATGACTGTGAAATAGACCAAAATGGACCATGAATTTGGTAGGACTCTATGTGTAAAGCTACCTTATCCAAATGATTTATTTTGCATTTTTGCAAAATTGCTATTTACCAGTGTCTTTTCCTTTCACAATACAGTAAATATAAAAGGTATTCCTGCTTTTTTTGTATAGCGTAGGATCAGACAAAAGTAAGTATCAAATGTGAGCAAACAGAATAAATTTGCAATAAATGTGACACAAAGCATTTATATAATTTGACCAGAACAACAAACTTGGCCAGCTGCACAAAGGCAATGAACAGTTGTTAGCTGAGACAGACTAGTGCCATCAATATTGTAGCAAATGTTTAAAAAAAATCAAATCAGTAAGTTTAAAATCAGATTAACTTGTAGCTGATGGGTTTAGGAACTAGTAATGGCAGACACAAGCTTTCATTTTTAAGTCTATCTCAGTCCAGGATGATAGCGTTTAAAAAGTAATGTTTGAGGTATCTGTGAAATGAGGTTAGAGGCTCATTGGCATAGCAGGATGTGGAAGATTCCATAACTGATGCCTAGTTATGTCACTTGGATAAAGGATCTAACTCTTTTGGGCTGAAATCTAGCAGCTTTCACCAGCACAATTCTCCTGATTTTTAGTTTTGCTAAGAAGGAGATTCAGCTCATTTGCTAATCATACAGCTACTCCGTGGTGCTGGAACAATTTTTATAGTGGGGGTACTGAAGGCAGAAACCATGTATTCGGGTTGTTAGTAGTACTTCAAGCCAGGAGATGCGCCAGTACCTCTTGTTCCAGCACATATGCAACTACTCAGACAAGAAGTTACTAGGTGGTATGTCACATGACTTCCTGGGGACTCTAGCCATTGTTGTTACAGTATCTTCCAATCCATTCTGAAATCAATAGTGTGAACCAAGGGGGATATGGCACTCTGTGAATAAAGAGGGAATTGAGTGGCATGGTAGATACAGCAAGCCAGATCCTCAGCTGGTATAAATTGTTGTAACTAGAGTTGCCAACCCTCCATGATTGTCTTGGTGTCTCCAGGAATTAAAGATTAATCTTTAATTGAAGATTATGTCATGTGATGAAAGCTCCAGGAATACCTCCAACCAAAATTGGGAACCCTAGTTGTAGCTCCACTGACTACAATTGATTTGAACTATAATGATAATCCACATGTTGAGGATCAGTCCCGCATGCACAAAGGGACCCACCTCCTGTATATTCCTTTCCATTTTATTTCACATAATCTTAGGCTGCTGCACAAAATAGCTTTCGGTGTGGCCAGACAGCCACGGTAGATGATTACCCCTGGCTGCTATAGCAAAGTCACATGGCCAACAGTCTAGTACTTTGTCTGTGCCACTGCTTTGGTGGAAATGTTTAATAAAAAAAAAAAAAAAAAGCTATGACTAGCAAACCATCCAGTTGCATTTCTGCAATATCAAGTAACCAAACAACTAGTTGTTAAATCAGCTGTTTGCACCAACATGGGACTAAATCAGAGTTCACTTTAGAGCTCTGATACCCTAGACTATTCTATTAATGTTTCAGTAATAAATACCTCAGTTTGTATTCCTAGTTTTGAAGCAGATGAAGCAAACTGACAGTTCAGCACTCTTTTTTCATATCATCAGCAAGTTGATTTAAATTGAGTGTACAATGTTGGCTGCATTCCTTTTACAAGCAGCATAAAAACTTTGCTAAATTGAAGTGCCAGAATTGTAAAATCCTGCTGAAGTGATTGTTTCCAGAAAACAGTAAGGGGAATAGTTAACACTGTTACTGTGGCAGCATGTGTGGCTTTTGTCCTGCTGGCTTTATTTTAGTGCAGGTAGTAAGGAGGTTTGCATTACAGAAGGGAAAAATATTTAAGACTTATATAGATAAACTGCATTCCTTTTGGCAGTATGAGTTCTTTACCTCACTGATAAAATATGATTGGTGTGCACAACTGAGAACAGGTGTAAAATATTTTTAGAAAAACCTTGGCATATAATGCAGACCACTACCCCTTTTTCCTATATTCTTATTTTTATTAAAAAATAACTCATGGAATATTGATGTTTGTAGATTTTATGGAACTTGTCGTGTTTTACTGTGTATATTTGATGATATCTGTGAGACTTCATCAGAGTAACTGAGACTGGGGTGACCTCTCCTCCTCCAGTTGTTCACCATGGCTATTTTAAAACTAACTTGTTATCTACATGCCTTCATACTGTTTACATAACTGCATTTTCTTTCCTCCATTCCCAAGAAGAACGCTAAAGGAGAACAGTGACACCTTGGATGGAAGCTAATTGTTGGAGTTAGCTCAGCATCCATATCAGTTTCTATGAGTGGGTTATGATGTCAACAGATCTGGGCAATGCATTTAAGTTCCTTGACCTCATAGACCTTAAGGTCAGAAGGTACCGTGCTGATCATCTAATCTGATCTCCTGTACATCTCAGACCACAGAATCTCACCCAACTGCTCCTGTAATAGACCTATCACCTCTGGCTGAGTTACGGAAGTCCTCAAATCATGATTTAAAGACCTCAAGTTACAGAGATTCCACCATTTACTCTAGTTTAAAACAGCAAGAGACCTGGCCCCATGCTGCAGAGGAAGGAGAAAGCCCCCTGGCTGTCTATCAATCTGACCTGGGGGAAAATTCCTGCCCAACCCTGAATATGGCGATCAGGTGAATACTAAGCATGAAAGCAAGACCCACCAGCCAGACACCTGGGAAAGAATTCTCTGTAGTAATGCAGAGTACTTCCCAGCTAGTGCCCCATCTCTGGCTGTTGGGGATTTATGCTACTAGCAGTCACCGATAGGCCACACGCCATTGTAGGTAGTCCCATCATACCATCCCCTCCATAAACTTACCAAGCTCAGTCTTGAAACAAGGTAGGTTTTTTGCCCCCACTGCTCCCCTTGGAAGGCTGTTCCAGAACTTCACTCCTGTTTAACAATACATTAATTCCCAGCTCTTCCACTCAAATGTCTTCTCTTGCTTCTCTGCCTCTCCCTCCCCACCCCAGTAAGGACCTGCTCGTCTGGTGCTCCTCTCATGCAGTAACTGATCTCCAGTTGCTCTGCTTCACTAGGATCACTTAACCTGCGACTCTGGAGGACATCCAGACCTCTTTTACACTCCATTTCATTCCATTCTCATCTCTTAAAACCAAATGTCCTGCCAGCCCCACACATCCATATCAGAAACTGTTTCAACTCCGAATAGTAGCCTCAGCAAGAGGCCTGGCATTAACTGGCCCAGGGAGCCTGAGCCACACTCTCATCCCATTTCCTCCAAGTTGAGGCACAGTGGACTTTCGTTTCTCAGCTGTTGAGAGAGCATCCAGTCACCAGCACTCCCCTCAGTAAAAACAAAGCAAGCTTATAAGGATAATACATGGCAAGTGTGGTAGAGTTAAGGTATGTACAGACATGAGTGCTCTGTATGTCACTGATATAAAGCCCAAGTGCACTTGATGTCTTAGAGCTCCGGGGCTGGTGGCTCAGAGCTCTGGGGTCCCCCCACCCCCAGCTCCAGGTCGGAGCTCCGAGTCCCACCACGGCAGCTGGGAGCTGCGGGAGCCCCCACCACCCATGGTGGCTCAGAGCTCCAGGGCCCCCACCGGCCGACCACTCCAGCCTTGCTGCCCCGGGGCTGAAGTGGAAAATGTCACAGACATAATCTTAACCTTACGTATAAATGAAAGGGCCCGTTCAAGTATCTGTGAGTTCCCTATTAACAGGGTGACCAGATGTTCTGATATTTGGGGCTTTGCCTTATATAGGTGCCTATTACCTCCCAACCCCTGTCCCAATTTTTCACAGTTGCTGTCTTGTCACCCTACCTATTAATGCTGAGACAAATCAAGGGAGGCAGTGTGGCATAGGGGATAGAGCACTGGACTGGGACTCAGGAGCCCTGGATCTACCACTAGCCTGTTGGATGACCTTGGGTAACCCAATTCACCTCTCCTTAAGGTCCTGTTCCTCTGTTTCCCCATCTGTAAAATGTATATAATGGTACTGACCTCTTGTGTAAAGCGTTTTGAGATGTACTGATAAAAATTCTATATAAGAGCTTAGTATTATATTATTAGTACTTTTCTGCCATCAGTAGTGACCTTGTATTGACCTTGTCCAGTTTTCTAAATACCCAGTACATTTCCTCAGAGGCCAGCCTGGCATTCTCTGCTTTCATCTCCTTTAAGTTTTATGGCCTTTGATGGTCTATTTTGCATCCTGCAGTTCAGCACATTAAGATGACTTTTAATGTTCAAAACAAGAAATGCACAAAATAAGCAAAGCACTTGACTTCCATCTTTTGTCATGTGCAAGAGCCTGACTCATCCACCAGTGGAGCAGGAAAGCTCCCACAGTAGCAGGATCTGACACGTTGTCTGTTGTGTACCTATATTTATGAGCATTTGTGTATGTGCATGCATGCACCTTTACGTATATAAGTGTAGCAACCTGTATGGAACTTGGAGGGAGGAGCACAGATTACAGGAGGGAAGGGCTTGGAGGAGGTATCATGAAGTTAGTCTGTATGGACATGGCTTGAATGCTAACTGCAGCTGCAGCATCTCTGTAAATAGTTCTCTTAATAAAGAGCCAATTTAGTTTAAGAAACATGGAGATCTCATGTTTTTACCTAGCATGTACTACATGAAACAATAAGTACAAATATTTCAAGATAAATTGCGTGAAACTCGTGCACCAGCATATATACTGAAAACACCTCCAGACAAATCAAAGATTAGACTCACACGAACATTTTGCAGAGTAAAGGGAAAAATAAAAAACCTTGTGACTTATATGAGATTCTTAAGGTGTTGCCCCACATGTGGGCACAGAACAGGGAGTCAGGACTCTTGAGTCCTATTGCTGGCTCCGCTATTACCTCCCTGCATGATCTTAAGCAAGGTATTTGGCCCATTGTCAAAAGTTGCCTATGATTTTTGGGCATCCAACTTGAACCTGATTTTCAGAAGTGCTGGGCACCCTCAACTCCTGTCAAAGTCAATGGGAGCTGCGGGTTCTCAGCCACTCTCAAAATCAGATATTTAAAGCATCTCAGACTGGGTATCTCAAAATCATGGCATGCAAAATCAGAGTCCAGATTTGAAAATGTTACTCATCTGGAGGTAATGCCTGCTTTACAGGGATTTGTGAATCTCACATTACAGAGTCACAGAGTTTAATGCCAAAATTAGTCCGAAGTATTACAGCCCACATAGAGGCAGAGACTAGGAGGGACCAAGGTGCACCAACGCCTGAGGCCCGCTGCAAAGGCAGGAATTGATAAATTGATAAAGTCAGATATATCCGGATGATCCTGGCAAATGATCAGGATCATACTACAGAGGAAGCTGAAAAAACCCCAAGGTCACTGCCAGCCTGACCCAGGAGAAAATTTCTTCTCGTCCCCACATCTGGTGATCAGTTATGCCCTGAGCAGGTGAGCAAGATCCAGCCAGCTAAGCGCCTGAGAGAGAAGCTAATTGGTGCCATTGCAGAGTCCTGGTCCATCCCATCCACTATCCCATATCCAGCTGTGATCATATCTGATACTTCAGAGGAAAAAGGAGGGGGGAAAACCTTCCTGACCTCTGCAGGTGATAAGCTGAAGCCCTGAAGCATGAGATTTGTAAAGTGCTTTGAGCTTCTTGGATGAAAGGCGCTGTTTACCTTAAGCACAATTTCTTTAGTGTGCAATGCATGATGATTATGGCCGCAAGTTTGTCACAGAAGGGAAAAAAGTTACAGACTGTGATTTTCCCATTGGTCCTGGGTTTTTGTGTGTCCCTGACTCACCCCACAGCAGTGGCTCTTGAGGCTCCTGTCATGAGGCTGGGCCTGGCTCCCTGCTCCAGATGTTGCAACCCTGCATGTGTGGTTGCATTGCCACTCAGGTTTGGCCCAGTTGCCCCTCCATATGACAAGGGGCTGAGCAAATGCTAAAGAGCTGTGTGACCTGGCACACAAGGTCACAAATTACAATGCCCAAAGTTGAGAGCCAGCCCTAGCCTGTGGTATGCAAGAGCTGTTGCTGTCTGCACTCAAGGTAAGTGTGGGGTAGACTCACTCTCAAGATCCCTCCCCTCCCCACATCGGCTGGGTTGGGATTCAGGTTGCAGTGCCATGGCAAAGGGGTCTGCTGGAGGTAGTCCGTTCCCCCTCATTTGTCAGAGCTTTTTTTCTTTTTCTTTTCTTTTTTTTTTTTTTAATAAAAAGTCATGGAGAGGTCTCTAAGCCTGTGACTTTTACAAAATTTACCATGATTGCTCCAAGATTTTTGATAAAAGATGCTGTAACAAATCTGCAGTCCTAATGATGATATTCCCTGTTAGTTCATTAGACCATTACAATGCTGTCCTTAAAGACTCATCATTTCAGTATTGCCAGCCAATCAAAAATCACGATAAAGCCCTGCAAATCATCAGATTATTTTAACCATCATGAGATTAAAAAAAAACTTAGGAGGCATTCAGTCTGGTTCTAACCTTTGTGCCTTTTGGGCCTTTCTCTAATATGTTTATATGCTTAACTGTTCTTTCTTCCATCTGGTTATTCTTGCATGTTTCAAATCATCCAGCTCTCCTTCTTTTCCCCCTCTCTGGATTTTATGCCGCCTTCAATGCCTCCTCCCTCTCTTCCACAAATTCTTTCCTAAGTATCACTCCTTTTACTTAAAAAGAAAAGGAGTACTTGTGGCACCTTAGAGACTAACCAATTTATTTGAGCATGAGCTTTCGTGAGCTACAGCTCACTGTTTCCGAAACCAAGCCCCTCTCCCCATACCACACTAGCTCCATAATTTGTGCCTGATCACTTACAGTTTGTACTAGTTTTGTCTGAGCTGGACTGTAAACTCCTCAGAGCAGGGATCTTCCTCTGTTTTCAGAGCCCTGTGTACACCTCAGCAGGTCTATTAGGGAAGACACAGAGAAGTGAACAAACACTCCTCAGTAATCTGTGCTCTCGTTAACACCGTTCAAGGAACAAATGCTGCAAGAATGACTGTTGTAAGCAATACTGTTTACATGATATAATTAATCACATAATCATGCTGTAATAATCGCTTGTATTTATATAACCCCTTCCATCCCAGAGCGTCCCAAAGCACTTTGCAAACGGATTCACAGACTATATATATGGGGATTACGATACCAACTACTGAAATGCAGCCATCTTGTGGGTGAAATGCAGCAATACAGAGCAACGTGATACAACAGTTTCTGACAGGAAGTGAAGTTAACTATATCTACTTGGAACTGCTGGAGTGAATTTAGAGAGTCAAAATATAGCTATTCACTACTGGTATTTGCCTAGGACACTGAGGTTAATGCCCCTCCTCTTAAAATGAGTTTTGGTGAAGGATTTTTTAATAAGAGGTCAGGGTTTGGTTTGAGATCTCATTTGAATTTGGTATTTTGATTGATGCACAAGCTGCTTCCTCATGCTTAAACTTCGGACTGTGGTTCCTGTGCTGAAATAGGAGATGAGCTATGTATAAGAGGAGTGGGGATGATATGTGAAGTAGACTTGACTCTGACGTGCCCCAAAATTCAGGGTATTTGGATTGAATATCCTCATGCGGCCCATTATAGAGGTAGGCCTAAACCATGCCGTTCTGATCCAAATCCAACATTCCTGGGCTTTAGCTCTGGAATCCTTATATCTGCATTTGCTTGAACAAAAGGGTTCATTTTAACTGGGTGCACTGGGAGAGGCTCTCTTTTCACTTGATTCCCAGTTGGCTTTCTGGAAACTAGCTGTGCTAGAGTACTCAGCTTTGAATAACTTTGGAGAGTGTCCCTCTATAGGGCATTGTTGCGTCAGATATTTTTGTCATTTGTCAGATGTAATTAGCTATATTTGCTAGCAACAAGTCATCCAGTAGCTGGAACAGGGTTGTTTTTTGGAAGGCGGTGAGGATCATA
This sequence comes from Caretta caretta, assembly GCF_965140235.1. Lineage (NCBI taxonomy): Eukaryota > Metazoa > Chordata > Testudines > Cheloniidae > Caretta > Caretta caretta. The sequence goes on from NC_134219.1 coordinate 13,186,769, forward strand.
TAACTCTTTCATAGCCAGATGGAAAATGCCCATAGCTGTTGGCATTTGTCAAATTACTGCTGTAATTATCTGTTTGATCCATAGACTCTTCTTTCACTCCCCACTCGTGCTCCTGGACTCTAATCCTGGATCATATTCTTCAGCCTTCTCTGTAATTCCATTTATTTTAGGGGTTTGAAATCAGATGGGCAGCAAAGACTGAATAATCTTCTGGCAGCTTTTTCTTTCTTTACATATTTTTTTCTTAGCTATATAATAAATCTTTCTGTGGAGACAGGACTGCTACTTAGGGATGAAAGGTTATGGCCTATTGATTTGAGCACAAAGCTCAGTATCTGCTACTGTCCTTCACCTCACTCTGCTTCAATTTCCCCATCATTACAACAAGGGTATAATAACATTTACCTGCTTCACAGAGGTGTTGTGAGGTTCACTTAATGTTTGCCCTCAAAGTGAAGTCTATCTATATGAGGTACTTGTATGACCCTCATCATCATAGTACCTGAGCACCTCACAATCATTAATGGATTTTATCCTTACAACAACACTATGAAGGAGTAGCAGTCTCCCCATTTTACAGATGAGGAGCTGGGAAGATTAAGGGTAGGAAAAAGATCACCTAGGAAGTCGGTTACTTAGCTAGGCATTGAACCTTTGCATGGTGAGTCCCGTCCAATGTCCTATCAAGTATCCCATCCTTCCAAAAGTGACTATAGAAGTGACACTATTAATTTGTTTTTCAACTGTACAGTATACTCCACTTAATCAGGAGGTGCTTCATTGGGACAGCTCCTTTATTGGGACAGCTTCATGGGAATGGATGTAGCGCCTAACGAGTTAATGGTAATGACTGCTGCTTAACTCAGACAATAGTAGCATAAATTCTTCTCAACAGGGACACATTTGGCTGCATGGTGCCAAGGGCTGATGTAACACTTCATCAGGTGTTAAATTGGTATGTAACTCCAAACTCCAGCTTTTCCGTACAGAGGTTGGTAAGAACAGATTAAACGAAGAAGAGGTTAAAGAAAACTGGAATTCTGTTAACATTATTTTCACCCATTTGTAGTCCTTTTTTGACTGTTTTTTAAATGGTTTCTTTTAAATGGCCACTCGTCAATGCAATCAGCTGTCTCAGTCAAAGGCATTCTGTGGTGTCTGGTTTGTTCTCATGTTGCCAGCCAGCACTGACCTTTTGCTGTTTGTGGCATAAGAGCTGTTTGTTTTTACGTAGATCAGGTGCCAGTGATGCTCAGCAAAGCACTAACAGCAGCAGAAGCCTTGATGACCATATGTCTGTCTAGTTCACATTTTGTTAGTGAATGAGAAGAACCTGAAAGGCCTGTGAAACAGGGATTTATGCAACCACTTTTCTCTTTGGATATTTCCCCCTATATTTAAAAAATGACACATGATTTTTTTTAGGCTGAGCCTTTTGAAAAGGCTATTAACACCGAATGCTAGTCTGAGGCCTGGTTGAGATGCAGAGCCACACCAAAACATATGTGACAAATGTCCATGGTAGCCTTTGCTGTATCAACGACTCATTCGCTGAGATACAGCTGTCCCATTAGTTGTTGTAATGTATTGGTATAATCGATTGTTCAGCCATGCCCTGATATTGCAGAAAGATAAGGGAGAAAATATTTCCTTTACTTTTCCTTTTTTTAAAAAAACCCTAATTGCTCTAAAATTATACAAAGCTTCACAAACAAATAAAAGTGGTGAGAGGTTTTTGGGTTTTTTTAGTCGGTGATAACCGCATTAAGCATGTGGTGAAGGAAACTAAAGAAAGAGAGAGAAAAGAACTAACAAAGGGAAGAAATATAGAGGAAATAGAGAAGAGGGGAAATTTCCCCAGCATTTGCCTAAGCTTCCTCTTTCGTGAAACTCGTTTATTCCTTTTTTTTTTTATTATTTTTTTACATTAGTAAAAATGGAATGTCAAGGAAAAGTGTTGGATTGACAGCTCTGCAGACTAAGGGCCTGGTCTACAGCCCATTGAAGTCAATGGAAAGACTCTCATTGACTTAATGGACTTTAGCTCGGGCGCTGTAGTCCCCTGTCTATCCACAGCACAGGCAAAGGCGGCAGTGCAAGCTTTCCCCACTTCTCTGGGCTGGAGGTTCCACTTCTAGGGGTGAGAGCATAGTTCAGTTTGCATGCCTGAACCATACCTGGCTTCTGTCCTACGACAGCCAACAAGGGTGTCCAGCCAGAAGATTTTTTTGAATGTGTTGTCTACATTTGTGCATTAGGAATGGGGTTGAAACCACCAGCTCATTTGATGCAGGCAGCTGACCAGCCACTGGATAATACAGTGACCTAGCCCTTCAATAGGGCATTTTATGAATATTAATGAATTGCAGTGTGTTCTTGTATGTGAACTGACTTTTTCAGCCAAAGAAGGAGACTGATGATGGAGTATGGAGAATTGGGTTCATATGAGGGTCAGTGCCATCTAGGATGCTCTATTCTCTCAGATGAGATAGGGTAGAGGATGGTCCTACCTGGGGTGCCAACCCCTAGGTAGAGGAGCAAGAGTCCAAGCTTTGCCTGCTCATACCTCTGCAGCCCACCTCCAGCAAAGCTTACATTCTCCTCCTGTTCCATGGAGAATGCGCATTGAGGCTGCGGAGACTTTTACCCCTGTGGAGCAGAGCAGATACTTGGGCTGCATGCTACTGCCTAGGACTTGGTCCCATGGGCCTGAACATAAACCAGTCAAAGGCAGTGACCAATTTTGCATTGACCTCAGTGGAAACAGCTTCATGACAGGTCTATGTCATGGAAAGAAAATAGACAGTAGTTGTGTGATGCTGGAGAAGCCTTGTGTTGGATTAATGGGCATGTGAGGGTGGAGGGAGAAGGAGGTAGCTCTGTGTTTCCACACCCCTATGTGACAGTAGCCTAGGGTTGGCTGACCACTCTGTAATGCCCATCCCTCCCACCACTCTGCATGGGCCATATTGGGAGATAACTGATTAGGATTGGGTGATTAATTAGTTAACAGAGGGATTCAGCTGTCAGTGGGGACTGTTAAATGGGAGACAGGAAGGGAAAGAGGGAGGTTGAAAGCAAGGGTAAGGAAGCAGAGATTTCAGAGAGGTAAGACCTCCCTCCCCTTCCCTATGTCACAGGGGCAGGAGCACCATTGGGGTCTCACAAGCAGTTGGTGGGGAGGTTGCCAACAGGCCCTTATTACAAGGGACCTCCCGTATTTTTTCATCTCTGTACAACAAGATCGGGAGTTGCCGAGTGCTGCAAAAAGTAGCAAGAAATATGCCTGGCGAATGTAGGTGAATACTGCTTAGTATTATTATTTATTATTAATGATGATGATAATAATATCGGGTGGGGGGGTCTTAAGAAAACAGGCCCTTATTTTTGAAATACACTAGAATGCTGGCAATCGGGTGAAGGTGAAAAAACATATTGAATATTTCCAGAAATTTTACTGAATAGTATCAATTTTGCAAGCTAGCACAGGAATTCTGCAGCCTATGAAGAAAGCACTCAGGGGACAGGCTTTACTAGGTCTGATCCTGAGCCACGAAGTTGAGTTGCTGAGTGGGGTTGGTGCTTTTCTGTGCCACCCCTCTTCTCCACCCTAGTGCCCCCTGGTGGCTGGGCTGGGCCCTTTGCTCCGGCTACATGCCTGGCGCTGAGCAAGCCTGGCCCGGCCCCGCCCCAGGCATTGTTAGGAGATGGTGGCAGAGTATGGGCTCCTCGGTGGGGCCTGTGCAGGCTGCACAGCAAGGCCTGGCAGTGGCAATGCTGTTCCCTTGGCAACCACTGCTCCTCTGTGAGCCAGCTCCTCGGCCTTGCCCACAGCATCCCCAGAGGCAGCATCAAGTGCTCAGCATCCCCCCTCCCGCACAGGCAGCCTGCGGGGAGCCCCAGAGAGGCCGTGCCACCCCCGCCAGCTGGCAGCAGTAGCAGCCCGAGTTCCTCCGCCACTTCCATTCTCTATGGGTAGAAGGAGGAGACCTGCCGGTGGTGGCTTGGCACCATGTTGCCTCTGAGGCCACCGCAGCAGCAGCACTATCAGCCGGGGGACAAAATTTTACCACATGTGTTGGGTGGGCTTTGCCCCTCTCTGCCACCCCCTTTGGGCACCCCCACCAGGGGCACGCTGAAGCTTGGGAAAAGCCTGATGATGATAGAGCCTGAAGCTGCATAAGATGTTGGTAAATAAAGTACACTGTGGTGAACTGACATAAGAGTGTGTGAGGACTGCTGGCAAAAAGAACTCCAGAGTGAGGGAGCGCACCCTGGGACACCCTCCCAAATCAGGGGTTTTTGCTGTTGTTTTTTTCTAAGCCCACTGACTTTGGGATTGTTGTAGGAAGATGGCAGTGGCATGGTATAATGCAGCCTGAGGAATAGCCGTATCTAAACAGAGTAAGGCAGTGGTTCTCAACCAGGGGTACGCGTACCCCTGGTGGTAAGCAAAGGTCTTCCAGGGGGTACGTCAACTCATCTAGATATTTGCTTAGTTTTACTACAGGCTACATGAAAAGCGCCCCCAAAGTCAGTACGAACCTAAATTTCATACAGACAATGACTTGTTTATACTGGTCTACATACTATACATTGAAATGTAAGTACAATATTTATATTCCAATTGATTTATTTTATAACTATATGGTAAAAATGAGAAAGTCAGCAATTTTTCAGGAATAGTGTGCTGTGACACTTTTTTTTATTTCTATGTCTGATTTTGAAGCAAGCAGATTTAAGTGAGGTGTAACTTGGGGGTACACAAGACAAATCAGACTCCTTAAAGTAGTCTGGGAAGGTTGAGAGCCATTGGAGTAAGGGACCATCTTGTCTGGCCACCAATGCCAGATATTGCAACCCCTCAGCAGCCAATATTAACTAGGACACTCAAGCTGAGAGTGGTTTAACGTGAGTGGGGTTGCAGGCAGGGCATTCCAAGGCATAGGTGTTTGAACTAAGGGTGCTGCCGCACCCCCTGCCTTGAAGTGGTTTCCATTATATACAGGATTTACAGTTTGGTCCAATGGCTCTCAGCACCCCCGCTATACAAATTGTTCCAGCACCTCTGTTTCCAAGGGGGATCAGAGTTGTGTATTCTGTTGAATTCTAAGGTATTCTGCAAGGCCCATCTGTTCTCTCTCACTTTGTGAGTGGGGGTTGGTTAGAAAGGGGTGTAGTAGCTGGGGTAGGGGTGGTGATTTCTAGGAAGCCACAATAACACTTCCCTCCTCTGTATACAGTGCTGTAGCATGCTGCTTGGGGTTGGAAAGATGGAGTATTATGGCTCCTTCTAAAATCACCCCCTCCCAAACCCATTTCTTTGAACCCCAGCCAGTGATGAGCTAACAGCCTGCCTGGAGCATAAGCATGGATAGGTCTCATAATTGTATCCTAGCTCCTATAACTGCAGATGCTGCTGTTCATATAAATCTCTGATCCTCTTTTAAAAAAGGTACTAAGCTATTTGCCCCTCAGTAATATCTTGTGGCATTTCAGCTTTCACACCACCCAGAGAGCAGAACCTCTGTTTTGCAGCCACTACTGATCTGTGCTATTTGAGTGGCCATTTAGCTCCAATGCTGATTGAAAAAACCATAAAGACCAGAATTTTCAGCCACAAAAAAGAAGAGAGAAACATACTCAAACATGTTTCCTCTCAGGCCCTTTATCAGCTGATGGGATTTTTTTTCAGTTGCTTTTTTGGGGGTGGGGAAAATGTTGTTTTTCCTCCTTTTTATTTTACTCCCTGGATATGGCTAGTTGAAGCCTTCTTCAAGCCACAAATCAAAAAATCCCTCTCCTCCAAAATAAATACACCAGCGCAAAATTCTGCCTTCAGTTTCATGTGTGTAACACCCTCTGGACTTTAATGGAAGTCCCATGTGACTATCTTTATTCACGTGATCAGTCTAGTTTAGATCAATGGGTCTGCTTGCGTGAGTAAATTTGCTCTCCACTTCAGTGTTTGCGGAATCAGACCATTTGAATCTGTTTTCATCCAAACCCATTTTGTACTGACAGGCAGAGCAACATATTATCGCTGATGCAAATTAATATTAAATGAAACAACTGTCTTGCACATAAACCACTAATGCTTTATGTAAACATTACAAATACATAGTGGTTCTAGATCCATATTTGAAAAAACAAATTTAATTTTTAGACAAACCAATATAACCTGCATGAAAACTAAGTGAACTGAAACTCCAAGCCAGTAGCAGTTTTGGATGAATGCAGGTTCTGGTCTGAATACATTATATAAACAAACTAACATGTTTGAAAGCAAAACCAACAGAGTTTGCAAACGCATTTATTTCAGCCACAAACCCATCTGCTATTACCAATAATGGATTCACAAAATGATTGTGTATTTGCTCAGTTCACAGTCCAATGAGTTCTGCACAGATAGCATGATTCACATGAATCAATACGCAACACACACTGATGATAGGGGTTTGCATTGTCACCTGTGCAGCATCTAATGTTGTTTGGATTAGAGCGGAGATATAAAGTTTTTAAAAGCCCTGTGATATTTTAAGGCAGTCGATAAAACTGTAACAATGCACACTTAATTTTGTATGACTCCTGCAGGATGGAGCTTCTTTTAGCCCCAGTCCTGGAGCTACTTCTCAGCTTACTACAGCCTATAAGTGAAGGAAAACTCCAAAATACAAATGAACATAGGCCAACTAGATCTAATATCTAATCACTGCAAGTGAATATAGATACCTTTCTTCTCTGGGTGCAGTAAAGGAGAAGCTTTAGAGGAAAGGAGAAAATATTTGGGCTACAAAATGAGAAACATATGGAGTGATTTAAAAAGTTACCAACTGATAACGTAGAGCCTGATCCTGCAAAGTGCTGAGTTGTCAGTGGGAATTGAACCCAGAACATCACACACTATAAAAGCATAGACCTCCACTGCTAAAGAACTAAGTACTGTAGGAGGCAGCTGTAGCAGACTGATCCAGCCACTAGAGGGGGGATGTTGTTCCCTGCTGTAGTAATGTGGGCTACCCTGAACACTCAGCTCTTACTGAAGTCATGTCCCCTAGCTTGAACTGGAGCTGAGCAAAGGGTGCAAAATACTATCTGCAGATGTTTGGCTGACTCTTAGTGCCTGTCAAGGTTCCTCCCCCACTCTGAACTCTAGTGTACAGATGTGGGGACCTGCATGAAAAACCTCCTAAGCTTATCTTTACCAGCTTAGGTCCAAACTTCCCCAAGGTACAAAATATTCCACCCTTTGTCCTTGGATTGGCCGCTACCACCACCAAACTAATACTGGTTACTGGGGAAGAGCTGTTTGGACGCGTCTTTCCCCCCAAAATACTTCCCAAAACCTTGCACCCCACTTCCTGGACAAGGTTTGGTAAAAAGCCTCACCAATTTGCCTAGGTGACTACAGACCCAGACCCTTGGATCTTAAGAACAATGAACAATCCTCCCAACACTTGCACCCCCCCCTTTCCTGGGAAATGTTGGATAAAAAGCCTCACCAATTTGCATAGGTGACCACAGACACAAACCCTTGGATCTGAGAACAATGAAAAAGCATTCAGTTTCTTACAAGAAGACTTTTAATAAAAATAGAAGTAAATAGAAATAAAGAAATCCCCCCTGTAAAATTGGGATGGTAGATACCTTACAGGGTAATTAGATTCAAAACATAGAGAACCCCTCTAGGCAAAACCTTCAGTTACAAAAAGATACACAGACAGAAATAGTTATTCTATTCAGCACAGTTCTTTTCTCAGCCATTTAAAGAAATCATAATCTAACACGTACCTAGCTAGATTACTTACTAAAAGTTCTAAGACTCCATTCCTGGTCTATCCCCGGCCAAGACAGAATATAGACAGACACACAGACCCTTTGTTTCTCTCCCTGATCCCAGCTTTTGAAAGTATCTTGTCTCCTCATTGGTCATTTTGGTCAGGTGCCAGCGAGGTTACCTTTAGCTTCTTAACCCTTTACAGGTGAGAGGAGCTTTCCCCTGGCCAGGAAGGATTTCAAAGGGGTTTACCCTTCCCTTTATATTTATGACAGTGCCCCTGCAGCATTGGTTTTCCACAAATATTCTGGGAAACTAGTTTCCTGGCTGGGCTGTTTGTGGAAACAGTGCATTTTTTCTGTTTAGTTCAGAATGTGTCTGGAAATTAAATTTCAAATTCACAGTTGTGATCATTTACACTGTAAATGTGATCCAGAGAGTGATGCTCATCTAGTCAGACAAAAGAAGCCCGTCCAGCTGAAACAGTAGGTAAAGTGAATATCAAACAGTTGAAACGGTCCTCATTATGGTTATTATGATTATTTTATTCTTTACAATCTAGTAGTGCCCGGTGGCCCAAATTAGAGCTTAGAGTCTCATTGTGTTAGGTGCTGTAGGTTTATATAATAAAAGGCAATCTTTGTCCAAAAGTGCTTACACTCTAGCCTGAGAGTAGCCCATGGGCAGTAATATGTCTCCATAAAACACGCATGGAATAACTTAAAATACACCCGTAGAAAATAAAACAAACAAAGCTGTAGAAAGACAAAACAAACAAATCTCCCCCCAAAATCCACCGGCTATGTGTGAATCAGACTAAATTTGTCAAATACTTCATTTGTTACACATCACTTGCTAGTGAGCAAATCTCACCACCCAACAGCAGCAGTAGCAACAGCAGCAACTCCTCCTGAATGTTTCCTCCTTTTGCCGGCTTAAAAAGTTGTAAAGCTAAACCTGAAAAATAAAATTAATAAGTACCTGGTGTTCAGGTGTATCTTGGGATGAATGAATGACTGTGTGTGTGTGTGTGTGTGTGAGATAGGGTGTGTGTTTATGTGTCAGCTGTCTAGATGTATGGGTGTGTTTGTGACTGTCATGCAGGACTAGACCACTGCAGTTAATAATTTTGCAGGATAAAAAAGCCAGATCAGGAAGACCCTGTCCAAAGAGGGAAGGGGGAAAAAAGGCACACAATCTTAAATTAATTTTTTTTTAAAAAAGATAACATAAAGTCCAGAGGCAGAGAGTAGGGCACAATGTTGCTAACCTTTGTGATTTTTTTATAAGGTATATCTTGTGATATTTGGTGAGTTTTTGAAAGCTTCAGCTGCTGGAATCATGTGGCTAGATGAGAATCTCAGCTTTCATTTAAAAAAGAGTTTGTAGCCCTTGTGGTTGCAAAAAAAGCTTGAAAATGTGACACCCCCTGCCAGTGGCCCAGTCATCTTAGCAGAACTGTGTTTAAATCCTGTTTTATGCCATAAAACAAATTACTGGAGTAGATCTGATTTGTTTGGCTGTGATCACAACATGAATGTTCAAGCGCTGGAGCTTTGCTTACATTAATACTTCTGAAAAGCTCCTTTTTACCTTGAGTGCCAAAACCAAAGGGAGACTTTTGTCTTTGCCATTTACCCCGAGCTGGTTAGTTACATCAGACACAAGATACTGTGTCCATCTCCTGATTGGAGGACTCTTTTAACTCACTTACACAGTGCAAACTGTGAGTTGCAAATATTGCAACCAAATATCCAACCTGAAAGTCATGGTGTGTTAGTTAACTACCTGAGTCAGACACATGTGTTAGCTACAATAAGTTGTACCAGGAATTGTGAATTTGATTGCAGTGTTCATCTTTCAGATGATTTGCAGCTCCAAGATTATTCACTGAAGTGATTCATGAATCACTGGGCCAATACAATTAGATATTTTAAATTTGATACTTTTTTCCTCCCTCTCTATTCAGAAATAAATTATTCATTGTGGATTATTTCCGCATCTCTAGAAATGTTTGATTGGCTCATTGTACTTTCTAATGAGTGTTTTCACAATATACCACAAATCTCTCCTTCCATATTACAGAGCAGCTAAAAATAAAATCAATGAAATGGGGGGAGTTTTGCCACTGATTTCAATGGGGCCAGGATTTTGCCCTGAAAGTATAAATAATTCAGCAGAGTATCTAAATATCAGTTCAATTGATTAAAGCAAGACAAATCTATTCATAATAAAAACAATCTTCACTTTAAAGGGCTAATTAAATAAACAAATACAAAGTCAACAATTAAAAAAAAGAAAAGGTCTCCTTAGCAATTCATACTGTGATGTCAAGTGCCACCTGGTGTTAGTTTTAGGGACAGCAACAGGATATTGCCTCGTGCACCATAGGGTGTAATTTTAATAAAGTAGCAGTAGCACGTTTAATTTTTTTCCAGAGTTGCAGAAAGGAATTTTTAGCTGTTCTGGGGACTTGGGCCTCCAATATGCTGGGATCATATTTGCTGTAGTAACTGCACGTGACACTTTTCAGCTGATGGCATTGTATTTTTACATAAGTAACTGAAGTCATAAGTGGTTCGATTTTTTTAGACAGACCAAGAGCCTAATCTTACCTATTTTTATTCATATGACTAGTCCCATTAACCTTAATGGGATTAGTCAAGGGTTTCAGGATTGGGTCCAAAATGACCTCACACAATGGGAAGGGGTGGTTAGGACGAGGATCCATATTCCTCTGCTTGTTTGTATCTATCATACACTCATCAGGCAGCACCTTCTCTACAAGGTGATGATAATACCTTGTGCTTCTAGCATGCTTTTCATCCAAGGATCTTTAAAAATGGATTAAAACTCAGAACACCCCTGTATGGAGATAAGTAACTCCATCTGATGGTGGAGAGATGAAGTGACTTGACGCAATGTGACTTAGCAGAACTGGGAGGAGAACCCAGGTCTTCAAACACCTAGTTCCAGCTCTGCCCAACGTAAGACATGCCCTGTGGTGTGATCTGGTCATGTTAGACTTAGGGCTCCAGAGTTTGAAGCTTGTGTGAGAATGGCTATTGCCATTCCCTTTTCTCTAGCTGTAATGTGTGTATTGCATTTTTGAGGACAGCGTGGTAGGAGATTTTGCCTTTAGCAGAATTGAACTTTATGGGATTCGAAAAACTCATGGATAAAGCTGTCCCCAATTTTTAAGGGAATCCCAGTTTGCTGGACAGCCCCTGACAGGATGTGGAACTGTGAGGTCTCTGTCTGCTCAGATTTGTCTCTGTTCATTACTAGCCTCTACTGGATGGAATATCATTGAACCATGTTCAGCAGATCCAGCTGTGTAGCAGATCTATCAGCTGCAGCCGATCTGAAGCAGAGTAAAGATTTGAGGAGGGAAAGAGAGCTTGGAGGTGAGTTGCATATCACAAGTGACCTTATTGGGGGGGACCCACATTCCAAAAGCTGGCTCTGCTCTCATACAGCTGTAGTTGTTGCATTGTTCCCTTCAGGTCTCCACTAAGAACAACTTTCCTGTTGCTCCTATGAATATCAGTGTTGGGGGCTGGTAGAGAGCATTGCAGTTTGCATTCTTCTTCCTCTACCACACGTTCCCCATTCAGTGTAATTCAGTCCATCCCTTCAGTGAAAAGCTTGGTCTTCACCAGCTGAGACTCTGGAGTGAAATGGTCACCCCTAGTTCCGTGCCATACTCAAAGGACGGCACAGTTTACTGTGGATAAACAGAGAACGACAGAGCTGATAGTCTGACATCTTTCACTAGCTCTGAATTCTCTCTCCTTGACTCACACACACACCCAGAGACGTATACGCCAAACATACACACACACACACGCTTGCTGAGCCTCACAGTTTATTCTCAGAACATATGGATTCTATGTGTAGATATGTACATAGAGTTCTCAGTAAAACTGGCATTCGGTGCAGGATAGACTGTACTTCTCCAAGAGAATTTGCATGTGTGGATGATATCAGAGAGTACAGCAGCTGGTAAAAAGGCACAAAAGCCTAATGCAGCCAAAGCCCTGGGAGGGTGAATTGTGGGATAAAGTGAAACCATATGAGAGGTTTTTTCCTTCTTCCATGACAACGGCTCCTCTCCTCTGCAAATGGTTCAGCTATAGAGAAATACACGTGGACTCCACAGCCTGAACCATCTCTGACACAATGGGGAATGGGCTCCTCATACTATAAGGCAGTGATCCTCAAACTATTGTACTGGTGACTCCTTTCACATAGCAAGCCTCTGAGTGCGACCCCCCCCTTATAAATTAAAAACACTTGTTTATATATTTAACACCATTATAAATGCTAGAGGCAAAGTGTGGTTTGGGGTGGACTTCAGAAAAGCAGACTTTGACAACCTCAGGGATCTGATGGGCAGGATTCCCTGGAAGAATAACATGAGGGGGAAAGGAGTCCAGGAGAGCTGGCTGTATTTTAAAGAATCCTTATTGAGGTTACAGGGACAAACCATCCCGATGTGTAGAAAGAATACTAAATATGGCAGGCGACCAGCTTGGCTTAACAGTGAAATCCTTGCTGATCTTAAACATAAAAAAGAAGCTTACAAGAAGTGGAAGATTGGACAAATGACCAGGGAAGAGTATAAAAATATTGCTCGGGCATGCAGGAGTGAAATCAGGAAGGCCAAATCACACCTGGAGGTGCAGCTAGCAAGAGATGTTAAGAGTAACATGAAGGGTTTCTTCAGGTATGTTAGCAACAAGAAGAAAGTCAAGGAAAGTGTGGGCCCCTTACTGAATGAGGGAGGCAACCTAGTGATGGAGGATGTGGAAAAAGGTAATGTACTCCATGGTTTTTTTGCCTCTGTCTTCACGAACAAGGTCAGCTCCCAGACTGCTGCACTGGGCAGCACAGCATGGGAAGGAGGTGACCAGCCCTCTGTGGAGAAAGAAGTGGTTCGGGACTATTTAGAAAAGCTGGATGAGCACAAGTCCATGGGGCCGGATGCACTGCATCCGAGAGTGCTAAAGGAGTTGGCGGATGTGATTGCAGAGCCATTGGCCATTATCTTTGAAAACTCATGGCCATGGGGGGAGGTCCCGGATGATTGGAAAAAGGCTAATGTAGTGCCCATCTTTAAAAAAGGGAAGAAGGAGGATCCTGGGAACTACAGGCCAGTCAGCCTCACCTTAGTCCCTGGAAAAATCATGGAGCAGGTCCTCAAGGAATCAATTCTGAAGCACTTAGAGGAGAGAAAAGTGATCAGGAACAGTCAGCATGGATTCACCAAGGGCAAGTCATGCCTGACTAATCTAATTGCCTTCTATGACGAGATAACTGGCTCTGTGGATGAGGGAAAAGCAGTGGACGTGGTGTTCCTTGACTTTAGCAAAGCTTTTGACACGGTCTCCCACAGTATTCTTGCCAGTAAATTAAAGAAGTATGGGCTGGATGAATGGACGATAAGGTGGATAGAAAGCTGGCTAGATTGTCGGGCTCAGCTGGTAGTGATCAATGGCTCCATGTCTAGTTGGCAGCCAGTATCAAGTGGAGTGCCCCAAGGGTCGGTCCTTGGGCCCGTTTTGTTCAATATCTTCATTAATGATCTGGAGGATGGCGTGGATTGCACCCTCAGCCAGTTTGCAGATGACACTAAACTGGGAGGAGAGGTAGATATGCTGAAGGGTAGGGATAGGATACAGAGGGACCTAGACAAATTGGAGGATTGGGCCAAAAGAAATCTGATGAGGTTCAACAAGGACAAGTGCAGAGTCTTGCACTTAGGACGGAAGAATCCCATACACCGCTACAGAGTAGGGACCGAATGGCTAGGCAGCGGTTCTGCAGAAAAGGACCTAGGGGTTACAGTGGACGAGAAGCTGGATATGAGTCAACAGTGTGCCATTGTTGCCAAGAAGGCCAATGGCATTTTGGGATGTATATGTAGGGGCATTGCCAGCAGATTGAGGGATGTGATCATTCTCCTCTATTCGACATTGGTGAGGCCTCATCTGGATTACTGTGTCCAGTTTTGGGCCCCACACTACAAGAAGGATGTGGAAAAATTGGAAAGAGTCCAGCGGAGGGCAACAAAAATGATTAGGGGACTGGAACACATCACTTATGAGGAGAGGCTGAGGGAACTGGGATTGTTTAGTCTGTGGAAGAGAAGAATGAGGGGGATTTGATAGCTGCTTTCAACTGCCTGAAAGGGGGTTCCAAAGAGGATGGATCTAGACTGTTCTCAGTGGTAGCAGATGACAGAACAAGGAGTAATGGTCTCAAGTTGCAGTGGGGGAGGTTTAGGTTGGATATTAGGAAAAACTTTTTCACTAGGAGGGTGGCGAAACACTGGAATGCATTACCTAGGGAGGTGGTGGAATCTCCTTCCTTAGGAGTTTTTAAGGTCAGGCTTGACAAAGCCCTGGCTGCGATGATTTAGTTGGGGATTGGTCCTGCTTTGAGCAGGGGATTGGACTAGATGACCTCCTGAGGTCCCTTCCAACCCTGATATTCTGATTCTATGAACCCCCCATGTAATGACCTCATGACCCCCTGAGGGGTCCCGACCCACGGTTTGAGAACCCCAGCTATAAGGAGTCCTTCCCTCTTTGCACGCCTGCAGGGACCATAATGCTGCAGAGCATGAAGGGAAACATTTATACATTGGCATGCGAGAAAGTAAATTTGCAGTTTGTGGGAGGCTTGCAGTTTCATTCCTGTGTGGGACTCCAGCACAAGCTTTTCTTTTACTGAAGGGCAGGATTTGTTGTTCTGAAAATACGAGTTATTCGTGCATGTTCTCAGCTTGTCTTTGTTCTGACAGAGTTAGCCACAAACTGAAGTGTGCAGAGCACAATATGCAGATGTGTAATTTTCACAGAAAAGTGAGAGATTGAAAATAAAGAGCTTAATGGAAGGACAGATGCTATGATAAACAGCATGGGTCAGATTCAACCCTCATGTAACTTCATGGACTGCAGTGGACCTACAGCATGGATGGATTTTTCCCTCTTAGATGATGCTACAAAGACTTGATGTCTTGACATCTTTTCACATAGAGAAGCAGTGCAATGAACTGCAATGTCTGACCTGACAACCCTGCAGAGAGGTGCAGACAAAAGGCTCCAGGGCTAGTTTTACACAGGTGTTTAGATGCTGAAAGATGAAGATAGATGTTGAGTGAAAATCAGTGGGATGAAGATAGACGTTGAGTGCCTAGTCTGCATAGGCACTTTTGAAAATTCCACTAGGCACTTTTCTGCATATTTAGGTGCCTATACACCTTTGAAAATCTGGACTCAAGTGACTTGAAAGAAACATGGGGCTCAATTCTGCTCAAGGTTACTTTGAGTCAATCTGGACTGACTCCAAATTAGTCAATTGAATTCAGTCTTTCAGGAAGTCATATATGAAACTGCATGTGAACTTTGTGGCTGAAGCTCATCTCAAAAGACGGATCCAAACCAGAACTCCAGATCCAAACCCGAACAGACATTGTAGAGAGTCAGTATGAATCTAATTCAAATTTCATGGCTCAGTGTCATCAACTGACCGTCTTTAAAGCCACCAAACTCCAAAACCAAGCCATTTTTTATTTAGCTGTCAACACGGATACAAGTTTGAGAATCCAAGGGTGATATGGTGTTTTTTTAACAAAGTCTGTAAATTTCTATGCATACTAATTGTAGCCCTCAGGTTCTCAGCAAGTGTTCGGAGTGGCCCTCAGAGTTGTGATTATTAGGGCCTCACTTCAGCCTGCACAGCTGGATCTGCTGAACACTGCTTGATTATATTCTATCCAGTAGAGGGTAGTATTGCACAGAAACAAGATGGCCCTTTACGATCCTAATGCCTTTTGGATATGGTAATCAAATCAGCAGCTACTCTTCCATTCAGAGCACTGAGCCCTTCATGATTCAGGTCTGGTATGCTTGGGCTGAAAGAGAGAGAGAACAGGCCTGAAACTCTATATTGTTAGTTTCTTTCCAAGTTCCTTTTCTGTCTGCACATAGTCAGCTCAGCCTGACTCTAAAGTGCTTTGCCAAGCCAGTCCACAATGAGTAATTGGAGAGCTTGAGATTTCTTTCAGGATGGATCACTGACTTTCTCTGTCTCTTGCTCCCCACCCTTTCCCCTTCCACCTGCATTGCTTGTGTCCTTAGTAAAATCAGACATCAATAAGAGTATAGATATTACTAGACCAGATCCATTGTCTTTACAGTCCTGTATGCTGTCTCTGACAGTGGCCAAAACCAGATGCTTCAGAGGAAGGTGCAAAATGCCCCAAAATGGAAAATTCTGCAATAAAATGCTCACTGGGGAAGTTTCTTCCTAACTCCAAACAGGCAATGGCTGACCTATGCTCTGAAGCAGGAGAGGTTATATTCATCCTCTGTTCTAATGAATGTCACTTTCGCTGTGGCCCCTGCAGAACCCACAGAATCGTGGCCTGACACAAGTCCTGTGAGTTTTGGAGGAAATCCTCCAAAATACTGAGGCTTGGGCCAAAAGCCTACGATTAGGCAACTGTGCACTCTGCATGCTTTATTAAGAAAGTTCTTCTGTGGGATTAATGAAATAGGGGCAGGTCCAGGGTCTCATTGTAGCCAGAAAGAGTTTTGCTTGATTAAGGACCCCAGAGTCTCACGTACAGCACAGCCTTAAAGGGACCCTTTCTGTTGGGTCCCTTAACTTTCAAGTTTGAATGTCACATCATTTGCCCAGTCATAAATAGCTGTGAATTAAACAGGCTGTGCTGTTTTTTACTAATAGATATGTGCAGTAACGTTGTGGTGTTATCTTCATATCCCACCGGTGTTTGCATTAGTAGGTCAGGACCTGGAGCTGATGTTTTTGATGAGATTTAGAAAGTGGGCAGAACTTTGATTCAGTTGTATAATTTCCATTCAGAACACGTCTCAGCACCTGGGCCTGGGTTTCATTTTTTGTTCTCTGACAGCAACAGTAAATCAATAAGGCAGTTGGAGGTCAGGTGTAGTCAATCATTAACTACAGCCTGCTTTGGGGGAAATATGTAATATTTGACTTTAAAGCACAGGGCCTAAACCTGAAGGTCTCACTGATGAGGCCTTGTCTACACTAGAAAAGCTTTGCTGGCTTAGCTATACCAGTATAGTTATACTGGCAAATACAGCTTATACAAGCATAAAAGTGCTCCTGCTGGCATAGTTTATACCAGTTCCCTGAAGGCTTGTCTACACTACAGAGCCTTGGCCAGTATAGTTATACCAGTAGAGCCCCCTAGTGTAGCCACACTGTAAGCAGGCAGGAGTTCTTTTGCCGACATAGCTACCCCACCTCCCCCAAACAATTTTGGCTATGCCAACAGAAGCACTCTTTAGTTGGCATAGTTGTGTCTACACTGTGGGTTCTAATCGCATAGTTCCTCCAGGTAGGAAGTGTAAGCAGGGAGGTAGCCAAACTTCGTAATGTAAATCCAGCCCAAGAGACATACCAGCAAAACCACTGTTTAGGATGGTGTAGGTGCACGAACTCTAGGGTTTATGCCAGAATAGATATGTCAGCTAAAAAAAAATCACATCCTCTAGGTAACAAAGCTATGCCAGTATTTTAAGTGTAGACCAGACCTCAGGGTCAGGTTCTCCCACCCGTACTCACACTGAATAGCATGGTGCTCCGTGAGTGGTCCAACTGAAAGCAATTCTTGACATTACTTGGAGAGTGAAATACAGCTTAGTGTAAGAGTGATGGAATCTGGGCCTCTGTTTTTATTCAAGCACAATCCCATTGATCTCTGAGAGTTTTTTCCTGCATTAGAATTCAAGAGTTCAGAGGACTGGGTCCCCAAATTTTCAAACCTGGACACCCAGAGATAGGTACTTTTGAAAATCCCACCTTAGGTGCCTAAGGTAGTTAGGTACCCAAATCCCACTAAAAGTCCATGAAAATCTCACCCCTAAATTCATATTTAGGTGCCTCATTTTCAGAAATGGCTGTCATTTTACTTCAGAAGTTGATCTGGGATCTCAGCACCTTTGAAAACCATGCTCCATGAAGTCTGGCCTTAGGCACCCAAGTCTGGAAATGTTGGACAAATTCACACTACATACACCCCAAGCTTCAATGCCCCATTCTGCTTTGACATGCTCATTTCAATTTCACCTTCCCAGACCCCTTCCTTCTGCAGAAGTACATCTATGTGCCTGTTGAAGTCATTCATGTTCTTTGTTTCAATCACCCTCCCTAGTGACTTATTCCATGGGTCTAATGCATTCTGAGTGATGTTTGCTTTTCAGCCTACTTCTTGAGACTGTCATTTTCTGATTCATATGCTGGTTGGCTTCCATATAACTGTAGGCTCATTGTGTGAGGCATAATGTGTTGCCCTTCTCATCCTCGCAATGGAGTAGGAGGTGAGTAAGTATCACTAACGTCCATTACTCTGTCCGATTTTGGTTCTCCTCCTACCTCTCTAATTGCTCCTTTAGCGTGTCCTTTGGAGAGTCCTCTTCAGACCCGCCTCCAATTGTCAATAGAGGTTCCACAGAACTCTGTCCTTGGTCTCCTTCTCTTCTCCCTCTGCACCTTATTTCTGAGTAATCTCAACCACAATCGCAAATATAGTTACCATCTTTATGCTGATGACTCTCAGATCTATCTCTCTACCCTAGACCTGACTCCTTTCTGTGCATATTAAACTCTCAGCCTCTCTCTCTGATATCCCTTCATGAATTCCACCAACATCTCAAGTTCAACATGGCTAAAACAGAGTTCTTAATCTTCCCCCAAAGCCTGCCCTGCTACCCCCTTTCTCGAACACTGTGGACAATCCCATCATCCTGCCTGCCACTCAAGACTAAGGGAAAATTCACAAGCCTTTCATCATGTTTATGAGACAGGTTAAAAAACCCCCAGAATCGCTAAAGTCACAATAAAATTGAAAGAGTTGGCAATCCTGTAAGTCCCGACCTTGTGGTTGTAGAAGGTCCCCGTGGCACTTTTGGAAGAACAGGGATGCTAAACGTAGATTTCCTTCCCAATTTTAACTCAGTCAGTTACATTCTGCCTCTCTTAACTTGCCCAACAGTTTCAGGCCTTGCCTTCACTCAAAAGCCGTACTGCCTTAACTAAACCAGTCCATTCCAGTATAGTGCAATCTATACAAACCCAGTTAAAGCCATGCAAGCTCCCTAGTGGGGATACAGTTATGTCAGTATAAAGATTCTTTATACCAGGATAGCTATTCCCAGAAAGGAAGGGGCACAAGTGATACCATTATAAGGTACCATTAGCCAGGATAACTATTAAGGTGGCAATGTGTCCAGGTTTTCCTAGGATTGTCCCTCTTTTGAGGTAGCTGTCCTGGGAAATATGTAAGGGTGCTCAGTACACACTTAAGGTTGACACCTGGCCAGTTTTTGTAAGTGCGGGGGTTTTGTTTCACTGGGGACACATTACAGTGTTCTAAAGCTCATACCCTCATGGTCCAGACTGCGGTGCCATTAGTAGGAAAAGGTAAGAAAAATGATAAAATAACATAAAAATACTGTGTGTGTGTGTGTGTGTGTGTGTGTGTGTGTGTGTGTAAAATAGTTATCTCACATTGTAGTAGTGATTAGCTATAGTTGGCACAAGGACCCTTTTTCTTAGGGGGGATTGGAGTATGGCTAATGGCTGTTTTTGTTCGTGGAGGGTTGGCCAGTGGGTAGTGTTTCTGCACCTTGGAAGTGGCAATCCTATAGAAACTGCCAGTTGTCCAGTTCTATGGGCTCAGGATCATCCTGGATGTCCCGGTTATTTTGTACTTCAGAGGTGACAACCCTAAAAACTGTATGCATACTAGGGGTTGTACCAGTATAGCTGTATCAACCAACTTAGTTATACCAGTGCAAAAGCTGTGTGGTGTAGACGAGGCCTTAGCTGGATACAGTACTACTCCTCATGTCCTGGCCTAAACTGTTGTCTAACAACACATAGAAACATTAAACAGCGGCCAAACTGTCCCTCACGGTGGACAGAACTTTGTTAGTAGGTGACCTGATCTTGATAGATCCCTTATCTTCACACAGCGGAGTGTTGTGAAGTTCAGTTAACTAATGTTTGGGAAATGTGTTGAGATCTTCAGATGAGGTGCAATGGCTCATTCCAGTGCTAAGTATTATTAATGGATTGCACCCCTTTTCTGGTATCCGCAGTATGTCATAATGATGTTCTCTTCTTGCCCAAAGATGGGGTAGCCAGGAGACATGACAGCCTTTTATCTCTTTTAATAACTGTCAGGAAGAGGCATAATCCTGAAAGGAAAAGTGGGTGTATTCCATTTGCTTTGGTGCATATCCAGATCTGCACCCTGCCAGCAGGATTGTAATTAAAAAATAAATAAATATTTCCACAGATGAAATTATACAAAACCTACTGCAGTGCAGCCTCCCTCATATTTTGATCATGGCAGCTCCTGTCACTTTGAAATAACCAGTTGATATTGCTCTCTGAATGACCCCCACAGCTTTCAGTGTTCATTTTACTGTCATGTGGGCCTTGTATGGACTTTGTTTTAATTTTGTCTCATACAGAATTTTGGCCACTCCCTTCAAGCCGGCCTGTCCTGACCATTGTATGGGTATGCAGCGGGGGAAGGGTTTCAAGGGGACTTTCCCCGGTGCATCTCTGTGCAGGGGGAGCACAGGAACTATGCTCACTCTTTGCACCCCCCAGAGTGCAACAGGAGGAGGTGGGCCAGTATGCCCCAGAGTGCAACAGGAGGAGGTGGGCGACATCCCCTCTTTACCCTGAGCAGTAGAGCTGGTGGGTAGGCCAGATGGAGCAGGCCATACCAAACCAAGGGGTAGGTAAACCAGCACACTTCTACAAGCTGGCATAGGGACCGAGCCACCTGCACTCACTCTGATGTGGTGCACCTCCACGCTGTCACGCTGCAGGCCAGATTTATTTACACAGTCTGTCCCTTAGCAACCAGAAACTGAATTATCCCATAATGCATGCCTGTGTGGAGGGGAGGGGTGGAAACAATTAGGATAAATGCTAAATGTTATTTTTAATACTCATGTTTTTGCTCCATTTTATTTCAATGGAGCTATTCATGGAATAAGGTAATCGGTGTTATCATTTTTATGACGCTGATTCATCAGTCCACCCCTATTCAGCAGAGTGCACTTTGCACACATGCACTTTATGCACATACTTAACTATTAGGTATGTGCTTAAGTCCCATTGACTTCAGTGTGACCTAAGGTTAAGCATGTGTTTAAGTGCTTTCCTGAGTAGTGATCCTGAGATTGGTTCTGACACCAGATTTCAGGGCTTTAATTTACTACCTGAAGGCAGAAACAATTACCTGATATTTGCTATTCAGTACATTTTCACCCCTCGGAGTATGTCTCCAGAGTCTTTTGATCATTCCCCTGTTTGCAAAGAAATCCTCTAAGCTCCTGGAGAAAATAACTGTAGAAACCCAGCCTTTATTAAACACTCACACTTAGATTCCTTCATGTCAGAGAAGGCGATTCAGTCCGGAAAAAATATGTCAGACCTTATTTCCTGGCTGCCTAAAAAATGACAAACAAGCTGCAGTAATGTTGGTGAATGACACACAGCAGAATTACCTACAGTAGGTGAAGAACTCCAGTGGAATGCAAAGCATGAGAGACATTGGCAAGGCCCAGCCCATAATGCGATCATCACAAGAATGTATGTAAATGTTATTACGTTTTTATTGTAATTCTTCTTACATCCATTTAAGAAAGAGACAACAAAAATCATACACTTATTGTGCTGGACAATGTGCTGCAGTACAGACTAATAGCACACTTGGCTTTTTTAAAATTTGGTAGCTAAGAAGAGCTTTAATACTGACTTTGTTTTTTGAAACTCTTCTATCAGGCTTTGCTTAAAATGTGCTTGTTGATGAATTGTATCCCAGACCAGGGTAAAACGAAAGGGTTTGATTCTCACTTACACTAAAAGCCCCTTTACATTGCTCAGAAGCCTTAAGGTGGGTGAATGGCATCTTTAAGGCATCTTCATATTGCCAGAGTAGTGTAAAGGAGCCTTAGTGTAAATGAGTCAGGGCCTATATTTAAAAGTTGTGTCAGGCCATATTTAAAACATTCTTATTGTCCATTAAATTTCATCCTTGAAGTCTTTGTTGCCACTTGCAAAATATACAATATATGTAGGCCTTAGGGATTAGGAGTCTCCAGTGAAGTGCTTAAACCCAGCATCTAGCCAGGTAAACTTTTTACATGGACTTCCCCGTGTCTCATTCATAATCAGACCCAACATACACGTGTGTGTGTGCATGTCCGCACCTTTTACCATCTAGAATGCAAAGCTTTAGCTACCTCCTGCTGCCTCTTGGATTAGCCAGTAGATGGCACCACAGAGTAATATTAACAACACCCTCTTACCTTGAAGCTAAAACATTTCTGGACCCAGACCATTGCTTGAACTGGTCTTTGTGCAACAGTAGACATTATTGCTGGAGCTCACTTAAACAATTGAACAAAGAGACTAGTAATAATGATAAGAATGACATCTGTAAGCATACACACTCATAATCTCAGCTCACTGACATTCCTTAACAGAGGCAGGGTATTTCTGAGATAACCCTTCTTGTTATTTAAAAATTGTGGATATGCAAATTTTACCTTTTAGACACATAAATATTAGTAATGATCAATATTGTTTATACACACATGCATATTTCTTTCTCTTGCTGTATGTGTATTTATACATACACGTATATATAGTGGCCACACTTAGAATGTTTTAACTGATTTGAGAGAGATTTCCTATATATATATAATGGGGAATACTGTTTAGAATGGGGGAAGTTCAGATTAATTGAAGCTTTTAAAGTGCACCTACTGTGTGTTTGTTTATGAATGTGTCTATAATGTGTGTATACTGCTCTGTTTTTCTCTGTGTGTATCACATAATGGTTATAATGTGTATGGCACTTTTCTATCTTTAATTTTATTCTGACTGCTATAATTCTACTCTATTACCTGGAAAATCAGGCTTGTTAACAATTAAGCAATAGATCCCCACACATGCTCAGATGCAATGGCCTTCCAAAACCAAGATAGCAGACATCCCACTTCCAAAGACTCTTCATGTTAGCTTTACACCACATTTATTTAAAACAAAAACAGGAACGTGCATTGAAATGAGTGGTGTTGATGTTGGACTCAACACATTGTGAAATTGTGGTTCTGGCTTTGGACATGTATTTGTTTTTGTGGCTAATAGACCCAGAATGATTGCCTAGTTTACTTCAATGTTTTTTCTTCCCGTGAGTAAGGACTGCAGGGCTTGTATTCATTGTATTCAAAATTGGCACAATCCAGAGAAAATTCCTTTGTGGATTTCTATGAAAAGGTGAGCACATTCATAATGCATAGATTGACTTGACATGTGTAATTATAGTCAATATAGACAATAATTTACAGTTTTGTCTCTTGTAATGTACTTAATGTTACCATGAGGAAACAAAAGTTTGTGACTTATTTTTAATGATTTATCATAACATTTCCATGCTGTAAGTGAGACAGATTAAATCGACAGTACGTGCAATTTAGCTATGTATCAATTAGCTACAAAAATGCTAAGAATTTGATCCTTTATGTTGGAAACTACACAAGAATTATATAATTATTGCAGTAAATCAGCTAGTTAAATGGCAATTCTATATAAACAGGTTGATTTCAAAGTAAGATTAATAGCCATTCATTGATATTTTATGTGATTGCCAAAGAGCATACTACATTGTTGCTAAGAATCATTAATGGATTAAAATAAGGGTTCTGCATATTACATACAATGTATCTTCAGACAGTAGCTTGTCTTTAGTTTCCACACTAGCCTTGCTTTTGTTAGCCCTATACAATACACAGAGCTGAAAGGCTGACTCACGTGAGTAAGGTTAGTGTAGTCCTAAGAATTCTTTCAGAAGCTCACAGGTTTTCTTGTGGATGACTTCACGGAGCTTTCGTACACGCCGGACACTGGAGATGCCCACAAAGCTGTCTGGCTGCAGGACGGCCATCCCATTGTGGACATCACCCATGATGATAAGCTGACCATCCACTGTGGTCATATTGGGGCATGGGCAGCTCCAGTCCATATTTAAAAGGGTGATTTCTAGAGGTTCCTTCCCCAGGAATTTTAATCCCATTTTTTCATCTTTTAGAATCTCCTCCACTGTCACCAAGGCGTGTCCCGAGTCTTGGTCTTCGGTTAGTTCCGTTATATGGCCTAGGATAACAAAGTCGCTTTTGCAGAAGCTTGTCACCAGCTTTTGGCGAGGTTTGCAGGCTTTGCAGTGCGTGTTCTTAGGGAAAGGACACATCTCTTCGCAGGCCTCTTTACTCTCAAAGTTATTCTCATTGCCTCCACAGCCACCATAAATGAAAGATTGGCATTGCTTTGTCAAACTGTTGTATGCCCATCTGGGCTCATAGGCTTTGCAATGACTCTGAAGGGCTGGCAGGTTGCAGATGTTGATTGGGCCATTCATACACGTTAACATACAGTTCTCATAGGTCTCAAAGTGGTTCAGGTTGCTATTACAGTTCCCATAGATGAATGTAAAGCAGTTGTTTTTCTTTGCATCATAATACCACCTGGTCTGCTCTTCCCCACAGTCTTCACTGTCTGGCTGCTTCAGACATTCATCGGTTGGGAAATGGGTTTTGTTTTGGGACGCTTCTTTTGATGTAGGTTCTCCTTTGACGACTGACAATGGGAAATCAACCCTGAGAAGGCCACCGATGTTTTTTGCAGTGCATGTGTAAATGCCTGCATCTTGCAGCTGGGTGTTATAGATTACCAGCTGGGCAATGTTGGTAACCACAACATTCCCCCTGACGTGATTTGGCCTCATAATGATTTTTTCCTTACTGTCTATTTGCTTCTCCCAAGTAATTTCTGGTTTGGGTCTGCCTGTGACATCGCAAAGAAAGCTAACAGTCTCTCCCACATACACTGACTGATGGACTGGATTGTTAACTAGAGCAGGTGGCAGGATATCAGTGATGGTTGTCTCTGAATAGGCTGTGGTAGGGCGCACTGTAGTCTCTGGTGGGATGGGGCTGGTATTTGGCCAGGTCAGATGGTACCGACAAGTGACTACATTTAGAGTAATGCCTTTGGTGCAAGCTTCTGCATCCATATAACACTTGTTGTAATAGGTGAGTCCATCGGAGGCACAGGTAAAACTGGGCTCTTTTTCACACCTATCTTTGCATTTGCATACAGGCTGTCCATCCCAGATATCACACTCTGAGCCTTGCTGGATACACATGAAACGGTCACAAGTTGCCTCTTTGGGCATCCCGACGGGTCCTTTCTTCCCCTTGATGTCCATGTACCGAGCTGCCACACAACTCTTTGTCCCACAGACATTAGGACAGCACTTCTCAAAGGTCTCGCATTCCTAAGACAAAACAAAACAAAACAACCAAACTGTTATTGGGATGGTTTATCATTTGAGAACTACAAACAGATGGAGAAATTCCTTCTTGTGGTGACAGGGTGCTCTAGTGGTTAAATCAAAGGGCTAGGTGCCAGGGGACCTGGGTTCTATTCCCAGTTCTGCTGAAGACATCTTGTATGACCTACGGTAAGTCATTTCATTTATTTGAATGTCCACTTGCCCATCAGGAATATGGGAATAGCATCACTTCTCTATCTCAGTGGGGATGCTGTGAGACTACATTAATTGGATTTGTCAAGTGTTTTGAGATCTTTGAATGAAAGGTGTGAGAAGGGCAATGTATCATTATTTCTAAGCACCTAAAGCAATAGTAAATCCTTCACAAAATCATATCGAACATTTGGTTATAGAAGTAACCGCGAACCCAAATGAACCCTCTTTTAGTGCCAAAGGACAAGCCTCCTGAAGTAAGAGCAGATGGAAAGTCTTATCATATGGTTATAGTCATTAATCCCTTTTATTGTCCTCAGAAGTATGTAGAGTATTATTTGAATTCCATGAAACTAGCAGCATACTCTTGGAGTGGAAACTGCCAAACATCTTTAATTGTTCACAACATATTATAAATGGAATAGCTCAGAACTAAGGCAAAACTAAGTTCTTGCTCCAAAATTATTTTGTTTTCCATGGAAAACAAAGTATCCACTTATGGGCTAGCTGTCACTTATGCGTCTCTGTCAGTCTTAGTTTTAAGTGCAGCATCCATGTTAAATATAATATTGGTTATGATCATTTTTAAATTGTGGTTAATTATAGTAGTTGTCTGCCTTTCTAAACAGAAAACATATTTTTGTGTGGTTTGTAGAACTGTAGACAATATGTGGTTCATGGATTATTGTAATGAAACATGAACATTGTTACCCTATACAGAATAGGACAAATTCTGCCCTTAGTTACACAATTTTGATCTCATAGAAGCCAGTTGGGCATCTCTGTAACTGATGGCAAAATTTAGTCATGCTGTCTTTTAATGCCATCAGACTAAACAGTGATATGGCCATTATTCATGTGCAATATCCTTTCATTGACGGGAACCAGAGGATCTACTATTTTAGCTCCTTCCCCATTTCTAACTATGCAGCGCTGTGGTCCAAAAGCAAATCTGCAAAACATAATGGACTAAACATAAGGCTGGTGTAGCTCTAATAAAGCCATGAAAGCTTGGCGGATTTACACCTGTAGAGGATCTGGCCCAAAGGCTCAGACTCTGAATGGGACTATGGTCTGCCACTCTGCAAACCTGACTTTTTTTTCCAAGTGGTTTCTGGATTTTCACTGTTTGACCGGGAACCTGTGAAAGGAATGCCCGCAACCTTTGAAAGAGAGTAGTAGTCATTCTTTAGCGTACCTGAGAGTTGAATTTAAAAGGCAACTTAATATGCCATTGTAACCAGAAAAGTAATATAAAAATAACATCCTAATATATCAGCTCCTTTTTTGTCTTTAAACAATATCTGCTTAATTGACTGCCACACATAAGTTTTTGCTACTTTTAGCACTGCAGAAATGATCCAGGTAGTGGAAAGAGAGCCAAATCTTTTCCTGCATCATGACTGTCAGCTTGGTTCCGACTGCAAAATCTTTCCTGCTGAGGAAGTTGTAAGAAGCAGAAAGAGCAAGCATGGATTTTCAGATGCCATTGAGTGGCTATGCAGGCAGTTTTAAAAATGACCTTTTGACTTGTAAGCTATGTGCATTTTGTTCTGGGGGCATCATATGAGAGAGCATCTGCATGATTATTTTTACCATGTTATTTTTTGAACTAGTCAGACATTACATTTCAAATGTAGCAAAGGCTGGTGATGTGTATGCCAACCAATAGGCATCATACAGAACTCTCTCTTGGGAAACATAGCACTTGATGATGGCAATGAAGAATGATGAGGTTGGTGAAAATGCTAAAATGCAGTGAGCTGGCCCAATAACATGTCAAATTCCCGAGTCTAAGCTGATGAGGTTCTCTTTGGTGAGGCAGTGAGTGAGAAGGATGAACTATGAAAGCCATGTAGTCACAAAGTCATAGGGTCAGTTAAAGAAGTGACTCCATTAAAATACCTCTTGACTTAACCAACAGGTCATCAAACATTTTTATAAACACAGTTTCCGTTAAACACATGAGTTGTCTGGATTGGATCATGTACACATTATCAGTGCTCTTCCATTTATAATTGAAAGAGACTGCAACATCATGGAGTAAACAAACTAACAAACCAACCAACAAAAAATCCATTTCCCATGACGAAGCATACAAAAATGTGCATCACTTACCAGGTCTGTATCACACTCTCTCTTGCAGGTGCTTTGGGCATCTACCCACAGGTTGGGGTTCATCTCATTTGGACATATCCCAGCGTGAGAATACCGTATTGGAGGTAAAGCTTTACCCTCTAGAGGAAGCTCCAGAAGCAACAGGACAGTGGTCTTCCCCAGCAAGATCCACATCCACCGAGTGAATAATGCCAACAACATCTCAGAACTTCTCCAGAGAAATGTCAACAATTGGGTTGGGTTTCGGTTTTTTTTGTGTGCCTTATATTTTCAAAGAAGTCCAAATTCACCTGCCCTCTATCAAACTTCCGCAGGTTTCCTTTCTGTCTTTGTTGGTAGTACAGTCTGGTCTAGACCGCACTGGATTAAAAGTCTTAGGAAGCAACCCCTTATTTTAAGAGAAATGCTAATAGTCCGTACAGAGTTAGCGGTATTTATACCCTGCCTCCGTTTAACAAGTCGGAAAAGGTAAACTTGATTTCTTTGACAGGCACACGTTTCCTATGTCCTGGTGGCAGTCAGGCAGATTTGTTGCAAGAAAAAAAAGCTGGAAAGAGTTTAAAAGGCTGGAACTGGCACGGTGGGACCCCTGCATGTTTCTGAATGCAAGGAGGCCTTCTTAACCCCTTTAGACCTAAAGTACTTCCCTACGCTAGGAATGGCATTTACTACTGAAAGAGTGCTTGTCTAAATAATATGAAGCCACAATCAGAGGGATTTCTGTACACTAAAGGAATACACAATCACGTGTTTAAAAGAACAACTAATAGGATTGAAGCAATTAAAGCTAGGATATCACATTTTAACAAAGGAAGCGGGAGGAAAAATAACATATTTAAACTTAGGATCTGCAAAACAATATGTCTTTGCAATTTGCCCCTGGACTCCTAGGCTGCTTTCTTCTTTGCAGCACTGGGATTTCCAGTATGCTTTTTTTATACTTCACTCCAACCCCACCATCTAGCCATTAAAAGTTTCTCTGAATTCCTCCACATTTCATAAAAGTGAAATCGCATTGTACAGAGCTTTGCTGACCTCTTTAACGAAAAAAAAAAAGAGTAACAGTTCAACTCTATGGAAACCTACGTAAAGGAATGTACAGCATTTTTGCATAGGGGAAAAAATGCAATCCAGCCACGGTCATAGTTCCTTAATTATTACAGTAAGGGGCTGATCCTGCAAAATGCCGAACACCTGCCAAGAGCTAAAGGGGAGTCATGGAAGTCCATGGGAGATGAGGTTGCTCAGCACTTTGTAGAATTAGACCCTTTTGGGGCAAGATTCTTGTCTCGCTTAGGACCTGATCCTGCAAGATCCTGAGCACTTGGGAGGCCCTTAACTCCCATTTGATTTCAGTGGCTGAGGAGGGCTCTCAGGACTATGCAAGATTGTACCCCTCTACCAGACTTACACTGTTGTAACCCCATTGACTTCAGTCATGTTACTCCTGCTTTATGTTGCTACTAATGAGAGCAGCATAAGGTCCTGTGTCAGTAGGTTTTCCTATGGGACTTACCACCTGGATGTAGTTTTTCAGTGTACAGTTGTGTCTGATTCTCCTCTTGCTTACACTGGTTTCACACCAATCTAACACGATCTCTGTGGTGTTACTCCTGAATATAGGCAAGCTGCCCAATAAATACAAGGCCTACTCTTCAGCTTTTGTACATCAGCAGAGCTCCGTTGTCTTGAATGGAGCAGTATCTGTTTGCACTAGTTGAGGAGCTGGCTTAATTTTTAAAAAAAAAAAAGGGGAAGGAGGAAAAAGCAAATTGGAAAAAATAAAATAAGACACAGCTGTGAAATGCTTGTTCTTCCCCATTCCTAGTAAACAGTTCTATCTGTTATGGATTGTGCAAAGCCACTTGATGATATGCATAAGATTTGAATTTCTGAATATTCAGAAAAAAGTGTTTTTTTTCTAAATTAGATATTCACGAGTAACTAAGTCAACTGTCATGCAATATTTTACATTTGATTTATTCCTTCTGAAACTTTACAAACCTACATGATGTTTGTACAAAACGTGGCTGGGATCAAAATGTTTTATTCACTAGTCGTTTACAAAGACTAGTACAACACCCTGTGATGTCTAGAAAAGCCAACTGAAAATGACACACTTCCAAGAGAAAAGTACCAAGTGGTACTTAAAATTCTTACAGCTCTATTAACAACAAAATCACTTGTATTAGTGCTTCTGTTGACTAAACAAAGACACTTTATACGGTAAAACTGAGTCAGGAAGGAAACTTGGTAAGCTTTGTTTCAGAGTAGCAACCGTGTTAGTCTGTATCCGTAAAAAGAAAAGGAGTACTTGTGGCACCTTAGAGACTAACAAATTTATTAGAGCATAAGCTTTCGTGAGCTACAGCTCACTTCACGAAAGCTTATGCTCTAATAAATTTGTTAGTCTCTAAGGTGCCACAAGTACTCCTTTTAGTAAGCTTTGAGACTGATGTTTATATGCAGAACTAGAAAGAAGTATAATAATTATGAGTTCTATTACAGGGCCACCTAGATGACCCAAACGAGATTTGGCTCCCTTCTCACATAGTCATACAAACAGGAGAGTTTAAATGGGATTTAAGAGTGGTTTGAGGATAGGGCAATAGACTGGAAAACTTGAAGGTTCCTGGCTCTGCCCTGATGTATCACCTTGGGTAAGTTATCTCACCTTTCCATGCTCAGTTTCCGCTGCTACCCTTTGACTGCCTTGTCTGTTTAACCTGTAAACTCTCTAGGAAAAGGACTGTCTCTGACAATGTGTCTGTACCCTGCTTAGCACAATGGGGCTCCTGTAATACAAACAATGACAATAAGTGCCTAGACCTTGTGTTGGTCTTCTGCACAGGAGTGAATTTCATCCTATGTTTGGAGATGCTATATTTAACTTTTATGGTGCCCAAGTGTCCCACTCCAGAGTACAAACTGATCACTTCCTGAGAGTAGGAAGGAATAAAATTTCTTCCATATACAGTCCTGCCCAAGGGCATAATCTGTGGTTTGGGGAGAGGCAGAAAGTGTACCGTCCTCTAAAGAATCAGGCATTGGCCAGTGGATGCCAGACTTGGTTGATCAATAGTCTGCTTCATTGTGGCAAATCCTATGTCTCCCACAGAGTTTCTGAAAATACTCTACTGCTATAATGAAATATATCTCTGGGAAATATTTCATTCTTCCTAGAGGTGCCCAGATACTACTAGTGTATTAAAAATGCATAAATAGACAGACTGAGCTATACAGCTAGAGAGATTAGGTGGAACTCCGTAATACACAGAAGAATTCTATGGAATGTTTTGGGAATGTCTTGAAAAAATTCTAAAGATCAATGACTCCGTTTGGTGTGGTGATTGTATCAAATATCTAATCCAGCTGACTTAGCTGATTGTCTGTTGCAAGTCTATTGAAATTTTCAAGGAAAGTCCATTAAAATGTCTACACTTGATGTATTTATGCCCATGATCTTGTGGGCTGCAGCGCTAAGGTTGTAAATGAAATATAGGAAATAGGTGTTTGCTGAGAAATCAGCCTTTTTTTGGAAAGCTTTTATAAAGGGAACCTGTGAGAGAATCAACTCACAGCCTATTCCTCTAAGATGCTGAGCATCTTCTACTTAGACTTACATGAGCTGACAGCTCTTGGATCTGTATCTCAGCTGATTTTTCCCCTGCTGGACTGGAGCAATAATAGAGGTGCACTAACAGAGTGACCCAAAGGCCATTGACATCAATGGTATGTCTCCTGTTGTCTGTCTTGGGCTTTGGATCAGGCCCCTAGGCTCGGTGGCAGAGTAGTGATGAGTTCTGTTGAGCAGGTCTGCACTACTTGGGCATCTATCCAGCACTGACTAAGCCTCCTCATAGTCCCTTCCCAGCATACTCCAGGTGATGTGTAAAAAATTAGGATGGTCATATGCAGTCTCTTCATTTGTTGGTCATGAATCTAGAGGGGGATCTTTGTAAGACATTTCACGCTGGAACATCAAAACTCCCTACTCAACACTTGATTGCCATAGGAACACCACCTTCCCGAGTGATGGTAGCTAGGTCAACAGAAGTGTTCTGCCATCTAGCTACCTGTGTGTACTTCACAGGTTAGGTCGACATAGCTGTGGTGCTCAGTTGTGTGGATTTTTCATATCTCTGCACACTGTAGCTATGTTGACCTTAAATTTAAGGGTAGACTGGACCTGTAATACAATGGCTGTCAAAGACAGGAAGGGGCAAAAAAGTGGAGGAAGGAGAACAGGCCAATCCTCAGGGGTCCATTACGACGCAAATCATTTCTCTGTGTTGTTTGGAAACAAGATCCCTAAGACGGCCCTTGTGGCTCTCCACTCGTGATCTCGTTCCAGCCAGAAAAGCTGCTTTCCTGCTCCTGATGTGGAGACAGATTTATTCTGACCAAAATTCTAGGTTACTCCCAATTCCACGGCTTCTTACGTGAGCCAGTAATCCTCACCCCAGGGAGTGCGTTTGAAGCTCCATAGCTATAATGTCAGCAGTTGCAATTATACCTTCCTCAATGCCCTCCAAATGTCCCCCACCTCCCTGAAAGCTTGAATACCCTCTTTCATATCCACAAAGTTTCTTCAATCTGCACCATTACTGGGGCATCCTAATACGGATTTTCTCCCTCTTTACATTCATGGAGTCGCCAGATAAATATTCCCTTCTTTAATTGAGGAGGCACCAGCTTTAGGTAACGATGGGTGGGCTATGCAGGTAGTATCAAGAGAGCTTGACCTGTGTATCTGCTCCCGAGGACTCACATACAGTGAGAAGGGGCTGAGGACAGTGGAGAAGAACCTATGCAGCATGTCCTATGTATTTTGCCATCAGTATAGCTGCTTAAGGCAAAGATCTGGCCTGTTCCTCACTGATGCTCTGGAGAGTAGGGGAAGTGGGGCGGGAGAGGGCCCAGGTGAAACCTCCCTCTCTATCCCCATCTGGGCAAGAGCAGGGCAAGATGAGGAACTACCATTTTCTGGAGTACTAGGTGAGGAGATGACGAATGAGCCGGATGGTCCCTGGGGGTATGCCCAGCCAGCCCAGCAGTGTGACTGGGCCTCCAGCCTTCCTGCACCTGCCTCATCAGCAGGCACTTCTTGGAGCAGTGATGAAGGGCTGTAGAACACATTTCCCTCTTGGCTCTGGGGAGCCATCCTCTCCTTGCACATGCAGAAGGCCCCAGGCACCCCTCAGTTCTCCACCCCAGTGTGGATGCCTCCCAAGAGTTTGCCCTTTGGCGGTGGTCCAGTTTAGTGCACAGCAAGAATAGAGAGCAGATGAAAGTTTAAGGCCTAAAAAGACTCTGGAGAAAAAAATATTAAAAAAAAACCTCTTTTTAGCTCATTTAAAAATTAAACATGTTCTGCTTTATATGATCACTTTATTGCATGTTAATGTTGAATCTATTGCTCAGGCACTCATAGAAAATGACACTGCCAGAGACCTCCTGGAGCACAGAGATGGTGACGGAGCTACCAATCGCTTTAAATGAGAGATGAACTTCAGCTTTGTGGATGGTGACAGCCCTCCCATGTGTGTGGGGAAGCATGGGAGACTCATGAAGGTCTATGTTTGAAAATGTAACAAGTGGGCAATGAAGGCTGGTATGGTGGGCTGATCAGAGGTGAGCATTGACAGTTTACTAGTAAATGAGAGATGATTGGTAGCATGGGGAGTGACTGTGAAGGGCCTTGAAAGTGAATATAACCCCACTGAAATGGCACATTTGTAACCGAGGGCAGATTTGGACCCAATATACACAATAGGAATAGTGTGTCTGGGCCATATTTCTGAGGCTGTTTGCATGTATAATTAGTGACAGAAGCATATTTCACGATCCCCACATTTCAGATTTTGCAAGTGTTTGCTGTTAGCGCCCATAGCTAATAATTACTTGTTTCTGAATTCTAAAATAACTAATCTCAGATAATGGTGTGTGAGGACAAACGGTGGGAACGGGGACATGTTTTAGAGCTCCGATTGCTCACTGAAAGGAGGCTGATGTTTGTGCGTGTTCTGATGCTCAGTAAGCAGAAGTTAATATAGTTAGACAACAGGGCTCAGTTTGGGGGAAAAATCAGTAATGTCAGGGAATTTATTACAGGGTTATGGGCCACCTGCTAGGACTCAGCATTAGGCCTGTATTACGTTACACTTCAGCAGAATCTATTAACATTGCAGTAAGTCCACGCTAGTGCTAGAATTGTTATTTTATGCTTCACCAGATGGCTTCTGCTCAGGGGGATTTATCTTTGAGTGCAGACATATGACTAATCGTCACTTGCTTTCTCTTTCTTTATTAACGCAAGTGGGGCAGGAAGCAATTGCCACTCTGATGATGGTTCATTATTGCTGGGTTTATTCTGTCTGAAACAGCACAGCAAGAGGTGAAGAGAAGATAATCAACCACTTACAAAAGAAGATAATCAACCACTTATCAATGAGATATGCGGGGAAGCTGGGCTCAGAAGAAATTCCAAGTTACCAGGCCATCATATCTCTCTCTTTGTTTTGTTTACAGCGGGGGGCGGTAATAGAAAATACAGTTTTGGGGTTGAATTCAGAGAATAGTTTTGACTGAAAAAAATGGGGAAAAAATTCTGACAAAGTCAAAACATTTCATTTCAATATTTTCAAAACAAAAATGTTTTGACTCTATCCAAAATGACATTCTGAGGAACTTAGAGTTAAATAAAAAAATGAAAGAAAAGAAAAAAGGTGCATGAAATACCCCAAATGAGATGAATAAAAATGTTTTGTTTTTTGTGTGTTGGTGATTGTCATTTTAGGTGGACTCAAAATGAAATTTGTTTTTCAATGTACCCCACAAAATGAAAACTTGGTTTTTTGCCTAGCTCTAGTTTTCATGCCAAAGCTTCTGTCAACCTCCATGGGAATTTCTCGCACAGACTAATGATGGGAAATGGCCCTTTGATTCGGTTTTTGGTGTTCAAGGAAAGCCTAAGCACTCCAAAGTAGACCTGAAACACCAGACTTGGAAAGGAGAACTACGGGGGCAATGGTGGTGGGAAGCAAAATTAATAGTGAAGGGTCAAACTGGTTCCTCCTAGGGAAAAACCTGCAGCAGAAGGACTGAGGGGTGTGGGAATTCCATAATGTTGGCTTGGCTTTGTAGCCTTTCTCCAGTGATTGTTGCTTCAGATGGTGGGGGACACAGCCTCACCTTGTAGGAAATCTGCAGGGAAGGGAGGCCTGCATCTCTGATGGCAAGCGCATCCATGCAGAAGGAAGGCTTCCCATCTGAACCCTCTTCCCACATCTCCTCTTCCCATCCCCCACCAGCAGCAAAGCTCTTTCTGCACGCTACCTATTTGCTGCACATTAGCTTCCCATTGGATTTCCACAGGGAAATCTATGAGCTGACCAAGGGATAATGCCATGGGGAATGTCTGGTCCCCTG
Source organism: Caretta caretta (assembly GCF_965140235.1). Lineage (NCBI taxonomy): Eukaryota > Metazoa > Chordata > Testudines > Cheloniidae > Caretta > Caretta caretta. Next base: position 13,221,727 of record NC_134219.1, read on the forward strand.
ACTCACTCCCTATCACCTCGCCCTTAAAATCCTACAGAACTCAAATAGAGTGGTGGAGTTTCTGTGGAGGTAGCACTCTTCCCTTCTGCATCTCCTCTGAAGAAGGTCTCTTCAACTCCCAGTAGCTCAGGGAACAATCCAATGAACTTAATGTGTTTTAAATAACAATAATAATCAGAAAATTGCGTTTCTCCTTTAGATTTCAAAAGGCTTTACAAATAAATCTTCATTTAACTGATGGGAAAACTGAGTCACAGAGCCATGAAATGACTTGCCAAGGTCATCCAGCAAGTTAGTGGAGGAGCCAAGAATAGAATTAACATCTACCTCTGGTCCAGTGTCCTAGCCATTAGACTATGCTGCCTTTGAGGAGTAAAGGGGTTTACTTTGCTTGGGTAAGTGCTAAGTATTATATTTGATTAGCTATAAGTGCTAAGTATTATTATTTGATTAAGAGAAAATTAATGCTGAGCAAATCATGGAAAATATGTTCAACAAATGCTTGGTTTGTACCTTCCCATGAATTTGTTTCAGTTTTGACCTTGCCCCATCTGTGTTTCTCCGAATTAATTTTACTGGCAGAAATGCCAAATGTCAAGGTTTTATGTGCAAGTATTCAGGACAGCAATCTGACACCAGCACATATAGATATTTCCTCTGGAAGCACTTGCTCACTTGCCCAATCAGGAAACAGAGACAATACTATGTGCCTAATGTGACCAATCACAACTAAGCAATACAGTACAAATTTCAAATGACCCCAATAAACCCATAAAGGAAAGTATTTTTGAAATGATAGTAAAATTAAAATTGTATTCATAATTAAATCAGAGGAAAACACTACCAGTTTGTGAATGTTCTGTGGACAGAAAAAGAGACTGAATTTGCCTAAGAAATCATCAGTTGTGAATTTGTCATTCAGCTGTACAGGCAAAATAAAGAAAAAACATGAAAGAAAATTTTCTAGGCCCCTCTCACTGTTTCACCCTATATATCATTACACAGCAATTACCACAATATAATTCCAGATACTCTTAGACTATCAACAACAAACATAATAATAATACACATTACTTGTTCTATAGTAGTGCCAATGATCCGTAATTGAGACAGGGCCCCATTGTGCTAGACACTCACAATAGTTATTTACGTACTGTACCAAGGTAAATGAAAAGAATGTTGAGGTCTGTCTAAGACTTTGTCTACACTGGAACTTCGTCGGCAAAACTTTTGTCATTCAGGGGTGTTAAAAACACACACACACACCCCGAACGACAAACGTTTTATCAATGAAAAGCGCTAGTGTGAACAGTGCTTTGTTGGCAGGAGTGCTCTCCGGCCGACAAAGCTGCTGCTGCTTGTGGGGGGTGGAAGTTTTTTGTCAGCAGAAGAGCTCTCTCCTGCCGACAAACAGCAGCTACACTGCATGGCTTTTAACAGCACGGCTATAGCGGCACAGCCGTGTTGCTAAAAGTTGCGTGGTGTAGACAAAGCCTGAAACACAGCAACGTATGGGAATTCAAGGTTAAATATCAGCCCTTCTGTACCAAAACACAGCAGGGGATCAGCTACTGTAGATAATGTTAAGGATGCTACCTTGGTTTGAGCAATGATCTGGGGTTTGAATATGAGCTGTAGTGCTTTAGTGAACTTAAGCCAAAACGCATAATGTTATTTTAATGATTTTTTTAATGTAAATGTCCTTTGGTTATTTTAATGTGGTTTTTATTGCAATATGATCTGTAGCATTAGAACAGTGCCATGCACTTTTATAGCATCTTTCATCCAAGCAAATCAGGGCACTCTGCAGATATGCATTAATTTAGTCTGAAGCAGAGCCGTGACTATTATTAAGCCCATTTTGCAGATCAGTCTGGATACTCAAATGGCCCTTATGGATCTGAGCACTTCTGTCTATTTACAGGTACTCACAGTGAGGGAAACTGACATGTTAAGTGACTTGTTCAGTGTCACATAATGGCAGCTTTAGAAAGACTCCTGCTTCTAAGCACTTGACACACTACTTTCCTTTTTCAGAGCTTATGAGTTGCAAATACAATTGCCAGGCTGGTTATTTGTGATATGATATTATCTAATGCAAGTATCTATTCTTTAATCTCTCCATCTTTAAAACTCTCACCTTTCCTTCCTTTTCTAATTAAAACCCAACAGTTTCACCTCATTTTGCTTTGTAACTGGGAATTTCATATAATTTAGATACAATTACTATAAATCATCCCAGATTCACTCCAGACTGGGCCCTCTTGTTCCCTTGAAAGGTTTCTGAACCTCTTAATGAATGTGGTCTGAGTTGTATGTTTGTAATGAAAGACAACACCGGCAGATTTTTGCCTGGTTTTGTGTTTCACTGCAACCTCAGCTCCAATGGGAACTAGAGACTGGCTTGTACCAAACCACTGGACCCAAACTCCCCTGAATTTTGGAAAAGTTGGGAACCAGATTTGGATTCAAACTTTGCAGCTTGGGCATATCACATGCATCATTCTGAGTGATTGGGCTTAGTACCAAAATATGAACAGTGAGCACATATTTTTATATAGCTAGGCTGGGGTTTTCAAAGCAGCCTAAGGGAGTTAGATACCCCAATCCAAGCCTTAAACAATAACTAGTTTGCATCAAAAGGAAATATTTCAATCAATTTCTGCAAATGTCATGGGATCCTTTTAGACTACGTTCCATCCTCTCAGATTTAAATATAAATGTGATCAAAATCTTTTTCACTAAAGAGTTATTACATTCCCTTAGGCTTTCCTCCTTGTTAGTATTTCTGTATCAGTTGCACAACAAACACACTCAGCTCTCTGCTTCTGATCATGCTCACAGTATGTACTCTGGGACTAATGATCCCCATAACTGGTAAGTTGAACATACTCCTAGCCTTTCCAAGAGGTGTCTTCATCCTGTAAGCTATTTTGTTTCAGTTTGCAAGAACCCTGCATACCTTTTCGCCATCAGACACCAAGACTTCACATTCTCAGCATAACACAAACCCAGATGAAGGCTGTCAGAAACAGTTAGCAAATCTGTTCAGGCTCTGGAAGACCTGGAGAGCAATAATACACAAAGAGGACCAAATTCAGATCTGGTGTTTCTCCATTGACACCAGATCTGAAGGTGGCCTGGGGGTTTTACACGTATTGCCTACCAGTCAAGTTTGATCTATTTTGATTGACCACTACATTAGTGAGATAATCCTAAATGCTCTGGTTATAAGATATTTATCAGCAGTCTAGCATTTAAGGGCCCTTAACAAAGTTGCTGTTTTCAATTTTACGATAATTAAACTAATCTTTTATTTTAATCGCTTATTATTTCTAGCATGTCTAGTCAATTTTCAGAAAGTATCATTGCAGTTTTGAATGATCTGTTGCTTTCAGCACTTTCTTCTACCCTGGAAAGGTCCAAGAAATCAGACCTTGACATCATGATGGTCATAGTGTATGGAGAAGCTATTTTCAATAATGTTTGAAAGGGTCTTACACTTTATTAGTTATAATTTTTCTCTGCCTCCAAGGTCTGTACAGTGGGCTGATGGTATTAATAATCTATCCAAGTGGTAGCCCTGTATTTTAATGATCAGAGCAGCAAGTCTTTGTGAGTGGACAGGTACAAAAATAGTATAATCAGAGAGTGAGTTTTGCTCTGTATTGGCCTAAAGTACTCTGTATTGGCCTAATTTTGCCCCCATTCATGTCAAATGATAAGACTCCCATTGACTTGAACGGGGGCATTAGGCTACTGCTGAGCCCTCCTGAAAACCCCATCCATACAGCTTTCAGAGTAGCAGCTGTGTTAGTCTGTATTCGCAAAAAGAAAAGGAGGACTTGTGGCACTCAAACAAACCCACTCTCCTGTTGGTAATAACTTATCTAAAGTGATCACTCTCCTTACAATGTGTATGATAATCACACATGGGGGGGGGGGGCGGGGGGGGTGTTAGGAGAAAACCTGGATTTGTGCTGGAAATGGCCCACCTTGATTATCATACACATTGTAAGGAGAGTGATCACTTTACATAAGCTATTACCATCAGGAGAGTGGGGTGGGGGGAGAGAAAACCTTTTGTAGTGATAAACACCCATTTTTTCATGATTTGTGTGTATAAAAACAAACATCTTCTGTATTTTCCACAGTATGCATCCAACGAAGTGAGCTGTAGCTCACGAAAGCTCATGCTCAAATAAATTGGTTAGTCTCTAAGGTGCCACAAGTACTCCTATCCATACAGCTTGACTCTCATTTATACAAAGGCCTCCTTACAGTGCTCTGGTGATATAGAGAGGGCCTTAAAAGTGTCCTGTTACACTAGCAGAGTGGTCTTGATGTAAAATGAGAATCAGGCTCACACTGTGTTAAAATCTCTACTTTTCTGAATCCTATGGATTGCATATAGAATACCTGATGCTGTGGTGTGGTATAAACAACTCAGATGCCCTACATAAATCATTCCTGCCTTTGTCACACATCCTAAACTCCTGTCAATAAAACCCTATATGATACCATCATGTATTTGCTTTCTGTGTCTCACATAATTTAGGCTGTAATCATTCTTTCTTCCATTGTAAATCGTGAATTCAAACTACTTCTATCTCTATCAAATACAAACACACAGAGAAAACAAAAGTTTGGTTATTTTTTTCTAAAAAAAACCAACCACATTTTATTTATGGAAATTTCACAGATTTTACTCACCAAATAGTTTTTTTTTAAATGATATATTATAAAAATACTGAAAAATGACAATCTATGCCCCCCAAAAATCACGATCCTTGTAAACCACTATTAAGAGAAGGGATGCAGATGGGAGAGAGAACAAAAGTAGCTAATGGGTCAAAATCAGTGTCAGACTACATCAATTTGTTCTGCATTTGCAGAGTGCCCAGCACACGGGGGTCCTGTGCTATGGCTCTTGGACGGTGTGGTGATATGGATAGTAATTTTATTAGTAGTAGTATTAGTTATAGTGCCCAGCTTGGTGGGAGGACTCCTGGGTTCCCTTCCTGTCTCTGCCACTGACTCAGTCTGTGACTTTGGGCAAGCCCCTTAGTCTCTGTGCTGCAGTTTCCTCCTCTCTATAATGGGGATGCTACACTATCACATAAATTGTAAACATACAATGACTGGATTTAGTATTTTATATTCCTTCTTGTTGCTGTTCCAGAAATTCAGGCAGTGGAAGCAAAAATATAAACCGTCTCTCACCTTCATCCCAAAAATTGTTTTTCATAATATCCATATCCATTGCTTTGCATTTCTTAAATATATATATATATATATATATATATATATATATATATTTTATTGAGAGATTTGAACTGATTTTGGTTACCAATGGGTAGTTACACAGAAAGTATTTGCATTCCAAAGTTCCCAGCACCTTTACAATGGTTAGCATTACAGTCACAACCCTCCCTTCCCCATTATGTTTTTTAACTTAACCAATATTCCTCAAGCTCTGGGAACCTAATGGCGGTAGCATCTAAGGGTACATCTACACTGAAATTAAATGCTGGTGGCCAGCCCGTGCGTACTGGCTTTGGCTACAGGACTGTTTAATTACACTACAGTGTAGATGCTTGGGCTGGAGCAGGCTCCGGACCCCCACAAGATGGGTGGGGGATGGGAGGGGGTGTCCTAGAGTCCGGGCTCCAGCTCCAGCCTGAATGTCTACACCATAATTAAACAGCCCCTTAGCCCAAGCCAGCTGACATGGGCCAGCTGCCTGTGTTCAATTGCAGTGTAGACATATGCTCAGAATGTACATTTGGTTTCTAAGTTCCCAGTTCCTTCCTGATTTTTTTGAGGAATTTCTGCTGTACCAATGGGGTGGCACATAAAACCAAGTTAATGCACAGTAGAAGCTTTCATGGTCTCTAATCTTCATGACAAAACTACTCGAACAAACACGTCTTGTGTCACCAATATATATTATGTAAAACCTTGTGACTTTGATTATATGTCTATAATACAGATTAGTCTGTTTGGGTGTTTGGTGCTGACCTCCGATAAGCTCCTAAAGTATTAGCAAGAATTTGCAAGTGACAGGCAGGCAGAGGCGCTACTCTGTCTAATCCTATTCTAGGAACGCCAATCATATTGTTCTAAACAGTTTGTTTCCCTCCTCATGGCATTGGATTATTTCTACCCCTCTGCCTCCCCGCACACACAACTGCTTTGATGTATCACACATATTGAAAGATTTAGCTAACGTTATGGACTCAAGCCAGGGTGACAGCAAAAACAACTTTGAAATAGGACACAGGGACTGCACCCGCAGGAAGGTAATGCTGTCAATCACCAAGGAGAGTACAAGCTACCCTTTAGTTACAGCTCTGCTGATTACTGTATTGAATGGTATAGGGTCTGATCCAAAGCCCAGTCTAGTCAATGGAAAGACTCCTATTGATTTCATTGGCCATGTATCAGGAACATGAAGAGGAATATCAGACACAGAGGTATAGTCCATAAATTTAAAACACTGTGATTCACATTTGTGATAGTTTTGCACACTTGCCTGAAAAGGTGAAGTGCTCTTTGCTCTATGCAGACAAATAAGGCTTACGTGGTGCATGAATCTCACCCTGACCTTCTGCATAGGGGGTCAGTTTCATGTAAAGAAAATAAACTAGTTGAATCAAATTTAGGCCTCACCTCAGCAAAGTACTTAAGCAGTTGCTTAACTTTATGCATGTGCTGAAATGCATTGCTGAATTGAGGCCCTGTCCTTGTTATAAGCAGCTACAACTCCCGGTATAATCATAAGAACAGCCATATTGGGTCAGATCAAAGGTTCATCTAGCCCAGAGTCCTGTCTTCTGACAGTGGCCAGTGCCAGTTGCCCCAGAGGGTATGAATGGAACAAGTAATCATCAAGTGATCCCTGTCACCCATTCCCAGCTTCTGGCAAACAGAGGCTAGGGACACCATCCCTGCCCATCCTGGCTAATAGCCATGGATGGATCTATCCTCCATGAACTTACCTAGTTCTTTTTTTAACCCTGTTATAGTCTTGGCCATCCACAACATCAAAAGGCAGGGATGGATTTAGCCCTTAGTCATTTGTTGCCGTGATGGCTGTCATATATGGCTTGAGAGAGTCCAATGAGGGAAGGCAGTCTGGGGGGGAGGGAGGGACAAAATAATGTCAGAACTAGCGATGGGTCTCTGCCAACCCCTCCCCCCATGAACTCATGGTCCATCTTTTTATTCTGTGTGCATACAGCACCTAGCATAAGGAGATACTGGTCCATAACTGGGGCTCCTAGGTGCTACTGAAATACAAATAAATAATTAATAATAACTCTGAGAGGGGTTGGGATCCATATATTGCAGTTGAGACTTGCTATGAGTCTGAGCCAACCCAGTTTTAGACATTAATCCACTGAACAATTTTCAGTTGTTATCCAAAGTTTTTGGACTTCTTAACATGAGCGTCTGAGCTGATGTACCACTACCCTTGGGTTCCAAATTCCCTGCCTTGGTGGTTCAGAAATTTTCTGTGCACGCCCCAAGGAACAGCAGTGCTCAGTGACTCATTCCGCCGCACTTAGTACAAACATTTCAAAGTGTGCACATTGAGCACTGATGTAGATAAGACCATAATAAAATCACAAGGCCAACTGAGAATATGGTTGAATGATATACACATATATTCATAGTAGTCACTTGTGTGGTGATGTTCTTCCCAACAACCTGTTGGTGATGGTGATGTTTCATATTCTCTGTGTATATATAAAGTCTGCTGCAGTTTCCACGGTATGCATCCGATGAAGTGAGCTGTAGCTCACGAAAGCTCATGCTCAAATAAATTGGTTAGTCTCTAAGGTGCCACAAGTACTCCTTTTCTTTTTCCCAACACTGCAGTCCTTACATAAGCAAAATTCCCCTTAAAGTCAATGGGAATTATACCTCTGGAAGGAGTGTAGGACCTGGCTTCAACTACATGTCCCATCACAAGATGTGTCAGTTTCATGAGTCTGATGTAATCAGAAATCTATTCTATACAGGTTCTTATGTTGTGCTCATCACAAGAGTATCTGGTTACATGCAGTGGCTGTGACATCATAGCTGTGAAATAAGACAGTTTTAAAGTGTAAAAAAATCTCGAACAGCTCTCACATTTTAGCCAGAGTTCTGTATACAAATGAATTAAGATCAACTGAATGTTGATTGGCTGAGTCACATATGATGTCACAATTCAACCACACAAAACTTTGGAAAAGAATATTGGAAAAAAATATAGAACAAACAACTTTGTTTATTTAGAACACTTTGGAAGGAAAACAACTTTGAAATTTTGATTTCCCGCTCCCTTCCCTAAAACAGGTTTTTGACCATCTCTATTCAAAGTTTCTCTAAGCAATAGCAACTTATACTGTATCCGCAAAAAGAAAAGGAGTACTTATGGCACCTTAGAGACTAACAAATTTATCTGAGCATAATAAGACCTAAAAGTGGCAATTCGTCAACAAAAAAACTTCAAAAACAGATTCCAACGAGAGACTGCTGAATTGGAATTAATTTGCAAACTGGATACAATTAACTTAGGCTTGGGAGTGGATGTGTCATTACACAAAGTAAAACTATTCCTGCCCCCCACTGTTCCTCACATGTTCTTGTCAAATGCTGGAAATGGCCCACCTTGATTATCACTACAAAAGGTGTTTCTCCCCGCCCCCCACTCTCCTGCTGGTAATAGCTTCACCGTACCTGATCATTCTCCTTACAGTATGTATGGTAATACCCATTGTTTCATGTTCTCTGTGTATATAAATCTCCCACTGTATTTTCCAATGAATGCATCTGATGAAGTGAGCTGTAGCTCACGAAAGCTTATGCTCAAATAAATTTGTTAGCCTCTAAGGTGCCACAAGTACTCCTTTTCTTTTTGCAAATACAGACTAAAACAGCTACTACTCTGAAACCTGTCATTATACTGTATTGTTATTTAGGTTGAAAGGAGTCAGAGAACCATAGCATAGTGGAACGTGGAGGCCATTAATCAATGCCAACTTAGAGCCTCCATATCTCAGCTTGTGTTTATGGTCTAATTGATAAACACTGTGTCACTACCAAGGCAAAACTCGGGGATTTACGGGTTTGTTTTAGACCAGATTGGAGCAGCTAGAGGTCACAGCAGGATTTATTTTCTTGGATTGGTTTGCATGCGTGGATTAAAAAAGAATATCCAAAAAAATATGTGGTGAATGACCAGCATCTGCACCTCATGTTAGAAACGTTACCTCAAGTCAAAGTTCCTCTGAGAACAAGCAGGCAGGAGCAGCTTTTAGTGGAAAATAGCATGGCAGCAGGTATGGTGGGTTTACCACACTAAGTTAATGGGATGGAGTGAGACAGGATGGACATCCCCAAAAGTTTTAGAGTGGGAATTTTAAAAGCACTCATCACGGGCCTAACCCTGCTCTCATTGGTGCCATGGCAGAACTCTCATTATCTTGAGTAGGAGAAGAGGCAGGTCAATACCAGGCACTTGTGAAAATCCAAGTGAAATCCACCCTTGTGTAGAGAACTGGCACTGTTTAAACCAGGCATAAGTGGAACTGAAGTGGCACCTAAGCCTCATGTATTTGCACTTTCACTTGAGATGGAGATGAAGCAAACAGCAGAGGTGACTAAATCGAGCCAACATAACTCGTTAGAAGACTTTTGGCCCCCCACCGGATAAACACAAAACTTGAAAAGTTTCAGACTGACAGTGACCTGTTTTGAAGATCAGTGGTTTGTCAATCATACTATTGGGTGATACCACGTAGCACTGCCATAGTGCATTCCAATTGGGGAACTTTAGATACAAGAAGGGAATCTTTGGTTTCAGTGAAGTGCTTTTATTTAACAATCACATAAATGACATCATAGATGAAAATGAATTAAATATTTTACTCAGAGAGTCCCTAAACTGACTGACTCCACTTTCTTTGTAGCCAACTTCGTGTTACATTCCTTCATGGTCCACAAGATGGCCACACTCACACCTTCATTAATTAAGCTTCACAACACCCCAGGGAGGTATTATTATGATTGTTTAATACTTACATTAAGGTAGCAGCCACAGGTGCCAATCAGGATCAAAGGCCCATTGCATGAGGTGCTGTACAAAACACAAAGATAGACACAGCTCCAGTCCCGCTGAGCTAATGATCTAAGAAAAGTGACCCAGAAACAGTGGGAAGAGGGTACAACCGAAACATGCCTCCTTTTTACTGGTTTTAGGAATGGGCAAAATGGGGTGCAACGAGGATATAGCGACAATTTTCAAACTTTGCTGCCTAAAGATAGGCAGTAACATCCATATTTAGGCTGCAAAGTTAAGCACATATGTAAATCTTTGCTGCTTACATTGACTCTGTCTCTGTCACTCATTAGAGTTTTAACCGAACTCCCCAACAGAGTTTAGATTTTCCTGCAGAGAGCTTTCTGGGAAAACCACAGGAGTGATGGGGACAGGGAAGTACCCCATCTTCCTCTGACCCCTCTTTATTCAAACACTCAAGTTTCTTCAAACACTCAAACTTGTCAGCACCAATCAGGTTAAATGCATGTTTTAATCTGGGCATTGATTTTTAGCTCCTCCCCTCTTCTCCCCACCAGACCCTTCATCCCCCCAGCCTTAAAGCCATAAGAGCTTTAAAAATGTTTTTTAAAAGTATAAATTTTAAGGTCCCTGGCTTTACCTAAATCATATTTCTAATCGCCTTAACCAAGCCTGGGGCATGTTCAAATTGTTATAAACATCATTTTGGGTGGGTTGGGGGGATTATATGTTTCAAATGCGATTATACAGCGATATATACGTTCCCTGTGTAATCAGAAATAAAACAATTATAATCTTCAGAAAGACATTTAACAACAATTCTAAACTACTGAGGATTTGATTAAGGGTGTTGGGGAATTAGAATTGAGATGTGAAAAGGGGGAAGGGAAAAGACTTCAAATGCTATTTTCAAAACAATAGGTCATGGTTTTCCAAAAAGGCTTATACAAGGAACAGAAAATGATTCAGTGAGGCTGCTTCATTTTTAAAACAATTGATACATAGTTTGAGTTACATTAAGTAGTTCACAGAAGATGTGAAAGTAATAAACAATCGAACAACAAATCACAGGAGCCTTGATCTCAGACCAGAAAAGGCAAAAACTAAGGCCCTGATCCTGCAAATACTTACCCGTCTGTTTAAGTAAGTGAGTAGTCCTACTGATGTCAATGCAACTACTCACATGCATAAAGTTAAGCACGTCGTTAAGTGTTTGCAGGATCAGGGCCTGAATGTTGCTCCCAAGGTTATATAGAAGAGCTGTATTCTGTTTTATTAATGGAGTTGCCAACATTATATTTAAAAAATATGGACCAGACCTCAGATGTCTCCAAGCTTGACTTGAACCTCTGGGGGCAAGTCCCTTCCCCCCACCCCCATGCTTTCTAGGGGTTCTCTCTCTCCAGCTCTGGATGCTGCAGAGAACCCAGGGACTCAGGTGCTGGGCCAGCTGCTGCAACTCCTGTTTAGGTTGTGCACAGGTGCCAAGAGGAGCCGAGCTGGAGGCTGCAGTTGTTGGTCTTTTTCTGCTGCGCCACTTGCATGTGTTGTCGGGACTTGGAACCAGAACCTTATGATTCATAGCACAGATCTCTACCACTTGAACCAAAGGAATATCACCATTAGCGTGTAACTGCAGTAGGCTTCTATCATTTGTGCAGACTAGCCATTGGAGTGGGACACAAGGCACACCGTGCAAGTGTGTTACATACCCTCAAGTCCCAAAAGTTTCCAGGGGAGTGCAGGGTGTACAGAACTTTACACAGAGCCTGATTCTCTGCTACGTTGTATTACCATTTATTCCTGTGCCAAATGCTCTCAGACCAGACCTCTCCACTCCCAGCAATGGTAGAATTTTACATTCACCCTGCAGAAACCAGTGGAGAACCAGATCGTGGATGAGCTCAGCACTTGACAGGCTTGGGCTAAAAATGAATGTAATATAGGGGTAGGGGAGCTGGGGGAGCATGTGATTTGGTCTGGTTTTTCTGGCATATATTTTGTTAGTTCCAGTGTTTAGGGGTATTAGATAAGTCAGAAAATCCAGAGTACATGGGGAAAAGAGGGAAGGCTAGCGGTGGCAGGCTGGAGGCAAATAAACCCTCAGCTAATCCTCTCTTACATAGACTTTCATGAGAGAACCAGTCTCACCACTCTAAAGAACACTGTGTAATTATGGGGTGGTGAACCCGCGTAGCATTTAAGTATAGACATAGTAATTTGGGCATAAGAACCAGATTCTCAAAGGACTATTATAGGCACCTAACACCAATTGAAATCATTTGGAGTTAGGCACCTAAATACCATTGAGAGTCTAGGCTTTAGTCCCAGCTGGGAAACTGTCTTTCTGAGTGACCCGCTGACCTGAAGTGCTCAGATACCACGAATGATGTGAGGGGTGTGGTATAAAACCTTGAGTAGAATGAAAAAGAATTCTGAACTTGGGCAGCCAGGGAACTGCTCTGTGCCTCAATTTCACCCATTTTTAAAACGTTGCATAATACGCTCTTTACTGAGAAGTGCTTTGAAATCTGCTCTGTGAAAATGCTGAGGCTGTTGGGTTTTGTTTGTTTTTTGCATTAAAGGCATATGACAAGAGTATTACAGTACACAAGTGCAAAACTGGGTTCTGAAACTCTTATTGTTGTTCTACTGCGACCCCTAGTGTCACAATATATTTTTACTAATAAAGCTGTTGATTATTCGGGGCCCACTCATGCAAGCCTTCCGCACACAGAATCCCCCTTGATGTCAATGGGAGTAACACAGAGGGAGACCTTTTAGAATAGGACCTTCTGTCCTTTTTTCCTTTTGGATGGAGCAGTAATTCTGCCCTCATCTTTATGGATTTTCCAGGCCCGTATATGTTCAGATTTCTTGTGTTTTCAGAGCACCCCAGAAAGTATTTGATGTTAGGAATTAACATTTATTGCCACTATTGCCTTAAATTTTAAACTTCATTTTGTGTACATGTAGTATCAAATGATGTCAGAAACATTGAGGGCCATCCACTCAGCTGTCTGAAAGGGTCTGACAAAGTGTTGGAACTGTGGAATTGAATCACTGGGCCAATGTGAAAGTCAAATTGTAATGCACAAGCCTGTGAGCAAGACTTAACAGATACATATGGCAATGAAGTTCACTGCAAGGAGTACAGGTGTAGGTGACCAGGGTTCTGTTTCTGGACTGACTTGTTGTGTGGCCTTGGAAAAGTCACTTGACATTGAGATAATCAGAAGGTGAATAAAAAAAGCCTAAAGCTTTATTATTATTAATTAACTTGAGGGAGAGATAGCTCCATGGTTTGAGCATTATTCTGCTAAACCCAGGATTGTGAGTTCAAATCCTTGAGGGGGCCATTTAGGATCTGTGGCAAAAATGGGGGATTGATCCCGCTTTGAGCAGAGGGTTGGACTGGATGACCTCCTGAGGTCCCTTCCAACCCTGGTACTCTATGATTATTATTATTTAAATCTCATGATTTTAAGCCCAGCTCCTGATTTTGTTTTGGGGGCTGGGGAGCCGGCTTCTGAACGCTTGCTTGGGGTTGGCAACCCAGACAAAGGGTGGGAGCTGCAAACTGCCGACTGATCACGATGCCCTCCCCAGGGCTGACTGAGCCTCCGCACCAGCCCGGGAGTGGGGGCGGCTGGCGATCACCGTGTCCCTCCCCACAGCCAGGCCCAAGGCAGCCCTGGCGGCCCAAGGCCCTGTGACGGGCTAGGAACGAAAGGGCGAGGCGCGGGGTGTCACTGGGAATAGGGCCCCTGCGAGGCGAGCTCCGGACGGGCAGTCCGCTCCCGGGGGCGGGAAGGGCCCTGGGCCCGGGCGGAGGCGGCCAGGCCAGGCCGGGGGGCCCTGGTCCCCAGCGGGAGAGCGATGAGCGGCCCCCTGGAGGAGCGGGAGCTGCAGGAGAGGCTGCGGGAAGCGGCCGCTCTGGGGGACCTGGAGGAGGTGCGGCGCCTGCTGCGGAGCGGGGCGGACGTCAACTCCCCAAATGAGATCAACGGCTGGTAAGTGCCCCCCCCGCCCGGCTGCCATGACCTTCTGCGCCCTCCCCCCCCCCCGGCTGTTATAACCTCCTGCGGGCCCCCCCATCGGCTGTTATAACCTCCTGCACCCCCCCGGCTGCTATAACCACCCGCGCCCCTCCCCCCCCCCGGCTGCTATAACCTCCTGCGGCCCCCCCCCCGGCTGTTATAATCTCCTGCACCCCCCCGGCTGCTATAACCACCCGCGCCCCTCCCCCCCCCGGCTGCTATAACCTCCTGCGGCCCCCCCTCGGCTGTTATAACCACCTGCACCCCCTCCCCCCGCCTGTTATAACCACCTGCAGGTCCCCCCCCGGCTGCTATAACCACCTGCACCCCTTCCCCCCCCCCGGCTGTTATAATCTCCTGCACCCCTTCCCTCCCCTGGCTGCTATAACCACCTGCACCCCCTCCCCCCGCCTGTTATAACCACCTGCAGGTCCCTCCCCCGGCTGCTATAACCTCCTGCACCCCTTCCCCCCCCCCCCGGCTGTTATAATCTCCTGCACCCCTTCCCTCCCCTGGCTGCTATAACCACCTGTGCCCCTCCCCTCACTGGCTGGGACAGCTCAGTCGGTCACCCCCTGCCAAGGAGCTGTGTGCGGGTCTCTGCTGGGAGGGCTGGGGCTGGGTAGTGCTGCCTGAGGCAGGGCTGTGTGAGAGCAGGGACTGGCAGCCCGAGGGGTGGGTGTGTGGATGGCCGGCTAGCCGGCCCCCATCCCTGTTGGTATCAGCGGAGGGGTTTGCGCTGGTGCCCTTTTTCTAAGTCTCTCTGACCCGCCCTGCTTTCCCGCCCGAGAAGTGGCTGCATGACTTGTGTTAACGTTTGTACGGTGCCTTGGCATTCTCGGGATGAAAGGCTCAGCTCTGTGTAAGGGAGGCAAGCGGGGCCTGTGGATAGCGCACTGGACTGGAACAAAGGAGACTTGGATTCAGTTCCTAGCTCGGCCACTGGCCTGCTGGGTGATCTTGGGAACCTAAGGTCGGCGCTCTGTGCCTTGGTTTCCCCATCTGTAAAATGGGATAATTATATTGATCTCCTTTGTAAAGTGCTTTGAGACCAAGCCATGAGAAATGCTATATAAGGCTAAGCATTATTATGAACAAAAGTATGAATGCATGTAGCCTGTAAGGTTGGCACCACGCTTTATTCAGTGTGATTGCGTTAACGTGGTAGCACTCTGATTTGTAGTATCAGGGCTTGGATTTATCTGTGTAGATGGGACCAAACTGAGTTATCTCATGTTACTGAACCATGATAAAGCCCTGGGTCAAAATTTTCAAAAATATAACCCTAAAATGGGGGTTCCAGAGTTCTTACTTAGGTGTCTTAAGTCAGTAGCTGGATTTTTCAAAAGTGTTGAGCACCCTGCATCTCCCATTGACTTTATCGAGAGTGGCTTGATGCACTGTAGTACTGAAAAAAACGGACAGTTTTTAGTGGAGAATGGCATAAGAAGACTCAATAGTTGGGAGCTGAAGTACAAATTTTTAACAGTGCAGGTGCTTTATTACTGAAACAAACTACCAAAGGCAGTGGTAGATTCTCCATCTATTGATGTCTTCAAGTATGGATGCCTTTCTGGAAGATTTGCTTTAATCAAACACATTTTGGACTCAGTACCTGGTTGAAATTGAGTGGCCTGTGAAGGTCAGACTTGGAGATCTATAGGCCCTTATGGTCCTAAAGATCTATGAATATATAAAATTGGACTGCTCGTTTATATGACTAAATGCGGACTTAGGAGGTCTAACTTTAGGCCCTCGTTTTTGAATTTTTAGTCCAAGTCTTTACAGGGGTCTACTAAGTCTATTGTCTGCTTTAATTTTTATTGCACTATATTATATAACAGTTAACATTGCTCAAATCAGGGACTGCCAACACTATTTTATTAATAGCATGAAGCAGTGTTATTTTTGTTTGTTTAGCACTGACAATGTACTCAGTGCACACTGGCTGATCGAGGTAAAGGAAGTCCCTGCCCCAAGGAATTTACAACTGAATCATGTTCAGTTTGAACGTGGAAGCGATTCTGGTGTCTCCCAAGTCACCCTTATTCTACATGCAACCTGAGGCAAATGGATTATTATTATTGTTGGCACATAATGGTTTAGAACTCTGGATTTTGTGGTCGGGGTATAGTTCATTGGAACTACAAAGTCACCAATATATTTTCTTTACACACAGGACTTGTTTGCACTGGGCATGCAAACGGAACCATGCTGAAGTGGTCTCTTGCCTGATTGATGCTGGTGCTGATAAGGGGATTCTCACAGCTAAAGGAGAACTGGCAGCCCAGTTAACGTCAAAGAAAGAAATCAGGAAGATTATGGGAGGTACAATTTACATATTTTGACATTTATTCTAAAATAGTTGGTCTTAGTATTTAGTGGTTTTTCCTTAGTTCAATAGACTGACAGCATTTCTATTATAAAGAGAGGGTCCAGTCTTGTCCTTAAGTCACACCAGTAATGCTTATTCATACAAGTAGTTTCATTGACTTCAGTGGCATAATTCATGCAAGGAAGGATTGCAGGTTTTTCTAGGGTTTATATCTTTGCTGTGAACATGTTTTGTGCCAAGATGAAACTTGTGTTAGATGAATTTTGTGGGAGTGAATTTTATGAGTTTACTTTTTTACTCACTTTCCAAAAAGTTTTGCTCTTCCAATTCAGTTACCTGTTTTAAAAATTTTTTTTAGATGGAGTGTGCCTTTCTATAATTGGTAATCCCTTATCTATGTATATGAGTTTAAAAGATTATACCCCATGTAGGTAAATATGTTAACGTCTTTTGATCTTCCATGTGCATGTACCTAGTGCCTTGCAGATATTTATAAATGTATTCTAATATGTTGTAAGAAATTGTTGGAATCAGGACTCCCGAATTTTACTCCTGGTTCTGATACTGATTCACTCTGGGCAAGTTACTTTGGCCTCAGTCATGCTCCCTCAGAAATCAGTATAAATATAAGTGGAAGAATATTTTATGTCAAGCAAAGCCTGAGACAGAGCAGGTCGATATGGACCTTGCTATAGAGAGGAGACAGAGAGTAAGAGGGTGTATGCCGTTTGATTTGCATGACACATTCAGGTTTAAAGGTGACTGCTGATGTATTTCCTCATATGATTTTCAAATTTGTTTAGTGTAGTTATTATTTCACTAGTAGATAAACCTATTTTACTTTTTTTAGTATGATACTATAAACTGATGATTGCCAACTGCAGTTCAAAAACTCCTCTTGCTAGGAAAGTGCTTTCTTAAGGCTTGTCTATATTGTCTTTACTACAATAATTATACCACTGTAGTGAAAGCGACATAAGCTAAACTGGAAAAAGGTACTCCTATTCGGGAATAAAGAGTGTGTGCACTATAGCAATATAATTATACCGGTATAACTTTATCAGTAAATTTCCCTGTGTAAATAAGCCCTTTGAGACCTCTTTTAGTTACAGATCTCAGAATGAAACTGCTTTTCCAACTCTCATTGAAGTGTTTCCATTGACTTAAATGGAGTTGAATCAAGCCTCAAGCCAAAGGCTTTTCTTATAAGCACAAATAGACCTGGTCAAGCTGAACCAAAAGTCTTACAAGGCCATTGTATACAGAAGCAACTGCTACGTTTTAGGAGTGATGGCTTCCCAGAATGTCATAGCTGTGTTATGACTTCCTGGCAGTAAAACTTAACCTTCTCCATACACACGACAAAACACGTTGGTATATTTAAAAAGCTTATGCCACACACATGCAGAGAAGCAAGCCCAAAATTAGATATGTGACACTCTTAGAAATAGTGCAGATATGTCTGATTGAGTCCAGTGTTTCTGTACCATAGAAATTTCACCTTTTGTAACTTTCAGTGGGCATGCGTGTATATGTTAATAATATTTCTATGGGGAATAGGCCTCTTTTAAATTCAGGCTGGTAACTGACAATCCACAGAGTGTGTAATAGCTGCATGATTGCTGTGTAAATGCATGTGCAGCTAAGTACAGGCTGCCATTACTATTTTCACAGTCATTTGTGTGATTGGTATAATCTTTGAAAACTGGTTTTTCCTTTGTCTGGGCAAAAATCTGTATCTATTACACACACGCACAGCAGGACAACATGACTTGGGTTCTGACTTTTGAAAGTTTAGGCTGACTTGTCCAAGGGAAATGAGCTCCCACATAATTCCTGCCTGATACATTTGTCTGGTCACTAATAATTCATGCCCAGCTTTTTAAAGGAATTTAGGTGTCTAGCTCCCATTGATTTCAAAGGAAGTTAGGTATCTAAATACCTATAAAACCTGGGCCTCATTTACCAGGTATAGGATATGTGTCACTTTCACCCTCCTAAAGAAATTTAGTTGTGCATCCCCAGGAAAACTGAGAGCATCTTGTTTGGGCTGCCTTGGCATTCTTATTGTTAATGGGCCTACGCCTGCAGTTCTTATTCAAGCCAAATTTGTTGCAATAGTTCAGCGAATGTGAGGACTGCAGGATTGGACCCTATGTTGAACACCTGCTAACTGAGAAAAATGTTCCACTTCCTTTGCTGGCATCTATGAAAACCAATTATTTTAAATAATGTCTTTAAAAAAAATCATATCAAAACTAAGATTTAGCGAAGAAACTACTTCTCAATCTGATCCTTTCAGAGATGGTGAACAGGCATTGCTGTATTTAAAGGCATCGCTTGTATCTGCTTTTGATGGTTTAATTATTTTTCTTTGGCTTTTTTTGGCTTCCCACTCAGAGTTTGTATAAAAATTTCTTCCCTCTTGATTTTTATTCTTTTCTTTCATTTCACACTGCCAACATTTTGCCATGTTTCCAAGTGCCCATAGGCTCAAGCTACATTGGTGCAATTCTTGTGATTTTTGCAAGATGATATAACTTTGTGAGACACAGTAGGAAAACTCTAATTTTAAATTTAAATTGGGGAAGATGATAATATTTAAATAACAAGTTTTTCTCTCTCTCTCTTCCCCACCCTGAAGTGGAGGAAAATGAATTTCAAGAAGTGGAAGACTTAAACTTGCCAATTGTTGCGAACTATTTGGCCAATCCACCCTTCCCTTATGTTTACACTAAAGAAAGCAACAGCATTCCAGCCATCTCAACAGCATCCCAGAATGAAAGCACTTCCGTCTCTTTTGTTTCTCTGTGTGAAACTAGTCCTTGCTCATCAGCAACTCAGGTCGAAAGCATATGCACATCCATGTCGTCACACAGCGAAGATTGTTTTCCTGTGGTACACTCTAAGGAAGGCCAGCCCACCCCATCAGCACCCATCATGGTGCCAGAATATCCAAAACCTAGAGTCCAGAATGGCCCCATTTGTCAGCCATCTATGTCTCATAATAGAGGCCTCTTTTCTCCAGTAGCATCTAAACAGCCTGCATCTCAGCAACAGAATGGCTCTCCTACTGGGGCTGCACCAACATTTCAGCCACTTTTCTTCACCGGAACTTTTCCATATAATATGCAAGGTAACAAAGTGTAATTTTCCAAGATTGTGCATCTTGCTACCACATTGCTGATCCATGTTTGCATCTCTAGTTGAGAACTGAAGTGAGGGTGTGTTTCATGTTGCTCTTGATCTCTCTTTCCATCCTCTAGGAGGAGAGGTAGAAATGTTGCGGGAAATGTCAAAGGGACTGTATGGTGGCAGAGAGAGCGATCTAGTCCCGCTCTATTTCAAATGCTCTCCCCATTCTGCTAACTAGAATAATTGTTGTATTATTTATACAGTACTATAAATGTGTTACAGACAATTACATCTGCTTTTCCACTTCTGGAGAGATTCCAGTCTAAAACCCAAACAATATAAAAATCACAAACTTTGCCAAATATGATACAAGGTGTAATAACTCTCTTGTAAACCAATACAACTTGTAATTTAGGGCTTGTCTATAGAGGGAGTTATTCTGGAATAGCTGGAATAAGAGTTAATCCACTTCAAATTCACACCCTGCTTTATTCCAGATTATTTTGTGTGTAGACAAAACCCTTAGTAACAAACTTAGCTTCTTTTTCTGAGGTTCCTTTACATCTCCTAATACTGTTTTCAAATGATTTTCATTGCTGTTGAAACCAAACCCTTCATTAGTCATACTGGGTCTGCTCTGTTACACTGGTGTGAATCCAGAAAACCTTTCTTAAAGTCAGTGGAGTTATTCCCAATTTACTCTAGTGTAACTGACCAGAATGTGGATAATTACATGCATCCTGTTTGCTCTCACAAGTGGAAGATCTGATATATCATTGTAACATTATTATGAAGCTGTGCTGCTGTTTGTGTTTAATCAGAAAAATCTGTTTTAATTCCCATTTCAGCCATAACTGAATTGTTAGAACCCCCAAAATAGAAATTGTATTCCAAACCAGTCATTTTGTCCTGTCTCCCACCACCACCTCTTTATCAGGCCCCGCTGCTCACTGTGGACACAAATATACCACAAACTCCTAACATTGCCATCTCATAGAGCATGTGCAAACTGATTGAGCATTTCTGGTAGCTAAGAGGGCTCAGATAAAGAGAGATGCAGATTTTCTTCACTTGAGTTGCTGAGTCAGATCCAGCTTGAGCCCCTGAGCCTGCAGGCAACTCCATGCTGCAAGCCCCAGATGTCAGTGAGGTTCCATGCAGTCACACGGGTGTGAGAAACAGTTTGAGATTGGAACCTCTGAAAATTTTTCTGTTAATCCTTCAGTTTAATCTTTGTGGGCTTTGCAACATTACTTTGTCTGGCTGATGGACAGGTGTCCATATCACAAAACTAGCACTATTTTTCCCCTTGATGAAAGGGCAAAGACTGACTAGACTATCAATTCTCAACTACTTTCTTGCCTCCTGAGGTGTTCCCTCCAGCTTAGAGTTGAGTGTTAATAAGTTTGCACCACACTTGTCTCTGCTGTATCTGATCTGTGTGGAAGGCTTCCAGAGACCATGGTACATATCTGGCCCCCATTACAGTAGTTAGTCCTGAGGGCATTCTCACCAAAAAATTAAAAATTCTGTGGACATTTTAAAATTCTGCAAGTTTTATTTGTCAATAAATAAATACAGAGGCTTCAGCATGGCAGTGGGGAGCACAGGCTACTGGCTGGCAGGAGGTCTGGGTGCAGGAGGGCTCCAGATGCAGGGGTTAAGGTTCAGTGTGGTAGGGTTCGGGTATGGAGGGCTAGGGGAGTACTGGATATACCCGGTGAGGCTTGGCAGGGGTGTCTGGGTATGGGAAGTCCAGATGCATGGGAGTTCGGTGGATGGGGGAGCAGCTCCCCATACAGTGACCCTTTCCCCCACAGTTGAGGCGCGATGAGGGCAGGAGGATGCTGAGCTGGGGGAGGTTTCTGGGGGTGGTTCCTACACAGCCCGAGACACTTCTTGCACGGGAACTGGAAGTCCTGTCCTTTCCTGCCTCCAGCTCAGCCACGACTAGCAGCTGATCCCGGGCTCAGGGTAGGAGCCACTGGCTGGGGTGTTCCCAGCCCTGCGGTGATTTACCTCTCTGCCGGCTGCTTGAAACTATGTACCTGCTCTGCTAGGGAGTGGTGTGTGACTGCTCTTGCAGCTTCCCTGTCAGAAAGTCATTTTTCTGCTGGAAAGCAAAGAAATCTTGGGGGGACATGAATTCAGTGCACGCGCAGTGGTGCAGAATTCCCCTAGGAGTATACAGTAGTATCTGTGCTATCATGAGCACTAAATTCACAGGGGAGAAGAAAGAGGAATCCATTCTGATAGAGGCTTTAGAATATTGTATAATTTTCTTTTAAATAAGCCCATATCATTTTAAGGTTTCCTCTGCAGTTTTGGGTTGTTTCCTTCATTGTGGATATGTGTTACTGGACTTTCTATGGGTATCTCAGGTTTAAATCCTTGTAAGAGTGACTCTGGTGTTATGCCAACAAAATCTGAATTCAAATAATAAAATGTAAATTCTCCCTCAGTTTCAGTCAAGATTATATCAGACCTCTTCCCACACCATAATTATTATTTTTTTATTTTTACTAGAACTGGTGCTTAAGGTAAGAATTCAGAACCTTAGGGAAAATGACTTCATTGAGATTGAATTAGACAGACAAGAACTGACCTATCAGGATCTACTCAAAGTCAGTTGCTGTGAACTGGGTGTTAATCAAGAGCAAGTGGAGAAGATTAGGAAGTTACCAAATACGCTGGTAAGAAAGGTAAGAGGAACTTCCATATTTAATTGCTAATCGGATATTATTCATTTTATTTCTCTGTTACCTTGGACTTTGGAGTACAAAGATCAGCTACTGACTTTAGACTCCAAAGAACTGCACTCTGTTCACGAACTGACGACCACATAATTTTTTTTTAAGTATTCAGGCCCAAAGAAATATTTCATAGGAGGGAAATAATGCAGTTTCATCATGATCTAGTAAAAAAGTATTTCTTTTTATCAAAGTGGACAATAAACTCTCAAAGCAGGAGAAATCACAGGCACCTATAGTTGCCAGGTATTTGAAACATAAGACAGAAAGCACAATGTGCAGGTTTCTCTCTTAAGCTTGTCATTAGTATGTGGAAATGGAAGTATCTTTGTGTGCGTGGGGAGGGGGGGAGGGGAGAGTGGGGAGAATACCCTACCTCGGCTTTTGTTGCAAATCATGTATAAGGGTACCCCATCAGCAATGTAAACATTCCTTTGTGTTCAGACAACACAGCTCTCGTGGGGCTGTGTCTGAAATCAACTGGCCTTGTCTGCATGACTTTCAGTTAATCTGACACATGCACTGACCTTAGCAATGTTCCGGTCAGATCCTTTTACTGCTTAATTCAGTAAGTACAAACAGTGGGTACTTGAAGAATGGAAAAGTCATCTTAACGGTATTGAGAGATTCCATCATGGAGCAAAACAAATAATGACACATCTGTTAACTAGAAAAAATAGTACTTGTACCTCGGGGTGGGCAAACTTTTTGGCCTGAGGGCCACATCTGGGTGGGGAAATTGCTTGCAGGGCCGGGGCAGGGGGTTGGGGTGCAGTGTGCAGGAAGGGGCAAGGGGTTGGGGCAGAGGAGGGGTGTGGAGTGTATGAGGGGGCTCAGGGAAGGGGGTTAGGGTGCAGGAGGGGTGTGGAGTGCAGGAGGGGGCTCAGGGCAGGGGGTTGGGGTGCAGGAGGGGTTCAGGCTCCAGCCTGGTACTGCTTACCTAGAGTGGCTTCAGGGGGCAGCGGCATGCACCAGGGCCAGGGAAGGCTCCCTGCCTGCCTGCCCTGGCTCCACGCTGTACCATTCCGGGAAGCGGCTGGCACCTGCGTGGCCCCTTGGTGGGGTGAGGGGGCGCGCAGAGGGCTCTGCATGTTTCCCTCGTCTGAGGGTACCTCCCCCAAAGCTCCCATTGGCCGTGGTAACCTGTTCCTGGCAGAGCTCCCCCCCCCCCCCAAAAGCCCTGAGGGGCCGGATCCGGCCCACGGGCCGTAGTTTGCCCACCCATGTTGTACCTGGCAATTGGTTAATGCTTGCTTTCACAGGCTTGACCTTGTTTATACACATTAATGGTAAATACATTTGTAGACATTTGCTTTTTTTGTTTTCATCCATTTAAGGACAAAGATGTTGCAAGACTTCAAGATTTTCAAGAACTGGAGCTGGTTCTAATGAAAAGTGACAACTCTCCTTTTAGAAATGCTGCATCAACACTGACGGAGAGGTCTTGCTACAATAGTAAAGCATCAAAGCTGACTTACTGAACTTTCTAGGATGTGAGAATTATATGCTGCTGTCTTCTGAAGCAGTGCATTAATTGTGTGTGAAACCTTAAGTTATTGTTAGGGTTAATATTTTAACTAATAATAGTATATCTTTGATATTTACTATCCCCTTTGCTTTTTTTTAACTTAATATTGTATTCAGATGAAGGGTACCTCATTTGTCTATTAAGCTGACATGCTTCAGATACAAGTCAATAAAGTTTATTGGTTGTATCTGGCATAAGAAGACAGCTGGTCAACTGTTGGCATGAAAAGTAAAGACTTCTGGAAAAATCCATCAGGCACAGTTAGATAGCTGTATCTTTTTTGCATAAATTATAAATTTGGGCTTCTATGGCTTGTTGCCCCCTGAAAATGTAAATACTGCCCTTATTTCTCAGACTCCTCTGGGTGCAGTCTCTGCTGTCACCAAAACTTTTAAGTGAACTGATGAAGATGTAAGGGTTTGTATTAGAGAGAGAGAGAGTCTTCAAGAATTTGGTTTTCTATTGCTTTCTCCTTCCTCAATCTATGAAGAGTCTCAAATCCATGTTTGGGAGTGGAGTTTAGCCATCTGATTACTGTACACAGTACCCGGCTCACTGAGTCTCTTACAACTGCCCTAAGTGTGAAGTAGCATGCCATGATGTCTTTTAGAGCAGTGATATTACTGCTCAAAATGAAAAGGAGGACTTGTGGCACCTTAGAGACTAACCAATTTATTTGAGCCTAAGCTTTCGTGATGCATCCGATGAAGTGGGCTGTAGCTCACGAAAGCTTAGGCTCAAATAAATTGGTTAGTCTCTAAGGTGCCACAAGTCCTCCTTTTCTTTTTGCGAATACAGACTAACATGGCTGCTACTCTGAAACCTGCTCAAAATGGTCCACAGAACTCACCCATTGTAACAACCACACAGGGACAGCTTGCTTTCAGGTTCCCAGATGTCAAATTGCCATTGATGTTTAGTAAATACCTTTATTTCTCTTCCCCAAACTAATATGTGACCCAACTGAACAAAATGGGATAACTTTTAATATTTTGTTCTTAAAATATTGATTTTTTTAAAAGTAAACCTTAGCTGCACTGTTGAACAAATGTATTAGATCGTCAAAGCAAATGAAAGTTACATATGTGGTTGTGTTTAAAAGGAAACTGCCATGTTTGACTGTATATTTAAATATTTTTGTGGGTATCAATTTCTTTTAAAAACCTATATACTTGTCCACTTGGCAAGCATTAATTACACCCTATGATTCAAATAGTGCTTTACTGCTTTTTAAAAAAATCTCTTCTAGGAACTAGTCTCATTGATACTCACAGTTCAGGGAAGCTGGGTTAAATTCAGCGGCCTGTGCAGTAGGAGCACAATACTAGAAAATATTTGTTGTTAAGTATCAACTCCAGAGGAGAGAGTCTGCTCTTGCTTAGCCAAACCCAATTAAGGGAACATGTGAATGGAAATAGAGGCACCATCAGAAGCAATTAACATATGCACCTGGAGCTGTTTTTAAACTGATTCTGTATGACACATTCGTCCCACAACTGTTGCATTACATTGCATGAGCTGGTGTCACTTAAAGCGTGTCAAAAGCTTCAGCCAATTGAGTAATCCAATAGCTTAATGTTGCTGGACGCTTTATAGCACTATGTTAAAAACTTGAATCTAAGTTACTTAAGCTCTTAATTTTTCAGAGCAAGTCTATAGACTTAGCCTGGGCAGTGTAAATTTAAAACATATATCACATCTGCGATCAAATACTATATTTTCAAGTTGTTTTTTTTCCCAAGGAGACTGGGTTTACTTTTGTTGCTGGGAGTACTAATCTCTAGCAATTCTGAAAACACTTGGCTACCCTGACTCTGATGAAGGCTAGGTGGATGTGCAGAAAAACTAGAAATGGCAATTCCAGATTGAGTAGGAAAGCTGGCCTTTCTTAGACTTAAATAAACATCTCCTACCAGAGTGACTTTCAATTAAAAATGTAACCTAATTTATAAGAGATCTAATATTGATTCCATCTCCAACTCTGTTTCTTTATTAAGCTATATTAGAGCAGCTGCATTTAAATAGCTTCTTCTTGCACTACTAAGAAGAATGTGATAAACCATAGGGATTTTTTTATGTGGATTGCAGCGTATAATATTGGAAATGATTTAGTGTAACACTGCATAGGGGATAGCTTCTCCTTGCAGTAACTAATGCTCTTTTTGACTAACGTGTTGTCACACGCCATACAACTGATGGCACATATTAGTTTATATTTATACATTTCTGAATTTGACTAGACAATAATAGAATGTGGCAAATGCAACATAGATAAAATCCAAAACATAAAGATGAGTTAAAGTTACTAGCACTTTCCTTTTGATCACTGAGATTTTGCTTAACTGGCTCAAAATACATTACTGCATTCTAGGTCCTTTCCCTATTCTAACACTCCACCAATGAAAGCCTCCAGTGATATGCATCTGCGGTCTAATCCTTCTGCCTTCTAATTCAGTCTGACAGTACTCTCCCCTGTTCTGTCCATACAGTGGCTGGACTAGCTCATGAGGCCTGATTCAACTCCTACTCAACTGAAGGCCCCATCAGTACTTAGTCCAACCTGATACTCCCTGTGGTGGGGATTTGGCCTACATACTTGCCACTGTAGTGTCAGGGTTATTTCAAAGTGAATGTTTGGAAAAAACAGTAGTTATGGAGATCAAAATTAAGAGTATTCACAGCTAGTTTTGCCCATCCTATGGTTTAATGCGTGTAGGACATTGTCATGTTTACATAAAGAATGTAACAGAATTGTCCAGCAACTAATAGAAGTGATTCTATTTTAATAAGCTTTATTTTCTCTAATTCATGACAACTAACCATTAACTTGATATGCAACACAACCTTTGCTAAAGAACTATATTAACTGTAAAAATATAGTGCTGGTAACTGAGCAGATCTATGCATTCAGAGAAATATTTTTGTATGTTTTATGAAGTTTGATAAAATTTAAAGGACACTAACTATGTTAATGGTGAATTTATTTCTGTTCATTGAATAATAATAAAGATGTCAGTGTAAAAAAAGTTTAAACTTCTTCCAGGGATGATGATGATTTTTTTTGCATTACCAACTTGTATTGAAATGACAGGGCTACTTTTAAAGCTTGCAGATTTCTTTTAAATTTGTTTTTAGTCCTAGACCTCAGTTCCTAAAGGCAGCGTCTCAAAAGTCAATTAATAATGAGTACTTAACACCAAGCTTGTAAGGTCAGGTGTGAGCCCAGCTGAGGAAAGAGGCTTGAGGCTGTTTACAAATCTATGCATCTTGTCTTTAGTATACTGTATCAGCTAGTCAAACAAACAGCACCTGAGCTTAACACTGGCAGAGCTTTCTTGCTTTCTATAAGGGCATTAGATCCCATTATTCTGTATGTATAGTTGGGATTATATTTTCCAATGTGCATTACTTAACGTTGAATTTCACCAGCCACGTTGTTGCATAATCACTGTTTTGTGAGATCCCTTTGTATTTTTTCAGGCTGCTTTGGTCTTGAGTAATTTTGTCACCTCAATGTTTTCCAGCTCATTGGTGAGTATGTTGAATTCCACAGGGCCCAGTAGTTGGGGGTGGGTAGGGTGAGTGGTCACTACTCTCCATTATGAAAATTGACCATTTACTCCTACCCTTTGTTTGCTGTCGTTTACTGATCCATGAGCACACCCTTCTTATCCCATGATTGCTTACTTGGCTAAAGAACTTTTGGTCAGGGACCATCTCAAAGGCTTTCTGAATGTCCCACTACACTGTATCCACTAGATCAGTGGTTCTCAACCCCAAGTACATATACCCCAGAAACATGAGGTTTTCCAGGTGGTGTATCACCTAATCTAGATACTTGCCTAGTTTTACAACAGGCTACATAAAAAGCACTAACAAAGTCAGTACAAACTAAAATTTCATACAGACAAAATGAGAAAGTCAACAATTTTTCAGTAATAGTGTGCTATGAAATGTATTTTTATGTCTGATTTGGTAAGCAAGTAGTTTTTAAATGAGGTGAAATTTGGGAGTAAATAAGACAAATCTGACTGAATGGGGTACAGTAGGCTTGGAAGATTGAGAACCATTGTGCTAGATCATCCATGTCCATGTTTATTACATTCTTTGTGGTGATTAACAGATTGTAAAGGGAAATCATGACTCAACAAACACCACACTGACTCTTCTGCCAACAAATCATGTTCATCTATGTGTCGGATAATTCTGTTCCTTACTATCATTTCAACCTATTTGCTTTGTACTGAAATTGAGTTTAGCGGCTTGAAAGTGGCAGGAGCACCTCTGGAGCCCTTTTTAAAAAATGTCATTTTAGCTATCCTGCAGTCATCTGATTTAAATGATAGATTACATAACCTCAGAAGTTCTGAAGTCTTGGGGAGGGGGGGAAAACTATCTTCTCCTTGCCTCTGCT